>NC_068910.1:154215669-155465669 GCF_023091745.1 Budorcas taxicolor
GCGTGTGCTCTTCTTCCCTTCGTCCTTTTTATAGCCTCATTTCAGTCCCACTTTCATGAGGCTTTTTCTGGCCATCCTGACTCAGGCTATTTTTTCTCTGAGATTGGATTGGATTTAATGAATGTCGCAGACTCCGTAATTATTTATTGTTTTGTGAGAATGTGTCACATTGCCTCAACTACCATTAGATTTCTTGAAGGAAAAGACCATTTTCCTTAGCTGCTCAATCATGTCCTACTCTTTGTGACCCCATGGACTGTAGCCCACCAGACTCCTCTGTCCATGGGTTTCTCCAGGCAAGAATACTGGAATGGGTTGCCATTTCCTTCTCCAATTTTCCTTAGAGTATGTAGCAAAATTCTTTTGTATTATACTATCTTCATGATAAAATGGATTGTTTCTATGAGGGCCCATGTTTAAATAAGAACAGTGACAGTCCTGTTTCACTCTTGGTACTGTGTCAAGCTTCTTTTTGAATTAAGCCTTCAAAGTTTAGTTATACTATAGTCACATAACCATTAATTTGAATTTTGATGTCGCCAGTGTTGACAAGGAAGGGGAGAAAAAGAACCTAGTCATTATTTAGAGTGAAATGAAAATGGATAATTTTATTCTCTTAATCCTGGGATAGTAGCCACAGTCCTGGTGAAAAACCTAGTCTAGTTGGGAATCATGTCACGCTAAATTGTCTTTATCTGATTATATTTGTGTTAGTTGTTATGAAACTTAAAGATTTTTGGATTTTATTTTTTTAATTGTCAGTTTTTTTTGCTTATTGTTTTCTCAGTAGTATGTCTAAATAAGGTTATGTTTTTAGCTCTCACTATATGTGACAGCCTTCTGACCACACTGGAATCCCATCTGAGCTGTTACTATGAATGTGTTAACTATCTATCATACAGCGTCAATGGGTCTCCCAGAGGAATGTCATTGTAACCATCTCTCTTCAATAGTTTTCCTCCTTTTTTTTGGCCAGGCGACATGTGGGACCTTAGTGTCCCAGCTAGCGATTGAACCTGTGCCACCTCGGTGAAAGTACAGAGTCTTAACCACTGGACCACCAGCGAGTTCCCTCTTCAGTAGTTTTTTGTGGTAAAGAGGTACCAGTCCACCTGGGTAATTTATTCTAAAGGCAACTATCTTGGTATTATGTCCTTTTGAAATTTTTAACATTTAGAGTTTTAAGATAGAAGGTTTCAGTGTCAAAATAAGTTAAATGTTACCCTGCTTTGTGAGAGCTTAGAGTCACAGCTCAGAAATAGTACAGTCAGACCATAAGGGTCATGCTGGAAGATCAGAAGTTCCATTTCAGTAAATGGAGAGTTCCAGAGGGTTAAGTAAGATATTTATGTGAAATGATCAACTTGAGGAATAAATGAGGAAGACTAGGTATTGAATGTTTAAACTGGGGAGTTTGCCACCTGTTTCCCTCTTTATTGAACATTTCTTTCAGGAGGTAGAATTTAAAATACAGAAGAAAACACGGCAGTCAGGGGTCAGAGATGGTCATTCCAGTGACTTCTTTATGTTATTTTTATGTGAAATTGTACTCAGGACTCTCAAACATTTTTTTTTTTTTAAACAAAGGTGAGGTTTTCTGTTTTTAAGTAATTTAAAACAAAGAATTTTTACTTGTTAAGGACTAGATATCTGCGTCTTTATTTTGTCTGAGATCAAAGTTGGTACCGTTGCTTTCCTCTTTTTCCCTCCTTCCCTCCCTTCCTTCCCTTCCCCCTTCCTTCCTTCTGCATTGTATCCTGAGTGATAGGCATCATAACAAGGTGACCAGTGCCTTGGTTGGTAGTGGATGTTTGTGTTTTTGTTCTTAACTGCTTATGTACCTGAATGGTGGATTCAATATTAAGTGAATTTTTGGCCTTTTTTTTTTTTGGCAAAACCAGTCATGTGGGTAAGTCATTTAGCTTCCAGAAAGGTATAAGAGGATAAGATGAAATGCTTCCTAAAGTTTGCTCTTTCATTCTACTGATACTTGTACAATCAATTCCTATATTAAAATTCTGAGATTTTGGTCATTTAATTTTGTGATTTTTTTTTTTTTTTGAGAGAGAGCTAAATTTTCTTAGTATATTGGAGGACTGAAAAATCTGCATCTTACAAAGAATAATAAATAGGAAGTACTTGACATTAGTGTAAGCAAACACCTTGCCAGAGTTTCACAGTTAATAGCATATTTCGGTGGTTACCTTCAACTGCTAATGGAGCACAACTTAAGGGTTAGGGAGAGGTGTTTTATGCTTTCCCCTTAATTTGAGCAGACTAATTGGGTAGAGTGTGTACTAATTTTGTTCCATTTCTATTTTGCGATTGTCAGATGTCATTAACTGGCAGTGTAAGGCAATTGGGTCATCTACTTTGGGTTTGTGAAATAAGGTAATGGGAGTAGATAATGAATGAATTTCCTTAATATTTTTTTCATTTTCTGTATGATTATTGTTTTATAGAATAAAATTTATTATATGTGTGTGAATTTTTAGATGCTGTTTGTAGCTGTATCAATGTTTTTTATCATCTTTTATTTTAAAATGTATAATGCAGTATTCTGCTGCTGCTGCTAAGTTGCTTCAGTCGTGTCTGACTCTGTGCGACCCCATAGACAGAAGCCCACCACCAGGCTCCCCCGTCCCTGGGATTCTCCAGGCAAGAACACTGGAGTGGGTTGCCATTTCCTTCTCCAGTGCATGAAAGTGAAAAGTGAAAGTGAAGTCGCTCAGTCGTGTCTGACTCTTAGCGACCCCATGGACTGCAGCTCACCAGGTTCCTCCGCCCGTGGGATTTTCCAGGCAAGAGTACTGGAGTGGGGTGCCATTGCGTTCTCCATAATGCAGTATACTTGAAAATTTTTCACCCACTTAAGTGATGGATTTTCCCTAAATCACCTTTGTCTGTTTTCCTTAGTAAGCAAATATATATTTGGAGATCTTAAACTGGGGTTTGGAGTGAAGCTTGTTGCTGTATCAGGGAAATACCAATAACTTCCCTATTCTTGTGCAAAAACTAACAGACCCTTTTTACTTCTTTGACTTTGGGCTTCTATATGTCCTGCCAGCAGAGGTCACCAGTTTTAACACCTGGTGAGAGATGTTTTGTGTGTACTGTTTCTATACAGATTTTGTTCAGATTTGATGTTTAAATTCTAGTACTTTTAAGATCTTCTCAGAGATATATTTAAATGAAAAAACATGGAGGCAGAAAAGGTCTTGTACAGCTTTCTGCCATTTTAGCATAACGGGGAGAGGAATGGGAAGGACACCCAGGATGGAGTGTGCATGTGTGCTTGTGTGTGTTGCATGTATGCTTGTGTGTTCCATGTGACTCCAGCAGGATACACAGGAGACCAGTGACAGGGTTTGGGGAGTGGGGTTGAGGTGGGGAGATCATGTGGCCAGATGTGGGAAAGGTTTATGTTCATCTGTAGAACTGCTTGAATTTTGCTATGTTAGTATTACCATTTCAAAAAAAGTAGCAGTTGTGAAAGAGCAAGACAGCCAGTTAAGAATTCTTAATCTTCCTAGCTCTTTCAGTTTGAGCTGTCAGAAGAAGACAGAAAACTGTTCATTTCTTCCATGCATTCCAGTCAGTTCTTAAAGAGCTGGAACTGTATATATTTTTGCAAAAACTTATTTTTATTTTTCAGATTTGTTGGCAGAATTAGTCACTGAATATGATTAAAACGTGTTATTTCTGTGTCATGACTGGGTCATAGTGGAATTGTTTAGTGATAGCAAACTGATGATTTTCAAGTCATGTCCATGGTTGATAATTTGAAATTAACTCAGTGCAAAGAGATGTTGGCTACAGCAGTGTTGCCTGATTTCAAAAGTGTTGTTTTGTCAGGGCTTAGGAAATTGGGTGAAAGTGGAAGTTCTCATAGTTTAGTAGTTAATTTCAGTAATTATGATAAGTCTGTGGTATAATGGGATTTGTGGAATTGTGGATTGTGATATTGCATGGATTCTAACATTACTTGTGAGTTTGGGTAAATGTGTTATTGACTCTAAGGAGATAGATACATTAGATCTTGATGCTATTTTGGGTTGCAATTGGTGTCACTTGTAATTGTGTCAGTTGTAGTTGTTCATTGGTTGTTTACCAGTAGAGGGTCTTGCCTTGTTTTGTGCTCATAGTTTTCAACTTAAGCTAGAACAACCTCTGAGAAGATAGCATCTGTTCATGTGCATCACGTTCTGCTCTGTGACCTGATGCCACCCTTTCCTGAGGGCCGGGCCTCTGTCTTCAGCAGTGAGAGGCCTAGGTAGGCTCTGTGTCTGATCTTTGGCAGTGAACTCTTTCTGCAGGGTGTTACTGTGGCAAAAAGCTCAGGCTCTGGAGCTCAGCGTCCCTGATTTGAATCCTGTCACTCCAGCTTATCGACCCTGGCTGGCCATAGTCTGTAGGGTCGCAGAGAGTCAGACAGGACCGACGCGACTCAGCACAGCAAACAGCACCCCAGCTTATCAGTTGTATGGCTTTGGAAAGTTATGTAACCACTCCAGTTGGTTTCTACTCTGACAAATGGGAATTTTTCTCTGTAGAGCAGTTGTGAGGATTGAAATGTGAAGGCAGTTGTCATGGGGCCAGCATATAGGATGTTCTCAAATGCTAGCTACTGCTTGGTGCTTTTGTTAGCTGCAACAGCAACAGCTGAGGAAAGAGACAGGAAAGTGACACTCTCCTGTAAACTATCATGGCTTTCTGTGGCAGCTGCAGGCAAGGGGATGGTTACCATTTCCAGTTCAGAGAGCTGTGACTGGATTTGGCAACTGAGCTTTTGTTGCTCCCTCTAAAATGAGGATGTGTGTTGTGGAGCTTTGTTGTGTCTCTAATACATATGTTGTTTTACAGTGATGTTGTGATGTTTTGCATTGAATTTGGTCACTTCTTGATAAGATGCATCAAGAGAAAACAAAGTTACTGCCTTTTAAAAACAGTAAAATCTTCCTGCTTTTTTGGGGTGGAATCACTCTTCTTTTTCTCCAGTCTGGGAGATCCAGCGTGCTCTGGCTCTCAGTGGACACTGCTTGGATGATGAGTCATTTCCAATACTAGTGTTACACAGTCTGCAAACTTGGAATTGGACTTTCACTAAGAAATACATGAATATTTTACACCCATACACACCCTGTGTTATAGGTAACACAGGGTGTGTATCGGTGTAAAAATAAGTAAGTTTTCAGGAAACTGTGCTTGCTTTAATATGTGGTACGCACTTGTTTTCTACACTGATTTTAAACATGCTTTTATAAACTGGTAAGCTGATTTTATTTTACAAGTAATAATTTCATTATTCACTGGATTTAGAATCAGTACTCAAAAATCAGAAGCAAAGTATTGCTCTGAATGGTAGGGCATAGATAATTACAGTTATTGGTTCTCACGTCTTTAGGTAGTATTCTGAGGCTCTGTTAGGATTCTGAAGTTCTGATGCCCCAATTTTTGTAACGTATACATGCAAATCGTAAGGGATTTTGGTTGCTAATAAATGTGAATATAAAAGGCTTTTTTAGGGGTAATCTGCGAACAGCTCTGGATTAAGAACCCTGGGTGCGTCTCATAAGAGCGTTAATTATTAACAAGGGAGTAACCATCATACCAAATTTCTTACATCTCATCAGGAAGGAAATATGGGTAATTGTTTTGTACTATTTAAAACTAACATATCTTAACATATTGACCAGCTAAAGTTACACGGTTTGATTGAAGATCAAGCTTCCTTCTCTGACATCCTTCAATTAACATCCTGGCCTGTGCCCACTGATCATCTGTTTCTGGCACACATCTCTGTTTGACTGAGTGTTAATTGTTGATTAACACTCTCTCAACGCGCATGGCCTTCCTTGAAGACAGTTGCATTTCACTCATCTTTTCCTCAGCATCTGTCCAATTCCTTGCACAGGATAGACGTTGCATTCATGTTGATCTGAATCCATGACGCTCTCTGAGTGAGGTACAGGTTTTCTAGTATAAACCCTGACTTTTTTTTTTTTTTTTACTTTATTTTACTTTACAATACTGTATTGGTTTTGCCATACATTGACATGAATCCACCACGGGTGTACATCCGTTCCCAAACATGAACCCCCCTCCCACCTCCCTCCCCATAACATCTCTCTGGGTCATCCCTGTGCACCAGCCCCAAGCATGCTGTATCCTGCTTCGGACATAGACTGGCGATTCGATTCTTACATGATAGTATACATGTTAGAATGCCATTCTCCCAAATCATCCCACCCTCTCCCTCTCCCTCTGAGTCCAAAAGTCCATTATACACATCTGTGTCTTTTTTGCTGTCTTGCATACAGGGTCGTCATTGCCGTCTTTCTAAATTCCATATATATGCATTAGTATACTGTATTGGTGTTTTTCTTTCTGGCTTACTTCACTCTGTATAATCGGCTCCAGTTTCATCCATCTCATCAGAACTGATTCAAATGTATTCTTTTTAACCGCTGAGTAATACTCCATTGTGTATAGGTACCACAGCTTTCTTATCCATTCATCTGCTGATGTAAACCCTGACTTCTGAGACAGTGATTCAGATATGCAGAAGTAGAAAAGGGATCTATCCATTTTCACAAATTCATTGACTTTTGGATTTGTGTTCTTTCTTTAAGACTTGTGAGGGTCTGCTTGATGATCTAACATCCTGTTTTTGGTGTCTATATATGAGACAGTGAGTATGATCAAAACCTGAATTAAAAGAAACAAAGACCCTGACCTGACATTAGCAGTTACACTTGATTTTGGGATGTTTTGTGGACTTGTCCACATGTTTGTGGTACTCGTGTACTTTTTCTTGGTCTCCCCTCCACCCCTTATTGGAACTTTTACCTGATACTGATAATGCCTTTCTTGCTTGACCTCCTGGTATGTGTGTTCAGTCGATACATCTACTGATGTCTCCCCTTTGACCGTGGCCTTCCCTTAGGGCTTAACACACTCCATGCCCCTTGTCTCTTTAAACCAGGCATTGCAGTGCAGGTGACTCTGTGGCCCAAATTGGGTCTTAATTCTGACCTCTTCTTCTGATCTACAGCTATCTACATTCTAACATGAGGTTACCCTATACTTTTTTCCTGAGTTTCTGTTACTGAGTATAGGCTGGCAGTGGCATTACATTCTCATTTGATGATGAGACAGAGATGGAAGATTGAGGAGGATCAGAGATGGAAGAAATAGGAGTGGGTATGGTAATATTCAGTTGTTAGGGTGAAGTGGGGCAACATCCTCTGCCTTTAGCTACTGTTGGAAATGTCCAGGATAATCTGAGACACTGGGTGTTGGAGTGGAGTTTAGAGATAAGCAATCTTGGTAGATGTGTCTGTTATCATTTGAAGCCTTCCACAGAGGAGGTTGCCCCCCTGCACACCTCCAGCTTTACTGAGGTATAAAAGATGATTCTTTTGTCAGAGGGAGATAGTTGCTCTCTGGAAACCAGGGAAGGTAAGATTTTCAGTTTTGCAACAACATTTCAGTGATGTTTTAAGAAACACTTGTACTTAATAAATTAAAGTTTAAAATTCATCAGCAGATTTAAAAAATTCCTAAGGTTAGTGCATTTAAAAGATGAACATTTTCACTTGTAATGTTGTTAAAACTGGCAGAGTACTATTAAATGGAATGAACACAGGATTCATCCTAGAATAAGCTTTTGCGTTTTTTTACACTTTGTTTACTTGTCTGCCTGAGAGTACTTTTGTTTAAGTAGATAACTTAATCTTTCGTATCTGTAGGCTCTTTGCTTCTTGTATTAGGTATGTTTTCTCATTTCTTCTCTACTTGCTTTGTTCCCTTTTTGGGGTCATATACTCTTGTGAATAGCTGGCTGCCTTATTTTTATCTAGTCTCACTTGTCTTGCATTTTCTTCATGTATGTTTTGGTAATAGATAGTATTGGTTGGTTCATTTGGTTTGACAAATCGATGTAGAAGTGACTTGATAACTGAGAACTGGTAGTAACAGGAAGAGTGGCTGCTTTTTTTTTTTGAAATTGTGCATAACAGCATATCTTTTGATAAATACTAAGGTAATTACATATGGTATAACTTACATGAATGCATATATAGTTTTATAGAATGCATGGCAGAGACATTTGTACATACTATTGTGTAGATACTATATAAAATGCTCAAAAAGTGTCAATTTCCTTCTTTTTTCTCTGTGGGTTTTCCATCATACTTAACATAAAATTGAAATATTTTTCCTTAGCCTGTGAAGGTTCCACCAGCACATGATTTGCCCTTTGGCCACCTCACAAATTGTATCCTGTTTCATGGCACCCTTCCCCTTGTTCACTGTGTCCAGCCACACCAGCTCCACGCCCACAGACCAAGCTTGTTCCTGTCTCAACACCTTAATTGCTTTACTCTCTGCCTCAGGCTTTGCCCTGAGATTGTCATGGCAAATTTTTTTTTTTTTTTAATGTCATTCAGATTTCAGTTCCAATGCCCTCACCTCTGAGAGACCTTAGAAAGGTCACAATGAAGTAGCTGCCCACTCCCTAGCCATTTTCAGTCACATAGCACTTATCTCTCTCTCTGATAGCCTTAATTGTTGATTTATCTTTTTAAGTGCATCGCTATAATTTAAACTCCCTGAGAACAGGGATGGGCTCTGTCTTGTCACACCAGGACCTAAAACAGGACCTGATAGTTCAGTAGATATTTGAGTGAATTGTTTTCTCAGGAATGTTTTTGTGACCAGCTGATAGACTTAAACTGGTTTGTCCTTACAATAGAATAGTGGAAATAATTCATTAAAAGGTCAGCATTTAGGGGAGGGTTGGAAGAGAGTTTAGTACCTTGGAATCTCCATTTGGGGAAGTCCAAGGACATATGTGAGTGCTGTCTGCTTTTCTTGGAGAAACATACTTACAGTGTTTGAAACAGGAAAAGAAAAACACAGATGGGTAATTGATAAACCAGTTTGAATATGTGCTTGTGTTAATCATAAATGTTAGATTTTAGTAGGTTAATACTTCATTTTAAGATGTGTATTTCATACACGAAAAATGACAAGGGCTGGTTACCCCCATTTAGGCTTTGTACAGGTTCAGGAGATTTTGAAATTTACCGTTAGTTATATTTACCTGTGATATTCTGTCTTGAGAGTCATGGTCAGCTTCCCAAAGTTGGTATATGACTCAGACCTTTCTCGGTTCAGATTGCTGCTACTGCTGCTGCTAAGTCGCTTCAGTCGTGTCCAACTCTGTGCGACCCCATAGATGGCAGCCCACCAGGCTCCCCTGTCCCTGGGATCCTCCAGGCAGGGACGCTGGAGTGGGTTGCCATTTCCTTCTCCAATGCATGAAAGTGAAAAGTGAAAGTGAAGTCGCTCAGTCATGTCCAGCGTCCCCATGGACTGCAGCCTACCAGACTCCTCTGTCCATGGGATTTTCCAGGCATGAGTACTTGGAGTGGGGTGCCATTGCCTTCTCCTCAGTTCAGACTAGCTTAAGCCAAAAAGGGAGTAGAATCAAAATGGATCAGGTAACTCACTTGTAAGAAAGAGCATTGAGCCAGCTGGGCTTTAGGAGACAGCTAGAAGCACACCGATTTGAAAGCTACTGGTCATCTTTGCTGATACTCTTGTCTCTTGTTTGTTTGTGGATGAGCTTCCCTTTTTCACAGTAGCTTTGCTTTCTTACAGGGAGGAGAATACTTGCCAGTGCCAGTTTTCATTCTCTGTTTTCTCCTGCTGTAGAGAAGGGCCTACCTCCTTCTGGTTTTCACTTAAAATTCTTGCCTGCGTGAGTGCTCAGTCGTGGCCAACTCTTTGGGACCCCATGGACTGAAGCCGGCCAGTCTCCTCTGTCCACAGAACTCTCCAGGCAAGAATACTGGAGGGGGTTGCCATTTCCTCCTCCAGGGCATCTTCCCGACCCAGGGATCGAACCTGCGTCTCCTGCACTGGCAGGTTCTCTACCACTAGTGCCACCTGGCAAGTGTGATTTGGGACGGTGTCCACCATGGCCACAGGCCTTATCAAAACTACGGCTGCTTCCAGTCCCTGGTTGGAATGGCAGGGCGGGTGGGGGAGCCCTGGGAATGGGGACTGAGTGAGATCGGGGGTGGCTGGGAAGGCAGCCTCTCCCCTCCTTCTCTCGCTGCCTGCGTCACCGTCTCACAAAATGGGACTCCGCTTATGGTTGGGGGATGGTGCCTTTAATCCACCATAGATTGTCAGATAAAATTCCTTTAACAATTCGGGAAAGTATATTTTATTCCTCGATATAGTGTGTGAAAGATGACGAGATGGATTTCACGGGGTAAAGGGCCTAGCTCTGAATTGAAGGGAGAAAGTTGACCTGAAGTGACATTTCTTTTTTTCTTTTTTTGCTCTGGGGTTCCCAGTCTTTTCAAACTCAGATCCGTTTTTTAAATGAACAATTGAGGTCTTTCATGTGGGTTCTGTTCGTCTCTGAGACAGTACAGAATATGCCTGCAGTGCAGGAGACCTGGGTTGGGAAGATCCATCCCCTGGAGAAGGAAGTAGCAACCCACTCCTGTATTCTTGCCTGGAGAAGTCCATGGACCGAGGAGACTGGCAGGCTACAGTTCATGGGGTTGCAAAGAGTCGGACACGACTGCACGACTAACACACGTGTGTGTGGTAGCAATTGTAATTTTATGAACTCAGTCTCTGGCTAATATGAGTATTCAAATGAATGTCTTCTCAAAATGAGTTACACAGCAAATAATTTTATGCTATTTATGTTTGTTTTGTTTTTAACATTGCTTCTGGTAAACAGCTAATAGAAGGCAGTATTTGAGATCAGCTATTAGAAAGTTATCAGGAAGTTAATTATACATATTTAGGGAATATTTTAATCCCTGAGGAAGATAACGACCTTCATCCTAACTAGGTAGTTAAATAATTTTAGCATGTAATATTAACAGGTTTTATATTCCAAACAATTACTGTTTTGAGCAGTGTTTCAGCATTCACTAAAATAAAATGGTTAGCTGTGTACAAAAAGCCTTCTGCCACCCAAGTGATAGTCTTTCTGGACAGCAGTTGCTTCATCTTCAAAACACTGAACCAGGTCTCTGAGGTTGCTTTTGGAGTTAATGCTCTTTGACCCTGAGATTGCACATATAATTTAAAAATTAAGTCTGTGTTCAGCCAAATTAAATGGAAAATATACTATACTGGTCTCTTCAGGTTAATCAATACCTGGGCTGTTTTTTCCTAAAGAAAATGCTTGCATTTCTTTGACACTGTTTTAATTTTGAAAAAGCCATAAAGAAAATATTTTTTAGATGTCTGAAAAGACACTTCTTTTATTTAATCCAATAATCTTTGAGTTCGGAAACATTTGTTACATCTGATTTCACTGTAGAGAAAACTGAAAGAGATAGCATCAGACACACTTTTGAGAATGATTTTTCTTTAATGTCCTTAATTGTATGATTGCTGACTGTCAACGGCAATAATTTTTCAGCAGGTTTTATTAGAAGTTGTACCGAAAGTGTATCTCTTAAGTACTATGAGAAAATGCTGTTCACATTTGTAATTTTTTAAATACTAAAATAAATTTCAAGTGTTGCTCATATTAACTACTGCGAATCTGTGTGTATTAAAATAATTTACAATAAAAATAGCTATGTGAGTGATAAAACAAAAGGAGAGAGGATATATGTTAGGGCATAGAGACGCCAAACAAGTTGGTCTTTTCTGGCAAACAGTTTGGTTTATGTGTAGCATAAGCTTCGAAAGTTGGAGAGTGATGAGAACAGGCAGGATAGGTAAGTCGGGATCATGCCACGGAATGACTGCTCTGTTGTGATAAAGAATTTGGACATTCTTCTGTGGCAGTAAACCAGTGAGGAACGTTTAGCCTAACTGCAGGATTGTATTTTATCCCTGGATATAGTGCATGAAGAATGACATGATGGTTTCAGGGGGAAAGGCCTAACTCTGGACTGAAGGGAGAAACTTGATCTGATAGTGTTATTGGTGAGAACGAGACCACGTATTTCTGAGAGTCTTGCAAACTCATCCACATTTCTGAATTCTGGAGGTAAAAAAAAAGGCAGTTGGAAATTCAGGAGCGAATGGAGCAACCAGATTTGCTTCTCTGTGGCATGCTACTGCTTTTCTTTTTGTGGAGAACAGGGGTATGAAAACTGTGGATCTGTGAGGATGGGGAACTAATTTGTTGTCCAAATGGCTAATGGATAAAATCAGGGACCAAGGAAAGGAGCGGGAGATTGCCTGTGTCATCATGAATCTTAACTGAGGGGTAACTGAATTAGGTATTTACTGGAGAATAGTCACCAAAAAAGTGAACTGATACAGTTTTACTAGTTTATGAAGATTCTAGTGGGTATAATTTTTTCTAGGTTAGTCACATTTTCATATATCTTCAAAGCTTTAAAAAAGTTTTTATTAGCATAAAAGTCATTAGAATCTCAGTTTGATAACTAGGAAATTAATCTAAATTGAGTACTATTTAACATTATGTAATTAAAATTGCATAAATTTTGCTTTTTAAAAAGCTTGTTATTTTGAAATAATTTTAGACAGTACAGAAGAGTACAGGGCTGAGGTTATGGATACTCAGGGATGACTACCACAGAGGTGATGTGCCTGTCTTGTATCAAGTGCACGTCTGTATTTACATGGTATCAATTGTTACTGGTGTTATTAACCCTGATCACTTGATAAGGACTGCTATTATCCTTTTATCTATTGGTAGAATTGTTTAGGGGCTTCCCAGGTGGCACTAGTGGTAAAGAACCTGCTTGTCAGTGCAGGAGACATAAGAGATGTGAGTTCAATCCCTGGGTCGGAAAGATCCTCTGGAGGAAGGCGTGGCAACCCACTTCAGTGTTCCTGCCTAGATAACCCCATGGACAGAGGAACCTGACGGTCTATGGTCCATAGGATCACAAAGAGTTGTACATGACTGAAACGACTTGGCACACAAACAGAATTGTTTAGACTGGAACTATCCAATCATGTACTGAGTACCACACATGTAACTTGACGTTTTCTAGTAATCACACTGAAAGAAGTGATAAGTGAAATTATTGTTAAACAACATGTTTTATTAATCCTAATGTAACCACAGTATTATCATTTCAGCAAGTTTCTTCATTATGAAGTTACTGTTTTTCTGCTTTCCACACTCCATTCATTAGAAGTAAGTCATTAACTTCAGCCCTCATTTGAATGTGAAGGACGTTAAGTTCCACCAGCTAGAGAGAAAAGTATCAAAGAACTTGTAGATAATTGTTGAAGTTACTATAGTAATCAAGAAATATTTCGGGAAGGTGCTCTAAGAATGTGTAGGTAGCCTTTTTCTTTAAAGTTTTGCCCAGTAATTTGAGCATTCGTCAGTAGGGCATTGTTTGCACCAGTGATTGCTGGGGGGTTCTAATGGTGACTTTAGTTCTCTCATACCTTCTATATATATTAATTGGATTTTTCTGTACAAATGTGTTCTTTTTCAGTCATTTATTTTTTCAGTTGTTTATGTGCATGTGGATTCATGGATTTTTATTTTGGTCTTTGGGTTATAAATTAATATCATTAATATTAATAACTCCTTGTTTTGTTGCTCAGATTCAAGCTTTGGCCACTGGGAACTCATTTAGGCTGCTTTCTGCACCCTTTCAACATGACCCATCCTTTGTTTTTTTAATCTCTTTCTAACCAGCAAGTTGTGCCAGGTTCATCTTGTATTTTTCCTTTCCTAGCCCTAGAAATCAGCCATGTCTCCAAGAAACTCTGGCTCCCTTTTATTGGAATCACAGCAAAATTTTATTCTAATTCAGAAAGTAATGTCTTTATGTGGATTTTACAAAGTGTCATTATTGGCTTGTGTCAGATTTTTCTTATGGTTTCTGAACCACATTTATTCACTCAGCAAACTTTTAAAAAATATTCGTATGCCAACATTTTTAGTAGGGATCCAGGGTCAAATAAGACATGGTCATTGATGCCAAGGGGTCTAGATGTGAAAAAGCAGATCTTTTTTCCGCCTCCAACATACACTGAGGGCCTGTTAGGTGCCAGGTACTGTACTACAAGTGAACAGGAAGTAATAAGAGCTGGAGAAGGATAGCATCGGTTGTTTTTAGGAACACATGGGAGGGGTACTTAAGCCTGAATTGGGCCAGATGGAATGTGGAACAAGTCTTGAAAATGACTAGATCTTAAGTGTGAAATTGAGTGGAGAGGAGGGGTAAGGGAGAGAAGCTATTCCAGGAGGAGGAATAGCATTGTCAAGACCACTGGGGATGATGAAGAGTGAGGTAGGTCTAGAGATCCATATGTGGGTGGTGGTGTTGGGGGAGATGGGGGACGTGGTGGCAGGATACAGATCGTGAAATTCCTGGGGGCAAGCCAAGCTCTGAAGAGTTGAAGGACATTTTAAAGGAGTTGGAGGGTAATGTGATCAGATCATCCTGTTGGCACCTTGGCGGATGTGTTGGCTTTCTTGAGGCTCTTGCCATGACAGAGGTGTGAAGTGCAAGTCTTAACCAAGAACTGTGTCAGTAGTTCTCAGACTTCAGTATGGATCATCTGGAGAAGTTGTTAAAACATGTTCTAACATCACTCAGCCCCACCCCCAGAGTTTCTACTGTCTGTCTGGGGTGGGGCTCAGAATCTGCATTTCCTTGGACAAAGTAGTGCTGAATATTTTCTGTTCAGTTGTAACAACTTCAGTTCAAACTATTGATACTTCTTAAAGATTAAAAACAACAAAATTTTAATCCAGACTCAGATACTTTTTGGGGGGAGTCTATGATCATTATATCTTTTACATGTTTATAGAAATATGTCTGTATAGTAAGTGAAGCTCTTGACTACTTTGGAAATGGTTTTATTGGGTAATTTATTCAAAATGTTCGAAATTCAGAAGTGTTCTTTCTCTTCCTGTTTTCCCAACCCCCCTAGCTACCAATTACTTTCCTGGAATCAAACAGGGATATCAGTTTCCTCCCTATCCTTCCAGAGGAATACCATGCATAAAAAATCCAGTGCATGTGTAATTTCCTCAGTATTGTTTTGGACACAAACGATAGCATGCTAGGTCCCTCTGCTGTATCTCACTTCTCTCACTGGTGTATTTTAGATCTCATATCAACACCCGAAGAGCTCGCCTTCCCCTTTTTAGTGGTGGTGAGGTGTTTTATTGCATGAAGATACCGTAACATGTTCAACTTGTTTGCCCAGTTGATGGATGTTTAGGTTGCTTCAGTCTGCTGCTGTTACAGACAGTGTTGCAGTGAATAACCTTGTTGTGTGTCGCCTGTATGTGCAGGGGCATTCGTGTGATGAACTACTTGAATTGGAGCTGCTGACTCACAGGTTGTGTGAATGCGAGCACACACTCTGTCATGTCCGACTCTTTGCGACCCCACGGACTGTGGCCTGCCGGGCTCCTCTGTCCATGGGATTTTCCCGGCAGGAATACTGGAGTGGGTTGCCATTTCCTCCTCCCAGGGGATCTTCCCAACCCAGGGATTGAACCCCCATCTCCTACTTGGCAAGCGGATTCTTTACCACTGAGCCACAGGAAGCAAGTGGTGTAGTCACTGCTGGACTGACTCCAGAAGCTGCCACAGTTCATACCACTGATCCCAATGTGAGTAACTGCTCACACTCTTGCCAGCGTAGTGTTAACCAAATGAAACAGTTTTGCTTTTTGCTTACATGATAGTAAAGATGGTATTTACTGTTTTTAAGTGAGTTTGAGCATCTTTTTATATATTTTGGTCATTTCTTTCAGTGAGCTATCATTGTATTTTGGACTCTCACCATTTTTTTGTTGTTGTTCTTTGTGGTGTAACTTGTATAAGGTACAGCACGCACATTTTAAACTCAGTGCACTTTCTTTTATTGAGGTGTAATTTCCTGTAAAATGAACAGATCTTAAGTGTACAGTTTTGATGAGTTCTGACATTTTTATGTGGCCATATAACCAAGCCCTCCAAGATCTAGAGCGCTTCCACTGCCCAGAAGTAAGTTCCTTCAGGCTTCCTTTCCATCCCCTTTTCCTTTCTCCTTACCTCAGGCAGTCACTTTCTGATTTCTTACCATCAATTAGTTGTGTGTGTTAATTTTTAACATATTATAAACTCATGTAACTACCACAGTCAAGACAGAGAACATTTCTTGCCTTGCAGTGGGTTCTCCTGTTCTCCCCCTGCAGTCTTGCCACCAAAGGTAACCACTACAATGTCCCGGGTCAACTGTAGATACATTTAGTAAGCTTGTAAGTCATCACCCTGTTGTGTTAGTGTTTTGTTTTTTCTCATTGCTGTGTATGGGAATATAACCATTGTTAACTTTATTGTGGATTGACAGGTACTTGGGTTTTTTCAGCTTTGGTCTCTTTGAATAAAACTGCAGCGAATATTCATATATCTGTATTTTGGCAGATCTAAGAACTTACATCTTTATAGTATGTTAGAAATGGACTGAGGGCTATACGTTAGTTATAGGTATATGTCTATTTAACTTTAGTAGATGCTGCCAAACAGCTACCCAATATTTCCACAGTGTTTGAGATTTGGTTGCCCGTATCTTGGTCCTTTTAGTTTCAGCCTTTCCAGTGGAATCTCATTATGATTATAATCTGAATTTCTGTGTGAAAATGATGTTGAGTATCTTCATGTGTTCATTGTTGACTTGTTTTTTAACTGGGTGATGGATCTTGGAATGATTTGTAGGAGTTATTTTTAATAGTGTATGTTTATAAGCCCATTGTGATATGAGTTTACAAATATGTTTTCTACTGGTTTGTAGTATGTCTTTTACTTTTGATTGCCTGGCAGAAATCACAGTGAGTAAACTTTAAATAAGTAAAGCAGACTTTATTTTGATTAAAATTTTAATTGTTTCAAAATTGCCTCCTAGTTCTGTGGTATACTTTAGAAAGTCTTGCTTCATTCTGAAGTCACCATATTTTAACAAACTTAATGTGTTCCCAAATGTATGATATTTTGTTATTTTGCGTGTGGGGTCACAAAGAGTTGGACACGACTGAGTGAGTGAGTGCACACACACGTTTTCCCGTATGATAGGGAAAATGTTATTAAACTGACATGATTTTTTTTACCTCTTAGAATCTTTACCTTATACTTTTAGTTTTGTATGTACTACTCTTCCAGATAAATGAGAGGAAAATAGACATGGAATATATTGGTTAAAGTATTTCCCCTAATTTTTCACTTTTAGAGTAGGACTTCCGAGGTGCCTTTTGACTTACTATTGTGTTTCTCTATTGTCTTTTGTACCGGAGAGAGTGTTGGTGGGGAGATGGGAGGAGCATTTCTTTAAAGAATTAAGAAAACATAACAAAACAAACACCTAAAAGCCATTGAGGCTTTGCTCTTAAGCTGACTTTGCAATTAAGTAGACCTGACTTCACTTTCACTTTTCACTTTCATGCATTGGAGAAGGAAATGGCAACCCACTCCAGTGTTCTTGCCTGGAGAACCCCAGGGACGGGGGAGCCTGGTGGGCTGCCGTCTTTGGTATCGCACAGAGTCGGACACGACTGAAGCGACTTAGCATGCATGCATGCATTGGAGAAGGAAATGGCAACCCACTCCAGTATTCTTGCCTGGAGAATCCCAGGGACCGGGGAGCCTGGTGGGCTGCCATCTATGGGGTTGCACAGAGTTGGACACGACTGAAGCGACTTAGCAGCAGCAGCAGCAACTTCCAGGTGTCCCAGTGATAAAGAACCTGCCTGCCAGTGTGGGAGACACAAGAGACTTGAGTTGGATTCCCGGGTCAGGAAGATCCCCTGGAGGAGGAAATGGCTCCTCCAGTATATTTGCCTGGAAATTTCCATGGACCGAGGAGTCAGGGGTGGGGTGATGGGGGTGGGGGGTGTATGGCTGCTGTCCATGGGGTTGCAGAGCTGGATGTGAATGAGCACGTCATGCAGATCTGGTTTATTTTTTTTTATTCTAGCTTTATGAACCTTGGTAAACTTTTCGTATTCTCCAGCTTCTGTACCTCTTTATCTTAATTCTGATTTGTAGGGTGTAAAAGAGTGGCCAGCTAATGTTTCAGCTTCCCAAGTTGCTAACCTCCATTCTGCAAATGTTGATGCTGGTTGTGTAATCACAAACAAGGACAGGTATGGTGTGATGTTAGCTGGCCAACACTAATTGTAAAAAGAAAAAAAAAATCTCTATTTTAAGACTCTGTATCTTACATTTAATACACAGTATGAAATCAGAGAGGAGCATTTTTCTCTACATTGATCAGTTTGAATTATTTCCTTCAGTTAAAGAAATCATAATGTCCTGATTCAGTAATTTTTTGTGTGTATACATGAGTATATAAACATGTAATTCAGAAAAGGCTTAAAAACAAACAGAAAAACGAAACAACAAGCAACAATAGCAACAACAAAACCACTCTCCTGTATATGTTGCTGAGCTATTTACTGCCTTCTGAATATTCACAGCCTTGGCCAGTGCTGCTTGGGAGAATCAGTCTGGTGCTGGTGGCCGTTTTACAGTGATTATCTTTTATGTACATGTAGTGCTGAGGTCAGAGTCTCCGACTTGCATTTTACTAATTGCAAATGGAATTAACTTAAGAGGTTCATAAAGTACATAAAAATGTGAGGTAGATGCAGGGAATAATCTGTTTGCCTACTATTTGCAGAAATCTCTCTTTAATAAGGGTTTTGGGTAAAAGAAAACTTAAAGGGCACATAGACCAGCTAAAATAACCACATGAAAAGTGAGAAAGGCAGGAATTGGCTTGGGTGTCTGAGATAGTAGGTGGGCAGAACTATTAGAAAAACAACTATTAGATAATAACAGAAATGGAAAATTACAGTGTTAAACATTTATCAGATTTTTAAAACCAATGTGTTTGTGTACATTTGTGTTTGTGTTGTGTAGATTTGTTTGTATATAAAATTGTTGTTTAACTGGTTTTGACTGATAAGTACTTTATAATTTTTTGCATTTCTAGAGTGTCATAGACTTTAGGTGTGTCTTATGATTTCGGACTCTTGAGTTTAAAATTACAAAACCCAATAACTGAGAGCTTGATGAAAAAGCTTGATTGGAAAGTGTCTTGTGAAATTTGGTGTGAGGATATGTTGTGAAATTGGGAGCATAGTGAGGACTCAGTGGAGACTGTTCTGGACATTATATGGTTCCTCTTTCTGCAAACTAGGTACTTTTACTCACTTGGTCCACAAATCAGCAGAACAAAGCCTCCAGCAGCTCTTTAATTTATGTTATTTGACCAAGCTCCTAGAGAAAAGCACTCTTACTTATGTATCTTCGCATTCCTCTTTTCTCTCTTCTCTTAGATTTGCACATGATTCACTTAATCTGATTCTCTAGCTATGCTTTTAACCACTGCTTAATGTTAGTAAATGAAACTAGATCTAAACTATGAGATTAGGTACATGAACATGGTGATATCAGTGACCTTGATGCATTTATTATGCTTTTGAAAAAATTTATTTAAATTGAAGTGGTAAAGAATCTGCCTGCCACTGCACGAGATGCAAGAGACACAGGTTCGAGCCCTAAGCTGGGAAGATCCCCTGGAGTAGGAAATGGCAACCCACTCCAGTGTTCTTGGCTGGAAAATTCCATAGACAGAGGGGCCTGATGGGTTACAGTCCCTGGGGTTGCAGAGTCGGATATGACTGAGTGAGCACACGCGCACATGGTTGGTTTACAGTGTTGTGCTAATTTTTGCTTTATAGCAGAGTGACTTAGTTGAAAAATTTAAACTTGCTAAATTTAGCATGTTAAAGTATGTGAAATTTTACTGAAACTTTGAGTCCTTATAAAGATGTAGTGTCTAGCTTGTCTTGAAAATGTGAAGGGTCATGATCAATCTTTGTCAAAGCCCCATGCACTAGGTGGCTGCAGTAGTGTTATTTGCTTAGAGAGGCCTTTCTTGGTGTCATAGGAAGTAGTACTTTTTTTTTTAGACTTTACTACTGATTATAATTATACATTTCTTTGGGTGACGTTTTCCCCTCTATTCTTTTTCCGCTAGAATATTAAGGGCTTATATACCTTTAATACCTGGAAGGGTTATTATAAATGTTTATTTAAAGAAAGAAGAGAGACTGGATTTAAACTCATGCTACTAAAAAATGTGATGAGAATTTTACGCCTTTGTGTTTTCAAGTAATTTTGATCAGACTTGTTATTTATATGTGTGTAAATATATATTGACTTTTATTTGGTTTTTCTCTTTAATAAATCACGCAATTCTCATAACAGTGTTGAAAGTGCTCTGTTTTAAAATAGAGGGTCCTTATTTCAAAGTGATGCTTTAAATTGTGCTGTAAGTGGTAATTTACTTACCATTTTGGAGAGAATCTTTTTAGCATTAGAGAATTGATATAATTTCAAGAAGCTTGTTCATTCAGTTTTGGAAGTGAGCTATTTACTTTCCTTAGCAGCAAGAATCAGGCCCAGCATTTTAAACCCATGATGGAAAAGGATTTCTTCTCTTCTCCCATTGAGAAAATTTATCTGGTGCCACATAAGTAAAAAACAAACAAAACAAAAAAAACTCTTGTCACTCCAGGAATTTAAAAGGAATTCTTCCTGTTATTTTTACATTTTAGAACTGGAGCTCTAAAACTCTAAAAGGGTATTTTTACATTGAGGCCTTTTGAATGCTGATGGTTTTTTAATTTTCTTTATAGCTTTAGTTTTGGAGGTGAGGAGAGATGTCCTCTTAGTGCTAGCCTCAGTAGTTTAAACGTGGCCTATAGGATGGGTATACCTGTTTTTTGAGTTATATTGTGTGTGTGTAGAAGAATACTTGTTTTGTATTACTGCAGGCAGGTGACTAATTTTCTGGGTTTATATAACCTTAAGGTTGTTAGTGGTTGTCCAGTGGTGCCGCAGGTGATTGCCCAGTCACAGCCACACCCCGGTAGATTGGCTTCTGAGCTCCTCTGAATTACTGCTTCTGAACTCTCTTCTGTCCAGAGGCAGTACCGTACTAACATGCAGCATCTTCATTTCTTACTATAAAATATCAAATTTAGGGTTGTTACCACTGCCATTTTTTGTAGCCTTGTCCTAAATTCCTGTGTTTGAACTGGAATTTGCAGCAGTGTTTTCTTTAAAAACAGTATTACAAGAGTGTTTATTACTTCTTCAGTGGTAAATATTACTTTCTCCTTAGCCATATAGATCGTTTTACTGAAAACTGCCACAGCGGGAACTTACAGTATATGAGAAAGATAGGTTGGAGTACGGAGGTTAAGAACCAACTAAAACGATACTTACTAAAGATAGTATTTATGACTTAAAATAAACGAGGCATACTTTAGATATAATAAAAGGTACCCATTCGAAGTGTTTAATTCAATGAATTTTGACAAATAAATATACATGTATAACCACCCAGTTCAGGCCAAGGCTTATGTTCATTATAGAAAAAGTTGTCTTGTTCCCAACTGTGGTCAGTCCTGCTCTTCACCTGATCTACTGTCTAACCCTGCAGATTACTTTTGTTTCTTTTTAAGTTTCATATAAATTCCATTCTTTTCTATGGTAGGCATAATAAAGGCCCCTCTTCCAAGATGTCCATACCCTAATCTGCAGAACCTGTGTATTTTTTACCCTGTGTTCAGTTCAGTTGCTCAGTCATGTCCGACTCTTTGCGACCCCATGGACTACAGCACGCCAGGCTTCCCTGTCCATCACCAACTCCCAGAGCTTGCTCAAACTCATGTCCATAGAGTCGGTGATGCCATCCAGCCATCTCATCCTCTGTCATCTCCTCCTCCTGCCTTCAGTCTTTCCCAGAATCAGAGTCTTTTCCAATGAGTCAGTTCTTGCCATCAGGTGGCCAAAGTATTAGAGTTTCGCCTTTGGCATGAGTCCTTCCAGTGAATATTCAGGACCGATTTCCTTTAGGATTGACTGGTTGGATCTCCTTCCAGTCCAAGGGACTCTCAAGAGTCTTCTCCAACATCACAGTTCAAAAGCATCAGTTCTTCGGCACTCAGCTTTCTTTAGAGTCCAACTCTCACATCCATACATGACCACAGGAAAAGCCATAGCTTTGACTATATGAACTTTGTTGGCAAAGTAATGTCTCTGCGTTTTAATATGCTGTCTAGGTTGGTCGTAGCTTTTCTTCCAGGGAGCAAGCGTCTTTTAATTTCATGGCTGCAGTCACCATCTGCAGTGATTTTACAGCCCAAGAAAATAAGGTCTCTCACTGTTTCCACTCTTTCTCCATCTATTTGCCATGAAATGATGGGACCAGATACCATGATCTTAGTTTTCCGAATGTTTAGTTTTAAGCCAACTTTTTCACTCTCCTCTTTCACTTTCATCAAGAGGCTGTTTAGTTCTTTGCTTTCTGCCATAGGGTGGTGTCATCTGCCTATCTTAGGTTATTGATGTTTCTCCCGGCAGTCTTGATTCCAGCTTGTGCTTCTTCCAGCCCAGCGTTTCTCATGATGTACTCTGCGTATAAGTTAAATAAGCAGGGTGACAATATACAGCCTTGATGTACTCCTTTCCTGATTTGGAACCTGTCTGTTGTTTTATGTCCAGTTCTAACCGTTGCTTCTTGACCTGCATACAGATTTTTCAGGAGGCAGGTAAGGTGGTCTGGAATTTCCACCTCTTTAAGAATATTCCACAGTTTGTTGTGATCCACACAGTCAAAGGCTTTGGCGTAGTAAATAAGGCAGAAATAGATGTTTTTCTGGAACTCTTGTTTTTTCTATGATCCAAAAGATGTTGGCAATTTGATCTCTGGTTCCTGTGTCTTTTCTAAATCCAGTTTGAACATCTGGAAGTTCACGGTTCACATACTGTTGAAGCCTGGCTTGGAGAATTTTGAGCATTACTTTGTTAGCGTGTGAGATGAGTGCAATTGTGCAGTAGTTTGAACATTCTTTAGCATTGCCTTTCTTTGGGATTGGAATGAAAACTGACCTTTTCCAGTCCTGTGGCCATTGCTGAGTTTTCCAGATTTGCTGGCATATTGAATGCAGCACTTTCACAGCATCATCTTTTAGAATTTGAAATAGCTCAACTGGAATTCCATCACCTCCACTAGCTTTGTTCGTAGTGATGCTTCCTAAGGCCCACTTGACTTCTCATTCCAGGATGTCTGGCTCTAGATGAGTGATCACACCATCGTGATTATCTGGGTCATGAAGATTTTTTTGTACAGTTCTTCCGTGTATTCTTGCCACCTCTTCTGAATATCTTCAGCTTAGGTTCATAACATTTCTGTCCTTTATTGAGCCCATCTTTGCATGAAATATTCTCTTGATGTATCTAATTTTCTTGAAGAGATCTCTAGTCTTTCCTGTTCTATTGTTTTCCTCTATTTCTTTGCACTGATCACTGAGGAAGGCTTTCTTATCTCTTCTTGCTATTCTTTGGAACTCCGCATTCAGATGGGTATATCTTTCCTTTTCTCCTTTGCCTTTCACTTCTCTTCTCTTCTCAGCTATCTGTAAGGCCTCTTCAGACATCCATTTTGCATTTCTTTTTCTTGGGGATGGTCTTGATCACTGCCTCCTTCCTGTACAGTGTCATAAACCTCTGTCCATAGTTCCTCAGGCATTCTGTCTATCAGATCTAATACCTTGAATCCCTTATGCAGCAGAAGGGATTTTGCAGATGTAATTAAATTTTGGGCCTTGAGAAGGGGAGGCTATCCTGGATTATACAGGTGAGCATAATCTAATTGCTCAGGTCCTTTACAGTTGTAGTCTGAGAGGGGACTACTGAAGGACGGCCAGAGATGGAGAAGTGGAGGGGCTTGAGCCAACGATGTGGGCTGCCTCTGGAAACTGTGAAGGCCAAAGAGGTGGATCTCCCCATAAGCCATTGTAGAGGAATGTGGCTCTGCTCTTAGCTCTTCATTTGAGTGCAGAGGCCTGTTTCAGACTTCTCACCTGCAGAACTGTAAGGTAAGGCATTTGTATTGTTTTAAGCTGCTGGATTCCACTCCAGTGTTCTTACCTGGAGAATCCCAGGAATGGGGGAGCCTGGTGGGCTGCCGTCTGTGGGGTTGCACAGAGTCGGACACACCTGAAGCGACTCAGCAGCAGCAAGCTGCTAGATCAGGGTAGTTTGTTATAATAGCAGTAGAAAGTGATACACTTCTCTTCTGTGCCCTCCTTCCTGCCATTTTAAGATTCATTATGCTGTTATCTCTGTCAATAGTTAGCTCCTTTTCACTCTTAGTCCCATTCCACTATATGGATGTATCACAATTTTTTATCCATTCACCTGTTGATGAAACGTTTATATTTTCAGTTTGGAATTATTAGAAGTAAAGCTACTGTGAATGAATATTTGTCTTTGTATGGATGTAATGTTTTTACTCTTTTCCACAGAAGAGTGGGATTGCTCGGTCAAGTGATATGTGTATGTTTAATTTTACAAGAATTACTAAACTGTTTTCTAAAGTAGTTATTTCAGTCCACATTCTTGCCAACAGGAAGTTTTAGCCTTTTTAATCTTAGCCATTCTAGTAAATATTTCATAGTATCTCCTTATGTTTTTATTTCATTGATGACATTCATGTGTCTTTTGTGAACTCTTTAAATATTTTACTGATTGTTTGTTGGGGTGTATGTTTTCATATAATTGTTATGGTTTTCTTTATATACTGTGGGTGTAAGTCCTTTGTCAGGAGTACGTAGAATACTTTTTCCGGTAATATGGCTTGCTGTATCATTCATTTCACGTTCTTTTTAAGAATCAAAGTTTTACATTTTGTTTGTTTGCATGGTCACTAGTCGTGTCTGACTTTTTGTGACCCTGTGGACTGCAGCCTGCCAGGCTCCTCTGCCCATGGGATTTCCCAGGCAAGAACACTGGAGTGGGTTGCCATTGCCTTCTCTATTTGGTCGTTTCAGTTCAGTTGCTCAGTCGTGTCCGACTCTTTGCGACCCCATGAATCGCAGCACGCCAGGCTTCCCTGTCCATCACCAGCTCCCGGAGTTGACTTAAACTCATGTCCATTGAGTTGGTGACGCCATCCAGCCATCTCATCCTCTGTTGTCCCCTTCTCCTCCCACCTTCAATCTTTAGATGATAAATTTTTTGTTTTATGATTGTACTTTTTATATCCTAAGAAATTTTACCCTATGGTGTCTTTTAAAAGTTTTAGAGTTTTACGTGTAGGTCTGGGATCAAGCATTACATTACTTTGATTTAAGTTTCGTGTGTAGTATGAGGTAAACTCATCCCTCTCCCCCCCGCCCCCATGTGAATACCCAGTTTTTTCAGTACCGTTTGTTGAAAAAGACTATCCTTTGCCAAAAACCATCTTTGGGGAGGGTTGAGTTCTTAAAATTTTCTGTGTGCCTGATCATACTGTCTGTGAATACAGATAATTTATTCTTTCTGATTGTAATTTTTTTCATTTCTTACTTTATTTCAACTGGCTAGGACCTCCAGTACATATTACAGTTGGTGATATAGGACATTCTTGCCTTGTTCTCAAATGTGAGGGCAAAGCATTCTGTCCTTCTTTATTGAGTGTGATGTTAGCTACAAGTTTTTCATCGAAACTCTATCAGACTGAGTATGTTTTCTTCTGTTCATAGCTTACTGAGTATTTATTGTGAGTGGGTGTTGAATTTTGTCACAGGCTTTTGCTGCATCTACTGAGACAATCGTATATGTTTTCTCCTTTGTTATTTAGCACTTTAAGTGATAAGTCATCTTTGCTTGCATCCAGAGTCATGATGTACTGTTCTTTTTTTTATATTGTTGATTTTATTTCCTGATACTTTGTGAAGACTTTTTTTCATCTGTGTTCACAAGGGGCATTGATTTATAGTTTTTGTTTATTCGCTTCTTTCTCTCTTTGTCTGGTTTTGGTAATGTTGGTGTACAGCTAATTCCAGAAAATACATTGAGAAAAGTTTGCCTTCTCTGTTTTTTTGAAGACTGTGTAGGTTTGGTATTGTCTCTGAACGTTTCATACATTTCACCGGAAAAGTCACCTGGGCCATTATCCATTTCTAGAGCTTTCTCATTATCCAAAACAGACGCTGTACTCATTAAATAATACCTCCTCATTCCTCTCTTCTCTCAGCACCTGGTAACCTTTTGTTCTACTATTTATTTCTAAGAATTTGCCTATTCTAGGTATCTCATGTAATTTTGATCCTTTTGTGTATGGCTTATTTCATAGCATGTATCAGAATTTCACTTCTTAAAAAATTCTCCCCGGTTTTATTGAAATACATTTGACAGTGATGGCGTGTATGCTGAGTCGCTCCAGTTATGTTCCAACTCTTTGCAATCCTATGGATTGTGGTCTGCCAGACCCCTTTGTCCATGGGCTTCTCTAGGGAAGAATACCAGAGTGGGTTGTCATGCCCTCTTTCAGGGATCTTGCTCACCCAGGGATCAAACCCACATCTCTTTATGTCTCCTGTATCGGCAGGCAGGTTCTTTAACACCTCTGGAGAAGGGAATGGCAACCTACTCCAGTATTCTTGCCTGCAGAATTCCATGGACAGAGGAGCCTGGTGGGCTGTATAGTTCATGGGGTCACAAAAAGTCAGACACTACTGAACAAATAACACTGTAATTGAACATTGTAAATTTAAGGTGTATAACATAATGATTTGGTATATGTTGGATGGCATCACCAACTCGATGGACATGAGTTTGAGCAAGCTCCAGGAGTTGGTGACGGACAGGGCAGCCTGGTGTGCAGCAGTCCATGGGGTCACAGAGAGTTGGACACGACTGAGAGACTGAACTGGTAATGTATATATTGTGAAATAATTACTGCAATAAGTTTAGTTAACATTTATCTCCTCACACAGTTTATTTTCTTTCTTGTGATGGAAACTTTTAAGATTATCTTCTTAGCAGCTTTCAAATATACACTGTAGTGTTATTGACTATAATCATCATGTTCTATCCCCAGAACTTAGTTTATCTTATAACTGGAAGCCTGTACCTTTGACTACCAGTGAAAAAGGAATTTATTTCTTTATGACTGAATAATATTCTTTTGTGTATGTTTATACTACGTTTTGTTTATCCATTCATTTATTGATGAACACTTGGGTGGTTTCCTCCTGTTGGTTAATGTGGATATATATATAATTCTCTGAATATTGGTATATAAATATCTGAGCCACTGATTTCAGTTCTTTTTGAGTAGATATCCAATTACTGGATCGAGGGGCAATTCTGTCTTTTGAGGAACTCCATCTTGTTTCCTCATTGGTTGTACCTTTTTTTTTTTTCCCGGCTACACCATGCAGCATTTAGGAGCCTGGTTCCCCGGCCAGGGATGAACCCATGCCCCTGCACGGGAAGTGCTGGGTCTTAACCACTAGACCATCAGAGACTCCTGACTGTACCATTTTGTATTCTTAGTGTTCAAGAGATTCACCTTACCCAAACCCTTTCCAACATTTGGTATTTTCTGGCTTAAAAAAAAACAACAAAAAACATTATTTTTAATTGTGGCATGGTCAATACAACCAAGATTTTTTACCATCTTAACCATTTTATGTATACCTTTCAGTTGTGTTAAGTACACTCTTCAGTTTCAAGAACGCTTCTCATCTTTTGAAACTTTAATTCTCTAGCCATTAAACAACTCACTAACCTCTCCTTGTCCCACTTCCAGTCCCCAACATCCACCTGTTTTTGTGGATTTGAGGAGTCTAGATACCTCATGAGTGGCATCATGTGGCATTTGTCTTTTTGAGACTGGCTTCTTTCATTTAGCAGAAAGTTCCCCAAGGTTAATATGCATAATAGTATGTGTCAGAATTTCCTTCCTTTTTGAGATGAATAGTACTCCATTGTATGTAGACCACAATTTGTTTATCCATTTGTCCCTTGACGGACACTTGTGTTGTTTCCCTCTTTTGGTTATTGTGAATTGTGCTGTTAGGAACATGGATGTGCAAATATGTCATAGAGACCTTGCTTTCAGATGTGGGTATATGCCTAGAAGTGGAAATATAGGGTCATATAGTAATTAAATTTTAATTTTTTGAGAAACTGCCATACTGTTTTCCATAGAAGCTGCACCATTTTACATACTCCCCAGCAGTGTACCAGGTTTTCAATTTTTCCATCTCCTTGCCAACACACATTTTCTGTGGGTGTGGCTTTTTAAAAATTAATAATCATACTAAAGTATATTATTGTTTTGATGTACAATTCCCTAGTGATCAGTGATGTTGAACATCTTTTCATAAGTTTGTTCATTTGTGTATCTTATTTGCCATAATGTCTGTTAAATCCTTTGCTTACTTTAAAATGAGATTTTAAAAATTATTGTTGAATGGTAGGAGTTCCTTATATATTACAGATACTAACGTCATATCAGATATATAACTTGCAGGATTTTTTTACGTTCCTTAAGTTGCCTTTGAACTGTTGGCTGTATACTCTGATGCACAGACTTGTTTTCTGTTTACTTGGTAGTAGCCATCCTAATGGGCCTGAGGTGGTATTTCACTATGGTATTTGACTTGGAATAGCCAAATACCTAATGATATTGAGCATCTTTTCATGTGCTTATTGGCCATTTGTATATCCTCTTTGACAAAGCTTAAGCTTTTAACAAG
Organism: Budorcas taxicolor; assembly: GCF_023091745.1. Lineage (NCBI taxonomy): Eukaryota > Metazoa > Chordata > Mammalia > Artiodactyla > Bovidae > Budorcas > Budorcas taxicolor. The sequence continues at coordinate 154,244,258 of NC_068910.1, forward strand.
TAAGTGTTTTTGTTCGGTAGCTTCATTACTACTTCCGTTTCCTTTTCTGTTATTTGTATTACATATTAGTTTTGAATAAAAATTTTTTAACATTGTTCTTTTCATTCTTCTGTGCCCCTCTGATTATTTTTCAAGCAGTGTTTTATAATATTCTTAGTAAGCTGTGTGCTTGGTTGGTGAAGAATTTCTCTATTAAATCTTGACCTTCAGTTCAGTTCAGTCGCTCAGTCGTGTCCGACTCTTTGCGACCCCATGAATCGCAGCACGCCAGGCCTCCCTGTCCATCACCAACTCCCGGAGTTCACTCAGATTCACGTCCATCGAGTCCGTGATGCCATCCAGCCATCTCATCCTCAGTCATCCCCTTCTCCTCCTGCCCCCAATCCCTCCCAACATCAAAGTCTTTTCCAATGAGTCAACTCTTCGCATGAGATGGCCAAAGTACTGGAGTTTCAGCTTTAGCATCATTCCTTCCAAAGAAATCCCAGGGCTGGTCTCCTTCAGAATGGACTGGTTAGATCTCCTTGCAGTCCAAGGAACCCTCAAGAGTCTTCTCCAACACCGCAGTTCAAAAGCATCAATTCTTCGGCGCTCAGCTTTCTTCACAGTCCAACTCTCACATCCATACATGACTACTGGAAAAACCATAGCCTTGACTAGACCTTACCATTATTCAAATATGCACTACTCGGCAGATCAGTTTACCTTCTCTGGGTTCATAGATGGTAATAAGTTACATATGCTGGTTGCAAACCAGTCTTCAGGCAGGGTAGAATGTGAGAACAGGAATAAGAATGTGAGAACAGGAATTGTGAAGAACAAGAGATAAACAGACTTGGAGGAAAGCTGTATGGAAACCAGAAAAAGAACAGGGGGAGATGAAAGCAATATTAGTTCATTTAGGAAGCAAAGTAAATTGAATATTAGGCTCGGAGGAGGCTTTATGAATGAGGAATAGAGAGATCTACGTAGAAAAAGATAGAAATACATAGAACTTGGGGCCAGCATTGCCTGAGTAGGTGAGAGAAATAAATATGGAGTAGAGTGGGTCTCAAATTAGTTAATCCTTTGGCTCTGGAGAAACAAGAGCAAGGATAGTGGTCTGGGAGTGAAAAGTAAGGTTCATAATTCACAGTCAGTATAGCAACTGATTCCCTGATAGCTCAGTTGGTAAAGAATCAGCCTGCAATGCAGGAGACCCCTGTTCAGTCCCTGGGTCAGAAGATCTGCTGGAGAAGGGATAGGCTACCCACACCAGTATTTTTGGGCTTCCCTTATGGCTCAGCTGGTAAAGAATTGGTCTGCAGTGCGGGAGACATGGGTTCAATCCCTGGGTTGGGAAGGTCCCCTGGAGAAGGGTAAGGCTACCCACTCTAGTATTCTGGCCTGGAGAATTCCATGGGCTGTATAGTCCATGGGGTCGCAAAGAGTCGGACACCACTGAGTGACTTTCACTTTCACACAGCAATTGAAGAGAAAAGTGTGACTGCTGGGAGCGTCTATGGAAGAAGTTTTGTAACACAGGCCAATTGAGTAATCTAACAAAATTTTTAATTTGCTGTAATTGTATTTAATTTATTCGTGTAAGTCCCTCACAGTTATCCATTTGAGTCAACTTGAAACCAATTGTGTTTAGCGATATATAGGACAAAACAGTATTTAGGACTGTATCTAGAGGGAAAACTCCCTTTACTCTTGATTGGTGAAAAATTATCCTGAGATTTCACCATAGGTGAGGGAATTGAAAACACCACAGGTGTTCTAGAGTGCAGCTGGTGTTCTCACTCAGCCTGTTTACTTTTATTATGTAAAACATCACCACCTAACACAATCTAAGGTAAGTGTTTTTAAAATATTTCTTTTGATACATACCAATAGAGTTATGCCATATTAGGATGTTTATACATAAAATATACTTGTTATGTAGAGATGGTGAAATCTGAAAATGTATGTCTGTACTGAGTCATGGATCTGGTTTTTTTGACCAGCTTTGAATTTTATATGGGCTTCCCTGGTGGGGCAGACAGTGAAAAAAGAATCTGCCTGGTTTCCCACCAGGGTTGGGAAGATCCCTTGGAGGAGGAAATGGCAACCCACTCCAGTATTCTTGTCTGGAGAATCCCAAGGTCAGAGGAGCCTGGTGGGCTGCAGTCCGTAGGTCACAAAGAGTCGGACACAGTTGAGCAACTAACCCTTGATTTTATATACCATGGTGACACTGGGCAAGTGACCCAACTTTCTCTTCACCAGAGCCACAGTATTTGTAAAATAAAGGAGTTGAATGTCAGCTTTAATCAGCATATCTGATTCTGTGATCGTTTCTTTTTTTAATTTTAGTTTATTATTAGTTTTTCTGAGCTGTCTTCGAAACAAGTACATTATATATAACCTTATTCACTAGAGAGAATACATTTGAAGTTCTGAACAACACACTCATGTTCCAGACCTTTTTATCAGTGGTAGATTTGTATTCTATATTACATGGTGAGGTGAAATCTCAGATTCTCACAAGTTGTTCCAATTTGCGTCCTTTTTTTCCCATCGTTAAAATATTGGTTTTTTTTTTTTTGGTCCTGATTTTTAAATGAAGGTAAAGTATAAAACTTTGACTGTTTCTCATTTATGAGTAATTTCCTCTACTTCATTCTGAGCCTGTTTGGATTTTTTGCAGGATCTTTAGATAACTTAGTCGCTTTCTGCATGGCACTTGAGTAAAGGCTTAGACATTACTTACTCCTCACGGTCACTTCATTTTGGGGGCTGGAGATAGAGCAAGGACTACTACCAGTGGATAGGACATTTTTTTCTTTCTGCACGCGTGCTCAGTTGTGTCTAACTCTTTGCGACCCCATAGACTGTAGCTCGCCAGGCTCCTCTGTCCATGGCTTCTCCAGGCAAGAATACTGGAGTGGGTTGCCATTTCCTTCTCCAGGGGATCTTCCCCACCTAGGAATCAAACCTGTGTCTTTCATTAGCAGGTGAATTCTTTACTGGTGAGTCACCGGAAAGCCCTTCTTTTTTCTAAAAGGTTATTATATGAAAGGGGAAAATTTTATTGAATCAGAGTACTTCAGAGAGACAAATAATATTCTTTTGCTAGGTAACTCAGTTCGTAGATGCTGAAAGCAGAAGAAAGGATCAGGAATGGGTCGATTTTCGCTTTTTACTGATCTGGTGACTTCTGGGCTCTGGATTTTGGATGCAGAGAAGGCATCTTATTGTGAGCATTTCTTAGCGATTGTATGTTCCAGTCATCTACCTGTGAGTTTCCTGTTTGGGCTCATTTTGTTTAAGGAATTGAGTACTCTTTATCTTCTGAAAAATGTCAACCCTTTGACACCATACTTATTTGCTCCTTTCCTATAATCTTTGAATCCTATTCCCCCTCCTCCCCAACAAAAACCTTAATACCGGTTATTTTTTAAAAAGGCTTCCTTACTGCTGGCTCTTTCAGTTTCTAGAGAAAATGAATAGTCAGTTACATTTGGCTCTTGGTGACTTGGTGTTATCCTGAAAATAACTTTTGACACAATATTTTAATTTGATGTGTTTGCCCTTGCTGTAGAAGCAGGAGAGTGACTGAAGAAAATTGGACTTTGTGGTTCACTTTTAACTGTGGGCTAAATTGTGCAGTGTTTCACGTCTTCTGTTCTCAAAGTAGGTAAGCAAGTATGATAGAAATACACATATACCTATTTTAATATTAGTTTACATTGGCATTTTCTCAGTTATTTTAGAAGAATTTTAGAGCAGAGGTCAACATACTGTTTCTGTAAAGAGCCAGGTAGTAAATATTTTAGGCAGCTACTCAAGTCTGTTTGTTGTAGTGGAAAGGCAGCCACAGACAATATGTAAATGAATGGGCATGGCTGTATTCCAGTAAAATTTTATTTATGATAGACATTGAAATTTGAAGTTCATGTTATTTTTAATATAATCCCCCTCCTCCATTTAAAAATGTGAAAACTATTCTTAATTTATGGATTGTGAAAAAGCACGTTGGATTTGGCCCATTCACCGTATATTGCCAACTCATGCTTTAGAAGAATGTTGATAAATTTGTTTAAATCTCTGCCCTGTCCTATTTAAGTAATCAATTGTAGAATTTGTGTAATATAACAGAACAAAGTCTAAGCTTTCAAATCTGAGAAATCCAGTCTAAACCTTTAGTTTTTTTCTGTGTAAAATTGGAATGCTACACATGTTGTAAATCATAGTTCTTTATACTAAACAATAACTCACCCTGGCTAATGTAAGCAGAGTAGGAAATTATTAAAGAATATTTGGTAGCTCTTAGTCATTGGGGAGTGCTAGAGATTGGACTTTAGTCCAAGCCTCAGGGAACATTTCCCAAAACCATACTGCAGGACTCGGTTTGAGAAAGGTAATGTTGCTGAGCTCTAAATGCCAGATACTCAAGTTGATTGCAGATGCTACTGCTGTTGTGCTTTGTCAGTGGCAGGAACTCTATATTGTAACCACTGGAAAGTGACTAACATTGCTGCCACCACCATCAAAAGCCATATGTGGGGTTTAAGCAAAAATGGAAATTCTCCTTGTTACTTAATTCCAAATCAAAGGCTCTTGGAGATTTACATAATACAGAATACTATGCTATGTCCATAATTAGAAAGGAGACTGGAAATTTTAAATTCTAATTTCTGCATTAGAGATGACATGAGCTAATTAGAAATTACATTAATACATTAGGCACTGGATCATAAAATTTGTAGAAATATCCACAAATTAAAGTCTGTTGAAACTTTAAGTGGTGATGAGTATGATGGATAGCCACAATAGTAGATACTTAACTATTAGTATATATACCTCTTTTTGTACTTAGGGTTCAAACAACTATAATAAGCTCTCACCTAAAAACTATAATGTATGAAAGGTTTCTGTTCTAAGTTAGTATGTGAATTGGTTTGTTAGAACCTAGAATATATTCTGTGTTCAAAATTAAAAGGTTATTAATAATGGACTTGTTTCCAGGGTAGTAAGCATAAGATTGTTTACACCAGCCAAGTGTCTGTTTCACAGAGATAAGTTCCTTCATGGTGGAAAGATCCTGAGTGTTATCAGCTTGCTACCAGGTAGCTGTTTGTCCACAGTGAAATATGGTACAGTTTGGTGTGGAAACCAGAGGGAGTCAGTTGCTGCTTATGGCAGATTATATTATTCTAAGCAGTTGGCTTCCTTCTTTATTGCGTTTCTCTCTACAGGGTCCCTACCTATGGGAGGAGTACTTCTTTTTATCATTGACATCAAGCTTGGCCTTGGGATTTGACCAAAGTCAGTGGAAGATGGGAAGTGATATATGTCATGTCTGAGAAGCTTTGGAAGCCATTGCATGAATTGACCTTGGCTCATTTTTCTCTGTCACGAGGAAAGCAGGTGCCAGATACAGGCTTTTCCTTTTTCCAGGATTCCAGAATGAAGATGATACCTATAATCAACCCAAAGTCAACATAACAAAAATGAGAAATATGTTTTTGTGCTAGTAAACTGTGTGTGCCCATGTGCTCAGTTGTGACCCCATAGACTGTAGCCCACCAGGCTCCTCTGTCCATGAAATTATCCAGGCAAGATACTGGAGTGGGTTGCCATGCCCTTCTCCAAGGGATCGTCCTGACCCATAGATTGAATTGGCAGGTGGATTCTTTACCAACTGTACTACCTCATAAAACAGTAGTTCTCAGAGTGTTGTCTGTTGCGCCTAAGACCCTTTAAGGATCAAAGCTATTTTAATAATAATACCAAGTTCCTTTTTTATTATGTTGACAGTTGCACTATGGTTCATAAGCAATGGTGGGGAGAAAACTGATGGTGCCTTAGCAAAAATCAGTGCACTGGCTGGCTTCAAGCTGTGCTCTATCTATGTCACCATATATTTATAGTAAACAAAAAATTATACTTGAGGATTAAACTTAGTAATTAAAAAAAATCTTGATCTTAAATATGCATCTTTCTATAAGCCTTTTTGAATGAAGCAGAAAGTATTGATGAAGCACTTCTGATGCTGAAGTATGTGTTTGTCACAGGGAAAAGCACTTGTGTGATTATTTGAATTATGAGGCAAACTAGCCTCTATGGAATATAATTTTCATTTGAAACAGGTATTTATGAGGGTTATTTTGACGTGAATGTTTGACGGACGTTTTGTCAATTGAAGTGACCCTTTACTTCAAGGAAAGCAACTGGCAATATTTGTTGCCAGTGATAAAATTTGATTTCAAGTGTAAATTAATGTTTTAGAAAATTATCAGGCAGTGTGAGCTTGATAGCTTCCCAGTACTTAGGTTTTTTCTGATGAGCTTGCTAGTAATAGTAGTGAAGGCAGTTTTTTAAAATAATTAATACTGTATTATGAAATGCCAACATTTGGGAGCTATACCAAACTCAGTGGACCAATATTTATAACTGACTGATGAATGATGTTACAAAATTATACATAAGCAAAAGACTGACTCATGTTGCCAGACTGATGGATTAATGTAGCAGTATGAGAGTTAACTGATAAGATTAACGATTCTATACTTAAATGAACTGCTTTTTAAAAAAAGTTTTCTTGAAGTATAGTTGATTTATAATGTTCTAGGTTCTTCAGTGAACCTTTAAGACACTATTGTTAAGCTTTGAGATAGAATCAAAGAATGATACTCAAAGCTATTCAAAAAAGCCATTAAATATTCCCCCCTTTTCTAAATACATATCTGTGAGTTATTTTTCTCATATATTTCAACCAAAATGGTATTGCAACAGATATGTTAATCTGATATTTTATTAAGTCAGATCTTAAAGATTTTATTTTTTATTTAAATTTTTATTTTTTATTTTCTTTGGCTGTGCCATGTGGCATGTGGTACCAGATTCCTCAACTAGGGATCGAACCCATGTCCCCTGTGTTGGACGCTTGGAATCTTAACCACTGGACCACCAGGAAAGCCCAAAGAGATTTTAAAAATATAACTCTTCTTAAAATTTTACTGTTTTGTTTTTTGGAAGATGTAGTTTATTTTAAAATAAAAAGTTTTATTTGTGCTAACATGTAGTTGGTTTATTATTTTAAAAATGGATGGACAAATCTTTGAAGTCTCACCCACGGAGCATCAAGAACTGCCTGGGACCCTTTCTCAGTTGGGATGTGCTGTGACACGGGACCACTTTGTCTGGATGTTGGTCAAAGCCCAGCTTGGTGATAATACTCTCTGCTCTTTCTTTTTCTTTTCTTTTAATGTTAGTATATTGAAAGTAAACTAGATAATTCTCTAATAAATGTCTGTATTATTTATTTGTAAAAAAAAAAAAGGATAGTTTAATTTCGAATGTAATTAATATTGTTAGAGCCCATGTAAGCAGAAATTCTTTGAGAGTCTCGATTTTTAAGGGTATAAAGGAATTATCAGCCCAAAATATTTTAAGAATTACTGTTGTAACTATTAAGATTTTCAGAATTGTTTGCTGCTAAATCATAACCTAGTGAGACATGGTACACTGGCAGGGTAGCTGAGTCAACTTTGTTGTGAAGTACAAGTTCATACAATTTCTTGAGGCTCTGTGTTATGACTGTGGCTGATTTTTGTGAGGTCACTGATTAGGCATTGAAGTTGCTGGTGAAAGATATTGACCGACTTCCAAGGAATGGATTATCTTGCCGCACGATTCCATATGATTATGGAATCTTCTCCTACAGTTGGGACTTTTTGGTGAGCCTTTGCATGGAACAGAAATATTTTAACACTTGGTCATTTCTGACAGTTCCATCCATATATCTCATCCTTAAAATCACTGTCCATACCTGTCTCTTTTGAGAACCTGACCTGGAAATCTAGCCAGATTATTGCTTCCTCACTGTGTTTCCCATTATTGACAATGTGGATTATGAGATGTACTGCCCAGTGGGAGAACTTCCCTTTCTGACCTTCCTTAGCAGCTGTTCCCAATGGGACGGTAGGGTGGAAAGAGTTTTTGGGTGATACCAGCATGTTGTGCAGAGTCACTTGTAATCCAGGGTCAGATGTTTTCTTTCTTGGCCAGAATGGAGGATCCCCTATGTAGCGGTAGGCCTCGTGTGAGGAGAATGACTGCCGTGCGTCAGGAATAGGCACACTGAAAACGTGAGCCATTGCTCATGCTTCCCAGCCAGCCTGAATCCTGCACGGTGTGTATCATGTCACTCGATGGAGCACTTCAGTCGCATCAGCTTTACATGGTGGACCCCATGATGACAATTCCTGACAGGCAGCTCAGGTTTTATAGTTACCTGTGGCTAGGTGTTCATTCTCCAAAGTACAAAAGGTACAAGAATTATTTTCAAGAGAGTCTTAGTTTAATAAAGTATGACTTGGCCCCAAAACTCTTAGGGTGGTTGCTGTGATTCTCCTAAAGGATTTGCCAGTATCTCCTTATGGCGTTCATCTGTTGACCCTTGGAGCGCCATTGCCATCAGAAGGTCATTATGGTCAAATGGCAGAGCTACTTGTACTGCAACCTGGATTGACTCAGGCATTTTCTCTTGCTCTGGGATAAACTTAAAGCTGCTGGATTTCAGGTTATTCAGTAAATAGAGCGGCACACACAAACTAGTATATCTTGTTCTCAATATCCAGAGGCCCAGCAAGCTTTCTGCTTCTTTTTTTGTTACAGTGGGTATTGACTTGCTTTTTATTTTGAAGGGAATATCCTGAATTGCCACACTCCACCTGCTTCTAGAACTTCATACTGGTGTCAGGACCCTGTATTTTCTTGTGACTTATTTTCTGTCTTCTGGCATACTTGTCTTTTTAAGGCATCTAGAGCACTGCTGTTTCTTTTTCAAAAGGTTCTTTTGGCTTGAGTTTATCACTATAGTGAGCCAGTGTGATGTCGAATGGTGTGATGAGATAACTACAGTCTAAGAAAGTAGAAACTTAGCGAGGCAATATAGTGAATATGTACTGCTATCCAAGTGAAATTAAAGCAGATTGTAGAGACAGAGACACCATTTGCCAGAAGTGTAGCTTTATACCAGGTGCTGCTGCACGGAAGAGATTTAATTTGAATTACCAACTTTGCTTGTAGTCATTAAGGTTAAAACACTTCTTCTCTAAGAACTTCTGTATGTTCTGCATTAGCCAGACAGTTGTACAAAGTGAATATCTGCTAGGGGTTGCAGCCCTTATTGCTTTTGATTCTTGGATAATCCCCCAGAAATGGCATTTTTGATTGGTGGGAGAGCTCCAGGGGTCTCTCTCTGGCCTTTACTGGTATAATACTACCCCACTACTCCACCTGTCCTGGCATCCGTGTGGGCTTTTTTCAGTGGGTAGTCAGCCTGAGACTACACTTTTCAGCTGTATGTTCAATTCCTGAAGAAATAACTATAAGATGGGAAGATTATTCCACTCTGATAAATGGCCTTGGGTCTAAACTTCATATATTATTTGGCTTCATTCTAACACAGATGTCACAGTGGTGCTATTTGGGTCCTCAGGATTATTTTAAGAGTTAGATTTCATAGTCCTGAGGAGGTTGGAGTATGTTCTTTGCCAAGTGCGTGGTTATTTTGATAAGTGGCTGTTGATCCTTTCTGGAAAGCCACGACAAAAATCACAGTGCTGGTGATGCAATCATAGAGCCATTTTTGAAGGTTCGGTTCAGTTCAGCCGCTCAGTCGTGTCTGACTCTTTGCAACCCCATGAATTGCAGCACGCCAGGCATCCCTGTCCATCACCAACTCCCAGAGTTCACTCAGACTCACGTCCGTCGAGTCCGTGATGCCATCCAGCCATCTCATCCTCTGTCGTCCCTTTCTCCTCCTGCCCCCAATCCCTCCCAGCATCAGAGTCTTTTCCAATGAGTCAACTCTTCGCATGAGGTGGCCAAGGTACTGGAGTTTCAGCTTCAGCATCATTCCCTCCAAAGAAATCCCAGGGCTGATCTCCTTCAGAATGGACTGGTTGGATCTCCTTGCAGTTCAAGGGACTCTCAAGAGTCTTCTCCAACACCACAGTTCAAAAGCATCAATTCTTCGGCGCTCAGCCTTCTTCACAGTCCAACTCTCACATCCATACATGACCACAGGAAAAACCATAGCCTTGACTAGACGGACCTTTGTTGGCAAAGTAATATCTCTGCTTTTGAATATGCTATCTAGGTTGGTCATAACTTTTCTTCCAAGGAGTAAGCGTCTTTTAATTTCATGGCTGCAGTCACCATCTGCAGTGATTTTGGAGCCCAAAAAAATACAATCTGACACTGTTTCCACTGTTTCCCCATCTATTTCCCATGAAGTGATGGGGCCGGATGCCATGGTCTTCGTTTTCTGAATGTTGAGCTTTAGGCCAACTTTTTCACTCTCCTTTCATCAAAGCCACTTTCATCAAGAGGCTTTTTAGTTCCTCTTCACTTTCTGCCATAAGGGTGGTGTCATCTGCATATCTGAGGTTATTGATATTTCTCCTGGCAATCTTGATTCCAGCTTGTGTTTCTTCCAGTCCAGCGTTTCTCATGATGTACTCTGCATGTAAGTTAATAAGCAGGGTGACAATATACAGCCTTGACGTACTCCTTTTCCTATTTGGAACCAGTCTGTTGTTCCATGTCCAGTTCTAACTGTTGCTTCCTGACCTGCATACAGATTTCTCAAGAGGCAGGTCAGGTGGTCTGATATTCCCATCTCTTTCAGAATTTTCCACAGTTTATTGTGATCCACACAGTCAAAGGCTTTGGCATAGTCAATAAAGCAGACATAGATGTTTTTCTGGAACTCTCTTGCTTTTTCCATGATCCAGCGGATGTTGGCAATTTGATCTCTGGTTCCTCTGCCTTTTCTAAAACCAGTTGAACATCAGGAAGTTCACGGTTCATGTATTGCTGAAGCCTGGCTTGGAGAATTTTGAGCATTATTTCACTAGCATGTGAGATGAGTGCAATTGTGCAGTAGTTCTGCTTTTCCCTTATTTGAGGGGCTCTGGGTCTGGGAACTTTGAGAGTCTGTGGCCTATGTTCCCTTAGTCAGGCTTAACTATATACCATACCTGGAGTTGTTTGAGTAGATTAGGGGTAAGCGAACTTTTTCTGTAGAGGGCTACATATTAAATATCTAAGGCTTTTCTGTGGAAAAAATTACCCAGCAGAGCTATTGTGGTGCTGAAGAATCTATGGATAATACATAAGTGAATGGGTGTGTCTGTGGTCCCAGAAAACTTTACTTATAAAAGCATAAGGGATCAGATTTGGACCATAGCTTGTTGTTTCTGGATCTCTGTTAAAAATGACACAGGATTATAGTGGGATTTCCCAGTATGATCTTGGGGACTTTTAAGAAAGGATTCTTGCAGGTAAATCAGTTTGATAACTAGTATGTTCCTGTTTCTTTAACCTTGCTTAGTACTACTTGATGTTATAAGTAGGCAGTTAACAGAATCATTTTATGCATTTTGGTTTTGAGATCTAGAGTAGGGGTTGGCAAGCTACACTGTACAGGTCAGATGTGGCCTGCACTTGGTTTTAGATGATCCATAGCTAAAAATATGTTTCACATTTTAAAGCAATTGGGGAAAAAGTCAAAAGAATGATACTGTTTCATGGCAAGTGAAAATTATATGAAATTCAGAATATCATATATAAGGGTTTATTGGAGCACAAGCCACATTAATTTATGTATAATTTTGGCTGCTCTCAGTTTGGTAGTTGTGACAGAGACCTTCCATGGCCTTTAGAAAAATCACTATTTGGCACATTATTGAAAATGTTTGCTGATTGCTGCTCTAGAATTTGGAGAAAAATTCGTTTAAGTCATACTTAGAAGCTGCCTTATTTTTTGTCAGTGCTTTGAGTCAAGAATTTACACTGTGAATATGTCACTATCTTTTTTTGAGCTCTTACACACTGTTACGAGCAGTAGTCCTACTTGGCTGTCCTTGTTTGGCTACCTCGTTCCTTTCATAGTTTTGTACTACTGCTACCACTCGATCCCCAAAGACTTAATTCATCACAGACGACCACATTTGATAATTTAATTTTGTCATAGCCTGAATGAATTGTCAGAGATCATCTTCAATAGCTGTGTTTGCAGTGCATTCAAACCAGCCAGTTTAGATACATTCTCAGATTCCCATTACCTTGAAGGTTTGCTCATGTACCTACCTCACAGAGTGATTGTAGGAGTTTAATGCTATAAATGAAATGCAGAAAAGCAAAATGGCTGTCTGGGGAGGCCTTACAAATAGCTGTGAAAAGAAGAGAGGGGAAAAGCAAAGGAGAAAAGGAAAGATATAAGCATCTGAATGCAGAGTTCCAAAGAATAGCAAGAAGAGATAAGAAAGCCTTCTTCAGCAATCAATGCAAAGAGATAGAGGAAAAAAACAGAATGGGAAAGACTAGCGATCTCTTCAAGAAAATTAGAGATAGCAAGGGAACATTTCATGCAAAGATGGGCTCGATAAAGACAGAAATGGTATAGACCTAACAGAAGCAGGAGATATTAAGAAGAGGTGGCAAGAATACACAGAAGAACGGTACAAAGAAGATCTTCACGACTCAGATAATCATGATGATGTGATCACTAATCTAGAGCCAGACATCTTGGAATGTGAAGTCAAGTTGGCCTTAGAAAGCATCACTACGGACAAAGCTAGTGGAGCTGATGGAATTCCAGTTGAGCTGTTTCAAATCCTGAAAGATGATGCTGTGAAAGTGCTGCACTCAATATGCCAGCAAGTTTGGAAAACTCAGCAGTTGCCACAGGACTGAAAAAGGTCAGTTTTCATTCCAATCTCAAAGAAAGGCAATGCCAAAGAATGCTCAGACTACTGCACAATTAACACTCATCTCACATGCTAGTAAAGTAATGCTCAAAATTCTCCAAGCCAGACTTCAGCAGTACGTGAACCGTGAACTCCCTGATGTTCAGGCTGGTTTTAGCAAAGGCAGAGGAACCAGAGATCAAATTGCCAATATCCGCTGGATCATGGAAAAAGCAAGAGAGTTCCAGAAAAACATCTACTTCTGCTTTATTGATTATGCCAAAGCCTTTGACTGTGTGGATCACAATAAACTGTGGAAAATTCTGAAAGAGATGGGAATATCAGACCACCTAACCTGTCTCTTGAGAAATCTGTATGCAGGTCAGGAAGCAACAGTTAGAACTGGACATGGAACAACAGACTGGTTCCAAATCGGAAAAGGAGTATGTCAAGGCTGTATATTGTCACCCTGCTTATTTAACTTCTATGCAGAGTACATCATGAGAAACGCTGGACTGGAAGAAACACAAGCTGGAATCAAGATTGCCAGGAGAAATATCAGTAACCTCAGATATGCAGATGACACCACCCGTATGGCAGAAAGTGAAGAGGAGCTAAAAAGCCTCTTGATGAAAGTGAAAGAGGAGAGCGAAAAAGTTGGCTTAAAGCTCAACATTCAGAAAATGAAGATCATGGCATCTGGTCCCATCACTTCTTGGGAAATAGATGGGGAAACAGTGGAAACAGTGTCAGACTTTATTTTTTGGGGCTCCAAAATCACTGCAGATGGTGACTGCAGCCATGAAATTAAAAGACGCTTACTCCTTGGAAGAAAAGTTATGACCAACCTAGATAGCATATTCAAAAGCAGAGACATTACTTTGCCAACAAAGGTCCGTCTAGTCAAGGCTATGGTTTTTCCAGTAGTCATGTATGGATGTGAGAGTTGGACTGCGAAGAAGGCTGAGCAATGAAGAATTGATGCTTTTGAACTGTGGTGTTTGAGGAAACTCTTTTAAGATTTTATTGAGTTTTTACTGTGTGCAAGGTACTGAGCTAAGCACTTTTTTGTCCATGAGTTGTAAAGTACTTATTTAAGTGCCTGTTATATAAGTGTTCAATAAAGATTAGCTGATATTTATTTTCAATTAGAAATAAATTACCCCTTCATACACCATGTACTATAAAAAACTTCATTAGCCATTAAAGTATTAAAAATCTCATTAAGTTTAAATTGGAGTGATTGACGTAACTTAATTTTTTGGCCTATAATATTGCTCCTTAAAAAAAAAAACTTGTAGATAAATACAGTCAGTTCTCATTATTCACGGTAGTTAGTTTATAAAGTTGCTGTGAACACTGAATTAGAAAATATTGAACTGTTGCTGGCTAGGAAATACAGAGTTTCATTCCTGTGAGCCTCTGGTCACAACAGATTTGTCAATGGATCAATAATAACCTTGTTTTGTGTGCTTCTGTTTAAAGACACTTTATTGAATATATAGTTGATTCATTGACATGGCACTCATGGCTCAACAGCATTATAAATCCTGCATGAAATAAGCCCATCTGCCACGTTTTCTCCATAAGACACATCCACCTTCTTGTGCTTAGGAACAGCAGACAGCTTTTCAGCCCTATGCTGAGTAGCAAAATCACCAATGAAAAGCACCAAAATACAAATATGTGGCAATAAGTTGACCTCACAGGGGACATTTTTTTTTACAGAACGGGAGCAGAAACAGTAAGGAAGAGAGCTAAACACACCCTCTCTAGGTAACTTACTCTTTGATCTTCTACAGCTGTCTAAAGATTGGAGAAATGCCATAAGTATTACTTTAGGGAGTACTTATAACTTTTAGCAAGTAGGCAAATTGCACAAATATGAAATCAATGAACAGTAAGGATTGACTGTGTCTTCCCAGATGCCACAATTTATCATTTATGTTTTAATTTTTTTTTCTCATTTGCTTTGAGCCTTATTTTTAATTGGGTTAGGCAAAAAGTTGCTTTGGTTTGTAAATAAAAATAGAAGATGTATTATTCATTTTCACCAAGGACTTTATTGAACAGTGTAGTCACTGCTTTTGTTCTACTGCCTTCTGCCATTTTTAGGCAACTTCATAATTTCATCTCCGTAAAACTTTTTATCTCTTTGAGCAAAAAAAACTATTCCAGGTGATTTTGCAATCTTCCAGGGAACTGAATTTTTTTCCATTAAGAGAATTTTATGAAGACCATAATAAATGGGTATCTGAAGGTGCAATGTCTGGTGAATACAGCAGCTGTAACAGTTTTTGCTTGGTTATCAGTGAAATATGTTCTTGGATTAACTTGATGGAAGATTATGTATGTTCTGGTGACTAATTCTGGATACTTTTCATCTAGTACTGCTTTCAGTTGTTCTAATTGGGAGCAATACTTGTTGGAATTAATCGTTTGATTTTCCAGAAGGAACTGATAGTAGAAGATGCCCTTCCAATCCTGCTATATACACAACATCACCTTCTTTGGATGGAGACTGGCCTTTGGTTGTTGGTAATTCAGGTTGCTTGCCCCATGATCTCTTCTGTTACACTGTAACTGTACAATATCCACTTTCTATCAACTGTCAAAATTTGTTTTAAAAGTGGAATGTTTTTGTTAGTTTCAGTAGAGAATCACCTGTGGAAATACATTCGATCAAGAAGGTTTTTCTTCTGCTTAATTTTTGTGGAACACAAACATCAAAGCAATTAACATAACTTGAGTTGGGGTAATGATTTTCAACACTTGATCTGGATATTTTGAGTATGTTGGCTGTCTTTCACCTGGTATAACATTGATTGATCTCAGTTTATGTCTTAGTTTGATGTCTCAGTTAATGTCTCAGTTTGATCGCTATCTACTTCAGCTGATCCACCTAACTGGAACATCATCCAGTGAGAAATCTCCAGCAGGAAACTTTGCAAACTGCTTGGACACATTCTATCAGTCACAGCACCTTCTGTGCGCAAGCCTTTTTTTTGCATTTCAGTTGTGTTTTTACCTTTCTGGAAATAATAAAGCATAATATGTTGAAAATGTGGTATTTCTTACATTGTCAATATTAAAATGGCTACACAAAAATTGACCAGTTTTGATAAATATTGTTTTAAATGCATGCTGATATGACAACTGTCACCATACAATCTAACAAAATTGTTTCAAATGAAGTAAAAGACAACCAAGTGCTACTAGAGCAATCTTACAGAAAAAAACCAAGTGAACTTTTTGGTCACCCCAGTAATTGTGGTAAAATAATGTCTGGAGGAGGGCATGGCAACCCACTCGAATATTCTCACCTGGAGAATCCCATGTACAGGGAGCCTGGCGGGCTGCAGTCCATTGGGTGGCTAAGAGCTGTACACGATTAAAGCGACCTAGCACACATAATGAAATAGTTAAGCACCTTCAAGTGCAGTCAGTCTCCAGCACTCTTTTCATATTTATACCCATTAAAGAACAGCTCCCTATTTCCCCTCTCTTCAGCCTCTGGCAGCCACCCTTCTGCTTTCTGTTTCGGTGAATTTGATTACACTGTGGCCACTGTATGGTGTTTTGTCTTATTGCGATTGGCTTCTGTAACTCAGCATAATGTCCTCAAGGTTCATCCGTATAGTAGCATGTCTCAGAATTTTCTTCCTTTTTAAGGCTAATATTCCATTGTATGTATATAGACCACGTTTCGATTACCCTTTAATTTGTCACCAGACACTTGGGTTGCTTTCATCTTTTGGCTGTTGTGAACGTGGGTGTGCATATATCTCTTCAAGACCCTGCTTTTAGAAGTAAGTTTATCTTTGATATATCATGTATACATAAGGAAATGAGTGACCCAACTAAACAGATGTATATTATAAAGTGACAGGTAAAAGTTCTCAGTTTGACCTCATTCCATTCACTAGAGACAGCTGAAGAGTTTGGTGTATAGCCTTTCAAATGTGTTTTTGTGCAGCTAAGGAGTATGATACATATACATACACACAGATATATAAGTATATACATTGATCTATGTGTCATCTATATGTACATATATTATTGATATATATCAATGTGAAAATATTTAATGACTCATTTACATACAGTTTAGTAGCAATTGGGAGTATATGCATACTGTTCTGTTGACTTGATAGCCTAACTTTTTTACAAAGTAAAGATTGGAGTTTAAAACTGCTTAGTTCTGTGCCTTAGTTTCCTATAGAATGATTTTAGAAATGAAGAGTTACTAATTGTTTAACTTTTTTTATTATGTAGTATTTTTGAAGAGGAAGATACAATACTGTCTTATTAAATGTTTACTGTAAGAGGAGAATTATCTACTGCTAGGGATAAGTGGATCCTCTTTTTATTTTCTTATTCATACATTATTTTGATATAATTCAGCTGGCAGTGTTTCTTCCATATCATATTGTGTTTTATTGGATTCCTTTCTGTTTTGGTGGTGTATCTTTTTTTTTTTTCAGTAAGTAAAATTTTAGTTTTTCAAAGTTTGAAAACGTCTTTATTTTGACTCTTGATGGGAAATCTGACTTGTGAGAGCAGTGCTTTCCAACCTTTTTCATGCTGTAATATCTGTATAGAAAGTGATAATGTGCGCGTGGTGAGTGAAGTTGTTTGCAACACAGGCATCTGGCTCTTCAGGTTATCTGGTAAACCATTAATTTGTAACACATGTTGGTGAAGGTCTGTAGAAATCTGGTTTCAAAATATTTTTCCCTTTGAATTTGGAGGAAACTGCTCTGTTATCTTTTAGTATCCTGTATTTTTGATGAGAAAATGAATGTTAGAGTGATTCTGGTATCTGGAACCTTTCTCAGTGTTCTGAAATTTTTCCAGCATCATCCTGGATATTTATTTATTATTTTTTTTACTTGATTTTTGTTGCATTGCATGTCTTTCAGTTTGATGACTGAATCTTTGCTTAGCTCTTGGAAAGTTAAATGTGTCCCCTTGTTTGGATTAATTTCCCTCCACTTTTGTATATCTTATGTAAGTGGATGTTGGGCCCTTTAGATTTTAATTCACATTTTCTATTTTCTTACAGTTAACCATCTATGTGTGTATTTTCCTTTACTTTGGAAGTAAGGTAAATTTCCCTTCCCTTTAAGGGAAAAATCTCTTCAGCCTTATGGTATAGATAACTAACTTGGTGTTTAGTTTTGCCTGTCCGTGTATTACTGTACCTCCCCCCCACCCCCGTCCCCCAACACACATGCGTTTTTCTGCTCTTGGTTCATCTTGCTCCACTTTTGTTCTGTTAAGTGTTCCTCAGATGTTTGGGGAATCATGGTTGATGCTGGCAGTTGAAGTGTGTCTGCCTCAGTAAGTAGTTCTTTCTCCACCAGGCCTTTGTGTTGAGTGGTAGTGATGGTGATAGATTCTTAGATGTGGACCAGCAGACCAGGCCTCCGAGAGAGAGTGGCTGAGGAGTGGGTAGGGCAGTGTGCCTCTCGCCTGGATACCTGTGGAGTCTTTAAGTAGTGGAGTGGGGTAGTGCTTTTTTAGATTTCACTCAGATAGTATTGAGATTGCTGCATTGCCCCGCTTTTCTTTGCCTTTTCCCTCTTTCCCCTTTTATTTCCCTCTTAGTGTTGGAAGCTTGATGGTCCTTCCATCTTTCTGCTCTGCTTTTCCCTCAGATCTGGCTACTCATAAGAACCCTGATCCAGGCAGAAGTGCCTGCTTTGTGGAGATCAGCCCCCTGGCTCTATCTTAAAGGCAGAAGCTGCCACTCCTTGCATCTCAGTTCACAGAGAGAGGGGGGAGGGGATCATCTGTCCAGAGTAGGGTAATGCAGTACCCTGGTGAAGTCCCCTAATTGTTTCCTCCTTCTGGGAGTTGTGATTAATTTGATTATAACGTAGAATTTCTCTCTCTTGTCCTGGAAAGGACTTTAGTGTCTTACATGTGATTTCATCCTTTTTCCCTCTTTTATTGCAGTCTCGCCATTATAATTTCTATATACCCAGAATTCTTTAAAATTTATGATTGTCCAGTGACGTCTTTTCTTGATCTGCAACAGTGCTATCATTTAAATTTAATTTTTTTCCCCTGTCATTTCAGTGGGACCTTGGGCTGGAGGAGTGAGAGATACATCTGTTTCAGTCCACTGCCTCCTACTGTAATTGACCAATTTGTGACTAATTTTTAAAAGGTAGATCCGTCTTTAAAAAGAAAGTGTTAGTTGCCCAGTCCTGTCTGACTCTTGTGCGACCCCATGGACTGTAGCCCATCATGCTCCTCTGTCCATGGGATTTCCCAGGCAAGAATACTGGAGTGGGTTGCCATTTCCTTCTCCAGGGTATCTTCCTGATGTTCTTAAACACATTCTTAAACAACGTCTCTCTCTCAGTGTTCCTTAGAAGATTTACTAAATCATCCGGCCCTGTCCCCCTGTAGTAAAGAATATTTTAATTTTCGATCTAAGTCGTAATGCTCATTGCTGTTCTGTTGTAGAAGAAAACACACATAACCATAGTGACCCTGCCGGCCATCACCTTCTGAATGCCCCTCCCACCCTTTTTTGGTATGTAGGGTTATACATGTGAGTGAAGTCATTTTTAATTGTAAAGTCTTTATTGAATTTGTTAGGATATGGTGTTGATTTTCTGGTGGTCAGGCATGTGGGTCTTAGCTCCCCAACCAGGCACTGAATCTGCATTCTCTGCATTGGAAGGCAGTCTTAACATTGGACTACTAGGGAATACACATATTTTTCAAAGAGACAGTATATCTTGGAGAATATCCAGTCACTCATGAAGATGGTCAGAAAACTGATAAAATTGTGTTGATATCTTTAGTGAAGCACAGCAAAAAGTAAGGAAGTATTTTTGAAAATGATTTAGTAAAAACTTGGGGGGAAGGAATAAGAGAATAGCTAGAACGTTTTTGTTCTTTGAGTCCTGTATGGGTGTTCAGTGTAGTTTTAGCATACACTCTGCTGGAGGGGGAAAAATATGGTACTTATGTCCCAAATACTGCCTTTTCACTTAAAATTTTGTAAACCCCATCCCATCCCCCTCCTCCTCTTTGGTAGTGTCTTTGATATTGGGTGAAGGATTTTATTGCCCAAATGTTTTTAACATCAGACTTTTGATGAAAAATTGAGACGTGTCAGTGCATACAACTGCAATAATGACCATGAGTATATCCACGACTTTCAGAATCTTTTGGTCTGTGGTCCACAGTAAGACATACATTTAACATTGCTGTCTTGTGTAGTATGTAACATTGGAATTAAGAGTTTTGTGAAACAGTGTTTGCCTTTGATGTGATACACTCATGTTATCTATTTCATTAACAAAAAGAGTATGACCCATTAACTTTATTTTATGATCTACTAATTGGTTATAACCTGCAGTTTGAAAAACTTCCTGGTTTAAATCCTGGTCTCTGGGAAAAGTGGGAAGATGGAGGGGTTTGGATTCTGAAAGACTGAGGGAATTCTAGCTTAATAGTTTTGGGTAATTTCCTTTGAGCCTGTTTTTGCAGCTGTAACTGGAAATAATAATATTTTGTTACCTTGATTGTGAGAATTGGAAATAAATGAAAAGTGCCTAGCAGTGCTAGGAATGATGTAGATATTTAATAATTGGAAGGTTTATTATTATCTTGGTTATTTTTATTATATGCCATCTGTCCTATTAAGTAGGCACTGAGATTCAAATGTTCTTGCTTTTAGGGAAGTAGATAACATTTTATTAATACAGAGGTGTAACTGTCCTACAGGATGAAAAGGATGTCATTAGAGCATATTAGAGGTATAGTAACTTAAAGTCTGCATTGGGAAATTACAGGTGTGCCCTCTCTTTCCCCAAGGAACAGGGTCTCTCAAATTACCTCCAGTTAAATTTGATGCATAAAAGAGGAAAGGAAAAACAAGAATCATTTTAAAGCTGCAAAGCCAAGCATTTCAGAAAATTGCAATTGTGCTTTGACCATAACGAATTGTTTCCATTTTCTAACTTCATGAATAATTGGACATCTTGAAGAATATGACAGTCGTGGGGACTGAATTCTCATGTTTCCCTTCAATAGCAGCAACACAGGGTTTTGTCTCCCGCTAGATCCCAGCTTTTCCTCTACTGTTCTTTATGATTTCTGCTGCAGTGTGATTTCTGCTGACCTGTGTCACACTTGATTTTTTGACTTCTGGCTATTTTAGTTGTAAGCAACAGAAGTTGAAGCAGAGAAAGAGGAATGATATGTGGTGGCTGAATGAAGCGAAAACAAAACAAAAAACCCTGAAGAGCAAGAGATCTGGGTCATAGGGATCAATGAGCTGGTTTGGCAGAAGTTGCTAATCTGCAATTATTTTCCTATATAGTTTTTCTCTCTTCACATTCAGATACATAGAAGAGAATCTGATTTGCCTAGCTTCAGTTGTTTTCATTCTTTGGCCAGGGGAGGAGAAGATAATGCTGAATGAAAATCCAACCAGGACTCGGCGCAGTAGGAGCTGTATTGTGTTTTAAAAGCAAAATTAGATGTTGTTCCAGAAGGAGACTGGATGCTTACAGCCAAAAACAACAGATGTCCAATACTGTGTGTTTGTGTGTGTATGTGTGTGTTTGCGGAGGGGTATATATGTGTATATATTTCAAACTCTAGAGAGAAGATGTGTCTGGTTCTTAATCATTATCCTGCATAAAGTATGTATACTGGGCATGCTGTGTGGTTTAAAAAAGTGAACAGAATTCTGGGGAAATATGTGACTCAACCTTAGGGTATTTTGAAACTATGTGATATGAGAGGAGAGATAATAAGCAAATATAATGTCATTCCCAGGATTTCACATTCATTTATTTTAATATGCCACATTATATGATCATATTTACCTTTTATAAAGTTTACTCTGGAGGCATTGTAAAGGTTGGAGTGAGGGTGAAGGACTGTTTAAAAAGATAGAGGCAGCAGGACCAGTGAGAAAGTCAAAATGCACATTTATTAGGTCCTCTGATCTGATTTAATTTCCTACCATTTTCCCCTTACTTAACCACTGTCTAACCACACTTTTGCTCACATCCAGCTTGTTCTCATCCCAGAGTCTATGTACTTTATTGGAATTCTCCCACCCTTGATTAGCATTTGCTTGAATTTAACTCATATTTCCCTCCACACCACACCCCCCCCCCCACCCCCACCTCCTGGCTGTAGTCTCTAATCTCAATGCCTCTTACTGCATTTCACTATCAGATCATTCTGTTTTATTTTTTTCATCACAGTTATTACAGTTATTTTTTCTTTTTCTTTCTTTTTTTAATCTGTTCCCCTAATAGTGGTGGTTAGGCAGGGTTTGATTGCTAAAGAAGACTCAAGGGACCTGAAATGATGGTGCTGATTATGATTAGTCTGTGGTTTACTGCTGTAAAAGGGTGTAGCAAGCGACTGCACTGGGGTGAGGTTGTGCTTCACAACCGCAGCTTGCCTCAGGCAGTGGGCCTGAAGAGGCTGAGCGTGAGCTGCAGTGGACCTGCCTCTGTAGATCATACCAGCTATGCTTTCTCTCAGGTCAGGATCAGTGAGTGTGCACGAAGCACCCTGGAACCAGGGAACCGACAGTGGAGTCTCAGCTGGGACTTCTCATATCCTGCTGGCAACAAAGGCGTATTTGTGCTATGTAACCAGCCCCAGTGGCAGAGCTCTCTGGAGGTCTTACCAAAACCAGGTGCAAACCATCAATCACACTGTTAACAATGAACAATAAACATTGCTGGTACAAACAATTCAAAGCTTATTGCACCCATAGTTTCAAATCAACCTTACTAACCAGTATGTTTGGTTTTTTTGTGTATTTTTTTTAAATTGGAGGATAATTGCTTTACAATGTTGTGTTGTGTTGACTCCTTCCGTACAACAATGTGAATCAGCCACAAATATACATATTTATATGTTCCCTCCCTCTTAAACCTCCCTCGTGCCCGCTCAGTGCCATGGGGTTGAGCTCCCTGCATGGTATGGCAGCTTCCCACCACTAGCTATCTGGTTTGCATATGGTAATGAATGTGTTCCAGTGCCACTTTCTCAATTTGTCCCACCCTCTCCTGACCCCTCTGTGCCCGTAAGTCGGTTCTCTACGTCTGCGTCTCTGTGTTTTGTGCTTCGACCATGGCTGCCATATAAGAAACTTGTTTTAGGAATATACTGTGTCTGGAATTAACCCTCAGAATGCTTTTTGCTTTTATGTTTACTTCTTTCTCTTCCACTGGAATCTAAAGGCCTCTACAGCAGGAATTTGTATTGAAAGTTGTCGATGATTTCCTAAAGTGTTTAAGATTTGACAGTGGGTATTCGGAATGACCAAAGGTACCTTTTCCATTTAGGTTTTTTCTTTTTTCCTCCTTCTAAGTTTGGGACCTTAGTGTTTTGGGAAGGACCAGGCACTTCATGCAGTACTGAGGGCTGGAAGCAGTGATTAATGAGAAGGAATGGGTATAAAAGTGAGTGTGATTCTCTTCGCTTTCTTATTCCTTCATCACGAAGGGTCTTTGTGTCTAGGCAAATAAAATAGTTTTCTTTTTTTGTTTGTTGTCATGTGTCCTAGACACAAAGAAATCAAACCATCTCCTATGAAAAGGTTCCCAGGTGGCGCTCGTGGTGAAGAACGCGCCTGCCAATGCAGGAGACACAAGAGATGTGGGTTCGATCCCTGGGTAGAGAAGATCCCCTGGAGTAGGGCATGGCAACCCATTTCAGTATTCTTTTCTTGCCTAGAGAATCAATCCCATGGACAGAGGAGCCTGGCAGGCTACTGTCCACAGTGTCACAAAGTGTCAGACATGACTGAAGTGACTTAGCACACACTGTAAAAAGAATTATAGTATTTTTACATGCAGAGGAGGCAAGAATAAATACCCCTCCCCCCTTTTTGTGCCTTTTATTCACCAGGCATTGTGCTAAGGTTTGTTGTTACTCGATTTTTATTTTTAAATGCATTATCTCTAACCCTTATGAGAATATTACAAGGTGTGGGTGGTAATATCCTGATTTTAAACAAGTAGGAGCTGAGGCTCAGAAGTGCTGTGCCCAGACTTGTTCTTAGTAATGACCGGGCAGGGGTAGATTTGGATCTGGGTCTTCGGGGCTCCCAAACCAGAGTTCTCATTGTACAAGGTAGTAGAGGTGGAAGACAGCAAGCACCTTACCGTGAATGCTCACGACCATAACATTTTATGTGGTGTGAATATAAAAAGAATTCAATGCTCTGCCCTTTACAGTTCGCTGATTCCTTATTAAACGTAGCTTCTGGGGCTCTGTCTAGTCTCTTTCTTTCTGTTTCCTTTCTACTTAAGTATTTAGAACTGTCTCTTCTCTCTTATTTGGATTCATGTCAAAAAGATATGTTGAGATTGAACATCCCTATTTTGCTAAATAAATTCTCTTTGTTCTCAGAAACATAGTTTCCTATTGCTCTTGTATTGGGACATCACAATAAGCTGCAGTAATTTAACTAATTTCACAGTGTATCTAAATCCCAAATATTGTGGCCTTTTCCTTTTAAAACATTTCTAGATAGTCTTTCTCTGAGAAGTGATGAGCAATTATTTTAATCTAGGCTCTGATAATCTCTTTATGGATTCCTATTTTTGCTTCTCTTTCAAGTAATCATTTTTTAGTGTCATCATTTTGAAGATTTAAACATTTTACCTGGCTCAAAGTTTAAATTTTGCCAAAGTATATACATGGAAAAATCTTCCTGCAACTACTTGGTTCCCCTCCTTGGAGAAACCAGTGTTCTCATTTTCTTATATGTCCTTCCAGAGATGATGTTACATACAAATAATAATATATGTTCTCTCAACTTTTTCCCTCTAAAATATTGCATATTAGTAACACTGTTTTACCTTTTTTGCCTCCTTCCTCTTTTTGGCCCCAGCCTATGGAAAGGTGAATGTCATCTTGACTTACAGTATCAATTCATTTTTTTCATACTTCATATAAATCATACAGTAAGTGTCCTTATTTATAACTTGCTCAGCATTATATCTGAGTTTTATCCAGGTTTTATCAGAAGTTCTTGGTGAACTCCTAATTACATTTCTCTTACAGGAAGACTGTCTTTTCATGTTTCAAACTTTAAATTTTTATGAGCATCCTTTCATGTTTCAGGCTTTAAAATTTTTGTTTTCTGTAAGCTGTTTGTTTCCTACATTCTGAATGGAGGGTCATTTCCTTAAAGATCTTGTTATATATGAAGGAAGTTAATTTTTTATGTGGGAAATGAATTGTAACTTTTTTTCAGTTAATCATACCTTTTAATTTTGCATATGATGGTTTTGGCATGTAGATTTTAAAAAAATTACATAACCTAATTAATTTTTATGGCCATTAAACATTTGCCTCCATAATGTTCCTTACTTGTTTTCCTCAGTAAATCTACTTACTGTCTTCTGAACATCACAGAACTTTTATTAAGCCACACCTTAATGTCAATAAAAATGAAAGTACAATAAGGAAATGAAAAGTGATAACTCTGAAAGTGATATTTGAATCAGATGTAAATGGAGTTATAGAAGAAAAGAATGTTGCCACTGTTCTAGAGACTCTGAATTTGCAGTCAGAGGAGCTTAATGAAGGCAGACTTCTGAATAAATGAGGGAAAGTGGTTGTGCTGAAAAGGGCGATGTCCAGAGGAAGTGATGCTGGCAGAAATCTTCACACTAATGGGACTCTTCTAACATTGAACGTGCAGGGGATAAAATGTTAGAAGCTGGTCCCAATTTAGACAATGCTATGGCAGTTTCCCAAGATGTGTAAAATGTAAAAGATGCTCTCCCTCTGTATTGTAAGTTATACCATTAGAGGAGGCAAGTGCTATTCAGACTGCTGGAAAAGTTTATTTATAAGCAAATAAAGCACTTTGGTTCACAGTTCTCATTTTTTAAATTAGGGTGTACTGTGAGTATTAGTTCTCCTATATTTTATCCTCTTATACATATATAACTGACAGTTTTAAAAGGTCATCCAACAGTTCCCGCTGATTAAGGTTACTTGGCTTGATTTCGTCTAACAAAGTCATTTTTATGGTCCCACACGACTGTACAAAACGAGGACTGCCTGTGTGTGTTTAAACAGCCCTTCCTCTCCCTCTTTATGTGTGTCTGCTCACTTGTGTCCAACTCTGTGACTCTGTGGACTGTAGCCCACCAGGCTCCTCTGTCTATGGGATTCTCCAGGCAAGAATACTGGAGCAGGTTGCCATTTCCTACTCCAGGAGATCTTTCCAACCCAGGGATTGAACCGGAGTCTTCCTGCATTGCAGGCCTCTTTACCACTGCACCATCTGGGAAAGCCTTCCTGTCCCTCTAAAACTCCTTAAATTGACCTGATATGTTTCAGAAAGTGATCCCTTTATTGTTCTGATCTTGAAGTTCATCATAGATTAGATAGGATTCCAAATATGCTATGCTTTTCTTATATTTAGGACTTGAGTTGCTGGAGCTGCTTTGGATCTCATTTCTTCTCTAAATTGCTAGTGTAGATACTAAAAAATAGTCTTACACACTTATTTGAAAAAGAATATGTGAGATCATGAAAGACGCAGTACTTTTGTGTATTTCTTAAGCGCCTGCTGTTCACTAGGTTCTGTGTTAGGCATTGGGATATGAATAACACTTGGGTCCCCTTTTTCTCTTGAAGGAGCTCGTAGTCTGCTAAAGTTGGGTAAACAGATGAAAGATAATACATTGGAGTTATGTGAAAATATAGAATTATAACTCATGCTGAAAATTCAGATAACTGAACATTTTAAAAGTGTTGCTAAATTCTTTGCTATGTTCTGTGATGTTCCCTGATGTTGGAGATACCATAGGAATGATTCTTGTTTTCAAGGAAATTGGTGGGAACTTCCCTTGTAGCTCAGTCAGTAAAGAATATGCCTGCAATACAGGAGACCTAGCTTCAATTCCTGAGTCGGGAAGATCCCCTGGAGAAGGAAATGGCAGCCCACTCCAGTGTTCTTGCCTGGAGAACCCCATGGACAGAGGAGCCCGGCAGGCTACAGTCCATGGGGCCTCAAGAGTTGGGCATGACTTAGCGACTAAACCACCATGTGTACAAGCAGAGTTTGTTTATATAGGTCAGGTGACAGCATATCTAATAAATGCCATAAAAGATATTTTTAATATAAATAATATAATTGAACTTGGACAGCAGGTATATACTGATTTTAATCTGTCCTTGGCAGATTTCATGTTGAAAGCATATAGTCTGATTTTAGATTGTAAATATATTTTATGAATACATTTTATGAGCAGAGTAGGTTAATTGACCAACTCAAGAGTTATATTGTTAAGTTTCTGTTGAAGCTAGGTTTTGAGCCTCTGGTCCAGTGTTCTTACTCCTAATCTTGTGCCTAAATTGTTAAGTATTATAATTTAGCATTATGTACAGTCATTTGAAAAGGATTTGGTTTTCAATTCATGTCTCTCTAAAAGCTTATGTACTACGCCTTCCTCTTTTCCAGAGATTAAATGAAAGATATTGATTCTGATTATTTTCTGAACATGTTTTTATTTAGTATTTTTGGAGCGCCTGTGCCGAGAACTCTTGAAGAGCTGTTGGCTACCATGAAACTTAGTTTAATAGATGATATAAGTCTTGAATATAAATAGCTAGACAAATAATACTAATTATTTGTCTAAATAAAGCTAAAACTAAATAAACCTGATAATCGTTATTTTATGGATGGTACAAGAAAGGGCTTGGATTCAAAGGAGTAAGCAGTTATTTCCCATCGGGAGAATCAAAGACTTCATGGATGCAGAATAGCTGAGCAAAGGCTTGAAAGATATTTCATGGGCATGTTAATGGAAGCATGTACTGATTGTTTGGTAAAATATGTTTGACAAATGATAATTGGATCATAAACGTTACCAATCTTTGTTCTCAGCAGAATATTGTTAATATGATTCAGGATCATGTAGTAGGCCTCTGAGAGCATCAGCATCTTTTGATAACTTGTAATAAATGCAAATCCCTGATCTTGTCCCAAGCCTAGCAGTTGAATCACGAAGTTCGGGATGAGGAAGGGGTACCGAGCAATCTTTGCTTTATGAGTATTTTCTTATTTTGAGAGAACCAAGCATTTACTATTCACAATTTGTGGGGGAAAATGCAGTATCTGTATCAGCTTTATTGGATAGAGCTTAAGTTCGCTTGTTCAGTCGTCTCTGACTCTTTGCAACCCCATGGACTGCAGCACGCCAGGCTTCCCTGTCCATCACCAACTCCCGGAGCCCACTCAAACTCAATGTCCATCGTGTTGGTGATGCTGTCCAACCATCTCATCCTCTGTTGTCCCCTTCTCCTCCCACCTTCAGTCTTTTTCAGCATCAAGGTCTTTTCCAGTGAGTCAGTTCTTCGCATCAGGTGGCCAAAATATTGGAGTTTCAGCTTCAGCATCAGTCCTTCCAGTGAATATTCTGGACTGATTTCCTTTAGGATTGACTGGTTTGATCTCCTTGCAGTCCAAGGGACTCTCAAGAGTCTTCTCCAACACCACAGTTAAAAAGCATCAATTCTTTGGTGCTCAACTTTCTTTATAGTCCCACCTCTCATGTCCATACATGGCTACTGGAAAAACCATAGCTTTGACTAGACAGACCTTTTTTGGTAAAGTAATGTCTCTGCTTTTTAATATGCTGTCTAGGTTGGTCATAGCTTCTCATCCAAGGAGCAAGCGTTTTTTAATTTCATGGCTACAATCACCATCTGTAGTGATTTTGGAGCCCAAAGAAATAGTCTCTCACTGTTTCCATTGTTCCCCATTTATTTTCCATGAAGTGATGGGACCAGATGCCATGATCTTAGTTTTCTGAATGTTGAATTTTAAGCCAACTTTTTCACTCTCCTCTTTCACTTTCATCAAGAGCCTCTTTAGTTCTTCTTTGCTTTCTGCCATTAGGGTGGTGTTGCATCTCTGAGGTTATTGATATTTCCCATGGCAATCTTGATTCCAGCTTGTGCTTCATCCAGCCCAGTGTTTTGCATGATGTACTCTGCATATACTTTTTTGTAAATACATGATTTTCCTCTAGAAGCTATTTTTAATCACCCGTACTATAACTTTGATTACAAGTCATTGCTTTCCAACGTAACTATTTGATAATATAATCTCTTGTCAGTGTGAGGGATAATTTTTTTTTTTTTAATCTTAAAAACTTGAAAATCTAGTAACTGAAGAATTTAGTGAATTTTTTAAATTGTCAGGAATAAGTATAAAGACAATTGCAGATGGGTCGTTGTAGTCATTGGTAAGTACTGTATAGAAAGGAAACATATCCTGATAAAGTTTTTTATTTTTATGAAATCTTTTAATGACATGTCAATTTTACACTAAGTATCTTTTTGAAATTTTCATTTTTTAAAAAATTTTCTAATCATTATTTCAAACGAAATGCTAATAATTGAGGAAATGCCAGCATTTTTCAAAGTGACTGCATTTTATATTCACACCAGCAGTGTGTGAGGTTTACTGTTTATACATATCCTCGATAACCATTATTACTGGGGCTTTTGTTGTTGTTGATAACTTTATTTTTTTTAAATTGTGTTTCTTTGAAGCAAAAAAGTTTCAGATTTTTTTGATGGCAGTTAACGTTCTTTTCTTTTGTTTCTTTTGCTTTAAGTATCATCTCTAAGAAACCATTGCTTAAATCTAATGTCACTTAGGTTTCTGATTGATTTTAAACTGATTTTTATGTGATAGGAAGTAGGGTTTTAGCCTCACTCTTTTGCATGTGTATATTCAGTTGTCTCAGCATCCATTTGTTACAATGACAGATTTTTGTGAATTTTTAAAAAACTTATTTTTTATTGGAGTATAGTTGATGAACAGTGTTGTGTTCGTTTCAATTATACATGTATCTATTCTTTTCCAAATTTTTTTCCCACTTAGGTTATTACAGACTATTGATTATTAATATTTTGTGAATTTTTATCTGTACTTCCTAGATCTTCTTAGTGGTTGAAGAGATTGAGTTTTACTGACTGCTGTCATCCTGTTGTCTAAAATAAGAACAAATTCACTAAGTATTGAAGAAAAACTGCTGTAAATAAAAGTACTGTGTTTCATTGTAGGGGTCATATTTTTAGAAGGACACAAACTGGAGCAGCTTTTGTAATTGTTACATCACAATCTTTTAAAATGGGAAATAGAACACTTGGGAATGAGACTGAGAGAAAGTCCTTCCAGTACCTAAGGTTTTCATTTAGAGCAGGTTAAAAGCTTGTTTTATGTAGCTCTAGAGGCTTTTCACTTTTCATGCATTGGAGAAGGAAATGGCAACCCACTCCAGTGTTCTTGCCTGGAGAATCCTGGGGACGGGGGAGCCTGCTGGGCTGCTGTCTACGGGGTTGCACAGAGTTGGATCCGACTGATGCGGCTTAGCTGCGCTGATGGGACTTAGCAGCAGTAGCAGCAGCAGGGGCCCTAAGTAGAAGTTACAGGTATCTACCTGTAGATACCTTCAAAGGTATCTACCTTTGAATGCTAGAGAGGAAAGAACTTTGTAACAGTTTGAGCTAATACTTGAGTAAAATGGGCACCCTCACATGAAAGCACTCATCATTGAAGGAACTCAAGCAGAGATTGAGTTATTTTGTCCTTAAATTGACAGAATGGATTTCTGCATGGAACAAAGGTTGTTGAAGGATTTCCATTTATCTCTTCTACTTTGCTTTCATATTTATGAAGGGTTGTTCTTTTCAGGGTTCGTCCGTTTCCACATTTCTGTCAAATAGCAAAATGAGAGAGTGAAAATAGATTATTGCCCTGAAGGATTTGGTTAGCCGACATTATTATGCATTATCCTGAAAACTGATCACCTTCTTGAGCTAATTCTTTTCTTTTTCTGCTTAACTAAGCTTGTTGTAAAACACAATGAACAGTGGGAATGAGATACTATAGCAAGAGGGAAAAGTTGGTGAGAACTGAAAATTAAAGCGTTAGTCCATCACATTTGTCATAGTTGGGATTCGTTGACTGCGGATTGAAGTTTGCAAGATTTCACAAACCTGTAAACTGTGATAGTGTAAATGGAATTTCATTGTTATCCTTCCAGGAAAATCTAAAAGGTACATTTCCTGATTCAGGAATTTATGCTGTTACTTTGTAAAGGATCCATTAGAAGAGAGTATTCTTAGAGGAGAACATGTACTAGTACCTATTTGTACTTTGGTGATAGGTGTATTTAAATCATTTGTTTTAAGGTTTGAAAGAAACCTCTTAGTTATATAAGCTGATTGATGCAAATATA
The DNA here is from genome assembly GCF_023091745.1 of Budorcas taxicolor. Taxonomy (NCBI): domain Eukaryota; kingdom Metazoa; phylum Chordata; class Mammalia; order Artiodactyla; family Bovidae; genus Budorcas; species Budorcas taxicolor. Next base: position 154,275,264 of record NC_068910.1, read on the forward strand.
TTTAAATACCTGGCTTTTAGGCAGAATGATTTAAGGACCTTTTAGTGATAAGACTCAAATTGAAAATAAGAATTAAGAACATGAAAAAAGCAGGTGTCTTTATTTCTTTGAAGTGAGATTTTGGAGTGGCTTTTAAAATAGAAAAAACTGAGCTTAGCCTGTTTCATGTTTTAAACATTTATCTTGTTTGCTCATTTTACAGGCTTTTATTTTAAAGACTGTGCCAAAATTCTCACTTTGAGAATAGCCTGGATTTTGGTTGGGAAACATTGGCTTAAAATAAAAGCTTTCTTTCTGTGATGTTGGTATAGGTTTGCTTCAATGTGTAATTGGTACAAATCAATTAAAGTGAAGATTTTATGTAACTGTAACTTTTTAAGACTTAAATTTAGAAGTTTTTATTAATGTGTGTGTTCTTTTATGCTTAAGAAAGTGAAAATACTGTTTTGAGAAAGAGACTCACAGACTTTGAAAGTGAACTTATGGTTGCCAGCAGGAAGGGATAGTTGAGGACTTTGGGAAGGTCATGTACACACTGCTATATTTAAAATGGATAACCAACAAAAACCTACTTTATGGCACATGGAACTCTGCTCAGTGTTATGTGCCAGCCTGGATGGGAGGGGAGCTTGGGGGAGAATGGAAACGTATATGTATGGCTGAGTACCTTCACTGTTCACCTAAAACTATCACAATGTTGTTAATTGGCTATATCCCAATACAAAATTATTTGGATGTTAAAAAATTGAAGTAAAAATACTGTTTTTCATGTACATGAATTTTTTTTCCTGAAACTACTTATACATTAATAAAAGACTTTTAAAATATGAGTTTGAGCAAGCTCTGGGAATTGGTGATGGACAGGGAAGCCTGATGTGCTGCAATCCATGGGGTTGCAGAGTCAGACATGACTGAGCGACTGAACTGAACTGAATTAAAGTATACTGTCAAGATTTTCATTTCTGTTGCCTGCTTTTGAATGGCTCACTGTTCACAGGTTTCTGTGACTCTACAAGTTAATAAAAAAGACTTCACTTTTTCTCACTTTATAGGCAAAAGACATAAATGTGAAGTATGGGATAGTATGTGTAGGAAATAATCGTACAATCTGATGTTTTCCTATGGTTGACTTCTTGTAATGTTTAACAGCACTCTTAGCTTCTTTTATCTTCCCTGGTGGCTCAGAGGGTAAAGCGTCTGCCTGCAATGTGGCAGACCTGGGTTCAATCCCTGGGTTGGGAAGATCCCCTGGAGAAGGAAATGGCAACCCACTCCAGTACTCTTGCCTGGAGAATCCCATGGATGGAGGACCCTGGTGGGCTGCAGTCCACAGGGTTGCAAAGAGTCAGACACGACTGAGTGACTTCACTTTCACTTAGCTTAATTTATTAGAGAGGAATTCACTGTATTAAATAGTACCCTGCACTCAAGTAGTGAAAGTGAAAGTATTAGTCTCTCAGCCCTGTTCCACTCTTGGCAACCCCATGGACTGTAGCCCATCAGGCTCCTCAGTCTGGGGGATTCTGTAGGCAAGAATATTGGAGTGGGTTGCCATTCCCTTCTTGAGGGGATCTACCCGACCCAGGGATTGAACCTGGGTCTCCTGGATTGCAGGCAAATTCTTTACCATCTGAGCCACCAGGGAAGAGCTAGCTGTATTGCAATTTAAGAAATGCTATTGGAATTGGAAGGTGAGGATATGGATGCTAATTATTTGTTATTTGCAAAAGAGCTCGAAAAGATAGATACCCGACCACGAGTTTTTCCTGCACGTATATGATGATCTGTGCTTTGATTCAGGCTACCACCACTTATTTAAAGAACCTGTTGCTCTTTGCAACAGCCTATTTAGCTCTGTTAGACTGGAGCCATTGATCCTAAAGCTCTGCTTTTCCTCAAACTTGACTCTTAATAGCAATATGAAAGCTAGCCCTGCAAAATTGAATTTCCAACAGTGTGGCTTTACTATTGGTGGACTTGCAGTATTTTATAGTTCTAACATTTCAGGTCAGAGGTCTTGACTTCTTCAAGTGCACAAGAGTTCAAATTATAGTATATAGAGCCAAATTTGACGTCTGTGTTAGAGGCTGATCTCATGACAGTATTAAGGACTTTGGATTAGTACTTAGCAGTTTCCAGGGAATATGTTGAACTTTTTGATGTTCTCTCCATTCTGTCATCTCACTTCTTCCTTTACCCCTGCTTGGAGTGGTGTTCTTAACAGTTTTAGAAGCCTTGACACACAGGCTCATAGTGTTCACCACATGTGCCTTGTATAGCAGTTCATGTCTTCATGTATCTTATTTTAGACAAGGGGAAACATTTGAATAATTGTATACCCTATATCACCTAATAGAATGTACTCTACTTAAGAGACAGTATTTTGGAATAAGTACATTTGACAGTAGTGCTTAGAAGCAGAATTTTGGATAATTTGTCAACATTGTACAGATATATTTTAAGTATGTCTTCTCTTAATAGAATAAAAGTTTGCTTATTAATATTGCTGTAGTTTTTCAACATGCTTCATGGTTTTGACTTCACATTTATTAATTAGAATGCTGGAATTACCCCCATTTCTTCCATCTGTGGGATGGGGAACAAGGATGCTTCTTTTAATTGCTTCAAACCCTGTGTTTTTCTAGGTTTCTAGTAATCTGAGGTTCTTAATTAGTTGCAGCTTCCACCAATTTTATTTCTTTAGCAAGAAAAATCTTGTAAAATCTAAAAGTGTGTCCACTATACACAGTGGTAGCCTCTGTCAAGGTATCTACAGCTGCCAGTGTGCCCTGTACCACAGCCAGGCTTGCCTTCCTTACACCTCACAGAAACAGTCTCCTTTCCCATGTGCCAAGCAGAGACTTGTGTTCAGAGCCAGAGATGAACGGTGCTCCATCATCCTGTTAGACCACCAAATTTATGTTAATCATCAGGTTAGACCCTTTCATCAGGGAGTTTAGAATTTAAAGAGAAAATTAATACATCAATTGTGACTTTTCCTCTGCAAGAGGTAGGCTGTGGAAGGGAAGGAAGAGATTGACATACAGGAAGATTTCTTGGTGAAGGGCTTTGTTTTTAAATCTTCATTATGAAAAATGTCAAGACACGTAAGAGAAAACGCAGTGAATTTCGTGTTCCTGTTGCACAGCTCCCGACATTTACCACCGCATGGCCAGTCTTTTGCATTTGTATCAAGGGTCAGCAAAACTGAGGCCTGCTTTTTTGTAAACAAAGTTTTGTTGGAACACACTAAGCCCATTTATTTATGTTGTTGTCTGTAGGCTGTCTTTGTGCTACAGTGACAGCACTGAGTAATTGTGACAGAGACTAGAAGGCCCCCCAAACATCTGGCCCTTCCCAGAAAATGTTGGATTATGCCCATCCATTCCTCTCTCAATAATATCTTTTTTCAACTTTTCTGTAAATTTGAACTCTTGTATACCTTTCAAATAGATTTACCAGTTTTGGACATTTTTGTACATTTGTTTTATATTATTATTCATTGTCTCTTATCATTATTTTTTATTAATCTCATTATTCTTACTTTAGCTGAACCATTTGAGAATAAGAGTTGCGCATCATGATTTTTTTATCTCGCAGGGCTTGTATGTATTTCTAAAGAACAAGTGCATTCTCCTGTTACAGTAACCATAGTGCGATGGTCTAATTTAGGGGTATTGATATTGATACAGTACTTTTACTTAATGTGTTTCATGTTCAAATTTTGCTAATTGTCGAAATGATCTTTCTAGCAGTTGTTTTACTCTGATATAGGATCCAGTCCAAGATCACACACTGACTAATCTTTAGTCTGGCCTCAGACTTTCTTTGTGTCTTACTACATTGACATTGACAGTTTTGAAGAATATTCCTCAGTTTGGGTTTGCTTCCTCAGAAACGGGTTCAGATTATGTTAACTGTGGTTTTAAAGAAAAGGATGAAATCCTTTAACAAGCAAAAGCTATTGGTTATAATTGAAAGAATTCTGTATCAAAAATTAAGAGTCTGAGTTCTAGTTACAAAGATAGAATTGCTTATCTGTCACCTCAGCATAATTTCTACTCTGTATGTGTGTGTGGTGAGAAGGAAAACAAAAAAGAATTGAAATACATTGTATTTAAAGAGCATATACTTTGGAGGTGGTGACATAGTTCTAAATAGCAGCTCTTGGTGGAGGAGCTACTGTAATTGTTTGAATGTAAGCATCTTAACATCTTAGGGCCGTTTGTAAAGGTGACAAATATATTCCTGCCTTTTCAAATTGTTCTGGGGATTAAATGAGATAACATATGTGGCATAAAAAGTTGCTATATTGTGAGATACTGATTCAAATGTGGTAGATTTGGAAAAGAGGGAAATTAATATGAATTAGAGCTGTCAAACAGAAACATTAAAGAAGATTACACTTGACCTGTGATCTGTAGAGAATCCATGAGAAATTTTTAAGGGTGAAGCAATATGGTAAGATTAGTGTGGGAAGTAAGATTAGAGTGAGAAGATTGCAAGAACTAGTGATAAACCTTAGTCTTTTGAGTTTAAAGACCTGGCTTATATTCCAGCTTCTGTCTTTGACTAGTTGTTTAAATTGGGGCAGATCACTTCACCTGTCTGGGCTGTATTTTCCAGCACTGTGAAATGACTTGTATGTCAGAGTTCTCCCGAGAGGAGGAACATCACTGATAGGTAGGAATATTAAGGAAAGACTTTGAGCAGGAAAGAATAGAGCTGGATCTTGAAAAATGGATAGGCTCTGGATGGGACAAGAAGGAAAGGGGAAGCTGTTAGAATAAGCATACTAAATTAAAGAGGGCACCATTGAGAATAAACCTATTCTATCACAGATTAAGAAGGGATGCATGTTAGAAAGTAATGAGAAACTAAGGTGGTCTGTTCTAGGCTCTGTAAGTAGGATCTTTATAATTATGTGTGGCATTTAAGAGTTGTGGAGTAGGAAAATGGCCTTCTGTTATTTGAATAAAGTTTGGTGAGATATGTATTGGAATATAACTAGATTCACTTTATGCCGCATTTTGGTTTGTGGATTGTTTGCTTAGGGAGCCTAGGCGCTTTTTGTTGGAGAGGAGGGTCCTCAATCCTCTCTTTCCAGAAATTTGGTGTTAGAAATACCAAGACTTAATGGAAGGAAAGGGCAAGGACAAAACACTGCAAATAAAATGACCTGGAAGAAAATGCGGGAAGTTGAAATACAGGCCCAAGGAGATTTTTGGAATGTTTGTGCATGTCAGTTGATTTTGGAGCTTCTGTTGATGTTGCAGGAACAATAAAAGGTTCTGGAAGGAAACTAAAATAATCCTCAAAGTTGGTAGCCAGTGCTGTCGCCTGAACCGGGAGGTAAATCAGCAGCACATCACGACGCAGTGTGTGAGATTGTCTATTTGGAGCAGATTTCAACAGCCCCGTCCTGTGGCAGGAGAAATGGTATACAAATAATTGTTCTTTGTAGATCTCTCTGCCTCAGGATTGATAACCTTTCACCCTCCACTCATTTCTGTTTATTTACCTACCTATAAATAAAATCAATGGGAGTCTTAATTATGTGTGAATCCAGTCATTCATTGGGAATAGAAGAGCCATGGGACCATATTGGACCACAAGTTGTTGAAACAGATTCCAGGAACAAACTTAATTGGGCTGAGTGGGAATATTCTTGATCCATAAAACTGCTGTGGTTTCTTTATTTCAAAATCTGACTATCCAGGTTTTTCTGAGCTAATAATTTCAGTAAATCCTGTTTGCTGGAGTTTCTTTCTTGTATTTGCAGTCAGTGAACCTGAATGGTTACAGTGCTAAAACTAAGTATTTACTCTTGTTTTTAGAAACTGAGACAAGACAGTCCCCATATATTATAATGTACTCATAATTATTTGTTCTCTTCTTCTTTTACTAAAATAAAAACTTAAGGGAATTTTCTTTACTGCTCTGTCTTTACCATTGGAAATGATCCTGACTTATAGTAGGCACTCAACTCATAGTAATCAAATGAGTGAAGAGATTCGGTATTTTACAGTGTAATGCATAATTAATCCCAGTAATAATTAATTATGAATTAAGCCCAATAAAAAGAGAAATCACAAATGGATTCTTCAAAAATTTCCCTAACGTCTTTCTACCTACTGTCTTTCTCCTTCCCCTTTTGATTATGGGCTTTGCTTTGATCAGTCAAAGGGGAATATGACAAATCATATTTTGATTTTGTCTAGGAATCTATTCATGACTTTGGAAAAAAATGCCATGACCAGGTTTTTAGTTTTAATTGGAAAGGACATTTAACAGCCTTTAATAAAAACCATCAAATTTATAAGTTACTTTGTACTAGTGGTTAAATTTTAAAACATTGGTAAATACTTAAAAATTTTCTACATAAAATTTATATTAAATCTTATTAAATTATCAAATTACCAGTGATGGGGGTGTACAAAAGGCATGTGTATAGTTAATATTTGTTATTTGCATGACAGAAGTTTAATTTTCTGGCTTTGGATGACTTAGAAAATCAGAAATTTCAGTGCTTTAAAAAAAATATATATTGGAAGTAGTGAATTCATGGGGCTTCCCAGGTGGCTCAGTGGTGGAATCTGCTTGCCAAGTGGGAGATGGGGGTTTAATTCCTGGGTTGGGAAGATCCTCTGGAGAAGGAAATGACGACCCACTCCATTATTCTTGCCTGGGAAGTCACATGGGCAGAGGAGCCTGGCAGGCTGCAAGTCCATGGGGTCACAGAGAGTTGGACACAGCTTGGCGATGCAGCAACGACTACGATGAGTGCACATAATAAAGTGAGGAAAAGGCGGGGGGGGGGGAGGGGGCTGCTTTAGTATCCCTGTCTTCGGGAGGCAGTAATGTTGAGAACTTGTGTTTTGGTTCTTTTGATGGTTGCTGCTACTGCTGCTAAGTCACTTCAGTCATGTCCGACTCTGTGTGACCCCAGAGATGGCAGCCCAGCAGGCTCCCCCGTCCCTGGGATTCTCCAGGCAAGAACACTGGAGTGGGTTGCCATTTCCTTCTCCAATGCGTGAAAGTGAAGTCGCTCAGTCGTGTCTGACTCCTAGCGACCCCATGGACTGCAGCCTACCAGGCTCCTCCATCCATGGGATTTTCCAGGCAAGAGTACTGGAGTAGGGTGCCATTGCCTTCTCCATTTGATGGTTCCCATTATATATTTATTTTTGTCTTTCTTTGTCTGTGAGCTTTGTATACCACATTTATTGTCTTCAACTTTTGAGTGAAATGTCCATGATAATGTCTTTGTGAAATATATGTTCTTTGAATAATGCTTGGGGAGAGAAAATCGTTGTAGATTGACGTAAAGAAAACATGAAAAGGTAATAAGAAAACATGACATAAAACATGAGAAGGTAATGAACATGTGTCCTACAGTTCATTTCAATTCTGACACTGCCTGGAGTTAGCATCATCTCACAAGTAAAGGGATCAGTCCCACAAGACTACCCCCATTTCAGATGCCAGACACAGGTTCTAGGTTGTCGCTTCTGACCAACTGTCTATAAATTGGAGTTCCTGTGAGTTGATAATTTGGGCTTGATAATTTACTAGAATGGCTCATAGAACTTAGGGAGTCACTTATATATGTTTACCAGTTTATTGTAAAAGGAAGGGTTTAGCAGAGGATGCAGATGAACAGACAAATGGAAGAGATGCGTGAGGCAAGAGTGTGGGGGAAGAGGTGCAGAGCCATGCTTGCTAGTGCATTTATGGATTCAGTGAAGCTCTGTGAATCCCATCCTTTTGAGGCTTATATGGAGGCTTCATCATGCAGCATGGTCAGACCTTAACCCAGTCACCACTCTCTCTTTCCTGGAGGATGACAATGGTGGAGTTCTTTTTTGTGACGAGCTCCATCCTGAAGTTGTCTAGTAGCTCACCGAGAGTTTCCTCATTACAACTAAAGTCATTTCTATCATCCAGCAAATTCCAAGGAATTTAAGACCTCTGTGAAAAACCAAGATCTAACATCAAATATTAGAACAAAAAACATTCCCAGTGTTAGTATCATTAGGAAGTTACAAGGATTTTAAGAGCTCTGTGCCAGGAACTGGGGACTGATATGTGTATGTATGTGTGTGTGTATTACTTCTCAGTATCAGATGGATCAAATTAGCAGTAAGGTTATACTTTGAACAAAAGTCTGGTATTTCTCTGTGTTCTCCTTGTATACTTAATGTCAGTGTAGGAATACATATCTGGGTAGAACTGAACTTCAAGGAGATCCATAATCTGCCAAGTCATCCTCCATTCAGAGACTTCTGTGGGGACTTAAAAGTTTGAAGCAGTTCTAAAAGTTTATTTTTGCATGTGTAGTATGGTTTTAACTAGATTGTTCTTTCACCCTTTACAGTGTAAAATCTGTGGTCCTTAAAATAGGCTCTGAATAAATGAATGAATGTTCAAGGATATTTGAGAGTTTGAAGAGAGAAGTGATTTTGAAAGAACAGATGTTTTACATTGACTTAGAATGAAAAAAGTTTCTTAGTATGTGGCTCACGGCAGTCATAGCTTGAGCATTTGGTGTGTCCTGAATTTCTGTCTAGGAACAATGGATTTAAAAAGTGAGGAAAAGAAAAAAAAAGAGTCACTTTATATATCGTTAGGAAATGTATAAAAGGCCATTGACCTTAGACTTTTTACAAAAATTTATTTTATTGATGTATAGTTGATTTATGAGGTTGTGTTAATTTCTGTTGTATAGCAAAGTAGACTTTGTTTCTGTCTGTTTACTGCTTACCCCGCATGGTAGGAAAAAGCAAACTGACGGGGTCAGAATGAATGTTCAGTGGTTCTTGGCTGACATTCGTCTGATGCTGCTGATCCTGTTCTGCTCTCCAGTACTGCTTTTCTGCCCTTTGAACGAAATAGCCCGTTTTATTTTGTTTCTTCCAATCACTGACACAGAAGTCAAGCAGAATTGACTAAAACTCCAGGTGGGATTTGCTGACTTCTTTCAAATTAGTAAAATTAGTCTTTTACTAGTGACACTGTTAGACTGAATCATATTGTTAACATCTTTATTACTATACTAGAGAAGACGCATATTAATGGAATTTACAGAGACATTAAATTGTCCAGCGTAGCACACATCAGGGAGAACTGAGAGCTTATGCTGCCTATAAGGAACTTTCTGGAATAGGAGATTACAATTTGCATGTTTGTAATTTATTTTTGATGTTTCTAAAATATTTTTGATGTTTTATCTAGAAAAAAATGATTAAAAACTACACAGATAGTAATCTATATGACGTTCAAAAATAAAATAAAGGTAATATTTAAAGATACTGTCTCATTGTGAAGAAGGCTTAATTGAAGCCTTACTAAACTTACCCATCATTTGCTATCACTGAAAGTTGTGATTCCCAGAAATTAAGTGTTGCTGTGTTACGTGGTAGTCTCGTTGCTTCTCAGCTACTGGTTGGAAGCCAGGGAACAGGAATAAAAATGTTAGACTTATATTTCTTTAAAATACGGACATTTGATTAATCCAATACTGAATACAGATGATTGATTGTGATGCTTATTAAAAATGGATATTATTTTGCAGCAGCCAAAGTCTTGACCCACTTCTGCTTTCCTGTTGGATAACTTTTTTCTTTTATTTATATCTAATATTTATCCAAAAATGATACCCCATTTTCAGAATGCCAGTGAACACTACTGCTACTAATTACTTTTTATATCTCAGTTGCTATTAAATGCTTGTTATGCATTCTCTCTTTTAGTTATCATCGCAGCACTTCTATATAGTTTTACAGATGAGAAAACAGATTTAGAGAAATAAAATAACCAGCCTGATGTATCATCTCAGTAAGTGGTGGAGTCACAGTATTGTTGCAGTTCTAGTTCTGTGTGTAGTTTCTTCTGCCTTAAATGCTTGAATTTGGTGAAGAATGGGCAAAACTGAAATAGAAGGCAATGTGAATATTTATTGAACGAATGCACTAATACAATTGAATAATGGTAAAGAACTAGCACCCCCCCCCCCCTTTTAAACAGTTGTGTATTGTAAAGAAATGGCTTGGCATAGGATTATTAGATGCGTGTCAGAAGGAGTAGGGAATTTGGTGTGGCTAGAAGAGAACAAGGACATAAAATATTCAAATTATTTTGAGAGGGGAAAGCAAGAAGTAAAAATGATGTGTATGAGATAGTGATATGGTTTCATAGTGGCACAAATAAACCTAGAAGATTTGAAAATGCACAGACAGCTTCATTATAGTAAACACGTAAGGCACATCTGTATTCTTTTGGATTTTATTTCCTCCAGTGTTAGAATGCCAGTAGAGCGAGTTAATCTACCTTCCTTGTCTATCTTTCCAGGATTTTGGGGTTAGAAACTGTTGATGAACGGAGTCCCTGCCTGTTGTAAGCCTTCCAGTTTCTTTGATTAGTCTGTCCAGTTTTTGTCTGTAGCACAAGGAAGGGAAAAAAATAGCAAATCTTAGACCTTTCTCAGTGATTCACTTGCAGCTGTTGATAATTCTTTTTATGTAGTTCTCCTTTGTATTACCAGTTCCTCTAATCTGGTCTGCAGTGATCAACAGGATCAATCAAACTATAGTCCCTAAAAGGGCAAAACTTGGAAGTGCCTTTTAAGAGCAGCCTTTATATTTTAAAATTTGCGTTTTTATTTGTACAGAGTGGTATTGTATTGAAATAGTTTTCAATGGCTTACTACAGTGTTATAGTTCACTAGTGTGGGTGATACAGTATTTCAGAGCAAAGTGTGGTTGTTTAATAAGTGGTCATAGTTCTTGTTTTTACCCTTGAAACAAAAATTATACTTCCAGGATTCTTAATTTCACATATGGTTTGCATTAGACTAACATTTGTCTTCGTTCTTCATGAAGTTGATTTTGTGGATGAGTAAATAACATGTCAGTGATGTTATTGTCATAGTTTTTTGGTACCTGTGCAGGTGAAGTCTTTAATCACTAGCACTCCTTTGTGAGAAGGGTATGTTTGATCATATTTGTTATGCTTTGTTCTAGGGCATTTTTCAAGCTATGTATTGTCTATTGAAAGGAGATAGACATATGAAACAAGTCTCCACAATGGTGGTAGAACTTAGGTGGGTGATCTAAAGTTTAGTTGGAGGATATAACCTCGTCCAGAGTCATGAGGATGTGGGAGGTTTGGGGAACTGAAAACACGTTTGTGAAATAACACCCTAGGGATGGAAAGTAATGGTGTTTGCTGACTGGATGAGCTATAGGAGACGAGGGAGGAGAAGGAGCCATATTTCTTGCTTGAGTGACTGGAGGATAGAGCCATACTAGAGAATATGAGAAGAGGAACAAGTTTGGGCTGGGAGATGAATGAAGTTTATATAGTGGCTCAGACTGCAAGGAGTCCACCTGTTGTAATGCAGGAAACCCAGGTTTGATCCCTGAGTCAGGAAGGCCCCCCGGATAAGGGAACGGCTATCCACTGCAGTATTCTTACCTGGAGAATTCCATGGACAGAGGAGCCTGGCGGGCTACAGTCCATTGAGTTACATACAGTTGGACACGACTGAACGGCTAACACTTTCACTTCTTTTTCGTAGTTAAGTTTGCAATGCTTTGGGGACATCTAGGAGAGAATGATGTCCAGTTGGCTTTAAGTAACTGAAAGTACTATTTTAAACAAATTCAAAAAAAAAAGGAAAGAAGTTGCTTTCTTTTTTTTTATCCCATTGTCCCCAGTGAAAGGAATTCCATCAGACTCACTGGCTCAGTGAAGAATGGCTACTGCTTCAGGAGGCACCCTGTTAAATAATACGGCAGAAGGAGATGCTGCATCTGTTGTTTGTTTTCGGGAAAGCGGCGCTTCCCTAGCCGCCTCCCTTGCCTTGCTTGATGGCTGCCCTCCCCAACCCCTGTTTTTTTTACATGGCATTTGAAGAACTAGTTAGTTGTACAAAATACTCTAGGTCAGAAGTATTTGGAAAATTGGGTAGGTGTGGCTGGCAAAAAAGTTGTATTTATTCGTGAGTGTACTTATACTGTCCCCTGGTGGGGGTACCCGAGATCCATATTGTATTGATTCCATCCTGCCTACAGCAGTAAGAGTATGGATATAGATTTCTTCCCCTTAAGTAAAGTGATACTCTCATTACAAATTCTTTGTTATGTTGGAATAAGACAACTCTTTGGAAGCAAAGACTTTGAAAAAGGACTTGAGAGACCTAGAGAAGAAGTTGATAAGAGACCCAGCACCTGATGTACCTTATTCTTCCTCTTATTGGTGGTCTTGGTCTGATAATTCCTTTGAGCCCCAGTTAGCTTGTTTCTTAAACAGAGATAGTAATACCTACTGTACAAGCTTGTTTTGAGATTTAAATGATACTGAGTATGTAAACAATGCAGAATTTAATATTTATTTTGTTACTTTTAGTAAGGAATACTGAACCTCTGGACCTCAAGTTTGTGAACTATATAACTACATTGCTTTGCTTTAACCTTCATATCATCAAAACAAGCATTCTGTGCTATTAATAAGATATTTTTTAATTTAAAATTTTAAATTAAAAAAGAAATTGGGAGGCTGCATCTCGTGGGCAGCATATGGAATCTTAGTTCCCTGTCTGGGCCCATGGCAGTGAAAGTGCTGAGTCCTAACCACTGGACTGCCAGGGAATTCCCTATAAGACTTTTTTTTAGCTGGTTAGTTTTTATATCTGTGTTGCCTTTATTTCTTAGAACTCAGAAGGTATTTCCTTCTTTCCTTTGAGAGTCTGTATTTCAGTGAGCCTAGTTTATTTATTTATTTTTAAAGAGTCCAGACAGTTTCACAGTTCAACCCAGTCATTGCTTGTATAGGAGGTGAATTAGTCCCATAGAAGTTTAAGTTACAGGCCCAAGACCATTGGCATCCTAGAGGCAGAGTAGGGATAAGGACCCAAGTGTGTTGTGACGAAAAGGTTCACCAAACCTTTCTCTTTCTGTGGATAAATGACCTTGGTTTAATTTTCAGCTGGGTTTCATGGGGCACATAAAGGCGGTATTACCAGTGTGGGGCCTGGCAAAATGGTCCCTGATTTGTGAGTTGCATCTGGAGTGGGAGTGACTACCTGGTAGGAGGAAGCGGTACATTCTTCTGAGTGTGCCCCTTGATGGGTTGGGTCCCGTGGAAGCTATACCCATGAGACCCTTAAAAGAGGATGTTGGTTCCAGCTTAAGGTTTCCAAGCCAGGGTGGCCTCCACAGCCTCCTGTGAGTCTTGTACCCTTGCACCTGAGCAGTCATGTGGTGGTGGTTAGGAGGAAGTGCAAAGACAGCGGCTCCTGGAGTGCGCGTTCTGCTGACACATCTGGCCTGCTGCTACCCTGCTGGGCTTTCTGGCCCTGCAGCCTTTGCGTGAACAGGTTACAGCTGTGGTCTGCTTAGGTCTAGGATTTCCTCTAGTCTGAATCATCAGGGTAGTTCTTTTCATCTGATTGGTTAGCCTTGACTTGAGATCAAAAGGCCATAGAACAATCACACACAAAAGATTTTCATCCTCTTTGGTTTTCCTCAAAATATTCTTTTAACAATTTCTGGCTTATTTCCCATCTTCTGAGGAAGAGGTGAGATTTTGTTGCCATAGTCTGACCTCCACAAATCTTGCCACCACTGCCACCCCCATCCTTGAGATCTAGAATTATGTTTTAGAAATGACAGTAGGTACAAGTTATAGAGATAACTCTGATTTTTTCCAGGATTTTATAGCTGAGTTTCTTGTTGCACTAATAAAGAATATGGAACACAGTGGGAGGAAGGCTAACAAGACCAGAGACCCTTAGTCATTTGAGTACATGTTGGTCTATATCCATAGTTGTGTTTAGTTCTTTTTAACTAAAATATTTTAAGGTGATGATGGGTAGTTAAGTATGTGTAGTGCTAGGCACAATATATGCATTTGGTGGATATTAAAAAATTGAGTCTATTATCTAGACTGTAGTAGGATTTAAGTGATCAGGCATTCCATTTCAGTGGCCTTTTTCCGTTTTTTAGTATCCGGTGTCTTGAGAAAGTTTGAAGTTCCTTGATATTAACTTTGTAAGAATGCTTGTATGAAAAATAATTTCAATGAACAGACCCTGGGCAACAATTAAGAAGTTTCTCTTTTGCATTTGATGACTTCTGTGACCGCTTTCATAATATTATATATAATGCTAAATATTTACGTAAGCCTGTCATTTGTGACACCTGGTATCTATCCTAGGAATTAGAGCTTCATAATACATAGTAAATATAGGTAAGAACGGATATTTCAGACAGAGGAAAAAATTAGACTCATTGAAACATGAAGGTCATTTATAGTTTGTGGATATGAGGTTCTCTTTCTAACACTAAGCTGACAACATCAAGACAAGACACATCTTCGTACATGATTTTCCGAACACAGAACAAACGTAAGAGCAGCTTCCTGAGTATCTCACCGGCTCTCAGTTGAAATACAAACCAGTTCTGACCGTCCTACTTCTGCTGCATTGTGGGCGTCAGCACCTCCCTTCCCTGTGAAAAGTCCTGATTTTTCTTAGCCTACTTGCATTTTTTTTTTCAGTTTTCTTTAAAAAAAATTTTTTTTGTTGTGGTTTGCTTGCTTTTTAATTTATTTTATTTGCTGCACCATGGCATGCGAGATCTTAGTTTCCCAACTGAGAATTGAACATGTGCCCCCCTGAAGTGGGAGGGCAGATTTCTAACCCCTGGACCACCAAGGAATTCCCTTTTTCATTTTTTGTAGCATTTATCACCTTTTACATAACACTTGATTTTAAATTCTGCTGGAATTTGAACTTTGTGAGGGCAAGGATTTTTATTTACTAATGTACGTTAGTGAGTTTTGTTCCACTGTTGGTCAAAGGCTAACTTGTAACGTAAACAATACGTAGTAGAGAGATTAATAAAACTTGTCTTCCCCTTCTTTCTCCTGCCGTCCCCCCTTCATCTTTTCACAGTTCTGTTGTGTGTTGCAGGATACATCTCATCTTAACAACCAGTTGAAAGCAGGCAAACAAACAAAAATCCCAGAAAGCAAACTGCTATTTAACTTGGGTTCAGGGATGAACATGGACTTTAAATCACATTGCATCCTGGTCTCCTGAAGGAGCATCAGGCTTTCATCTTAATTTGCATTTTCTTGGGTGATTAATGTTTCACTGATGGAGAGAGTCCATTTATTGCATTCAGATCCTTTGCTGTTGATGGAGTTTTTAGTTGGTTTGATATTAGAGAAGTGGGAGAATATAAGAAAATTGATATTTGTTTTAAATATTATTCTGTTTGTGGATAGTTTTATGAACTTGTTTTTCAAAAGATAATTGCAGTTTACTCCCCCCCCCAGATTTATATGTGAATTATGATTTAAGATTGTTAGAAAATGTAAAAACATCCTTTGCAGTAACTGTGTAATTCACATTATAGAAGTGATTTTTGGTGTTCAGGTGTCACTAACCATGTCAGAAAACTAAAATACAGTATCATTTTCTCTTAATTAAAAATATGCAAAATAACTCTCATTTGTCCTTACCCACTACTTGGTGAACATGAGCTAGTATTGGCGAAACTTACGGTCAAGATGTTTTCTTGCTCCATTGGCTCTGGCCAAGAGAGTTCATTTCCAGGACCACTTTGCTATTTCTATGCCTTCATTGTTCCTTCTTGTTTGACTTTTTTTTTTTTAAATACTTCCCATTGCTGTTTTTGTAATCTCATGGTATGTCATAATAGTCATCAACAGGTTTTTTTTTTTTTTAAGTTAGAACCTAAGTTTTTAATCTTTCAATACTAGACTGTTCTTGCTCAGTATTCAAATGATCTTTTGATGAATTTGTGGGGGAGAAAGTGGTCTCCCCGTCCTATTCCTCTGCCATCTTAGGACCGCCCCTCTAGATTGTTCTTAACTTTAAATACTAACTATTCTTTTGAACTCTATAAGCAGTTACAAGTAGCTGATATTTATTAGTATTATTTCTTTGTGAAATCATAAACATCTTTAAGGGTTTAATAGGATTGATTGTTTTTAAATCATAGTGTTATTTATTTTTCCTTATAGTAACCCAAGCTCTGTGTTCATACTTGGTGTAAAGCTATCCATCTCTGCAGAGTGTAGCCTTGTAGAATAACCCCATTCTGCAGATGAGGACACTGAAGACTTGCTCACAGTTGTTTTGGGTATGATGTGAAAGACTTGTGTTTTTAAGAAGCAAGGGTAGATATCTTGTGTTCTTTCCTTTCTGCCTCCACTGCCTTTTAGGTCTGAAGATGTCAGAGAAATACTGGAGTTTTAGTACTCTTCCTTTCTGATTGAATTTCATTACTATGTATAGTTCCATGTAAGATAGGTTTGACTGCCTTGGAAAATTGCCTTCCTGTAGAATGGTTACATAATTTTAGTGGAGAATACTTGAATAATTTATTTTTGCTTGATCTGTTACTTTTTTATTACAAAGTGTTTTAAAAATTTTGTTTAACCTACAAGTGTTATGTTCTGTCCTCAGTTTGTAGAGGTTTGGCTGGTCTTGGGCATTACTTCAGGGCCCAAAAGTGTTGCCTGTAGCCTTTTTTTTTTGAGTAAAGTTTTAGTGTAAACAGAAACATAGTCATTCATTTCTGTATTGTCTGTGGCAGCTTTGCACTATAATAGCAGAGTTGAGTGGTTGTGATAGAGACTGTGTGGCCTGCAAAACCAAAAATACTTACTTTCTGGCTCTAGTGTCAGCCTCTGTACCATTGCATGACAGCAATTGAAAAGTCAGATGGAGCTGCTGTATTCATATAGTCTCCACTGGTGCTGAATTGTAATTTGGATGGTGGGTAGGGAGAGGAGTACTGTTTTGTATTGAACTAAGTATATTGAATTACAAAAGTTAGGTGCTCTCCTTTCGTTTCATGATCCTTCCATTGAGAGTGAGTGTGGAAGAGTATGTCTTTGTGTCCCTCTTCCTATGTCTGTGTGTCCAGAGTGGAATAGGCAGATAATAGTGTGTTTGCTGGTTTAAATGTTTTTAAGTTTGGTGAAGTTGAAAGCAGCTTGGCAAACCAACATCAGATGAGAATTAGGCATTTTTTGGAATTATGAATATGTAATTTATAATATTCAAGAGTCGGACACGACTTAGCAACTGACTAAACCACCACCAATTTATAATATACTCAGAATGAATTATATTGAAAAGACAGGACAACCTTGAATTCTTAAAGAGGTGTATTTGTGACTGCCATTCTAATAGAAACATGGTAGTTGAATGAGCAATTTGTTTTAGCTTACTGAAAACAAAACATTTGTTGGTCCTGTCTAGATTATACCAATTTAAAAAATTGGTATAAAAAGTCAAGCAATGAGTTCTTAAGCTTTTTCGTATGTGAGGAAATAAATACTCTTAAGACACAAGAGTGACTCTTCTGAATCTTTGTGACAGAAATGTAATATTTTAAATTTCTGAACCTAACATCTAATTAAATGTAAATATATTTTTTTCTTTTTGTGTCTAGAGTACTTCAGAATGACTATTTTCATTTTAGTAATTATCTGCTGGCATGTTCTTAATTTTTTAAAAAGTTAAGCATTTTCCTTTCTATTACAAACTGAAAGTTAAAGACTTAGTTTTGGAGTGTGATTGAGAGGCTCTGCTTCACTGTGTATCCATTATCACTGTGTGTGGTCACATTGGTCAAGATAAATGTCATGTTCATGTGAACTTTTATCCACGATTACTCTCTTTTGTGTGTGCATATATATAAAGCTCTTGTATCAGCTCACAGAAGACAAAGCTGGACTCCACAGCCTATAGCACACAGCACAGCAGAGTATGAATGGACAGTTGCTGTCCTGCACAGAAGTTCACAGCCAAGGGGACAAGCGGGTGCTGACATTCGGGCCACGCTCAGCCAAGCCATTTCCCTAGTATCGGGACTGTCTTCTTCTCAGAGGAAAGGCCTCCTTTTTACTTACATGTATTCTTTTAAATGATTTGAATTCTGTGCCAGGCACTCTTTAGCAGTTTGTAAATATTAAGGTACTCAACTCTCATTACAGTTTATATTACAGGTGATGTGGAAACTGAGGCACTGAGAGGTTAAGTACCTTGTCTTGGGCCGTCTGGCTGTAGTTTCAGAGCCGTGTGGTTCCATAGTTCAGGCTCGTAACCCTTGGTACTGTCATATGGCTTCTCTTTTTGTCTAATTTGTCGTGCTGGAGTCTAATTTGTGCAAAGATGCCACAGAGGTTATTGGTGGTCCTGATAGGATACTTGAAGGCTGAGTTGGAAGGAATTCCGCAGGACACACTTGAAACACCTTATCATATTCCATTGTAGTAATTTCCGTGTCGAGTGATCATCCGCATTTTGTTTAAAAGGTATGAATGTACCTCCTTAAAACAGTAACTCCTGTTTTGTGGTCTGTGTCTTTTTTCCCTCTGAGATGTCCTCATTATTATTGTCCTTGCTTTTCTAATTCATTTTTGGGGAGAAGAATTGAGTTTATCATTCATCTTTCGTTTATTTTGTTAATCTTAAAATCAAATTAATAAAACTTTTACTCAGTATGGTATGTTTCCCACTCTTGTTCTTAGAATGAGAGAAGGACTCATTTTGCAGTGCTGATATTATTGAAAGATGTGATCCCTCTGTGCCTGCCCCCTCCCCCTCCCTGCATAGAGGAATAATTTGGCTAGTAAAGTTCCCTATCCTGCCCTTTCCTGCCACCTAGTCCAGTGGTCCTCAGCGCCCATTGGAATCACCTGTAGGACCTTTTAAATTCAACAGATGTGCAGATTCTATCCTAGACCAATTAAATCCAAATGAAAGACCCTCTGTGTCACAAGTTAGAATCTGGAAAGGTATTTCTGTGGACAGAGTTAATCCAAGACCCAGCATTCCTGGCAAAGCTGTTTCATTTCTGCTGGGAATGAATCGTTCAGCAGAATGATTTTTGTGTTGTCTAGCTTAATTACCTATTCAGATTCTTTGGCATCTTGAATCAAATATTCACCCCATGGGAAGAGTAAGAAATCTAATAATATCTAGGAATTATGTCAGTTTTTTACTTCTAACTCATTCTGTGTCACATACCTACTTGTGTGGTCTTAGGCAAATAGGGAAAGCTTAATTTTTTTTTTTCAGTCTTACTGTTTCTTAGATCCTTATACTATTTTATTGTCTCTGTTTACCTTTTACTTGTTTCTTCCCCTTAAACTATTTTTTAAAAAATGATTTAGCTGCTATCAGCTCTTTTAAAGAAAACAATGTCAAATCTGTCATATTTTTAAGGCATCTTAAGTTACAGTTGCACCATTAATTTAGTGACCTTTTTCTTTTTAAGGAAAAGAAATTAGTTACAGTTACATAATGTTGATGTACTCAGTTTTTAAAAAAGTAATGGGCAGTAATACATTTTTGCATCACCCCTCTAGCATCGGAGCTTAAATTTGGTTCTGAGCCTTTTCTCATATTCAGATTCTCTACGTTGAAAGTTAGTGGACTGAAAGCTTTCGATGAGTGGATGTTAGTGCCTAAAAATAAACTTTACTTTTAATAACACTTGGAACTGCCCAAACCAAACTTTAATTTAAAAATCTCTGTGGCTTAATATGGATCTGTTGTTTTTATTGTCTTTAAATGGATTGCTTACTTCCTGACAGGCAAATTTTGGGGCCCTTGAGATTTTTTTGTTTTATGCCCAATAGTGGGTTTTTTAAAAATATAAATTTAATATAAAATTGAACCACATATGATAACTGCCAGTGAAACTAACCTAACTGAAGTAATAGTTGAATGGCTAGACACCAGTGCATGTTTATATTTTTCTTTGTGTTTGTGGTCCTGCATATTTCTTATTTTTAGAAAACTTGGGATCATAATAAAATTCATTTCCCTTAAATCCTTAAATAACAAAGCGAAGTGGAAATCAGAGGCAGTGATGGGTGCATTGCGTTTGGCCTAACTGCTCTGCCTTTGGGCCTGATCTCGGGGTCAGTTTTCTTAAGATAATCCTCTATCACATCTCCTTCCCCCTTTTCACTAACTTCCGCTTTTGGCTGCCCAGCTTATATCTGTGTGTCATTCCCTGAGAAATGAGAGTAGGATGAGGAGACTGAGGGACATAATGCTTTAGAGCTTTGATGAATGTATAGTGTGTTAGTTGAGATTGCCATGTTGAAGATAGCAGCTAACAAAGTCATTTTGTGTGAAGTGGATCAGTGTAATTGAGAAGATTAAGTTGAAACTCTTTGATTTACAAATATATTCCTTTCTTAAATTTCTGGTTGGAGGTAATCACCATTATTTATTGTGCTTTCAGTCTTGTGCTAAGCAGTTTAATTTGAACTTTATCTGTGACTTTTCTGTTGTCCAGAAGTTCATTTAACAAAAATCTTTCTAAGAAGATTGATTATGGTAGGATTGATATATTTTTCTCTTAATTCTTGAGATAATTTCCCTGCAGTCCTCCAAATTTAAAAAATTCATTTGTAACTTTTATTTCTTAAAGATACCAGCGACTCATTCTTGCCTTTGTTACTAGTTACTGGTTTCTAGAGTAGATTATGTCACTGCTATGAATTATAAGCAAAAAAAAATTTTTTTTAACTTTTTCTAGGGAGAAGGTTCATAATCCATTAGCTTTTAAAAGAGATTTTTAGATCAAAGAAATTTGCCTCTGGAGAGATTGCAGGGTAGTATGTTTGAAGATCAGTCAAAATATACTGTTATGCTGTTTTTTATAGAATTTTTCATCTTAAAAAACTGATTATGTATAGTGATGTCTGCTGAATTAGTAGTGTCTGTTTCTATACTGAAAGCTTATTCTAAGATTAATACTTCATTTATTTTAGGTAAAATGTTCTGAAATTCAGATTCTAAAAGCACAGCTTTTTGTTTATAGACAAAATTAAAGCCTGCCAACATTTATTTCATCACAAGAAGTGAAGCACATGGGTTTAGTTTATGTAGTACACTAAGTAGTTGATAGTTTTACAGATTTTATGATGTGGCTTATCATAGTTTTTTTTATTTTAATGGCAAAAGATCAACCTTTATTGGCTTTCTTGGAAGTGATACTAAAATTATTGGTATAGCCAGGCTCTCCTAAGTATTAAAAACAAAGCAAAACTCACTGTTGAATTCTTCCTTGCCATTGTGATTTGTGTTGTAATTCAGTTTGACTGTGTTTTATTTTCAAATATGTATGTACCTATTCCTGCATGTATAGATACTATGTAACTTTATCATCATGTGTATCCCACAAACTGAATGTTCAAGGCATTGTTCTTAGTTCTGTGGTGGGATAGCAACATGAGCAGAGCAGGCCCTGGCCTGGGGAAGCCTGATAGGGGAGGCATGAGGAGAGCATGAGGCAATTCAGAGTTGTGGTAAGGGAGACACGCATTTCTCTCAGGTAGTAAGTGAGTAATCCAGGGAGGAAGCTGATTTGGGCTGAAACTTGAAAGAAGAGATGGGCTAGGTTTGTGGGCAAAAACCACAGTAGAGGGATGTTTCTGACAAAGTACTGGGCAGTGCCGAGGCAGCCAGAGTACCAAGCAGCGAGGGTGGGCTGCTGCGGTGAGAGCAGAGGAGGTTGAGCACGTGAGATTATAAAGGCAGGTGTTCAGGATACATAATAATGGTTTTGGTTTTTTTGGCCAATTGAATTGCTTTAGTACAGGTGGTTTTAATATATATTTATCCTATTGGATTATCTTAAGTCACCTTTGTTGTTGTTCAGTTCGTCAGTCGTGTCCAACTCTTTTCAACCCATGGACTGCACCACACCAGGCTTCCCTATCCGTCACTGTCTCCTGGAGCTTGCTGAAACTCACGTCTGTTGAGTCGATGGTGCCATCCAACCATCTCATCCTCTGTCACCCCCTTCTCCTCCTGCCTTCAATCTTTCCCAGCATCGGGTTCTTTTCCAGTGAGTTGGCTCTTCACATCAGATGGCCAAAGTATTGGAGCTTCAAGCACCAGTCCTTCCAATGAATATTCAGTGTTGATTTCCCTCAGGATTGACTGGGTTTATCTCCAAGGGACTCCAAAGAATCTTGGTCAACACCACAGTTTGAAAGCATCAATGAAAAGATGCTTGCTGCTCAGAAGGAAAGCTATGACAAACCTAGACAATTTATTAAAAAGCAGAGACATCACTTTGCCGACAAAGGCCCATATAGCCAAGCTATGTAGTCATGTACAAATGTGAGAGTTGGACCATAAAGAAGACTGAACACTGGAGAATTGATGCTTTCAAAATGAATCAACCAGGAAAATATTAATGAAGAAACCAAAATATAGCCCTGTGTATAATTTTTTAAAGTTTCTGGGAATTCCCTGGTGGTCCAGTGGTTAGGAAGCTGTGGCTTCCACTGCAAGGGGCATAGGTTGGACCCCTGGTAGAAGAACTAAGATACCTGTTTTAATATACCATTTTCCATAGATTTATTTACCCTTCAACTCCTAGAATCAGATATTTAACCCCTTCTATATTAAATCACTCTTGTGGGCTTTTCCCATGAGGAGCTGTCACCTGATAAAAGCTAAATGAATGGACAAATGAAAAGAAGGGAAGAGAAAATATATTCAGAGGAAACTGAGATTAGAGACCTCTGTGAGAGTGATGAGAGGACTCACCACAAGAAAATTAAAGGGGAGAGACCAGGGAAGGGGGGAGTCAAGACTAGCAACAGGAATAACCTGATTTAGTATTTCCCAAAGGTACATGTTTGTAAGTTTGTGTGCGTTGGGTGTGTACACATCCTCGTAGTAAAAGCTCTCCATTGAAGTACAGTGCTCAGTTACTCCATATATGCTCATTTTAGATTTTAAAAATTAAATGTTTTTAATATTTGATACTGCAGTTCACTTGGCTGTGGTGTCAGAGAGTCATGTGTAACATATGGTCTATAATGGTGTTCAAAGGGTTGGGAGTTCTGCAGAGCAGCAGTGGCACGCCCATTCACTCATTCCATTTCTGAAAATTGCCATGTAATTTGGGCTTATTACTGTAAGTTTCGTCTGCCTACAAAGCGGGAGACCCGGGTTCAATCCCTGGGTCGGGAAGATTTCCTGGAGAAGGCAATGGCAACCCACTCCAGTACTCTTGCCTGGAAAATCCCATGGATGGAGGAGCCTGGTAGGCTACAGTCCATGGGGTCGCCAAGAGTTGGACACGACTGAGCAACTTCACTCACTAGAAGTTTACTTGTGTTTGATTATATAGGTTTGTGGATTATATTATTCAGTTTTAACCAAACCCCATAAAATAGACTAATAATGTGAAGGTTCCTGCAAAGAAACAGAATATCAGAAACATGAACAAGAATAGGAAACAAGAAAATGGTAGGGCAGGCACTTTAACAGTTAGAATAAGCTTTCCACCTTACCTGATGTAATCATTTTAGAAGGTGGATGAAAAAATTAGAGATTCTCAAGAAACACATTCGACATGTAGTACTGCTTTCACTGTTAGTACTGATGAAGCTTACTGTTAAGGATCTAGAATGTTGTATGAAGGTCAGTAGCATATATTAGTTATTTATAAATAACTAGAATAAATGTGGAGAAGGCAATGGCAACCCACTCCAGTACTCTTGCCTGGAAAATCCCATGGGCGGAGGAGCCTGGTAGGCTGCAGTCCATGGGGTCGTTAGGAGTCAGACACGACTAAGCGACTTCACTTTCACTTTTCATTTTCATGCACTGGAGAAGGAAATGGCAGCTCACTCCAGTGTTCTTGCCTGGAGGATCCAAGGGACAGCCTGGTGGGCTGGCGTCTGTGGGGTCGCACAGAGTCAAACTTGACTGAAGTGACTTAGCAGAATAAATGTATGCCAGTCTACATAGCTTAGAGCTCGAAAATTCATGAAAACTTGTATAGTAAAATAATTGATGTCCATAATAAATAACCCTGAGGTAGACAGAACCTAGCAATAATCTAGTTTTTGTTTGGATTCAGTCACGATGGCTATAGAACATTTTCCCAATAGGTGTTAGTAAAGATCTACTGAGTAGCTCAGTGTTTTGTGCCAGAAAGCCTTGGGGCTCACTTACCTGTCTTGAAGCACAGGAAGCCGGTGAAATCTCATATGTTGAAATAACATCTATAATTTCACTTGTAAATGTGTGGTGTGTTTAATATTATTTTAATTCCTAGATCTTCTTACAGCTCAGCTACTTGAAAGTTGTGTAATAGCACTGAAGTTATTTAGTGTGGCCTTGGTAATCAGCAGAGTGGGGGTTTCAGTCAATTGAAGTTAAAATCAGAGAGGAGCACATTTCAAGGGATAGCATTTTTTTCTGCACATATTTGGTGTATTTGCCAGGTTATCTTTTTAGTGTTACTGACTTCACACTTTTTGGTGTATGAAGAAAATCGCTTGCATGCCTTCACGTGGCATCAGGTTGTACTCTGAAAGGTGCGCTCTGCTTGGCCGTGGTGGGAGCTGCACTGGTTGGCGTCCCACCCGAAAGCCGCCACTCTGAAAGGGTGTGTGAATGGTCTTGAAAAGTAATGTGCTGTGCCCCAGCAATTGAGAAGACTGGGTAAACTCTGTAGAATAGAAAGTCTGAAGAGAGTTCCAGTTTAGTACATTTTGATTGAAATTGCTTCAAAACCAGTCATATTTTCTCTCAGTCATTAAACAGAATATGTAACATATAAGTTTATACTGTTTTTCATGGCTCATGATGGTAGATTATGAACCTGCCATACTGGGCCGAGTAGTGGTAATATTTGCGTGAGTTGAGTTGAATGGCGGTGAGTGCCTCCTTTACGCAAATTCATCTCTTGAGCCTCATTTTGTTCATTGTGTCAACTTTTTAGAAATGTTGTAATGATTCAGTGCCTCTGTGTACTACATGCTCAAAAGTTGCTGCTGTTTATGACAACAGTTGCTTAGGGAGAGACAGATACTCTCTGGTGGGGGCCTTAAAGACATAGAGATAGTATTTCCTTCCTGTAAAATTTGGAATGAGAAATCTTTTCAGCAGAATGTGTTTTAGGATGCACTGAATATTTTACTTTCATTTTTCCTCAGCATCAGCAATAGCAACTTGTGATTGGCGGTACCAGATACTGAGTTGTACATCCCCACATCAATGCACTGCCAATGGTAAGAATTTCTCCTTTTTCTTTTGTCAGAGATTGTCTTAATTGCTCTTTTTATTATTCTCTTATTTTTAAGAACCTGTTAAAAAATTTTAAGTTTTCCACAATTTGACAAAATTCATATGTTCCCAAACTGAAGAACTGTTTTTAAAATATGTAATTCAAGGTACTTAGAAAATAATGGTTGATTATTCATTTATGTTTTAAGGCAGAACACTCAATCTGAAGATTTCCATTGTCTTTGCTGTGGCTATCAGAATGGAGAGTACTAAACTCAGGCTACAGTGGCAGTAATAGCTCTTGTGTTTTTGTCCATCATCTTCCTGAAATAGTCATATCGCATTTCTCATAATATTTATAGTTAATGGGCAGTTAAATGGCTAAAATTCTACCTGTCTTTAGTAAGTGGACAATTATTAGGAGAACCATTCTTTATTTATTTAACAAGATTGTTTAGAATCTCTTCTCTGTGGAATGAAGATCTGTCCACTGTGTGATACAGCGAAGACTACTAGACTGTGGGACTTGGGATCTGCTCTCTGCTGCATGTGTCTTGTGTGACTTTTCGGCAGAAGCACTCTTAAAAAATTAGGCGATAGCGCTGGACTAAATTTCTAACGTTCATTCTAGCTAGGCTAAGTGGTCTCATCACTGTTGCCTAGAAATCAGAGTGATTTTTACCTTACAAAAAGTAATTCCTAACATAAGTGGTATGGCTCTGTATTTGGGGGATCAGGAAATAGATGAATTATGAATTTTTATTTATTTTCTTAAGAATTAATGTCTTACAACAGTGTTTTCTATAGTGCGTTATCAAAACTTTGAATTATTTTTAATCAAATTTTGATTTTAAATATTAAATTGGGGAGCTATAGAAACTGATTAAGTTTTATAGAACTTGGTGGGAAATTATAGATGCATCTGTCTGAAATAAAAAGTACTAAAAATTAACTAGAACCAGAATGAGCGCGAGCGATACGAAAGTTATCTGTGAAAATATTTCTAGGAAATGATTCATTTTCAAGGTGGACTTGTCAGTGTGTTAGATTTCCTCTGCCTAAACTATCTTCTATATTCTTACTGCTGATGAGAAAATACCTCTGCCTATCTCCAATCTCCCATTCTCCTTCCCCTCAGTAGGTAATGCGGAATGTTGGGGAAAAAAAGGATTTTTGTTCTGTCTCTCCCTAGCATGAAGGATGACGTGGTCCTTCATTCATATATGAAATATTTAAGGGTTTTTTATGGTATTTGGGTGATTCATAAACCATCATTAAATCTGCTGTTTCCTCTGGAGCACTGCAGTTTCTCACATAAGCAGCTCATCAAGCATTTTGAGTAACTAACTGTTTTGTTTGAAGTTCACTTTTGAAACCTGTGCGTTTTTCTTGGTTGTTGGAGTCTTAGCTACTTGTGGGGTGTCTCCCCCAAGAAATAAGGTGCACGGACCTGTTGGATGTCTGAGAGCCAATTGTGATGCTCCTGGTTCTCTCTTCTAAGTGCCTACCTTCAAGTGACTTTGTAATGTACCTCTCACATAGCCTGTGTGTTGTTTTGTTTGGGAAACAGCTTGTAGACTGTATTTTAAATTCAGTTATCTCAAGCACATTTGCCAATTTTTTGAAAAATCCTTGAAGTCATTTTTAAGTCATTTTTATGTATGGCTTATGCTTTACCTCTTTTTATCCTTCTAATATGTTTGTCTTGATTGCATCCTTATGCCTTTCTTTCCCTTGATTAAAAAAAAAATAAATCAGTAGTTAGATGTAAAAGATTAATCTAATTCAGGTTTTTCTGCATTATTTGGAAATGGGGGTGAGGTGACAGAAGCCGTACATAGTGAAGCATAAGCTGTAAGTAGGAGAAGGCAATGGCACCCCACTCCAGTACTCTTGCCTAGAAAATCCCACGGACAGAGGAGCCTGGAAGGCTGCAGTCCATAGGGTCGATGAGGGTTGGACACGACTGAGTGACTTCACATTCACTTTCATGCATTGGAGAAGGAAATGGCAACCCACTCCAGTGTTCTTGCCTGGAGAATCCCAGGGAGGGGGGAGCCTAGTGGGCTGCCGTCTCTGGGGTCGCACAGAGTCGGACATGACTGAAGCGACTTAGCAGCAGCAGCAGCAGTAGCAGCAGCAGCAACCAAATGTAATATATGATTTTGTTGTCAATCTGTAAAAGTTCAAATTAAAAGGATATATGGTGATATTAAGAAATTACTGTCATCACCTTCAGTTCAGTTCAGTTCAGTCGCTCAGTTGTGTTCGACTCTTTGTGACCCCATGAATCGCAGCACGTCAGGCCTCCCTGTCCATCACCAACTCCCAGAGTTCACTCAGACTCACGTCCATCGAGTCAGTGATGCCATCCAGCCATCTCATCCTCTGTCGTCCCCTTCTCCTGCCCCCAATCCCTCCCAGCATCAGAGTCTTTTCCAATGAGTCAACTCCTCGCATGAGGTGGCCAGAGTACTGGAGTTTCAGCTTCAGCATCATTCCTTCCAAAGAAATCCCAGGGCTGATCTCCTTCAGAATGGACTGGTTGGATCTCCTTGCAGTCCAAGGGACTCTCAAGAGTCATCAGCTTACACTGCCCCAAAACCAAATAAACCAACCCCCTAACCCTCACAACAGCCAAAAACTGTCACAGGAAAGAAAGTAACAAGTACAGCAAGAGTGCAAGGAGATCAAACCAGTCAATCCTAAAGGAAATCAGTGCTGAATATTCATTAGAAGGACTGATGCTGAAGCTGAAGCTCTTAATATTTTGGCCACCTGACGCGAAGAGCTGACTCATTAGAAAAGACCCTGATGCTGGGAGGGATTGGGGGCAGGAGCAAAAGGGGACGACAGGATGAGATGGCTGGATGGCATCACTGACTTGGGACATGAGTTGGAGCAAGTTCTGGGAGCTGGTGATGGACAGGGAATCCTGGCGTGCTGCAGTCCATGGAGTCGCAAAGTGTTGGACATGACTGAGCGACTGAACTGAGGGTGACAGAACATATTGTAGGGGGTACTAAGGAATTTAAGGAGAGGCATATAATATTGATTTGTCTCTGTTTGTGACCATTGATGGTCATTACCTAGATCATCTCTCGTTATTTATTATCAGTAATATTTCTATAGAAAGAAACTTCCCTCATTAGGTATTTGGTTACTCTGTGGCACAGTTTGCACAGAAACGGCATACCAAATTCTTGATTCTTCCCTTTATTTACCAGTTTTCTATATCTAGCTCTGTTCTTGTTTTGTACATAAGTTTATCTGCCTGTATTTAAAGTGCTAAGTTGTTTCCTAGAATGCTGGGAAAAGTAGACCAGAAAGAACTTTTAAAAGAGTGTCTCTCTGAGCTTGTGAATTTAAATAATTTGATTTTTTACTGCATTGTAGTTTTTATCCTTTAGGATACTCAGATTGTCTTAGCCTAGGGAGCCTCTTTAAGTTGACTTCTGAGCGTTTTTGATGGGACTCTGGTCTCTGATAGCTTCCCTGCTTTGTTACATGACAGGGTGTTCCTGAGCTCATCTTCTCCATGTCCTCCTTCAGTCCTTAACTCAGCTGTGTCTCCAGAAAGTCCAGTTCCTTTTAGTGAGAGGCAGTATGTAGAGCCACAGTTTTGTGCTGAGGGCATTTGTTGTATTCTGGATATCTATCTGGTCTGTCTGTGCTGCATCTGATAAAAATTTTCGATTTTAATTTTTCAAGCTTAAATTCTTTGATTTCAATGTTTCCATCCTTTCTCATGCTGAATAATGTCTTTTTCTAATGGTATTTACATAAACTTGTTTCTTTTGTATATTTATATTACATTTTAGTATAATGCTATATATGTATTTAACATGGATAAAACATTAAACTATAAAATAAAGTGTGTAAGATACAAATATGTAAATACAAAAAATATTGTACATAGTATAATTTTTATATTTATAAATATGTTTATATATTTAAACCATTACCACCAATATGATTACTGAAAACTGCAGTTTTATTTTTTTTTTCTTTTGCCCATGCCCCACTGGGGTTTACATTCAAAGTAAATCCACTTATATGATTTTTCTACTAACTTGGTCAGAATCAGGTCTGTTTGTTTCATTTTATTTTTAATTCTTAGGGTTTGAAAATACTGATTTAATCTTGCTTATAATTTTATGTAAAACAGTGATATTACTTCAAAATGAAGTATGTACTTAGTTTCTTCTCCTTATAGGTAACCAAGTTTAGCTTAGGTTGCTGTTTTTAAAAATATAAATAAACATGTGTGAGTCTGTGTATGTGAGAGTGTATGTGGGTCTGTAGACACACAAACACACACACACATATATGTACATGTTTTGTTTTGTATGTACAAGCAGAAGACGAGCTCAGTAACACCCTGTCATGTCACAAAACAGGGAAACTATCAGAGAGCAGAGTCCTATCAAAAACGCTCAGAAGTCAACTTAAATGTTTTGTATAGTTTTGTATAGAAGTCAGCAGAACGTTTTGGAGACCACCTTGTAGTAGTGTATAGAGTTAGTTCTCTGTTTTTATAATAGCTGAGTAGAAGTTCATTACCTAGATGTAGCTTAGCTGTCTCATGAATGAGTCTTTTAGGTATGAGCAGAAATGTTCATGTAATTTTGAGGCAGCTTGCCAAATTCTCTTCCTTAGGCTTTATGCCATTCCTTTTTTTTTCCAGTAATGTGTGAGGGTGCCTGTTTTCCCACTTGTAAACAGTATATAGTCAGAACCTTTTGGATATATACATATTTTATCTCATAGTTGAAAAATGGTGTCTCAATTTAGCTCTCATTTGCATCTCACATGCTTTAGAGCAGTTTGTATGTTTTTTCCTTTGAACTCTTCCAAAGATAAATTCTCATTTTCAATAAAAGACTATCCATTTTGTCGACCAGTCCCTTTGGGCCTTCTCTTTTCTCCTTTTTTCTAATTCTCCAGTCATCCCACAGCTTCTAAAACTTAATTTGATTTAACAAGATTTTCCTACTAAGAATAGAACCTCACTGACCAGTTGTCAGGTTTGATTTCTGTAGAATCAGACCCTTGATTATAACCATTTTATGTGAAAGCTGAACCCGGAAAGTTCTTGTGAGGAAATAAGGAAGATAAGGAGACCAGAATAGGATACAGGTTAATATTTTAGGCAATTGGGACCATTTCTTTTTGGGACCTTTGGAAGCCAGTGTAGAACATGCCCCTTAGTTCTTCCACTCGATAGTCAGGAAAGGGGCAATTTGTCCAGCAACTCCATTCCTTACTGGTGGAGTTATGCTTTGGAAAGGTCAAGACATCAGCTGCTTAGTACTCTCCCCTGACCTCACTGTGGCCAGATGACTTTCAGGTGTTTGCAGTAAGAAGGTGCCTACTTGCTCAGGAAAACAGTGATCAGGGCTTGTGGCCTGGGCACTGCCAGTGCCCACTCACTGTTGTGTCAGTGGGTATTCTAGTCTGCCTGCAACTACGTTTCTCAATGTGAGTTAGTTACTCTCATTCGTAAATTGCCCTACTGTATTTTGTTAACATCTCTTCTCCTAGAACTTAATTATCTTAAGAGAATTGATAAAAGTAAACCATGACTTGCTCAACTGAGGAGAAGACCCCAGAGTTGTAACCCTTTTGAGAGCTAACTCCCCAAGAGCAGTGTGGTACGTATTGAGGAGCTAATGATCTGTTCCTTTTTATTCTCCACTTTCCCAGAATATCATCTATGAAATAATTTGTTCTGTTCACTGTAGAAAAGTTCATTATTGTATTCATCTACTATCATGATTTTGAAGTGGTATTACTAAATGTGAAGAATAAATGATACTGCCATATAGACAGAATTGTGTGTAGTATTCATTTTATTTTGGTGGAGACTTTATGTCCCCTGAAGAACTAATTTTCAAATCAATACTAAGAGAGTTACACTGAAAAACTCTCTTAGTTTTGTGGATTTTTTTTTCCCTCCCCCTTTGAATGGATGGAACTGAAAATAATAGCTACAGGCTGAATTTCTTTCAGAAGTGTCTGTGCTTTTGCATATGTCTGAGCAGGTATCCCTTTGAAAAATGTATGGTTTATTTTCTGTAAAAGCAAAATAAATGGTAAACTCAGAAAAGCAGAGCACATGCACATTGGAGTTGTGTTTTTTTAATAAGATTCTTTTTGATATGGACCATCTTAAAACTTTATTGAATTTGTTATACTTTTGTTACACTATTCTGTTTTATATTTGGGGTTTTTGACCGGAAGGTATGTGGGGTCTTATCTCCCTGACCAGGGATGCACCCCCTGCATTGGAAGGCAAAATCTTAACCACTGGACCACTAGGGAAGTCCCTGGGGTTGGGTTTAAGCTCATCTTTACCATTAGATGTTTGTTGTGTGACGTGAGGCTGATATGACTGACCAAAATGAAACCTGAGTGATTGTGGTATCACTCCGAAGGCAAAGAAAGTGTAGATTCTTACATGGATTTAATTCTTGTATTAAATGTAATAGTTGACTTGTTATGGTGGAATAGTTAAACTTGTTATGGTGAATAGCGGTATGGTGTAATAATTAACTTGTTATGGTGAGTAGCAGTTGAAAAATTGATCTTCATATGTCATATAATCTTGGCCTCTGTTCTACAATTTCTTAGTATGAGGCACCATGCAACCAAAAATAAAATATGGCTCTTTATGTCTCAGGGAGCCCCAAATAAAGTTTTTCCAACTTCTCACACTGACTGTACTATGTTAGATTCAGTCCTAACAGGATCAGACGCATTTAGGATTGCGCCGTGCTGTGCTTTGCTTACTCAGTCTTGTCTGACTTTTTGTGACCCTTTGGACAGTAGCCCACTAGGCTCCTCTGTCTATGGATTCTCCGGGCAAGAATATAGGAGTGGACTGCCAATTTCTTCTCCCAGAGATCTTCCCTATCCAGAGATCAAACCTGCATCTCCTGATTAGAATTAGGCTCTTGGTCTAATACTAGCAATATAGCCAAATTTGAAACTACAAACCATATTTTATAGATGTATTAAAGCCATTTGGAATCTTCTTTTCCTTTCTTTCTTTCATCAATCCATCCACCTTTCTAGGAGATAATACTGCTTTTTAAAAACATTTACGTTTTAGTTTTTTGTTCCAAAGAAAAACTAACATACTGAAGTTTGAGAGGTAAAAGACAGAAACTGCCGAATTTAACAGATACTGTTTGTTTTCTTCTCACGTTCTGTCCTTTTCTGCAAGCTAGTTAATTTCAGTCATATCTTTTGATTTTTCTCCCAATTCTTTTAAACGGAATTTCTTCACAATGTCTATTTTTTGTCCTATGCTATGATTACTATTTCCTCCTGTCAGGAGGATCTGTTCTTTAAAAAGATGCTAGCGTTCTTATTTTTCTACCTACTTTCTCTATATAAAAGACCATCTCACTTGACATTCATTTCCAGTTAAATTTTAGTGGAATCATGTAAGTTCATTGTAATCTGATATTTTAAAAAAATAGCTCAATGTAGGGGTTTATGAGTTTACAACAAATCACAGAGATATATTTTAAATATGTAAGAGACACCAAGACATTTTGATTAGCTTACAGTTTTTTGACACACAAGAAAATGTAAATTAAAATCAGACCAACAATGGAACGATGAGTCAGTGTTCTGAAAGAGAGTAGATAGATATTTAAATATCTGTGTAACTGTGAGTCTGTTACCATCTCTGTTTTATAGGTGAGGAAACCATTTTTCCTGTTCATAATGGCTTAGATAATAAATTTAAAGTCTGAAGTCTGAACCAAGTCTTTTCCCACAGTTTTTTCCTCTCTTTAGAGAACATGTCTGTATTTCTTTTCTGAGATGGAAATGATAAGGGATGGAATTGGAGTGGAACTCTGGGTTCTCACAGAGATTGTGTGTTGCCTTTTATATTACATGAGGGACAGTTAAGGAATGAAATTGTTGTAGAAGCCTTTAAAAAAAATTATATTTGCATTCACAAATTTTCTTAAGCTTTCTGTTATTTTCTGGCTTCACTTGTGGCTCAGCTGGTAAAGAATCCGCCTGCATTGCTGGAGACCTGGGTTCAATCCTTGGGTTAGGATGATCCCCTGGAGGAGGGAAAGGCTACCCACCCCAGTATTCTGGCCTGGAGAATTCCTAGGACTGTACAGTCCATGGCGTCACAAAGAGTCAGACAGGACTGAGCGACTTTCGCTTGTTTTTGGCAGACAGGGAAAATTGTTGTTTTCATTGGAAGGGGGGATTTGATATTTTGCCTGAAATTTCAGAAGCCAAGTATCACAGTGAAACATCTGAATTAAATATTGTGTACTTTTTAAATACATTTTGTGTTTCCTTCACCAGTCTTTTAATTCATTTGATGGAGGAATGTTTTTGTTTCATAAAGTCTTTTAATGTATTCCTTGTACACTTTCTCCCCTCAGTTGCAAGTAGGATAGAATCAGCAGTGGTTTTTTCATAGAAATGAATAGTTAATTCATTTATCTTGAAATGATCCATAAGTCATTTGTCTCCTTTTTTCCAACTTTTATTGAAGTTTCTACCTGTAGTAGGGATGGAAATTTATTTCAAAACCAGGCTTTCTCTGATTTGTCCTTCAGCCTGTAACAGAACAGGTCCCGTAACCATCAGTGGGATACTCTGTGTGTATGTGTGTCTGTGTGTGTGTGTGATACTCTCTGTGTGGGATATTCTGTGTGTGTGTGTGTGTGTGTGTGTGTGTGTGTGTGTGACAGATGACCCATCGCGGCACCTTGGCCTTGTCTGCTGTCATCTCACCTCTCCCCGCCAGTGAGATACTGTGTGTGTGTGTCTGTCTGTCTCTCTGTCTGTCTGGCAGACAGATGACCCATCGCGGCACCTTGGCTTTGTCTGCTGTCATCTCACGTGTGTGTGTGTGTCTGTCTGTCTGTCTGGCAGGCAGATGACCCATCGCAGCACCTTGGCCTTGTCTGCTGTCATCTCACCTCTCCCCACCAGTGGGATAGAGTGTGTGTGTGTGTGTGTGTGTGTGTGTGTGTGTGTGTGTGTGTGTATGTGTGTCTGTCACCTCTCCCCACCAGTAGGATAGTGTGTGTCTGTGTGTATCTCACCTCTCCCCGCCAGTGGGATAGTGTGTGTCTGTGTCTGTGTCTGTCTGGCAGACAGATGACCCATCACGGCACCTTGGCCTTGTCTGCTGTCATCTCACGCGCGTGTGTGTGTGTGTGTGTGTGTGTGTGTGTGTGTGTGTGTGTCTGGCAGACAGATGACCCATCGCGGCACCTTGGCCTTGTCTGCTGTCATCTCACGTGTGTGTGTGTGTGTGTGTGTGTGTGTGTGTGTGTGTGTGTGTGTGGCAGGCAGATGACCCATCACGGCACCTTGGCCTTGTCTGCTGTCATCTCACCTCTCCCCACCAGTGGGATAGAGTGTGTGTGTGTGTGTGTGTGTGTGTGCGCGCGCGTGCGCACCTTGGCCTTGTCTGCTGTCATCTCACGTGTGTGTGTGTGTGTCTGTCTGGCAGGCAGATGACCCATCACGGCACCTTGGCTTTGTCTGCTGTCATCTCACCTCTCCCCACCAGTGGGATAGAGAGAGAGAGAGAGAGAGAGAGAGAGAGAGAGTGAGTGAGTGTGTGTGTGTGTGTGTGTGTGTGTGTGTGTCCTCTCCCCGCCAGTAGGATAGTGTGTGTGTCTGTGTGTGTCTCACCTCTCCCCACCAGTGGGATAGTGTGTGTGTCTGTGTCTGTCTGGCAGACAGATGACCCATCACAGCACCTTGGCCTTGTCTGCTGTCATCTCACGTGTGTGTGTGTGTCTGGCAGACAGATGACCCATCGCGGCACCTTGGCCTTGTCTGCTGTCATCTCACGTGTGTGTGTGTGTGTGTGTATGTGTCTGCTGCCATCTCACCTCTTCCCGCCCTCCCGCCCCCACGTCCGCACCTGCGCCGGGTGGTGTGGGGGCCACTAGTGATGTGTAACTGTTGAGCACTTGAGAAAATGACTAGTTGTAGTTCACATATGCTGTAAATATAAAATGTGCGCTGGGTTTTGAAGAGTTGTGTTTTTTTTGTTTTCTAAGTGAAATCTTAGTTTTGCTTGAATTTCAAGAGATGATATTGTTTGGATATATTGGATTAAATAAAAATAGACTATTAGAGTCAATTGCCACCTTAAAGACTTTTTTTTTTTTTGAGTCTACTAGAAACTGACACACCTTAGGTTAGCATTGTATGTCTGTTGACAGTGTTCTATACCTTGCTGATCACAGCTACCTGATTTAAAGGTTCTCCTTGTCTGCCAGAAACAAGTAATTAGAGAAACTTGAGGGCCTCTGCGAGCCTGGCGCTGGAAGAGGTGCAGAGCATGTGGGCTGCTATCTGCAGCCGTGTGCCGTCACAGCACCCAAAGCGCCTTCCCCTGGGGCTGCGGCTGGGCGCTGCACACCCGCCCAGCTCTGCTGTCGCTGCGGAAATTCTCAGAAATGAATGGATAACAGAAAGCGGTGTTGGAACAGTAGGAAAGAGCAATTTTGCATGGGAAGCTTTTGGGAGATATTGTTTCCTGTAATCAACCTGAAGTTGGGGCAAACTTGAACAGACAAGAAGTCTGGTGCTTTGGACAGTGTGAAAGCTGCTAGTGAACTCTATTCTCCTCTGTCAGGAAAAGTAACTGAAGTTAATAAACCTCCAGCAGAAAATCCAGGACTTGTCAACAAATCTTATTATGAAGGTGGTTAGCTAATCAGTAACCCTTCAGAACTAGATGAGTGAGTGAAGAAGCATATGAGAAATACATACAGTCTATTGAGGAGTGAAAATGGAATGCCTAAGTAAACTAGTTTGAAACAACTTTAAAAAAATTTTAGATCTGGGAAAACTGGAATGACCCTCAGAAAGTTCCTAAAATTAGATCATGGGTCTACATTACAAAGCTTAAGTTGTCGTTATTCATTTGTAAAATGAGAACCTAAATGTTAGAGAAGGGATGCTAATCACTTAGTTTTGGTAGAGCCTATAACTTGAACCAAATCCCCTCATTTGTAGTTGAGTTTTCTTTTAATGTGTCATACAGATTTTATAGAATTTGAATATTCTTCAGAGGTGAATCATGAGTGCTTTCACAGGACCTCAAGAGGAGATAGAAAAATTGTCTTTATCAGTTTCCCTGGTGGCTCCGAATCCACCTGCCAATGCAGGAGACTCGAGTTGGATCCCTGGGTCACGAAGATCGCCTGGAGAAGGAAATGGCAACCCACTCCAGTATTCTTGCCTGGAGAATCCCATAGACAAGAGGAGCATGGTGGGCTACAGGCCATGGAGTCACAAGGAGTTGGGCACAAATGAGCGACTGACACTTTGAAAGCATCTTTACTACAGATTTCTAGGTTTTTTCCCCCTCCACTACAGTTAAGAGCTAAAGATACAGACTGTCAGGAGAATTTTCTTTTATTAAAATTAGATTTTTATTCTCATCTATTTATGTTATTCTCTTATTCAGTATTTGCTCTCTTTTGTGTACACTTACTTCCTTGTCAAATCACTTTTCCCTTGATTTTTCAGTTATAAATTTTTCATTTGGTTCTTTTTATATTTTCTACTTATGAGTTTTTACCATCATTTCAAGTGCCTACCCTTACTTTATGGAGAATGGACTATTAAAATAGCTACCTTATTTTTGATAATTCTCACATCTAGATCATCTTGAGATTGACATCTGTTACTGCACTTTTCTTTGAGAATTAGATTTTCTTGATTCTTTGTATGTGCTCAGACAGTAAGGCACCTGTCTGCAATGCGGGAGACCCAGGTTCGATCCCTGGGTTAGGAAGATCCCCTGGAGAAGGAAATGGCAATCCACTCCAGTACTATTGCCTGGAAAATCCCACAGACAGAGGAGCCTGGTAGGCTACAGTCCATGGAGTCCCAAAGAGTCGGACACAACTTTCTTTCAGGAGATTATTATTTTTCTGTTTGAAACCAGACAGGTCCAGACTGAACTTTCTGTGTCATGGACAATGGTTCCACTGTGAGTTCAGTATTCAAAGCCTTTATTCTGCTGCTTTGGATCTCCTCATGTGCACACCTCAGGCTTAGTGTGGGACCCTGACAATAGCTCCTAGCTTCAGTTCTCAAAACTTCTGCCTATTGAGTATGTTTTGCATATATGTCTTGGGATGAACTTGGGACTTGTGTTGGTTCATATACAGAATTACAGGATCCAGCTCCCAGAGGCCTCTCTTTCTGATTTAGTTGAGCTCCTTTGGTTCAAAGGGACTGGCTCAGTCGGGGTCTTGAGAGAGATAAACGTGGGAAAGGGGGTTATGTCAATTGCAGTTTTGAATATGTGTGCTTTTAAGAATAGTAGGGGGTTAGAATCACCAAAAATGGAGTGGTGGCTCCTGTCGGACAAATCGTCCCGCGAGTAGTGACAACCATCTCTGGACAACATATGACAAAAAGTATGAGGACATTGTAGAGCAAACAAATGGAAATAGAAACTGGTTTGGAGTGGCCTGAGGTGAGCTTCCCAAGTTGATGGTGTTCTGCCTGAGAGCAGGCTCCTCTTGGGTGGTTTGCAGTTTTAAACTGGCTTGAGGAATCAGATAGTTGAGAATTACCACAGCAGCTCAGAGTAGTGGAGCCGAGCAGGAGGAAGAGGGAGGAAGTCCAAGAGAGGAAAGAACCTCAGAGGTCGAGTACCAAATTCTGGGTATAGACTCTGTCAAATACTGGGGCCGACCCCAAAACTTGGAAACAGTTCGGGTATCAGCAAGAGAATAGGTAAACTGTGGTTTATTTG
Organism: Budorcas taxicolor; assembly: GCF_023091745.1. NCBI lineage: Eukaryota > Metazoa > Chordata > Mammalia > Artiodactyla > Bovidae > Budorcas > Budorcas taxicolor. The sequence continues at coordinate 154,313,144 of NC_068910.1, forward strand.
TATCACAGAGTATTACTAACAGTTGAAGGAGAAAACTATTGGTACCTGAAGCAATTTGTACTAAACTCTGAAACATGCTGAGTGAACGTAGTCTTGTGTGAAACAGGACATAATGTATGATTCCTTATACAGTGTACTAAAAATAGGCAAATATCTGTTGTGTATTGGGGCTGGGGTGGGACGAAGATAATTATTGTTGGGGAATAAATGATTGACAAGGCTTAGAAATGGAAGCATGGCTGCTGGGGACAAGAATTAAGTAAGAAAAGGCATGTGGGAACTTTCTAGGGTGAGGGTAGTGTCCTGTTAGGGATTTGAGTTACTTGAGTTTGTGCATTCGTCAAAACTCATTGAATAGTGCACCCGTACATGTCTATTGTAGTTTGCATGAATTTTTTCTTTACAAGAAAAATTGTACTAAATTCTTTATTACAGTTAATGTTAGGCAGTTTGAAGTATATATGGATATATGTGTGCTGTAACTTTTTTTTGAAGTGCTTCAGAAATTAAGATTAGTTAATAGATGTGGGTAAAACAAATAGAAGAAAGCATTAATTTTAAAGTCTTAGTGATGGTTATGTGAATGTTCCTTGTACACTTCTTTGAGTTTTTCTGAAGGTTTGAAATTTTCATCATGAAATGCTATGAAAGATACTAGTAGGAAGTATATCTCTGCTGTTTGTTTTTGGTGGCTTTCATAAACACTGGTAGTTCTTTAAATTTGGAAATATTTTAAAGAATTTATCAGTTACATTTTTCTGCCTATGCATTGAGCTCTGAACTGTTTGGGATGTGGAAAGATAGACGTAGAAATAAACAATGTAAGTGGAAAGACAAAACATATACACACAATAATTTGAAGACTTCAGAGTGATAGGGCAAAATCTCACGAAGATCATTTATAATAGTATGATCAGAGTCAAATGTGAATGGTGGGAAACGGAGTCCCTGGAGTTGCGTATTTTGAACAAGTTTTGAAAGTGCTCATAGAAGAAACTTTTGGATTCTCTTTCTGTTCTTTTAATTGGCCAATTGTTGATTGCAAAGTATGACTTAGGGGACATTTTTTAGTGTGTTGTATTCATTCTTTAGCAGAGGAATGCTGTGTGATTTTAATGCTAGAATTGTTAGCCAGATTGAATGATGAGAATTTATTTAAAAAAATCTGTATTTTAGGAAAATGGTAATTGTATGTTAATAAGTTCTATTAAAAAACTGATGATCATAGTTGCTGAATTTTGTAATTCTTTTATAAAGTTTTGAGAGATGAGTATAGTGATATTAAAAATATTAATATACTATCCAGTATTAAGTATAAGCATTCTAAACTACTCGTTCATTCTTTAGCCTCATCTTACTCTTAGGAAATGTATTCTGATAGACTGAATTTTTTTAAGGTATATATTGGAATAAATTATAAGTGGATAAAAATGAGAGAAAAATGAAATACTGAAATAGAATCGTGAGATTTTTTTCGCCATTAGTTTGATCATCTCTGTTTCTTTCTAATGACAGTTTTTCTTCCCTTAACCTGAAATGAGAAGTTTGAATAAGATTAAGCACTTATTAAATACATTTAATTTTTAGAAAATAAAAAGTTATATATAATTAATTGTGTTATATATATATATATGGCTTGTTAATTTCTAGAGAGCAGAAATAGATTTGGACTCATTTTTGGTCTTTCGACTTTTTAAGCTTTCCAATTGTATTGCAATAAAAAAGGGACCATTTCCATTATAACTTTCTCAAAGCAAATATGCTGCAAAAATACAAACAGACAAAAAGCAAACGTGCTGCTGTTTTGTATGTATCTTTAGCAATTTATAATTGTTCCTAGAATTTTGTATTATTGATATCTAAATGAAGCATTTTGGTCTTTGAGAAAATTGTACTGTATACCGACTTACACAAATGTTAGGAAGAATAACAAATGTGTTTCTGTTCTACAGATAGAAATTTAGTGAGGAACAATCCAGTGGACTTCTTGCCACATACCAACTAGTTATTTAAACATCAAATTTTAATTTAACTCCTGATCTTGGTACCAAGAGAATAGTGTTTTCTGCAGTACAATCAGTTCTGAATTTTTGAGGAGCTGGTTTATATCTGTATGATAGTGGCTAAAAATAATGCTGCTTATAGTATCCTATCGCTAGTAATTATAATAAAACTAGTAGTTTTATTAGTAGTAAATAAGCTTAATGTTTAAGTGTCTCTGAAAAAAGTCATGGAGGAGGGGGGAAATAAGGTAGTTTGAGTGAATTGCTGAAAACAGCTTATGTGCAGAACAGTGCACTACAGTATGCTTTCCATATCCATCCTGATATCTGCCGTATGCAGTTAAAGTGAAGTCGCTCAGTCATGTACGACTCTTTGCGACCCCGTGGACTGTAGCCCACCAGGCTCCTCCGTCCATGGGATTCTCCAGGCAAGAATACTGGAGTGGGTTGCCATTTCCTTTTCCAGGGGATCTTCCCAACCCAGGGATCGAACCCAGGCCTCCTGCATTGCGGGCAGATGCTTTAATCTCTGAGCCACCAGGGAAGCCTTAAGTGTAAGTTTATTTTAATCAGCTCATTAGGATTATAAGTCAAAACACCCACATTAAAGTAGAAAATATTTTTAATGTGAAGGAAAGTTTGTTTCACAGGTCACTTGTCTCAGGGGCACATGGATATCACAACTATTTTAAGACTAGCCAAGAACAGATTTCATCACCATCAAGGCTGCTTTATTTTTGCCTTTGTTTCTACCAGCCAGAGAAAAATTTTATTAGTGATTCTGAATAACATATTAGGTACTGTATTGCCAGTGTGAAATGTTCAAGTGAATGATTAATGGAATTATGTGTATGCCAAGTTATTTTATAATCACTAGGTGATTTGCATAAAGTAAGTTTTAAAAACAAAATTTTCATAGACTGTTTCATTATATCTTTATATATTTTAAAAGATATATATTATCTGCTTTAAAAGGATAGATTTTTGATATTACTAGATTCCTGATTGTAGAGATAACATTTATTGGTCCTCATATAGCTAGAGTTTTAAGTCTGCCAGGTGAGATTCATAGTATTAACATAAATGAAAAGTAAATGCAAACTGTAGTGTCAGAGGATCTATGAACTTAAAAAATTTATCAGACCGTAGACCAATCAGTTAATTACCTGTAATTTAGGAAATTGCCATTAGGAAACCACAAGTTTTTGAGGCACCAGAGCCTTTCCATTATTTGTTACTGATATATAGAAGCTTGATTTCTTTCAGGGTAGAAAATTTAAACAAAAAATACTGTTCTCTTTATATTTCTGTTGTCACTAGTGGTAAAAAAAATGTCATTTATTTCAGTTAACCTTGTTGTCAGAAGCAGTCAGGTTCTGTTTTGAGAGCTAACAAGAAAAATGTTATGCATAGGGAAGGTACACTCATTAACAAAGAAGGGTATCATAAATATAATTATTGTTTTGTTACAAGTAAAAGTAATTGTCTAATTTACTCTAATCATTTTTTGTGTCATTTTACACTTTGTTCAGTTACTTAATTGAGAATTGAGATCAGTTATGAGGCATTTTATTACCTAAAGTAATTACTAGCCCAAAGGTATTCCTGTACTGTTTTTAAGATTCACTTGGGCAGTCTCATTGGCTAAAGGTGAATTGCTTTTCTGAGGTCATAATTTGGTCACTCACACCTAATCTGGTTTAGCTGTTAAGGTTACTTACTAAGGCAGGTATATTGTAAACATTTTAAGAGTTACAAAATCTTAAAAGTTATGATTTTATATCCTAAAAATCTACTTAAAAGTTATGAAAAGATTGCTTACAGCAGTTCAAAATTTTTGAAAATTGTTTTCATCCCTGTTCCACCTGCTGTTTGCAGTGTTAACTTCCCTGTTAACAGAAGTCCTACATTTTACTGCTTCTTCCTGAACTCATCTATAGACTCTCAGTGTTAAAGCCAGAAGAGCCCTTTCAGATTATCTAATTCAGCACCCTCATTTTACAGATGAGGAAACTGAGGCCTTGGACTAGAACAGAAGTCTCCTGACTGAGTCCAGGACTCTTTGTGTTGCGTCATGCTGCCTGATGTTTGTTTATGGAACTCAGCAACATCACATACAGGGTGAGCTTTTTTTTTTTTAAACGAACGCACAAAGTGGCTTGCTACTCTCATCAGGTGGTGTCATCGTTCTTAAGTTTCATCTTTCTTTTTTTTACCCATACCTATTTTAATCCACAGTATAGCCCAATTACCCATGAATTTATTTTGCTGCTACTACTTCTTGGCATTTGACCATTGTTTTTGAGAGTTAAACTCTTAGTAATACGTTTTCTTATCCATAACCATGGTAGCCTTACCAGGCATTATAGCAACAGTAGATTAAAATTCTTACAAGGATGACTTGGGGAGTCTTAAATTTAGATTTTAAGTGAGTTATAAGTAGATAAGTACAGGAGTGTGTATATGAGATCTAAGAGCAGATGTGCTACCAAATATGAGAGCAGTTTTTTTGTGAAATAACAAAATCCCAAGAAATATTAGCCAACAGTGTGACATGGTTGCTGTAAAATGCCTTATCCTGTGAACTCACGGATTTAAACTTATTTGTGTTTTAGATTATCATTTGCATTTTAGATATCATTAGATTATCATAGCATCTGCTCCTGATGTCCTAATGTTGGCTAGTGAGAGCCTCTTCAGGTTGGTTCCTGTGTCCTTTGGATAAGACCTTAGATGTTTTAAGTAGCTGTCTTGCTTTTGGTTTGACACGGTGTTAATAGATTTGTGTGGTTTTCTAAGGTAACTCAAGGACTTTTAAGTTCTTGTAGTAAGTTCAAGATTTATAAGTTTCTGTAGGACCAAAATATCATTTCCACTAACTCGTTCATTAATAAACACGGTCCATCATTAATTTTGCTTTTTGTAAAAGTAGGAGAAAACAAGATCTTTCAGCTTAAACCAAATTAGTGTGCTTTTCTTGTATTCTCTTGTATTTTAAAATCTCTTGTTTCATGTTACTGAAATAACCATGTGTCAGCCTCTAGAATTTTGGGTAAACGAAAGCACTAATGCTCAGCTATGAATGTTGGATAAATTTGGATTGGACACTTTACATCACTTACATATGTATAATATGTATATGTCATTGGAACATATACATGTATGTTACTAGAACACACATATATGTTACTAGAATTCTTTGCCTGTTTAACTGTTTCTCAGTAGTCTTAAAGGGCCCCTGTCCAGTTAACTAACTGTGTTTCAGGTGAACTAAGTCAGAGGTCCAGAAATGCTATGTGATGGTAGTTTTCCTGAAAAGATTGTATCTGTGGGGAGGATTGTGGATGTTTTATTTTGACATATTGCGCTTTGATTGTGTTTCTTATGCATGAGGGCTGGCTTTCATGACTTCGGGAGTGTGTGTGTGTGTTGTTGTTGTTCAGTTGCTCAGTCTTATCCAACTCTTTGTGACCCCGTGGACTGCAGCACACCAGGTTCCTCTATCTTCCACTATCTGCTGGAATTTGCTCAAATTCTTGTCCACTGAGTCAGTAATGCTAATCGAACTATTTTATCCTCTGCTGCCCCCTCTCCTTTTGCCTTCAATCTTTCTAAGCATCAGGATCTTTTCCAGTGAGTCAGCTCGTCACATCAGTTGGTCAGAGTATTGGAGCTTCATTTTCAATGCTTCTAGTGAATATTCAGAGTTGGTTTTCTTTAGGATTGACTGGTTTGGTCTTCTTGTTTATAGCTATTATGTGCTAGAATGTAAACTACAGACTGCCTTTTAAATGCTTGCAATTTGATAGTGACTGAAAAATATGCACAGTATAAAATGACAGAATAACAATGTTAGCACATAAATTATAAATTGGTTTTCATGCATGTCTACTACCTGTGAGATTCTTAGAGTAGGTTTTATTTCTATTTTACAGAATAGGAAACTGGGGCTTAGGGTAGTTAAATGACTTGATTTAATGCTTTACTGTCAAAAACAGTAACATTTGAAAGAAAATACAAATACTCTAATTTCTAACCTAATTTTTTTTTTTTTTTACTACTGCCCAACTTTGAAAAGAGTTTTTCTAAAACTATGCTTCCAGGGGTACAGGAGGAAAGGAGGAAACACCTTTAATGTTGACATTTGAATAGTCTTCATAAGGAGATGACATTTGAAGAACAGAAAAAATTTTAACACTTGTAGTTGGAACAAAGAGCTTAAAAAGCATAAATGTGGGAATTAGGGATTTGTTAGAATATTTTTTACTCACTTGAATGTAGAGTACATTCAAAGAAGATGCTGTACAGTCAGATAGATACTTTAAGACCATACATTGGAGAAGGAGAACTTAAATGCTTCTGTAAACAATTTAGAGTGAATGTGGATGCTAATAGGTAGTCATGAATACATATGACATAATCAGCATTATATTTTGTGTGTAGATGTCAGAAGATAGTATGAAGAGACCTAGAAGTCGTTGAGGGTATTGCAGTAGTAGAGGTGATAGGTACTGCAAAAAAGAAGGCATGACTGAAAGGGGTGTTTTAAAGGTAAGAGATAGCAGGTAGAAGCCGAGATAGAAACTTGAATGCAAAAAAAAAAAAAAACAAAACCTAAAATTTAAATTGTAGTGAATTATAGAATTAGTAATAGTTATGGGCAAGAGGAGAAACATTTTGGGAAGCATAGGGCATAAGTTGACTCCAGTAGTGCTGAGTGATGATAACTGAAAGGACATAGATATCTGTGCTTTAGTCAGCTGGAATTGGGATTCCTAGGTGGCTCGAGGTAAAGAATCTGCCTGCCAATGTAGGAGATGTGGGTTTGATCCCTGGGTCGGAAAGATCCCCTGGAGGAGGAAATGGCAACCCACTCCAGGTATTCTTGCTGGGAAAATCCCAGAATCCCATGGACTGTGGAGGAGTATAGTCCATTGGGTCCCAAAGAGTCAGCTGGACACGACTGAGTGACTGAGCAGGCTCATATGCAGCTAGAATTGGAATGTTTAGAATGGGAAAGATGGGTGTGTGTGTTTAGCATGTAGCGGGACAGATGGTGGTTTTATAATTCTTCAGAGTGGATGAGATCCTTAGTTGGAGGAGTGGAGTGAAGATCAAAGGGCTAAAAAGAAGTCCGCTATATACTGTAGAGCAGGAAGAAAAATCAGTGAAGTGGACAGAATCAGAAAGTCACATGTTGGAAGTTTAAAGTTTTGTTGTTTTTTTTTAATCTTAAGTTCTGGAAATGGCAAGTAGTATGAAATAATGAAGGCATATGATGACCTGTTGAATTTGGGATGGATTAGTAACAAAGTTCTTTAGAGTCCATAAAATTTTAACAATAACAAAAACGTTTTCTTCTTTAGATGCTTAAACATATTCTTTTACTTAAATGCATTAGATATACATTTTGTCACGTACTCTTTCTTTGGCTTCCTCCCCCATCAGTTCAGTTCAGTTGCTCAGCTGTGTCCAGCTCTTTGCGACCCCATGGACTGTAGCATGCCAGGTTTCCCTGTCTATCACCAACTCCCAGAACCTGCTCAGACGCATGTCCATCCAGTTGGTGATGCCATCCAGCCATCTCATCCTTTCTCGTCCCCTTCTCTTCCTGCCTCAGTCTTTCCCAGCATCAGAGTCTTTTCTAACAAGTCAGCGCTTCATATCAAGTGGCCAAAGTATTGGAGCTTCAGCTCCATGAGTTTATTGTCTTTAATGACTTTACAATCCATGAATATCATGAATATACCACAGTCTTGTTTTGATTCTTCCCCTTAATGGGCATTCACTATACTAACCTTTTTGCCATTAAAACCCAGTCTTCTTATATAAACATCCTTAGGAATTTGTGTTTTTATCTCTCTGTATTGCAGAGTATACATCTTAGGTGAACTCTGTGACATTACAACTGTGTGACCACATTTTAACAAAAAACAAAAAAGGCAAATTCTTATTTTTCCAGTCTAATATTTTTACTTTTAAGAAGAATTGCCAGATTGTTTTCCAAGGATTTTTTTCTTTTTTACATTTCCATTTGCACTACGTGGGGATAACGTTGTATTTTTCAGTTGAATATAGTGTTTGGTCATTTGATTCTGTGCCTCTTTTGTTCATTTCTTTTGTAAATATTTATAAACTTTTGGTCTTTTAAGTACAGTGTTTCCTCATCTCTATTTATAGGTGCGTATTACTGGAGCAGAGAAAAGCTGTTGTTTTTTATTGGCCACTACTATATTAAATTCCTTTATGAAGGGCTGGTGATATTTGCTGATAATATATCTAGAAGACCCAACAGCTTCTGTGATGGAGACTACTTTTTCTCTTTTGTATCTTTTTCTACTACTTCTTCAGTCAGCACAGAACAATAGGGTGAATAAAAATAAAGGTTTTTGAAGTGAGCAAAAAATCAGAAAGTCCTAATAACTTTTACCAAAGAAGTAAAGCCACCTGAAATTAAGGGGCTTTGAGTGAGATAGAATCTTTATAAAGCTTTTGAAAATCCGTAACGGCAAATTTGAGAAGGAAGTTAAAAATGTAGTAAAACGATTGCCAGATAACTCAGAGGAACAAAGTTGTTTTAGACACCAAAATAGTTAAATGTCATGATGATAGCATTTGTGTTGAAATGTCTGATCTGCATGAAAATGGAGGGAATGGAGATACAGTTCAGGTGAATGATGCGAGATTGGAGGATACTGAGAAACTGGAGTAATGTGAGATGATTTTGAAAACCTGTTCAGTTATAGAAACTGAGTAGATCAAAGATAGAAGGAGTTTACAGTGAAAAACTGCCACCACTGGTGGCTTAGTGTTAAAGAACCCACCTGCCAGTGCAGGTAGATGAAAGAAACAGGTTCAATTCCTGGGCTGGGAACATCTGGAGAAGGAAATGGCAACCCACTCCAGTATTCTTACCTGGAGAATCCCATGGACAGAGGAGCCTGGCGGGCTACAGTCCATGGGGTTGCATAGAGTTGGACACACTGAAGTGACTTAGTACGTACACACAGTGAAAAAGAGGGTGTGTGTATTTTGTTTTGTTTACAGTTACAGGATTTAAAGATAGAGACATTTTTGAAGTATGTAGTGTGATGCAAGCGTGGTTTGTATGCTGTGGGGAACTTGTTAAGATAGACATGCCTGGGCTGTACGTCTGACTTGCTGAAACTTAATAAAGACTTTTCCTGGTTGGCACAAAATTTATAACATTACTTTGAAGAAGCTGCACAGGTGATTTTGATACATCACACTAAGTAAGACTATGAGGCTAGAAATTGGAACGTGGCCTTTTTCCCCTTCATACATAGCGTCATGGTCCCCCTCCACCTCACCCCACCCCAAAGAAATGGAGATACAAGTTACTGAAATTGAGAGAGTAGTAGAGATCAACATTGGAGTGGATGAGAGGGAACACTGAATTTTAATCATCATGGAGATTATTTTTTGGTCTTTTTAAAACATCACTGACCTAGTGGGAAACATTTATTCATTTGGTCAACAATCATTGAGTGCCTTTTATGAATTGAACTGTTATTTCAGGCACAATAGTAGTGAATGATAAGGATTAAGTGTCTGCTCTCACATAGCTTGCATTTTTTTAATGAACACAAATAAACTGTCATTCCTAGAGTACAGTATTTGTTAACTGAATCCTCATAGTGTTTGAAAAATCTAACGTACCCTATGGATCATCCTATTATATGATCCGGTATTGTTTCTGTAGAGTAGTGGTCTATATAAATAAAAAATTAATTTTGAAATGAACGTTTTCATTTGCTGCTGTTACCTCTTGCTGCTTTTTTTTTTTTTTTTACTATTCTTTTAAGTATCACTCTGAAAGCTTCCTTTTCCACTAATGTAAGGGAAGACAAAAAGAGGTAAACCCATTTCCATCACATAATGGAAACGAGGAACATTCTTTCAGTTCTGGCAGTCTTGAGTTTCAACACAATATGCTTCTTCAGTATAGAACAGTCCAAAGGAAAATAATTCCAGACTCCTACCTACTGGCTGTGAATAGATTGAAAACCTTTCCAAAGTTAGATAACCCTGTGATAACTGATTGAGTACCCAGAAACTCAGAAAGGGGATGAAGTTCTTCTTTGTTTGATCTTCTTGTTCTTCCTCTCCCATGTGACGTGTGCTCATATCTCTGTATAAGTTTTGGAAATAGCAGATGCTTTGTTTTCATCTCCATTTTGCAGTCACTGTTTTCATGGGTTCAGTTTTGCATACTACTTACACCTAGTACTAGAGCCATCCCTCTTAGTTTTTTTTTTTTTTCTTAACCAGTTTTTTAAAGAGAAAATGATTGTATATTTACACGTAAATAAGTTTTGAGGTTTTAATTAATATTCAGTTTAGTTCAGTCGCTCAGTTGTGTCCGACTCTTTGCGACCCCATGAATCGCAGCATGCCAGGCCTCCCTGTCCATCACCAACTCCCGGAGTTCACTCAGACTTGCTTCCATCGGGTCAGTGATGCCATCCAGCCATCTCATCCTCTGTCGTCCCCTTCTCCTCCTGCCCCCAATCCCTCCCAGCATCAGAGTCTTTTCCAATGAGTCAACTCTTTGCATGAGGTGGCCAAAGTACTGGAGTTTCAGCTTTAGCATCATTCCTTCCAAAGAAATCCCAGGGCTGATCTCCTTCAGAATGGACTGGTTGGATCTCCTTGCAGTCCAAGGGACTCTCAAGAGTCTTCTCCAACACCACACTTCAAAAGCATCAATTCTTCATTGCTCAGCCTTCTTCACAGTACAACTCTCACATCCATACATGACCACTGGAAAAACCATAGCCTTGACTAGATGGACCTTAGTCGGCAGAGTAATGTGTCTGCTTTTGAATATGCTATCTAGGTTGGTCATAACTTTTCTTCCAAGGAGTAAGCGTCTTTTAATTTCGTGGCTGCAATCACCATCTGCAGTGATTTTGGAGCCCAAAAAAATAGTCTGACACTGTTTCCGCTGTTTCTCCATCTATTTCCCATGGAGTGATAGGATCGGATGCCATGATCTTCGTTTTCTGATGTTGAGCTTTAAGCCACCGTTTTCACTCTCCTCTTTTACTTTCATCAAGAGGCTTTTTAGTTCCCCTTCACTTTCTGCCATAAGGGTGGTGTCATCTGCATATCTGAGGTTATTGATATTTCTCCCGGCAATCTTGATTCCAGCTTGTGCTTCTTCCAGTCCAGCGTTTCTCATGATGTACTCTGCATAGAAGTTAAATAAGCAGGGTGACAATATACAGCCTTGATGGACTCCTTTTCCTATTTGGAACCAGTCTGTCCCAGTTCTAACTATTGCTTCCTGACCCTCATACAGATTTCTCAAGAGGCAGGTTAGGTGGGCTGATATTCCCATCTCGCTCAGAATTTCCCACAGTTTATTGTGATCCACCCAGTCAAAGGCTTTGGCATAGTCAAAAAAGCAGAAATAGATGTTTTTCTGGAACTCTCTTGCTTTTTCCATGATCCAGCAGATGTTGGCAATTTGATCTCCGGTTGCTCTGCCTTTTCTAAAACCAACTTGAACATCAGGAAGTTCACGGTTCATGTATTGCTGAAGCCTGGCTTGGAGAATTTTGAGCATTACTTTACTAACCAGGAGGGGAAAACTCTCCTGTTCCCTTCAGCTCTAAAGCCTATGATTCCTAATATTTTATATATTATAGACTGTATCAATTAACAGTTATTTTGTATCAGCAGGCCCAAAGAAAATTCTGCTCTAAAAAGTAAGTTTAGTTATATATTTGAGGTTAAAAACAAAGATTTTTTTCCCCTGATTTGTGTTTTATTTATTATAATTTATATTTTGAGCTTCTAGGTCATTTGTTGTGTAGCCACTAAGTTTTGTTTGACTCTCTTGTGACCCCATAGACTGTAGCTTGACAGGCTCCTCTGCCCATGGAATTTGCCAGGCAAGCATACTGGAGTGGGTTGCTGTTTCTTTCTCCAGGGAATCTTCCCAACCCAGGGATCAGACTCATGTCTCCTGCATTGTCTGGTGGATTCTTTACCACTGAGTCACCAGGGAATCCCTTTAGGTCAGTAGGGTACCTATAAAATGCTAAAAACCTTGCAGTAGAATGAAAATAGGTATGATTTGTGGGAACAGTTTTAGTCTTAAAAACTTACATGACTTGGTTCAAATGCTCATTGTTTCTAACATATGTATTCATTTTCATATAACTTTTATTTGTAACATTTTTTTCATAATGATTACTCTTATAACTTATAGGTATTTTAATTGAAGTTGAGTGGTTTTGACGTGTGCCCTGAAAAACTTTTTTTTTTTCAAGAATGTTTCTTTTTCCTTTAGTTCAGAGAATTGTATAAGAAAATTCTGCTCTGAAGAGTATTAGTTGTATAATTGTAGTTAAAAACAAAGATTAAATATCTGTTTACCGTATGGTAATCAAGGTTTTTTTTTTTTTTTACTATACTAATAATTGGGGATTCCCTGTGGCTCAGAGGTTGAAGTGTCTGCCTGCAATGCGGGAGACCTGAGTTCGATCCCTGGGTTGGGAAGATCCCCTGGAGAAGGAAATGGTAACCCACTCCAGTATTCTTGCCTGGAGAATCCCATGGACGGAGAAGTCTGGTAGGCTACAGTCCACGGGGTCGCAGAGTTGGACACGACTGAGCGACTTCACTTTCACTTTCAATAAAGCTTACTGCCAGCTCCTTAATATTTTCAGAGGAGATCAAAGTGATTCTGAAGTTGATGTCTCTGGGTAAAGACAGTATTTTATTTTCCCTAAATGTAATTCCTTCTTCTCCAAGAAAGAGATGAAGTTGGGAGCAATGAGAAGAAAAGCACTCTTACCCTCTAATTTGTGCCTTAGGGGTGGGTGGGTGTGTGTGTGAGCTATTTATTGTGAGGGTGGGGGGTGTTAGCTGTTTAGTGAGGCTTTGTGTGTGTGTGTGTTTTAGCTATTTATTGAGTAGCTAGCATGCCTTTGCATCATATTGAGGGAAGCAGGCTGTTCTAATACCTGTACTTGAGAAGCAGGAAATTGATCAGCAATTTGATAGTCGGTCTGCTGAAATGGAGTGTGTCTAGATAAATTTATACCAACTTATCTTCTCTGTAGTTGTTTACTTTTCAGAGAAAGGAGAGTCAGGCCCAGGACTTCATATTCAAATCAGGGTCAGAAAACTAGGATGCATGTTGAGTGTGAAATAGTCATTGTTTTGTCTCTGCACTCACTGCCCTCATTCTTATAGATTTCCCTGTCCTTCACATTCATTAGTATGGAGAAAACACTAGGCTTTAACTGTTACAGTGGTCTGGAAAAGATGAAAGCCTGATGAGAAACTGGAAGAGCTAAAGAGAGTTAAAACTGTTATTTTTTTCTCCCCAGTGACATTTTCAGATGGTTACTTTTAAACAGAATCCAAACAAGATCTGCACACTGCTTTTGGTTGCTAAATTCCAATCTCTTCCGCCTATTGGTAGAAATAAATTTGTCTTGTCAAATTCCCCACATTCTCGATTTGGCTAGTCATATGGCTTTGCTGGTGGCTCAGATGGTAAAGAATCTGCCTGCCTTGCAGGAGACCTGGGTTTGATCCCTGGGTTGGGAAGATCTCCTGGAGGAGGGCATGGTAACCCACTCCAGTACTCTTGCCCGGAGAATCCGCATGGACAGAGGAGCCTGGAGGGCTACGGTCCATGGGGTCACAAAGAGTTGGACACGACTGAACAGCTAAGCCCAGCACATCCTTGTGGAATTACTGATACATTCTGCTGTCCCCCTGTAACTTCTGTAAAGTGATGGTTAAGAGGTGTGATTAAATTCACTTGTCTTTGATCATGAAGGCTCCTTTTTTCTTCCTTCTGCCTCACCTTGAGGCATAGACCATCTGGTTGTATCACTTTTTGTGGCGTTGATGTTGATAAGTGAATTCAGTTGTTGTTAGTCTAATATATCCGTTAAAAAATTCCACATTGGCGTTACCCCTGGTGGTCATAGTGCCCATTACTGATTGTTGCCTAGATTTTAATTTTCTTAGGGATAGAAAATTGTTGTTTTTAAAATCCTATCATTGTTTTTGCATTGATTAGATGGAATTCTGTAAAGAAGGGCTCTTCCTAGTCAAGTACTAGGATATTCTGAAATAGAACTTGAACAACAAAAGCAGGGTATGTGCTTGAGTTGTTTTAGTTACCAGTTTTTAGACTGATGAGTTGGTGATGCCCTCTCAAGGTGACCAGTGATGTGAAATTTATTTTTAATTTTTATAATCTCATGGATTAAGAACTATTTTTGAGGTGTTTTAATTCATTGTGGTTCCTGTCTCCTTTTGACATGACGCACGTGGCCTCTGGTCATGTCCTTGCTTTCTTGCATGGCAAGATGTTCCAGGTTTTCTGCTTCAGTGCTGGAATTGGTTATTCCTCCGAAGCGGTTTTATTTCTATTTAGAGCCTGCAATCAAAGCATGGAGTGCTGTTTACTACTAGGTTATCATTAGTTGCTGTAGGCCTTTTTAGAATAAGGAAATAAATGTGTATGTTTAGTAGGAGAAATAAATCACAAATTCTTGCTTATATTTCAGTTCAAATTTAAGGTTACTCTAAGGTTTTAAAGCTTTATTTGTATTGTATGATTTTATTAAAAATATATCTGTATTATAAACATTAAAATAATTTTTTTTACTAAATTCCATCAGATAAGAGATTTTTTAATAAAACTAAAATGACCACACTTATTTATTATTTTAAAAAAAGTGTTCCCTGGGATAATGTGACGTTTATCCTCTGTCTTCTCATACTCCGTAGCATACTGCAGTGTATCCTTCAGGGGTAGCCAGCTTGAGGTACAGAGAGTAGTATAGCATGCAGAGAAGATGAGAAGATTTTTACTGCTGCCCTACTTGTGTATATTTTTTCTTTTGGAAAATTTTGGTTTGTAATGGGTTTAACATAATGTCTTATTTGTTACATATTTATAAAAAATATTCAAATTAATAATACTAATAGAATGACTATAATAAGACTACAGAAAGCAATTTAAACTTCTTTTGTGATTTTTTTTTTTTTTTTTTTTTTTGGTCTCTAGGTTACATCCCTTAGGGATATGTGCAATCAAAATACTACTTCAAAGTATATTAGTTTTGTTTTAAGATTATAAATAATTTCACCAGTTTACAAAAATAAAGATTTATTTCCCAATCTCTTGCGTGTAGATAATATGGGTTGACTGTGGCTCTGTTTTGTGTCTTCTTATTTGGGGATCCAAGCTTTTGGAACAGACCCCATGTAGGACATGTTCATTCTTGCACCAGAAGAAAAGAGTAAGAGCACTGGCAGATACTTCTAATACCGCTTAAAGCTGTGATTGATCAGCTCATCCACTCAATTTATGTCATACAACCAAGGTCCAAGTTGTTGGAGTGGGGATGAATTAGCTATTGCAGGAAAGGAGAAGAGTGATTAATTTTTTAAATTAATTTTTTATTTATTTTCGGCTGTGCTGGGTCTTCTTCTGACTTCTTCAGCTAGGTCTCTTCTCTAGTTGGGATGAGCAGGTCCTCCTGTTTGCTGCAGTATGCAGGCTTCTCATTGTGGTGGCTTCTCTTGTTGCGGAGCATAGACTCTAGGGCGCGTGGGCTTCACTAGTCGCGGCTCCTGGGCTTGGGAGGCCAGGCTCGATAGTTGTGGCATATGGGCTTAGCTGCTCCTGGCATGTGGGACCTTCCTAGACCAGGGATCGAACCTGTGTCTCCTGCATTGGCAGGCAGATTTTTTTTTTTTTTTTTACCACCACACCACCTGGGAATGTCCTTATGAAAATAGGAAGTTTGGACACAGACATAGAGGAGGAACAGTGTGAAGAGCCACATGGATCTATGGCAAGGTGGCTTGAGTAATACCTCCAGGAGCCCAGGAAACTAGGAGAGAGGCTTCCTTAGCACCTTTAGAAGGAGCATTGCCCTGCCAACACCTTGATGCTTGGACTTCTGACTTCCAAAAGTGTAAGGCAGTCAGTTTCTGCTGTAATCCACCTTGCATGTGGCACCTGTTATGGCAGGCCCAGGAAACTAGTCCACTGCCGTGGACTGACAGTGCTGTCCAGTTCCTCTTCATTGTAAGGGCATAGGATGGAATATAAGCTCTGCCTTTAGGTTGGCATATCAGAAGGGACTTGATTGTTGGGGTAGAGAATTTTGGACTTTGGTAAAGGTGTGTCTTAAAATAGAAGTTCCACAGTCAGGGCTAGAAGAAACTAGCTTGAGGGCACTTTATTCTTTTAACCTTTATTGTTTAATAATAGAGTAGTCTTATTGCTGAGGAGATGGAGATGGATGGATGCTCTATTTAAAGTACCTTCAGATTTGTTGTTCTTTTAAGCTCTGAGAAGCTGCCACATAGTTGAGTTCTGTCTAAGCTGGAGTTCTGCATTAAACCACTCACCACTAAATTTTATGGTTGATTTGTTAGGGGAGTTTTGAAAGTTAGGTGTTGTGGGTTGAATTATGTTCCTTCAAAGATGTGTGGAAGTTGTAACGCCTGATACTGGTGGATGTGATCTTACTTGGAAATAAAGTCCTTGCAAATGTAATTAAGATGAGGTCTTTAGGGTGAGTCATTCTCCCACTGTGACAGATGTCCTTGAAAAAGTGGGGAATTTAAACACAGATTCATGGACATAGGAGAACGGCATGTGGTCTGTGAAGACATGGACCCAGTGGGAAGATGGCCATGTGAATGAAGATGGAGACACGAAGTCAAGAAATGCCTGGGGCCACTACCCAAAACTGGAAGAGGCAAGGGAACATCTTCCTGGAGAACCAAGGAGAGTATGTGACCCTGCCAAAAACGTGATTTCAGACTTTCAGCCTCCATAACTGAGACAATACATTTGTGTTGTTTCAGCTACTCAGTTTGCGGCACCTTGTTATAGCCGCCCTAAGAAACTGATACGGAAGGACACATGGATTTTGCAAGTGTTGTCTCTGTGATCTGAAGAGCTGCTTTTCAGTCATCACATTTTGCACAGACTGTCAGATTGCTTTCAGTAGGGTGAACAAGGGCTTCCCAAACTTTGCTGTGTATTGTATTCACCTGGAAATCTTTCATAAATACTGCTGTCTGGCTCCCACCTCCAGAGATTCTGGTTTAATTAGTACAGGATGCTACATAGTCAGCAGGCTT
The DNA here is from genome assembly GCF_023091745.1 of Budorcas taxicolor. Taxonomy (NCBI): domain Eukaryota; kingdom Metazoa; phylum Chordata; class Mammalia; order Artiodactyla; family Bovidae; genus Budorcas; species Budorcas taxicolor. The sequence continues at coordinate 154,330,309 of NC_068910.1, forward strand.
TTTCAGGGTTCCCCAGATGACATAATGTACAGCAGATTTTGAAAAACCGTGGGGCTAAACCTTCTACCTTAGTCAGACATTCTCCCAGCTCGCCCGGAAATTATAGTTTTGTGTTCATTTAGTTTTTATTAGCCTCTAAGTAATTCCAATCCCAAAGAAAGGCAATGCCAAAGAATGCTCAAACTACCGCACAATTGCACTCATCTCACGCTAGTAAAGTAATTCTCCAAGCCAGGCTTTAGCAATGCGTGAACCGTGAACTTCCAGATGTTCAAGCTGGTTTTAGAAGAGGCAGAGGAACCAGAGATCAAATTGCAAACATCCGCTGGATCGTGGAAAAAGCAAGAGAGTTCCAGAAAAACATCTATTTCTGCTTTATTGACTATGCCAAAGCCTTTGACTGTGTGGATCACAATAAACTGTGGAAAATTCTGAAAGAGATGGGAATACCAGACCACCTGACCTGCCTCTTGAGAAACCTATATGCAGGTCAGGAAGCAAGAGTTAGAACTGGACATGGAACAACAGACTGGTTCCAAATAGGAAAAGAAGTACGTCAAGGCTGTATATTGTCACCCTGATTATTTAACTTATATGCAGAGTACATCATGAGAAATGCTGGACTGGAAGAAGCACAAGCTGGAATCAAGATTGCCGGGAGAAATATCAATAACCTCAGATATGCAGATGACACCACCCTTATGGCAGAAAGTGAAGAGGAACTAAAGAGCCTATTGATGAAGTGAAAGAGGAGAGTGAAAAAGTTGGCCTAAAGTTCAACATTGAGAAAACATTCAGAAAAGATCATGGCATCAGGTCCCATCACGTCATGGGAAATAGAAGGGGAAAAGGTGGAAACACTGTCAGACTTTATATTTTTGGGCTCCAAAATCACTGCAGATGGTGATTGCAGCCATGAAATTAAAAGACGCTTACTCCTTGGAAGGAAAGTTATGACCAACCTAGATAGCATATTGAAAAGCAGAGACATTACTTTGCCAACAAAGGTCCGTCTAGTCAAGGCTATGGTTTTTCCTGTGGTCATATATGGATGTGAGAGTTGGACTGTGAAGAAAGCTGAGCAGTGAAGAATTGATGCTTTTGAACTGTGGTGTTGGAGAAGACTCTTGAGAGTCCCTTGGACTGCAAGGAGATCCAACCAGTCCATTCTAAAGGAGATCAGCCCTGGGTGTTCTTTGGAAGGAATGATGCTAAAGCTGAAACTCCAATACTTTGGCCACCTCATGTGAAGAGTTGACTCATTGAAAAAGACTCTGACGCTGGGAGGGATTGGGGGCAGGAGGAGAAGGGGACGACAGAGGATGAGATGACTGGATGGCATCACGGACTTGATGGACGTGAGTTTGAGTGAACTCTGGGAGTTGGTGATGAACAGGAAGGCCTGGCGTGCTGCGATTCATGGGGTTGCAAAGAGTCACACGACTGAGCCACCTAAGTGAACTGAATACACTACTCCTTTATTAACCTCTAGTTGACACACTACACCTCCCCCAAGTTCCTTTGTGTCTTGGCCTATGTTTTAGTTTTTTAATGTAGTGTTCCGTTCTGTTCTTGCCAGCTCATTCAGCATGTGATTATATTTATCTTTATATATGAATTATTTATAAAGTCTAAGATCTATATTCTTTATAGTTATTTACAAAGTCCATTATTTATAAAGTGTAAGATGTCTATTTTCATTAAAACACCAATTAGATTTTAAAAGTTTCTGAGACATATGTGCATATATGTTTTTGAAGGTTGAATTATATGTTACATAAGTTGCCAGTAAATGAAAAACAAATTTACATTTGTGTTGAAATAGACTTGCATTTTATTAATCATACAAGTAGTATAATTACTCATATCATTATTGACCATTTCTTAAAAGATTATGTTAGGAATGATAAATTGAAGGCCTGAGAGCAGCCACCTTCTCAAACATTTCTTCTGGTCTTCAGGTCTCCCACTTTATATCACTTTTTCACGTTGTTAGATGACAAAGTGTGTAAGGTCCACCATCTGTAAATATATTCTGGGTTAGTAATTTCTCCATGAGAAATTTGAAGAATTTTTGTCCATGTGATAGTCTTTAGATTATCTGGGTGGCCACTTTTAAGACCTTACTTTAATCCTGCCATAGACATTGTACATGTAATACCTTGGTATTGATAGGTAATTTTTTTTTTTCAAGTTTTAGTTGGAAGTGCTATCAGTTAAGGACTATGAATAGTGTTTGAATTTATATTTTGGCAATACAATAAAAGCCAACTCTTGGGACTAGTGTGTTACTTTGTTTTCTTGTAGAAGGTACTTGATAACTACTCAAATTTGAGAAATTCTGAGTTAGACAGTGTATTTATGCATTTGTTATAAGTTCTTGGAAAGCAGGACATCAAGCCATTGTTATTTATTAGCATTTTGTTATATAAAGACTGAAAGACAGAGGCTAGCTTCATGTTTCAGTTGGTGGGGAAGAGATTTCTCTTAACATAAATGATGAGGTTGGGCAGACGTGGAGGATGGTGGGAGTCCACACCATTAGAGGAGGAAGCGTGTCATGGTGGCATTGCTCCCTTACCACAGCCTCCACACCTTTTGAACAGCTTTTCATGAAAGAATTTGGTAAAAAATGGGACGCGACCTAGAGTTTGTCTGTGAAGACTGTTCTGTCCAATATAATTCTTTGTATTAATAGATTTCTGTACTGTTACTGCATTCAATACCTAGAACAGTGCCAGACTTATATTAGCACTCAGTAAATGTTGAATGAGGGACGAACTGAATTTCAGTAAAATTATTGAATCAAGTGTCTGTGTCTGGAAAGAAATTCATTTAGAGGTATAGTCTCAGGAAATGTGTAATTTTCACCCCCTCATACTTTTGCTCGTAGATTTCATGTGTTATCAAAACTAGAACTTTTGCATGAAGAACTTTTTGCATGAAGGGTACTACTGTTGAGTACCCTTTTTTGTTGATTAGATATAAATTTACTGGCTACCTAATGTAATTGTAATATAAACATAACAGATCAAACTGATCATGATTTATGTCATGTTTCAGTATGAACAATATTGTGGCTTAAGAGGTCTATATCCCCAGGGAAACTCTTGAATTTTTCCAGAGAAGGTTAGCACCAATATTGCCATGAGGGGATAAATTTTTATGCTAGGAGGTCTCAAGCATTTTAGACATAGTATCTCATTACATTCTTAATTTATTAATGACTCCAGAAAATTTTTCTTTAATTGGGCTATAGCTATCAATATATGCTGCATCAGAAATGAAAACTGTGAAGTTTTATAGTACTAATGCACCTAAATGTAACAATAACAAACCCATCTATAACATGTTAACACACATAGTATGCCTTATAAAAATAATTTTCCAAGACAAACATTTTCCATGCATTGTTTTAAATGTTTGAAAATCTTTCTGTTAATCTCTGGCTTAGTAGAAGACAGCTGGATTCTCACATCTGCTTCTGCATTCACAAGTTGAGATACATTGTTACAGTTGGAATTTAGGGAAAAAAAAATGGTTTTTAAAGATAGAGTTGTAAATTTTTAAAATCAAAATAAGACTCATTTTTCAAATAAATTTGGATATTCTCCTGTGATACTATTCCACATCTCAGCAACTGGGTAGTTTAAGGGTTAGTTGCACTGCAAGATCTGAAGTTGTGTCAATGAACTTTTTGTATTCTGTCATATTAAAATCCATTAGTTTCTCTTGAACTTTGGATTGTTTTCTCATGCATAATTTAATGCAAGTCATTGGGAAAATATTTGTTCACTGAGTTATACAGATCTTCCAAATGTTCATTATACAATATAAAAAACTAGTCATTAACACCTCCACTGATCTCATCACAGAAGTTCTGGAGTAGTATTGGGAAGCTCATGGTGGCTGATAGATTTTCCAAATCCTAATTATCTCTTAAAAGCTTAAGTTTTATTCTTGCCAACAAATATTGTTAGTTGTTTTCTTAAAAGTGACAGTTTCACTTCGTTTGTTTGCAAGAAAATGTCTGCCAGATTCTCAGTCTGAAAAACCATACTTTGTCAGTTGTTTTAAGTAAAAATGGTATTCCGTGAAAAAAGTAACTAATTCAGTTTGTAATTCAGACATTTTCATAGTGCTTTTTGAAACAACCATCATTTTAGTATGCAGCAGAAGTACTATGTGTGTATTTTTTTGTTACAGAGGATATTGCAAAGATGTATTTTGAGGTTAAAATTTTAATATAATTGTTTTTCTTGCTTCATCAAGGAGCCTCTTCAGTGAAGAATTTTTTTTGTGTGTGTGTGTTTTTTTTGAAGTGTAGAGTAGTGAATAGTATCGGAGAAGGCAGTGGCACCCCGCTCCAGTACTCTTGCCTGGAGAATCCCATGGACAGAGGAGCCTGGTAGGCTGCAGTCCATGGGGTCGCAAACAGTGGGACAGGACAGAGCAACTTCACTTTCAGTTTTCACTTTCACCCATTGGAGAAGGAAATGGCAACCCACTCCAGTGTTCTTCCCTGGAGAATCCCAGGGATGGGGGAGCCCGGTGGGCTGCCGTCTATGGGGTCGCACAGAGTCGGACACGACTGAAGCAACTTAGCAGCAGCAGTGAATAGTATGGGGGCTTCCCAGGTGGCTCAGTGGTAAAGAATCTGCCTGCCAGTGCAGGAAATGCAAGAGATGCAAGAAATGCGTGTTCAATCCAGGAGCTTGGCAGGCTGCAGTTCATTGGTTGCAGAGAGTCAGATACGACTGAGCTACTGAGCACGCCTCCTTAGAAGCAGGAGATGTGGTTTTGATCCCTTGGTTGGGAAGGTCCCCTGGAAAAGGAAATGGCAACCCACTTCAGTATTCTTGCTTGGGAAATCCCATGGACAGAGGATCCTGGCGGGCTATAGTCCATGGGGTTGCAAAAGAGTCAGACAGGACTTAGCACCTAAACTGGAGAAGTCAATGGCACCCCACTCCAGTATTCTTACCTGGAAAATCCCATGGGCGGAGGAGCCTGGTAGGCTGCAGCCCACGGGGTCTCACAGAGTCGGACACAACTGAGGCGACTTAGCAGCAGCAGCAGCAGCATCACCTAAACAACAACAGTGAATAGTATGATAACTACTAACGCAATGAAGTGTTAGTACCTTGATTTTTACTAAGATGTGAGCCATTTTACCAACTATTGGTTTGTAATAGCAGTATAAATATCAATTCAGTGGAAAAGACATATTATTTTATAACAGTATCTTATAATACTAAAAGGAATACTTTTGATCTCTAGGATCCCTTAAAGATCAACCTAGGGGTCTGTACACCTCACTTTGACACGTAATTTTAAATTAAAATAATTGAGCTTTGTCATGGATATGACAAATATAACGAATCTTGTTTTTGGTTTTGAGCACTTTGAATGGTGTTAGCAAGGAAGTACATGTACTGTAAAACAGAAGTTTCTTCTAATAAGAGACTATTAAAAGTCCATGTTTGCCATTAGAGAGTCTATACAGCCTGACCAGCTAAGAGTACTTCTAAAGGATGGACAAAGTTTGGTTATGGAGTGATGTTCTTATTTGTATCTACATGGTGTTTTTGTCTGTTTTTTAAACAGAAACTCTTACAGGCTTGTACTACTGTCCATTTTCTCTTAACCTGTGAAATTGACCTGTGAGATTTTCATGATGAAATCTGTTCTTACTCCTTTTTCAATAAAACTGGAACGCCTGCCTCAATTCATACATATCAGCAATATCTACTCCATTTTCTTTTGACTTTTGTCTTCAAGATTTACTAATACCTATGTTGTATTTGTGTGTGTTGAGGGTGTATGTGTGTTATCAGTTTGCTGAGTTTTAAACCTGGTTTTAAAGCCGTCTTCACTCGAGTTGAACAAGCACATATTGCCCACTGGGATTAATGTTAACCTGTTTACAATTTTTCCCTCTACTTGGGCTCTTGATCTGTATCAGTCATACATCTCTGCTACCAGAACAGTCTTCCTCACATTTTTACTACTGTTCTTCCAAAGAATTTACTGAGTATAACCAATCTGTGGACACTTGTTTTGATTCACTTAGGGCTTAGCTGTCTTGGTTTTACCGACTTAGTCTTTTTTTTTTTTTCCAGAAACTAAAGGATATTTCTTATCCAATAAATTGTTTCATAAATAATGTTATATGTAGTATTTGTTTAAATAACTCAATGAGTTTGTTACACCTGGTACCTTATTCTCTTTATTTTGCCTGTGATATCTCAGGTTTAAGCCAAGTTTTCATTCATTTAGGTAACTGTAGTTTTAGTTTTAGTTGTGTTCCAGTCTTATGGGTCCTTATACCATTTCTGTTCCAAGATCAGAATAGTAAGGTTTTGAAGAAACTGCTTTTATCTTTCTGATGTTGGTTCCCGTTCTAATAAACTCAGAGCTTTTCTTGCTAGTGGGAGGGAACTAGGTTCTTAATTTTTATTTTCTTCAGTTCAGTTTAGTTCAGTTGCTCAATCGTGTCTGACTCTTCGTGACCCCATGAATCGTAGCATGCCAGACCTCCCTGTCCGTCACCAACTCCCGGAGTTCACTCAGACTCACGTCCATCGAGTCCGTGATGCCATCCAGCCATCTCATCCTCTGTCGTCCCCTTCTCCTCCTGCCCCCAATCCCTCCCAGCATCAGAGTCTTTTCCAATGAGTCAACTCTTCGCATGAGGGGCCAAAGTACTGGAGTTTCAGCTTTAGCAGCATTCCTTCCAAAGAAATCCCAGGGCTGATCTCCTTCAGAATGGACTGGTTGGATCTCCTTGCAGTGCAAGGGACTCTCAAGAGTCTTCTCCAACACCACAGTTCAAAAGCATCAATTCTTCAGTGCTCAGCCTTCTTCACAGTCCAACTCTCACATCCATACATGACCACAGGAAAAACCATAGCCTTGACTAGACGGACCTTAGTCGGCCAAGTAATGTCTCTGTTTTTGAATATGCTGTCTGGGTTACCTTACTTTAATTTCCAGACTTCCTTCACAGACTGACTGGAATGACCAGTTATTGCTCAGTAGGTGAAAAAGACAAAACACAACTATGGTCTGTCTTCTGTTAACTGTGTGCTTCCCTGGTGGCTCAGACGGTAAAGCATCTGTCTACAATGCGGGAGACCCGGGTTCGATTCCTGGCTTGGGAAGATCTCCTGGAGAAGGCAGTGGCACCTCACTCCAGTACTCTTGCCTGGAAAGTCCCATGGACAGAGGAGCCTGGTAGGCTACAGTCTATGGGGTTGCAAAGAGTCAGACACGACTGAGCGATTTCACTTTCACTTTCTGTTAACTTAGTGTTTTAATTTCTTATCTATCCTCACCCCCCTGTCAGTGTACCTTGACTATGTTTAGTCAGTCATTTAACACATATTTATTGAGCCCATCCTTGATTCATATTGAACAGCCACTTTTTTATGTTTGGGAAGTTGAAGTCCACAAGTAAATGAAAGTTGACTCATCACATGATACATGCTAGTTGCTAGTTTACTCAGCCTGGAGAGCTGTGCTGAGATTCTTAAAATTGCTTAATTGGGATTCAAAGTTAGTGTTCCCTATCATCAAGTCAACTACAAATATTCTGTACAAACAGTTCCTTGTTTTGTGAAAACCACAAGGTATTGTGAGCTGAACAAAAATGGGTAATGGGTTGGGATTTACATACAGGCCAGAGTTTGTAAACACTCCTGGTATAGATCAAGTTGAAACAATTGACAGACATTAGAAGGCTCAGTTTCTGATGAAAAGATGGTTACCATTTGCCTAATAAGCACTATGTGTAGTTAAGTACTCAAACATTGGTAATGAGGTGGACTCATTACTTCCCCTTTTCCTGATTCCTGGAGATGTCCACCTGAGGTCTGACAGTTTTTAAAACCTCATAATGCACTCATAAGCCTGTTATAAAATGATTTATTAAAAACCACTGTGTCTTCGGGTCCTGTGAGCCTGCAGGATTTTTATGTGATGTTCTGTACTGTAATACTCAAATCATTGAGGCTTAGCAGGAAGAGACCATGCACTTCACTCCCCTCATTTTCTCGAAGGAACAGAGGCCCAGAAGAGTCACATTGTCTAAAATCATACAGGATACCTGCGATTTGACTTCTCTTTCATGTTATTGTTAATTTTCATGAGAGCTCTGGATTCCAGTGGAAAAGGCAAGGACAAGAAAAGTAGTTTACAAGTTTATCCCTTCTAAGTTATACGTTAAATTCTTAAGATTTGCTACTTTGTTGACCATAAATATAACAAAACAAAGCAAGAACAGCCGAAAGGAAAAAAAACATAAAAATTGCCTATAGTTACACACATTCTTCAGAGATATTGCAGTTTTGGTTCCAGACCATCACAATAAAAGGAGTCATACAAATTTTTTTGGTTTCCTAGTGCATATAAAAGTTATGTTAACACAGTAGTGTAAAAATAGTGTCTGTAATAAGAGCGTTATGTCTTAAAAATAACATAACCTTAATTTAAAAAATACTTTCAGTGATAATAAATATTAACCATCATTTGACAGTACAGGGTTGCCACAAACCTTTGATTTGTTTAGGGAAAAAAAAGTTAGCGTTTCTGTAAAATATACATATTGCTAGGCACATCCTTAGGAAAATTATCTGAAAGATGCTCATGTGCTGTAATTGGAAGGTAAAAGTCAATGCCAGTACCTGCTAATTTCCCTTCAAAAACTATCTTGTCTGCCTATTTTTTAAAAATTGTATTTGTTTCTCTTGGGGAGGGGGCTGGGAGTAGATACTATAAACTTTTCACTAGAACATTATACTCAAATTATTAAAGATACCCTTAAAATGCTTACATGAAAATGAGATACAGAACTAATTAGCTTAAAAGGATATTTTCTCTTTTTTAATAGTGTGAATAAAAATTATCTCATGAGATTGTATCTTTAAAAATATAGTTTAAATTTAGCATTTATCTTACTGTCAGGAGTGGTAGAATGTTTGTTTTAAGAAAATTCTTTGCTTCTCTTTGGACTTAGTATTATAGGCATACATGAAAAGACGTCTTCAAAATGTTGGGCAAATAAACCATGGTTGTAGTCCAGGGCTAAGGCTCTATAAAAAGAACATGTGCTGCTGTTTGTCATTAATATTTAAGAAATCAGCCAAATAATTTGGTTTTATTGTGTAGGGTTTTATATTTTAAGTTTGGTTAGTGCTGAAGTAAGCTTAGATACACATTGCAATTAGAGCTTAATGTTTTTTCTTGAGATTCTCTCTCTCTGAATCCTGATTTGTTGCATTTTACAGTTTTTCAAGAGTAAGTTTTGTAAATATGATTTCATTTAGTCTAATAAAATTTTGTGAAATCTTTTAAGCTTTAGCATCGTAAACGTTTATACACATTTTAAGCTGTTTGTCAAAGACTTCAGAGCTAAGTCTTAAAGTACACCTATTCATTGTACCATATTTTATGTACACAAATGTGTTATTACCTTAGTAGGATTTTAATTATTTTTAAAGAAGTGGGAAATGAAGAGTAATGCATTTTGTGTGTGTGTATGTGTGCTGTTTGTGAGAGTGTTTCTTAGGGAGTAGGGAGAACAAAGGGGCATTGCGGGGCAGAAGATTATGAAGTGCTAATGTATCCTGTTAATGTCATCAACTTTGACAAATTACAGGACATGTAACTGTTTTTGGCAATTACAGGACAGGATAGATTCCTAAAAATAGAGGCAAATTTTTGAAAGGATAGACCCTGGCAGTCGTGAACATCAGTAATTTAAAAGTCTCCAGTGAATGATCTGGAGAAGGAAATGGCAATCCACTCCAGGACTCTTGCCTGGAAAATCCCATGGATGGAGGAGCCTGATAGGCTACAGTCCATGGGGTTGCAAAGAGTCGAGCATGACTGAGCGACTTCACTTCACTAGTGAATGATCAGAGATTTACAGAATTTGTGATGTTGGGTGTGTATCAGTTTGCTAGGGCGGCTATAACAAAATGCTACAGACTGAGTGGCTTATAAAAACAACAGAAGTTTATTTCCTCACAGTTCTGGAATGAAAGTCCAGGACGAAAGTGCTGGCAGGTTTGGTTTCTCCCGAAGCCTCTCCTTGACTTGCAGGTGGTTGCCTTCTTGCCTGTTCACATGGTCTTTCCTCTGTGCACATGCGTTCCTGGTGTCTCTTCCTCCTCGTAAAAGGACACTCGTCGTGTTGGGTTATATTCATATTATGAAAGATTCACTCTAATGACTTCACTTCAATGTAATCACCTCTTTAAAGACCCCCTCTTCAAATAAAGTCACTTTCTAAAATCCTGCAAGTTGGGCCTCAGCATAAATTGTAGAGGCACCAATGACTTCACTAATCGGTAAACTAATTTAATTTCTCTCCTCACTCTGTCTCATTTCCCCTCCACACACTTTGTGTTGTTAGTTGTCCTAGTTTGGTATTTTTTGCAGCTTGTCATGGTTTTAACAAGACAGTTTGACAGTTTCCTATGGGCTTCCCAGGTGGTGCTAGTGGTAAAGAACCACCTGCGAAAGCAGGAGGCAAAAGAGATGCAGGTTCGATCCCTGGGTCGGGAAGATCCCCTGGAGGAGGCCATGGCAACCCACTCCAGTATTCTCGCCTGGAGAATCCCCGTGGACAGAGGAGCCTGGTGGGCTGCAGTCCATAGGGTTGCAGAGTTAGACACGACTACAGCGACCTTGCATGCATGCATGCACGTGGTTTTAATAAGACAGTTTGCCAGTTTCCTGTGATAACCCACTGAGGCAGCGTGGCAGTGGATGAACTGTTACTTTACTCCACAGACAGATTGAGAACTTATACCCAACAAGTTTTGATGCATGATTCTTTATGAGTTTAGAAGCTGTTATTTATATAGCAAAATATTACAATTCGTTTGCTTGTGACTGCAGTGGCTGACTATTTAGGACTGCCACTGATATCAAGGTCTGTGTAAGCTGTGTAGTGATACCCTGTGGTGTCCATGGGTCCTTGGCAACATATGTCGTGCCTTGGAGTTAGCAATTTCGTAGAACCTCCTTGTGCTAAGAATTTGGTTTCTTTTTATAGTTATTACATTCTTTTACATTATTGATTCTATACTTTTTTTTCCTTCTCTGAAGAAGGTGTAGTATTTGAATGGCATTTCTAAATACATAGATCTGTATATTAAAATTTATAGTTGGAATTGTTCTTTTTCTTCCCAGCAACTTGTAAAGTCACACGATCTGGCCATGGTTTACATTGTTTAGCCGTGTCTCCAGCATCTGTCATAGTGCCTTACACATTGAAAGTGCTCATTTTCCTTTAACTGAGTGAATAAAATAAATGTCAGAAAAATAGTGCTTTAGTGCGTTTTACCCCTACAGGCTTTAGCATGGCCATTGTTGCGTTTACTTTTCACTTGTCATTACCTCACCTCCACAAATGCATGTAGTCAGCATTTGTTCGGATTGGTTTATCACCCCAAAGTAATATAAGTAGCTGAGAATGTGACCTTCCTGTATGAAGAGAGCAGAACCAGAGGTACCACTTTCCATGAACAGCGAATTGTAATACTATATTCTGGAGCATTTCTGCTGGGATGTCTTCTGTTTTACCTCTAGTTTAACACATACGAAGTGGGACTCCCCAGAGGGCTGTGCTCTCTAGGCAGCCCATTTCTGTAAGGTAAGTCTGCCCTCTTTCCAATGTGGAAACAATAGGGATTTCAAACACCCACCTTCCCTCCACACCCACTCCTCTACCCTCCGCTTATTTCTCTAAATATAATCCATCACTAACTTCAGGCACTTTCTTGTTGTAAAACATTTCTTGGTTGTCTGCCCTCTTTTGGTTGCAACTGACAAATCTTATAGATTAGACAATAAAATACATTTTTTACTTCTTTAACCAAAGTACAGTGGTAAATTGACTTAGATAGTACTTGATCTAATTGAAAGATAGACATTTAATGTCATCAAGGACACAGTTTCTCTTGTTTCTGCGTTGCCCCCCTTCTCCGCCTCTGATATCTCTATTCTGACCTCAGTGATACACATTCATCCCAAGCTTCACATTGTGCCCTTGTTGCCTGCCCACTCCTCTCTGAAAGGAGGTTGACTTTATAGAAATCAGCATGTCTTCTACTAGTGTTTCACTTACTGGGAGTGATTGAGTTGAGACACATGGGATATGGCGTGTGTCTGTGGAGGAGAGGTGTCAACCCTAAACCAAAGATATGATTTGCTGGTTGGCTTAAGCAAATTAAGTACCTTCCTTTGGATGAGGATGTCTGTCCATTTAAACCACAGGGCTGAGAATGGAATAATTCTCCAAATGGAAAGCAGTTGCTGTGTTGTCTTTTCTCAGACAGTGGCTGTGGATTCTACAAGAGGCAAGCTACAGTTTTCATCTTGCTAATCACAATCACACCATGTCTCAGCTGCTGAGTTCCAGAGAATCCTGAATCTTACTTTCTGCTAGATGGACTCCCAGCATATCAGTCACTTGGGCCTCTCTGTGTTATTAACATTTATTTGGAAGGGTATCCTGAAGGTATCCAAGGTCACACTGTTTGACAGTTATTTGTTATTTTAGCATCAGAGTTCTTGTAGCACCTTTTAATATTGTTGCTCTTTTTTCTACTATTAAACAGCTATGAGCAGTAGTTGTAGATATTGTGTCTAGTTTCTGTTTTGTCACAGTCTCCATAATGTTGAGGATTATTTTAAAATGTTTCTAATGTTATGGCTGGCCGGCATGTTTTTGTTGCTGTTGTTTATAATTGGTTACCTTGAATATTTTACTAATGTTTCAGCTGGAGGTATCTTGAATTGGTTCAGTCTTCTGAGTGGATCCTAATTTGTTGGTATTCATTAAGAATCAAAATAGCTATTTATCTTTTCCCTTTGGTCCAGTAATTTACTTTTAGGGACTTTTCCTGATCTTGAGGACTATTCTTAAATGCACAGCTACCAAAAGAAATGGACGAAGAAACAACTTGAAGCATAAATATTGTTATAGGAGTCTTAGAATAATTTAAAATCATCTAAATGTTGAGCAAAGCAAAAATGAAACTAATGTGTCTGCCATGGGATAATATGCCACCACTGTACATTTTGGTTTTTGATTTTTTTCGCCTAATATCTATTCTTATTTGTTTGTTTGGCTGTGGCACTCAATCTTTGTTGCGGAATCTTTAGTTGTGGCATATGTGATCTAGTTCCCCAACCAGGAATTAAACTGATCCCTTGCATCAGGAGTGCAGAGTCTTAGCCACTGGACCTCCAAGAAAGTTCTACCACTACATTTTGAACTAAATCATTTTTCTAAGATTAGGACATTTTGATTGTGCATTTGAATTTAGAGCCTGCAAGAAGTTTTCAGACCTCTAAATAATGTGCTCTAAGTATGAGATTCCAGAAAAGCTTTTAATTTTTTTTTCTTTGTCCATATCTTTCATTATTTTTTCAGTCTTGTAGATTTAAAATAGTGTGATTTAGGATCATAGTTGGACTCTAATATGCTCTAGATATGGTATCAGAAAAGAGTATCATGTCTGTTCTGTTTGAGGCCAAAGGCAGAAATGTGGTACCAGATAGGTGGAAGAACAAATGAGATGGTTAAATATTTGGAGCAGTTGCTGTCCAGTGTGTGAACGCTGAACTCAGTTTTGTGATGCTGAAAATACCATGTATATTCGGTTGAAGCAATTATACCTGACTTAGATCAACAGTCCTGTTTCTGTAATACTTGCTAGATTTTTGTCTGTGAAGCCTTAAAGTAAAATAGTTCATACTAAACATTAGAGTATTTACTGTAGTTTTACATATAAATACTCAGCTAAATGTTGGTTAAGATTGTAGTTTTTGTTTTTACTCTTGCTGCCTTAATATAGCTGTGGGTTTGAATTAAGTAATTTCATTGCCCATAACTGATGGGGGTTTGAATAAAAGCTTTTATGATCTTACAGGCTGTTTCTGAGAATTAAAAAGTACAGAGATATTTAATATATGTTTTTAGAACTAGGTCATTTACTTTTGAGGGCTGAATAAGTATGATCAGGCAGAATATACAAATAGGTGTTTTGTAATTTTAGCAAGTGCTTATTTTGGATGTCTCGTTTAATAGTCTCTCAGGCTCCTTGAGGCAGAACTTCTTTTATACGTGGTAACCTCTGCCAGACGTGATATCAAGGCCCATGCCTGTTTGGTACAGGGTAGATTGGATGAGCGTCTTACTGTTATCTTGTGACCTTGCTTAAAGATAGATGTTCTGAAAGATACCACAGTGGAAGAGGTATGGCAGGAAGGTTTTTGTGTGCCTTCTGAAGATCGGTTGTGGCTAGTCTCTGTGTATCTATCTGGTCTTCACTTGGGGCAGGTGAAGACTACATCATAGAAGTGTAAACAGACAAATCAAAATGGACCTGTTCTGTAAACTGCAGTGAGTCCACTGCTGAAGTAGTGGCATTTTCTCCAAGCTTTGTTCTCTGGCATCCAGTTTTTTTAGGTATTTTGAAAGTGAAAACTGAAGCTTTCAATCAGGAAACGTCTTAACGTTGTCTTGTTTGTTTTTAACGTCTAGTATTTCCTGTTCTTTTCAGGTGTCCTTTTGATGTTAGAATTTAAACAGACTTATTTCATACTGAACCTTATTCTAGAATTGAGTGTCTTTATAAGAGGATAAACTCAGGTCTTTAAATAAAGAGCCTATGTAGGTTTTTTTTTTTAATAGTTTTTTATTTTTTTAATTTTAAAATCTTTAATTCTGAGCCTATGTAGTTTTATTGTCACTATGACTGAAACTTTTAATACAGAGTTTTATTAACTTCGCTATTTTTTTTTAAGGCCACATTTGTTTGTATGTTTCTCTTAACTGAAAAACTGTCAATTCTGCACGGCTTGGGACAGCTTTATTTCATGTGTCAGTTCCTAGCTCTTTGTTCAGTCGCTCACCCACGTCTGACTCTGCGACCCCATGGACTGCAGCACTCCAGGCTTCCCCACCCTTCACCAACTCCCGGAGCTTGCTCAAACCTGTCCATTGAGTCAGTGATGCCATCCAGCCATCTCATCCTCTGTCGTCCCCTTCTGCTGTACTCTTGCCCAGAAAATCCCATGGACGGAGTAGCCTGGTATAGGGGTTGCAGAGTCGGACACGACTGAGCGACTTCACTTCACTTCACTTGTCTGCCCTAGGGGTATGTTTGGTATAAGTGAAAACAGTGATCTTTCTCTCTGAAAGTATGAGCTAGCTGAAGTAGAACTAAAGCTAGAAGGAACCCTTTTAACATTTGAAAAGTTTACCCCTTTCTCTTAAAAAATTTACTTTTGGTTACAGAAACTAGTATAGTACTATGATCAGTATAATAAATCTATTCACAGCAATTTGAACAGACAAGAGCTCTCCTGCTCTTCATGCTTGGTATTTCTTGTTGACTTTACAAAAAGTATGCCACCAACATGTATTTATTATGAGAGTTTTTATAGATAATAATTTATATCATTTTGACTTGTGTTTTTCTTTGCCCCAAGATACATTAAATGATACAGAAGCACTACTGATAACTGCTTTAATTTGAGACATTTTGGTGACCTTTGTGTATCAGAATCAGGCATTTTAAGAAATATGTACATCTTAGGTACTTCAGTTCCATTATTCATTATTTGAATATTAGACTGATATTTTAGAGGAAAAGAATACTCTTATTTTCTTCATTAGTTGTTTCACTAGGATTCCACCTGACTGAACTCATTTTGGGAGATCCTCTTCATCAGTAGTGACTCAGTGTTTCCCTGACAGATATCCATGGTTGGCCAAGTTGTGACTTAATGCCTGCTGTATAATGGGTGTTATATGTAATCATATAATGGGTGTGGTGGTTTTATTTTTTAAATCATTCAATCACCAGGCTTTCAGAATTGACTCTTGTGTTATACCTACTGTGTGTGCCAAGCACATTGTTACCATTCCTGTGGGTCAGGGTAGAGTTGACCAGGATCTCCTCCAGAGCTCAGATCCTCCTGTGTGCCACAGGGGCCTCTGGATGAGGTGTCCTGAGCCAGTCATCAGAGGAGTTCATCTGTATCATTCTGTTCAGTGTGGCGTGTATAGATTATCACATTCAATTGCACTATTTGAAATTAAATGGGAGGAGGTGCCGCCTTCTTCACACGGGGATGGTATTTACTTTTCTCCCATGGCTTCTCCTTTCAGTAAATGTCCTAAAAGACACCTTTGATTCTTCTCCTTTCCTGAGCTCTGTGTCAAGTCACCCACCCTGAGTCTGCTTCTTCCTGAGTGTCTCTGGAATCCTGGTGTCCTAGGGACGCTTCTCAGCTCCAGGGCCTCAGTCCGGTTTCAGGGTTCTTCTCTTAGGTGACTGGAGCACCTTCCTAACTTGGCCCCTCTCCTCAGCCCAGTTTCCTTCTAGTTTTCATATTAAAATTCAGGATGGTCTTTTAAAATGTAAATCATACCACTTCCCTGCGTTTCCTGCTTTTTCTTCCCTGTTTTCTTGTGATTCCTTCAAGGCTCCTCTCAAGCCTCACTTCATTTTGTTTCTTTTTCTTCACGCAGACCTTCCAGTGACTGTTAACTGCTCACTGAATTGCTTCAGTTCTTTTCCTTCCTCCCCAGATATTCGTGTTCTCACTCTCCTGTCTGTCCTTGAGGTCTGAACACTGAAGACACTTCCTCTGAGATGTATTCCCAGACCACTGAATTTGGTCAGGGCTTCCTGTGTGTGTGTTCACTGGGGGAATTGTTACCGCCCCCTTGTTTGTCTTCCTTTGTTTCTGAGATAAGCTTGGTGAGTGTTCAGTCACCAGGCTTTCCAGATCTACAGCAGTAGCAGTTCCTGTTGTATAGAAGCCTGCTCAGTCCTTGCTGATCTTGAGAGGTGTGAATATATTGTTGCCCTGCATTATAAGAGATCCGTGACGTGGCAGGACACTCAGCGCAGGCCCGGGGATAGATGCCCCTTTATACAGAATGGGCTTCCCTGGTGGCTCAGACAGTAAAGCGTCTGCCTGCAATGCCAGAGACCCGGGTCCAGTCCCTGGGTTGGGAAGATCCCCTGGAGAAGGAAATGGCACCCCACTCCAGTACTCTTGCCTGGAAAATTCCATGGACTGAGGGAGGAGCCTGGTGGGTTACAGTCCATGGGGTCGCAAAGAGTCGGACACAACTGAGTGACTTCACTTTCTTTCTTTTTTATACTGAATAGATGTCAGCGTATCCTGTTTTAAACAAGGAATGGAGAAGCTGGTCTGTGGGCCATGTCCAGCCCATTGACTTTTTATAAGGACCACAAACTAAGACAAGGTTTTAATTTTTTGAGTGCTGAAGAAGAAATCAAAAGAAAAATATTTTATGACACAAGAGTATCATATGCAGTTCAAATGTCAGTGTTGATAAGTTGTCTTACTGGAACTTGGCCACCGTCAGTCATTCGTGTGCCGTTGCTGCTCTTGCACTGCAACTGCGGAGGAGTAGTTGCGACTATATGACTGGCAAAGCCTAACGCATTGACTGTTGGGCACCGAGCAGAAGAGTTTGCTTTAAATCCTTTCTGTGACATGAGAACAGCTATGTATAATCAGGATATATTTAAGCTATATGTCAGTTTCCTTCTTTCCCTCCTTCTGAGAATATCATTTGAGTTTTCAGAACTGTACTCCAGCCTCTCTGCCTTATGCATACCTAGAGCTTTTTGAAACTTGAACATTGCAGATTAGCTGTTGAGAAAATAGAGACTTCAAATCCTAGTAAATTTTGTAAACAAAACCAGCGTGGATGGCTGGTCCCTGTTCCTGTAGTCTGAAGTCAGTCTTTTCCTATATAAATAATTTTCTGATCCTTAAAATAAACTCTTTTTTACATTTAAGGAGAAAAGAGGAACAACTTTTTATGCTATTTAATATAATTATTGAAATATGATACTGGAGGCCCTTTTGTAAATTTTTAATCCTTTTTACCAATATGTTGCAGAAAAGGAGACCCAGCTGTGTTTTGGTTGTATAATCTACTACTAACTATTGGAAGTATCTTTATTTGTTAGGATTTATTATTAGGCAATATCAAATCTTCATTTTACATTATTTAATAAAATCAAATGGTTTTTACAACATTGTTTACATTTTGTTTAAAAATATTTTATTGAGAAAATACTTAATTAACTTTGTTTTATTTTTAGGGTTATATCCTGTGTTGTGACCTCATGGTTTAAGTGGGAATAAAGATGAGTATAAGCAGTGATGAGGTCAACTTCTTGGTATATAGATACTTGCAAGAGTCAGGTGAGTACATTCATAAAGTAAATAGGCCTCAAATTATTTTAATATCTTCAAAATAACCTTTTATGCATTTGAAATTTGTACCAGTCCAAACTGTTGAACTTTGTATGTTTCATTAATGTCTGGACTGCCATTTTAAAGCTATGTGTTACTGCATGGTTTAACTCTCTGACTCTTTCAAATATGTTAGAATCATCTCAGGCAAATATTTGTAACAAGTGGTTTGGCTTTCACTGTTCAAAGATCATTTTTATAGTTCGTAATGAAGTGAGATTACTGCAAATGGTTGGTAGGAACATATAAATTCTCAGATATCATCAGTTTGATAATGTACATTCATAGTTCTCAGCTTAATGTTACTGGTCCTAGTTGCAATAAGCATTTCAAAAGCTAAATTTGCTTTTTCATAATGCTTTTGTCTCAACCCAGTTGATTAAGTGTATCTTTGACCTGAATCTTAATAATGTATTTCATCGGGAGCTGATTAGTAAATATAAATCATTGAAAGATATTTGTTTTAAATATTAAGTTATTCAGTGATCTCCCAAGTTTTCTAGACAGATTAAGAGGTGTTATCCTAAAAAAGAAGGACTATTACAAGGGAAAATGTAGGCTGGATTAAGGGGAAAATGTAAAAACTAGAAGAGGGGAAAACAGGTTGGATGGAACATAAGATGGTAGAAAAGATTGACTGCAATGGAAAGTTAGATTGTTAACATGAGATTGAATCATTTGGTGATGGAAAATGTCTGCGTGTGAATTTTAGGAATTATAACTTAAAGTTATTGGGATGTTAGTTAAGATAAAGTTTGGTATAAAAAGATAATTTTGGTAGCCACTTTTCAGGGAGGGGTGAAAGGAATAGATAGGATATTGAGCCTTCAATTTTGATTTGAAACTCCAGTTATTCTTCTTCCAGGGCTTTGTTAGTTGTCCTTTCTTAGGCAGATAGTTTAGACAAGGCCTTAGATTTTAGATCATCTTCTTATTGAAATACTCCCAGCTGCACTCCAGTTCTGAGCTTTTCTCTTGGGTGGGAATATTCTATTCCCAGGCAACATCACTACTCCTCTCTGGCTTGGAACAGCTGAGAAAATTATATCCAACAAGGGCCGGGAGGGAAAAAGAAGAAAATAAAGTAACCAAGAATGCAGGATAACTTGTTATGAAGCTTTGAAACTGATAGATCTTGTTTTGTTTTGTTTTCAGTTGATAAACTGGCAGATCCAAAGAGAAAATCTGTAGAATATTTTGCATAAGATATAATGATTATTAGTAAAGTGGAAAAGGTAGTGACCCATGGACTGTAGCACATACACTCACATTTGAATATTGTTATATAGTACTTTAGACAATAGCAGAAAGAAGTTATTGGGGCAGAACAATCTCTGGTTTTTCTGCCTTTGAATTCAACCACCAGTTAAGTCAGAGCTTTGAGGCATTAGACACTAAAGTGAAAAATAGTGCGAAGGATCAGTGGATGAGAAATACAGATGATGTTTTATATCACTGCAGGAAAATACAGCAAGTAAAAGGGACGGTAAAATAATAATCTGGGTTAATTTATGAAAGTGTCCAGTGATTTTATCAAAAGTCTTAAAATTGCTTATGTTCTCAGAAAAAATGCTTCTAAATTTTATGTTTTAAGGTATTTTATGTTGCAGTAAACATAAAGCAAGAATGATATTTTTTTAAATACCTTGTATGGTAGACTAATATTTATCATATTAAATCCTATGTAATTGTTAACTATGTTCTTAGTTGTGCTTTGTGTATTCTTTACAAAACTATATACGGTGTACTGGTGATGAAGTATGATGTTAAGCCACATGTCTAAAATGTGAACACCGGTCCCTTTATAAAATTGGCAACTTCCTATTTACATTATAGCCCTGAATTTATAGGGGAAAATCAGACTACACTGATGACATTTTGACTTAACAGAAGTTTTTCTAGGAAGGCAGCTTGCAATAAATTTAAGAACCACCTATAACCAGCATTCTGAAGTTTGATCCTTTGACCACCTGCATCACAATCACTTAGAGAGCTAGGAGTGGGCCCCAGAATTTGCATTTTACAGATGTTCCAAGTGGTTCTTAGGCGCAATTAATGATGGATCTGTACTAGTCGTGGGATAATTAGAACTTGACAAGAAGGTGTTGTATATTCACAGTATCTTGGGATCCATCTCCTGAGGGAATAAAATCACTTAACTTGTTTTAATCTTAAATACTCCATATACTATATGGTAAATTTATTATGACTATTATGAATACTAGAAAATGTTACCTGTAAAAGTCTCCCCCTACCCCCAGTTACATAACTTCTCAGAGCTCCCATTTTCTCATTTATAAAATTTGTTAGTAATACTTGCTGAAAAGGAACTACTGCATGGTATTCAGCCTCAAATGTTTTATAAACTTCTGTCTGAAATAAGCCATCGTTCCCTATTTGTTAAAACTAATTAAGAGAAAAATTTATTGTAGTATGGTTTTATTGTGCTGGAACCTTTTATCTTTCTCATTTATATCTCTGGAAAATTCACTCTGAGCATATTACTTTGATCATTATCATTTTGCACTGTTATGAACTAGGCTGTTCATATTTAACAAATATTTCCTAGGGAATAAAATTTGTTTTGTTTTTTTTTTTCTTTTGGGATTTGACATGTAGTGCTACAATTAATGGATTTGATTCATTGTGTTCCCTTTAATTAGCATTTACCCAAGGGCATTAATAACTTGATCACCCTAATAACTTATATTTATCAATGATAGGTAGAATAAATACTAATATTATAGTTGGTTGTATACAAGAGAAACTGATGCAGGGTTAATTTTAGAGGAGCTAAACTGGTTTGTATCTTTTAAATTTTCTCCCCCTCCCCTCACTCCTTCCCCCTTTGTGTCACGTGACTCTCCTGTAGTTGTTTATTTTTTTCTTAAGGAAATTGTTCCAGGCAATTATTTGTGAACTTTGTGGCACCCATTTTTCTTGTTGCTTTGTGTAAGATGAAATTTTGCTTAAATTGTGAATTTGGTTTAGGGGAGAATTCTTGGTTCTAGATTTTTTGTCATCTATTACGTGTGTAGGAGCTCATGGATGAACCTGTGTTGAACACTGGGAAACAGTTGCATTTTATGATTGAAAACTAACTGGAAAATGCAGAAACAACATGTCCTTGTTACTGAATAATTTTCTAGATCATGATTTTGAATACTGTTTTAAAAATCCTCATGTTTTTAGAACTGAGATTCATCTTGCCACGTAGTCTCCATTTATGAGGGATGATATATATAGGCTTAAAGCATTCACTTCGTGAAAGATCTTCTTGTCTCTCCTGCACCTCACTTCACTTTTCTACTCTTTTCAAAAGGATATTGCTTCTCCCAGGAAATAGGCCTTGCACCACACCACTTCTTACATGATGCTTACTTAAAATGTTATATTTGTTTATAAGGTCACACATCAAACATACACTTAATTTGGAAATCTAAACATGATCATAATGATCATAGTGGGCACAAAGTAGCCAGAATGTTTGTGTATAACTTTATGGTTCTGACCTGTAATACCCAACAGCCCATTCATTTGTCTTTTTCATTTATTGGTTTTTGTATTAACCTCTCCAATGGCCAGTAGAGTATCAACAGTTAAATGATAGTATAGTTTCTCTTGACTCAGAGAAAGGTAACTGGGCTAGATAAACATTGCTTCTTACATATCCTCCACTGGTATCGTTTATAAACAGATTTTAACAGCAGGCTGGAAGGAGTTTAGATTAAATGGCTATCAGTAATGTGCCTTTCACCATGAAGAAATGGAGAGGAGAGGTCAGCATCTGATATTTCCACCATGAGTCTTTTCTTTCAGTTTTTGTGAGTACATGGTCAGTTCAAAACTGCAAATAGGTACATAGTTTTGTTTTATAATAAAATATGCAGTGGCATTAATTTGATACATACAGTTGTTGTACACATGACTAATGAACAATAAATAGCAAGCAGTTGTCATAAATTCTGATAATTATACTTTTATCCAAATCACTTTTTCTCCTCTTTTTGTAAACTGAATGACTTTTTTTTTTTTTTTTTTTGCTGATAGAGGAAATTCCTGTTACACATTCTGACTGACATACTTGTTAAAAAACAAAGGTCCTTTAATGGTTGCCAAACAGAGAACTTGTTCAATCTTAATAGTAATCTTTTTGTTTTTTTAGGAATAACCAGCATTGTAAGCATATAAGGAAATGTATAAATTGCTGATGGCTTCATAAACTTGTACAGTTCTTTTGAAAGGCAATTTGGCAGTCATGAACTTCCTTTGAAGTGCTGATGTCTCCTTCAACTTTTGAGGGACTCCATCCTAAAGAAAAAAACATATATATACATGGCAAAAGCCTATACACATAGATATTTGAAGTAAGAGTCTTTTTAAATAGTGAACATTGGAAAATCCAAATGTCCAGCCGTGGGGTGAATAATTTACTAGCTGGTACATTTATTGGATGAATATTATAATAAAATTATTTCAGAAAATACAATTCATATAAAATATTCAGATATATATATATATAAAGGACAAGATTAGGGCACAAAACTGCATAGCCAGCGTATTGTGCTGGACAAAAGGAAATAAAATATGTTAACAGTTGTATTCGGGTTTTGGTATGGTAATTTTTTTTCTTCACTCCTTTCTTCCTTTCCTTTGTAAATTTTTTTAAGGAAGTGTCAGGTCTATCCAACTTTTCAACATGCAAGGTCCCATGTAGCATTTTTTTCTCTACTTCTTTTTACCTTTTCTAAAACCTTCACACATTTAAGTATGGAACTTTTTGTACTAAACAAAATTCTGGGTCTATAGGATAGAATTGGAAACAGATTTGGGGTCAAGAGAGTATGTGGTGATGGAAGCAGGGGTATGATTTTCTGGGCTTTTCTGACCTGAGGCTAAGAAAAGGACCTTGTGTAAATCAGATTTTACTTCCATATAGGGCACTGTGTTGTGTTAGTAGTTAAGCTTTGCCTCACCACTTCCCACTGCCCCCCGGCCCTGTTCAGATACCCTACACCGTAACCATGTTCAGAGCTCCTTTTCATGTTCGTATACCCTCCAAAGTAGAGTTGACAGGATCTGAAAGACTTGACTTCCCTTTGAGGAAACCATCCCTGTCATCCCAAGAGAGGTCACTCCTGAAACAAGCCATATGTAGAAAATTGTTGTCTTGTGACCTCATTTCTTACATGGGAACAGTGCATGGCCTCAAAAGTAACTGCACATAGACCTCCCCCATACCCCTGCCGGTCCTGATCACTGAATATCCTTGAATTACTGTATACTGAACTTTGTGGTTTTCAGCCTTACTCCTCTCTGGATTTCCTTTTCTATCTCCCAGATTTTAATCACTCTAGTGAATGTGTAGAATACTTGATTGTAGAGTATTTATACAAAGTATTATTTATATCAGCTTTGCTTTTACTCCTGGAAAGAAGGGATGCTATATTAGGCAAGCAGGCTAGACTTAAGCATTTCACAGACTGTAAGTTGATGCCTTTTGCCTTTTACTATGTAGATCAAAAGCTGTCCCTGAAAAAGTATTGCCTGCATATATATTTACAGATAAATGCAAATATATTTTGGCATAACCCTTGTTCAAATTTTAGTTTTTCAAGGGAGATTTAAGCCATATGTTTTCTCTGGATTTATAGATTTCCTGATGTGCCAGGGTAAATTATAGTAGAATTGCATTCTGATTTAACAAATGGTTATTGAACACTAGTAAAATTAGGTGACATCTAGTTTCCTAAAATTGAAAGATGACTAGACATTAACCCCATCTTCAGACATCCCAGTTGTATTAATCATACACATAAACACAACCTGTAGAATGCTACACACCCACAAATTAGAGGATTATTATAGAAGAGAAGTATCAACCCTGGAGCAGCAGAAGGCAGGACTTCACCTCCGTTCACACAGGTGAAAAGTGCGTGGGAACACATGAAGCCCAAAGGCATGAGATAGCTCAGTATGTTCTAGGTCTTGGTTGTATTTAATGTGCATTGAGAAGAAATGGGGAGATAAGCCTGGAGAGATGAGTAGGGTAAAGATTGCAGAAGTACCTGTGTGTCACACTTAGAGAGTTTGACCTTGATTATGAAGGCCAGAAGGATTGTTGAAGGTACTCAAGTAAGGAGTGGTATGATCATTTTTTGTTTTACAAGTAGTCTTCTAGCTATAGTGTTGCAAGTGTACTTGGCTGGGGAAGAGAGGAAAGGAACTTATGACAGCAGTGGTCCAGGTAAAGGATGGTGGGGGACTACAATCCAGGTTTGGGCACAAAAGGAAAGCTGATGGCAGAGACCGGAGAGGGAGAATTGATAGGGTCTGGCGAATGGTGGAATGCCAGGGGCTGAGGGAAGTTAGGAGGACCTTCCGCTGTAGCATGGCAAGGTGAAAAATTTCTAAGGAAGAAGTTGTTTTAGGGACGGGAAGAAGAGTAGTTTCAAACATAATTTTAAGCTGCTTTGTAATGCTGTAACTAGAAATTTAAAAAAAGTTGTTCAATTCAGCATGTGTTTAAGAAGAGCATTTTAAGTGTGGACCTCCTTTAGGGCAAATATATATTAACGATAAGTGCAGAAACACTATTAAAGATGACTTCAGGGTTGTTTTCTTGCTGTTTGAGAAGATTGTAAGTGCATATGTAATACCTTAGGATGGCACAGAGCACCTGGTCTCACAAAAAAAATTCAGAACATAGGCAACATTCCAGTTAAAAATTGACATTGTTCTACGTGCAGCTCAGGATATTCTTGGACATAATCTTGAACTTTGTCATCTAATTAAACAGAGTCTAAATGTAATTAATAATTATTTAAATTGTACTCAGAAATTGGAGTACAGAAGTCATAGACTTTCTACAGTTTAGAAGGCTTTGGAAAATCAAAGTATCTTGCTTATTAATAAAATGTCTTAATGTCTCATGTGCTACTGATGACACTTTCTAATACCTTGGAATGAAATAAGAATAATGATGCAGTCTTTTATTTTTTGTTGATATGCAGGAGCTCACTCTGCCTTAGCTTTATCCTCGACCCTATTCTAACTGCTCAGTAGGATGGGGGGAATGCAGTGGTTATGGCCATGGTCCTTGAATAAATCTTTATTTTCTTTGTGTTTTCTCATCTGCTGAGAAAGATGAGAAGTTAATAAGATTATATATATGTGCATGATGCAGGCCCTCTGTAAGTGATATCGTCTATCTTGAAGTCTTCTACTCCAAGCCACTTGGTTATTTAGCTTTTTTCCCCCCTTTCTGTTTATGATTTACTGCAGAATTTATTTCGGGAGGGATATGAAATTGAGAACAGAAGTCTCCAGCCTCAGTGCTTCCGGATTTCACTGCCATGATCTCATAACCTTTCTCCCCAATCCTTCCTAGTCTTTTTTTCTCAGTTTCCTATCCTGGTGATCTGGGATCTGCTCATACTCAAGTAGTTCTGGGTTTCCTGATAGGGACGGAGCAAAACGGTGCTTTTTTCATTTGTGTTTTTTGTGCCTTCTTGTGAGCTCAGATTAAGTTGCAGATTATAAATACGTTTTTAATAATGATCTTGTTTGTCTATGGGTGAAATCAAGAAGTCAAAATTCAAGCATCTTCTTACTTCTCACTATGGGTAGTTACAGAAATGGTTAGGTATCCCAAAGAGGTAAGGAAGGGACAGCCCTAAGGAAAATCAGCTTAGGTGTACTGTGACTCTCTGTTAACCATTTAAAATAGCCTCTAGCCACATGCTGTTTGAGAGCACACAGTATTTTATGATAGACTGTTCATAAGTGCCACAAGGAGTCTGAGAGTGCAAGCACAAAACAAAAAAGCATGGGCTAAGCATGAAACATGTAAGGATAGACGGGCTCAACAGCATGTTGCATGGATTAGATCAGTTTAACCAAGACCCAAATCGTGTTCATTTACCTTATTTAACGTTCTGTACAGATGTATAATTTAATTGAATTATTTAACATTAATGATAGTTAACACTAGTTAAGCTCTGACAGATATGTTGGTAAAGAGAATAACCACCCTCGGTCTGTCAGTTTACTAGCATTTTACTTTTGGATTTGGACTTGACTTTCATAAAAAGCAAGAGTGACTTAAATTGATTTAAAATTAGACTTTTGTTATGTGAATATTTTGGTTTGAGTATTTCAAATTAAAATCAAAGAATTGTTGATGGACATACAAATTGGATTTTTGCTTGTCAGCTGTTCTTTTTCTAAAGCTTCCATTTAGATGGATTATTACTAAGTAGCAAAAAATTAGTAACTTTTTCTTAGTACTTAATCATATATACAATCAAAGTTAAGCATGAAAATTATTTTTCATGATTAAATTACAGTTTTCATTCCTTATGTTTGCTTTTTATTTCCTAGTAGATTTTTAAAATAGCCTACAAAATATAGAATTTCAAGATGTATGATGATTTATATACAGAAATTTTAATATATTACAGAAATATTAAATGTCATTTAATTTATCTTGAGTGAAGCAGTTGAGTCACATGACTTAAAAAGGCTTTTCCCCAACTCTAAAGTTTAATACTATTTGTTGAGGAAAATTATGTGCTACGGTTATATAATTAAAGTGAAGAGGAAAATACATGAAGGTTAATGTGTTTGGATTTTGCTATACTTCTTTTGTTTAAAAACATATTTGACCTTAGCTAACAGTCTGGGATTTCAGATGGGTGTAATGTGGATTTGAAAGATTACAGAAGTCTTTCCTTTGTGTTACATTGCATATTGCCATTTGGAGAATAAATTGTTACAACTTTTCTTTTGCTTTCAGGATTTTCTCATTCAGCGTTCACCTTCGGTATAGAAAGCCATATCAGTCAGTCTAACATAAATGGTGCCCTCGTCCCGCCTGCTGCATTGATTTCTATCATCCAGAAAGGTCTACAGTATGTAGAGGCAGAAGTTAGTATTAATGAGGTAAGGAAGATTTAGTTCAAGTACTAATTCTAACTCCTAAATGCTTCCTTAAATATCTCGTATCTTGCTTGCTCATTCATTATCTAACTTCAGCTTCACCAGGTAAACAAAACTGAAGGACATTATTCCTAACGTGGTGTCAGGGCGCACAGGCAAGGCTGATGGCTCTCAACTATAAGGACTGCTGTCTTATTGCTTTTTACATAGTTTAATAAGTAAACAGTAAGAACTCCGGGAGATGGTGATGGTGATGGACAGGGAGGCCTGGCGTGCTGTGATTCATGGGGTTGCAAAGAGTTGGACATGACTGAGCGACTGAACTGAACTGAACTGAAGAAATAATTTTCTTTAAGATCAGCAAATTGTGCTGTGGAATACTGAGACCATAATTGATTGTGAAATTAGAAGATCTTAGGTTATTTGGCTGTAAGTGATTTTGGAAGGCACCTGTCTACAGTCTGTATGACATAGGTAGTTTAGCTCGTGTCGATCAATTATGGCCTGTGAGCCAGAGTCTGCCTATTGCTTGTTTCTGTAAAGCTTGCTGGGGGCATAGTCACACTCCTTAATTTTCGTATTATCTAGCTTTTGTGCTGCATGGCAGCATTGAGTGGTTGTGACAGAGACCTTAGGTCTGCAAAGCCCAAAATATACAGAAAGACTCTGCAAACCCTGGTATAGCTGAAAATTTTTATACATGGTCAGGATTTGTGGTACATGGAGCTTTTCACCTTATTTTCACTTCAGAGATTGACATATTCCCCTTTCCTTTTGCAGGTATTTTAAAAACTAAAGCTCCATGGTTTCTACATCAGTATTTATTACTATAATTATAACGTACTAAATTGATTATTTTTTTAATTTCCTCATGTCTATACTGAAAAATCTACTGATTCTAAGTTAAATGTGTCCTCATTGTCTTTTAGCACTTTGCCTCCCAAAGTATACTTATTGGAGAGAATGATGAAACAATTTCTCCCAGTGGCCAGAGTTGAAGTCTCATTTTTTCTGAAAAAATTTTTTCTAGGTTTAATATAGTACACCACAATATATCTATATTGGCTTTAATCTTTTTCTAAGTTTAAATACTTGCTCCAGCTCCTCAAATACTCTATTATAATTGACAGTTCAGAGAGATGTTCAGTGTTTTGTAACTTGGAGCATCCCATCATAACACTTAGTGCATGTTCACTAGCTTAAGTGAGCCAGGCTTCATTTATGCATGTTTCTAGCTAATATGCACTGTTTCTATTTCTGACTTGCTCTGTGCCTATGTCTCTTCTCCTGCTTGCTTTAGAACTTATTTATTGTGAACTTCCCAATACTAGTGAGAGGAGCTTTGGAAAATATAGCAACTTGATAAAATTAAAGAACACTAGCCTGTGAGTTGTAGCTGTACTTCTCTAATGTTACTGTGCATATAAGACTTTCCCCAAAAGCTTGTTAAAACAGAGATTCCTGAGCCCTTTAGAGATTTTGATTTTATAGCTTTGAGTCTTCATTTCTAACAAGTTTCCAGATGTTGGGGGGACTGTTGGTCTTTGGATTGCACTTTGGATAGCACCAGTTAACAGATTCCAGCTGCCATAGACTACCTGTGGAAGTCTTTAAATCTTACTGTGCTCATAAAGTAAAATGAGGGACTTCCCTGACATTCCGGTGATTAAGACTGCCTTCCAGTGGAGCGGCATGGGTTCAATCCCTGGTCAGGGAGCTAAGACCTACCTGCATTCGGGCCAAAAAAACAACACATAAAACAGAAGCAGTATCATAACAAATGCAACAAGGACTTAAAAAAACAATAACAGTAGTGAAATGAGGTGATTGTATATATTAATGTCTGTTGATATTGATGTCTATTTCTGCCTTAATGTTTTAATTAAATCACAAGAAACTTTTGCATTCAGCAAAACTATTTATTTAAAAAGTTTTTAGTTTTAAAGAAGTATTTGCCAAAATGTGGCACCAAATCTCATCATTTTATTAACTATCCCACATTACTTTTGACTAACAGAACTTGGGAATATAATTGAAAGCCTTTTTACCCTCCAGGCCTACTTTTTTTTTAAAAATTCCTTTCAGTATTTCAGCTTTGATCTGTGCAACACTTAACAGTAAGAATTGGGTGAGGAAGACAATCGGAACAGCTGTTGACAGTGCTTCCTTTAGTTTCCTTCTTCCCTCCCAATTCCTTCCTTCCTTTCTTACATGCACTCAGGAAATTACCGAAAAGTGTTTTTTTCTTGGAATGATTATTTTCTGCTGTTAACTTGTATGAATACAAATTACTCCAAATGTGTTACCTTTGATTTTTCTTCTCACAATTTTTCAAATCCAGGATGGTACCTTGTTTGATGGTCGACCAATAGAGTCTCTGTCACTGATAGATGCCGTAATGCCTGATGTAGTACAAACAAGACAACAAGCTTATAGAGATAAACTTGCACAGCAACAAGCAGCAGCTGCTGCAGCTGCTGCAGCTGCGACAAACCAACAAGGATCTGCAAAAAATGGAGAAAACACAGCAAATGGGGAGGAGAATGGAGCACATACTATAGCAAGTGAGCTGAAAGAATTTTTTTTAAGTTCCATTAAAAAAGAAACTTGCTTTATGGGGATGCCTCATTTTAGCTGAACTAACACTGTCTATTTAATTTTTGCCAACTTGTTCCCCTAACTTATATCATACAATTCAGATTTTTATGCCTAAAGTTCCGTAAAGCTAGATTTACTTTCATGGACCTTATTACTTTCATTCTTTTTAAAAAAATATTTAGAAACCATTTTTTTTTTTTACTGTTAGGTGAACTTTGTATCTGCATTTGATTTCTAAATATAATTTTTAACAGTAGTCATTAACAGATACAATAAAGCTTTGGCATGGAGATATAAAGGCAACTCGATGTTATATGAATGATATCAGCAACCCCTACTGGCAGAAATTCAGAATAGTGTTGGCATGGATTATATTTAATTCAAACTATTTTATCATTTTCAACTGTGTTTGGGCCTAACCTTTCACAGTTTTCCTCTAGTCCTGCTCCCCCATCTCTGAACACACACTTAGGTGCACATCTCTTTTAAAAAAATTATATTCATGTTTAACTAAAGGTTGGAATTTATTTTTCACGTGATAAATTCTGTATAGTCATTTTCAACATTACCTGACATAGTTGAATAAGAAAGTTACACTCTATCTGCTGGTTAAGAATTCCTTTTTTCCTCCAATATGCTGTGATATTATTACCTAACTGGAATTTTCCATCTGTTTCTCATGATGCAGATAATCATACTGATATGATGGAAGTGGATGGGGATGTTGAAATCCCTCCTAATAAAGCAGTTGTGTTACGGGGCCACGAATCTGAAGTTTTCATCTGTGCCTGGAACCCCGTTAGTGATCTCTTGGCATCAGGGTATGTTTCTCAAAGTGAAATTAAAATGGATTTCTAAAAGTATCTTACTGAAATATTGCGTGTTCTACAAATACGTTGCTTACACTTTCCGGTTTTTGTTGTTGCTTGTTTGTGGTCATTTTGCCCTGTAAATCTTTATTTCTTCTTGAAGTAATGTTAGAGTTTTTAAATTACTCCCTCAGGAGTGATTTCGGCATCCCCAAAATGGAGACTGAGAAAAATACTGGAAATGGAAATGCCTGATAGTGTAATTTGTGTTTGCCTCATTAATAATAGGTTGTAAATCTGTTGTCTTGATTTCTGTAATGCTTGAGAATATCATGAAAATTTAAAATATGTTGCGTACCTTATAGGTCTGGAGACTCAACAGCAAGAATATGGAACCTTAGTGAAAACAGCACGAGTGGCTCCACACAGTTAGTACTTAGACATTGTATACGAGAAGGAGGGCAAGATGTCCCAAGCAACAAGGATGTAACATCACTAGATTGGAATGTGAGTATCGCTGTGCTGTCCATGGTGGCTGTAGTTAGTAACATGCTTAACCTCCCTGAGCCTCAAACTAGTGGCAGGGTATGTCTGTTTGTTCAGGTATTTTTGAATTTCACTAATAAGAACAGCAGAATAGGAGTCCCTAACCCAAAATGTGTTAAAAGCAAAGACAGTCAGGGCAAGGTTCATCTTCCAGCCTCTCAGTTTAGCTAGATATAGAATCTTTGCATAACTGGTGGTCCGTCACTCTGTACTTCATTCTCATCACATATAAAGTAGGAGTGTATTAATGGTCTTCATAAATCAAATAGTAAATGAAAACCAATGATAGACACGTACTAAGTTCTCAGTGGGATTCCCTGATAGCTCAGTTGGTAAAGCCTGAAATGCAGGAGACCCCAGTTCGATTCCTGGGTCAGGAAGATGCCCTGGAGAAGGGAAAGGCTACTACCTAATTACAGTATTAATTAAGTTCTTAACTACTAAGTCCTTTGTTAGGGGTACAAGAGAAATCTATGTAATAGAAACATAGTCTTGTTTCTCTCATTTTGCTGTTAATTGATGAAAACTTCATTGCCAGCTCTTTTTAGGAACCGTTAGTCTAGATTACAAGCTTTATTCTAGCTGTAGGACTCTTGAGAATTCTCTTATTCTATATATGATTCAATATTACTTTTACTTACTAGAGTATTTGATTTCACTATTGATAAAGCTTCATCCTTTCAGTTTCAAATATATAATTAACAGCTTTCTTTGCTACCATTCCCACAAGTAATTTGCGGAAAATTAGCATTTTAAAAGTTTCTGTGTCTTTTCCTTTATTCCATGTTGTCTTTTTTCTTCCTTGTAACTTTACGTTCATTTTTTTAATACCCTCCCACTCCCCCAACTCTGGTTCTAGTAACTTCTTAGACTGTATCAGTGTTACAAAGAATTTTAGAGGTCAGCTGTCCTTTCCTTAGCAAGTGGACATCCTTTCCTTCTCTGGCCTCTGTTTTAACAACATTTTGTGGGGCTTTTCAAAGTATCTTCTAAATCTCTTTCCAAGAAATAAGATCTGTCTTTCAAAGTGATTACACTATCTGAAGTTCTTAGTTTCTATGAAATTCTTCCAGAACTTATGGTAAGGATTATTAGTGTTCTTTTCTAAATTTCCAACAATGTATTTACCCTTTCCCACCTATAAAGTTGAGAATTCTCAACAGTGTTATTTGATTGTAGGGTCAGAACTAAGAATTCCGTTCTTAAAATGGGACCTTACTATATCATAGGCCAAAGGCCTTATACCCTTCTTAGGCTGTTTGGCTCAGAAACCATGTTAACTTGATGAAATTTATAGTTTACACTGAAAAGGATGGTTAACAAATGATCTGTTGAGTTTGGTGTTTCTGAACTGCAAGTTAAAGCTTTTAAAAGTATAGACTTCTGGAAGATTTATTATTTGCTATGAACTTAAGTCTTCCCCTAGAAAGAGAAAATGTTACTGTTGTTTAATGGCTCATTTCCATGGCTAAAGCAGAAGCCTGTGAGATAGCTGCTCCTTATTATTCTCCTACTTTACTAGTGGTCCATGGTCTAAAACCATTAGTTTAAAGGTTTGTGCAGTTTGGAAATAAACTTGTGCTATTAGCTTCAACATTGCTCCTTCTTCCTTAGAACTATAGGGGATTTCCAAATCCTAGCAGAACTGAATCTGCATCGCCTACAACCAGCATTTGTTTGTCACTTAACTGTACAGCTAGATGACTGGAGAGGTCTGAAAAGGTGATCTTGTTTTCATTTCTCTTACCAAAAAAAGCATCAGCAAGGCAGGATTTCATTCTGTCTCTCCTGTAATGTTTACTCATCTCAGCAATAGTCTGTGTAATGTACTCTGAAACTTGGATTTCCACAGAATAAGTTGGATCTTAGCAAGTCCTGCCGTTGGACCATTATTCAAGGCAAGGCACCATAGGAAATTTTAAGGTTAGAGAAAACGTTAAGGATTCCTCCTCAGAGTAGAGTAGTTCTGGACAGTTGTACTCACTTCGTTAGCTATAAAGTCAGCCTACACTCTTTTCTAACTTGTGTTTTTGTGTGTGCGTTGCTATTTTTATTGGTACAGGAAAAAATTAACAAAAGAAAGAAATGTTTAATGTAGTGATATTTAAGAATCTGATCATCTGAAACAATATTATTTGGAACACACACAGTTTAGACAGTAAAAGATTTAGAGGGAGGACAATATGAGAACTTCTAATCTTAATGAAACATTTTGGAAGATTTTGATTTTGATTGAATACCTTTATTAAATCATAAGATTAAGATTTTGATGTCCTTTCTAATCCCCCGCCTGACCCCCACCTTTAGTCCTAGGCCTTTGTGAGAGTACAGTAAGTAGACCTTAGCCCCTGTAAGAGCGGTGATAATCTTGCTCCCAAGCAGTTACTGCCCTTCCAGGACTGGGGTGTGAGGCCTGCACCCTGACTGAATGCTGCCAAAATACTAGCTTCACAGCATGAAGGGTGGTCTGGAGGCCTTTTCTCACACTTGCAAATAGGCAAAGCTGAAGGTCTTGAAGCAAAGAATGTCACAGACCTGCTGTACTTGGGATTAAACATAATATATTCTAATAAAATTTAAATACCCTTTCTGGGTTATATAATTGAAAGAAATGTGTTTCTCCAACAGAGTGAAGGTACACTTCTAGCAACTGGTTCTTATGATGGGTTTGCCAGAATATGGACTAAAGATGGTAAATAAAGCATTTTTTTCCTCACTTGTTTTTACTGTTGATCCAAATTATAAAGCTTAAAGTAATTTTAATGTTTTTCCTTTTGAATTTTAGGTAACCTTGCTAGCACTTTGGGGCAGCATAAAGGCCCCATATTTGCATTAAAATGGAATAAGAAAGGAAATTTCATCCTAAGTGCTGGAGTAGACAAGGTAATTAGCTTCTATAAAAGTTAATTTGTTAAAGAGTATACTTGAGAGTAATATTCTCCTCTGCTAATCACATAAATAATAAAACATTCATATTTGGGAAATTCACATGTGAATTTATGTTAAGAATAGAAATGCTTTCTTAGATTTTCTGTCAGCTCATTCTTAAATCTGTGCAGATGCCCTTTATTCTTATCTGTGTGACTGCTCTTCATTGTTTTGGAATTTGAGCCATAGTGAAGTCATATATCCAATACTCTTCATCTCTTTTCTGTAGTTTTTAGTTAATCACATCAGTGAGTATGGCTCTGGAGTGATTTCATGGGAAATCTTAGAGTCAGTCTGTTAGCTGAACTCCTAATGTTTAATTGAAAATGCAAGAAATGCAGGGTCTTTCCAGCTTTCACCTAACATGGCTGGTAAACTTGGGTAGGTTGAAAGCATTTGTTATTTCTCCTTCATTTTCTTAAAGTTATTTCCTTTACCACACATCACAGAAAAGATTATTTTATAATACAGGAAAGTACATGCCCATAGTTACCAGTGTATTGTCAAAAAGGGAAGTAGGCAAAAAGGAAGAATATGAAGGTGGCCAGGAATGGGAGGGGAAAGCCTTTTTAATAGTTACTGCCAATCTACAATATTTAATGACTCCAAAGTTATAAAATTAGTGATGGGAGGGTATTAGTGAAATTGTGAATATATCCATTCAGATGTGTATGTTATACTTTGATGTAATATAAAAAACATTGTTTTAATTATTGTCAATTAAAGCTGCCTTTATTTATAAATGTGAGCTTTAAAAATCTTAATATTGAGAATTAGCTGATTATGATATTAACCAAAAATTTGCCTCCTTAAGCTACATAGCAATAAAAATCTGACTTTAAATACACTACTACAATGGAGTTTCTTAATCTAATATAATGTTTGGTACTTTGTAGACAACCAGTAATTGTTATTTGAAGTAAGTTGACTGATGAAAAGTCACCAGGGTAGAATTAAACTGCTTAACAGTTTAGTTTAAACATCCTTTCCCTGCTCCCAGTGGAATATAGCCTCATTGTACTAAAATGTTAAATGCACTCTGACATTTCATATTGCTTTAATATGATGAGGCATTTAATTTATGTATATATGATAAACTTTTCTTAGCAATATATTTTTCTTTTCTATCTTAGACTACAATTATTTGGGATGCACATACTGGTGAAGCCAAGCAACAATTTCCTTTTCATTCAGGTAAATCTTCACAGTTTACGTGAGAACTGTTAGAACTGTCTTCTGTTTTCCTAATTAAACTTTTAATAGCATATAATTCATCTAAAATCTTGAACTATCAAATGTAAGCTTTATTCCTAGTCCTTTGAGGAGTTGATGTTCAGTGGCTTTCAGATAATTAAATGTTTTCTGTGAAATGTACCATAAAAAAGCGTTTTCAACCTGGTACCATTAGAGTTGGTAATATTTAATGGTAAGAACATAGATTTTTGATCCAGGATGTCTAGGTGTGCTTGTGAATCCCACTCCACTTAACAAGCTTCAAGACTGAGAGAATCATTGAACCTTTCTGAGCCGTATTTTCTCTATCTGTAAATGAGGGATAAAAATAATACTGTTTGAGTAAGGGCGTAAGACTAATACATATATATTAAAATACTGCATAAACTCCTACAGGTTTAGGTATTGCCATGTTTTATTTTAATTTATGTATCTAAAACAGTCCTCTTGCTTACCTAAAATAAAAATTATAAGGCTTTCCCGATACTGCTGGAACTTTGGCGCTTCATATATTTTCTTTTAGGAAATAATTTGATACTTAAATCAGATAAATCTGATCTCCAAAATAGTGTGCTTCTTTCTCCATGATATATAGCTGTGCACCAGGGCTTATATCCTGATGTGTAGAGTCACCTTGATTTTAGTACCAACACTCTTGTGCATCCTAGAACTTTGTTTCTGCTTTCAGGGGGGTTTCTGAGAACAGAAACTGATGTTAAACTGGAACAAGATCCCTAATAATGTTTATAACAGTAGTTTTAGTACTGCCTGATTTAATTGCATCATGCAAGATTGTGTTGTGGTTGGAAAGAGTTTTAAGTTGGAGGCTGAGTTAAGTAATTCTGGTTGTTTTCAAGGCTTTGGTAGTATCCTTTTTATAGTCAGTGGCACAGTGTTACCTTTAAAATTGAAATGCAAAGCTTTTGGCATTTTGCTTTTTTGTATTTCTTTATTTAGTGTGATTCAATAAGTCAAATAAGGCACAAAATGATTTTTCAGTAGTATCTGAGTGGCATAATTTTGCAAGTTTGTGTTAAACAATTCAACCTGATTAAAGCCTACCACATTAATAAGTATTTACACGTCAGTATCTGTTTACCTGTTTTAATCCCTTTCTGCCTTTGCTTCTAGTCCTCAACCAGATAGAATTCTCTTAGACCTCTGACCATTCTGCCTAAAGATTTTTCCTACATCCTAGGAGTGATGGAAAATTGAAATAAGTGGGTGTGGCATTGTTATGAGTTGCTTTATAATGTGTGCCACCTTTGTGTTGGAGGTAATGCTCTTTATACACAATCCCATTTAGTCTTGGCTGCAACCCAGGGGTAGATGATGTAGAAGTCACTTTACAGATAAAAAGCCATTTTACCTGTGATATTCTTTCCTGCCATGCTTTTTTTATTTTTTAAATGGCTTTATTGAGGGGTGTGTGTGTGTGTCCAGTCCCTCCATATCCTTGCCAGCACTTGGTATATGATCAGTCTTTTTAATTGTATCCCCTGTAATGAGTGTGTAGTGGTGTCTCACTGTGGTTTTATTTGTAGTTCCTAATGATTAATGATGTTGAGCATCTTGTCACGTGTTAATTTATCATCTGTATGTCTTCTTTGGTGACGTATCTTTTTCTTTTGCTTGATATAGAAGTTGAGGTCACTGATTTGAAACTTTTCTACTTTTCTAATGGGGATCTGACATTCAGTGCTATAAATTTACCTCTAACTACTATTTAGTGACATCTCACAATTTTTCAGATATTGTGATTTCATTCAGTTCAGAATACTTTCTGAAGTAATTTTGATTCGGCGTATTAATTTATGAATAATTGGAAAGTTTTTCGAGGTCTTTGTAGCATTGCTTTTTAATTTTTAATAAAAATATTCATTTTATTTTTGACTGCACTAGGTCTTCGTTGCTGCGTGCAGGCTTTTTCTAGTTGTGGAGATTGGGGGGTACTCTAGTTACGGGGCCTGGGCTTCTTGTCGCAGAATGCGAGCTCTGTGGTGCGTGGGCTTCAGTGTTTGAGGCTTGCGGGCTCCAGAGCACAGGCTTTTACTAGTTGTGGCACATGAGCTTTTTACCCTGCAGTATGTGGGATCTTCATGGGCCAGGAATCGAACGAACCCAGTGACCCCTACATTGTAAGGTGGATTCTTAACCACTGGGCCGCCAGCGAAGCCCGCTTTCTAATATAATTCCATTGTTCCTACAAATGTCATGAGGGTCAAGTTGTTTCATAAGGCTGTTCAAATCTTTTATAGCCCTAACTGGTTGTTCTGTCTACTTATACCACCTGTTACTGAGAGAAGGGTATTGAAATCATCAATAATAATTGAAAAACACAGTTTCTAATTTCTTCCATCAATCTTTGCTTTATGTATTTTGAAACAGTGCTAATAAGGACATTAACATTTAGGAATGTTGCATCCTCATGTTGAATTGATCCATTTATCATTTTGTTAATGATCCTCTTTTTTTTTTCATGCTCTGTAATCTACATAATCTGATGTTAATGTAGCCCTTCAAGTTTCTTTTGGTTAGTGTTGGCATGGTATATATACCTCCATACTTTTACATTTGAAGTGTAATTTATATAGGCATTATTTATTGCTTGTTTACTGAATATCAACCGCTGCCTTTTAATGGTAATTTTTAGGCTCTTTACATTTAATGTGATTATTGATATGATTGCATTTAAATTAATCAAATTTCTATTTATCTCTTCTTTTCCTGTTTTTCCACTTTCATTTGGATTATATGAATATTTTTATGATTACAGTTTTCTTCCTTTGGTGGGTTATTAACTATAAATCTTTTATTAAAGTGGTTGCATCAGGATTTATAGTACACATCTTTAACTTAGCACTATATACTTTCAAGTGATATTTTAAAGAGATTAAATAGTAATAATTTTTACTCATAGTTACCATTTCCAGCTGTTTGTTTCTTTGTGTAGATGCATACACATCTAATTCATCTAGTTTCATTTATTTTCTGCCCAGACGGCTTTAACATTCCTTATAGTGCAAATCTAATGCTGATGAATTCTTTCTGTATATATGAACAAGTCTGTATTTCACTTTCATTATTGAAAGATTTTGTTGTTGTTGAGTATAGAGTTCTAGGGTTGACAGGATATTTTTCTTGCAGTACTTTAAAAAAATATTGCTGTGTTCTCTTATTTACACTTGAACTTATTCCAGTTTTCATTCTTACTGCTCTGTAGTACTTTGTCTTGTTTTATCTGGCTGCTTTTAAGATTTTTCTGCTTATAAATGATTTTGTACAATTTGAATAGTTTTCTTTGTTTCTTGACCTTGAAGCTTCTTGGATGTCTTCATACATAGTTTCCTTCAAGTGAAAAAAAATTTTGACCATTATTTTTAAAGAATATTCTACTTCCTCCCCACATTTTTTTTAACTTGAAGTTTTGAGTGTGTTTATTAGTCTGCTTGATTTCCCATAATACTCTTCATTTTTTTTATCCAGTATTTTTTTCGGGTGTGCTCAGTCATGTCCAACTCTCTGTGACCCCATGGACTGTATAGCCCACCAGGCTTCGAAAGGGCAAGGGTACTGGAATGGGTTGCCGTTTTGAACCCACATCTCTTTTACGTCTCCTGCAGCGGCAGGTGGATTCTTTACCACTAGCGCCACCTGAGAAGTGGGATGATTTCTATGCTGTTTTTCAAGTTTACACTCCTTTTCTTCTAGTTATTTGTGAACTTTGTTCTGGCACATTGTTAAATTACCTGGAAATAGTCTGATCCTTTGGGTCACGCTTATGAAACTTGTTAAATGTCAGGGAAACAGTGCTCAGTGTAGAGCTAATTATTTCCTGGTACTGAGGCAAGAACCTAGATGTACTCAAACCAGTGTTCCCTGAATCAAAAGGTTTTCTAGCCTGCTGCACGTTTCCAGTCTTGTTTCTTCTAATCCTTTTCAGTGCTTCTTTCCCAAGGCTCAGCTAGTACTTATGCTGATTAGTACAGCTAACTGTGTGAGTTGGGCCCGCTGCAGGTCTTTAGAATTCTGTCTGCCTAGCTCTCTCCTTTCTTGTGCTATGAGTTCTAGCTGCTTGTGGTTCTCTAGATTCTGAGCTTTATCTCTTCCCCTCAGGAATTTCATTAATCTCTTCCTTAGGGAAATTCCTCTTCCATGGGCCAAGATCTGGACATTTTTCCAAATCATATATGAGCAGTTAAAGGCACATTGTTGGTTGATTTCCTTCTCTGAAGAACCACTGTCCTTTGTTGTCTCGTACCCAGAGTCTTCCCTGGTGGCTCAGATGGTAAAAAAATCCTTTTGCAATGCAGGAGACCCAGGTTTGATCCCTGGGTTAGGAAGATGCTCTGGAAAAGGCAATGGTCACACACTCTAGTCTTCTTGTCTGGAGAATTCCATGGATAGAGGAGCCTGGCAGGCTGTGGTCTGTGGAATCTCAAATAGTCGGACGCAACTGAGCAACTAACGCTAGCACTAACCCAGAGTCTTGTACTGTTATTTCATACATTTTGTAAGTGTTTGGCTATTTTGGGCAGGAGGTAAATTTGTTTCCTGTTACCCCATCTTGACCAGGAATAGAAGTCTACCATGCTTTTAAAATTACCATATTCTAATTCCTATACTGTATTTTCATCCATATACTCTTACATAAAGCATAAATCATGATTATAGATGATTAACCATTTCATATTCATTAGGATAGCTGTAAAAAATAACAGTGTTCATAATGATGTGGAGAAATTAGAATCCTTATACTTTGTTAGTAGGTATGTAAAATGGTACATTTGTGGAAAAGAATATGACAATTCCTCAAAAAGCTAAACATAGAATTACCATATGACCCGGCAGTTCTCCTCCTAGGTAACTGAATTGAAGTCAGGAACTTGAATGAATTCATAGCAGTATTTATAGCATTGTTCACAGTAGCCAAAGGGTGAGAACAACACACTGTCCATGAGCAGATGAGTGGATGAACAGAATGAGGTCTCTATATACATGGATTATTATTCAGCCATTTAAAAAAATGGATTTCTGGTACATGCTGCAACACCAGAGAACTTGTATACCTTATGCTAAGTGAAATAAGTCAGACAAAACTTTAAAAGTAAAGATTCAAGATTACAGAGGCTGGGAGGAGGGCGAAATGGAGAGTTGTTGCTTAATGGTTACAGAATTTCTGTTCGGGGTGATGCAGAACTTTTGAAAATAGTGGTGATGATTGTACAATATTGTGAATGTAATTGATACAGCTGAATTGTGCACTTAATTAAATGACAAATTTCATGTTATGTATGACCACAATATTTTAAAACTAATGTAATATGGTAAAAGCCATTGAATTGCACACTTTTAAATGGATGAAATGTATGATACATGAATTATATCTCAGTGAAGTTGTTTTTTTAAAAAGGCAAATGAATATTAAATGCCTTTTCCCCTTCCCTCATAGGTTTATTTATTACCTTTCTGGATTATGAAAGATACATGGGTTAACAAAAAATAAATCAGAATTGGAGGACACAGAGACTGAATCTTAGTTCCAGGGCTCTTTTTTTTTTTTGCTGCACCTTGCAACTTGCAGGATCCTTGTTCCTCAACCAAGGATCAGACTCATGCCCCCTGCAGTGAAAGAGCAGAGTGCTAACCACTGGACTGCCAGGGAATTCCAGCTCCAGGAATTTAGAAGATTGTGTACCCTCGGCCAATTAACTTTTCTTAGCCTTTTTCATCATATGAAAAATGAAACCAGTAATAGTAAATATACCTCTCACGTATTACCTACATAAAAATATATTTTATGTTAAAGATGTGTCTCTATCCTGAAGGACTTATATTACCTAGAGTTATTTTTAAATTTTAGGAATAAAATATAAAGTAAGGAGGTATGGGTTCTTAGATCACACCAATCTATAATCATTGTATTTTATGAGCCAAGCATATCACAGAACATTAATCATACAGCTCATGTCTTAACATTCTCCAGCTTCCTTCAGTTATCTTTACCTGGTTATACACTTAGTTTTTGTTTTGGTTTGGACCTAATAGTGTATTTGTTTAAATACTGTTTCTGATTTTCTCAGCCACCTATCTAACATTTTCAGATGATGCACTATCAGATTGATATCCTGGTGGAGCACAACAGATACTTGGCCTTCTTCATAGCGTTTTA
Organism: Budorcas taxicolor; assembly: GCF_023091745.1. NCBI lineage: Eukaryota > Metazoa > Chordata > Mammalia > Artiodactyla > Bovidae > Budorcas > Budorcas taxicolor. The sequence continues at coordinate 154,371,862 of NC_068910.1, forward strand.
TTATATAACTTTTAATTGTTCTTTAAATTATTTACATTTTTGGTGCACACACCCCCATACACACACACCACACACAATTATTTTGGGGGGGGGGGGATTTGCACTGGGTCTTCGTTGCTACACCAGGCATTCTCTGGTCACAGCGAATAGGAGCCACTCCTCGTTGTGATGTGTGAGCTTCTCATTGCAGTGGCTTCTCTTCTTTGCAGAGCACAGGCTCAGTAGTTGTGGTACAAGGGCCTGGTTGCACCGCAGCCTGTGAAATTTGCCCAAACCAGGGATCGAACTCGTGTCCCCTGCATTGGCAGGAAAACCCTTATCTACTGTGCCACCAGGGAAGTCCTTTCCCCCACTTCTTAACACTGTAATAAATTATCATACAAGCATTTTGTTAAAATTATTTTTCAAAATTGTATCTTAATAATATTTAATGTCAAAATGAAGGTGTAGTTAATGATTCCAATTCCAAATCACAAAGACAAAATCTAAACCAGGTAATTCAAGAAAGGGAACATAATATAAGGAAACTCTAGCAGAAGTCTTACAAGAGTGAAGAATAGAGAAGTAGGAGGTAACTCCGAGTTTAACAACTGCAGTAAACCTAAGACTGTAGAGAAAATGATAGGATCCAACTACCCAGTGGAAATGGTGTCTTTAGAGAATAGGCTGCCTGGCGAGAGCAGGCACCGTGGAGCAATCAGAGTCACTGCCAAAGACCCAGTCTTAGAGAGGACCACGGAGTTGCCTGTCTGCCCTCTTTCTCCTGACCTTGGACTTCTGACAGTTTCTTCCACTTAATGAGCCCATCTAGGGTACTGCAGGCATGGGGACCTGCAATATGTCATGTCCTGGTGGCAAAGAAGGGCAGGGCAGAGCGAGGTGAGGAGTGGGCTGAAGATAAGCTCACAGAGGAACGGTTGTCTACATTGCTCTAAGAGGTTGTGGTGCACATGAACAACAGCATACCAGACATCGTGCTGATCAAAGTGGGCCAGTGTTTTTATTCACTGACTTAGTTGGATTCTCCCAGAAGCAGGATGGGAAAGAGGAAAGGAGCCAAGGAAGGCAACAGTTCTGGTGACAAAGGTCTAGGGTCAACCTAATTCATGCAGGGCTCTGAAGTGTTTGTTATATATCGGGATTTTCCTTGTCTTGCCAAGCAAGCTTCATTTTTGATTCTCACCTTTTCCCCCACCACCTACTGCCTGCTCTAAATGCAGTGTTTGGTATGCTTCTATTGCTTAACCCAGTTACTTGCTATCATTACCTTAATCTGCATTGCTAATTATAGAGAAGCTTTGCACTTTGCAACAGGGGAAAATGAGAAAGGAAAGAATCTTTAATCATATCCGAGCTAAAGTATTAAATGCCAGCCAGCTTTTGAACTTCTGAGGTTTTAAATTCAGTGATGTAGAATTTAAGATATATTTGACAAGAATCAGTTAGAAGCAAAATGTATTTGCCAATCATGTAATACTCCCATTTATCAGTTAAGTAGATAGTGGAAATGGTACTTACTCAGTGTAACATTTGTCTCACTTGTAATTTACAAAGTACTTTCATACACATTATCTAACTTGATGTTCACAATATCCTTGAGTACTAAGTGTAAAGGTTTTTATCCCCATTTTTTAGCAGAGAAAAATAGCGTGAGAGCTGACTTGCTTATAAGGGCCCATTAGTTAGGGAATAGTAAAACAAGGCTTCTTATCCATTGAACACTCACAGAATTTTAGAAACAAAAGGAAATGTAGCATCACATTTAATGTTATTCTTTTAGAAATGAGGTACCAAGAGTCCAGTGCTAGTAATTTACAGAGCAAACTCTCAGGAACCCTCATCTCCTGGTTACCAGGCCAGTATACTTTCTATTAGGCTGCGTCTCACATAGAGACAACCAAACTGAAAGGTATATTTGCGGTATTTAAGTACCATAATCTTAAAAATTCTATTAATATAAAAAGAATAAAGCAAATCATTTACGTTCTTAATGTTCAGCAATGTTTTAAAACTAAAGCACCTAGATTTCAGTCCGTGTGGAATGAATACAAACCTGGCCTTTTTTCCTTTGCAGCACCAGCATTGGATGTTGACTGGCAGAGCAACAACACTTTTGCTTCTTGTAGTACAGATATGTGCATTCATGTCTGTAAATTAGGACAAGACAGACCTATTAAAACATTCCAGGGACACACGGTGAGAAACTTTTCTCTCCCTCCTTTAAAGCAATTATGATGAATAAGTAATGTTTCAGTGGTTTTGAAGTATGTGTTTAATACCCAAAGAACAACCAAGTCTATGAAATGAAAATGTGAATGTTTACTGTTATTTTTAGAATGAAGTAAATGCTATCAAATGGGACCCAACTGGCAATCTCCTGGCATCCTGTTCTGATGACATGACCTTGAAGGTAATTCAGATAGGAGGGAGGAAGGGGGCTGAGGAGTTATACAGTGTGGCTGCTCTGGCCATTCTCAGAATGTGTCTCTTGTAGTTGGGAATTATGATACTAAGATTTGTGCTATTATAAATTGCCTTTGCTAGTAATGAGTCATATATTGGTAAAATGAAAGGTTATTTGCTCGTGTAAAGATCTGACTCACAGGTAATTAATGAAGATCTTTGTAGGATACATGGATTTGACTGATATTCTGAGCAGTGTATTGGATTTTTGCTGTGGTGTGGATATATATCACCTTTGCTTGGAAACTGATGTGTAGTGGATATATAGCTTAATCGGTGAATGAGCATAGTTGACATGTCAGAATTCACATCTCAATATGAGTTTACATTTTTCTTGTTTTATAACTAAAAGCAAAAACTAACACCTAGCCCCTGTGTATATCACATACCAGAATTAAGGGGTGAGAAAAGCTTTTTGAGATAAAGAAAAATATAATAATCTTCAAAATTAATGAAGCTTGAGCTGTATACTTCATCAAATTAGCTCTACTAAAAATAATTTACCTTTGACTTTATAATGCCACTGCCTACAAACGTGATAACCTTTATAGATGGATAATCATGAAGGAAAACTGCTTTTCCTCTTCCCATGAACAGATTAAATGTAAGCTTGGTAACCTGGTGGGTTTTTTTTCCTTAAATACCAGCTATGTTTTTAGTTAGGTTTTCTCAAGTCTGGACTCCTTTGTAAGCATTGCTGATAAAAATGCTTTTCTTCACACGTGTATTTGTGAGATTACTTTGCAAGTGTGTGCGTGCATGCATGTGCACACACCTGCTCACTCAGTCATGTGTGAGGACCATAGCCCACCAGCCTCCTCTGTGGAATTTTCCAGGCAAGAATACTGGAGTGAGTTACCATTGCCTACTCCAGGGATTGAACCCGCATCTCTGCATCTCCTGCATGGGCAGGCAGATTATTTACCACTGTGCCACCTGGCACCCTTGCATGCACATACATTATGCTTATAAAATGAATAAAGAGCAAAAAACTTCTTTGGGAGCAGAGTGTGGTACATACAAGGAAATGAAAGAAGGCCAGTGGCTACTCTCAGCTACTGATTTGCAGTTCAAGAGATATGTTTGAATTAGAAAGTGTTAGAGAGTTTTGTTGTTGTTATTCTAAGAATAATAAAAGGTCATAGAATTTTAAAGCAGAAGCTACAAGGATGGATAATGTCTAGTGAAGCCATACTTTGAGAAGAAGGAACAGCAGATGAATGAGAAGATTATGCTTAGCTTGGATAGTGCCTTTGAGTCATGCAAGTGGAAGTGCCAGGCTGGTCTGAGGCTCAGAGAAGAACTCAAAGTTTGACGTAATCATTCGGGAATCCTCAATAGACGGATGGTCATTCAAAGCCATGGGCGTGGACAAAATTGTGTAGGTAAAAAGTATCAAGTAAAAGAAGAAGAAAGCTTTAAAAGTCTTAAACTCTGTAACATTTACCTGCTTTAAGAAGAATCAGGTTCCAAGAGAAAACCTAGCAGGAATGACTTCAGTGGAAATAGTATGTATGTGTAGAGAATATTTCAAGGGAGGTGTTGAAGAGAATGGTCAGTAGTATCAGTGCTATTGAAAGCTGGCATGAAATACGTTTTGGAAACTTATCTTTTGCACGTATTTACATGGAGTTATGTATACCTAGGATACAAAACCGGAGAAGGCAATGGCACCCCACTCTAGTACTCTTGCCTGGAAAATCCCATGGGCAGAGGAGCCTGGTAGGCTTCAGTCCATGGGGTTGCTAAGAGTCGGACACGACTGAGCGACTTCACTTTCATCTTTCACTTCCATGCATTGGAGAAGGAAATGGCAACCCACTCCAGTGTTTTGCCTGGAGAATCCCAGGGACGGGGGAACCTGGTGGGCTGCCGTCTGTGGGCTTGCACAGAGTCAGACACAACTGAAGCGACTTAGCAGAATACAAAACATTATGATTCTGTTTCATTATCTCAGTTTCATTGCAGAAGTGTGAAATCCCAGCTGATTTTTGTTTCTTTGTTGGCACTTGTGTTTGGTGTATGTTTGTTTTGGGCAAGATTTTCCGTCTTGTCTTTATTGAGTGATTTTGTCAGAAATACTGTTGATACAGGTTTCTCTTAACTTTTGCTCAAAAACAGTACGAGTTTTTAATCTGTATTGCATAATAAACATGTTTTCAACTTGAGAAAAGTGTGTTTTCTGCTTACCATTTTAACTTTAATTATTGCCTTTTTAATGGTTTTTTTCTATATGGATCATTTAAAATTTCTAAATCTTATTATGGTGAGAACAGATGAGATCTACTTTTTAACAGATTTTTCAATGTACTATACAGTATTGTTATCTAAACACAGTGTTGTATGGCAGATCTCCTCTAGGGTTGAAATTTTATACTTTTTGAATAGCAGCCCACCTCCACCACAACTCCTTACAGCCACCATTCTTTTTTTCTTCTTTTCCATTATTGTTTATTATAGGATATTGAGTATGATTTCTGTGCTATATACTATAGGACCTTACTGTTTATCCCCACCATTCTTTTTTCTTTCTTTTGCTTTTATGAGTTTGATTCTTAGATACCTCATGTAAATGGAATCATGCAATGTTTGTTTTTAAAATGTATCCATGTTGTCTTGTTGAATACTGCAGGATTTCCTTATGTGTTCAGTCTGAATGTGCTCCACTGTGTGCACGCGCATCTTCTTTTCCCATTCACCCATTGTTGGACTCTTAGGCTGTTTCCATATTTTGGCTTTTCTGAAGAATGCTGCAGTGAACATGGGAGTACAGATACCACCTCAAGAGCCTAGTTTCACTTTATATGTTTTATATATATGTAGCCAGATGTGGAATTGCTGGTTCATATGGGGATAGTTGCTAAAATTTGAGGGAGAACCTCCATACTGGTTTTCATAGTGGCTGCACCATTTTGTATTCATTTATCAGCAGTTTATAAGGGTTCCAAGTTCTCTATATTCTTGACAAAATTTTTAAAATTTATGGTAGCCATCTAACAGTTGTGAAGTGATATCTCATTGTAGTTTTGATTTGCTTTTCCCTGATTATCGGTGCCATTGAGCATCTCTGCATATAACCTGTTGGCCATTTGTATGTCGATTTGGAAGGAATGTCAAGTCCTTTGTCCATTTTAAAATTAGTATTTTGCTTTTGAGTTGTAGGATTTCCTTACATATTTTGAAAGTTATTGGATATATGGGTTGCAGTATTTTCTCTCATTCCATAGGTTGTTGCCTTTTTACTTTATTGATTGTTTTCTTTGCTGTGTAGAAATGTTTTAATTTTATGTAGTCCCTCTTGCCTTTTTTTTTCGTGCTTTTATTGCCTATCCTTTGGTGTCAACATGAATCCTACTGTATTATCTGTATATTCCTTATCTACTTTCCCTTCCCCATTGCCATATAGTTCCTAATTCTGAATTCTAAGAGGAACTTAACAATGTATATCTTCATTTTTAAAGGATGGCATAAAAACTAATGCCTTAAATATTGTAGCATCATTACCAAGGAAATTACTGAATGTTTATATTTGTACCATCTGAAGCTTTCAAAAATAATCTTAGAACTACAATTTATTGAATCCTGAAGCCTCACAATACTGATTATTAGAATGAACTTGAAGCGAATTTGTCATTTTTAAAAAACAAATATTAAATATATCCTACTACATTTTAATTTCTTTGCATATATTCTTTTGATCTCTATAATTATTGTTATGGTTATGCCACATATTTTGGACTGGCTAGATCATATTATAAACGTATCCTTTGTATGGAAAGCTAATTTACACACACTTTTCCTTTTTGTTTAGATATGGAGTATGAAACAAGACAACTGTGTCCATGATTTGCAAGCACATAATAAAGAAATTTATACTATCAAATGGAGTCCAACAGGGCCAGGGACAAGCAATCCAAATGCCAACCTTATGTTAGCAAGGTAACATTTCTGTTTTGCTTTTCCTTTATGAGTCTTTTACAAAAAGAAAATTCTTACATTGTGGCAGAAAATTAGGAAAATTCCGTAAATTGGGAATGTGTCCTGCAAGGAGTATTTTTTAAATGGGAACATTTAGGCATTTTATTATTTCAGCTCATAATGGATTTTGTTTATGGAGATGTCAAATATTTACTGATAATATCAAATATTGATTAAAACCTATGTAACTGAGGCATGACGCAATAAAGTTTTTTCAGCATCAAAATAAATAATAAGTGTGCATTCAAAGTAGTGTTTCACGAATCAATATAAAGGAGTTATTTAAAGCATAAAGAAATGTAGTAAATTAGCTTATCTATGTTTTCCAGCTTACAGATGTGGAGATGCCCTTAATGGAAGCTGCCTCTTCTCCTTTTAGCTTTGTTTCCAGAGCGCCTTCTTCCTAACAGCACAGTCTGCTTCTCATAAGGAATTTGTGGCTAGCTGTAAGGAAGGATGGTCATTGTAGTTTGGGGGTAGGGCTGGGAATTTCATTACTTATGAGATCTTTTTTTTTTTCCCTCCTTTGTCAGTGCATCCTTTGATTCTACTGTTAGATTATGGGATGTAGACCGAGGAATTTGCATCCATACTTTGACAAAACACCAAGAGCCTGTGTACAGTGTAGCTTTCAGTCCTGATGGCAGGTATCTGGCGAGTGGTTCTTTTGACAAGTGTGTGCACATCTGGAACACACAGGTATGTCTGGGTTATTTGAAGAGTCACATATCTTTATATGAATAAGAAGTGCTTGTCTAAACAAATTTTTTTTCCCCAATTTTGATTGTCATTCCTTTCGTGTTATTCATTCAGTTCTTAGTTTTTAAGTGAGTATTTTTTGGTGGCATTTTTTATAGCTTAGTAAAGATCAAAACCATCTGAAGTGAGATTTCCATAATATTGACCAAAATTTAGAAATAAATTTAAATTCTTTATTTTTTCAACAGTGTTGCAGACATAAAGTATGAGAATTTAAGATGCATTTATTTAGATAAATGATGTAATTTCTTTATTTTCTAAAAGAATTATCTTTGAAGAGGGTATATATGAGCAGTTAAAAAAATGTACTAAAGGACAGGATTTTATGATTCAATACAAAATTTATCAGAGAGAAACTTAAAACTATATACTACATTTCTAGGGACAATGCTACAGAGATCTTTTCTTAAAAATGGAGAAAACAGTTCTGTTGCTTTCATTCCTTTTCGTCTTTTCAGTGTTTTAGTTTTTACGTGCCATATACTATTCTCTTCAGTAACAGTTACGTGACTCTACCTGTCCCTGCAGTATCGGTTTAATTTTAATGAGTGTTACTTTGGAAGTCTCCCTATTAAGGCTCTCTTTCTCCCCTTAGTAGAGCTTTGTAATTTCTTCATAAAGATCTTCTTTTATTAAAAATTTATTCTGAGGTGCCTTACATATTTTATTGTTACTATGTATAGCATCTTTTTGGAGAAGGCAATGGCACCCCACTCCGGTACTCTTGCCTGGAAAATCCCATGGACGGAGGAGCCTGGTAGTCTGCAGTCCATGGGGTCACTGAGAGTCAGACATGACTGAGCGACTTCACTTTTACTTTTCACCTTCATGCATTGGAGAAGGAAATGGCAACCCACTCCAGTGTTCTTGCCTGGAGAATCCCAGGGACGGGGGAGCCTAGTGGGCTGCTGTGTATGGGGTCGCACAGAGTTGGACGCGACTAAAGCGACTTAGCAGCAGCATAGCATCTTTTAAAACATGTGTTCATTTTACTTACTGATAGTTACTCATGTTTGGAACATTACAGATTTTGGCATGTTGATGTTGACTTTGTTGACTTCATCAACCCTGCTGAGCTCTCTAATCTTAATTATTTCCCGGCTTGGCGGGATCTTAGTTCCCTGACCAGGGATCAAACCTGTTGCCCCCTGAAATGGAAGGAAGTACTGAGTCCTAACCATTGAACTACCAGAAAAGTCCCAGTCTTTCTGTTTTGACTGAATAGCAGAGACTTTATAGATAATCTGCCTATTGTATTATTTTCTGTCACTCATTTACTCCATTTTGAGTAAATTAACGTAAAATAAAATTTGGGTAGAGAACAGTAGAATTCTAAGGGAAGATGCTGTTTTTTAAAGACATTTGAACAGCTATCCATACTGTTTTGTTGTTTCACTATTGTGCATCAAAATGTCATTTTTTTTTCAAGTTTGAAAATAATAAAATGCATCTTGTGAGATTTCAGTGCAGGAAAAAGTCATTATTTTTTTGTCGTATACATATGTGATATATATGTATGTGTGTAGTTTGTTGTGTTTTTTTTTCCTTCCCATTACTTGGTTGATATGTTACCTAATCATTTGACAGATAAATTCTTATAGTCTGGTCTGATCACAGATTTGAGTAAATGCTAAGAATTCTTTGGCAGTTTTAATGTAGATGGCTCTTGCTTATTGACCATGCTGTTTGGGTTCAATTATAGCCTAAGTTAAGCTTAGAAATTGGTAAGTACTATTGAAGGAAAGTGTTGGTTCTTTTTTAAAGCCCACAGTTGACTCTCTATAGATTTACTCTGTACGTGAGCTTATTTTAGGTTTTGTTGATGCCACTCCTTTCCCTCCTAATTAATTGTAGATATATTTAAGGCCTGCTATACTCATACTTTTTCATTAATCTCTTAAATTGTGAGAAATTTTAGATAAGAGGGAAAAAACACTAGAGCTCTCCCAATGTGATCAACTGTATCCATGCATCTGTGGTTTCTGCAGTATTTCCAGACTGACTTTGAACAGGAAAACGAGGAAAAATGGTCTCCCAGCTTAGTGATTAACTTAGGGCTGGCTCTGTCAGACAGTGTTTACAAGATATGTGTCTTGCTGCCATGTCGTTTTTAGATAGTTCTGATACTTGTAGTTTGAATTTTGTAGGTCACCATGAAGCTGAGACATACTTTCCTTGTTTGTCAGGACAGAACACCGAAAGCATGTTTTCCAGTTTCTCATACAGAACCTCTTACCTTTGACCTGTTTAATGACTTGTTTCCTAAGAGAATATATTTTTGTACTGAGTTTTAATTATTGAATGGCAGCTGAATGATTTTGATTACCATTACCAAAGGAATAAAGTAATTGAGCCATAAACTGTGTGTGTGTGAATGATCTGTTAACAGAGAGCAGGCGTGTGTGTGTGTGTGTGTGTGTGTGTGTGTGTGTGTGTGTGTGTGTGTGATCTGTTGAGAGCAGGCTAGTGCTACCATTTTGTGAAAGGATTATCATATTACATTTCTGGTATTTCAGAACTTGTGTTTGAAGCTAAATCTTGCATTGGATTGCTGGAAATAAAGCCGTATGATATTTTGACCTCAGCATTTGAACATACATAATACTTTATCATTTTTAAGATTCTGCTTCTCATTATTTTAGACAGGTGCTCTAGTTCACAGCTATAGGGGAACAGGTGGGATTTTTGAAGTTTGTTGGAATGCGGCAGGAGACAAGGTTGGAGCCAGTGCATCAGATGGTTCAGTAAGTACAATGAAGCTTTCCAGAGGGGTACATGTGTGTGTGAGAGGGCACAGTGGATAAACGCGGCTTGTGCTGGTGGTGACTGCCAAAGGGCTCTTTATAAAAAAATTTTATGATATGGGTATTGATCTATTTTACTGAAGACTCTATACTTTTCATACTCGTTTCATTCAAATAATGTAAATATAATTTAGGGTATCTTTGCCAGAGTGCCTTCAAGATCAAGAAATGGACTGTAGAACTTCATCAGTGAAATTAAGTATAGCACGGTATCTCTATGAGAGAGATTTGAATTTTTAATGCCTATTTTTAAGCTTCTTTTCTTGTAGAAGATTGCTGGTAGCCCAGGGAAGGGGGGAATAGAGGCACTGAGGGGTCTACATTGAGGAATGTGTGATACCAAGAGGCTTTCAGGGCAAGGCTGGCAATGTCTTTACAGAAATACTCGTTGTGGCTTCCAAAGTTCTGAAAGCAGAGGGAAGATGGAAAGAGTATAGCCATTAGCTGTTTACTGAAGCGATACCTTAATATAATCTGTAGTATCTTTCATTAAAATTGAAGGCATATCATAGAAAACAGTCTATTTTGAGTGTATTTATTTCTACATTTTAATTAACAGAAAGCAAATCTTAAAAATTTTAGCCATGGTTCTTCTGTAGTGCGAGCCCGTGATTATTTCCTCCATCTTCTTTCACGTAGTTTATCTGGTTGTTTATATCCATTGCTATGATTACTTTTGTTTTATCAGTTTCATGAACTTGGAACTAAGAAATAGATTCCAAACTGTACTATAAAAAAGTTAAAAATGTACAATGAGATTCTTTACACACTGGTTGATTATTTTAATTTCTTACAGGTTTGTGTATTAGACCTTCGGAAATAGCGCTACTAGTTGGAAGCCATGGACCGACTATGAATGTGTATATAGCCAAAATGACTGTCCCCGACCCAAGTACTGCTATAGTCCCACTTGAACCATGGCCAGTCCACTACAGCCAAATCTAAGAGAAATATATACAAACAGTGTATATAAACAAAATTGCACCCTGAAGATGACAGAATTTTGTCACAGCTTGTGAATTCTGTTCACCAAGTGCTGGAATCAAATCTGCTGTGCCCCTAAAATAGCATTTAGAAGTTTTGGATATGAAAAACAGAAGAGAGAAAAAATATGCGTTATAAAAGCAGCCCATACATGTACCAGTTTTTGGATACTAATGACAGCCTTGTTTATCCCCTTTGAATCAGCAGACACCATGGATTATATTCTTTTTTCCCTTCAGTAGTTTAGCAGTTTGTATGTACAGAGAAAACGGACTTACAAAAACTTGCAGCAGTAGTTTGTTCTTGCTTTTAAACTTTTTTTGGTTTAGTTTATGGATGCATGAAGTAAGGGAGTGAATCAGTTTCTTGTTTATATTTTTTTTCACCTTTTAAACAAAAAAATTCTTAAAAATATTTTAATGCATTCTTTTGAAGAGATAGATGTTTGGTACATTTATGGCTCCCAGAGCATATATTCAATTGGTGCATGTTGTAGACGGGGAAATTGGAAATTAAATGGAACTATATGACTTTGGTCATGTCAATCTGTAAGACACATCAGTAAAAGGGTATTATGCTCTGTTTTTTGTTTTTGCTTTTGCTTTGTTTTTCTGTTGTGGGGTTTTTCTGTTTTGTTTGTTTTTTTGGTGATGTGGCTTAAATGCAATAGTTTCTTTTTTTGGGACATATTTCTGCCAATTAAAGACTAGAAGGGCACAAAAAATTTTTTAATACCATAGAGAAGATGCATAAAAATATCTTCTGATGTTTTGTAGCCATAACTAAATTATGGTTAAAAATGTGCACTATTGTGAAAAGGAGCAAAGTAGGTTTGGGTTTTTTTGTTGTTTGTTTGTTTCTTTTACTTTGTTTTTTTAAGAGATTAAAATGTTTCTGGATAAGGAGTAGCTTCTCCAAAGTGTCCATCATTCTGTTGTAGAAGCTTAAATATGTAATGTAACCAAACTCCAGTATTAAAAATCTCTCATGTTATTTTTCTTTATACAAAGCAAGATAACGGCATATAACACTGCCATTACATGGCAAAATGTTTGCTACCTTAGTTTAAAAACAATCTTTAAAACAAAAGACTTGCTTCAAGGTGTTCTTAAATAGCAGTGATTCAAAAATTTTAAAAAAAGGTATAATTGCACTAACCTCCCGGCTGCTCTGATTCTGCGTTTGTGGTACTTGTGACTACATTTTCTCAAATATAGATAGATTTAAGCTGCTATGTTTTGTTTTTTTAGTAATCACTACTATATCATGTCTTTTACTCTGTTTATAATATCATGTATTTTCTTAAAGGTATAGGTATCAGATCAAACCTCCTCTTGTGCTCATGCAACTAAAAGCTAAAATATACAGAATTTACAAATGATAGCATGGGGCTATGTTTATATGTGTGATTAACAGGGTTTGTCATGATTAATGTAATAATTCAGAAGTGTCAGTTTTGAAGAGAATAGTTGTCAAATTTAATATCGCAAAAATTTTAATTAAGGAATATCATTTATTATCAAGCTTAGCAAATTTATAACACTATTTCTGTCACTAATTATTTGAAGCTTTTACTGCTAAAATTTTAACCTATGTTTTAAGTAGAAACTGATTTAACCCTAGTAATGCAGCTTTGATTTTCAGCATTTGTTGTTTTGCTATTTTTACAAAACAGCATTGATTGAAGCAAGTCTTGGTTTTACTAAGGTAGGATAGCATTTGCTATTGGTAAAGAGAATAAATACACTTAATTTCACAATACATTGTTACATGTACCCCAGTTATGGCTAGTGGGGTCTAAGATACTGTAATAATATTTTTTAAAATTTACATCCAGAGAGGCAGTCATTCATGATGGTTTTGTGCCAGCTGTTTTTAGGGTTTTGGATCACATTATAGTTATTTAGAACTATTACCCTGTGACTTACGTAGGAAACCTAATATGCTGAGTATCTGGCACTTGAAATCCTGCTTTTATCGCTGGAGGTCCACATCTGTGGTTGACCTCTGTTGTTGTTTTAAAAAAAATAAATAAAAATTTAAAAATCTGTGCAATAATTTTTAAATGTGCTCCCAGGAATAGACACAAATGTTTTGAGTATGTTTAAGCTGCATTTTCCTTTAGTGATGCATTTGTCAATTGCACTGAATTTAAATCTGAAAGTCAGAGGTGGTTATTGATAGTACTTTTTGTATTTTGATATGGACAATTTATTCATTTGCATACAGTTATTGACCTTTTTTCCCCAGCTGATTAAAGATAGTCACGAAGTTCTGCAGTATAGCTGCCAAAATCGACAGCTACATGTTTATGGTGTTGTCATCGTCTCTGTGTTTTTTGTTTGTTTGTTTGTTTGATCTTTAGGTATTTTACTTAAGCATAATAGCCACAATAGGGCATATAAAAGATTATAAATACAGAGCTTTATTATCCTGAAGTCTTGGGTCTTTTAAGTATAAACTGTCAGAAAGGTATCCATTTTGTAGGCTTGGGTTCTTTGTGAGCATACAGTTATTTCTTTTTTGCTGCTGTTCTCGACATCATCATTGCCTGCTGATGTGCCACGATGCTGCTCCAGTAGACAAAAGTAAGATTGCCTCTAATTTGAGCAGTGACATGATTATAAGAGACCAAGTTTCACAGCCTGTAAAGTTCTATATTTGAGGTTCTTGCTTATTTTTTCCTTCCTTTTTTTTTTTCTTTTTGCCCCCTCTAAGAACTTATCTGAAGATCTATTGATTCCAGTAGATTTTCTGTGGTGTTCATTATATGTCATTGTTGTATAGGCTACTGTAAGACACTTACAAGGAAAAATAGAAAGGAAAACTTAAATGAATAGAATACTTACTGATTAAAATAGAGTAAAGAAAGAGCAGCTGTCATTCTTGAACATCATAAAGGAATATCTTTTTTCTTCTTCATGTAGGATATCCCGTAAATTCTTATCTTTGTTCCATTCCCGGTTTACTGTCATTGATCGGGTACCATCATTAACTTTGACGTGACTTTTAGAAGTGATAACTTTTAATTTCCTAATAGGTCTTAGGGTGTACTGAATTCTGTTTTAATTAATTATTCTCTAGGTAAGTATGCTTTAGGATTAAACACCTTTTACAGATACTGAAAGTGCCTCCTTTTGTGGTGTAAAAAACAAATTATGGTGCAAAAAGTAATCATTAGATTGAATTACATGAAGGTTTTTTGCTTTTTGACATATAGAAATGTCAAGAGAAAGGCCAAAGATTTGTACTTTTTCACTTAACTTATAAAGCACTCCTTTTTTCCTTAAACTTCTGTCAAATTAGATTTAATGAGAGAGTACTATTTTTAAGGAGCTATCTGTTTATGTAGAATGATTTTGTTAAGAGTTATGTAAACTATTACTGAATAGAGGCCTGAAGAGGAGTATGCATTTTTGCTGTTTAAAGGAATCAGAAATGACTATTCTTATGTCAGCAAAGATGTTAAGTTTTACTAGATAAGCAGAAAAAATAAATCTCAAATGCAGTGCTATTTACTCTTTTCAAAACAGTTTTCATTTTCTTAAGCACATTGTACATTTCTGTAGAACCTGCATTTTTTTCTCGCATGCTAAAAACGGTACTTGCATTTGGTGAATTACTGTTGACAGTTTCCACAGAAATCCTGTTTCAGTGGACCAACATTGTGGCATGGCAGCAAATGCCAGCATTTTGGGGAATAGCAGCAAATCTACAAGAGACCCTGGTTGGTTTTTTTTGTTTTGTTTTGTTTTCTTCTGAATCAGCAGGGATGGAAGGGGAGTAGGGAAGTTATGAGTTACTCCTTCCGGTAATAGCTCTGACGTGTCACATTCAATATCAATTTTAAAAAAAAACACATGAATCTAGTTAAGTGTAGAAGAGAGAGCGAAAAAAGAGGAAGTGTTCACTTTTTTAATACACTGATTTAGAAATTTGATGTCTTATATCAGTAGTTCTGAAGTATTAATAGCATTCTTTATTTCTGCCTTTATGTTGACAGTGTTGAAGCAGGGTGAATAACTCGGGCATATGGTTTTTTTTTTTTTAATTTTCTCGTTATCTGTTTCATGATGTTTTCTTTGGAGTTTATGGATAAGTTCAAGAAAACATTCTGCATGTTGTATCTAGTCTAATGTACTTATCCATCTCATCAAAAACAAAAACACGCAGACTGCATTTCATAGCTCTGTAATCCCTAAATACAGAAGTAATTTTCTTCTTTCCTGACTTCGACATTGTAGCTATAATGTTCTAATTTTTGATTTCTACAAATCCTTTGGGTCTAATTCTGTGAGCCTACTTATAGCACTGGATTAAAATGTCTGCATCATTTCTTTAGTTATCCAGTTAACTTTAAAACTGTTGTAAAAGTGTAAACCAGCCCATGACAGTCTTTTGTACATGTTGAAGAACTTTGTTGTTCAGTTTTCATGACTGTTGTGTAAGGAAGACTGATACAGATACTCTATGCTGTCCTGGACCATGTTAATTACACTTGCGATGTATTTTGGTTCCACATCACAATGATTTGTCCCCAATGACCCTTTTATCCTTTCTAGGCACATTTTTTGTTGTTGTTGTTGCAGTTTCCCTTTGCATTGTATTGCTTTGACAACTGTAATTTGAATCAGATCTGAAAGAGGTCCAGAATAAAATATATTTTGATATTATGTTGGCTGTGTACATATATAAAACCTTTGATACCTATGTAGTTTGTATGGACTATTTCCTAGTCAAGTAAAGGGAAAGGGATGCTCTTGTTTACAATTTCTTGTTTACATTTTATTGCAATTACTCCTCTGATGTTCTTTTGTAGAATAAAGTTTTTTGCTCTGAGTTAGCCTTCATAACATAGAACATCATGTTGCTTCTCCCATGCTGGTGTTACCAATCATAACAACTGCCATCAGAACCCAAACCACTGTATTTCA
Organism: Budorcas taxicolor; assembly: GCF_023091745.1. Taxonomy (NCBI): domain Eukaryota; kingdom Metazoa; phylum Chordata; class Mammalia; order Artiodactyla; family Bovidae; genus Budorcas; species Budorcas taxicolor. The sequence continues at coordinate 154,387,784 of NC_068910.1, forward strand.
TAAATTTACTGTTTTACAAGATACACATAAAGTAAGCCCATAGATAAAAGTGCAAATTTTACTATTTTATTACTTCTCGTAGGAGATAAGATTTTTTAAATGAAGGGTAATTTACTATTTTTATTAAAGAATAATAGAGCATTTAATCAGCTAAGGAATAGCAATTTTGAATTATTTTAAAAAATAGATATTGTACTTTAAAAGACATTGTTTCACATAATCAAACAGACAGATTCATTTGATTAGTGTGCATTTATTTGAGCACAAAACAATGTGTATAAGTTGTTGAAGATTTTTAGGACAGGGTGCTCAACTTCCTTAATGCTCTTTTTTTCTTCATAGATACCTACTATAATTTAATAATTTTCTTCCTTAGCTAGTGGTATATGTTGCTAACAAATCTTATAATCTGTGAGGAAAGATACTAGGCATCTTCCAATTTTAATTAATCCCAACTCCTTTAGAATTACTGAGAGGTAATGATTTTTAAAGAATCATTGAGCATATTTTTTGTCTTTTTTTTTAAACCTTGTATCCTCCATGTATTCTACCTTTCCCTTCGATTTCCTGAAGCATACACTTACAGGCATATAAAGCGTGCCTGAAGCATACTTACAGGCATAGCCTTGTCATGTTTTATTAAACGATAACCTACTACAGTTACTAGAACTTTCTGACAGCCTTTCATTTTCAAAGGGTTAACTTTTATTGCATGGCATAGATTGTTAATGTTCTGCATTTTACACTTTTTTCAAAAGTGTTGGACAACTAAGGATTATAATCTGTATCAGCTTGTGGTAAAACAAATCAATTTGAATAGTTACAGAAGGGGTTATTTGAAACTTCCTAGTTCTTCCACTTTACTGTAGATCAGATTTCTTACCTATTATAATACATAGCAGATAAAAAAGTTGACTGTTTCCCTAGCATATTCATTTGAAAATGCAGTGGAGGAAAAGACACTATGGACAGTAGTTTTATGGTGCTTTTCTCTGCTGTACCAGAGCTCTCTGTCAACAATGAAATGTTAACCCTCTGCTACTTTTTCTGCATGTTTCTTCTCTTCAAATGTCATATCTCAATGCTTACTTGTCCTAACTTGTAATATTTTTGTATTCAATTTTTTTAGGAGTTCCTTGTAATTTCTTTATAATTTAAAATATATTAAACACAAAGTGTTTAGTAAAGTACAGAAAGACAATTATCACTGTTTCTTGGTTGTTGGGTTTGTATGATCGATTGTGCAAACGACTCACATTTTAAGAACGATAACCAGTGGAGTGTAATCTACACAGGAAAATACACCATGATTCTATTAAGAAAGCAAGCCATCTTAGAAAGTGATACAATCCAGTGTCAGAACAGGCTGCTTTAAGAGATACTGCACCACCAGAAATATCAAAATCATTGGTCGCAGGGCTCCCTGGTAGGACTGCTGAGCAGGAATTTAAGCAGTGAATGGCTACCTCAAGCAGTCAACTGTTACGAAAATCCAGTCACACTGAACTCGGTCTGAGATCATTTATCTGAAAACATCGGCTCCAAGAATCTCACACATTTCTTATTATGGGATTTTGAGAAGTCTTCATGTTGTCAGGTCCTTCTCCTCCACATAAGCTTTTACTGACTTAATTTACATACACTACTTGACCAAGGTAATTATCTGGTTTTCCTACTCTGGCACTTGAGCAGAATACCTCAGGGCAAGGAATAGTGAAATTCCTAAGAGGAATGGCAAGCTGCACGTCTGGTGTGGGTGGTATCTTAATGAAGGCCCACAGTCATCAGATAACTCAGGTTGTTTTTAATACGACATAAATCTGTAGCTATGCAGTATGTTTTTAAATATACCCTGTGAAGTGGTTGAGATAAACTTCAGTTTGAAGTTGGACCAATGTGTTGAAATCAAGGAAGACTAGAGTGACTTGACTTTACCATAATCAAGACTAGAGGTAAGTACATTTCACTCCTTAAACAATGTTGATTGACTTAATTCCATTGAAGCTCTTTTTAAGGTAAAATGCCTGGCCCTACCATAACCTTTCACTAATATGATGTCACTAGATATGTGTGCTTTTTTTAAAGTTTGTGTGCTATAGATGATATTAGTAAGTACATGCTTATAAAGATATTAAAAGATTCCCATTTCTAAATTCCCAACCAGTTCCTCTGTGGTTACACAGTTCAGTTCAGTCACTCAGTTGTGTCCGACTGTGCAACATCATGGACTGCAGCACGCCAGGCTTCCCTGTCCATCACGAATTCCCGAAGCTTGCTCAAACTCATGTCCATTGAGTCGATGATGCCATCCAACCATCTCATTCTCTGTCGTCTGCTTCTCCCACCTTCAATCTTTCCCAGCATCAGGGTCTTTTCAAATAAATCAGTCCTTCACATTAGGTGACCTAAGTATTGGAGTTTCAGCTTCAGCATCAGTCCTTCCAGTGAGTATTCAGGACTGATTTCCTTAGGATGGACTGGTTGGATCTCCTTGCAGCTCAAGAGTCTCTCAAGGGACTCTTTGAGTCTTTTGCAGCACCACAGTTTAAAAGCATCAATTCTTTGTCACTCAGCTTTCTTTATAGTCCAACTCTCACATCCTTACGTGACTACTGGAAAAGCCACAGCTTTGACTAGACGGATCTTTGTTGGCAAAGTAAATGTCTCTGCTTTTTAACATGCTGTCTAGATTGGTCATAACTTTTCTTCCAAGGAGCAAGTGTCTTTTAATTTCAAGGCTGCAGTCACCATCTGCAGTGATTTTGGAGCCCAAGAAAATAAATTCTGTCACTGTTTCCATTGTTTCATCTATTTGCCATAAAATGATGGGGTCAGATGCCATGATCTTAGTTTTCTGAATGTTGAGTTTTGAGCCAACTTTTTCACTCTCCACTTTCACTTTCATCAAGAGGCTCTTTAGGTCTTCTTCGCTTTCTGCCATAAGGGGTGGTGTCATCTGTATATCTGAGGTTATTGATATTTCTCCCATCAGTCTTAATTCCAGCTTGTGCTTCATCCAGCCCAGCATTTCTCTTGATGTACTCTACATGTATGTTAACTAAGCGCAGTGACGATATACAGCCTTGACATACTCCTTTCCTGATTTGGAACCAGTCTCTTGTTCCATGTCTAGTTCTAACTGTTCCTTCCTGACCTGCATACAGGTTTCTCAGGAGACAGGTCAGGTGATCTGGTATTCCCATCTCTTTCAGAATTTTCCACAGTTTGTGGTGATCACACAGTCAAAGGCTTTGGCATAGTAAATTAGGCAGAAGTAGATGTTTTTCTGGAACTCTCTTGCTTTTTCGATGATCCAGTGGATGTTGGCAATTTGACCTCTGGTTTCTCTGCCTTTTCTAAATCCATCTTGAACATCTGGAAGCTCATGGTTCAAATATTGTTGAAGCCTGGCTTGGAGAATTTTGAGCATTATTTTGCTAGCGTGTGAGATGAGTGCAATTGTGCGGTAGTTTGAGCATTCTTTGGCATTGCCTTTCTTTGGGATCAGAATGAAAACTGACCTTTTCCAGTCCTGTGGCCACTGCTGAGTTTTCCAAATTTGCTGGCATATTGAGTGCAGCACTTTCACAGCATCATCTTTTAGGATTTGAAATAGTTCAACTGGAATTCCATCACCTCCACTAGCTTTCGTAGTGATGCTTCCTAAGGCCCTCTTGACTTCACATTCCAGGATGTCTGGTTCTAGGTGAGTTACACAGTTAACGCTTTGGTGTATCCTTCCAAACATTTTGAGTACTTGTTTTAAAGGAAAAAGGGATTGTAATATTCACTGATTTGAGAGACTAGCTTTTTCACTAATATTGTCAGGACCTTCTGTGCCATCACTGTAGGTACTTTATACTGTAGATGTGGAGTCTACCATAGAGATTAGAGCATGGATTCTGCCTGACTGTCTGGATTAAATCCCAGTTCCACTCCTGTTTGACCTAAGGAGTTACTGTCCTGGCTTTCCCATGTGTAAAATGAAGCTAGCAATAGTACCTGCCTCATACATTAGTTATGTAAACATATAAACATATAACATAAAATTGTTAACATATATGAAGCCCTTGGAAAATCATGCCTGCTTGTATAGAGCATACTATAAATTATTGTTATTTTGACTTTTAATGGTTGCATTATATACTATAATTAGGCCCCTATAATGTATATTTACTCTTTTCACTGTTTCCTATTATAAACAGTCGTGCTGGAACAAGGAAATAAATATTTGTATATCAGTAGGACAGACTCAACAGTTCATTCTGATGTGCACCTCTGGTTAATAGGCATTTTTAGAGAATCTATAAAACTTGCCACCCACCCATTTTCTGACACTAACGGTTATTTCAAAAGGAGTCACTTAGTAATTTGTGGAAGGGAGATTTCTTGGGGAAAAAAATGCCTTGAATATTTTTTTAATGTACATAGAGGAGCAAGAGAGAAAATAGACCAATAAATGACCCTAATGTGGCAGGAGTCGGCAGAAAACCCCAAATATGTCGAGCTTATGTTATTAGTGATTAAATGTTAAAGATATGAGGAAGTTTTTTAAACGTGGAAGAATATTTCTGCCACAGAGCATGATATTTAGGTTAAATGCAGTTATAAACGTATGGAACTACCAGAATATTTACACTAATGATGGGAGCCAAATTCCTGGTCCATGTGCTAGAATGGTATCCTGTGGTTCTTTTTTTCCAGGACTTCAAAATTTTTTCCAGTTTTGGACATTTTACTTTCTTGATCCCTGGGGTCGTCTTTTGTTACTTTTTCAGCACATACTTATTTTTTAAAAATCTAGAATGTCCAGGGAAGTGCCTTTTGCACTACAATGGTAGTGGAATAGAGCAACATGGGAACAGGTGGTATTCCACCCAGGACCTGCTAAATCATGTTGTATGTATGTGGAGCAAGGATCTTCAACCCATAATTTATGCCAGGCTTCCAGAGTTTCTAATGCACAGGAAACCTAGAGAACCACTCCATTGTATTCTGGCCATCACTGCTGCTGTGCTCAGGTTTTTTTACTCCTGGACTCCTAAGGATTCCTTGTCCCTGAGATTCTGATTTCTCAGGATATGGCTAGGTGTTATGCCCTTCTGAATCAGTCTTTGAACACTGCACATCATACAGTAAGCACACAGTTGCCTTCTTTCAAAAAACATTATTAAAACTTTGAGTATGTTTTCCCTTTCCGTGATATCTTGAGCTTGACTCAGGCCCAGCGGTAGTGCTCCCAAGTGCTCAACAGGCCTGGGGTGGAGAGGGCGATGTCTTAGGTGGTGATGGAGATTGGCAAGGTCCAGGAGCACTGAACCATCCACACTGCCAGAGGATTGGCACTCCCAAGTACTTGCAGGACACGGGCCCCTCTAGTCAGGATATACCTGGGATCGGATCGTGTGGGTAACCTCTGTGGGAAAGTTCAGGTCTCTGGAGTCTGGAAAGGTTTCCATGCATCTAGAAGAAACCATCATGACCCAGGTTAAAGACACGGGCAGTAACTGACTTAAGTATACCTGGTCTTCAAATTTCCCGGGAGGATGGAAGCTCTGCCACAGTGAGAGGACCTGTCAAATGGCTGGAGGTTATGGTTGCTTCAAGTTTTTGATGAAAATATATGGCAACCACTGGGAAGGGGCCCCTGGAATAGAGGCTAAGAGTGGGAGCAGGCAGGGGAGCAGGGTCAGGTTAGTCATGTGAATGTACGTGGCTGAGGAATCTTTCTTAGATTCAGTCACATTCTTAACTAGCCACACTGAAAGAGATGCACCTCCTGTAAGCTTTCTTCCCCATATTCATGTAATTGGACCCAGAATGCCTTCTCCCTTCCTTTGTTTGCCTAATTCTTAAATTGTCAGGTTCAGCCAAGCAAAGTGCTTCTCAGAAAACTGGCCGCTTCCTACTCACTGCCCACTGCCTGCCTCCAGCCTCTGCCTCTCTGGAGGGGGGGCCTCGGCTGCTCTCAGCACCCTGTCAATAGCTCTGGTGATAACTTGGCTTCTTGGGCTGCTACTGCTCAAGTTCCTGAGTTCCTGCAGCGCAAAGTCTATCATATACTATTCTCTCTAGATTCTAAGAGCCTAGGACAGTGCCTGGAGGAAATAACTGATTAATAAGGGATGGAAGGCACGCATAGGGAGTAAATAGTGAAGATAAGAAGGTCACACTGTTGTGAAAAAAAGCACCACGTTTTTCTTCTGGATGTGAGCTGGAACAAATTGCTTTATATTTGAGCATCAATTTCTTGCATTTAAGAAATACCTATATAAGATATCTTGATTTCAAGGTAGTTTGAAGGATTAGTGTTCAAATAACTTGTTTAGTACACTGGCTGGCGTAAATTAGGCTTTCATATGTGGCATGATTATTACTGTTGCTATTTTTCCTGTTATGAACATGCCAGAGAAAACATTTCATTTGACAGAATAATTTGTTGAAAATAATCGGTTGTAATTAGTTTACAAAGCACTGCTATTATAAAGTGTGAATGTGGCAGGACTTATTGAACAAGCTGTTATTTATAGTTGCATTTTGCTATGGTGGAGCATCTTAAAAAATGATTTTGTGTGTGTGTGGTATGGAACTTATTTGGATGGTGGTGATGGGTGTATCTCTGGGTGATCACTTCCTTTGTGTTTCTTTATTTGTAATTCTTTCTGTCTTATTCTTAGTCCCCACTAATTTTTTTTGGCATTGTCAAGAATCGGAGAATGAACTTTTAAAAGCAACTCTGTGCCAGACATCCATTTTGTAATCTATTATTTATAGGAGAACATCAGAAACTGCATCAATATTAAGAACCAAGTTTCTAAAGGAGTAGCATTTCACATTTCACTTTCTTTTGTCTTGATTTCATTTATCTCACTTAGACTTCAATTTTGAAACATTAATCGATGTCAAAATCGCACTCTGCTTTTGTGTGTTGGGTCACCTTTGTTTTTTAGGCTTAGACCTTTTGTTCTATATAATTTTTTTTTCCTTATGGTAGCAATACATGCTCATTTTAGAAAAATTTTAAGAAAAAATGTTGAGGTGTACGTGTTAGTAAAAAAGTCACAGGAATAAGTTTTATGTAGCTTTGAGCAGGATGCTTTGGTACTGCTAAATATAGGCCTTTCAGCCATTTCTATGAAAATAGCATCCTGGTGACCACCTTGGGATGTGTAACATGAGTAAAAAGAATGGTTATTTCAGGTCACTGAAGTCTTGCTATGGTAGTATACTCGCTCTTCACCCCTACCCCTGATTCTCTTGGGCATTCTCTCCTATAATAGTTTCTGTTAGCTACCTGATATTCTAGACACTTTTATGTGTTTGTAAACATAAATCAATGTTTTGCTTTAACATAAAGGGGATTATGGTATACTTGTTTTTGTCTGGCTTGATTTTATTTCATTTAGCATATTAAGACATCTTTCCATGTCACTCTTTTTCAAAACAGCTTTATTGAGTTCTGATTGACATCAAGTATGTATGTAAATTGTACAAGTTTATGTGTTTTTACCTATGTAAATAACCTGTGAAATAATCACACTTACCAAATGAACTTACCTATCCCCTTCAAAGTTTGCTCTGGCCCCTTGAAAATCCTTCTCTTTTAGCCATCCTTGTCCTGCCCCTACCATTCGCAGCAAAGATGTGTGGCAACAAGCGTGGAGTATTGCCAACCAAGAAGCCTTGTCCAAGCCTTGATGTTGATGCTGTAAACTCAGCCTCTGTGAACCAGTGCTGAATTGAATCTCAGAGACAGAATTTGGGGTGAAGGAGAAAAGAATTGCTTTAATGCTTTGCCAGGGAAAGGGGGACACAGGGGACTCATGCCCTCAACTGTGTGTTCCCAACCCAGGAGAATTTGGTGGGGAGTTTTATATAAGTAGTTCAAGGCCAGAGGTGCTGGTATGTGTCAGGGTGTGTGTGCAGGGCAGGCAGTCTCCTAATGAGCTTCTCTAGAATGAAGAATGCTAGCATTTCTATTTTGGGAGGTTTTATTTCTACAGAAGAGCTCAAAGATAATAGGTTGGTACAAAAGTAATTGCAGTTTCAGATTGAATTTTAAATCATTATATCTAGGCTCAAACACATCTTTATTCGTCAGAATAGGAACCATTAGAAGCAACACATTTTTGCCAATGAAAAGTAAGCTTGTTTATTCCCATTATGCTCCTTTTTAGTGTAAAAATCTGTGCTTTGGATTTGATGAACTCCTGGAAAGCATTTTCTATCTCTTGCTGGCTGTGGAAGCATTTTCCCTGCAAAAAGTTGTTGACATGCTTGAAGAAGTGTTAGTCTGTTGGCAAGAATTCAGGTGAATATGGTGAATGAGGTAAAACTTGATAGCCCAATTTGTTCAGCTTTTGGGGTGTTGGTTGTGGACATGTGGTGTGCTGGGCGTTGTTGTGGACACGCGGTGTGCTGGGTGTTGTGGAAACATGGTGTACTGGGCGTTGTGGACACGTGGTGTGCTGGGTGTTGTGGAAACATGGTGCACTGGGCGTTGTGGACATGTGGTGTGCTGGGTGTTGTGGACATGCGGTGTGCTGGGCGTTGTGGACACATGGTGTGCTGGGCGTTGTTGTGGACACGTGGTGTGCTGGGTGTTGTGGACACGTGGTGTGCTGGGTGTTGTGGACACGTGGTGTGCTGGGTGTTGTGGACATGCTGTGTGCTGGGCGTTGTGGACACGTGGCGTGCTGGGTGTTGTGGAAACATGGTGTACTGGGCGTTGTGGACACGTGGTGTGCTGGGTGTTGTGGAAACATGGTGTACTGGGCGTTGTGGACACGTGGTGTGCTGGGCATTGTTGTGGACACGTGGTGTGCTGGGTGTTGTGGACACGTGGTGTGCTGGGTGTTGTGGACACGTGGTGTGCTGGGCGTTGTGGACATGTGGTGTGCTGGGTGTTGTGGACATGCGGTGTGCTGGGCGTTGTTGTGGACACGTGGTGTGCTGGGTGTTGTGGACACGTGTGCTGGGTGTTGTGGAAACATGGTGTACTGGGCGTTGTGGACACGTGGTGTGCTGGGCGTTGCTGTGGACATGCCGTGTGCTGGGTGTTGTGGACATGCCGTGTGCTGGGCGTTGTGGACACGCGGTGTACTGGGCGTTGTGTGACATGCCGTGTGCTGGGCGTTGTGGACACGCGGTGTACTGGGCGTTGTGTGACATGCGGTGTGCTGGGCGTTGTTGTGGACACGCGGTGTACTGGGCGTTGTGTGACATGCGGTGTGCTGGGCGTTGTTGTGGACACGCGGTGTACTGGGCGTTGTGTGACATGCGGTGTGCTGGGCGTTGTTGTAGAGAGGAATTGGGCCCATCCTCTGGACCGGTGCTGGTTACACGTGCTGCAGTTTTCAGTGCATCTCGGATTTGCTAAGCACGCTTCTCAGATGTAACGATTTCGCCAGGATTCAGAAAGCTGTAGTGGTTCAAACGGACTGCAGACCACCAAACAGTGACCGTGACTGGTTTTTTTTTTTTTTTTTGGTGAAAGTTTGGTTTTGGGAAGTGCTCTGGAGTTGCTTCTTGGTCCAGCCACTGAGCTGGTTGTTGCTGGTGGTTGTATAAAATCCACTTTTTGTCACACGTCACAATCTGATTGAGAAATGGTTTCTTGTATAGAATAAGAGAAGAAACTTCAAAATGATGATTTTTTTGATTTGCAGTCAGCTCATGCGGCACCATAGCTCAGTTGGTGAAGAATTCACCTGCAATGCAGGAGACGAGCCAATTCCTGGGTTCGATTTCCGCAATTCCTGGGTTCAATTTCCCGTTTCGATTGCTGGGTTGGGAAGATCCCCTGGAGAAGGGAAAGGGTACCCACTCCAGTATTTTGGCCTGGAGAATTCCATGGACTGTACAGTCCGTGGGGTCGTAAAGAGTCAGACACAACTGAGTGACTTTCACTTTCATGAGGCACCCACTTATCGAGCTTTTTCACTTTCCCATTTGTTTCTGAATGATCGTAGAATGGTCAGCGTTGAGTTCTTTGGCAACTTTTAGTGTAGTTGGAAGAGGATCAGCTTCAGTGCTGGCTCTCGGTCGTTGTCAACTTCCGATGGCCTGCCACTACACTTCTCATTCTCAAGGCTCTCACCTCCTTCGCAAAATTTCTTGAACCACCCCTGCACTGTATCCTGTTAGTGGATCCTGGGCCAAACGCGTTGTTGATGTTTCAAGTTGTCTCTGCTGCTTTTGGACCCATTTTGAACTCAAATTTAAAAATCACTCACATTTGCTTTTAACATCATTTCTGTAATCTAAATATAAAATACACACAAGCAATGTCATTAGCATAAAAACACAAAGTGAGAAATGGGCATTAAAGTGATATGTAACATAACCACATTTGTTTAGGAATCTATTCCAGTGTCAAATGGCAAAGTTCAACAGTGCAAAACCGCAATTACTTTTGCACCAGCCTAGTACGTGAGACGGAAACTGTATCCTGTCCCAAGGATCCTGTCCCTGTTATTCCTTGATTGCTCTTCACTAGTCACTGAGTACCCTTCCTTCCCTGATAAGCAACTGCTTGAACCTGCATTTGGAACTCGTGGAGGCTGAAGCCTGTTCCCTATAAACAAGAAAACAAGACGGAAATGTGTTCATGCCCAGGAAACCCACAGGGCCCAACTCAGTTTCAGTGTCCAGATTTTACTGGGGCTGGGTCACATCTTGGCAGGTTGAGCTGATAACTGTCTGGCCCATGCACACCCCACCTCCATGGTATATTTTTCTCAGTCCATTTACTTTTAATCTATATGTCTTCATCATTAAAATGGATTTCTTGTAGAATACATAGAGTTAGGTCTTGTTTTTTTGTCTATTCTGACAATATCTTTTCTCCTCCAGTTTTATGGAGGTGTTACTGACAAAAATTATGTATATTTAAGGTATTCAAGATGTTTTGATACGTGTATACCTTGTGAAATGTTTACCATAATCAAGCTAAATTAATATATCCATTACCTGACAGTGACCTTTTTTTAATGTTTAATGAAAATACTTTAAATTGACTCTCTTAACAAATTTCAAATATAATACATTATTATTAACTATAATCACCATACTTCACATTAAATCTCCAGAATGTATTCATTTTATAACAAGTTTTGTACCCTTTGACCAACGTTTCCCCTTTTCCCCATCCCCCAGTCCCTGGTAAATATCATTCTACTCTCTCTTACTATGAGTTTAGCTTTATTATGTAAATTCCATGTATAAATGAGATCACATAAATATATGTCACATTTTTTGTTCATCCATTAACACACTTTTTTCTGTATCTTAGCTACTTTGAATAATGCGCCATGAATATGGGAGTGCAAATATCTCTTTGAGTAGTGATTTTGTTTCCTTTGGATATATATTTAGAAGTGGAATCGCTGGATCATATGGTAGCCCAATTTTTAATTTTTTGACTTTGTGATAATAGCCATCCTAATGGGTGTAAAATGTTACCTCATTATGATTTTGATATGCAATTCCTTGATAGTTTGTGATGTTGAATATTTTTTCATACACCATTGGCCATTGGTACATCTTCTTTGGTGAAACGTCTATTCAACTCCTTTGCCCATTTTAAAATTATTTGCCTTTTTACTAGTGATGTATGAATTCCTTATATATTTGGGATTTAATCCCTTATTGAATATATGGTTTGCAAATATGTTCTCCCATTCCAAAACTGCCTTTTCATTTTGTGATTGTTTCATTTACTGTGCAAAAATTTTTAGTTTGATGTAGCACCACTTGTTTATTTTTACTTTTGTTGCTTATGTAAAATCTTTTCATTGATACATTTAGACAGCATTCAAAGCGATTACTAATATGCTGCTAATCAGGGCTTCCCTGGTGGCTCAGTCAGTGAAGAATCTGCCTGCAATGCAGGAGACCTGGGTTCAATCTCTGGGTCAGGAAGATCCCCTGGAGTAGGGAATGGCAACCCACTCCAGTATTCTTGCCTGGAGAGTTCCAGGGACAGAGGAAGGAGCCTAGCGGGCTACAGTCCATGGGGTCACAAAGAGTTGGACACGACTGAGCGACTTAGCACATAGCACAGTACAATATGCTGCATTTACTAAGTTGCACCTGACTCAGACCCCATGGACAGTATCCAGGCTCCTCTGTCCATGGGATTTCCCAGGTAAGAAACCTGAAGTAGGTTGCCATTTCCATCTACAGGGGGTCTTCCCCTCGCAGGGAATCGAACCAGTGTCTCCTGCTTGACAGGTAGTTTCTTTACCACTGAGCCACCTGGGAAACCTGATTACTGAGATAGTTGGACTGCTATCTACCATATTCATTATCACTTTCTATTGTTTGTCCCTGTTCTGTGTTCCTACTTTTGTCTTCCACTCCTATTTTGCCTTTTGTGGTTTTAATTAGCATATCAGTTATACAGTCAATTTTCCTTATCCAAGGTTTGCACATTCAAGGATTCAACCAACTGCAGGCAAAAATTATTCAAAGATAGAAGGCATATAGCAGGGTAGAAAACAGAAATATTCTCCAAGTCTTTCTGAGTTATTTTACTCAGAAGCTCAAGTTCTTAAGAGAACTGATTGGATTTGGGCCATAGTAAGAATATTACAGGGCTTCCCAGATGGTACTAGTGGTAAAGAATCCGCCTGCTAATACGGGATATGCAAGAGGCACAGGTTCCATCCTTGGGTCAGGAAGATCCCCTGGAGGAGGAAATGGCAATCGACTCCAATATTCTTGCCTGGAGAATTCCATGGACAGGGGAGCCTGTTGGGCTACAGTCTATGGGGTCGCAAGACTGAGCAACTAAGCACAGAAAGTATGACGAGGAAACATGAAGAAAGATTTTCTTCAGACTTCATGGCTAATGGCAGGGGCTTGGGGAGGATGTGGAGAGAGAAAGAATGAAAGGTCCGTGGGCAGAGAAGACCATTCCCTGCTCCTAGACAAGACTACTTTGTGGTCCACGTTATGCTCAGAGGAATGACACTAAGCTGTGTCCAGGCAGATGGGACCTATGTGGCCAAGCAGACTTCCATCTTCTGTCCAAGAAGAACTTTAGGAGGAGCAGAGAATCTCCAGTTCTAGAGAGACTGTAAGCTTAGGGAAAAGTGCTCATCTTTTGCCCTAATAAAGGATAATTGAAAAAACACCTCTCTCCCCATGCTTTGTCATGTCCTAGGGGGTCTAGAACTATCGTACCACCCAAGGGAGGAGGGTGGTGAAACTTCATAAAATATTAGTTGTTGTTTAGTCGCTCAGTTGTGTCCTATTTGTGACCCTGTGGACTGCAGCATGCTGGGCTTTTCTGTCCTGCGCTATCTATCTGAGTCTGCTCAAATTTATGTGCATTGAGTCAGTGATGCTATGTAACCATCTTATCCTCTGTCACTCACTTCTCCTTTTGCCTTCAATCTTTCCCAGCATCAGGGTCCTTTCCAATGAATTGGCTCTTCGCATCAGGTGGCCAAAGTATTGGAGCTTCAGCTTCAGCATCAGTCCTTCCAGTGAATATTCAGGGTTGATTTCCTTTAGGATTGACTGGTTTGATCTCCTTGCTGTCCAAGAGACTGTCTAGAGGAGCCTTCTCCAGCACCACAGTTCAAAGCCTCCTCAGATAACCAGTTTGCCACCTCGTGTTTCTTTTTCTTTGGGACAGCTTGGATCACTGTGTCGTGTACAGTGTTACGAATCTATGTCCATCATTCTTCAGGCACCCTGTCTATCAGAAATAGTCCCTTGAATCTATTTGTCACCTCCACTATATAATCATAAGGGATTTGATTTAAGTCATACCTGAATGGCCACGCTTCTGCGCAGTCCGTAGCAGCTGGCGTGCTTCTGCGCGGTCTGGTAGTTGTTGCGAGAGGGCATCAGAGGGCAGACACACTCAAACCATAATCACAGAAAACTAGCCAATCTGATCACATGGACCACAGCCTTGTCTAACTCAGTGAAACTAAGCCATGCTGTGTGGGGCCACCCAAGAGAGACGGGTCCTGGTGGAGAGGTCTAACAGTATTTGGTCCACTGAAGGGAATGGCAAACCACTTCAGTATTGCCTTGAAAACCCCATGAACAGTATGAAAAGGCAAAATGATAGGATACAGAAAAAGCAACTCCCCAGGTCCGTAAGTGCCCAATATGCTACTAGAGATCAGTGGAGAAATAACTCCAGAAAGAATGAAGGGATGGAGCAAAAACAAAAACAATACCCAGTTGTGGATGTGACTGGTGATAGAAGCAAGGTCCGATGCTGTAAAGAGCAATATTGCATAGGAACCTGGAATGTTAGGTCCATGAATCAAGGCAAATTGGAAGTGGTCAAAAGAAGATGACAAGAGTGAACGTTGACATTCTAGGAATCGGCGAACTAAAATGGACTGGAATGGGTGAATTTAACTCAGATGACCATTATATCCACTACTGCGGGCAGGAATCCCTTAGAAGAAATGGAGTAGCCATCATGGTCAACAAAAGAGTCCAAAATGCACTACTTGGATGCAATCTCAAAAATGACAGAATGATCTCTGTTCATTTCCAAGGCAAACCATTCAATATCACAGTAATCCAAGTCTATACCCCAACCAGTAACGCTTAAGAAGCTGAAGTTGAACAGTTCTATGAAGACCTACAAGACCTTTTAGAACTAACACCCAAAAAAGGACTGGAATGCAAAAGTAGGAAGTCAAGAAACACCTGGAGTAACAGGCAAATTTGGCCTTGGAGTACAGAATGAAGCAGGGCAAAGGCTAATAGAGTCTTGCCTAGAGAATGCACTGGTCATAGCAACACCCTCTTCCAACAACACAAGAGAAGACTCTACACATGGACATCACCAGATGGTCAACACCAAAATCAGATTGATTATATTCTTTGCAGCCAAAGATAGAGAAGCTCTATACAGTCATCAAAATCAAGACTGGGAGGTGACTGTGGCTCAGATCATAAGCTCCTTATTGCCAAATTCAGACTTAAATTGAAGAAAGTAGGGAAAACCACTAGACCATTTCGGTATGACCTAAATCAAATCCCTTATGATTATACAGTGGAAGTGAGAAATAGGTTTAAGGGGCTATATCTGATAGACAGCATGCCTGATGAACTATGGACATTGTTCATGACATTGTACAGGAGACAGGTATCAAGACCATCCCCAAGAAAAAGAAATGCAAAAAAGTGAAATGGCTGTCTGAAGAGGCCATACAAATAGCTGTGAAAAGAAGAGAAGCGAAAAGCAAAGGAGAAAAGGAAAGATATACCCATTTGAATACAGAATTCCAAAGAATAGCAAGGAGAGATAAGAAAGCCTTCTTCAGCTATCAATGCAAAGAAATAGAGGAAAACAATAGAATGGGAAAGACTAGAGATCTCTTCAAGAAAATTAGAGATAGCAAGGGAACATTTCATGCAAAGATGGGCTCAATAAAGGACACAAATGGTATGAACCTAACAGAAGCAAAGATATTAAGAAGAGGTAGCAAGAATACATGGAAGAAGTATACAGAAAAGCACTTCACTACCCAGATAATCACGATGGTCTGATCACTCGTATCAAGCCAGACATCCTGGAATGTGATATCAAGTGGGCCTTAGAAAGCATCACTACAAACAAAGCTAGTGGAGGTGATGAAATTCCAGTTGAGCTATTTCAAATCCTGAAAGATGATGCTGTGAAAGTGCTGCACTCGATATGCCAGCAAATTTGGAAAACTCAGCAGTGGCCACAGGACTGGAAAAGGTCAGTTTTCATTCTGATCCCAAAGAAAGGCAATGCCAAAGAATGCTCGAACTACCTCACAATTGCACTCATACACTAGTAAAGTAATGCTCAAAATTCTCCAAGGCAGGCTTCAGCAATACGTGAACCACGAACTTCCAGATGTTCAAGATGGGTTTAGAAAAGACAGAGGAACTAGAGATCAAATCACCAAAATTCGCTGGATCATGGAAAAAGCAAGAGAGTTCCAGAAAAACATCTATTTCTGCTTTATTGACTATGCCAAAGCCTTTGACTGTGTGGATCACAATAAACTGTGGAAAATTCTGAAAGAGATGGGAATACCAGACCACCTGACCTGCTTCTTAAGAAACCTGTATGCAGGTCAGGAAGCAACAGTTAGAACTGGACATGGAACAGCAGACTGGTTCCAAATAGGAGAAGAAGTCCATCAAGGCTGTATATTGTCACCCTGCTTATTTAACTTCTATGCAGAGTACATCATGAGAAACGCTGGACTGGAAGAAGCACAAGCTGGAATCAAGACTGCCGGGAGAAATATCAGTAACCTCAGATATGCAGATGACACCACCCTTATGGCAGAAAGTGAAGAGGAACTAAAGAGCCTCTTGATGAAAGTGAAAGAGGAGAGTGAAAAAGTTGGCTTAAAGTTCAACATTCAGAAAACGAAGATCATGGCATCAGGTCCCATCACTTCATGGGAAATAGGTGGGGAAACAGTGGAAACAGTGTCAGACTTTATTTTTTTGGGGCTCCAAAATCACTGCAGATGGTGATTGCAGCCTTGAAATTAAAAGACACTTACTCCTTGGAAGGAAAGTTATGACCGACATAGATAGCACATTCAAAAGCAGAGACATTACTTTGCCAGCAAAGGTCCGTCTAGTCAAGGCTATAGTTTTTCCAGTGGTCATGTATGGATGTGAGAGTTGGATTGTGAAGAAGGCTGAGCGCCAAAGAATTGATGCTTTTGAACTGTGGTGTTGGAGAAGACTCTTGAGAGTCCCTGGGGCTGCAAGGAGATCCAACCAGTCCATCCTAAAGGAGATCAGTCCTGTGTGTTCGTTGGAAGGACTGATGTTGATGCTGAAACTCCAATACTTTGGCCACCTCATGTGAAGTGTTGACTCATTGGAAAAGACCCTAATGTTGGGAGGGAGTGGGGGCAAGAGGAGAAGGGGATGACGGAGGATGAGATGCTGGATGGTATCACCAACTCGATCGACATGAGTTTGAGTGAACTCTGGGAGTTGGTGATGGACAGGGAGGCCTGGTGTGCAGCGATTCATGGGGTCGCAAAGAGTCAGACATGACTGAGTGACTGAACTGAACTAAATGGCCTAATGGTTTTCCCTACTTTCTTCAATTTAAGCCTGAATTTTGCAATAAGGAGCTGATGATCTGGGCTACAGTCAGCTGTAGGTCATGTATTTCCTGATTGTGTAGAGCATCTCCATCTTTGACTTCATAGAATATAATCAATCTGACTTTGGTATTTACCACTTAGTGATATCCAAGTGTAGAATCTCCTTTTGTGTTGTTGGAAAAGAGTGTTTGGTATGACCAATGTGTTCTCTTGACAAACTGTGTTAGCCTTTGCCCTGTTTTATTTTGTACTCCAAGGCTAAACTCACCTGTTATTCCAGGTAACTCCTGACTTCCTACTTTTCATTCCAGTCCCCTATGATGAAAAGGATGTCTTTTTTTGGTGCTAGTTCTAGAAACTCCTGTAGGTCTTCATAGAACCCGTCAACTGCAGCCTCTTTGGCATTAGTGGTTGGGGCATAGACTTGGATTACTATGATATTGAATGATTTGCCTTGGAAATGAACTGAGATCATTCTGTCATTTCTGAGATTGCACCCAAGTACAGCATTTCAGACTCTTGTTGACTATGAGGGCTACTCTATTTCTTCTAAGGGATTGTTGCCCCCAGTAGTAGATATAATGTTCATCTGAGTTAAATTCCCCCATTACCTTCCATTTTAGTTCATTGATTCCTAAGATTTTGATGTTCATTCTTGCTATTGCTTGTTTGACCACATCCAACTTAGGTTGATTCATGGACCTAACATGCTGGGATCCTATGCAATACTGTTAACAACTGAGCATCATTTCCACTTTGGCCCAGCCTCTTCATTCTTTCAAGAGTAATTGTGCTCCACTCTTCCCCAGTAGCATATTGGAGACCTTCTGACCTGGGGGGCTCATCTTCCAGTGTCATATCTTTTTGCCTTTTCATACTGTTCTTGGGATTCTCATGACAAGAATACTGGAATAGTTTGCCATTCCTTCCTCCAGTGGACCACGTTTTGTCAGAACTCTCCACTATGACCTGTCCATCTTGAGTGGCCCTGCACAGCATGGCTCATAGCTTCATTGAGTTATGCAGGCCCCTTCTCCACAACAAGGCTATGATCCATGAAGGGGAAAGTTAATACCAGGGTACCTTTTTCTTTGATTCTGTGAAATGGGGTAGACTGGAGGGTGGCTCAGAGTCAGAAATTAAGTTTTATTTTTAAAAAGTCTACCTTTTTTTTTATTGCTTTGTCAAATGGCATTCCTGCCCGTGGTTAATTTACCTGAAAGTCATTTTTGTGCCTGAATTTACAAAGTAAACTGTCTCTGTGTTCAGCTGTGCTGAGAAAGGGTAAAAATTTTTTTATGTGTATCTCACTTAGCAGTTCTATGACAAATGAAACTTACTTTAAAATCTTCAACTGCAGAATATAATAAAAGTCCAAGTGTAAATTATACTGTGGCCATCAGTCAGTTTTGACACATTTTAGGTAAATAGTTGTAGTCAGAAAGATCCAGTGAGGTTTTAATCTCAACCAACTTAAAAATTTCTGCTCTAAAGTCTATTGAAACTTGATAACATTTTTACAGATTCCTTTCTTTCCCTTTAGAAAAGTTCTTTAAAATTGCTTCTTGACAGTTAATGACAGCACTTTAGACAAGTAGCCTGAAATGATGCTGCTTCACTTTCAACACTGTGTTCCCAAATGAAATTAGAGTTCTTTAGTGTGAAGATTGCTTCTTGAATGCTCAGATTTAACCGAGGGAAAATAGAAAACATCTCAGTAAGTCTGAACAGAATGATCTGAGCATCCTTGCATCATCATGACTCCTTAGGAAGTAAGTTCATGAAGGAGGTGCTCGCTGGAGCCACGTAATTCTCAATAAAACATTTGAATGCCAACTCATTACACACAGTAAACTGATGACTGTGGAAGCCGCTGTTATAAAAACTGCAAACTCCTACCAAAGACAATTTTTGTTTTTTTCATTTTATATTTCTAGAGCCTACCACTTGTTTTAAATGAGTGAATGACTGAATGAATAAATCAGTTGAACTGACTTGTATCACTTACATATAGGAAGGAACCTGGCACATGGCTGATATGCTAAACTTTTTCTAGTTGAATGCAGGAAAGAACAAATGAAGTAAACATGGCAACTCATGATTAGTCACTGGTAAGATCTAATGTTTGCTGTTCTCACATGGGTCAAGACTTAATGTCTGGTCAATCAGTTGTTCATACCTGCACTAATGGGGGGCCTAGGCTGGACCAGTTACAGGGCCGTGGTCTTTGAATGGAACAGAAAGAAAGAAGAGTCTGGATTTGAGTGAGTGGAGCATTCTACATTTCACCTCTCAGAAACTGCTCATTCATTTGCAACTTGAAAGCCGCAGTGCAGATTTAACAGGGTTGCTCTGAGGATTAATCAAATAGTTACACAAAGTTGTGACACACTGTCCAGATGTTAAATAATTGTCAGGGGAAGACCAAGGTCCTGGGGTTATGGCAGTGCTTTACCTTTTTAGAAAAAAAAAAATGTGGAAGGACTGATGTTGAAGCTGAAACTCCAATACTTTGGCCACCTGATGCAAAGAACTGACTCACTGGACAAGACCCTGATGCTGGGAAAGATTGAAGGCAGGAGGAGAAGGGGATGACAGAGGATGAAATGGTTGGATGGCATCACCGACTCAATGGACATGAGTTTGAGAAAACTCCAGGAGTTGGTGATGGACAGGGAGGCCTGGCGTGCTGCAGTCCATGGGGGTCACAAAGAGTTGGACACAACTGAGTGACTGAACTGAACTGAGGCAGGTACCTAATGGTTTTGTTTGTGAAACGTTTAATTAATGTAGATCAGTTGACTTCATATACTAGGTTTTATTTTCTAGGGGTTGAAAAGTGAAAGTGGCAATTGCTCATTCGTGTGTGACTCTTTTGTGGCCTCATGGACTGTAGCCCACCAGTCTCCTCTGACCATGGAATTCTCTGGGCAAGAATACTGGAGTGGGTAGCCATTTCCTTCTCCAAGGGATCTTCCTGATCTAGGGATCGAACCTAGATCTCCTTCATTGCAGTCAGATTCTTTACTCTCTGCCAATTCAGTAGAATTTTGTGATTCTATCAAACTTTCCTATTGTCAGTCTTCCTTTATTACCCTTAACTATCACTTATTCAAAGTCATTTAGCCAACTTCTTAAAAACTCTGATAATGGGAAAAAATGAATCATGATTATCATCAAGATAGGTTAACCTAATTACTTCTGGGACTTCAAACCAGTCTCCATGAGGAGCTTCTCTGTGCATTTACTAAGACAATGAGAACAGTAAATTACAAAATAATGACAATACATTAAGGATGAAATTAACATTACATTTTGCATAAATATTTAAACCTACATGGAATGTCAAGATTGAGTTTAAAAACCTAGAAAGAGTTAATGTTAAAAAATGATAAGTGTTTTGTTGAGAACATTAAGATGACAGGTTATATTTGATCTTGAGACAGGAATTTTAGAATTCAGAATATAATCTTTTTTTTCGTCTGTGCCTCTGTGTCCTGTGGGATCTTAGTTCCTCAGCTGGGAATTGAATCCGTGTCCCCTGCTGTCTTAACCACTGGACCACCAGAGGAGTCTCAGAGATAAACTTTGAACTTGGCTGCTATGGTGTGTGTGTGTGTGCATGTTTTAACAGATGGGGAGATGAGGCCAGGAGAGCGTAAGTGTCCTATCCAAAGTTGAATAGGGGAAAGTATTAAATTAGTAAACATCAAGGCAATGATACAAGACAGGAAATGAGTTCTAGAAAGCAGAGGTTAGACCTGTAGTATATATACGAATGTTTTGTTGTTTCATAAGTTGAGTCAGTGAAAAAAAGCCACAAGGTAATATTTGGTCCTAGTTAATATTTTCTCCAATTGATTATTCTCTGAGACTGGTGGTGGTATATAAATTTGGCTCTGAAAGTAATGATTTGAATAACCTCAGGAAACTCTTATGGTCTTAAAAAAATTTTTTTTCTTTTAATCTATGTGGTGGAAGTAATCTGCATCACCTAACTGGTTATCACAAGGTATGTTCAGAATCACTTGGAAAAGAATTGACTTATGTCCAAATGTAATTTTTCCACTGACAACACCCTGCTTATAAGGGTACTCAGGTGTTGGGCCTGGGGACCATGACCTTAGTGAACTGACGCACGTTTAGAGGCATCTTAAATTTGGGGCTTTTGTTAAGTTAATGTGGTGTGGTTGTGGCAGTGACGGGACAGCTGTCTGGGGTCCTTCCCCTCATACCCTATAGCTCCCATTGTTGGAGCTCCCACTATTAGCATTTTCCCTCAGTGGACTCACCCCCAAAAGCCTGCATAAGGATGGTTAATTCACAGTGACAGTGTCCACGGAGATGGAGGGCGTCAGTGTCAGTCGAATGATTGTAAGGAAGATCTCGTTAAAAACGCAGATTTGGATACCTGAGCAGCAATCAACTCAGAATCCCTTTCTCTGTGTCCTTTTCATTTTTCCTGGAGTGGTTTTCAAGAGGAGGAGCTCTTGTACTGTCCTCTGGAGCATTGGGGAAAGGTAGGGTGTTGTCACAGAGGCGGAGTGACACTGTGTGGTACTTGGTACTGACATCCTGTAACGTGCTGGACAGTCTTACGGGGGGGGGAACGGCCCCTCCCACAGTGAGGGGACAGCTGCACCTTTCCTGAAGAAGAGCCATCATCACGGTCCTGAACCGAAAGCCCAGGGCCCTTCTCAGTTCTGCTCTCTGGCGACAATACACTTCTCTTTAAGAGCATGTCTGCATTTTGCTTTCACGTTAGATCTGCTGGCCGACTTCAGCAAGTCACTTCATTCATCCAGTGCTCCCTTTGGTCCCATTTATAGTGTGAGGGTAGTAATAACTGACCTTTCAGGGCTGTGGTGAGGATTCAGCGGCATAGCGTATATATGAAGTGCCTAATGCTCATAGGTGGGGAAGGAAATGGCAACCCACTCCAGTATTCTTGCCTGGAGAATCCTGTGGACAGAGGAGCCTGGGGGGCTGTCCTCTGTGGGGTCGCACAGAGTCGGACACGACTGAAGCGACTTAGCAGCAGCAATGCCCCTAGGAGCAGCTCAATAAATGGTTTTCTCCTTCTTTCCATGAATGGGATGCCCACTTTAGAAAAAGATGGAGAAATGAATCAAGTGTTTCTTCAAGACTGCAGAGATGCTATTAAGTTCCTGCCTGCCCCTTCCACAGCAGACTGGCTGAAATTCCACTGGCTCTTTTTAGGAAAGAAGGGCAGGATGGAGCCTTCCTAAAGTGAGGTGGTTTCCCTTGGTGTGTACAACACGTGGGCCACAAGTGTTGTATGTGCAGTTCCTGGGCTTTCCTCTTTTGGGGTGCCAGTGTCTACCCAAGGGTAGAGAGGTTAGAGAGCAGAGCAAGTAGAAGGTGCCCTCAGCTGGTATGGGGTTGGGAGAGAGGGGCAGGGGTGGGCAGTGGGAGGGGAGGGAGTGCCAGGGCTGTGATCTCAGGCTAAGCTGGGAGCCATGAGGTCAGAGTCAAGCTATAGGTTACCCCTCGTCCCAGCCCAGGTGAGGATGGGGCCCATGTTCTGAAAGGCCCCTGAAACCTGGGTTAACAGAGGTTTAGCACAGGAGCAGAGCTCACTGCTGGTCTCATAATAATATCTATATTCTTTCAAGTGGCTTTTAATTGCCTTATGGGGATCTGGCCAGAGTTCACCTCTTGTATCACCCCCTTATAGATTATGCTTCAGGCACAGTGAAAGAATTTCTGTCCTTTTATCTCAAGGCTTGTTCTTCAGTCCTTCGTTTTTTCTCCTTTGGATGCTATCTTCACCCTGCCCTTCTGCCTTCAACAGCTTTTCAGAACACCCCTTGATACTGATTTCTAGGGAAGCCGCACTCCTCTCTGGATGTCTCTCCTATGTGTTTTCACTGTCCTAATTAAATTGTTGTTATTCGGTCACTCAGTCCCATTCGACTCTTTGTGACCCCATGGACTGCAGTACACCAGGCTTCCTTGTGTTTCACTGTCTTTTGGAGCTTGCTCAAACTCAGGTACATTGAGTCAGTGATGCTATCCAACCATCTCTTCCTCTATCATCCCCTTCTCTGCCTGCCCTCAATCTTTCTCAGCATCAGGGTCTTCTCCAACAAGTTGCTCTTCACATCAGGTGGTCAAAGTATTGGAGCTTTAGCATCAGTCCTTCCAATTAATATTCAGGGTTGATTTCCTTTAGGATTGACTGGTTTGATCTCTTAATTATATAATTAATAACAGTTTAGGTCACATTATGAAGTGTGAGTGAAGAGTATGAATATTGTACCCCAACTAAGATACACAAAGACTTTATTTTCCAATACTCAACTTCATTTCTGGCTTCAAGCTCCATATCCACCAAGCTAGAGAAAACATTTAACCTCAGAACTTGCCTCCAGACCTTGTCCTCTCCCCCACCCATGGTTGAGCTATGGTTCCAGGATCCCAAGCAAGAGGAGGACCCTGCAGTCCTTGATTCTTGGTGCTTACAGGTTGTCCGTGAGGAGCTCACTGCACCTGCCTCTCTGGTCTCTCCCAGTCCAGCTTCTCCTTGCTCCTCACATGCTCCCCAGGAACACAGGAACCTTGCCAGGCTGATGGGGTCTTCCTGGCCTTGAAATTCCATACCATTGAGTCTGCTTACATCACTGAGGAACAGGGCAAGGATTTCTGCTCCCACCACCAAGGAACTTCCTTCCTGGAGGCTTCACCTCCAGCACAAGGTGCTCTCCAGCCGATCTGGAGGGAGCTGTCCTGACCCTCCCTCCTCTCTCTTTCTTCCAACACAAACTACTTAAGCTTGGACTTTCTGTTCTGCTTTTTACTCCCTAGCAAACTCTGGGAATTCTCCAACAGGTTTAAGTATTTTGGAAAACAAAGGATCCTCCTCTGAGGCCATGAGTACATACTGACTTTCTAGTTGAAGGTTGAATGCAGAGGAGAGAAGCAGAGGGGAGAAAAAGCCCTTTAATATCCCAAGACATTACCCAGCCACAGGTGTCTGCCATTCACTGCTGAGCACAGAGACATAGGCTAAGTCGGTATACAACGAAAACATAACCTGTTCTCACCCAAATTCTAGAATTTATCACACACTCTCAGAATTCTTTCACTACATTTACTCCAGCATTTATTTGGGGGCTGCTCATGTCCCTTGTTACCTCCACTAATGTCCTTTAAATGTCTCCACACCAGCCTAATCTGTTTCAACAAAACATGATGTCCAGTTTAGAGTATTAAAAATAATGGAGGGACTTCCTTTGTGGGCCAGTGATTAATAGTTCACCTTCCAATGCAGGGGGCATGGGTTCGATCCCTAGCTGGGGAGCTAAGATCCCACCTGCCTCATGTCCAAAAATCCAGAACATAAACAACAGAAGTAATATGGTAACAAGTTAAAAATAATACAAATAATGGAAAGAAGGAAACCAAATCAAAACTCTGTTGCTAAAGACTGTGCATATATTGACTTTTCTGTAAAAGAAAAAAAAAGTCCCCATTGCAGATCAAGATATGGCATAATTTCAATTTGTATTAGGGGAAAAGGAAATTTTTTCCACACATTCTTTTTTTTTTTTTTTTGGTATCATTATTTTACTATCTTCCAGAAAGGAGAAAATAAACAGCAATAAATACATGAATTTAAAAGTTTTTATTTCTTCTTAAATTATGGGTTTTGTTGTTTTTAATTATCAAATTCAATATTACAGCATACAAAGTTTTTTTTTTTTAGAACGTGTAATGATCACTTAATGTCACTTATTTGTGTGTTCACACATGCAGTCTCTCTGGCAGATGTCGGTGGCACCGCGCTTCCTGGGAGGCGCTTGCAGTGTGTTTATGTGCATATTAATGAAACTCTACGACTCTCCTCTTTTAACTTAAACGCTTTGCTGCCACTTCAGCTGATTATGGCTTTGGATAATTGCCACAGTGAATCTTGTATTTAGTAGAAACAAAATATATTGATGACAAACATGTTTCCTATCCAAAGCCAGAAAGATGGATCTGAATTCAGATTGTGCAGTAAAAACAAATATGTAAACTCATTAGAGAGGCAAGATGCAAATTTACAAAGCCTGAGGAAAATAATGAGGACCGCTTCAAATCTGAGGGAAGAGGCAGCATCAGGCCTTGTTATTGTGAAACTTGGCTTGAACGTAGAATTTTCATGGCCTGTTGTGTGAAGGTGAATATTAAATTGTTGAGTCCTCTGGGAGGTGTCAGTGTAGGTGCCCAGTGACTGCAGTGGAGCAGCTATTGGGCTGGAATCACTGTGATCATGATTGTCATTCCTTGCTCTGTTTGCTTTGCACTCCTGCCTAAGCAGAGAACCAATACTTTAAGGCCATGGGTTTCCTTTAATACTGGCTAGGTGACTGTCTTAGTCTGCTCCAGCCACTGTGACAAAGCCACAACTCTCCCTAGACAGGGTGACTCAAACAATAAACATTTAGTTTTCACAGTTTTGGAGGCTGAGATATCCAAGGTCACGATATAGGCAGACCCAGTATCTTGTGAGGGCCTGCTTCCTGGTTCATAGATGGCCATCTTCTTGCTGTGTCCACCTATGGTGGAAGCTGCAAGGGAGCTCTCTGGGGTTTCTTTTGTAAGGGCACTAATCCCATTCATGAGGATTCTATTTTCATGATCTAATCAATTCCCAAAGTTCTCATATACCATCACTTTGGGGATTAAGTTTCAACATATTTATTTTTGCAGAGACACATTCAGTTTAAAAGAGTGGATTTACAGTTTTTTTAAAAAATAGTTCATTTTTCACATACTATGAATCCTAAAGGAAATCAGTTTTGAATATTCATTGGAAGGACTGATGTTGAAGCTGAAACTCCAATACTTTGGCCACCTCATGCGAAGAACTGACTCGTTGGAAAAGACCCTGATGCTGGGAAAGATTGAAGGCGGGAGGAGAAGGGGATGACAGAGGATGAGATGATTGGATGGCATCACTGATGTAATGGACATGAATTTGAGTAGGCTCTGGGAGTTGGACAGGGAGGCCTGGCGTGCTGCAGTCCATGGGGTTGCAAAGAGTCAGACACGACTGAGCGACTGAACTGAACTGAACTGAACTGATGCACCTGCTGCTGCTGCTGCTGCTAAGTCGCTTCGGTCGTGTCTGACTCTGTGCGACCCCATAGACGGCAGCCCACCAGGCTCCCCCATCCCTGGGATTCTCCAGGCAAGAACACTGGAGTGGGTTGCCATTTCCTTCTCCAGTGTATGAAAGTGAAAAGTGAAAGCGAAGTCGCTCAGTTGTGTCCGACTCCTAGCGACCTCATGGACTGCAGTCTACCAGACTCCGCCCATGGGATTTCCCAGGCAAGCGTACTGGAGTGGGGTGCCATTGCCTTCTCTGAGCGGGTGTACCTAAGCTCAGTTAAATGTTCTGCAAATGCAGGTGTCTCAAACCAAGCCTCCAGGACTACAGTGAGAGAGGGAAAGAGACAGGGAGAGAGTGAGAGAGGCCAACTTCTAATTATCTCTGAAGCCCTACCGGAAAAGTGACTTATGTGGTAGGCCAAATAATGACTTCCCAAAAGACTTCCATGTCCTAACCCGTGGCACCTGTGAGTATTACCTTATATGACAAGAACCTAGAACTCTGCAGATATAACCAAGGATACTGAGGTGGGAAGATGATCCTGGATCATCCAAGTGGGTGCAAAATGCCATCGTATGTACCTTTAAAAGAGGGAGGCAGACAGGACACGGAAGAGGGGAGAACCGTGTGACTATGGAACGGGAAGTGGAGGGGTCTCTTCTCATGCTGCCTGTCCTGTCCTGTCTCTACAGGGGTAGAGTTCAGACTTGACAGAGCTGTGATCATTCCAGAGCCTGGCCGGGCCTGCTTTCCCAGCCTCATCTCCTCCTGCTCACTGACACGTAACTTCACTGTGAACCAAAATCGTGCCTGTCCCAGGGGCATGGCATGGTGTCTTGTTTTGTTTTGTTCCGCTGCTCCTGATCCTCTTTACAAATTACTTTCTCTGCATTTGAAGCTGTTTTCTCTCATCTCCGCTTCCCCAAACCCCTTATCCTTCTAGAATCTGATCAAATGTCACTTCTCTCAAGCATTCCACCACTGTGTTGAATAACTTATCAGAAATCTGATTGTGTTTAGCTTTCCCTTGTATTTTTATTTCAGTAAATGGCATGACTCTTTTCCTGTGTGGATTCTGTGTCTTTTCATCTGGCCTTGAAATGGAAGCAGAAAGTGTTCTGTTAAGAGAGGCATTCAACAAATACAATGCAATAAGCAAATAACACCCAGCGACGACTGAATAAACTCAAATTATTTACTGAGAGCTCAATAGCCAAACAAGCATGTTGTGCAGTAGTATCGTTTTGCGGGTGGGAACATGCCACAGGGCTTGTGGAATCTTTGCTCCCTGACCAGGGATTGAATCTGTGCCCGCGGAAGAAAAGACATGGAGCCCTAACCACTGGAGCTCCAGGGAACTCACAGTAATACCCAGCGTGAGTGAAACATCGAGCAGTTGATCTCATAAGACGCAGCACTCACATCCTAGTCAATGAAACCTCCTAACGGTTTCCCCCCTCCTTGCTTGAGTCTGGCATTGGGCTGACTTAACAAAATGGTCAAATGCACAGTAAAATAGCTCAGAGTCTGGAAATGTACCAAGGGTCAGGCTATGGTTTCACCTTTATCGTGTCATGGCTCTGGGGTCGAGACTGTACCCATTGGTGACAACTGGCTGGATGTTGTCACTCTTGGTCATTGTGGGAAGAGGTAAATCCTGAGACAGTGAGACATTGGCACCAGTGAGGGGAGGACTTCTTACCTACCAGGACTGGCAGTAAACTGGATCCACCCTGCCAGGCCAGAAGAAGCCTAGATGGTTTTAGGAGGGGGACCGAGCTGCTGCTGGCCATCTGGAGGTGAGCCGAGGAATATAGGCAGAGCCAGTCTCTGCTTTCTGGCGACACTGACATTATGGACCTGACACATGCCTGTTAGCTTCTGAGAGCAAGGTTAGTCATCAGTCAGATCCACTTATACCTGAAACCTACCTGCCCCGCATTGATCAAGCTCCCTTTCACTGCCTTTATAAAAATGTGCGTTTTCTACAAGCCTCAAGTAGCCTAGTTAATAAGCTGTGTTGTAGGAGCTTGGCGTCAGCTGTGTCCAGTTGGATCTCCAGCCAATTAAGACTGATTAAGACCACCGACCCTCTGAATAGGCATGGGCAATGACTGCTGGGTGATCTCTTGACGTTAGAGGCTGAAGCTCCACCTTCTGCTCGAGTTAACTGCTATTTTTTTAGAGCTTATGTCTCATGGAGGAGCCAGGAGCTTGGTTGCATCTGCGCAAGATGGGATGACCACAGCTTTTCCCTCTCTCCAATTACCTCTCCCGGAGCTTGCTGCACCTGGGCTTTCTTCCACGAGCCCTGTGTATGCGGCAGGCGGAGCTCCACGCTAGGCTGCGAACTTTGGCATCTCAGGGTTTGGATTGCTGCGCATTGGCCACCAAAACTGGTTTGTTATCTCTTCGAACATAGCCAGGGCCTGGGCAGATGCTGGTGAAGTCTTCCGGTCGCCTGAAGATGTGCGGTTTTTGGCTTCATCGGTGACGGTAAGAGTAACTTGGGATGTAAATGAACAGCCCTGGGGATATTTGAACATGGGAGCAGGGAGTTTGGGAATGACAAAACATTCTGCTAATCTGGGTGTATGAGGTCTTCTATTTGGCACACTATGTGAACAGATTTGTTTATCCTAAGCTAGCAAAGGTGGATCTTTGGACAAATACAATTGGTCGGGTTGTTCAGCTTTCCAAGGGGGTTTCATCAGATTTGCAAATTTCTTCCCATGGTACCAGAAACTGCCAGATGATACTCCCTGGTATTTTCTCCTCCTCTCCCAACATTTATTTCCTGGTCACATGGTAAAATTTGAGCCAGTGGACCCCTAAGTAGGACTAATATGTGTATCTTCCAAGTACTGTTTGTAAAAAAGAAGTAGCTAAGCTTGGACTTTGCTGGTTTTTTTTTCCTCTCCATAAGCTGTTTCATTGATGTAATGTTGACCCAGCTTCAACAGGAAGGGTAATGCCCTCCAATGATGCTGAACAACACAGTAGAAAGAACCTGAGCTCCTGGAGAAGTCTCGCTTAGATCTCCCCAGCTGTTTCATGAGAGAAATAGAAGTCAGTCTTGGTGAAGTTACTTATTTTTGGCATCTTGTTTTTGCAGTGTCATTCTAGTTAATACAGATATCAGTACTTACCATTATAAAACATTAAATATGTGGTATGGCCCTAGATATTAGAGAGTCAGTTCAGTTTAGTCGCTCAGTCGTGTCCGACTCTTTGCGACTCCATGAATTGCAGCACGCCAGGCCTCCCTGTCCATCACCAACTCCCAGAGTTCACCCAAACTCATGTCCATCGAGTCGGTGATGCCATCCAGCCATCTCATCCTCTGTCGTCCCCTTCTCCTCCTGCCCCCAGTCCGTCCCAGCATCACAGTATTTTCCAATGAGTCAAGTCTTGGCATGAGGGGCCACAGTACTGGATGTTAGAGAGGAGGCAGTGGGAAAAACAGAAATTTCAGATATTGGGAAGCTGATGAACTTTGTACTGTCAAGGTAACATTTGGTAAGATTGTCTTCAATGTTTAGAAGACAGACCCCATGTCTATCTAATCATTAGCTCTACAGAAAGCAGTTGGAAGGAGCCAGGTTATTTACATGTTGGCTGTTCTTTGCTGCTTGCCACAGGTGATTATTAGAAATTAGCCCAGGCAAGAATTGGCTAATTAAAAGCAGAAAGATAATAGAACCCATGTGTTGGAAAAGTCAACTGTTATTGATCCCACAAAGGCAAAAAATGGTTACCGGGTGTGCTCTTCAAAGTACTCCCGTTAAAAGATTCTCAACCAAACAAGGGAAATTAGTCCTAGCAATAAAGATCAGATTAAGTCTGTTGTGTCAGATGGCCGCAAGGGAGTGGCCTTTTTTTTTCTTCTTTGATTTCTACTTTATTTGGTTGCGCCAGGTCTTATTTGTGGAATGTTGGATCTGTGATTTTTGTTGCAACAGGCAGACTCTTAGTTGCAGCAGATGGGAGCTAGTTCCCTGAACAGGAATCCAACCTGGGCCCCCTGCATTGAAAGCATGGAATCCCAGCCCCTGGACCACCGGGGAAGTCCCAGGAGTTGCCTTTCAAGTGAGGAAGAGTGATGGCTAAGCTCAGAAGCCAGGAAATACGATGGGCTTAAGAAATCATGGGCAGTACAGAACTCTGGGTGTTACGGATACATTAATCAAACCAGAATAAAAAGATCAGAACTCTGTCTTTTATTCAAGCAAACTTTATTGCCAAACAAACCATGGACTTGTGATTGTTCAATCCTAATATAATCCTCAGGCACCTAAAACTGGAATAGGAAGCAGTCTAAAAGAAAGTGCGCATTCCTGAGGAGGGCTCACAAAAGAAACGCCTCCAATCCCCACTGTGGCTGCGAGGGGCAAGGGACAAGGAAGAAACACCGAGGCAAAGACACCAGTTCAGGGCAGAGTGGGCAAGGGGATGCCTCCCAGAAAACAAAACCAAGGTCTAACCATGAAAATACTCCACTGTGTTTGGTACATTCAAAACACTTCCCTTTGGTACAGGCCTCCCTTATAAACAGGACTTTTACTATATTCTTTTAGGCAGTTAAGGGTAACAAGGAAAACTGAGTATTCGGTTTGTTAAAAATTATGAGCCTATTCTTTTCTATTGTGGCTTATCACAGAATATTGAATATAATTCCCTGTGCTTACAGTAAAATATAAAATATATATGTGTAATTGAATCACTTTGCTGTACGGGAGAAATTAATACAACATTGAAAGTCAACTATATTTCAGTAAAAAAGAATAATTTTTAAAAATTAGCCTAAATTAATCCCCATGCCAAAGAGATATTTTGGGGTGGCAAATTTTGCTCCTCTGAGTTTCATCGGTAAATGTCTATTGAATGAACACATGAAAACTATTCTGGATTATGCGTGACTGGTTTCTTTCCCTTAAATTTAGTTTATTTATTATTATTACTTTTCACCTGCACCGGGTCTTCATTGCTGTGAGCGCTTCCTCTAGTTGCGGTGAGTGGGGACCTCTAACACTGCTCTCATCATGGCGTACAGGCTTCTCGCTGCGGTGGCGTCGCTAGTCGTGGAGCGCAGGCTCTAGGTGTCGGCTTCCGTAGTTGCAGCCACGGGATCAGTAGTTCTGGAGTGCAGGCTTAGTTGCTCTATGGCATGTGGGATCTTCCTAGACCAGGGATTGAACCCGTGTCCCATACGTTGGAAACATCGAGTCTTATCCACTGGGGAAGTCCACGTGGCTGGTTTCTAAAGTGAGATGTGTATGTTGCTTAAGACCTGGAACTTTCCTCATAGTGTTACCTGAGTGACCGTTGCCCCAGATGAGAGAAACTAGGTGTCAGTCTGTTCAGGCTGCTGGAACCAAATAACCACAGAATAAGTAGCTCCCTGGAGAAGGGACTGCCAAACCATTTCGGTATTCCTGCCTCAAGAACCCCATGAACAGTGTGAAAAGGCAAAAAGATATGACACTGAAAGATGAACTCCCGAGGTCAGTAGGTCCTCAATATGCTACAGGAGATCAGTGGAGAAATAACTCTAGAAAGAATGAAAGGATGGAGCCAAAGCAAAAACAACACCCAGTTGTGGATGTGACTGGTGGTAGAAGCAAGGTTCGATGCTGTAAAGAGCAATATTGCATAGGAACCTGGAATGTTAGGTCCATGAATCAAGGCAAATTCGAAGTGGTCAAACAGGGGATGGCAAAAGTGAACATCGACATTCTAAGAATCAGCGAACTAAGATGAACTGGAATGGGTGAATTTAACTCAGATGACCATTATATCTACTACTGTGAGCAGGAATTCCTTAGAAGAAGGGGAGTAGCCATCATAGTCAACAAAAGAGACCGAAATGCAGTACTTGGATGCAATCTCAAAAATGACAGAATGATCTCTCTTTATCACCAAGGCAAACCATTCAATATCATGGTAATGCAAGTCTATGCCCCGACTGAATGCTGAAGAAGCTGAAGTTGAACGGTTCTATGAAGACCTACAAGACTTTCTATAATTAACACCCCAAAAAAGATGTCCTTTTCATTCTAGGGGACTGGAATGCAAAAGTAGGAAGTCAAGAAACACCTGGAGTAACAGGCAAATTTGGCCTTGGAGTACAAAATGAAGCAGGGCAAAGGCTAATAGAGTTTTGCCAAGAGAATGCACTGGTCATAGCAAACACCCTCTTCCAACAACACAAGAGAAGACTCTACACATGGAAATCACCAGATGGTGAATACTGAAATCAGATTGATTATATTCTTTGCAGCCAAAGATGGAGAAGCTCTAAACAGTCAGCAAAAACAAGACTGGGAGCTGACTGTGGCTCAGATCATGAACTCCTTATTGCCAAATTCAGACTTAAATTGAAGAAAGTAGGGAAAACCACTAGACTATTCAGATATGACCTAGATCGAATCTCTAAAGATTATACAGTGGAAGTGAGAAATAGATTTAAGGGGCTAGATCTGATAGACAGAGTGCCTGATGAACTATGGACGGAGGTTTGTGACATTGTACAGGAGACAGAAATCAAGACCATCTCCAAGAAAAAGAAATGCAAAAAGGCAAAATGGTTGTCTGAGGAGGCCTTACAAATAGCTGTGAAAAGAAGAGAAGCCAAAAGCAAAGGAGAAAAGGAAAGATATACCCATTTGAATGCAGAGTTCCAAAGAATAGCAAGGAGAGATATGAAAGCCTTCCTCAGCGATCAATGCAAAGAAATAGAGGAAAACAATAGAATGGGAAAGACTAGAGTTCTCTTCAAGAAAATTAGAGATACCAAGAGAACATTTCATGCAAAGAGGGGCTCAATAAAGGACAGAAATGGTATGGACCTAACAGAGGCAGAAGATATTAAAAAGAGGTGGCAAGAATACACAGAAGAGCTATACAAAAAGATCTTCATGACCCAGATAGTCATGATGATGTGATCACTCACATCAAGCCAGACATGCTGGAATGCGAAGTCAAGTGGGCCTTAGGAAGCATCTCTACGAACAAAGCTAGTGGAGGTGATGAAATTCCAGTTGAGCTATTTCAAATCCTGAAAGATGATGCTGCGAAAGTGCTGCACTCAATATGCCAGCAAATTTGGAAAACTCAGCAGTGGCCATAGGACTGGAAAAGCTCAGTTTTCATTCCAATCCCTAAGAAGGCAATGCCAAAGAATGTTCAAACTACCACACAATTGTACTAATCTCATACTCTAGCAAAGTAATGCTCAAAATTCTCCAAGCCAGGCTTCAACAATATGTGAACCGTGAACTTCCAGATGTTCAAGATGGATTTAGAAAAAGCAGAGGAACAAGAGATCAAATTGCCAACATCCACTGGATTGTAGAAAAAGCAAGAGAGTTCCAGAAAAACATCAATTGCTGCTTTATTGATTATGCCAAAGCCTTTGACAGTGTGGATCACAATAAACTGTGGAAAATTCTGAAAGAGATGGGAATACCAGACTACCAGACCTGCCTCTTGAGAAACCTGTATGCAGGTCAGGAAGCTACAGTTAGAACTGGACATGGAACAACAGACTGGTTCCAAATAGGAAAAGGAGTATGTCAAGGCTGTATATTGTCACCGAGCTTATTTAACTTATATGCAGAGTACATCATGAGAAATTCTGGGCTGGAGGGAGCACAAGCTGGAATCAAGATTGCTGAGGGAAATATCAATAACCTCAGATAGGCAGCTGACACCACTGTTATGGCAGAAAGTGAAGAGGAACTAAAGAGCCTATTGATGAAGTGAAAGAGGAGAGTGAAAAAGTTGGCCTAAAGCTCAACATTCAGAAAATGAAGATCATGGCATCTGGTCCCATCACTTCATGGGAAACAGATGGAGAAACAGTGGAAACAGTGGAAACAGTGGCAAAACTATTTTTGGGGGCTCCAAAATCACTGCAGATGGTGATTGCAGCCATGAAATTAAAAGACACTTACTCCTTGGAAGAAAAACTATGACCAACCTAGACAGCATATTAAAAAGCAGAGACATTACTTTGACAACAAAAGTCCGTCTAGTCAAGGCTATGGTTTTTCCAGTAGTCATGTATAGATGTGAGAGTTGGACTACAAAGAGAGCTGAGCACTGAATTAATGCTTTTAAACTGTGGTGTTGGAGAAGACTCTTGAGAGTCCCTTGGACTGCAAGGAGATCCAACCAGTCCATCCTAAAGGAAATCAATCCTGAATGTTCATTGGAAGGACTATTGTTGAAGCTGAAACTCCAATACTCTGGCCACCTGATGCAAAGAGCTGACTCATTTGAAAAGACCCTGATGCTGGGAAAGATTGAGGGCAGGAGGAGGAGGAGACAACAGAGGATGAGATGGTTGGATGGCATCACTGACTCAATGGACATGAGTTTGAGTAAACTCCGGGAGTTGGTGATGGACAGGGAGGCCTGACGTTGCAGTCCATGGGGTGGCAAAAAGTCAGACAGGACTGAGCGACTGATCTGAACTGAATGAATAGATATTTATTCCTCCTAGTTCTGGAAGCCGAAAGTCCAAGATGAAGGCTGCCAGCCAGCAAGTGGAGGTGAGAGCCCTCTGCCAGCTTGCAGATGACATGGTGTCCTCACATGGCAGAATGGCCCAGGGGGCTGTGTGCTCCTTTTTTATGATTGCCTGAGTCCCATTCATGAGGGCAGAGGCATCACCTCCTATTGCCGTCACCTTGAAAAATGGGTTTTTGACATGAATTTAGGGGCACACAAGTATTAAGCCCACAGCAATAGGTCTAAGACATGATTCTGAAAGGCCATGTGCAAGCTAAGTCACTTAAGTTATGTCTGACTCTGTGTGACCCCATGGACTGTAGCCCACAAGACTCCTCTGTCCATGGGATTCTCCAGGCAAGAAAACTGGAGTGGGTTGCCTTTTCCTTCTCCAGGGGATCTTCCCAACCCAGGGATTGAATCTGAGTTTCTTATGTCTCCTGCGTTGGCAGACAAGTTCTTTACCACTAGTGCCACTTGGGAAGCCCCGAAAGCTCATCTTTGGGGGGAATGTTAAGCTAAAATAGAATGCTGAGTAGGTAAAACCTTCTGTAGTTCTTCTGGTCACTGTTCTCATGCACTGCCACACCTGCAGCATTTACAGTCTTGACTGTTTCCTTTCAGAGATCTTGATTTAGTCTGCAGGACTTCTTCCAGCGCATCTAAGTAATTTCCAAGCATAATGGAACAAATCAATGTGAGATCCCCTGTAGGTCCCAAACCCTCCAAAATGTACCAGACGTTAGTAAGAAGACATCTCTTAAAGTCATGCTTAGACTGGCTCCCTCTGGTTGAAATCTCACACCAATGTCTTCCCACGGGAGCTGCACACGTTGCAGTATGGTGATATCCATAAACCCGATTACTGACAGAGACAGAGGTAGATTACAGTCTGCTGCTAAGCCGCTTCAGTTGTGTCCGACTCTGTGTGACCCCATAGACGGCAGCCCACTAGGCTTCTCTGACCCTGGGATTCTCCAGGGAAGAACACTGGAGTGGGTTGCTATTTCCTTCTCCAATGCATGAACATGAAAAGTGAAAGTGAAGTCGGTCAGTCCTGTCTGACTCTTAGCGACCCATGGACTGCAGCCTACCAGGCTCCTCCATCCATGGGATTTTCTAGGCAACAATACTGGAGTGGGGTGCCATTGCTTTCACTGAGATTACAGTCTACAAATATTTATTTAGGGACTCCTATGTGACCCAGCGGCTAGTACAGATAGCTAGATCCCACATGCCATAAACAAGAGTCCACCTGCCACAGCTAACGATGACACATGGTGCAACTAAGACCCAGTGCAGCCAAAGAGATAAAAATAAATATTAAAAAAATGCTTATAATTCTGTCCTCATTTGTATTACCCTTATTTTACAAGGAGGTTTCCTGATGATGGAAGTCTTGGGGAATAGGTGGGCTTCCTGCGTGGGATCTATCGGAACCCCTCCAAGTTCACTTCTTCCCCCCAACAGTGCCTCTAACACTTTCTTGCCTTTACTCCTAAGTGTGGGATGGTGACCTTCGTCAGTCTCCATCGACTGTCCTCAGATGTGTGGTGATGGTGACACAGAATGAACACTAGACCCAGTTGCCCTTCTGTTGGCAACTAGCACTGAATCTTGCCCTGAGTGTGAAAGGAAATCACTCAGTACCTGAAAGTGTCTCATTGTGCTTCAGGTGTTCTAGGTTTATAACAGCCTCTTGTGATCTTAAAGCCTTCTCAAGTAGACTCCAGTGATCAGATTCTGAAAGAATTGAAATTTAGAATATTCCTATCACCTTGGATTCCACCCCCACCCCCTGCCCACAGTACACTGTTAGGATGAGGCTGTCTAGTTTCAAATTAGCCCAGACTCCCTTTCTTTTCCATGCGTTGGGTTTACTCGTGTTCTTGCAACATTTGACAGCTTGTCCACCCCTGCTCTTTTTTCATCACTCCTGTTCTGGAGACGAGAATTCGTAGAGGTCTCAACTCATGTGTTTAAGTGAACATCCCCCTCTGACTTCGCTTTTTTTCCTTTGCGAATAAATGCATGGCCTATATGATTTGGTATTGTGTTCCATGGCTTTGGGTGACATAATTTAATTTTTTATGCTCACATGCAAATAAGCATCATCCAATAATAAAAAGTGGTAGACATACTTGAATGGAAAGCTTTGATAATTATACCATCTTTAAATTAATTAATGAGCCAAAGGCAGCTAAACATTAGCATTTAGAAAGATCTCTACAGCATTAGCTACTAATGAGTTCATTTAGATCCATCATGCAACTCGTTTTGGAAAGCACAGACCATATTTAATCATATTCAATCATATCTAATATTGAAATTATGAACACAAGGCATTGTTGAGTGTGAAATTACCATAGAATTTTTATTGTTAAATATATTTCTTGTTGGTACTCCTAGATGAATGATAATTTGACAAAGTAGGTAATCTGCATACAGTGGGCCATTTATGGAATAATAAAGAATTCTAGGCTCTCTTGATTTGTGTTGATCATTCACATACAGATTCTAAATTCATTTCCCCCAGCTGCTTCAGAGGTTCTCCTGACTTCAGGCAAGAAGGATGCCCTTTTGGACTTCTTTTTCCTTTGAGTCTACAGTTTCTTTTTCTTTTTCTTTTTTTTGAGAGGACAGAAAATTTTAGAAATGTATTTCCGCAATCGGCTAATATCATTAAAAATTAAAAAATTAAAATGTAATAATAATACAAAACCAGCCTTCCTGCACCACTTGATGAAATTATATGTAGCTGTGGTCACAGGATATTCAAAGATTCAGCTTTAGTAGATTTCGCCAAACAGTTTTTCACAGTAGTTGTACTAATTTGCATTCTCACCAGACATATGTGAGCTAGGTACCTCTTAATACAATTAAATTGTTTCTTCTAGCTATGTACACTACAACAGTGGCCAGCTGCCAGATATAGGATTGTACTGTTTATCTTCCCTTTTAAAACTCATGCTATTAGTTATGCTAACACCGGCTTCTGCAGTAGCTTCAGTTTATTTCTCACTCACTAAACAGTTCAGTGTGGGAGAATACCCGGCAAGGCAATCTCCTCTCCTCTGAGCAGTGATTCAGGGATTCAGAATTATTGCATTTAGTGGCTCCACCATATTTGACATGTGTCTTCCAGTGTGAGCCTGAGTTTAGACATCCAGAGGAGTATGGAGAAGGCACACTGTCTTTTAACTATCTCAGCCACAAAGTGACACATTTTTTTCTGTTCACATACCCTTAGTAGGAAAAAGTCACATGCTACATCTTTGCATCTCCTCCCTCCTGGGGAGGGGGCAAGCAGGAGAGGAAAAGTTCTGGGCTAGGCAGCTGATTCTATTAATAATTCTACACTTAGACAAAGGGGCACAAATACCTGCTGTGCAGCTGTGTTTGCCATGTGTGGCTTGGTGTTCTTGTATTTCCCTCTCTCAGAAACTGTCGTCAGGAGCCCTGGCTGAAAGCAGTGATGACAGATCAATTGAAGAATCTTAGAAAACGTGATGGAAGGATTTGTCATGGAAAAACATAACCCACTGAGACCCAGATCATAGAAGAAATACTGTATAAATCCTTGTAGGCTGTGAGCCTCTGTCTGCATGGTAACATCTTAAATACTCCTCTCACTGTTTGACAGCTTTCTCATAACTCTGAACCAGAACTCAGTAAGGAGGAGGCGGAGAATGATTTGCAGGGAAATCACTGCAAATTGATTTGAAATCACCACCAAGTGAGGCTGCAGAATGGCACATTCATTTTCTGTGATCTCATCCAGTGTGCTGATAGATCCTCAGTAAGCAACAGGCATTCAATATTTGAGAGTCCTGATCAAAGGAAGGTCTTGGATTTGGACCTGGAGAAAGCTTCTGGTCAGGCCGGACTTGGTCATATCCAACATCTATGTCTTAAGCATAAGACAAAAGTACAGATCACATGCATCTGAGGTAGCAAATGGGAGAAAGGTGGAGGGCCCAGCATCCATCATCTATTCTGAGGTCATGATGATTTTGTTCTACAAAATAAAAGGGTATGAGGTTTATGACTGAAAGTATTAGCATAGGAAGGGAAAGTAGCAGTTTCTGTCCCAGGTAACAGACAGAGCTATCTGGCTAAGACCTACTTATCTCCCATTTCTCTGAATCATAACCGGAGCCACCTGTGTACGTTAATAGGCTCGCTTCCTTTTCATCTGCTTCCTGAAATGTCTGTTATGTTATGAGGATGCTTTTGGTTGAATGAATTTTGAGGTTTTAAAAATGAGTAAGTTGCCATGCGGTGCTGATATCTGTATGCATAAGAGGTGGTTTGGGGGGAATGGTGGGGGAGGGTGGAGAAGTTTCCAGAAACAACAGCTACATATATGGAATACTATGCAGTGTGCAGTTACTATGCGCTACATACTTTATCTGTAGTATTCCCTTTAATCCTCATGTGAAGAAGGAAAATGAGATTCAGGGAGGTGACTGCTTGTGACCACTCAACTAATAGAAGGAGTCACAGTATGAGTTGATTCTGCCTCCCAGTCACAGGAGCTTCCCAGGTGGCACTAGTGGTCAAGAGTCTGCCTGCCAGTGTAGGAGATGCAAGAAATGAGGGTTCGCTCCCTGGCTCAGGAAGATCCCCTGGAGAAGGGATAGGCTATGCACTCCAGTATTCTGGCCTGGAGAATTCCATGGACTGTATAGTTCA
This sequence comes from Budorcas taxicolor, assembly GCF_023091745.1. Lineage (NCBI taxonomy): Eukaryota > Metazoa > Chordata > Mammalia > Artiodactyla > Bovidae > Budorcas > Budorcas taxicolor. Next base: position 154,427,207 of record NC_068910.1, read on the forward strand.
TGGGGTCACAAAGAGCTGGACACAACTGAGCGACTTTCACTTTCTACACGCGCTAGTAAGAACGTAAGCAGTGGATCAAAATCCTCTCCAGCTTTCACAGTTAAAAGGTTAGCCAGCCGAGGGCGTCTGTTCCAAGTTTTTCTGCCACACCGCTGGAAAGATAGAAGCTTGTTTTCTAGAACCGTAGCATACAGCCATCCATAAAGCGGGGCGCCGGTCACAGTAACTGTCTTTCAAGTGATGGATGGTAGTGGTGTTTGGGAGCTACTCTGGCGTTATTTGTTTTGAAAGTGCACGGACCAGCTGAGTTTCACAACCATTAGGAGTATTGGGTTGTTACAATAAATATCAATAAAAAATACAACGGCTCCAAAGAACCAGTGGATTTTAGAAAAGGTGGCTTTAATGCCTGCACACTGTATGTCAGGTTGCCTCAAAATGATAAATTATTTACCAGTGAGAGAGGCAAATTAATTCTGTAGTAAAAGAGACTTTAATTTGTTACCCAGGCTGAAGGAAACTGGAAATATCAAACTGTAACTCTATCAGGAGTTTGTTTCTTTTAGATACCTTATTTTGCTCACCAAAATATTGGCCAGTATTTGACCTCTGCCAGACAGTTGTACCAGTTTAGGGAACATTTATGTTTTTCAGTTCCTTTCCATCTGTTTTCAATCTCAGTGTGCTGAATTTCACAATAAACTTAATTAGAATTGCTTTATTAGAGGCATTAGACCCTGTTAAAAATTTAAGCCTGCAGTTGTACTAAACATATATTGCATATTTATTTAGGGCTAGTGGATACCCTATGAAACAATGCAGATGTGGGATACATCCATTATTTCAGAAAGTTCATTGGACAGCCTTGTCTTCATCCTGTCCAAGGGCATAAGCAAATGTGCAGGAGGAAGGCTTTCTTTTAAAAAGTCTTGGCCTGGGAGACTCCCCTGGTGATCCAGGTTAAGACTCCATGTTTCCAATACAGGAGGCCCTGGTCAGGGAACTAGGATTCCACAAGCTACAGCCAGAAAAAGACAAAAAGAAAACTGTCTCGGCCTGGACATGGCACACATCACTTCTGCTCACTTTTGTTGGTAGAAATATGTCTTTTGAGCTTCCACGTGATGGGGCCTGGTGTCCTAGTCCATTTGGGCTGCTGTAACAAAAATACCGGGGACTGGGTGGTTTATATGACAGATGTTCATTTTGCATGGTTCTGGGGTCTGAGAACTTCAAGATAAAGGGGCCAACAGGCTGCATGTCTGGTGAGGACGTGCTTCTGGATTCAGAGGTGCTGTCTTCTCACTGTGTCCTCATGTGGTGGAGGGAGTGAGAGAGCTCTCTGGGGTCGCTTTTATAAGGACATTAATGCAGCTCATGAGACTTCCCCATGACCTAATCACCTCCCAAAGGCCCCATCTCCAGATACCATCACATTAGGGTGTAGGTTTCAACATCTGAATTCTGGGGGAGGGGACACCAGCCTGATTTTGGGGCTGCAGCACCTGAGTAGCTACAGTCCTATACCATGGACTGAATTTTATGGGGCCATAACCATTGCCACTAAGCAAGTTTAATAATGCAGACATGGTCAGAGGAAAAGCCTCTGGAGTCAGGCTTGGATTCAAGTCCTTCTTCTGCCACTTCCAAACTGACATTGAGCAAGTAGGATGTACGGACTCAGCTTTGTCATTCTTAAAAGGCAACAGTGATGATACCTAATTCCTAGGACATTTGCCACGATTAAGTATTAAAATGTATATCCTATAGAAGTGCAAATGTGCTTTGAAGTTCAAATGTGTGCACACATGTGACATTGTCTCACGGATCACAGCTCTTCATCGGTCCCTGCAGCCTTGCTTTTTGCTGTGTGACTTTGCAGTCTCATTTCCTGCCCCTTGACTCTGGAGTGACCCCGTGACTTGTTCTGGCCAGTGGAATGAGGTGAGGATGTCACTGTGCTAGTCCTGAGCCTAGGTTATAAGAAACCTTGTGGGTTTCTGCCATCATGAGAAATCTGCTTAGGGTAGCTTGTTGATCCCAGGAAGAGGTTGGTGGCTACATGGAGAAATGGTACTAGTTGGACCGGCAGCTTAGACCACCTCAACCTTGAGCAGAGGCATGACCTAAGTAAATGTCTATTATTGTATAGTAGAGAGGTATTGTTGCTTGCTGACTGTTGTTCTAGTGAAAGTAAACAGCTACAACTAGTTTGTTCATCTATGTCTATTCACTTGAACAACTTTTGACAATTAATAGAATCTAAAATACTAAACAGCAGTAAAGGAAAAGTTTGGCTTGAGTTTTAAAAATATTTTTAAAATATTTCTTCTTACATTGTCTGGTACTTTTCATATGGTGACTCAAAGAAATAGTAAATAGTGATAACAAATGAGACAAGATAAAACAAGAGAGGAATAATTAAGTGATCATTGCTTTTTTCCCCCTTAATTTTTTAAAATTGAACTCTGGTTGAATTAGAATATTGTGTTTCAGGTATACAGCACTTGGAGAATTTTTTCCTAGATAATTTTCCCTCATAGGTTGTTAAAAGGTAATGGTTATAATGCCATGTGCTACACAGTGAAACCTTGTTGCCTGTCTGTTAGATATGTAGTAGTTTGTATCTGTTAATCCCATACTCCTAATTTGCCCCTCCCCAGCTCCTTCCCTCTCTGGGACCGTAAGTTTGTTTTCTATGTCTGTGAGTCCTTCCTGTTTTGCATGTAGACGCACTGGTATCATTTATTAGATTCCACATATAAGTGATATCATAAAATAGTCTTCTCTCTGTTAGTGACATGTTTCACTAAGCCTAATATTCTTTAGGTCCATCCGTGTTGCTGTAAATGGCATTATTTCATTCTCCTTTGTGACTGAGTGATACTCCATTGTATATATGTACCATATCTTAAGTCAGTCATCTGTGGATGGGCAGTTGGATTGTTTCCTTGTTTTTGCTATTATAAAGTGCTATTATGAACATCGAGGGTGTGTCTTTTCAAGTTTGAGTTTTCCTTTTCTCCCAGATACATATTGAGGAGTGAAATTGCTGGATCGTACGATAGTTCTGTTTTTAGTTTTTTAAGGAAATTCCATACTGTTTTACATAGGGGCTGCACCAGTTTATACTTTCAAAAGTGTAAGAGAGTTCCCTTTTCTCCATACCCAGCATTTATTATTTGTAGACTTTTTGATAATAGCCATTCTCACTGCTGTAAGGCGATGCCTCATTGTGGCTTTGATTTACATTTCCCTAATAATCAGCGATGTTGAGCATTTTTTCACGTGCCTGTTGGCCTTCTGTATATCTTCTTTGGAGAAATGTCTTTTTAGGCCTTCTGCCCATTTTTTTTGATAAGGTTGTTTATTTTTTTATATTGATTGTATGAGCTGCTTGTATGTTTTGGATATCAACCCTGTGTCAGTTACATCATTTGCAAATATTTTCTTCCAGTCTATAAGCTGTCTTTTTGTTAATAGTTTCTTTTCTGTTGTGCTTTTAAGTTTGATTAGGTCCCATTTATTTTCACTTTTATTTCATTTGGCTTGGGAGACTGTGTGACCAGGGTTTTTAGGTTAAGTGCTAGATTGTAAATATTTTCAAGTTTGCAACTTCTCAGCTCTGCCTTTGTGGTGTGAAAGTAGCCACAGACAATATGTAAGCAGATGAGTGTAACTCTGCTTTGTTGCTGATGTTTAGTCCCTAAATCATGTCCAACTCTTTGCAACTCCATGGACTGTAGTCCACCAAGCTTTTCTGTCCGTGGGATTTTCCCAGACAAGAGTACTGGAGTGAATTGCCATTTCCTCCTCCAGAGGATCTTCTCAAACCAGGGATCTCACCCGTGTCTCCTAGCAACCATTGCTCCTGCGTTGGCAGGTGGATTTCTTTACCACTGAGCCACCTGGAAAACCCAAATGAGCCCACAGAGGTAGGTGGTGGGACTTATGCATACTAACCATTGGTACTGAGATAAATATGCTTAGATCCATGCCTCAGTACACATACTGTAAACAGACAAGTGTGAACTTACAGAAAGAATACAAAATTATAAGACATGAGAAAGGATTATTATTCTGGCTGTAAAGGGCAACAAATTAAGAGCTATTGTTGAGTTGAATAAGATCATCTAATTTAAATCTTCAGCCTAATACTCAGCACACATACTCAGGGCATGTTCTAGGACTGGGAATTATATTAATATAAGAGCAATATAAAAATAGTATAAATAAGCTGATACGTTTAATTATATAAATATAAAATCCTTTATATCTGCTCAGTAAAAATCAGTTAAGATAAAAGGGAAAATCATATAAAAACATATATAAGCTCTGTAAGTGTAGCATAGTACTGCTTCATCAGCCTGAGGTACTAATGAGGCCATATCTCACTATCAGGAAATTGTTTTTTCATCCCATGGAGTCCCTTCATCCATAGGTTTACTCAGCCCGAGATATTAGTCTACGGTATGTTGACTTCTTTGAAAGAGAACTGAAAAATCTAACTAGTCTCCAGTAAGCCTGATGCTCCTGTAGGGAGTCTTGTGAAGCTCTGGGAATCCTGCTGTTAGCTTTATAATACATGGTATCTGATATGTTGAGCTATTCTAGGGTTGATGGCTCTAGAGCTTAGATGAGCTCCCTTTATACTGGCTAACACCTATGCTGCCACAGAGCTGCTGCCAACACTGTTATGGGGAGGGGCACACAGGGTAGGGTAGTGTGGGATATCTGGGAGCCCTGCCCTCTTCCATCTTCCTCCTAAGGCCATATTGTTTCCATTGTCTTATCATTCCCAAAGTCTGTCTGAAGTACGCTCCACCTTCATTGCTTCTCTTGACATCTTTCTGGTGCTGTAGTTTGCTACTCAAGGCTCCTTACAAACATTTCTGAACAGTCTGGCATAGGTGGTTTCCCCAAGCTCTGGGCTGATCAGAGTTACCCCAGGTCACTGTGATGGTTAATTTTACATGTCACCTTGGCTAAAGGGTGCCCAGATGGCTGGAACCAACACTGTTTCTGGGTGTGTCTGGGAGGATGGTTCTGGAAGAGATGGGTTTGATTCCGTAGACTGAGTAAAGACAGCTGGTTGATGCCCAGCCACATGGGTGATGGGAACCTGTTGAGGGCCCAGTCAGAGCAAAAAGGGTGGAGGAGGGTGACGTCTCTTTCACTGTGAGCTGGGTCATCCATCTTCTGCCCTTGGACATCGGTGCTGCTGGCTCTTGGGCCTTCAGACTCTGGGGTTTACCCCCCACTCCTCCCCTAAACTGGGAATTACACCATTGGCTCCCCTTGCTTCTCAGGTCTATTGACTTGGACTGACTTCCCTGGCACCTCAGTTGGTAAAGAATCTGCCCATGATGTTAGGAACCAGATTCCATCTCGGGTTGGGAAGATCCTCTGGAAAAGGGAATGGCTACCCACTCCAGTATTCTGGCCTGGAGAATTTCACGGACAGAGGAACCCAGAGGGCTACAGTCCTTGAGGTCATGAGTCGGACATGACTGAACAATTAACACTTTCTTAGTTCTGCAGTTTGTCAGCCACCGATTGTGCGGGTTGTGGGATTCTTGGCTTCTGTAACTGTATGAGCCAATTCTTACGATGACTTTCCTCTTAAACATATCTCTCTCTATATATATATCCTACTGGTTCTATTTCTTTAGAGAACTCTAATAGAGAACTTTAATTACTACATAAATATTATGAATAAAGCATTAATAACATAAAGTGAATAGAAATCTATACAGACAATACTTAAAAACAAATGATTAAATACAAATTCTGAATCTTTCCTGTCCCCTGTGAGATAGAATGCAGTTTCTTGCCTTTCCTTTTTAGTTCAATTTTTTTTTTTTGTGGCCCTCCAATGTTGAGGCACTTAGGGGAGAGAGGTGAGTTGGTATTTTTGTCAAAAAAGGAACTTTGAAAACAAATGCCACAGGCTTCTAGCCAGAGATTTGTTGTTATTCAATCGCTAAGTCGTGTCCGACTCTTTGTGACCCCATGAACTGCAGCACGCCAGGCTTCTCTGCCATCACTATCTCCCTGAGTTTGCTCAAACTCATGTCCAGTAATGCCATCCAACCATCTCCTTCCCTGTGGCTCCCTTCTCCTCTTGCCTTCAATTTCCCCAGAATCAGAGATTGGCCAGTGGTTAAAAATCTTTGACCAAAATGTTCACTTTCTAAAAGAAATTTAAGTGTCAGTTCTAATAAAACCCCAGAGAAATAAGCTTTGATAGGTGATATTTATCAAATGGACCCTAAACTTATTGGGGAATATGACCTTGAAAAGCTGTACAAGCTGATAGTCATACTCACTGGTTTTTCAAAATAATCCTGTTTTCTCCTTTATATCACTAGTAATAAATTTTCTTTGTATGAAATGAAGCAAATACAAATAAATGCTAAGTTAAGAGCCTGGGCTCTGAAGACAGTCAGTCAAGTTAAATCCCAGCCCTGCCACTTACCAGGGTGACCTTGGGTAAGCGTTTTACCCTTTCTAAACCTCAGGTTCTTCTTTTGAAAAGGAGCAAGTAATAGTCTCTCTCTCAGGGGGTTTCTGTGAATACTCGATGAGGTTGTGCCTGCAGACTGCTTTGCAAGCACTGTGAGTGCTGTCAGTTATCATTTTTATTACTCATAATCACACCACTTAGGGATCGCTGCTGCAAACATTTTGATGTTTAGGGGATCCTGATTATCTGAATATTTATTTTTTGAGTTTCAGCAGTTACAAAATTTTTCAAACACAGTTGCATAAAAATATTCACTAATAAACTGACCAGTTAGAAAATGTCTGCGCTTAGACATTTCCTGCTTAATCCTTGTGTCCAGCTACCCAGACTACTCACGCCTGATGTTTCAGTGCAAAACCAAGGCAAATTGAAATTTCAAATTTTACAGGGGATAGGGGGTTTCAAGTAAGTGATGTTGGGGGACTTAATATTGAGAAATGAGGGTCTGGCAGAGTTAGACCAGTTAACAATTGAAGAGTGGAAAATAAACCTTGATAGTGGCCTGAGAGGCCCTTTGAAAGGGAATGATTTGAATATCAAAGGACTCAGAGAAACCCTTAGGAGAATTGAAGCCCTGAAATGTTTCTATAAAATAGACTCTTTAATCTTGCTTTTTAGACAGGAACTAATTTTGCTAGATAGTTTTTCTAGATGGACTCCATTTCTTCACTGCCTGGGGCCATCAAAGTGTGACTTGGAGTGGAGGCTCCAACATAAGCTCTGTAAATACTGATTTTGAAGAAATTGAGGTCTACAGTGATACCTTTTTGTCCTCACCTTTTCCCAGACAGGGACCTTACATGACAAAAAGGATTGTGACTGTGCGGAAACATAACCTATTTTTTAAAAAGATCAAATCTCTTTGCTTTTGAGGGCAATCTGTAGAGTTTTTGGTAGCAGAGCCCTATGTTTTTAGTAGTAGAGCCCATTGAGAAGCTGATGATAACTATGCTTAGCCCAGAAAAATGAGCATAATTGTCATCAGTTCCCTGGTGGCTAAGATGGCAAAGAATCCACTTGCAATTCAGGAGACCCAGTTCGATCCCTGGCTCGGTAAGATCCTTTGGAGAAGGCAATGACAACCCATTCTGGTATTCTTGCCTGGAGAATTCCATGGACAGAGGAGCCTGGGGGGGCTGCAGTCCATGGGGTCGCAGAGTCAGACACGACTGAGTGACATTCACTTTCTTCACTTTCAGAAAAATGAACATTTGTACCCACTGTGAAAATTTTCATACAGTTTGAAGGGAGGCCCAATGAAATCCGTTTACAAATTACAGGTTAAGAAACCACATATTGTTATATTTCAATATCTGAAAGAATTTGCTTTCTTAAATTTTCAGACTTGCGTGAGCTTTTTTTTTTAATGAATTACTTTTGATTGGAGAATAATTACTTTACAATATTGTGATGGTTTTTGCCTTACATCGACATGATTCAGCCACAGGTGTATATGCGTCCAGTCCTAAACCCCTCTTGCACCTCCCTCCCCACCCCATCCCTCTGGTTTGCTCCAGAGCACCAGCTTCGAGTGTCCTACTTCATTGCATGGGCTTTAATTTGATATATATGTTAATAAACATTTGCTCTTTGCCTGTGTCTGTGGGAGATAAAGGAGAAGTATTGGACATAGCTCCTGAGTTTCCGCTAGACCAAGGGAACACCCAGAAGGTACGGACAGGGTATTGTGAAGCAGGAAGACATTGCCAATCTATCTAGGCAAGGAGTTACCCCAAAGATGTCATCTACAGAAGGTATTAATATTAGGATCTAGCCTATAGTGAGGCAAGGCAGTGGTAGGGGCCCAGCTAAAGTCTCTATCCAGAACAGGATACAAAAAGTGAGCAGCCTGCTCATGTGCCTGCCCAGTCGAGGCACCTGTATGGTGATGGCAAACATCATAGGCTTCTCTCTCAGTAAACATACCTGCGAAAGCTCTTGACTTTGTAGTGAAAGTCAAAACCCAAAGTGAATGAATATGTATGATCAAAAAAAGCCCAAGTTGTTCAGTTAAACATCACACCCATACCTGTATACATACATACAGGATTTAAAAATAATTTACATGTATAGTTCTCCTGGCTGATGCTAGTGTTCCTCATGAATTCCTTCTCTTTAGGATATTGCCAAAGCCATCAGCCAGGCAGCATGACTTATTTCTGCACAAATTCTGGAAGGTGCAGCTCTCCTACTATAAATTCACTGTGCAAAATGCAATAAAATGAATTCTCCCTCCTACTGTTGCTAATCTCACAGGCTTCTGGCTTCTAGCAGGAAAGGATTGACTTGACTTAGAAGAACCCTTTTCTGTGGCTTTGTGTCTCCTTCTTCTCTTTTGCTATCTACTTTTCTACTGGTAGTAGCAAGTGTTAAACGGATTCAGCTTGTTGCCTTGCCAAAATGGTGCTGTTGAGCTGTTTAATCTTCAGTACAGCTGTAGCCCACCTGCAGATTAGCAGACACTTTTGGCTTTGTTGACGTGAGGAAGAGTGAAAGGAACTGAAGACAAGACCAACACACAAGAGAAGCCAGTATAAGACAGTGCATGGCCCAATGCTTGATTATGTGATAACAGAATATGAGCAGAATCATGTGAGAAGGCTTTGCAATGCAGGGAGACGTGAGTGTGGTGTTGAAGTCTAGGTGATGATCATGTAAATTTCGACAGGCTGGATGTGGAAGGAGGATGGAGGAGTCATATGTTTCCTAGGAAGGCAATGTGATGCAGAGCAAAGAGCAGGAAGCTACATCCTTTCTTCACGCACATATTTAGTGAGAGCCTGTTATGTGCAGGCACTGTGCTGGGTCTAGGCCCATGGGTAGTGAACTCAAGTCCCTACTCCGTAGAGGATTCATGAGCTAGGATAAGACTTATGTTTAAACCGGACTCTACAAATTATCTTGTTCACATGGAGGTAATTTCTCAACCTCTTTGAGCCTCAGTCTCCTTGTTTATAACCTGAATTATACTAATTCCTTGAGTTTGGTTTGGAGTAGAATAATGTAATGGAATCTCTTAATGAGCTCTAAAATTCAATGCCAATTTTAGTTACTATTCCAACTAGCACGTGATAGGATGTATTGTTTTTTGAATCCTGGATTTTAAAATATGAATTCTTGGAAGAAGAGAAAGTTGTCCTCTGGCTGGAGAAGGATCCAGTAAGATGCTGGCACTGAGCTTACCTGTCCTTCCTCTACCTGAGATCTAGGTCTGGGATGACAGCCTTGGCTCTGGGCAGAATAAAAGGGGAGTGAGCAGAGTGAAAGGAGAAGAATAGCTCAACATAAAATGAATAGCCAGAGACGGTGAATGAAACACTATGGAAGAAATGGCAGTTCCTACCAGGTTATATGGTGGGGGGAAGGGACACAAATCTCAGGAAGGGTGTCACTCACCTTGTGTTCAAGAATTTGGTGTGCTATGAGCTCTTGGATGAGGTTGAAACAGTGTATTTTTAGAAAGTTCGTCATTAGTAGTGCTGTTTCCCAAAGCCCACAGTGTTTGAGATCAGCTACAGATACTATATTTCTTTCGGAGAGCTTAGGTTTGAAAGCTATGGCTTTCTTTCCTTTATGTCTTTAGAATTTTCTATATGGTTTATTGGTTCTAGTGACCAAAGTACCTTCATCAAGCTGTAATTAAGTCCTTGGGGCTGAGCCATGTGCCTCTGTGGGAGGTAATTATAAAAGCTGGATTAATTTGCCATTGAATTATTTATGTAAACATAAATTTTGTAGAGGCAATTAAACCTCAGGTATTTCTTAAGGCATAGATAAATCAATTTACATTGTGTTTGTGCAGTTCATTTCAGAGGAAATGTTTGACAGGAAATAGAAATCTTTGTCAAAAGGCAAAATACCCTAAGAATCCATCCCTCCATTAATTTTCTTTGCTTTCTAAACATACCCTGTAAAGTAATTTTGTATTTTATTGTAATTCCTTCCAACTGCCAGAGATAATAAGTCAAAAGACATTGAGAGTTTTCTCTTGTCAATACCAGGAAGTCAATCTTCTGTCTATTTTGGAATAATTTAGCGCAGTGAGAATCAACTGATTTCACAGATATTAACTTTATCGAATATACAAACGGAAGTGTTATAGGGAAAATAATTTCTCAGTGAACAACGGAGATCACTTAGCAATCAGAAAATGCAATCTCCTTTTGGTCTCAAAACTTACTCAAAGGCTGGAGCATGCCTGAAATCTAGCCCCCCCTTCTCCCCCACAAAGCAGTGATTTACAGAAATGAAACCTGCGGGATACATATTATGCAAACATTCTGGGGAAGTGAATCATAGCACAACCAAACTAAAATTGATGGAGCTGCAGTGGAAATAAAGTTATTAAATTTGTGGTAAAGGGGAAAATGCAAAAGGTACCACTCTAATGGTATCTCATGTATAAAACCCATCCGCTGCTTCTGAAGAAGCTGTTGCTTGCAGCCATCACGTCCTCTGCCCTTCTTCTCTCATCACATACTTCCAGCTCTATCTTAATTTTTGGCCTTCCCTCATCAAGGCAGTCAAGATTTCAGATCTTTATTTTTACCCCAGCTCCAGTTTCAGCAGGGCATCATATGTATTTTTTCCTTATATACAGAGCCACCAAAGTCAGCTCACAGCCCTCATTCAAAGTCACTCTGACTCAACTCAGGTGATATTTTCCAGAGCAACTGAATTTTTCATAAATCTAAGTCATCTTTATCTAGATCTTTCCTGGGGTAGACGCATTGAAGTAGCCTAAGCAGAGAAGTCGAAGACTTCAAAGATGCTAATTGAAATGAACAGATTTACAGCATGTTAAAATAGAAGCTACAGGAAGGTAAGGACATCTCATTATTGACTGAACAGTGAGAATCACTTTTGGTTCAAATTCGTGCTTTGCATATTATTGATAATAAATGACACATGACAGATTTCAAGAGACTGGGCTGCCTTATGTGGGGGCTACAAGAGGAGTTAGAAGTGGAAGAGACAAGCTCAAGAGTTTACCATACTTTCAGCTTCTACTGGAAGCTGGAACACAAGGTCTTAACCCCATTCTAGTCTATCCTTTCTCACATACAAGAGTGGCTTTGTTGGAATGCAAATCTCATCATAGCATTCCTTGACTTAAGACAAATCTTGGGCTTTCTGCTGCTCTTGGTCTAAGGGACCAAATCTTTACTATGAACTGACAAGGCCCTGCATGGCCGGGTCCTTGTCTGCCTGTCCAGATTTATCCTGCTCTGGGTGCTATAGCCATACAGCCACTTCCTTGCAAACCCTGTACTTTTTCTGGCACTGGGCCCTGCACATGCAGCTTCATCTGCCTGGATACCCCTTCTCTCTCCCTGCCCTAATCCACTGCCTCTTACCCATTTTTCAGATCTCAACACAAACTTCTTATCTTTAGGAAGAACTCAGATCTTTGCAATGGGCGGAGACTGTTCTCCATAAATTTCCTTCCTTCCTCGTTGATCCAAGTTTTCTGAGCAAAAGACATGCTGGAATAGCAAACAGCCTTGGAGGCTTCCCAGGTGGCTCAGTGGTAAAGAAACTGCCTGCCAATGTAGGAGACCTGGGTTCGATCCCTGGATTAGGAAGATCCCCTAGAGAAGGAAATGACAACCCACTCCAGTATTATTGGACTTCCCTGGTGGCTCAGATGGTTAAGAATCTGCCTGCCGTAGAGGAGACCTGCGTTCAATCTCTGGATCAGGATGATCCCCCGGAGAAAGGAATGGCAACCCACTCCAGCATTCTTGCCTGGAGAATTCCATGGACAGAGGAGCCTGGTGGGCTACAGTCCATGGGGTTGCAAAGAGTCAGACATGACTGAGCGATTGACACTAACAGTTTGGAAGCTAGAGCTAGTGTTTGCCTCGATGGAGTTTGGAAACATACCTGCCGGAGACGCCTGAGAGTAAATCTCTCCCCTTCCCTCTCCATTCCAGAGTAGTAATGATTTGTCCCCTTCTCCTGTGGAGGAGATAGATTTATATTAATTTCACTTTCTTTCCTGAGGCATGGATAGGTGGGCGACAGCCTTCGAAGAGCCAGTCTCCTAGAATCTGAGCCTTGTCTCCTATGGTCTACCTTACTGCAGAAGTCGGTAACATCCAGCAAATCCTGTTTCTCTGTGGCAGTTGGGGAATAGGGAAGCGAAACAAAATACTGCCCTGGATGCTGTTTTGTTATGAGTAACAAATGATCACTGTTTCTTATCCAGGAGTCTTATCTTGCATTTTCTGCCATTATACGTATGTAAACCTGGCAGACTATCTTGTTAGCTCGCAAGCTGGATAAAATTTGCGACCCTTCATGGTTTCCAATTTAACACACCGCTGGTCAGACTCCGCCTGTCCCAGCATCGTGTGCCACTCATTCACGGTGTGTGTCGCAGCCAATTCATCCACTGTTGATTTGAGAAATGTTTCTCTCTCCAAGTAGGAGGGCAGTATGTTGTATTTTACCCCCTGTTGAATATCTTGCCCCTAAAACAGTGCCCAGTGCCAGCTTTATTTGTTAAATGTGGAAAGAGCTTAATTCTAACTTAGAAGAAGAGGACAGGCTTCATAGAGGAGACACGTGAAGGCGGCAGGAAATAGACAGTTGGGAACAGAGGAGTCAGTGTTGGATGGAGCATTGTGGGCTGTGGGACCAGTTCCTTGTGGCTTGGGTGTGGACCAGTGTGTTTAGGGGGTAATACTGACAAGAAAGTAGTTTTCTTGGCACATGTCACTCTGTTTCTGAAGGTAATAAAGCATAGAAAATTCCAAAGGCTAGTGGAAAGGAGAGATGGATGTGTTTATAGGGATTTCATTTCAGAAGGCTAAATAGAATCAGGAAAGGAAGGATTTAAAGGTGCCTAAGGATTTGGGGTCTTTTGTTTTTTGTTTTTCTTAACATTGCAAGTGAGGAAAATGATTTATATCTTACTTTTTTTTTTTTTTCTTTTTCTATGTGGTTGATGGGAGGAGGATGTTAGCTGAAGTATGCTTTATTCTTGAATTTAGTGATGGTTAATCCCAAGGCATTTTAGGACTAGGAGAAATAAGAAAAATATTGGGACAGAAAGCAAAATAACGAACTCTGGAAGACGACAGTAACTCTAGTTTGTAAATGAGAAGGTAGGGGCTGGGGTGATACCATAGACCGTTGATATCCGTAGTTACAGCCCCAGTTTCACGGCTTGAGAAGGGATGTCAGTGTGCTCCTTGAGAAGTGATGAGGCAGCTTTGAAGTAACTCCTCCAGGTACCAAATTGAGCTTAATTTGAACATTCCTGACAGAGTTAAAAATGCTTTTGTGTTTTCTCTATTTGTTACTTAACTTAATTCAAAAATAGAATTGGGAATTAAGTGAGCTCTCTGGCAGTCTCCTAAGGAAAAAGTGTAAGAATATAAAATTATTTCTCAAAAACCTACAAGAAAATCTTTTCTCAGAAATCATCTTCAGCAATTCTATGTACAAAAAAGTTATCTTTAATGGGACTGTCATGAATAAGCCTCTATCCTTTTTAATATTTTAGGGCCCTCATTAATTCTTGTTCTTTTGAACTTGGTAAAAATCTCTAGGGTTTTTGATTCATATAAAGCTGCTTGTCTTTTTTAGTTAATGGCCATAGATAGCTATGCCTCTTGAAAGTAATAGGGTTGGCTTTTTATGGCTCTCCAGTTTCTTACCTCAGTTTCTGTTGCTGTGGGTATACCTAGTTTGATTCTAACAGCATTTCCCCCTTTCTATGCTGTGGTCATTAATCTTCTTTGAAAGGAGAGTCCAGATGAAGCAAGCTGGTTGGAGGTATGTATAAAGTAAATGTAGATCAGATAGGAGTGATGGCTTAGGGAGCCAGATCAGTTAGGATCAGGTTGGGCTGCACATAATAGAAAAATCCATAATAACATTATTAAACAAGATATATTTGTTTCTCACATAACATAAATCAGGAAGTAGGTAATTCAGGGCTAGTATGGTGCTATGGCAGATTTTATTTTCTGAAGATGGCCATAACGATACCTTCTGCTTTTCTTAAATTATGATCTTTCCATCCCCTGTCCTTTTCCTTCAGAGGTAAATCTGAGACCCCTCTCCTTGTGTCTGGGATTACCTCAGCCAGTAGAGTGAGTGCAGCAGTGTGACACCATTTATCTTCTGAGGCTTGGGCACAAAGGCTCTACAGTGACTGCTCGTTTCTGCTGCCATGCTGTGAGGACGCCCAGGCCACACTGGGAAGCCTTGAGTAGGACACTGGGCCAGGAGTAAACATGAACTTCACATACGAGAGTGAGGAAGCCACCAGGATGACTCCCGCCCCACGTGAGCAACCCTGAGCAAGAGCTGCCTCACTGAGCCGAGTCAACCCCTGGAACCGTAAGACATAATGATAGTATATAACTGCTGTTTTATGTGACTAAATTTTGGCTGGTTTGTTACTCAGAAATATAAGATTGGAAGAGGGAATCAAGAAAGGCATTAATGACATGGACTCCTTCCAGCTCTCTGCTCCGTTATCTCTAGCACAGCTCTATCATCCTCATACATCAAGATGCTGCTGGAATTCCAGTTATCACATCTGCATTCCCAGCAACAGGATGGAGGCATAGAAGTTACCCTTTCAGGGTAACTGTTTGGAATTCCACACAATCCCATTTGTGGCCAGAAATTTAGTCACATGGTCACTCTGAGCAGCAGAAACAAAGTATGTCAGTGGCTCAGTCACATCAGCCTCTTTGCCACCCCGTGGACCGTAGCCCGCCAGGCTCCTCTGTCCATGGGATTCTCCAGGCGAGAGTACTGGAGTGGGTTGCCATGCCCTCCTCCAGGGGATCTTCCCACCCCAGAGACTGAACCTTGGTGTCCTGCATTGCAGGTGGGTTCTTTACCATGTGAGCCACTAGGGAAGCCCTTTAGCAGCAGGGAAGGCTGAAAAAGGAATCCTTTGTTTTTGATTGTAATATACCCAGCTAAAATTTGGGCTTTTGGAGAATGAGCAGAATGGCTGTTGGATTAGACAGTTGGTAGATTTCAGATCTTTTCATGAGCCAAGTGTATGAGTTTTAATGTGTGGAAACTGGCACTGTATTCACAGTATTTGCGGTTGATGGATAGACGACTTCTATCTACAACTTTCCATATAACTGGAATGTCAGGATGCTTATTCTGTTATTTCTGTGTTTCTGTGGTAGTTGATAAGCAATGCCTGATAAAACTCCTTCAGATCTCCTCTTGAAACACCCACAGATAACCACCAAAAAATTGGTACCAAAGGTGTAAACTTAGGGAAAAACAAACGTAGTTGAGACCAAGAAGGTAGTACTTTTACTATGACATGGTTGGGTTTTGGTTTTGAAAAACATTGCATGACTTCACATACTCCATCCTCGGAGCCAGAACAGTGGAGAGAGGCGAAGACTTGGATGAAGACAAATGTTCTTCCTTAATTTTGGGACTCGAGTCCTCCACAATTGATGCATCAGGGAATTGGCTATCACTGGCCTAGGAATCATCTTCTGAACAATCCACATCTGTTCTGTGTTCCTTGAATCTTCTCCCTACCATGATTCTTCCCTTCTGACTTTCATTACGGGGTTGATTCAAGGAAGACAGCTTCCAGGATTCAATATAGCTGATAGGATATCTTGCAGGATGGATTATGAGGACCTGTGTCATTGAAGATTCCATCACTTGAGAAAGGCCCTTATAAAGGCAGAACCAGGAAAAAAGGGAGAGAGGCCAGAGCGGACCATGCTGGGGTAGGGTAGTCTGGCTCCTCATGGTGAGCTCTTCACTGAAAGACTCAGAAAACGTGTAAGAGAAGAGTTCCCTTGATGAATGCTGGAGGGCAAGAGGCTGGGTGTACTAATGTTCTCTCTGGGTTTAGATCAGAGAGAGGAAAGTGTCTAGTTCCCAAGTGGCCCCGGAGGTGCTGAGTGAGCCTCTCACCCTCCTCCCCTCTGTGTAAAGAGAGAGAGAGAGAACTCATATCATTCAGAGGGCAGCAAACGAATTTCCCTTAGACTCAGTCACATGGAGAAAATTCACAAACATAAACCTTACCAAACCAATATCACATATTTATTTATTTATTTTTAAAGAACATAGACAAAAAACCTTATGGGAGTTTCTCAGGGCCATTAAAGATTCTGTCTAATGTGTTTGCTGTCCCACAAGCATACCCACAGGCTTGTGTGATGAGAACTGATGTTCAGCATGAGAGCCCACAGACACTGCAAGATTTTCAGTCATCAAATATTCAATTATGTTCTCTATGTTCTATTTACTAAAGCGGAGAAGCAGACATTAAAAAAAGGATTTCTGTAATAAGAATTTGTTTTAGTTTCACAGACAGTGTACTCTCCTGGTTGCATTTGTTTGCTAGGGTACTTTAGAGTCCCACCAGAAAGCAACCCAGATGATGCCACGAACAAGTAGAAAATGTTGTACATTTGCTTTGGGATGACCTAGAAACAGAAAAACATAAAAAATTTAACCACTCCACAGTCTCCAGTCATAGCATTCCAATCCTCTGTTCATCTATCCTTTTACCGTTGGGTGCACTTCCTTTTAACGTGGGTCAGTGGAGATAAATGGTTATAGAATTTACTTCGTTACTGCTCATTTTAGTTTGCCGTTCAAACGTTTTGTTATGAACTGAATGCTTGGGTCCTTTCAAAATTTGCGTATTGAGGTCCTAATCACCAAAGTAATAGTACTTGGAGGTGGGAAGCCTTTAGGAGGTAATTAGGGTTGGAATCATTCAAGCTGGTGGAGCCTCAGGATAGATCTGTGGCCTTGTAACAAAAGGAGAAATCTTTCTTTCCTTGCCGTGTGAACATACAGTGAGAAAGCAGGCATTGGCAAGAAAGGCAGACATTTCTCACCAGAAACTGAATTGGCTGGCATCTCAGTCTTGGATTTTCCAGCCTCTAGAACTGTGAGAGGGCTTCCCAGGCAGCTTCAGTGGTAAAGATTCCACCTGCCAATGCAGGAGACCCAGGTTTAATCCCTGAGTTGGGAAGATCCCCTGGAGAAGGAAATGGCAACCCATTCCAATATTTTTGCCTGGGGAAATCCCATGGACAGAAGAGCCTGGAGGGCTACAGTCCACAGGGTTGCAAAAGAGTCAGACAGGACTCAGAGACTAAATGATAACAGCACTGTGAGAATTTATATTTCTGTCATTAAGCTGCCCAATTTACAATCCTTAGTTATGGCAGCCCAAGTTAATACAGATTTCTATATAATAAAGATGCTGATGCTGATGGTAGCTAACATGTGGATTCTAGCCATTTGCTGTGAAAGTGACTCAGTCATGTCCGCCTCTGCCAGGCTCCTTTGTCCATGGGATTCTCCAGGTCAGATTACTGGAGTGGGTAGCCGTTCCCTCCTCCAGGGGGTCTAACTGACCCAGGGATTGAAGCCTGGTCTCCTCCATTGGAGGCAGATTCTTTACCATCTGAGCCACTAGGGAAGACCAGCCAATTGCTAGGCATGGTCTGTGATGGCTTATGTGCAGAAATGCTTTTAATCGCCAGGTCAGCATGATGGGTCAGGTATTAGTCATTGGTCCTATTTGATAGAGAAGCAGAGGTTAAGTTACTGAACTGAGGCCCTTTGGTCAATAAGTGGTAGAGCTGGGACTCGAACCCAAGACTGTGATTGGAAGAACTCTGTACTTTTCCAGTACTAGGTCCAGTACTTCAGTTCTGAAAGGCAGCAGTTAATAACTGTAGTTGGCGTGCATATTACGCTTTGTTCTGTAAAGTGTGTATCTGTTTGCATTTGCCTCTCTCGGCCACCCCAGGAAAGGCTGTTAATTGAACTTGCCTCAAGCGTGGGCATCCCTGGGTCACATGGAGTGCTTTTTCCTCACCCACCCTTTCCCCACCTTCCAGACACTCCTGGAGCCCACCCTCTCCTTTCAGGCCTCGCCATGTCTTTGTAGGTTGGCTGTGTTCAACGCCAGGACACATCATGCTTGCTGTGGGCTCTTCTGGCTTCCGGAGCCCACATGCCCATCAGGCCCTGTTGATATCCTCCTGCTTCTCTCAACCAATGGCTGCTGGCAGTATAAATTCCTTGGCCCCCTTGCCCTGGGAGGCATGCTTCTGAGGATGTTCCTCACAGACTTGTAAGTTCTCCTCCTGGGTGGTGTGACACTCTGATTGCTTGTAGGGGTAACTTGCTTGAGTATACAAACTTTAGAGCCTGCCTTCTCTTCCCTTGTCCCCCACCCCTGAATAAAGTACCTGCGCTTGAATTCCTTGTCTCGCATTCTGCTTGAAGTGAAGTGTTAGTCATTCAGGGCTGTCTGACTCTTTGCCACCCTATAGACTGTAGCCCACCAGGCTCCTCTGTTCATGAAAATTTCCAGGCAAGAATACTGAAGTGGGTAACCATTCCCTTCTCCAGGCGATCTTCCTGACCCAGGGATCGAACCTACGTCTCCCGCATTGCGGACGGACTCTTTACATTTAGTCACCAGGGAAGCCTAGGGAAGAACAGATCAAGGTGGCCCTGTGTCCTTGGGTAACCATGATGATGTAGTTTATCTGGCACTTTGCTGCTGCTAAGTCACTTCAGTTATGTCTGACTCTGTGCGATCCCAGAGACGGCAGCCCATCAGGCTCCCCCGTCCCTGGGATTCTCCAGGTAAGAACACTGGAGTGGGTTGCCATTTCCTTCTCCAATGGATGAAAGTGCAAAGTGAATGTGAAGTTGCTCAGTCGTGTCCGACTCCTAGCGACCCCATGGACTGCAGCGAACCAGGCTCTTCCGTCGCATACTGCTATTCTAACTTCTCTCCCCAGTCATGTTGTGAGAGTATATCTTCCTCTTCCTGACACCTAGACTGTCATGTGTGTGTGTTTCTATATATTCATTCACACCAAGTGGCTTGTGAGATCTTAGTTCCCCAACCAGGGATTGAACTTGTATCCCCTGCCTTGGAAGCACAGAGTCTTCATGACTGGACCACCAGGGAAGTCCCTGAGTCTTGTGTGTTTTGAATTCAAGAGGGATGTTAAGGAGGTGGTCCAGCCTATTCATTGGAGCCTCGGGGGACAGGGCTGGGTGCATGCCAACACACTGGGCTCTTTCAGTGACTCACATAGCCCTTGCTGTGTATCGCTCATTCTCACTCTTAATCACATGCTCTCTTGAGATGCTTGATGAACTCTTGAGTGTAGGTTTGGTCACTCATTTGAAGCATCGGTTATCTTGATAGCAGCAGCTCTCTCACCCTGACTTTTAATTTCCCCTGGAACTGAGTGCTTCATAGATGCATCTCAGATGCTTGAGTTTGGATACTGTTTTTGATTTTGTAAGTTATTCCACATGTGCTGTGTGCTTTCCCTTGAATATCTATCATAACTGGGGTTGTTATTTATTAAAAGTTATTATTAAAGTTATTTATCTAAAGTTCATTCAAAATTCTTTAATTCCAAGTTTGTGTTAGGGCCAAATGAAGGCTAGAGTTTATTTTTTGCAGAAGAAAAAGGAAAAGAGGGCCTGTTGAATCTGGCATAAACAGGCTTGTCTGGGAAATACTTATGTAAGAGAAGATCTTCTTTCATTGTTTAAGCTGCTAGTTCATATACATTCATAAGGAAAGCAGAAGCAAATGGAAACTTGGCTTCATTACAGTTTTTACAAACTGTTCTTATTTACTAATGCAGAATGTTTACCAGGTGACAGTGGCGTTTAAATGAATAAATACAGGAGGATCCATTCATGGCCAGGGTTCATGACGCATCTCTGCTCTCATGATGGTGTCATCCTGGGATCCCTGAGTGGAATCTGGATTCTATGGTGCTGTGTTGTCTGTGTGTGCGCTTACTGAAGAAGGGAGAATTGGCTGAGCATGAACCTTACCTCAGGGGTTGCTGTAGTGTACACTTTTTGGGTGGCTGCCTGGCTCAGTGCTCCAGCCTGCTCTGATCCATAGTCAAGGACTCCCAGCTGCCATCTGCCGTTTTTGGTCCCATATGATCTTGCTTTCTTGACAATGGCTAATTTTTTTTCAGTGATAGCCTGTGACTATAAACTGAACCATCTAAATTCTCTGTCCTAGGAATTTTATAATTTGACCTAAAAGCAGTGAACCCACGAGTTATTAATGGGATATTAATTCCAACACTCCAGACATTGTCCACTGTGGCTATACAGTAAGATCAACTGGGGAGCTTTGGAAACATACTTAGTTGTGGGCCCCACCCCCAGAGATTTTGATGTAATTTGTCATAGTAAAGCCAGTACATTGCTTGTGTTTCACATTTACCCATGTGATTCTATTACGTAGTCGAGGTTACATAATAAGAAATAAGAAGTTACCAATGAAGTCCCTGGAGCATCACAAAGTCCTACTAGTGTCCTTTTAATAAATTCTTTCTCTCTCTCCTTCAATGTCTCTGCATTTAGTCAGAGTCAGTGTTTATTTCTCACTACTCAAAGACTCTTAATGTAGGTAATATCAGTCTCAGAATTACCACCTTTGAAATATTTTTTTTATGGAAATATATCAGTTAGCCACATGCCTTCCTATTTTGCTGTTATGCACCTGAGTTTTAAAAAATAGCTATTTAAAAATTTTCTAATATATTTTTAAAGGGTCATGCATATTCCTTTAAGATATGACTATTTTGTTTCCTTAAGGTTTTCAGGAACTAATTCTATTTAATTATTTTAGCTTCCTTCCTGTTTTTATGTCTGCATAATTCTTATCACACTGGCCTCACTAGAACTTTTGGGACTGAACAATGAATATGGACAGCTAGGATGTGAGAGTATGTGTGTATTTTAGTAGAAATGCAGTGCCAGTCCTCACCTTAATATGTTGTCAAATGCCTCATTTACCTTCCTTTCCTGGCTTTTCTCCTTATTTGCTCTACATGATTTCAAAGGTAGAAACTCTGAGCATTTTCTTGCTTACTATCCGTCTGAAAAGCCATTGCCGATAGGCTTTGCTGGTTTGTATCATCAGACACACATAGACTCACACATGCACATGGTCGAGTTTTAGTGCAGCCAAGTGGCCCAGTGTCTTTGGCATGGCTGCCAGGGACCAGCTGAGGCTTCTGATACCGGACTCAGTACGTGTGTGTCCCCAGCTGTACTGACCAGCTGGCATATGGCACCATGCTGGCACAGTGGTCCTATCCATCAGCCCCACAAACATGCAGTTCCACCCCGGATAGAACCAGAGGGCCAGTTTGTCCCTCTGCACTATCAGCAGAAATGTCCTTTCACAGTGGCTTGCAATAATTTTGTCAGTGTGAAGGAGATCCATTTAATAGCATAACTTACTTCAGAGCCTTAAGGTTCAGAGGACCCAATGATTTTTTAAGGTGAAATATAGTTGAGGTACAATATTATATCAGTTTTGGTATATTATTATTACATAGTGACTTGAAATTTGCATACCATATAAAATGATCACCATGAGTCTAATGCCATCTATCCCTATATAAGACTATTATATTACCGACCATATTCCTTATCCTGTGTATTACATCCCCATGGCTTACTTATTTTCTTCTGTACCTCTTAATTCCCTTCACCTATTTCACTCACCCTCCACCCACCTCCCATCTAGCAAACCACCCATTTGTTTTCTGTATCTGAGTCTGTTTTTAAGTGAGATCATATGGTATTTGTCTTTCTCTGACTTATTTCACTGAGCGTAATACTATTGATGTCCATTCATGTTGTCACAAAAGGCAAGATTTTTTTTTAGTGGCCAAGTAATACTCCCTTGTGTGTATAGAGATAACAGCGTCTGTGTCCATTCATCTACTGATGGACACAGGCTCCTTCAATATCTTAGCTATTATAAATAATGCTGCAATGAACATTGGGATGCATGTGTATCTTGTTGAATTAGTGTGTTTGTTTTATTCGGGTAAATACACAGAAGTAAAATTGCTGGATCCTATGGCTGTTCTAGTTTTAGTTTTTTGAGAAACTGTCATACTGTTTCCATAGTAGCTGTACCAATTTACATTCCCACCAACAGTGTAGGAGGGTTGGGAGGAGTCAGTGATTTTTCACTGAAAATATTGGTCACAAATGAGGTTTAATAATGTTATTCCTATCTTGAAATTCCATTACCTAGGACTGCAGTGAAGAGCTTTGTGAGTCAGTTGGATTCACCGGCTATGCTTTTTGATTTTGAATTACTGTGCTGCCTTGGATCAGAGAAGATGCCCATTATTCTTCTCATCTTTAGTGGGTGACACCCTTTCTAGTTTGTTTTAAAGTGAAAGGTGGTAAACTGGGTTGGGAATCAAGAGGTAACCGAAAGATACATAATCAAGAGTCAAATATCTGCATTCATTTCTATCACAAGGGTTGAGTGACCTTTGATTTAAGTAGGCTACAATCTGATGGTGAAAGTGAAAGTCACTCAGTGGTGTCTGACTCTTTGAGACCCCATGGACTATGCAGTCCATGGAATTCTCCAGGTCAGAATACTGGAGTAGTAGCCATTCCCTTCTCCAGGGGATCTTCCCAACCCAGGGATTGAACCGAGGTCTCCCACACTGTGGGCAGAATCTTTACCAGCTGAGCCACCAGGGAAGCCTAAGAATACTGGAGTGGGTAGCCTATCCCTTCTCCAGCGGATCTTCCCGACCTAGAAATCGATCTGGGTTCTCCTGTATTGTAGGTGGATTCTTTACCAGCTGAGCCACCAGGGAGGACCTAAAATCTGTTGGTAATTCACTAAAAAATTGCCATAGCATTCATTACTGTGCCACTGAAAGACATCCAGCCATCAGGAGTTATCATTCCTTTGATACTCATAAGCAAACAGAGCAAAATATACTCAAGGCCTATCTCATGTATAGTTGGGAATCACAGTATCTCTGGGAGGTGGCGGCTGGGGAACTAAACTGTTCCTAGCATGTCTGTCTGTGTTTTTTTCTTGCTTATGCTTAATTGCCTGCTGCCCTTCATCTGGCCTCCTGGTCTGTTTCTTCCCTTCTGTCCTTTCATCAATTCCATATATGGAAGACAGTTTTGCCTTTAGTTTTCTACCACATTTCTAAGACATCTAAGACATCTCAGACTGTGCCTTTACTGAAAATCCAGAGGTAAAGCATGTGGGTGGGGGTGCATGCGTGTTATCGGCTGAATTGTACTCCGCCAATTTCATATACTGAAGCTCTAACCTCCAGTACCTCAAGTTATTGTTGTTGTTCAGAGGCTAAGTCGTGTCTGACTTTTTGTGACCCCATGGACTGCAGCACGCCACACTCCCCTGGCCTTTACCATCTCAGATTTTTGTCCATTGAGTCGGTGATGCCATCTAACCATCTCATCCTCTGGCACCCTCTTCTCTTGCCTTCAGTCTTTCCCAGCATCAGGGTCTTTTCCAGCTCTTCACATCAGGTGGCCAGAATATTGGAGCTTCGACTTTGGCATCAGTCCTTGCATTGAGTAATCAGGGTTGATTTCCTTTAGGATTGACTGGTTTAATCTCCTTGTAGTCCAAGGGGCTCTCAAGAGTCTTCTCTAGTATCACAATTCAAAGGCATCAATTCTTCAGTGGTCACCCTTCTTTACTGTCCAACTCTCACATGCATACATGACTCTGGAAAAACCATAGTTTTCAGTATTCAGATCTTTGTCAAAATAGGGTTTTAAAAGAGATGATTAAGTTTAAGTGAAGTCAAAGGAGTGGGTCCTAATTCAACATGACTGATGTCCTTATAAGAAGAGAAGATTAGACTCAGGTACAGACCGAGGAGAGGCTCACATGAGGACACAGGGAGAAAGCGGCCATCTACCAGCCCCGGAGAGAGTCCTCAGAAGAAATCAACCCTGTCCACACTTTCATCTCAGACTTTTAGCTTCCAGCATTGTGAGAAAATTCTGTTGTTTAAGCCACCCAGTCTGGGATAACTTGTTCTGGCGGCCCTTGAAAAATGACTGCTGGGGGCTATTTCAGATCAGAGAACTACACAGGACATGATTTACAATTGAATAGCAGCCATCTTTATTCCACAAGTCTTGGCTTCCTTCACACTGAAAATTTCTCCCAGCCGTCTTTTCTTCTTAAGATCTGTTCTTGTTTTCCCTGCATCTGTCAGTGCCTTTCTTTCTCCTTCGACCTCCTTATCTTTTCCCGATTCTGCCTCTAAAGAGGAGGAATGCTGACCTTTGTCAAGAAGAGATGGACTTCTTAGAAAGCACATGGCTAGGGGAGTTCTTGGTAGCAGACACAGAGGCCTGTCCGTTCCTATTAGATTCGACCGGTTCTAAGCCCTAGGTTTGGTGTCGGTTACTGAACCTCTTCATTCGTCAGTGTTCTTACCTGTATGTTGGGGGTAGTGTTGGCACTTATTTTCTGCAGTTGTTTTGATGATTAAATAAAACAGCACGTGTAAAGCACTTAGCAGAATACTGAGCTCAACAAATACAAGCTGTTATGATGTCACCGTCCCACCAAAGTGGTGCATTAGTGGATGTAGCAAAAGGATGATAAATTGATGCAGGTGCCCAACCAGCCTGTGTATAAAGACTAAACAAGGTCACATTTACTCTGATGTACAAATGGAGCTGGCAGGCCCTTCTCTTTGTGTTAGTGCATCTCTTTTTTTATGAGCTCTGCTGTCTTGATTCCTCGGGGCTCTGGTTCAGGCTCTTTGAAGGCCAGACAGCAGCAGAGTGGGCCTGGATAAGGGAGCCACTGAGCAGGTGCTTGCCTGTGTATAGCTCAAGATTTTCTGCCTCTCAGAGGTCTAGCCCAGGTCACAGCATGGGAGGACAGAGTTTGGAGTGGAAGTCTTAGTTAATAATA
This sequence comes from Budorcas taxicolor, assembly GCF_023091745.1. Lineage (NCBI taxonomy): Eukaryota > Metazoa > Chordata > Mammalia > Artiodactyla > Bovidae > Budorcas > Budorcas taxicolor. Next base: position 154,452,517 of record NC_068910.1, read on the forward strand.
ATGTCTGTGTGTATGTGGGCATATGTCTTGGGGACCTGATGTTGCTATAAATTGGCAGGATAGGATTCAAGCATACAGAGAATTCACCTTGATCAGTGTTACCACAACCAGTATAATTTTGTCATTGTTGAGGCATAAGTAGAAACAGCCTACATCAACCTGCTGGCATCAGCTCATTGTGAGATGGATCAGCCTAAGCCCTTGCATCTCCGTGGCTGCGGACGAGCTCCATTTATAACTCAGAAGTAAAGAGTGCAGCTATCTGTAAGGAGCCAGCAGTCAGAGCACCCCACAAAGATGTGCAGTCCTAGGGAGATGGCACTTCAGGCTCCTGGGGCGAGGACAGTCCCAAGCGACACTAGTCTTTGGCCATCAGGGCTATAAGTGGAGCAAAAGTGTCAGTGCATTCTGGCGTTGAGTCTCGACTTCATCTCCTTGGAACGCTTTCGCTTGTATGTGTAGTTAATAAAAGGCATTGAGGAGAAGGTACTCTTCAGGGCTTGACGTTTTATCTATTGTGAATCCTTACAATTTCTCATATAGAGCTTTTAGTGGGTAGTTATTAATTACACACGGTATGGATTATACAATCAATATGCCTGAATTCCTCTAAATTATCCCACAATTTGATCACAGAGTCATCCAGTTAACAAGACAGAAATATCTTTTAAATGATGTCTAATTACCACCCTAACAGCCCGATGTCAGTTTTTAAAAGCAGGTCACAGATCAAAAGGCATTTTTCATGACTGTCGAGGAGAGGACGGCAGCTGGTGAAGGAAGTTCAGCATCCACCATTTCCTGGGGACTAGAGCAGGGTAGGGGAACTTCATTTGCACTTGAAAAATGATGCCTAGCGATGGAGTTTGTCTGTGTCCTGCATGTCATCGTCAGACTATGGGGTGACCCTGCCCAGCATATGCCCAGGCTGCAGAAGCTATTGGAAGAGCTTCAGATATGCGCTGAGTTGGGTGTCTGGGGGCAGTGCTCTTTTGTAGGTGACGGAAGTGGGCACATGGTGACTGGAGGGTGGGAGGTCAGAGACAACAGGCCCCCCTGTTGTCTCTTGCCAAGTGAGACCCTCACACACAGAGCAGGAGGCAACGCAGGCACCGACTCACTTTTCAGTGTGTGTGCACGCTCAGTCGTATCCCACTCTGCGACCCCATGGACTGTAGCCCACCAGGCTTCTCTATCCATGGGATTCTCCAGGCAAGAATGCAGGAGTGGGTTGCCATGTCCTCCTCCAGGAGCTCTTCCTGACCCAGGGAACAAACTCGCATCTCTTGAATCTCCTGCGTTGGTGGGCAGGTTCTTTCCAGAGCACCAGGCAGCCTAGGCAATGCGTCAATTATCAATAGAGCTCCTCAGTCCAGTGTCAAGAGAAAAGCCTCAAAGCTGCCTTAGTTTTTTTTTTTTTTCTCATCTGTGTCCGGACATGAACATGTCAGTGGCTGATGAGCAGTGCCATTTTGTTCATTGTCATAATTCTATTTAATAATTAGGTAATGTAAAATGTGAAGCTCTGCATCTTCTTGCAGAGGGATGGTCTCTCTATGGGATCAGAGAAGCTGTTTCATTTGTGTGAAAGATGTAGCCTTGTCATAGACACTCCTGTGTTTCTGAACTGGCTGTTGTGCATACGCAGGCATACAGCTGGACTGGCAGGCTCAGGGGGTGATGTGAGCTCCTGAGCTTCAAAGAGGCAGAGAAGTGCAGTAAAGGCGAAGGCAAGTGGCCTCTGAGGTTGTAGGGACGTGTGTTCTAACCACAGATTCACTACTTTTTTGTATACTTTGGGCAAGAAAAGTTGAGGATAAAATGAACTTTATTATGACACCTCTTTCCAGTGTTCTTGTGAGCATTATACGAAATACTGTAGCTGAAGTGTGGCACTTGGTAGGTCACAGAAGCCTGGGGCTGTCACCGCCATCAAGCATCATCAGTGTTGTCCATCATCATAACCATCTTGTGGTCATAAACATAAATCAGTTCCTGCTTTCCCATTCTGGTCAATATTTTAAATCAGACCTGGCTTGACTCTAACCTCCTCCCGTCGCCTCACTCTTCCTGCCTCCGCTGTTCCACTCTGGCCTAACTTTGCTACTGGTTGCTGCCCTGTCTTCTGTATCTGCCTTTTCTCCCCAGTGAGGGTTCTGGAAAGCTGAAACTTGCCGTACCCTTGTGTTTGTCTTAGCAGTTCCATACCAAGTAGAATTCATACAATAAGAGGTCAATACTTACTTAAAGGAGGAATAAAAATGTGTGCAAGCTTATTAAGTATATTCACTTGGTGAAGTGAGTGGATCAGGATTCAGCTGCACAGAATGAAGTTGGGAAAGACCTCTGAACTCATCTAGCCCATCTTTTATTTAATAGGTGGGGAAAGGGAGACCCAGAGGAGCAATAGACACTCGTATTCAGAGCTTTAAGTGTGTTTCTTTGCTTGAACTGTATCATGTTCAGTAAAAGTTCGCAGGACATTTATGTCCTAGTAGACCTAAAGATGAACATTTGCCATGGAAGCATTTTGGGTTCTTGGTATGTGGACTGCCAGAAAACATCCCCTTAAAATTATCTCAAGGATTAAAAAAAAAAATGATGAACAATTCATCATATTGATCATTGTTTTCATAGCCCAGACCACTGTGTCTCTGTGTGTTCTCACAAGAGTGGGGACTTGAAGCTGCGTGCCCTGCCCCCACCCTTTCCCTTTTCCTTTTTAATGGACCCGATGGCAGGTCTACTCCCCTCCTTTATGCAGCCCATGGAACCCAGCGGAAGCTGACCCCATTCTGCCCCACAGACAGATCATGACTGAGCTAAGACTTCAAGTCAATCAGATTAATCTTACAGGCAGCCAGTTCCAAGAATGGATACATTTTAGTATTTTGACCAATAAGCCAAGAGAAATGACTTGTCAGGGCTCTCTGGGAAAAATCCTTCACCCTCCCTAGGGTGCACCTGGGAACCATTCTTTTTCCCACTGAATGTGAATAGCATGCCATATGGCCCAGATTTCTACTGGAAACACTCTAAGGCCACAAGAGTAACCAGCTTCAGGATAAAGTAACATACTGGACAGCAGAATATAGCATGAAAAGGACACGGGTTCTTCGTAATGACCGTCCAGCTGCAAATCATCAACAATGCTGCGCCTGGACTTCCTGTTGCGAACAACAATAAAGTCCCTTGAGGTTTAAGTCCATTTCAGTGGGTGTTCTGTTCCATGCCTACCGTTCTAACAGAAGCCTTTATGGGAAGGTGCGTGCCTGCAAGTACAGAATGGTTTCCTGGCAGGTAACAAAGTATTATATCAGCTGTAAGGCAAATTAAAACTTTGTAAAACTTGCAAAATTGAAAACTTGCAAAACCCTCCAGAGAGTTCTGAACTATTTAAGTGCTTCAGTACCGTCTAGAGATTTCCAGAACAGTGATTTCTTAAATATCACACTGCAACTCCTCTAACAATTCTAAAGATCTATGACTATCTGAAAGCTTACTGGACACTGGTTTGGAACTAGTATTTGATGAAAGTGGAGAATTTTTTAGGCTGAATTTTAATAGCAAGGATTATGGTGAAGGAAGAACTCTTAATGCTTAAGGCCTTTATTAAATTGCTGCCACCCCTCATTTGAGCTATAGAACTTACTAATAATGGGTCATAATATTAATTATTATGCACTTGCTCTGTGCCAAGTACTTTATAAACATTTATTTGCCCATTTAGTTGTTCTAACTACCTTGGTGTTATTATCTTTACTAGATCAGCAAATTGAGGTTCAGCAGAAGATATAGAGACAACCACAGTTTCAGCTTATGTTCATTTGTTTTTAGAACTTAGGCTATTAGCTGGTACATTGTATTGTCTTAAAACATTAGTATTTTGCTCATTTATTCATAGTAAACAATGAATATTCACTAAGTGCCAGATACTGTTCTAGGCCCAGTAGAATACATTAGTGAATAAAATATTGCTGCTGTTGTTGAGATTATGTTCTTGTAAAAGGTGATAGACTGAAAAAACAAGTGCACAAGCACACACAGGTATGTGTATGTATGTATTATGTAAAATGCTTGCACATGTAAAATGTAATGGCAAAAGTGGAACTTGTTGTGTGACTTCATTACAGAAATATTAACATCTAGTGAGGAAAACTATACACCTAACCAAACTGGTGCGTTTTGGCTCTAGGGAAAAATCCTGTCTTGGTTAGATTGCAAAAATGAAGTCCCTGGCTCTTGGTCGAATGGTGCAATCTCTAATCTCTGCCAGTAGGTGGCAGTCATGCCCTACAAACATTTCAAACAGGACCCTGATTGGCACGCACAGCTTACAATGAGACTTAAATTCTTTGATTTTATAATGCTAGAGCTTCCTATGCTATCTAATTATCTCTGTTGAATGGGTTGGGTATATGAAAGTCTTAATCAGTGCAATTTGAAATACAGGTAATGTGGTTGTGTAATTTTCAGTGACAATTCATACAACTTTTATTTTAAGGTCGTCCTAAAAATGTTGAACACATTCTGTTGAAGCCTATGGATTATATTTATGTTCATGATAAACAATCAGACTGCATGATGAAAATAGGATTATTGAAGTGCAGCATTTTGCTAAATTATATAGTCAGAACACACTTAGAGTTGAAAATCTAATAAAGGTTTTCACAGAGGAAAATGCAACTGAAAAATAAAAAACATTTCTGGAAATTGATATGCCTTTTAATCAAGCTTGCAAAGTTGCTCTGAGAATCTTTGCTATTTTAAAGGAGGGAGAACTTTGCAATCTGCTGGATTTAGAAAGAAAAGGTATGTACATTTTGAGTTTTGATGCAAGACCTTTTGGTATTATCCTCACCATCATCCTCGTCATTTTTCTTTCGAAATTAGGTTGAGGGGTTAGAAGAGGTAAATTTGTAGCACAGGGGCATCATTTGGTCTTTTCAAACCACACTGATTTTTTGCAGTAAGTGATTGAGCCCCAGTGTTGGATGAAACCCGAGATGGGGAAGTGAAGGGAAGTTTAAAGGAGGTGTCTGTCCTGCTGCTTTGCTAGTGTTGTTTGAAGGTGCGGCCGCTGCCCTGGAAAGCTTCCTTCTTAAAAGTGCTGTTATACTTGCGAGTTTGTAGCCTTATGCATTTGCTGAGAGTGTTATTTGCTTTCTGTCAGATTTACTGTTTGAATGCAAGGCAATATCTTATTTTAAAAGCCTCAAATCCCTTTTGTTGCATTGTTAAGAAGCTATCCATCAATTAGTATTCACAAAAGACATCTTGCTGGTGTCTGCAGCAACCAGTGAATGTGTGACTTGGTTCCTTTTGTGTTGAAGACCTGAGGATTCTAGTGCTTTCTCTTCTATATGTAATCTGAAAATAATTGTGTTTCAGGAAGTTACTGGATTTTTGTAAAGGAAATGACAAACTCACATGTGTTTCAGTCACTAGCCTAGCATTATGTTATTATATTACTCTGAAATAACTGTTGGATACCTTTATTTTTGTTTATTTTCTTTCCCTCTTGGGGTATGTGTGCCTATTAATCTCAGTAATAACAAAATGCCATTTTCTTGAATTAAATTTCATTTAGGAAGTTGAAACCTGTCCTTTACCTTTTTTTCTTGAAGGGTGGCAGAAAAGTGTAAGGAGCTTTTCAATTCTCAGAAGAACTCTGAGTCTATTTTCTCAGATCCTTTCTGGGAAGTTCAGCCACTCATCTGACTGTGGTCCCTGGTTTTTTCTTAAGTTGGATTTACTCCAGTTTCTAACTATGCTGAATTGATCTCAAAAAGTCATGTCTTATGCCTTCCACTTATATCCTAACTAAATCTTAGAATTAAAAAATAAAGATTAATAAGTAATAATAAAGATTAATAAAGAATAATAAATCCAAGATTGGTACCCAATAGACCTTTTAAAACCCCACAATTTGTTTCTCTTTTGCTGCAAGACCAAAGGAAAAAAACCCATAAACTAGTAATAACAACCAGTCTTGAGCTGGGATAAGATGGAACATGAACTAAAATTGGTCAAAATGTCTATAGTGAGTAGTGAATAGTGAAGTCGTTCAGTCGTGTCCGACTCTTTGCAACCCCGTGGACTGTCGTCTACCAGGCTCCTCAGTCCATAGGATTTTCCAGGCAATAGTACTGGAGTGGGTTGCCATTTCCTTCTTCAGGGGATCTTCCCAACCCAGGGCTCGAACCCAGGTCTCCCACATTGTAGACAGACGCTTTACCATCTGAGCCACCAGGGAAGCCCAAAATGTCTATAGTAAAATAAAAATCTTTCTTTGATTTTTGTTTAGTGATTGTCCTGAAGATGTTAACCTAATGATACTTGGGTGAGAAATCACAGAGCATATGAGGACTGCCAATTTAGAAATCTTTGCAAAAGTCCATTCAGTGCTGATCCTGGGACTCTGTTTGCAAGTACCAGGGAGAGTTTTCTTCAAAATGTCTGAGTAAAAACTGAATCAGGGTGGGAGAGCCTTTAATAGAGCAAAGCCGCGAGATAAAAGGGAAGTCACTTGTGCAATGTGGCATTTCAACAGAGTGACAGCCAAAGAGCATGCTTTCTACTCCCGGCCTTGACTAAATGTATCTTTCTTGGAATGTTAAGGTGGAGGAAAAAAAAAAAAAAACATTATTTAGAGCTAGAAAGAAAATCTTTTGCGAAGCGATAGAAAAGCGGGGACCCAGTGCAGCTTTCTGAAGTGTCTGAAGAAAGACAGCATGGCTCACTGCTTCTAAATTAGATCACAAATTTTCTGGCTGATGGCAGCATCTTAGTGCTCACCCTAAAGGCAAAGATCTGAACAAATTACATTTTAATGTCTTAGGTTCATTTATCCCTGCTGAGATCACACAGAAGCAAAGAAACACACACACATGGAAATCCAATAGGCCCAAGGGACGTGGCAGCAGTGCTGTCCATGGAGAGGGTAGCAGTGAGAGTGAAATGGAGCTCTGCGTCTGCAGCAGGTGATACTCTGTTTTGCACATGTCATTGCTCTGGTGGAGCACAACCCTCTGATGGACCACACCCATCTTTGATAAAAAGGGGCACAATGGATTTGAGAGCTAGACCTTGTTGAAATGTTCATGGAGTTACAGACTTAAACCCTCACTTGTCCCCTTCCCCCATCCCATACCAGGAAAGATGCTAATGTTGACCTAAAACTCAAATAACATGTTTTTGTGAGAGAGACATGCAGATGACACCACCCTTATGGCAGAAAGTGAAGAGGAACTAAAAAGCCTCTTGATGAAAGTGAAAGTGGACAGTGAAAAAGTTGGCTTAAAGCTCAAGATTCAGAAAACTAACATCATGGCATCCGGTCTCATCACTTCATGGGAAATAGATGGGGAAACAGTGGAAACAGTGTCAGACTTTATTTTTTGGGGCTCCAAAATCACTGCAGATGGTGACTGCAGCCATGAAATTAAAAGATGCTTACTCCTTGGAAGGAAAGTTATGACCAACCTAGATAGCATATTCAAAAGCAGAGACATTACTTTGCCAACAAAGGTCCATCTAGTCAAGGCTATGGTTTTTCCTGTGGTCATGTATGGATGTGAGAGTTGGACTGTGAAGAAAGCTGAGTGCCAAAGAATTGATGCTTTTGAACTGTGGTGTTGGAGAAGACTCTTAAGAGTCGCTTGGACTGCAAGGAGATCCAACCAGTCCATTCTAAAGGAGATGAGTCCTAGATGTTCATTGGAAGAACTGATGCTGAGGCTGAAACTCCAGTACTTTGGCCACCTCATGCGAAGAGTTGACTCATTGGAAAAGACTCTGATGCTGGGAGGGATTGGGGCAGGAGGAGAAGGGGACGACAGAGGAGGAGATGGCTGGATGGCATCACTGACTCGATGGATATGAGTTTGGGTAAACTCCGGGAGTTGGTGATGGACAGGGTGATTCATGGTGTGATTCATGGGTTCGCAAAGAGTTGGACACGACTGAGCGACTGAACTAAACTGAATGACTTTGGAGGATAAAAGCAGAAAAAGGTAACAGAAGGTGTGACCAGAGAGGGGAGGATACTTTGGGCTGGGCTAAGACATTCCATCTTTATTAAACAGAGGTGGTTCTTGGGAACAACAGGACATTTCTGAGAGTGGAAATGACTATTGTGGAAGAGGCATGTGGATGGTAAAGAGGAGGCAGATCATTTAGGAGACTGTTGTAATGCTTGCGGTAAAGAGAAGTAGGGGCTAAAAGATGGAAAATGAAGGGAGGAACGGAGATAAGAAAACTGAAGAAAGGACAGGGATGAACTGGCAGGCCTCGGGAGGCTTAGCAGTGGCTTGGTCACAGCAACCAGAGAGAATGAGAGGGGAATTCCAGTCCTATGAGCTCTTGGGCCTGGGTCACTCTCCAACTGGTGCTGCTGCTTACAAAACAGGATGCCTGGGGATGGAATCAGGCTTGGGGTGAGACAGCAATTCCATTTTCAGGGCAGAGTGTGATGGATTTCTGGGGGAACTATGTAGAATTGTCCATGAAAATAGTGAAAATGTGGAACTAGAGTGTGTGAAGGTCTGACCTGGAGGTGTTTGGGGAGGGAGGAATTAGGGCATAAGAAGCAAATTTCCTTGGAAAGTTTATGCTTCATCTAAAAATTTATTTTGCCTTTTATTCTTCAATATATATGTTTTCTTCTTAACATTGTTTTACAGCTGAGCTTGACAAATAGTTAAATGAAAACAAATCAAGTGTATAAATTGATATTTATATTTGTTTTAACATGAGAATAGCTTTTGATATTACTTACAGTCAAGAAGCAGCAATACTTCTGAGTACTATGGCCTATACTCTAGCATGGACCCCAGGGTGTCTGTAGCTGAGCATTTGACTTCAGTGGTCACTTTTAGTGATGGAAGGGGTTGTCGAAGGAGAGAATACAGAAAGGAGGCTAAAGGGCTCTATTGACACATTGGGGACAAGCCTATAATTAAGAGGAAAAGGAAGATAAATCCAAGATATGAGAAAATTCAGGGAATTTGTGTTGCTGGTACCATGGGGAGGAGGAGATTAAAACATAGATGGTCAGCTCAGTCAACTGTTCCCAAGAAAGCTTCGAGAATGAAGAAAGATTTTTAGATCAGAACTGAAGGTTGAGGGAAGAGATTCCTGCAGAGTAAAGACGGTGGAAATCAGATGCCGAAGTTAAGGAGTAAAGCTGATTAGGGAAGAAGTAGCGGAAGGTGAGTTTCTAATGAAAAGACTTGCGTGTTTAAAGGCTGATAGGAACAAAGTAGTGGGTTGGCCGAAAAGTCTGTTTGGGTTTTTCCATTACATATTATGGAAAACCCGAACAAACTTTTAGGTCAACCCCATACTTTCAAAGGCAGGATAGAAAATACAAGTAAGACAGAGGAGAACTTCATCTGGGGGAGGTAGGAAGGCTAGGTGGGTAGAAGCAAAAACTTCAACCCGGGTAAATCCACAGATGCTAGATCCTGTTTCTCTCCTCTACGTCTGCAGAATTACAAGGAATTTAGTGGTTTAAAAAAATTGTTTTGTAAAGTCGTGGCAGATCTGAGCAATACTAAAGGCAGCATTTATTCTTGCTGGGAAATGAGTTGTGCGGAACCCGGTCTGCTTCGATGGGCTTGTTGCATGCTGATATGGTATAGAAGTGCCCTCCTTGCCAAGCTGGGGTTACAGGAATGTGTCTGCCGTAATACAGTGACCAGCTCTGCCTCCTTTCTCTCACCCAGTGGATTATTCCAGGCCATAGAAGCATGCTAATTTAATTACTACCGCCCTTGCTGGGAGATAGTCTCTAACATTCTTGGGCTTGAGAAGTATGGTGGAAAGCATGGCTTAGGTTGGCATTTGACTCTGCTGAGATGCCAGGATTGCAGGATTCACATCCCGTTCCTGGAGAAAACTAAAACCTATTTGCCAAGTGTGCTAACCGTGCACAGAACATCCTTGAATCCATTAGGGGTTGAGCATATACTTCTTTTGCCAATTTGGCCAACGTAGTATATATACTTCCTTTCCAAGTTGAGGAAAATGAGCCGACTTTCCCCAGTTCCCTAGAGGGATGTCAGCTTGCTACTCTTACTTGTACCTCTCATCAAACATCAGTGCTAATTATGACTGATTAGCATGAGCTGGATTTGTTGACAGAATATCTAATGTAGCTAATCAACTCCAATTTTTTTTCATTAATTTTGTAAATGTATTCCAACTGAAGCACCATGGGGTAAGAACTTTTCTTGTTACAGCTCTTGATCTATCAAAAAATAGAAATATGAGATAAACTATTGTATTACACCTCCCTTAAGTTACTTAGGCTTGTGCCTGAGAAAAGCAAAGAAAGGGATTCCTAGGGGAATAGACCTATCTTCACAAGCTGTGTGTGCTATCAATGAGCCCAGTGGTTCTCAGATGCCATCTATCTTGTGATTGATTACTCAAGAATTCCTCATTTGTAACAGTGGATTTTATTGAAGGTTACTTAATGTCATGTCTGAAAATGTAAACTCAAATCCATTTCACTTGGGTACATTAGCAACATTTCCTTGTGTTGAGTGGAGGTATGTCAAAACGCTGCAATACTGATGCTGAGACTTTTGACCTAACATTTCAGTATCCGTGAAACCAGAGCTATAAATGTCAGCACTAAGTAGCTTCTCTTAGCCAATGTAAATATTCTGAAAATATTCTGATCTGACTGAGTAATAGAAAATTAGTTTAAATCTAACCTCTAAAACATTCTCCCCCAAATCACCTTAATACTTTCCTTAGAGATGGGTTTTTCATTCTCACAGTTCTGTCTCCCCACCCAAGGTGCTGTGAGTATGCTCTCCATTGGCCATTCTGGGATTTCGGTGTTAAGTTTTTGTGTGTGTTTAAGGTTTTATTCTTCTTTTGGTCAGCTTAAATGCCATACCTCAGTTTTCAATGGCAGGAGATTTGATTTATATTAAATATATGGACTGTATAGTCCATGGGATCACAAACAAATGGACAGGACTGAGTGACTTTCACTTTCAAGGAACACTCAAGGCATTGTTTACATGGTAGTTCATTTTTCCAAATTAAACTTCCAAATTTTAAGCACTTAAAATTCCTGTTGATTCCTATTGTATGTATACATTTTTGGGTAAGTGGTCTCATGTACAGAAACCCAACCTCATGGTCTCAGAGGTTATCATTAAAATGCTTCTTTCATATATGCCTATACACAGGGGATATAGAAAGACCAAGGATTTCCATAGTTAAACTTCCAAGGTTTGACTGAAGTTGGTAAGAAGGCTATGAAATATGTGATTTTAACCTTTGCCTATTACCATGTAAATCATTTAGTTTCAGAATGTTTGCCCTGGAATGAGTGAAGGTTTGTATTTTCTTCTTGTCAAAATGCCTGTGAACTGGGACTGAAACAATGATATTTGCAAATGTCAACTGTAATGCCTGTCTGCTGGATCCCAGGCAGCTGCTTTCATATATTTAAAAAATTTGAAACCTTGGATGTAGTTTAAGTATGAGCGCTATGTAAAGGTGGTTTTTCAAAAACGCTGAGTGTATAGTGACCAGAGAAAGAAAGTATGAAAATCCATGTCATTCCTGCTTCACTTACCACTAAAAAGCAGGTAAAATCAGAAAATTATACCTTTTATTTTGCCATAAAACCATTTCAAAATAGGCATTGTTGTTGAGGTATTTTTTTCCAGCACTGTCTTATGTCTTTTTTCCCATTCCTATGTTTACAGCAGGGCATTTGAGATGTAATTTCTTCCAGGAAACTTAGAAGCTTTGGGTTATGGTTGTGATCTCATTAGGAACACATTCTACCCAGTAATTGCTATTGGTTTCACATGGTAAAAGTAAGTTATTGCTCTCAAAACAGCAGATGACAGAGGAATGGTTACAGTTCTTGCCACAATACTGCCTTGTTCTCCCAAGAAAGAATTCTAATATGCTTTGCATATAGTTGACTTCACTAAAACTGTCATTAGGGGGATGGATATATTTTATAAGTGTGGGAGAAATACAATGATTAGATTCAATTTTCATGTAGTAAAAATAAACTTTTGAGTGTTACTCTCTGCTAGAAACTGTTCTCGGTATTTTCTGAGTGTTATCTCATTTAGTCCTCAGAAAAGCTCAACACAGTAGCTGTCTTTGTTTTTTCCCCTTTTACAGATGACTCCACTGAGGTATTCCTTCTGAAAGTTTGAATTTATAGAGTGAAGACAAATGAATTGAAAGATATTCTGAAAGTTGGCTGAGTCAGAGATTATACTTAAGCTTAATCTTTCCTCATAGCTATGTAGGGATTCATTTTGCCTGGTTTCCAGCTTCCCTGAAGAAAATAGATAGCCTGTCGCATCACTAGCAGGGGGAGAAGAAGGACGATGTGGCTGATGGTTCTTGCCTTTCAAGAGGCAGGAGGCTGGTGTGTTCTCTGGTGGTGGGTTAATTTGCTGGCAGTCTCTTCAGGGAGGATGATAAGGTGTTATAACACCTTTCTGGGCTTCCCTGATGTCTCAGCAGGAAAAGAATCTGCCTGCAATGCAGGAGATGCAGGTTCGATTCCTGAGTCAGGAAGGACCCCCGAGGAGGAAATAGCAACCCAGTATTCTTGCCTGGAGAATTTCATGGACAGAGGAGCCTGTGGGTTACACTCCATGGATCACAAAGAGTTGGATACGACTGAGCATGCATGCATATTAGCTATTAGTTCTCATCCTTTGAGAGCTTCTACCTGGGGCAATTTCAGCTTCAAGTTCATAGTAGTTTAGCATATTTAAGCTCCTCTGTTATAAAATTTTGCATCCCCCTTCTGCCTGGGTGTCTTGAGAGAAGAGGCGTTCAGCCTTTGGGTGGATGTGGACAGCATGTGTAGTAAGTGTGAGCTGATGGGAACCGCCGGAGCAGAATGGTAGCCAGGGTCAAGGATGCTGCATGAGGGCTACAGCTGTGACAGGTGCAGGATGGAGAGGAGGAAGGATGAGAGACAGCAAGGATTTTCCACCAGGGTAACAAACAACAAAGGCCAGATGGAGTAAATTCAGGAAGTGGGAGACGCCAACTTTTCAGCAGTGTACAAAAAATAACTAAAAGCCAAATAGAAACACTGACTGACCTATCCCTGTTCATAAAGGGTTGATCTTTCTGTCTGAGAAGAGATCAGTGGTCAAAGCTAAAATCATACTTGTTTTATTTAACTGAAGAGCTCTGGTTTTTAGAATAGTTCAGTTAATAATTCAGCAATCACAGTACATTTTCTTAAATCTTTTTTTAGGTTGTGATTAAAACCATAGCTATCATTTTTAATCACTTTAGATTTACCTGAATCTGACCGATGACTTCTTGGATCACTGAACAGATGCCTGACCTGAGAAGAACTTTTCCCCATGCCGTGTCCCTGATCTTTGACCTTTCTGGAAAAAAGGAAGGAAGGCCCTGAAAAGATAGTAAAACAAAGCCAGAGGCTTGGGTAATTCTCTAATATTGAATGTGGAGAGCTGCGAGTTACTGTTGAAACAAGATTATATTCCATTTGCCTGAGTCGGGGCAGAGGAATTTGCTGGAGGTATGTTTGTTAACGGACCTGTTGGAGTCTTAGCTTACAGTGCTTAATTTCAAGCTGTCACTTTGTCTCATGGGAATGTGGTATTTCTAGTCATTTGCAAGAATATGTGGGCTAAGTTTTGCCACATATTGTGGCCGGGATGAAATTAACGTATATGATCAGAGTCTTCCTCCTGAGGCCCTTAACTCATTAGGACCAGAATACCAAATAACCTGTTTGAATATGCTCTGTTGGCTCTCAGTTTATTTTACAAGCTACTTTAAAGTTTCGGCAGATATATCTATACCTATATATCTACAGATACACATATATACACGCACACACACATCTAAAATAATATACATCTAAAATATATATTTTAAAGATACAAGATGCCAAAGAATTAAAAGCAGAAAAACATAAATGCAAACTCTAAGTCTTCTGTTTAAAGCTAAGTTTAGCAGAAGTATTTTTCCCTTCTCCTTCTATTTACATTCTGTTTTCTACTTGATTACCCCAGATATTCATGAGTGTAAAGCACTAGGTGCCTCTTATACAGTTTCTTGCAAAGTGCATTTGATATGCAAATTGTTATAGTGAGCCATCATTCATAAGCTATTTATGTTCCTTTTAATAGGGAAAGAAGTACTGCGTCTTATTCCATATAAATTTCTCTTTACAGCCTATCAGTACAGAAAGATGCTTGAGATTAAATAAATGTGCTACTCATGTTAATGAATGTCTGATACTTGATATATTTCAGAGATTTTTGGACATTTATAATTACATTCCCCTAATTGCTCTGGGAACTGGCGACAAAAATGAGTGATGGGTAGAGCTTCAGAGAGGGGTCTCCATAGTCCCTCGTCCCACTCCTAGAGTTGACTTACTTCATAAGGAGACCACAGGTCAGTAAGTGGAAAAGAGAAGCATTAAAAAGGTGACTATCCCAGAAAGAATGAAGCAAGCATTCATCCCTTCATTCACTGAATGTTTGTTAATGGTCACCTCCTCTGCTGGCGTAAACGAAGAAGGCATGACTCCGACCCTCAAGACTCTGAGAATCTGGTGGGGAGTCAGACAGGCGACTCAGTGAGTGCTTCTTGCTATCTCACCTTAACCTTAACTCTTGCCACAAAGAGCATGTTCCTTGCTTTCCTAATCTCTTTAAGGCTGCATCTTGGCATTGTCACCTAGTTTCTAGGATATACAGCTTCCCTGCATCCCTTCTTCTTAGGACTTGCTCCTCTCTGGAAGGACCTCCGGCCCAGAGCTTAGCATCTGTACATGCTGCTGGTTATACTCTCTCTCTGTCCATTTTGGGTCACTTAGAAGAGCAGCAGCGCTGCTTCCTAGGAGAAGGGAGGACACCTTTCCTGAATGCTGAAACCCTCCCCAACCCTGGTCCCGTCAGTTGATGGTGGTGACAGCATTTTAAGTGTGACAAGTCTCCTGGGCTTGCTTACGGCAGCTCTCACTGGCCTTACAAATGGATTTTTACATCCTCTTGCACTTACAAACAAGAAGCAATTTTTTTCACTTTAATAAATCAGGCTGATGGTTGGTTGCTGTGAAGCTTATGGCTATAGTTTACACAAAACAAGACAAGTTTGTGCTGCACCCCCCAGGCATAGGCATCGTGCCCCCAGGCAAAGAACTGGTTTCATCCTGTGTTTTCCATTTTATGTTTTATAATACTCCTTTTCTCATTATGAGAGATTTTTCTGGGGATATATTTAAGTGTTGGAGATTCAGTTGGATAACTAGTTAACTGTTAATAGTAATTTGTAATTAGTAACATGTCTTTTGAGATGAGGATTCTCACTTTTGGGGAGTTCATCAGGGTTGTTGTACAGGTTGTGACACAGCATGGGAGTTTGTGAAGCTGTTTGTAGAGAGAGTAATTCTGTTTTATAGGTGACTGTCTATCTGGCAACACATACCATATTTATGATAAAAATAAGTTACAACAATATAAACTCTAAACAGTTGGTGGGATACTTAATATTTCTAGGTCAAAGTATGACGTTGGCTTTGTTTTAAAGACAACTACATTCCAAACTTATGAAGATATTAATTAGGAAATTGGTAATGATGGGAAAGCCATGTTCATAGATTTGTTTTAAAGTTTATTTTCCCCAATGATAACACATGTAGAAAGCTTACTCTTTGAGTAGCATTAAGATAAAAAAAAAACACCAAAAAAACCCAAACAAACAGGTTTTCAAGTCAAACATACCTGGGATTAAATCTGAGCTTTGTCATTTACTGGCTGTGTGACTTAGGTTAGATAAAGTGGTCTGGAGTGTCAGTTTATGTACCTGTAAAACTGGAGTGAACATACACTTCTTTAAGGTTGGCCGTGAGTTTGCATTAAACCATGTATGTTGGGTATTCCTCCCAGGCATTGGTATTCTTGTCACAGGCAGGTCATCAGTCACTGTTGGTGGATGAAGGGGTACAACCTTAATTGAGCTAAGATGCTGCACTAGTGATGGACAGCCTTTTGGACATTGCATTACTGTTCGCCAAGCACATTTCAGATGTGTTGGGCTCTGGGCTAAGCACTGGGCTGTGGAAATGTTGAGCCCCAGGCCTTCCCCTCAGGGAGGTCTTGGTCTGCTGAGGAGGTCAAGCCTGCACACCTGCGTCGCAGTGTCGCGCAGCAGGAACCAGGCCGCAGACATCCTGGCGGTGTGAAGAGGGTCATCTCATTCAGCGGGAGAGGCCCATCTGAGAGAACTTCCTGGAGGGAGTGACCCTTGAGCTGATTCTGGAAGGACAAGTATGAATCACTTTAATTTATTCAATAAGGGAGTAAGAAAGGAGGAAAGAACAGGAAAAAGTCCATGGGGGCCTGAGTCATACCCGACTCCTCATTTTGGGCTAGAAGTTTATGGATTAAAACATCATCTTCTTTTTTGTGGGGTTCATGTGTTTTCCCTTCTCTCCCTCCGTCAGCACAAGAAGGTCTGAGGAGGAGGGGAGACCGCAGGGCTCTCCTCTGTAGGCCTCTGACTCCAAGGTTTCCATTCCGAATGGTGCCACTGGGGAGGCCGTGGGGTACAGGGTGCTTCTCACACCTGGGGAAGCCTTGCGGTCTGTTTCCCAGGGGGTGGCGAGTGAGAGGCAGGGCAGCCCGGCATCGGTGACCCTGCCTCACGTGTGTGGTGGCTGCATCACTGAGTAATTACGGCACCGACACCATGCACCTCGCTCCCTCAGGTCAGGGAGGGAGCATTTTGATGGGAGGATGGCAGCCACGCTGGAGGATGAAGCCTCTTCTGGGCCATGTTCTGTTTCTGAGATTCCCACCTGTCTCTGGACCACCCTCGCCCAGTATCCCATGGCACTTGCTCTTTCTTCTGGGAAACACACTTGCACCTAAACACACTTGCACACTGTTACTTTCGTCACCAGAATGTAAATCACTCCTTTGAGTTTCTGGGTAGGTGGAATCTCTGAGGCTTGCAATTACCCAAGTTATGCAAACAGCCTCTTTTTAAGACTTCATTAGAGTGAGTGCTGCACAGGAAGAAGATGCTTTGTGGAAATTGGGCATTAAAATTGCCTAGAAAATACATTCATAATTGCATATAAAACAAAACGTGTATGTGAGCTGTGTGGTTTTATTTTTAATTATCTGTTTTTTAGTAAACATTACACTCAGATTTCAAGAAATAAAATCCCAAGGCCTTATAAATGAATAAATAAAATATGAGGCATAATAAAATCAGATGATATAATGCACATGAAAAATGGGACAAGAGGAATATAAATAGAAAATATATATAGTCTTGTAAGACTAACATTGTGCTCCTTTATGAGATATCTCTAGAACATTATAAGCAAACAAGTTTTAAAATTTAGAAATACACTCTATTATTTTATCTTGAGTTTTATATCTAAACATTAATGTATTTATATTTCTTTTTGTTTTTATTAATCCACTGAAGCAGCCTTTAGCTAATTCCCACAACCCAAGTGTAGTTCACAGATGCTATCTTTTCATAAAGAAAAGAAATAAATTTGTATTTCGTGATGTGGCTTTATTATTTTCAATGAGAGGAGTTTTATTATATTAGATTTTTCCATTCCTCTGTAACATAACAGTCTCAAAATCGATAAAACAGCAGCACAAACAATAAATACTATGTAGAAAAGTAGGTCGCTCTGCATTAATTCATAGTGAAAATAGGTCTGCTTGATGGCTGGTCGGAGAGGCATAATTAGTATTAGTCTCTGCTTTAATGCTGGAAGTTGTTACCAGTTCCTGGCTTCCTTCCCTCCCCCACTTCCCAGCGCCTTGTGTCAGCAGGCACTGAAAAGGCAAATAAAAGAGTTATTTCATCGGATCTGAGAGAGGCGGCGGAGTGAAGGTCTGGGGTTAATGTGACTGTGTTTGGAGTCACATCAGATGTTGACTGCCCAGCCGTGGAGGTTGTGAGGGAGCCGCTTCCCTCACCTGGAGCTGCAGAGACATTGCTGCTCATTCGTCCCTTGAGGAAACTTAATTCCAAATACAGCAGTAGGAGGGTCATCTGACAATCACGTCTCTTGCTGATGCTTATGTTTCCTGGGGCTGGTATAACTGCTGCCTGTGGATGTCGTTAGAAAACTTGTCCACTAAGCTGTCCTTTGGTCCTTAAAGAGTCACCCTGGCCATCTATGTGGGGAGTGGTGAAATATTTTTATTAATGGAAAATTCTCTTGTATAAATCAGCGTATCTAGGGCACCGGTGGCAAACTCCTTGTTCCAAGATGTACTTTGTTTAGGAGGCACAGTATTCTGAATTACTTTTCAGCACTTAAAATTCAGGGTATTTGGTGTTAAAAATATCCAGATTTCTGTGTAGTCTTACCAAATCAGAAAATCTGACAGCCACTGGCTCCTGTTCCTTCATGGTGACATCTGTCTGGGGCTAATCCCCTAGAGAAGGAAATGGCACCCACTCCAGTATTCTTGCCTGGAGAATCCCATGGACAGAGGAGCCTGGGGGGATACCGTCCATGGGGTTGCAAAGAGTCAGACACAACTGAGTGCCCACACTACTGCTAGGCATCAACGGTACTTATTAAATACACATCCTCATGTGTGGTTTCTGGCTCCCCGGGGTGCCCATGACTGCTGAATTAACACACCCTGCCTATTTCCCTCATTGCTGCCTACCTTTTTGTTTTTAGACCAGTGAGTGTTTTTAGGCAAAACTAGTGGCATAAACTCACCCAGGGAACTCGGGCGTTGGCGGAACTCAGGCGTTGGCTTCGCCCCCCAGAGATTTGACGGTGTTGGTCTAGGGTGGGGCAGCTTCAGCAGCACTTCAGGAGATGCTAATAGACACTCAAGGTTGAGGAAACGTGGACCCAGGGGACCAGAAGGTAGACACTGGCCACCTTCTCGTGAGGTCCCAGTGGAACCATTGCTTGACCTTGGGATGTCCCTTAAGGAAATCTCCCATTTCTTTGTTCTTCCAAAGAGAATTGACCTAATTTTCTTTGCCTTTTAAATTTCCTGGTGTTGACGGGATTCCTTGAGGTTCATGAGATTCACAGTTCAGAGCCACTCACTGGGGATGGTTTAAGGATCTTATCTGTTAAGCAGTCACAGATACTGAGCCTCAGGCTCTGGGTTTTCCTGTCTTACTGAGCACCACGTGGGGAGCTGTAGCTTGCTCCCCGTTATCTCTTCCTTCCTCCCTTTCCTGCCATTGCTCCAGTTCTGTTCAAGGTGGGGACTTTCTGGAGGAGTGAAGGGGGATGCGTCTGTGAAGCATGTCATGAGACCAACCTTTTCAATGCCCATAAAAAGACAGGATGTCAATTTAAAGCCTCATCTGTCACAAGTGTTTTCAATCTTGTGGTGATTTATAAAATACTGTAAATTGCAATCACATTGGCCCATAACAACCTGGCAGCTACTTCAATAGCAAAACTTTCATCCAAAAATACGATCTATAAGTGGAATAAAGGTATCAGAAATGGAGTGTCATTTCATAGGCAGGTGCTATTATCATGAACTTACTGACAAGGGAAAGTTTTCTCAGTAAGAAATGTTCTTTCCCACCCACACAACACCCTGCACAAAGCATGGTGAAGGGGAATTCTGCCTTGCAGTTTTGTGCATCTCACGAGCCAGGAAGAGTTCAAGGAGGATATGTCAGAAAAGGCAAGAGGAGAGTTGAAGCTTTCATCTGAAATCAACTATCCAAGGTTCTCTTCACTGTTCTCTGTATTTTCGCCTGCAGACAGATTTCCCCTGGAGTCTTGTGGGATAAGGTGGGAAGCTGTGCAGAAGAGTCAGGATGGGCCAGTTTGATGTGTAATGGATTGGCAGATTTAAGATAAAAAATGCATCTCTGTGTGTGTGGTGTGGGGGAAGGGAGATCAGCTGTGGCTGTGTTCCAACTGGTTCTTGTACAAAAAGTTTCATATTAAAGTAGAGTGACTTCTTCAGAGCTTGTTGACAGAGAACCATACTCTTGGCTTCTCAGAAGAAACAACATTGAGGATTCCTAAACTGCTCTTTGGACATGGATTTGCCATCAGTGAAGATTCAGATGTTACTGGGTTGTAGAGAATTTAAACTCATCAGGGATCTGGTGATGGTGGGGGAAAGCACAGACTTAGAATGTTAAAACCAGGTGTTGCTGCCTAGAGGACCTGCACTACAGAAAGGAAAGAGGGGGCTTTACCAGTCAGGGGCTGGGAATTGCCTCATCCCAGTTTTTTTAAACACATCAAAGTGACAGGCTTTCTTTCATATTCAGTCTACCCTTCAAGCGTTGCCTTGTGGTCAGCTGGGGAGAAGAGGCTTCATAACACTCAGGTAAGAAAAAGGAGACAAAGGGACACTTAACAGGGAAGGGAAGATGAACGTATAAGTTGTCAGGCTTCCAAATCTCTATTTGAAAGGGGTATATTTTAAAGGAGTACTGATAATGTACTTGAAAGGATGTCAAATACACATTTGAAAAGAGGTCAAATACACTTTTGAAAACAAAGGAAGGCACAATATTTGTTCTGGAGAACAAGGAAGATTATGATATGGAAATTCTACAAAGGGGTCATGTTTGTACAACGGAGTAAAATATAAAGGATATTTTTGGATGGTGGACTTTTTGATGAGAAAAGAAATTCTCTAGATTGGGAAGGCTGATTTTCCCTCATATTCTATCTTTTTTATTTTTAGCTTTATAAAAATTTATTGCTATTTATTTATACATCTTTATGTGACAGAATGGATTCGAAGCAGCTGTCAATTTATTATTTCCTGACACCATACAAGGGTGGACAATAGAACTAAGTTAGGTCAAGATGATAATAAGTATTGCTTTTATTTATTTTATCTTAAAATATTTATACTGTGTGCTGTATCCTATATCCTATCGTGATCATCTTGATATTCCTTTCAAGTAGTCTGACCCAGACTAGGTGCTCAAAAAATACATTTTGATAAATGATGTCCCCTATGGGCAGAAAGAAGCTAGACTTAATCAAAATTTTGAAAGCACTTAATTATTTGTTGTAAACCACTGTGCAAGATCAATTTTGTTATATCCTCTGACAGTGTTCAACTTTATAGTAGGTCTGTGCTTCCAGAAAGCAGGGACAGTTAAGAAATCCCATCACAGGTTTGTGATTTAGAAATGGCTTGTCAAGAAAAAATTGCACTGGATGGAGTTAAACAGTCAAGGAAAACTTTATTGAAGACTATAGCAATCAGGGAGAGACTGAACTTGTCTCCAACATTGAAGGCAGTTGTGGATTTATAGACAGATGCAAAGTAAGAAAGTCAGTGGGTGAAAACTAAGAGGAACTCGGTTAGCTATCAAGGGTAGGGAGATTCTTGCTAAACTGGTGTGTCAGGGTTCTGGTTACACTGGGTCAGCAGGCCGTACACAGGCCTAGCTGAGAAGAGGGCTCAGAGAAGCCTGACTAAAGAGCAGCTGAGGTGACAAGGTCCTTTTTGTCACCACAAAGGACCATCTCGCTTTTGTTTATTCGGAGGGAAAGCTCACCCTTCCTTCTTCATGACTCCTCTAAGACTGGAAATGCCTCTGTGAAACCCCAGACTCTTTTTCTTCTTCTTTCTTGTTTTTTTTTGGCATTCTCATTAATGAATCATCTCCTTCTGGCAATAGCCTAAATAAAATGACTGGTGCAGATTATCCTTCCCAGTTTTGGTGCTGTGTCTTGGGGAGGAGTGGAACCCTTGCCCTGAGAAACAGATTCATTCCACCCAGGTAAAATGGCCTCTCAGAGTGCTTTGGGCTCAGTTTCTGACTGACAATGAATAGGGTGGATTTAGTGTGTGTCAGACTGTTGCCTTTCCAGAACTGAATCCCAGAAGACATCTTTTGCATGTCAACTATCTTTGATATTTCCTTGGGGTGCTGGAAAATCACAAAGAATCTGTTTTAGCCCTTGTAAACAGAGATGCTAGAAAGAATTAGGCTTATTTGTTGTTACTGTTGATGAACTGCACAGAAAGAGATGTCAAATCAGAAGAGCTACTCTGCCTTCTCTAGGTTACATTTTTTTTCTGGGTAAAATGTTAATAATACAGATACTTCAGAAATTGTAAGCTGTTGGAGAAGTTCTCAGGGAATTGTCAGTGTCCTTGCTGTTCTTATCTATCCTTATGCTGTTGCTACTTACCAGAGACTTGGGATAATTTGCTTTATAATTGACAAAAATGGGATAGCGCAATTAGCCATAATTTCAGTTATTTTTTTCAGTGTTAACTGAAGAATGAAAGTTGGTTGCAACCTACATTGTGGGCAGTTAGGATATATATTCCTCTGATGAGATATAATATTCATCCCCAACCCCCCAAAACCACTAGATCACTTAAACTACAAGCATTCACACGTACATACAAACTCTCAATAAATGCCAAAAGTCAACTACATATCAAGCACTGTGCTAGGCACTAGTGGCCAATTAGATTTTTTTATATTGTCAGGTTTATTGGTAAAGACAGAGAATAGATGAGTGATCAAAAAGTAAGAGTTACAGATGCTTTTTATAAAGGAAAAGGATGATGTGTTGAAGATGAGAGGAAAGGCAAGGGTGATCCTGGAAGGCTTCCTAGGGAGGTGGCACAGGCTGAAACTGGAAGGCTGTTGCAGAGCCAGCTAATGATGACTGCTGGGAGAAGGGCCTTTCCACTGTTCTGTGATTTCTGCTTAGGCTACATGCTGGGCTAAACAATGTTTTCCATTTGCTCAGTAAAATTTTTTTTGCCTGATGTGACTAGTAGGCTACTTTCAAGAATGCATTTACCTGCCCATCAACTTTATCTCCTGAACAAGAGTCAGTTGTACTTTTTTCCCCAAATTTGTTTACTCTGGCTATGTTGTTTCGATTATGTAAACTGATGAAATATGCTTTTGAAAAGAGTAATTTCTGTGGAAATTAACTTCATTGATATGGAAAAAGTTTTCAAAAGGTGACTTTCAAAATTTTTGCTATCAGATTAGTTGTGTGGGCAAGACAATTGTCAGAGTTGGAGAAAAATTATAAAAATGTGGAAGCATTTTGGACTTGGACTGCTTCACAAGAGTCTTTGTTTTCTCACCAATTAAAGACATTGAAACTAGAAATAGTTGACAGTGTAGTACATAAAGACAAATGATGCAGAACTATAAAAAGTGGACTCACAACCAAAACCCTTTAATCTTGGCCCTTTATGAAACAATTGCAGGAGTGTGCATTTATGTTTAGGTTAAAACAACATATTTAAGCTGTGTGTGTATATTTATAGACTTAACATTACACATTTTAACATGCAGTGCCTATCTATCATCCTTCTTTCACTTTATTTCTTGTGTTTTACCACTTTAATCTATTCTTTTTCTTTTAACTGGCCAATCCCCTGACCTGACTAGGTAAGGAAAAAAAAATAAAACAACCACTCCCCACTAAAAAACCTACAGTATCTTTCTCACAAAAACAAGATCATCCTATTCATGTTGTCTTGTAACATTTTTTCCTATTTACCATACTATGAACATCTCTCAGTGTCAGTAAGTATATTTCTATAATATAATTTTGGATGCTATCATATTCATTACAAAATGGATCATAGTTTTTTTTTTTTTTTAAGCTATTTATAATAGTTAGCTATTTAAGGGGCTCAAACTCGTCACTACAGTGATCAGCCTTATATACACATATTTGCACATATCCTTAATAGTTTTCTTAAGATGAATTTCCAGGAGGTGCATTTCTGCCTCAAAGACAGTCACCTTTTAAGACCTTTGATATATACAATTAAATTTACCTCCAGTAAAGTGAACACATGTCTTTTTGGAGTGAAATGTTTCTGAGATTCTCTGAATATTTCTGAGGCAATGAGGCAATCAGACAGTAGGGTCTGCTCTTAAAGGTTATGTGCACATATAGGAACACTGAATTCAGGCCACTCAAAGAACAGAATGAATAAAACATAGCACTAAAATAAAACACCATAGCACAGCACCAGTACAGGCCCAGCAAATTCATCATCATCTGGTCAGAAGCTGCCAGTTAAAACCTTTATTTCGAATGACGAATAACATGGCATAGACTGTGAACTATTTCTGCCCTAGTGGCCCTCCCACTCTTTCCTCTGTGAAGCCCTTGCTCGCTCACCTGCACCTTTCAATTGGAAGGTTGCCCAGCAGAGAATAGCTACAACCTTGCTTGAAGGAGCCATCTCCTTTGTCAGCACACCTGGCTTTCTTTTTGATGATGTCAGTATAAAATTTGCTACTTCCTTTTCTTTAATCTACCATGTGGTCACTTTAAATGTCATTCTTTAAAATGTCTCTTAGTGACAGCCCTAGAGAAAAATAATTGCATTAGTTACAAACACCGAGATGCAGCACGGCCCCAGAGTGAAACACTAGTCAGATTTCACACCTTTTCCTGACATAGCTGTCCCTGGATATCTTTTGAGCTGATAATTAGGTTTCCAGGGTTTCCTTTCTCATTAATGGCCTGGTACTGTCAAAACCCCCACTGAGAGTGAGATTTATTTAAGGTAGAAATTAAATTCCAGTTCAGAGGGGAGAGCCAAGAATTCCCGCCACATCATGCAGTGATAACGCTGCCTCTTGGCACTTTGTGTTTTAAGACGATTTAATAAGGGCCTCTTTCTTGTTCCAGACGCAAATAATGACTTCCATATGTAAAATTCTGTCAGTTGTAATTAAATTTGTCTTTATTTACTCGGTAGCTTTGGATATAAATGCTGGCTCACCTTCTGGAGCAGAACCTCTTAAGGATCCTGGAGAAGGAAGACATTGACACTTGTGAAGAAGCTTTGTCCTCTCGGGTGTAGGGAAGCAGCCCCTTGGTGGCTTTGAGGGATGTGACAGAGGCCAGTGGAGAAGGTGGGTGTGAGCTTCTGTAGAAACACAGAGAAAGCATGACCTGAGTCCTTCTCAAGGTGGCATAGCGGACTCTACAGAGGAGGAGGCCCTTGACTGGGACCTTGAAGGATAGGTAAAAGTTACGCAGAGAAGGGTTCTGTTCCTGGGTGGGGAAGATTCCCTGGAGTAGGAAATGGCAACCCACTCCGGTACTCTTGCCTGGGAAATCCCATGGACAGAGCGCTAGCAGACTACAGTCTATGGGCTGCAAGGAGTTGACATGACTGAGCACACGTACGTGCAGCAGGAAAGGCAGGTAGAAATGGCCCTGCAGGTGGAGAAGACGGGGAATGTTTGAGGAAGCACCACAGGGGAAACCAGAGGGCAGGGCTGTTTGCGGAGACAGAGTAGGTGTTTGTGAGATGGCCCAAGTGACCAGGCAGAATGCTCTCTCCAAACTTTTGCCCTTTACAGCCTCTGTCACCTGAGTCACCGGCATTAAAGAGTTGTTTAAGAGATGGTCAAGTCTTTCTTGTTTTCAAGAATCTACAAAAAGGGGAACAATAGTGGGAGCTTTACACGTGCTGTCCCACCTAGTCCTCCCAACAAGCCGTAGGCTTTTTGGTTAAGGAAAGAGAAGGCTTTTTTGGTAAGTGGTTGTCAAGGCCACATCCCCTGGCAACTCATGGAAGAATAGAACCTTGAAACGTTGTGGTGGAGGCGTCAGCAGGGAGCAGGACACCTTGCTGGCGGGGGCACAGTCAGACATGGGGACCTTGGGGTGCTTCTGATGGCAGTGCTGGTGAGGCATTCGGCAGAGGGGGGTTGACTTATCTTCTGCTCATTTAAAGAGAGTTTGTTGAACATCCAGGAGGTAGGCAGTGAGCAGGATTGGGGGTCAAGGATGTGCTGAGGAGGAGTGTTCCTCCTGTGGCACACACAGCCTTGTGAGAACGTGAGCACAGATGTATCACAGGCCACCAGAGAACTGCTCACGTGGAGGGTGCACCCAGCGTGTCAAGGTGGGAGCTCTGCTTGAGGCTCGGGATAACATTGAGATGGACCCTAAAGAAGTCCCAGGAAGTTTTCTGAGGAAGGCAGGTAAAGAAAGACATTTGAGGCAGAAGCAATGAGGATAAAGGTGTCAATCTGTGAGGGGAAAACGTGTATGTGGTGTGTTCAGCAGAAAGAGGATGAGGAAGTGCAGTAGGGATGAAGACGGGGCTCTGGGCAGGTTAGGGGCTTTAGTCGTCATTCTGAGGAGGGGACTTCATCCTGTTCAGTTTGGGTTTTAAGGAGGGAGCAATAGGATACTAACGCTGGAGGGGAGAGCCCCGAGAGGGAGAGACTGGAGGCAAAGAAATGCGACAGGACAATGGCACAATGGCCAAGGGAGAAGTGATGAAGGTCAGTGGCAGCGAAAAACAGAAAGGTATGAAATTCCTTTATATTTCTATACATTCTAGAAAATTATGAAAGTGATTCATGCTTACTGTAGAAAATGCAAATGAATGCACGCATGTAAAATAAATGGAAGTCCACACTTTCCATAAACTTACCCCAGCAAACCTGTATGAATCCTTTCCAGACAGTGTTGTGTTTTTTTCTACACACACACACACACACACACACGCTCATTGACATATGCACGTTTATAACCTGCCTTCTTTGTGAGTCCAGAATTGATCCTATCCTTCCGGAGCTCACAGGTGTTCACTAGACTCCCAGTCATATGAATTTGAAACTTAAAGCAGGGATTTGAGATTATGGGTGATAACTGAATTATATCCGCTCACCCCCACCCCCGCCTCCATAGGAGACAGACGAATCTTTGAATTCTTGTCTGTTCACTGCTACTCACTGTGTGAAAGAAATAATTGTTCATACCTAAGCCTCCTCAGCTATCTACAAGGAGAATCAGAGATAATAGATTTAATGAGTTTCTCTTCCAAGTAAAATGTTTGGCTTTTTAAAAACTGGTGAATTAAAGACCCCTTCTGTTACCTACTTGGCAGTCTTTACCTATGAGGTGGTGCCGTAGGTAATCTAACACCGTCGTTATTATATCTCTGTTCACAGGTTTTATAAGAACCTCTCAGTCTCACAGGAGGGGCACTTTAAAAAGCAACTCCGTGATGAAGAGGGATTAACTGTTCTTTTAATAGCACTAGGACATGGTTTAATAGCAATAGAGTATGGTTTCCTGAAGAGTGTGTGTGTATATTCTCATTTGTTATTTTCACTTTTTAGTTTTGCGCTTCACATTTTTAACAGCTCTAATAAGGTATAATTAACATACAGTATGTCTTAGTCTGTTCAGGCTGCTATAACAGATGTACCCTAGACTAGGTGGCTTATACACTTCAAAGGTTTATTTCTCCCAGTTCTGGAGGCTGGAAGTCTAAGATCAGGGTCCAGCAGATTTGATGTCTGATGAGACGGCAATCTATTCACTAGGTCCTCACATGGCAGAAGGGGGCTGGAAGCTCTATGGGGTCTGTTTTATGAAGGCACTAATCTTATTCGTGAGGAATCCACCTCATAAAGGCCCCACCTCCATAAACCATCACACTGGGGATTAGGTTTTTCAACATATGAATTTAAGGAGACACAAACATTTGGCATCGTGCATTTTCTATGCGTGTACTTGATGTATGTAGAACGGCGAAACACTGTCATGATCAAGATAGTGAACATGTCCATCATTCCTTCTAGAATGCCTCATGCCCCTTTGTAGTTCCCCTTCCCACACCTTGTTCCTGTCTCCAGGCAACCACCAATCTGTTTTCTCTTACTACACAGTCACATGTTAGGTTTTATAAACATGGGAGAAAAAATTGAACCACTCAGGGAAAAGTAGTTACTTACTCAAACATCCATTCCCACTTTTAAATGAATTTTAAATGTTCCTTTTCAATGAATCCTGATTCAAAGCATAGAGAGCAATGATCACTCTAGAAGAATTTGTTCCCAGCCTTCCTTGCCTCTAGGTATTGCCATACAACTGAGATCTCGCCAGTGAGATGCAAGTAGAAGTGTTCATGAGACTTCTGGAAAGACAGCTCAAAGGGAGCTGACTTGGCTGGGGGCAAGAACTTTTCACCTTTTCTCTCATTTCTTGTCCTGTTGTGTGGAATGCGTCTGTAATGGCTGAAGCTCCACTGGCAATCTTGAACTATGAGATGACCTTGGAAATGAAAGCCATTTACTGAGTTGGTGGAGCAGGGAGATGAACTTGCCTTTCTTATGTCACCATGATGCTTTCATACCAAACTTACACTATCTGTATTTGGATTTCTTCTACATGAAGGTATCATAAACTTGTAATTTTCTTGAGCAACTCTTATTTTGCTTTCATTTTCATATGCAACTGATCTTATCCTAACAGAAACTTCATACTTCTATGAATGTTTCTCGTTAGTTTTCTTAGAACAGTTCCAACAAGTCCATTTGATTTTATTTCC
Source organism: Budorcas taxicolor (assembly GCF_023091745.1). Lineage (NCBI taxonomy): Eukaryota > Metazoa > Chordata > Mammalia > Artiodactyla > Bovidae > Budorcas > Budorcas taxicolor. Next base: position 154,480,878 of record NC_068910.1, read on the forward strand.
TTTCAAATTATATACCTGATTTAGATCCTCTTCTAAACTATTATATTTCACTTAACTTTGACAGGGAATGAGTCACTTCACTGGGGTCAACCTGATTGCCTCAAAAACCTTAGCAAGCAAGTTGTTCTAGCAACTTGATTCCCTAGGCTCTGACACACAAGCTCCTCAGTCAGAATAAACTGCTCTATAGTGAAACACCTTTTTACCTTCTGGGAATTTCATAATGCATGGTGCCTTTCACAGGGGGCTGGGGAGAATCCTTCTGACATTCTTCGTGAATGTTAAGGGAAAGAAAGAACACAGAAGCTACAAACCTAGGTGGTGAAGAAGTGTCATTAGGGTTAAATAAGAATTTCCTAGAAACATTATTCCTTTCCTGACATGGACGTAGGATATGTTCATCACTTCCCTGGCTTAGTGTACAGTATCAGTTATCTTAATGTGTGTGAAAAAGAGTCCTCCTTGTTGCATTAACCACCAGGGGGGTTCCCTGGTAGCTCAGTTAATAAGGAATCTGCCTGCAATGCAGGAGACCTGGCTTTGATCCCCGGGTGGGCAAGATCCCCTGGAGAAGGAAATGACAGCCCACTCCTATTCTTGCCTGGGAAATCCTGTGGACAGAGGGCAGAGGAGCCTGGTGGGCCACAATCCACGGGGTTGTGAGAGTTGGACACAACTTAGTGACTAAACCACCAACACTACGCGGCTCCGAGGAAGACTGTGGAGGGCTTCACATGCTTTTCTATGGGCTGGCTCCTAGGATACATCCTCTTCATTTCCCTCTAACAAGCTTTCCTTTGTAAGGCCATGTGACTTGTGCTGTAAAATATAAACTTAATTAAGCTCTGTTAGGTGCCAGCTTCCTTGTGAACAAGAGAAAATGGATGAACTATAATAAAGAAGATTTGGCCTAGGCAAACATTTGGGTTGTTTTTCACTGGCATTTCTGGAAATTAAGCTATTAAATCAGGAGAACGGGTCAGAGCAGTTTGATATTTATTTTTCATTCCTGACTGCAAAGTAAAAGGCTTAACTTATAATGACATAAAATCAACACCTACTGTGTTCCATTAATTAATTCTGGCATCCTATCAAAAAGATCTCCCAAATTTGTCTCATCTGATTTTTTCCCTTCATAAAAGCCTAAAGCGTATTAGTCATGATGCCATTATATTCTAGATGCTTTGAAAAGATTTCTGTAATTCCTGTCATCCCCTGCCTACTACTTTTTAGTGAGAAAACCAAGCTGGGTAAATGAGAAAGTTTGTGGCTTGTAGAGATGTCTTGGCATTTTCTCATAGCCGTTGGTGGACTCCTTCCAGTTTTTAGTATTTTAAGAATATTGTAAGCACTTTATTGAAAGCATGAACAATTTGAATACTCTGTGGCATACTTAACTCAGAGCTTCTTATTTATTCCAGCCTAAACTTTACAGAGGTTTATTTCAAAATAATATTTTTCCAAATCTTCATTATTTTCCAGCTGAACACATTTGGTTTTGCCATTAAAAATTTTTTATGTGTAATGGATTTGCCTTGTTCTCATAACATTTCTACCCTAGAAGATAGAGATATTTCAACTTGCTTTCCTTTCCTTAATTTTAATGCAAAAATTCCTCTCATTTCCTTTACTCAGATCATCATTTCAGTTCAGTTGCTCAGTCGTGTCTGACTCTTTGCAATCCCATGAACCACAGCGTGCCAGGCCTCCCTGTCCATCATCAACTCCCAGAGTCCACCCAAACCATGTCCATTGAGTCAGTGATGCCATCCAACCATCTCATTCTCTGTCGGCCTCTTCTCCTCCTGCCCTCAATCTTTCCCAGCATCAGGGTCTTTTCAAATGAGTCAGCTCTTCGCATCAAGTGGCCAAAGTGTTGGAGTTTTAGTTGCAACATCAGTCCTTCCAATGAACACCCAGGACTGGTCTTTAGGATGGACTGGTTGGATCTCTTTGCAGTCCAAGTAACTCTCAAGAGTCTTCTCCAACACCACAGTTCAAAAGCATCAATTCTTCGGTGCTCAGCTTTCTTTTTAGTCCAACTCTCACATCCATACATGACTACTGGAAAAATAATAGCCTTGGCTAGATGGACCTTTGTTGGCAAAGTAACGTCTCTGCTTTTTAATATGCTGTCTAGTTTGGTCATAACTTTCCTTCCAAGGAGCAAGCATCTTTTAATTTCATGGCTGCAGTCACCATCTGCACTGATTTTAGAGCCCCCCAAAATAAAGTCAGCCACTGTTTCCACTGTTTTCACATCTATTTGCCATGATTTTAGTTTTCTGAATGCTGAGCTTTAAGCCAACTTTTTCACTCTCCTCTTTCACTTTCATCAAGAGGCTCTTTAGTTCTTCTTCATTTTCTGCCATAAGGGTGGTGTCATCTGCATATCTGAGGTTATTGATATTTCTCCCGGCAATCTTGATTCCAGCTTGTGCTTCCTCCAGCCCAGTGTTTCTCATGATGTACTCTGCATATAAGTTAAATAAGCTGGGTGACAATATACAGCCTTGACGTACTCCTTTTCCTATTTGGAACCAGTCTTTTGTTCCATGTCCAGTTCTAACTGTTGCTTCCTGACCTGCATACAGGTTTCTCAAGAGGCAGGTCAGGTGGTCTGGTATTCCCATCTCCTTCAGAATTTTCCAGAGTTTAATGTGATCAGCACACTCAAAGGCTTGGCGTAGTCAACAAAGCAGAAATAGATGTTTTTTTGGAACTCTTGCTGTTTTGATGATCCAGCAGATGTTGGCAATTTGATCTCTTGTTCCTCTGCCTTTTCTAAATCCATCTTGAACATCTGGAAGTTCACAGTTCACGTATTGCTGAAGCTGGCTTGGAGAATTTTGAGCATTACTTTACTAGCGTGTGAGATGAGTGCAATTGTGCGATAGTTTGAACATTCTTTGGCACTGCCTTTCTTAGGGATTGGAATGAAAACTGACCTTTTCCAGTCCTGTGGTCACTGCTGAGTTTTCCAAATTTGCTGGCACATTGAGTGCAGCACTTTCACAGCATCATCTTTTAGGATTTGAAATAGCTCAACTGAAATTCCATCACCTCCACTAGCTTTGTTCTTAGTGATGCTTCCTAAGGCCCACTTGACTTCACATTCCAGGATGTCTGGCTCTAGATGAGTGATCACACCATCGTGATTATCTGGGACATGAAGATCTTTTTTGTACAGTTCTTCTGTGTATTCTTGCCACCTCTTCTTAATATCTTCTGCTTCTGTTAGGTCCATACCATTTCTGTCCTTTATTGAGCCCATCTTTATATGAAACATTCCCTTGGTGTCTCTAATTTTCTTGAAGAGGTCTCTAGTCTTTCCCATTCTATTGTTTTCCTCTATCTCTTTGCATTGATCGCTGAGGAAGGCTTTCTTATCTCTCCTTGCTATTCTTTGGAACTCTGCATTCAAATGGGTATATCTTTCCTTTTCTCCGTTGCTTTTCGCTTGTCTTCTTTTCCCATCTGTTTGTAAGGCCTCCTCAGACAGCCATTTTGCTTTTTGCATTTCTTTTTCTTGGGGATTATCTTGATTCCCGTCTCCTTTACAACGTCACGAACCTCCATCCATCAGGCACTCTGTCTATCAGATCTAGTCCGTTAAATCTATTTCTCACTTCCACTGTATAGTCATATGGGATTTCATAGGTCATACCTGAATGATCTAGTGGTTTTCCCCACTTTCTTCAATTTAAGTCTGAATTTGGCAGTGAGAAGCTCATGATCTGAGCCACAGTCAGCTCCCGGTCTTGTTTTTGCTGACAGTATAGAGCTTCTCTATCTTTGGCTGCAAAGAATATAATCAGTTTGATTTCAGTGTTGACCATCTGGTGATGTCTATGTGTAGAGTCTTCTCTTGTGTTGTTGGAAGAGGGTGTTTGCTATGACCAGTGCATTCTCTTGTCAGAACCCTATTAACCTTTGCTCTGTTTCATTCTGTATTCCAAGGCCAAATTTGCCTGTTACTCCAGGTGTTTCTTGACTTCCTACTTTTGCATTCCAGTCCTCTATAGTGAAAAGGACACCTTTTTGGGGTGTTAGTTCTAGAAGGTCTTGTAGGTCTTCATAGTACTGTTCAACTTCAGCTTCTTCAGAGTTACTGATTGGGGCATAGACTTGGATTACCATGATATTGAATGGTTTGCCTTGGAAATGAACAGAGATCATTCTGTTATTTTTGAGATTGCATCCAAGTACTGCATTTCGGACTCTTTTGTTGACTATGATAGCTACTCCATTTCTTCTAAGGGATTCCTGCCCACAGTAGTAGATACAATGGTCATCTGAGTTAAATTCACCCGTTCCTGTCCATCTTAGTTCGCTGATTTCTAGAATATCAGTGTTCACTCTTGCCATCTCCTGTTTGACTACTTCCAATTTGCCTTGATTCGTGGACCTAATATTCCAGATTTCTATTCAATATTGCTCTTTTCAGCATCAGACCTTGCTTTATCACCAGTCACATCCACAACAAGTTGTTGTTTTTGCTTTGGCTCCATCCCTTCATTCTTTCTGGAGTTATTTCTCCACTGATCTCCAGCAGTACCTACTGACCCAGGGAGCTCCTCTTTCAGTATCCTATCTTTTTGCCTTTTCATACTGTTCATGGGGTTCTAAAAGCAAGAATACTGAAGTGGTTTGCCATTCCCTTCTCCAGTGGATCCCATTCTGTCAGACCTTTCCATCATGACCTGTCATATACCCATCTTAAAGAGAAGAGCACTGTAGTGAAATGTGGGCACAGTGGTGTAGTAGTCCATTTCCCTGCTGGATTTAAAGCCTCTTAGGGTACAAGGTGTGTGTTTATCTCCTTTAGCCCATTTCCTGCATTCAGAGAATTCTCCATATACATTTGTTGAATTGATTAGTAATGGTACCAGAACAGAACTTCTTGACTTGTGCTCACCAAGGTTGTACTTACATACAACAACTGACCTAATAATTTTTTAAAAAATGACTTGACTAAATATCTATTTCCCTTTAAGCCACACATGTTATGCTTGCCTAGATACAAGTTCATGAGTTGATTTTACTATCTACTCTTGAATTTTTCATGTGAAGGTTTTAGAGCCAAGCATAAGAAGCCTTTTGTTGACTATTTGGTTATCTACTCATCACTCTACAAATGCCTCCACTTCTTAATTGTGAAGTCCCTGAGATAAGAGAAAGACTTATTGATATTTTCCTTGTAGCCTGTGTCTCAAATAGGATAAAACTGAGCAATTAACATTGAGAAATAAGTGATTGATACACAGGGATTAAACTAAACAAATGGAGAATATAATGTTGAAGAAGTATGAAACTATAAATTTATTTTGACTTAAAAGCATTCTTTTTATTTATAATCTCTGAAGATCACACATCACCTTTTCCCAGTTCTTTGTGCCCTTTTCTAACGTAAGGAAGAGTTGAATCCCGCAGACCAAAGGCTAGGGACGGAAGCGGTGGGAAAGGAGCAACCTTCTAATAACTGGTGACAGTCAGAAGTAGTCTACTCCATTGCTCATCTGTGATGAATGTTTCAAACAGACTCAGACCACTGACATCTCAGAAAAGACTTTTTCCAAAATCTTTGGAAAGAGAAAGTGCTGGATAACCCAAGGCTATGTGGAGCTTGACCACTACTTGAGGTGGATAGGAGGGTAGCTGTTTCCAGCTCCAAATACACTGAGTGAGTCACCCATCAACTAGGGAGAGATAATCCTTTTCCTCCAATCCTATCAGAATGACTAGTAATTATCTATATTGATTGGAAGATGCCTATCTTATATTTTGAGCTTCCTTGGTTGGCTCAGTGGTAAAGGACCTGCCTGTTAATGCAGGGAATTTAAGAGATGGGGAAGAGATTGATCCCTGGGTCAGGAAAATCCCCTGGAGGAGGAAATGGCGACCCACTCCAGTATTCTTGCCTGGAAAATCCCATGGACAGTCCATGGGTTGCAAAGAGTCAGACATCACTTAGCTACTAAACAACAACCACATCTTGAGTGAAATTTTTGAGGTAAATGTACTGCATAGATGAGTGAATTGAAGCTAATTTATAATAAATACTCAGTTATGAAATATACAAAAAGCAACTTCACTGACCATAATGCTGCTGCTGCTGCTGCTAAGTCACTTCAGTCATGTCCAACTCTGTGTGACCCCATAGATGGCAGCCCACCAAGCTCCCCTGTCTCTGGGATTCTCCAGGCAAAAACACTGGAGTGGGTTACCATTTCCTTCTCCAAGGCATGAAAGTTAGAAGTGAAAGTGAAGTCGCTCAGTTGTGTCTGACTCTTCACGACCCCCTGGACTGCAGCCTAGCAGGCTCCTCCATCCATGGGACTTTCAAGGCAAGAATACTGGATTGGTTTGCCATTGTCTTCTCTGACTGACCGTAATAGTACCCACCCCCCCCAAATTTCTTTATGATTGAAGTATCTTTTAAAAGCACCTGTAGATGAAATTACTTTCCAAATAACTGATGGCACTCAATAACACATGACACTTATGGTTTTAGACTGCTGTGACTCCTTCTGGAAAACAAAGGTGTCTATTGCTATTAAGCTTCTTGAGAAATGAGCTGGTGCCATACTTAGCCATTTCAACTCCGTGGGCTCCCAGAGGCCTCTGGACTGACCTGGTCACCTACAGATGGGCACCTGGGATATGGTGTTTGCCAAGCTGACTCCAGCAGGTTCTCCACTCCCAGTGCTCACACTCCTTTCCAGTGTGATCTGGATGCTCCTCCTGTCAAGAGGGGTCTCTACCCCCTTAAGTTTCGGCTGGCCTCAGGATTCACTCTGACCAGAAGAAGGTGGTGAAAATAATGTGACAATTCCAAGGATGCCTGAAGCTTCATTCCTCACACTGCTGGAATGTTGCCCTATAAGTGCCATATGGCAAAACCATGATCTTAACCATCATGAAGATGAGAGGTCATATAAAGCAGAGATAGACCAGCCCAGCTAAGTCTCCACAGACCAACTAGCCGTGGCCAGCCACGGCTACCAGGCATGTGAATGGGGCCGTCTTACACTACCCAGCCCCACTCAGCTGCTAGGTGGCTTCAGCTCTAGGAGTTCAGTTCAGTTCAGTCGCTCAGTCGTGTCAGGTCTTTCTGACCTCATGAATCGCAGCACGCCAGGCCTCCCTGTCCATCACCAACTCCCGGAGTTCGCTCAAACTCATCTCCATCGAGTCAGTGATGCCATCCAGCCATCTCGTCCTCTGTCATCCCCTTCTCCTCGTGCCCCCAACCCCTCCCAGCATCAGAGTCTTTTCCAATGAGTCAACTCTTCGCATAAGGTGGCCAAAATATTGGAGTTTCAGCTTTAGCATCAGTTCTTCCAATGAACACCCAGGACTGATCTCCTTTAGAATGGACTGGTTGGATCTCCTTGCAGTCCAAGGGACTCTCAAGAGTCTTCTCCAATACCACAGTTCAAAAGCATCAATTCTTTGGCACTCAGCCTTCTTCACAGTCCAACTCTCACATCCATACATGACCACTGGAAAAACCATAGCCTTGACTAGACAGACCTTTGTTGGCAAAGTAATATCTCTGCTTTTGAATATGCTGTCTAGGCTGGTGATAACTTTCCTTCCAAGGAGTAAGCATCTTTTAATTTCATGGCTGCAATCATCATCTGTGGCCACAGACAAAATCCACAGAAGAGTTGCCCACTGAGCCTAGGTCAAGTTACTGTCCCCCAGAATCATGAGCAAATGTATTAATTGGGGTGATTTGTGACATGGCAATAGACAGCTACTACGGCACCCTGTGAGAAGGATCCTTTTCTTCATTTTGGCAGTTCGTGGTGTCTCTTCAGACTGTTTCTTGTCAGTTCCAGGGCCCCTGCTGGCTGCACCCCTTGTCACGCCCTTTGACTCACACTCGGTGTGTATCACTCAGTCTCTGGCCTCTTTAGACTCTTGTTTTGCTTTGGAGTGTCTGTTTTGATTCCTGACGCCAGCCTCACCCAGGAACACTGGACCTTTGGCTCCATGCCAGTTAGCCTGAAGGCCAGACCAGTTATGCTCGTGTTGACCAGCAGCCTGGCAGGATGTGGTGTCCAGAGTCCCAAGTTGGTCAGGAGGGAGCTCAGAAGCAAGAGTTGGTTGAGTAAAGGCTGTCTTACAGAGTTATGGGGCCTACAGGAGAACTCTACTTGGGTTTACTGCAGCCTATTTATACCCAGAGTGAAAAAGTTGGCTTAAAGCTCAACATTTAGAAAACAAAGATCAAGGCATCCGGTCCCATCACTTCATGGGAAGTAGATGGGGAAACAGTGGAAACAGTGTCAGACTTTATTTTTTGGGGCTCCAAAATCACTGCAGATGGTGACTGCAGCCATGAAATTAAAAGATGCTTACTCCTTGGAAGAAAAGTTATGACCAACCTAGATAGCATATTCAAAAGCAGAGGCATTATTTTGCCAACTATGGTCTGTCTAGTCAAGGCTATGGTTTTTCCAGTAGTCATGTATGGATGTGAGAGTTGGACTGTGAAGAAAGCTGAGCGCCAAAGAATTGATGCTTTTGAACTGTGGTGTTGGAGAAGACTCTTGAGAGTCCCTTGGACTGCAAGGAGATCCAACCAGTCCATTCTGAAGGAGATCAGTCCTGGGTTTTCTTTGGAAGGAATGATGCTAAAGCTGAAACTCCAATACTTTGGCCACCTCATGCAGGGTTTACTCATTGGAAAAGACTTTGATGCTGGGAGGGATTAGGGGCAGGAGGAGAAGGGGATGACAGAGGATGAGATGGCTGGATGGCATCACTGACTCAATGGACATGAATCTGAGTGGACTCCGGGAGTTGGTGATGGACAGGGAGGCCTGGCGTGCTGCGATTCATGGGGTCAGAAAGAGTCAGACACGACTGAGCGACTGAACTGAACTGATTTATACCCAGAACATACACTCATGCTTACAGATTTAGTGATTGTTTAGAGGCAAATCTGATTACTTTTTCAACCCCCTTTAAAAAGGCTTCTCTGAAGATAAATTCAAACTCTCTTTTTATGGCTCACAAAGCTCTGCATGTTTTATTTGCTGCCAAACTCCATCATCTCATCTCTTGGCATGAGTAGTCCCTGCACTTATTCCTTCTTCCTGTTGGCCTGAACTTTCTTCATATTCTCGAATGCACCTTGCTAACTAGCCCTGATGTTTAAGCCACCTACTTTGTGCTTTGTTATGATCTCCTGAGGAAACTAATACAGTCTACTATTTGCCACATAGTGTTCAGATGCTTGGAGTATGTCAGTTAGCAAAACAAAGATCTCTGCCCATGAAGAACTTACATTCTGGTGGAGAGTGATGGACCATGAGCCACAGATATATTTTGGAATGCAGTATATGCTGTGAAAAATAGAGAAAGCGTAGACGAGTTAGGGGGATTGGAAGTGTGGAGTAGTGGGTTAGTGGAGGTCTCATTGAGAAAGTGACATTTGAGCAAAGACTTTTGAAGAAGTTATCCAGGGGTTTTGTAGAGGAACAGTGTTCCAGGTGAGGGAAGAGCAAAGCCAGGTCCTGGAGGCAGCATGTGCCTGGCATGATGGAGGAGCGCTAAGGAAGTCAGCGAGAGGAGTCACAGGTAAGTCCTAGCAGTGTGGTGGGACGGGATGATGTGGATAGGTTCACATTATATGGGCTCCTTAAGCTCCCATTGAGATCAGCCCTGGGATTTCTTTGGAAGGAATGATGCTAAAGCTGAAACTCCAGTACTTTGACCACCTCATGTGAAGAGATGACTCACTGGAAAAGACTCTGATGTTGGGAGGTATTAGGGGCAGGAGGAGAAGGGGACGACAGAGGATGAGATGGCTGGATGGCAGCACTGGCTCGATGGACGTGAGTCTGAGTGAACTCTGGGAGTTGGTGATGGACAGGGAAGCCTGGTGTGCTGCAATTCATGGGGTTGCAAAGAGTCAGACACGACTGAGTGACTGAACTGAACTGAAGCTCTCATTGACTTTTTTTTTCTGACTTTTAATTTTTTTCCCCATTGACTTTTACTTTGAAAGCAGAAGCTGGTGTGGGTTTTGGATGAGAAGAAATATGATCTAATTTATGTTTAAAGAAGATGGCTCTGGCTGCTGCACATTAGGACAAGAGTAGAAGCAAGGAGAACCTATAGCAATAATCCAGGCGAGAAAGGAGCCTCACTTGGCAGTGGCAGCGAGAGAGAGATAAGACTCGGGTCAAATTCTGTGTGGGTTTGGAAGGTAGAGAAAGACTGGATACAGGAGTGAGTGTGTGGGAAAGGGAGGAGTCAAGGGTGACTCCAAAGATTTTGGCTTGAGCAACCGAAGAGATGGTGTTCTCTTATTTTGCTGAGGATTTTAAAACCTTTTTAGCAAAGTTGATTCCTTCTCTCTTTGCAACCTCTGTTTTTTCTAGTTTGATTTGTTTGCTTTAGAATAGATATCTGCTTTCCATTTTAGGTGATCTCCTGCAGTGTCCAGTAACTCTTGACTGTTCACATTTAAGAGTAGAGCACAGAAGACATTTTCAGAAGCTCTGTGTGTGTGGGTGTGATGAGGAATGCCTGTTGACTGTGGTCTTCAACATAGGGTGACTTCTCATGCTCCTTGAATGGGGAACCCCTGTGATAGACATTGTCTTTCCTCCAGTTGTTGAGATTCTTTAGAAAAGAATCTCCCAGTTGTAGAGATTTACTTGTAAATATGTGCTTAGGATGCTAAATGGTTCAAGAAGGATGGGTCTCCCAATAATGAGTAGGAGTCCTGTTTCCAGTAATATGTCTTTGCTGTGGGCTGTAACAAATGTTTTTAATCTAGGGATCTGTTTTACTCTTTCCAAAGGAAAAATCTTGGGTATCTTGTTAGGGCAAGTGATGGGCAGGTGCCAGGCTAGGCAGAAGAGGAGGAGGAGACCAAAGCCACTTGTAGCAGAGTTTGAATGAGTGCCCTTGTGGTAAGGCCATGTTCAGTCCTACTTCCCCAGATGCCAAGCACCACAGATTTAGGAGCCTTTGAGAGGCTCAGCAGCATCTGTGATGTTGCTTTTTGGTTTTACCCTCTTGTGTTTGAGAATCAGTTTACCCCATTCAGCCAAGTCATTTTCCACTTGTCAATCTGCTTTCCAAATTCCAAAATTTCTTATGGGTGTTTTATTTCCATTATCTTTGCTCTCATAGGTTTATGTGTTTATATTTTTTATTTAAAAATTCTTTTACTTTCACAAAGGTGATTTTGTCACCTTTAACCAGAAGTCCTTGTTGTCTTCTCTTGAGTAATCACTGCACATCCTTCAGTCCTCAGCTGAGGCGTCACTTCTCTCGGGAGGTTTTCATCGCTGAGTTGTGTTTCCAGAGTTTTCTATATTCCCCTATTCAGTTCTTCTGGATCATGTTGGAATTGCCTGATCACCATGTACCTTCCTCAACAGATGATAATCTCTATAGGGAAAGTAGAGAGGGTGTCTGTGTTGTTTGCCATGGTAACCCTGGAACCTGACATAATGCCTTGTATGTAATGGGGACTGAAAAATATCTGTTGACTCTTTGGTTAAATAATCCTAAACAACATCTGCAGCGCTCTGAACTCTGCCCACAGTTCTTGAGGAGAGAGCCTGGAGCTATTTGCTATTTTCTCTGACAGCGTACATCACACCCCCAGGAGTGTCTGCCTCACAGACCTGTCATGGGACACTTTGAACCTAGCTCAAGAAGCACATTTCTAACAGACCTGCTGGGAAGAGAAAAGCACTGTGGTGCACAGCCTCCCGCAGCTGTGTGACAAACCTCCCACGTGCTCTTGGGCACCGTCCCTTCTCCCACAGGAATCTTCAGCTCAGATACTCTTTGAAGAGCCATCAAAACTCCTAAATCTTCTCAGTGTGCTATATATAGCTTAATAAGTCAACTACCTACAGCACACCGGGTTTTCAAACCCTGGCATCTCAGTTTATCGATCTGGATCTTCTAACAAAACGCGCAACCGTGGTTTCATCTCGTGCCACAGAAAATGCCTTTGCTAGGAAAGCACTTTAGTTAAAACCAGCTTTGGGCATCTGGGAGTTCACAGCCTGGAGGCCTGTAGATCAGAGGGAAAATTATGTGCTTGAAAGACTCAGCTTTCTTAATTAATAATAAATTCCTCAAATTAAGAGAAGATTTTGATGTGATGAAACAGTATTACTATTTCAAAAGACTTATTTCTCCTTTTTACCAAGGCTGTCCTAGGCTTTCTTTGAAAGGAATATTTTCTCTCAAGTTTTCTTCTGTTTTCAACTGTGTAGTCATACAGTCATTTGACCAGAGAGAAATAAATACTTGTGCAGTGAGGACATAGTAAAATGAGGCATTCGGAACCAGGTAGATTCAAGAAATAAAGAGCTCTGATGTTTATACAAAGGAAAGTCTTCTCTGACCTCCCCGTCTCTTACCCCAGTTCCATCTTGCTACCTCCCCCTTCAGATTGGCTCAGCTTGCACTCTTCCCCCATTCAATTATTTTTTTAAAAATAATTTTATTTATTGATTTATTTTTGGCTGTGCTAGGTCTTGTTGCTGCCCAGGCTCTTCTCTAGTTGTGACCAGCAGGACTGCTCTTCCTTGTAGTACAAGGGCTTCTCATTGTGGTGGCTTCTCTTGTTCTGGAGCACGGGCTCTAGGGCACACAGGCTTCAGGAGTTGCTGCACGTGGGCTCAGCAGTTGTCGCTCCCAGGCTCTAGAGTCACAGGCTCAACAGTTGTGGCACATGGGCTTATTTGTTTCAGTCATGTGGGGTTTTCCCAGATCAGAGATCAAACCCCATGTCTCCTGCATTGGCAGGCGGATTCCTTCCCACTGAGCCACCAGGGAAGTCCCCAGCCAGTTACATTTTTCTAGCACTCAGAGCACATCATCGTTGCCCAAGGCCTGTCTTCCCTTCTGGCTGTGACCCCTACAAGGGCAAGGATTATGTCTATCTTGTCCATTGCTCTTCTTCTGTGGCTGGAACAGTATTTAGAACTTAGGAGGTATTCAAAACCTTTTCTTAACCTGAGGATGAATGACTATAGCATGGTAGGGAGACCTGGTAAACTGTTTGCAGAGATGGCTGCAGCAGTTCTTTGCTCTCCTGCGCAATGTGACTTTGCTGCGTTTTGCATCAAGAGGTGGAGTCTGTTCTTTTAAAACCTTGAACCTTGGCTGGCCTTGTGCAGCTTCTATTGTCCCTGCCTGGGTACTAGTCCTCCATTGAGGAGGCCCAGTTAGCTGGCTGGCTCAGTGGCAAGTGGGGGTGCCAAGCCAAAAGCCTCACCACCTGCACATAGAGGAATGAGGTCTTCCAGAAAGAGCTAGCCCCTGCCTACCCCCCTACCTGATTACAGACATATGAGCGAGCCCAGTCAACACCAGGTGGAGCAGAGTTGAGCCCTCCTAACTGGGACTTGCCCAAGCTGTTGATCCAAAGAATGTGAGCAAATAAATGATTGATGTTTTAAGCCATTAACTGTTGGGGGTGATTGTGAAGCAGTGATTGATATGGGAGGATTTTTCAGATTTTCCTCAGCCTGAGAGATGTCCTCCTCATTCAAACTAGAGAATCTGTGAAATCTGCCCTCCCTGCAACCTCTGTGGCTTCACTGCAACCTCAAAAGATGAAAGCCATTGCTGAATGAGTAGATGCAGCTAGAGGTAACTTACAAAGAGCAAATCAAATTAAATCCCAGAATAACACAGGCCCTTACACAGACTGATAGAATGTAGTTGATGAAGAATCTACTTTTAAAGAAAATCATTATTTTTATGAATTCACCTTGATTATAGAAGTGGTTCATGATAATTATGAAAAATTTGGAAAAATGAGTTAATTATAGAGGAATAATAAAATTTATACTTAAAAATTTCAAAATGTGAATCCTGCTCTACTAATAATGCATTCCTACTACTGCTGCTACTAACGTGTTAGTGATGAGTGTGCTCCAGATCTTCCAAACCTCTGTAGTGACCTTCCCTTTCAAGAACATGGGACTGTCTTTATTTATTCCAGTCTTCTCATGCACATTGTGATGGGATTTATAGGTGTCTGTTAGTTAGATTGGTGCTTATTGCTTTGGGCTTATGCTTAGTAGCCTTTGGTAAAGCGTCTGTCTACAATGTGGGAGACCCGGGTTCAATCCCTGGGTTGGGAAGATCCCCTGGAGGAGGAAATGGCAATCCACTCCAGTACTATTGCCTGGAAAATCCCATGGACAGAGGAGCCTGGAAGGCTACAGTCCATGGGGTCGCAAAGAGTCGGACATGACTGAGCGACTTCACTTTCACTTTCACTTTAGTAGCTTTTAAACAGATGTTTGTACTGACTTTGAATTTTTTTTCAAGTTCAACATTGTTCAGTTCAGTCCAGTTGCTCAGTTATGTCTGACTCTGCAACCCCATGGACCGCAGCATGCCAGGCTTCTCTGTCTGACACCAACTCCCTGAGTTTGCTCAAACTCATGTCCATCGAGTCGGTGATACCATCCAACCACTTCATCCTCTGTCATCCCCTTCTCCTCCTGCCTTCAGTCTTGCTTCCCAGCATCAGGGTCTTTTCCAATGAGTCAGTTCTTTACATCAGGTGGCCAAAGTATTGGAGCTTCAGCTCCAATTGTTTACTCATGATTACAATGCTGGCTAGGAGACAGCCACACAAAAAGGTGGCTTAAAATAACAAGCTCTCATTTTGCTTAAGAGTTAATAGGCCAGCTGGGGTGCCTGTCTGGTCTTGGCTGAATTTACTCATGGGTCTGTGGTCAGCTGTGAATTGGTTAGGTGGGCAGGTTAAGTGACTGTCTTATGTGTAGAGGTCCAGGTGGTGACAGCTGATCAGGGAGGTCTCTGCTGGTAGGATGAGACTGACTCAAGTGAGCTCCATGAATTTCATCGTTCACCAGCTTAGTGGGGCAAGTACATGATGGCAAAGACAGAGACCTGCCAACTCACTGCAGAGAAGAGGCACAAGAAGTAGTAGGAAAATGCAAGCACTTTTTCAAGGCTCTGAGTATGTAAAATTTGCTACTGACACACTGGCGAAAATAAGTAACATAGCTAAAACCAGTCAATGTGGGCAGACACTACTGCCAAATGGCACGGAGACATGGAGTTTTACTGGTAAGCAAGTAACTTTGTACACTTGTCTTTTAAATACTATTTTGCAGTTATTCCAAGAGACATTTTAGTAAATGCTCATTATCCGCATTTTAATACTAGTAACTGTAATTTCTATTTCATGTGTGAATTGATCAGAACTTCCAGTTTAGCTAGTTGGACCCTTTGTGTTGCTCAGATTTTAATGGGAAAGCTTCTAGTGTTTAGTACTAATGTACATGGCTGCTGGTTTAAGTTAGGTATTTTTATCAAGTTAAAAAGGAATCTTTGTGTAACAGTTTACAAGGAATTTATGCCAGCATTGTATTTTGGATATTATTGAATGTCTTCTAATAGCACTTGCTTAGGGCGTGTTGGAGGTCACTGAAAGGACGTGGCCTCTGGTTGACCCACAGGCTGGATGGACATGGCCAATCAAAGACTGCTCCCTACTTCCTGTCCCTGGAAAGTGTGTTCCCATTGTCGCTGCTTCCAGGAGCTGCCTCAAGGACACTGTCTTGAGATAATAAGGTGGTGTTGAGGCAATCTAGATGGGACACATGGCCTGGTTAAGACCTCTGTATAAAGGTTCTGGTGGGCTGGTTTAGAGATCTCCTTGTTCCGTGGTACCCAAGACAAGCATCCTAGGTGGATTTCCTTGCTTATTAAACCTGCCACTTACCAGTCTGAAGTGGTCTGCCTCTTTGGTCTCTTCTTGCCTTATGTGTCTGGGGCCAGTTTGCAAACCAACAGGTCATTATTTGAAGTTTCTTATTAGATCTATTAATATATTATGCTAATAAATTTCATAATATAAAGTCATCTTTGGTGTTATGAGAGAAAAATCTTTTATTATCAAGTGGTTATTTGTTGTTAGACAGTAAACCAGCATTTTATTTAGAAATTTTGCATCTACATTTACAAATAAAGCTGTTTTATGGAGTGGGTATACTTTTTCTTTGCCAGTTGATAAAATCTGGGTTATACTTGTTTTATAAAGGGCATAAATGTTGTCGTTGTTCAGTCGCTAAGTCATGTCCAACTCTTTTGAGATCCCATGGACTATAGCCCTCCAATCTCCTCTGTGCATGGGATTTCCCAGGCTAGAATACTGGAGTGGGTTGCCATGCCCTCCTCCAGGGGATCTTCCTACCCAGGGACTGAACCTGAGTCACTTGTGTCTCCTGCATTGGCACGTGAATTCTTTACCACTGAGCCACCAGGGAAGCCTATAAAGGGCTGTAATAGATTAAAGACACTGGGAGTGTTTAATTATATAGAAATTACCATTTTCTTAAACATTTGAAAAACATTAATGGTAAAACTTTTAGACAATAGTTTTTTTTTTTTTTTCCAGATACTATGTTGATAAAAGTTTAAGTTTATTTCATGGTTATTTATGGAATCTTTTTGATTAAAAAAATTTCATTTAATTTGAGATTTCATTTCTTCAAGATCATGAAAATCAAATCTTAAAATTATTTTATATATAATTAATCTTTCATATTAATGTTTCATTTTAAATGAATATATTTTCCTACATTAATATTAGATTTTAATAGAAATGTTTATCTAAATTGTTTCCCAAAGACCTAATTTTTTGATTTATTCAACTGTGACTTTTTGAATTTTCTAATGTTGTCTGTCTTTACACTTACTAGCCTTTAGTTTGTTTTGTTGGTTTTATTAATTCTTAAATTTACCTAATAATGAAATTGGACTATTTTAAAGCATTTGAAATATACAAAAAATTATGGGGCTAATCTAGGGAACACACGTGCAGCTTCCTTGAAGGTTTAACAAAATTCAACATTTTCCCCTGTTTGCTCTAGACACAGACACATACACACACATGCAATTTCAGACACAGGTGAAGCCCTCCTTTGCATCTGGTGGGTTATTCCATCCTACTTTCTTCTGAGATAATCACTGTACTGAAGCCAGTGTATATATCACTGACATAAAGTTTTTTACCAATATATTTTAAACTAGCAATTATGTTTGCATTTATAGCAACATACGCTATCATTTCTTGTGTTTTATTTTCACTTATTTATTTGTGTTCTGGCTACACTACCTGTCATGTGGGATCTTAGTTCCCTGATCAGGGAATGAGCCCATGCCCTCTGCAGTGGAAGTGCAGATTCTGCTGGGAAGTTCTCATTTCTTGTGTTTTAAATCTTAAATGAAGGTTTTATACTGGAGTAGAGCTTCCCAGGTGGCTCAGCGGTAAAGAATCTGCCGGCCAATGCAGGAGACAAGGATTCCATCCCTGGGTTGGGAAGATACCCAGGAGAAGTAAATGGCAACCCACTCCAGTATTCTTGCCCTGGAAATCCCATGGACAGGGGTACCTGGTGGGCTACAGTCCATGGGGTTGCAAAGAGTTGGATGTGACTTAGCAACTAAACAACAAACAGCAACATTATCCTACAACTTGCCTTTTTATCCAACTTTATTTTTTATTATATTTTAAATTCATTTTTAATTTTATATCTCAAATGAATTAACCTTCTGCTTTTCAGCTACTGTTCCTACTGTACCTCTGTATTGAAAAAGCTGATAATCTTCACTATTTTACTTTTGGTTTCCTCTAGTGTGTCATTTTCAGAGGTACGTATTTTTTTCTGATCATTCAGGACAATGTTCCATTGATTTCTAGTACTTTTCCCCTCCCTGTGGTTTTTATGGATGTGGTTTTCTTATGTGTGAATCAAAAGAAACCATCCCAGGTCTACTATTTTACAGAGAAGCTATATCAGCCTTGGCCCAGCTGAGTCTTATTAAATATTGTTCTGGAATCATAGCTGAAAAGTAGATTACTGTGCTTATTCTTTGTCCCATGTATATTGTTTAGTGGACATTTAACTTACCCAGTTTGTCTGGTTGAGGTAGGCTTCCCAGCTTCATACCTGACTTCTGACAATCGGAAGTAGAGCATGATATGAAAAGCTACAAAGCCACTGCTAACATTGCTCTGCCCTTCAATGGGACTTCTCTTTCTAGGACACAATAGAGCATCATCTGTCTATGGATAGCTCAGTTTAGTTCAGCCACTCAGTCGTGTCCGACTCTTTGTGACCCTATGAACCGCAGCACACCAGGCCTCCCTGTCCATCACAAACTCCCGGAGTCCACCCAAACCCATGTCCATTGAGTTGGTGATGCATTCCAACCATCTCATCCTCTCTCGTCCCCTTCTCCTCCTGCCCTCAATCTTTCCCAGCATCAGGGTCTTTTCAAATGAGTCAACTCTCCACATCAGGTGGCCAAAGTATTGGAGTTTCAGTTTCAACATCAGTCCTACCAATGAACACCCAGGACTGATCTCCTTTAGGATGGACTGGTTGAATCTCCTTGCAGTCCAAGGGACTCTCAACAGTCTTCTCCAACACCACAGTTCAAAAACATCAATTCATTGGCGCTCAACTTTCTTTATAGTCCAACTCTCACATCCATACATGACTACTGGAAAAACCATAGCCTTGACTAGATGGACTTTGTTGGCAAAGTAACATTTCTGTTTTTTAATATGCTATCTAGGTTGGTCATAACTTTCTTTCCAAGGAGTAAGTGTCTTTTAATTTCATGGCTGCAATCACCATCTGCAGTGATTTTGGAGCCCCCCCAAAACATAAAGTCAGCCACTCTTTCCACTATTTCCCCATCTATTTGCCATAAGTGATGGGACTGGATGCCATGATCTTAGTTTTCTGAATGTTGAGCTTTAAGCCAACTTTTTCACTCTCCTCTTTCACTTTCATCAAGAGGCTCTTTAGTTCTTCTTCACTTTCTGCAATAAGGATGGTGTCATCTGCATATCTGAGGTTATTGATATTTCTTCCCGCAATCTTGATTCTAGCTTGTGCTTCCTCCAGCCCAGTGTTTCTCATGATGTACTCTGCATAGAAGTTAAATAAGCAGGGTGACAATATACAGCCTTGATGTACTCCTTTTCCTATTTGGAACCAGTCTGTTGTTCCATGTCCAGTTCTAACTGTTGCTTCCTGACCTGCATACAAATTTCTCAAGAGGCAGGTCAGGTGGTCTGGTATTCCCAACTCCTTCAGAATTTTCCACAGTTTTTTGTGATCCACACAGTCAAAGGCTTGGCATAGTCAATAAAGCAGAAATAGATGTTTTTCTGGAACTCTCTTGCTTTTTTGATGATCCAGCGGATGTTGGATCCCAGGGCCATCTGCCTTTTCTAAAACCAGCTTGAACACCTGGAAGTTCACTGTTCACGTATTGCTGAAGCCTGGCTTGGAGAATTTTGAGCATTACATTACTAGCGTGTGAGATGAGTGCAGTTGTACAGTAGTTTGAGCATTCTTTGGCATTGACTTTCTTTGGGATTGGAATGAAAACTGACCTTTTCCAGTCCTGTGGTTACTGCTGAGTTTTCCAGATTTGCTGGCATATTGAGTGCAGCACTTTCACAGCATCATCTTTCAGGACTTGAAATAGCTCAAGTGGAATTCCATCACCTCCACTAGCTTTCATCGTGATGATTTCTAAGGCCCACTTGACTTCATATTCCAGGATGTCTGGCTCTAGGTGAGTGTGAGTGATCACACTATCATGATTATCTGGTTCATAAAGATCTTTTTTGTACAGTTCTTCCGTGTATTCTTGCCACCTCTTCTTAATATCTTCTGCTTCTGTTAGGTCCATACCAGTTTTGTGCGTTATTGAGCCCATCTTTGCATGAAACATTCCCTTGCTATCTCTAATTTTCTTGAAGAGCTCTCTAGTCTTTCCCATTCTATTGTTTTCCTCTGTTTCTTTGCATTGATTGCTGTGGAGGGCTTTCTTATCTCCTTGCTATTCTTTGGAACTCTGCATTCAAATGGGTATATATTTCCTTTTCTCCTTTGCTTTTCACTTCCCTTCTTTTCACATCTATTTGTAAGGCCTCCTCAGACAGCCATTTTCCTTTTTCGCGTTTCTTTTTCTTGGGAATGATCTTGATTTCTGTCTCCTGTACAATGTCACGAACTTCCGTCCTTAGTTCATCAGGCACTCTGTCTATCAGATCTCGTCCCTTAAATCTATTTCTCACTTCCACTGTATAGTCATAAGGGATTTGATTTAGGTCATACCTGAATGGTCTATCATGAGAAATGCTGGGCTGGAAGAAGCACAAGCTGGAATCAAGATTGCTGGGAGAAATATCAATAACCTCAGATATGCAGATGACACCACCCTTATGGCAGAAAGTGAAGAGAAACTAAAAAGCCTCTTGATGAAAGTGAAAGAGGAGAGTGAAAAATTTGGCTTAAAGCTCAACATTCAGAAAACTAACATCTTGGCATCTGGTCCCTTCACTTCTTGGGAAATAGATGGGGAAACAGTGGAAACAGTGTCAGACTTTTTTTTTTGGGCTCCAAAATCACTGCAGATGGTGACTGCAGCCATGAAGTTAAAAGACACTTACTCCTTAGAAGGATAGTTATGACCAACCTAGATAGCATATTCAAAAGCAGAGACATTACTTTGCCAACAAAGGTCTATCTAGTCAAGGCTATGGTTTTTCCAGTGGTCATGTATGGATGTGAGAGTTGGACTGTGAAGAAAGCTGAATGCCAAAGAATTGATGTTTTTGAACTATGGTGTTGGAGAAGACTCTTGAGAGTCCCTTGGACTGCAAGGAGATCCAACCAGTCCATTCTGAAGGAGATCAGTCCTGGGTTTTCTTTGGAAGGAATGATGCTAAAGCTGAAATTCCAATACTTTGGCCACCTCATGCGAAGAGTTGACTCATTGGAGAAGCTTCTGATGCTGGGAGGGATTGGGGGCAGGAGGAGAAGGGGATGACAGAGGATGAGATGGCTGGATGGCATCACTGACTCGATGGATGTGTTTAAGTGAATTCCAGGAGTTGGCGATGGACAGGGAGACCTGGTGTGCTGTAATTCATGGGGTCACAAAGAGTCGGACATGACTGAGTAACTGAACTGAATTGAACTGAACTGAATGGTCTGATGGTTTTCCCCATTTTCTTCAATTGAAGTCTATGGATTATGCATGTAGATTTCTGAATTGAGCTCTTTGATGGATGTAGAAAGAGTATATTAATTAAGACAGTAACTAAGGGGTAGCTTGTATAGTGGCCACCTCAAAAGCAGTCCCCGTGGGATTGCCCCCAACTGGGTGCACCTCAGGACCTTAAGCCAAAGGTGGAGGGGGAGGATGTGGGAGGGAAAGAGTGCCTCTCTGCCTTTGCTGGGAGTGATATGCCCTGTGTTGGTATCAGATCGTGCATTTTCCCTACAGTTTTGATTCTGAATTTTGTTTTGTAGGACTTATAGTTTGTACAAGTTCTTTTCAGGTAGGCAATAAACTGATACTCTTAGACTTTCTGTGTTAGGTATTTTTTTTTCTGCAATGTCACATGTATTTTTAGTGGAATGTTAGAAGTTGCAATGGGGTCTCCAAGTCAGATGCCATATATAAATTAAAGTCCACAAACTCTGTAATATTTAATAATTGTACTGTACTGATTTTGAGCAGACTAATTTGGGGTTTGTAACAGCCTGGGGCAAAGGAAGTGTTTAGTGAACGACAGCCATTTAACAAGGAAAGCTGAAAAAGATCTGGAAAGAGCCAAGGCAGAGATGTTTTCCCTAGTCATTCCTGTCCAAGTGTTTAATAAATTTCTGAGTGAGTAGAAATTAAAATTTAATGTGAGATTTACCCTGTAAATATACTGTCTCAGGTCGCTTGATGGTTAATGTGAATTTTAAAGTGGAGGAAGGCATAGCAACCCACTCCAGTATTCTCGCCTGGAGAATCTCGGGGTAGCAAAGAGTTGGACACGACTAATGTGATGGAGCATGCACTCATGTGCATCTTAAAGAGGAGTGTGAGATCGTGTCTGGGCTCAGCCAGAGATTCAGAGTCAGAACAGTTGGAATGGCTGCTATGGTGTAGGATGTGCTGTGTTTTTACAAGGCCAGTAGCACTTTGTCAGTATATTAAGTACCGCAGTATATTCACAGAGTGTCAGTTCAGGTCCTTGGAAAAGCAGATGTCAACATGGTTGAGATGTTGATGTGATTGAGATTTTTTTCTTTTGTGGGGGTGGAAATGCCAGTGAAGGAAGAAGGGAGGGAACAAGAGTTATCAGGCAGAGCCTTTAGGTGATAATTCAGGTTTGGAACTTGTGAAAGGAAAGAGGAGATGAAAGATTCAACGATGAGTCTCAGACTGCAGTGTGTTTCTGAGAAAGTTTTGACCAGGCTGATGGGAAGCCCTTGGGCAAAGACTGCGCTTTAGAGAGTGTTGCATTAGACAGCAATGGTCTAGTTCCGCTAGCCCCTGTCAAGCTCAGGCATTGGCTGGGAGCCCGGGGGGGGGGGGGGGGGGGGGGGGGAGTGCGGCCTCAGGGTAGCACCATGCTGGATCTGCAGCAGGGCAGCTGAAAGTGTCTGTCTCCATTAACACCTGCCACTTACAGAGAGCATATGTGATCCGTAAAACTTTAATATTTAATTTAAAAAACAAACTTGAAAGGTAAATAGTACTGCTTCTCTTTTATGATTTTATAAATAAACAAACTTCAGTTTGGGAAGAGAATAATTTAAAGTCACATACTCTGTAAGTGGCAGGGCTAGAATCTGAACATAAATCTGCAGATACGTATTAGGAGTCTCTCAGCTGAAAGCAAAAGAAAATATTTTTTAAGAGGATAATTTTTTTTTTAGGGTATAGGCACAGTTGTTACCCAGAACCCAAAGGCAGACATGCAACCAGGATGACCTGGCAGCTGGAACTGGTATGCCATCAGACTCTCTCCACATGGTGCTAGTGGTAAAGAATCCACCTGCCAGTGCAAGAGATGCGGGTTTGATCCTCAGATGGGGAAAACTCCCTAGGGTAGGAAATGGCAACCCACTCCAGTATTCTTGCCTAGAGCATCCCACAGACACAGGACCCTGGTGGTCTACCTTCTATGGGGTCACAAAGAATCAGACATGGCTGAGCACACACATATACACACACACATACATGCACACACACAGGCTCTCTCCATTTCTCATCTGTGCTCCTACCAGTACATCTGATTTTCTGATTACAAAACTGGTTTTCTTGTACATAGCAGAGAAGTGGCTGTTGACAGCTGTTGAAAAAAGCTGTTTTTTTTCTTGCTGTTGTTCAAGAGAGCATCAAAGACTAAAGTTGGAGTTACTTTCTTAGGAAAGGGGTTCTACATCTGCTAGGATCATGTGTTCACCTTTAGAATGGTTGGTTGACTGGGCTCTGGGTTCTGGTGGGGAGATTTTTTTGGAGTGGGGTGGGGGTCAGGGTGTGATAATGTTGTTCCCATGTAAATAGCTGGGAAAGGGGAAGGAAATTACCAGAAATTGGAAGTGTTGGGTATAAACCTCAATAGGCATCCATTACAAGATACCTCCTTCAGTGGGGTAAACCCAAAATATATATTTAAGTATGTAAATAATATACATATGTATATGAAGACCAGTAACAACACTTTTAATATATGGTCAATTAGCCAAACATTTTCCATCTTAATAGGTACTTATTTCGCATAAAGATAGTGAAAAGTGAAAGTCTCAGTTGTGTCCAACTGTTAGCGACCCCATGGACTATACAGTCCATGGAATTCTCCAGGCCAGAATACTGGAGTGGTAGTCTTTCCCTTCTCCAGGGGATCTTCCCAACTCAGGGACTGATCCCAGGTCTCCCACAGTGCAGGAGGATTCTTTACCAACTGAGCCACAGGGGAAGCCCAAGAATACTGGAGTGGGTAGCTGATGCCTTCTCCAGGGGATCTTCCCGACCCACGAATTTAACAGGGGTCTCTTGCATTGCAGGCAGATTCTTTACCAACTGAGCTATGAGGGAAGAATAAATAAAGATAACTGAACAGTTTTTTCCCGATAAAATGTTCCACAAAATTTATTATTTTTGACATGAATGAGCAATGTCTACTGAAGTCTGTGTAGGGAAATAGAAGTGTGAATTCACTGGGTCCCTGGGGGAAAAGTTACACCATCTGGCCCAGGTCTGTTTCTCTCCTCTTACTGAGAGAATGCTCCTGGGGAAAGAAACAAGGCAGTGACCTGGTCTAATCTTGTGAACATGCTGATAGCGGAAACTTATAGTAGATAAATTAATGATTGCTTAGAAGAGAATCTTTATCTGTTTTCCTGGTTTAATATTGCTTCAGTCAGTTCAGTCACTCAGTTGTGTCCAACTCTTTGAGACCCCATGCACCACATCACACCAGGCTTCCGTGTCCTTCACCATCTCCCAGAGCTTACTCAAACTCATGTCCATTGAGTCAGTGATGCCATCCAACCATCTCATCCTCTGTCATCCCCTTCTCCTCCTGCCTTCAATCTTTCCCAGCATCAAGGTCTTTTCAAATGAGTCAGTTCTTTGTGTCAGGTTGCCAAAGTTTTGGAGTTTCAACTTCAGTATCAGTCCTTCCAATGAATATTGAGGATTGATTTCCTTTAGAATGGACTGGTTGGATCTCCTTACAGTCCAGGGGACTCTCAAGAGTCTTCTCCAACACCACAGTTCAAAAGCATCAATTCTTCAGTGCTCAACTTTCTTTATAGTCCAACTCTCACATCCATACATGATTAATGGAAAAACCATAGCTTTGACTAGATGGACCTTTGTTGGCAAAGTAATGTCTTTGCTTTTGAATATGCTATCCAGGTTGGTCATAACTTTTCTTCCAAGGAGCAAGCATCTTTTAATTTCATGGCTGCAGTCACCATCTGCACTGATTTTGGAGTCCCCAAAAATAAAGTTTGTCACTCTTTCCATTGTTTCCCCATCTATTTCCCATGAAGTGATGGGACTGGATGCCATGATCTTCATTTTCTGAATGTTGACTTTTAAGTCAACTTTTTCACTCTCCTCTTTCACTTTCTTTAAGAGGCTCTTTAGTTCTTCTTCACTTTCTGCCATAAGGGTGTTGTCATCTGCATATCTAAGGTTATTGATATTTCTCCCATCAGTCTTGATTTCAGCTTGTGGTTCATCCAGCCTGGCATTTCACATGATGTACTCTGCTAGTAAGTTACATAAGCAGGGTGACAATATACAACCTTGATGTACTCCTTTCCCAATTTGAAACCAGTCTATTGTTGGATGTCTAATTCTAACTGTTGCTTCTTGACCTGTATACAGATTTCTCAGGAGGTAGGTCTGGTGGTCTGGTATTCCCATCTCTTGAAGAACTTTCCACAGTTTGTTGTGATAGTTTGTTGTAATATCATGGTGACCAAATTTAGGGTGCATGAATTTCTGGGGCATGACTCCCTAGAAAATGTTCTGTTTTTTAAAAAATTGAATATCAAAATATTGTATTAGTTTCACATGTACAGCAAAGTGATTCCATTGTGCATATATATATATATATATATGTACATATCTACATTCCCTTTTTTGGATTCTTTTATAGTTTTTTGTAAGATAGTGAATATAGTTCTGTGCTATGCAGTAAATGCTTACTGTTTATTTTATGTATGACTGTGCATTCTATACTCCCAAATTATCCCTCTCCCACGTTCACCTTTGGTAACCATAAATTTGTTTTCTGTGTCTGTGACTCTATTTCTGCTTTGTAAATAAGTTTATTTGTACTATTTTAAAAATTCCATGTATGTGATATCACATGATATTTATCTTTCTCTGTCTGACACAATTCACTTAATAAGTTTTTCAAGGTTCATCCATGTTGTTGAAAATGGCATAATCTCATTCCTTTTTATGGCTTAGTAGTATTCCATTGCATATATATAAAACATCTTCTTTATCCATTTCTCTGTTGATGGACATTTAAGTTGCTGCTATGACTTCATGACTTGGCTATTGTAAATAGTGCTGCTGTGAGTATTAGGGTGCATGTATCTTTTTGAATTAGAGATTTTGTCTTTCTAGATATATTCCCAGGAATGGGATTGCTGGATCACAGGGTAACTTTTTTTTAAATTGGAGTATAATTGCTTTACAAAGTTGTATCAATTTATGCTGTACAGTGATGTGAATCAGCTATATGTATAGACAGAGCTACTCCCTCTTGGACCTCCCACCTCCCCCTTTCCCCCACCCCATCCTTCTAGGTTGTCATGGAGCACTGAGCTGAGCTCCCAGCTATATGTTTGACACGTGGTAGTGGATATATGTCAATCCTAGTCTCCCAGTTTGTCCTACCCTCCCCTTCTCACCCCTGTGTGTGCATGTCCTTTCTCTAGGTCTGCGTCTTTATTCCTGTGCTGCAGATAGGCTTGTCTGTGCCATTTTTCTAGATTCCGCACATATGCATTAATACGTGGTGTTAATATTTCTCTGGCGACTCTATCATTAGTGCTTCGAGGACCCTCCATAGGGCTTCCCCCGTGGCTCAGTGGTAAAGAATCCACCTGCAATGCAGGAGATGTTAACGATGCAGGGTTCGATCCCTGGGTCAGGAAAATCCCCTGGAGGAGGGCATGGCAACCCACTCCAGTATTCTTGCCTGGAGAATCCCATGGACAGAGGAGCCTGGAGGACTACAGTCCACGGGGTCTTAACAGGTCGGCTCAGGTAAATGCACAAGCAGGGTAAAAGGCTTCAGTGCTCATACCAGGTCTATTCATAAATAAAATACCCACCCACTTGGTACCTCCTGCTTATTTCGTCTAGGGAATAGCATAGAGAAGACATTACTACTGACTCTAAGGACTCTCGAGCAAACAGATAGGAGACAGGAAGAGTGATTGAGAAGTATTTTGTAGATTTACCTTTTCTGTCATTACTGTTGCTGAAGGAGATGAAAATATCTGATGAGGACTAGTTTAAAGATCACGATTCACACAGAAGAGGGCAGAGGGTGAGAGGAAAGGGGCCACATTATTGGCCTCTTTGAAGGCAGTGTTCCCAGGAGCCTCTGGGCAACAAGACAGGAGTTTAAGGGATATTTCCTAAGGGAGATTGTAAAGGTGCTTATTTCCTGTAACAATCTACAAGGTGTGCTTAGGGCAGAAGTTTTGTGTCTAAGCCTGAAGGTGTTTGTCTTCCTGCCTGACACCCTGACCGATTATGCGATCTATTAATTCTCTCTGTTCTTCTCATCTCAGATGACCCCAGAAGGTGTTTACTTGTTGCTTGTGAGTTGCCAGTTTAAGGGAATGCCAGTGTTAAGGGAGTCTGGATAAAGAGCTGCATGAAAATAAATTCAGCTTATATGGTAGTTCTATTACATTTTTTTAAGGAACCTCCATACT
This sequence comes from Budorcas taxicolor, assembly GCF_023091745.1. Taxonomy (NCBI): domain Eukaryota; kingdom Metazoa; phylum Chordata; class Mammalia; order Artiodactyla; family Bovidae; genus Budorcas; species Budorcas taxicolor. The sequence continues at coordinate 154,508,207 of NC_068910.1, forward strand.
GTTCTCCATAGTGGCTGTATCAATTTATATTTTCACCAACAATGCAAGGGGCCTCTCTGGTGGCTCAGATAGTAACGAATCTGCCTGCAATATGGGAGACCCGGGTTCAGTCCCTGGGTTGGGAAGATCCCCTGGAGAAGTGAATGGCAACCCACTCCAGTATTCTTGCCTGGAGAATTCCATGGATAGGAGAGCCTGGTGGGCTACAGTCCATGGACTCACAAAGAGTCGGACATGACTGAGCGACTAACACATACATTCATTCCAACAGTGCAAGAGGGCCCTCTTTTCCACAAACTTTCCAGCATTTATTGTTTGTAGATATTTTGATGATGGCTATTTGGCTTGGTATGAGGTGATACCTCATTATCGTTTTGATTTATATTTCTTTAATAGTGAGTGATGTTGAGCCTCTTTTCATGTTTTTGTTGTCCATTGGTATGTCTTATTTGTAGAAAGTCTATATAGATTCTTCTGCTCATTTTTTTATTGGGTTGTTTGTTTCTTTGATACTGAGCTGTATGAGCTATTTGTATATTTTGGAGATTAATCCTTGTCAGTTGCTTGATTTGCAGATATTTTCTCCCATTCTGTGGGTTGTCTTTTCATCTTGTTTATGGTTTCCTTTGTTGTGCAAAAGCTTTTAAGTTTAATTAGGTGCCACTTGTTTATTTTTATTTTCATTACTGTAGAAGATGGGTCCCAAGAGGGAGACAGGGAATCGTTTTTTCAGTTCAGTCGCTCAGTCGTGTCCGACTCTTTGCAGCCCCATGAACTGCAGCACACCAGGTCTCCCTGTCCATCACCATCTCCTGGAGTTCACTCAAACTTACATCCATCGAGTCAGTGATGCCATCCAGCCATCTCATCCTCTGTCATCCCCTTCTCCTCGTGCCCCCAATCGCTCCCAGCATCAGAATCTTTTCCAATGAGTCAGCTCTTCGCATGAGGTGGCCAAAGTACTGGAGTTTCAGCTTTAGCATCATTCCTTCCAAAGAAATCCCAGGGCTGATCTCCTTCAGAATGGACTGGTTGGATTTCCTTGCAGTCCAAGGGACTCTCAAGAGTCTTCTCCAACACCACAGTTCAGAAGCATCAATTCTTCAGGGCTCAGACTTCTTCACAGTCCAACTCTCACATCCATACATGACTACTGGAAAAACCATAGCCTTGACTAGACGGACCTTAGTCGGCAAAGTAATGTCTCTGCTTTTTAATATGCTATCTAGGTTGGTCATAACTTTTCTTCCGAGGAGTAAGCGTCTTTTAATTTCATGGCTGCAGTCACCATCTGCAGTGATTTTGGAGCCCCCCAAAAATATAGTCTGACACTGTTTCCACTGTTTCCCCATCTATTTCCCAAGAAGTGATGGGATCAGATGACATGATTTTCATTTTCTGAATGTCGAGCTTTAAGCCAATTTTTTCCACTCTCCTCTTTCACTTTCATCAAGAGGCTTTTTAGTTCCTCTTCACTTTCTGCCATAAGGGTGGTGTCATCTGTATATCTGAGGTTGTTGATATTTCTCCCGGCAATCTTGATTCCAGCTTGTTTCTTCCAGCCCAGCGTTTCTCATGATGTATTCTGCATAGAAGTTAAATAAGCAGAGTGACAATATACAGCCTTGACGTACTCCTTTTCCTATTTGGAACCAGTCTGTTGTTCCATGTCCAGTTCTAACTGTTGCTCCCTGACCTCCATTCAGGTTTCTCAAGAGGCAGGTCAGGTGGTCTGGTATTCCCATCTCTTTCAGAATTTCCCACAGTTGATTGTGATCCACACAGTCAAAGGCTTTGGCATAGTCAATAAACCAGAAATAGATGTTTTTTCTGGAATTCTTTTGCTTTTTCCATGATCCAGTGGATGTTGGCAATTTGATCTCTGGTTCCTCTGCCTTTTCTAAAACCAGCTTGAACATCTGGAAGTTCACCTTTCACATATTGCTGAAGCCTGGCTTGGAGAATTTTGAGCATTACTTTACTAGCGTGTGAGATGAGTGTAATTGTGCGGTAGGTTGAGCATTCTTTGGCATTGCCTTTCTTTGGGATTGGAATGAAAACTGACCTTTTCCAATCCTGCGGCCACTGCTGAGTTTTCCAAATTTGCTGGCATATTGAGTGCAGCACTTTCACAGCATCATCTTTCAGGATTTGAAGTAGCTCAAGTGGAATTCCATCACCTCCACTAGCTTTCGTAGTGATGCTTTCTAAGGCCCACTTGACTTCACATTCCAGGATGTCTGGCTCTAGATGAGTGATCACACCATTGTGATTATCTTGGAATTGGTTTTAGGATGTCTCAAATTAGAGGAATATAAATTCTGATAAAGATTGAAGACTAAGTATCTAAAACTATTGTCTCCATCAACAAAATCCATGTAAATATCTAAAATTCAATTAATAATCAGTACATTCTTTATTCTCTGCTTAGAAGTTCTGAATAGATCTGAATGGTGTGTGTGTGTGTGTGTGTGTAAATATGTATATATTTAAAACTTCAAAACCAGATCAACAAATCCTGTTAATAGCTTGAATATCACTTCCGTGTTATCAAGCCTCTTAAATTGTCCCTTATCTCCTTCCTCTAGGTTTAGTGTCCCATATAGATAAGAGACTTCCCTGGTGGCTCAAAAGGTAAAGCGTTTGCCTGCAATGCGGGAGACCAGGGGTCAATCCCTGGGTCGGGAAGATCCCCTGGAGAAGGAAATGGCAACCCACTCCAGTATTCTTGCCTGGAGAATCCCATGGACAGAGGAGCCTGGTGGGCTACAGTCCAAGGGGTCGCAAAGAGTCAGACACAACTGAGTGACTTCACACACACACTTATAGATAAGAGAAACCATCATTGCTACTAGCCTAGGCACATGTACTTTCTCTTCACAAATAATGTATAATTATTTTGCACTTAAATGAATGTCAAAACATATTTTTTAATCAGAAAATAAAAATGGAAAAAAGAACATGAATACAAATTTTTTCCCTATCATTAAAAAATTTACTCTCTTGTAATGGAGAAAGCCTGGTTGTACAAACCTCTTAAAACTCTAGTCTGGTAAGAAATAATGAGTGTGCCAGTCAGAGTGGAAGAAATAACCAAAGGATAAAGGGAGAAGGAAAGAAAGTTTTAATGAAGAGGTGAGAGAAAAATACTACTGGCATGTGGGAAATTCTGACACAGGGGAAAGCAAAGAACATACACTTTAGTTTGAGTTATGCTATTTATATGTCTAGAGGACCTTTCCAGAAAGGAGGAATTTGGATCTTATGAAGAAATGGTAGCATCCCATACTCCAGAGAAGGGTCAGTAAAATTGGATCCTAGTCTGTGCAGATAAACCTGTTATGACGTCAGGGAGGGAGAGCTGCTTGACAGTGGTTGCTGTCTTCACATTCAGGCTGTGTGTCATCAGTTGTATGCAAAACTGACCTCGGATATTGGGCAGTGCTCTGTTTTCCTGGAGCAGGTCAGTGGGATGTGATACAGAGTTTCACTAATATATCAAATCCAACCAACCATTATCTCATTCTCTTGACTCATATGAGGCTGACTGTGTCTATTGGAGTAAGGAAGGATGGCTTAGAAGTTCTGGAAGAAATGGAAGAATTTAGGTATACAGTGGGTGTCCTTATTTCTTCCTGTCTGAGGTAGGTATTGAAATTATAGGCAGGTATTAAAATTATAGGCAGGTATTGAAATTATCTGTTCATTTACTTGAACACACTCATTAAAGGGAGGGGACATTGTTTATCTTTTCACTAGTATAACCTCAGTTATTACCACAGCACATCCTATTAAGATGTCTGTTGAATAAGTACATGAAAAAGGAAAATGTTGATATTGAATGTATGACAATGTGGAAGGTGTTGCTGCAATAGAATTTAGATTTTTTTAACTATAAACTTAAGACCCAGAATATTGGGGTTTTGGCTAGGGTGAGGATAGAACTCAAAATTATATGGTTGAACTGAACTGCTATATTTAAAATGGATAACCAAGGACCTACTGTATAACACATAGAACTCTGATCAGTGATATGTGGCAGCCTGGATGTGGGGGCAGTTTAAGGGAGAACGGATACATGTATAAGTATCACTGAGTCCCTTTGCTGTTCACCTGAAACTATCACAACATTGTTAATTGACTATACTCCAATATAAAATAAAAAGTTAAAAATTATGTGGTTGAGATTTAAACTAAATATGAACAAGAAGACAACAAATGATAAGATACATTGGTGTAGTCTCTGATTTCAGAGAATGAGGGTAGTAAAAGGGACCATAGGAGGTACTTAGTGATTTGCATGAACAGTCAGCAATAGCCTGGAAAGCCAAAATTATAGGGTCCAATTCTTAAATGCCTCTGCAGAACTTGAGAGATGAACAAGACATAGTAAGATTTAACACATAGGCAAGAGATTAATACTTTCATAATTATCATTGAAATTCATTGAGATGTGATTCAAAATTGAAGGATTATGGCAACATCTCTTTAAAAGGAACAGACATTTTGCAATAAGAGCTTACAGAAGTAGCTATGTATCAAGGAAACATACACTAGTGGAGAAACTCACAATGGTGTGTACTATCATTGAAGAAAACTGAGAAAGGGAATAAGTTATACTGTTGGAGGAGTCTTTTTCAAGCTGGCCAGATGGAAGAAAAGATAATATACTTTTGATAAAGAGCCAAAAGATGATCTTGTGTCAAGATGCAGTCTTTATTGAGGGATTTTAGTTATCAGATTTGATAGAAATCTCAACCTGCCATGAAATTGAGTGCTTGCAAGCTCATGAGGTTCTTTGAGAAACTGATAAAGTCTCCTGAAACATAGGCCATTAAAAGAATAGTCCCTCTGGATCTGTCTGTGACATCTAGGAGAAATTTTTTGATGCAGTGAAAGGAGCAGGAGCTTTGAGAGGTAGTCCTGTGGCATCTTAGGGTTTGTGATAATCATAGAGGGGAAACCTGGCATGTTCGGTCATCTGCTGCAGACTCTGAGGACAGATTTCAAAAAAGATCAGGGAAAACGTGGGCATGACTTCATGGCACACTATATCAAAGAGAAGAGGACAACTAGTTTGGGAACTTGTTGCAAATACACTTCTGATTCTGTATATTGCAAACGGTCCATCTGATAACGAGGGGGAATTCCAAAAAGAAAGTAAGGTCATTGCACAGAGAGATCTTTAGTGAACTCAGACTTTTGAAAGATATGCAAAAGTGATAGAAAAAGGGCTGCAAATCAATTAAAAATATGTAAGGATGATCCACATGTATAAAAACAGACATTAGGCCATAATGCTCACATGTATGCAGGTTTTCAGAAACTGCCACTGACAATAAAAGGAAGATGGAATTTTTTCAGTATATTCACAGCAAGAAAAAGATCAAGGAAGAGGCAGTGTAACAAAGTTGGGAAGAAGATGCAGTGTTATGTATAACCCAGTAGATTTCCTTGAATCATCTTGATCATCATACTAAAATGAGGGGTCAGACATTAGAATGGGCAAATGCAAACTCAGTACAAATATGGGGGGACATTAGCAGTTCAAGTGAATCCAAATCTTATGAAGAAAATGATTGACACCTTAGGGTACTCAGAAAATTCAAACAAATTAACTGAATTGCTATTTGTTATTGCAGAGAAACTGTGGAAACTGGGCAAGATATGGAAGATTAGATGCTGACAGTTATCCTAAGAGTTTTTAAATGAAAGATGATCTCTGTAAACAGAGTACACATTTCTGTTAATATTTAGCCATACGTGTGTTAATCTATTGTAACAACCCCCTCTTTTTTTTTTTGCTGATAATTTTACCACAATGCCAGATATCATGTAATTTTGTCTCTAAATATCTGCACTGGGATGACCCTGAGGGATGGGATGAGGAGGGAGGTGGGAGGGGGGTCAGGATGGGGAACACATGTACACCCATGGCTGATTCATGTCAATGTATGGCAAAACCCACTACAATATTGTAAAGTAATTCACCTCCAATTAAAATGAATAAATTAAAAAACAAATATCTCAGTATTCATTTAGAAAATTTAAAAAAGGTTGTTTGTATACGTAACCATGATACCAGCAGAGGTGGCTTATTTAAAGATTCATCATCTACCAGAAGAAAAGCTTGATCACTGGGGTGTGGACTGGGTTGACACAAGTACATCCTAGATTCACTTTCTTTCTTTGATGGGATTTCTTGCCTAGGAAATGCTGCCAAATGATCCCGTCTATCTGAATATAATCAAGGAATGCGACAAGGTCTTGTTAATTTGTAGACAAGATGAAATATGCAAATTAAATTCCAGTATTCAATTGAAAAATGGATTTCTGTTCAACTGGAAGAAGTTTCTATTCTTGGAAATGAAAGTCGCTCAGTTGTGTCCAACTCTTTGTGACCCCATGGACTATACAGTCCATGGAATTCTCTAGACCAGAATACTGGAGTAGGTAGCCTTTCCCTTCTCCAGGGGATCTTCCCAGCCCTGTGATTGAACTGAGGTCTTCCACATGGCAGGCAGATTCTTTACCAGCTGAGCCACCAGGAAAGCCCAAGAATACTGGAGTGGGTAGCCTATCCCTTTTCCAGTGGGTCTTCAGCCTTGTCATTTCAGATATTTTTACCAATGACTTTGAAGAATACATAGAAAGTTTTTTCATCCTTGTTGTGGATAAAAGAATCACTAACCAGATAATATTTATTATCTGGAAGGTAGACTGAATCTAATGGGGTAAAATTTAGCAGGTCTTAATATATGGTTCTTTATTAATTTCCAAATCTACTCTAGAGACAGACGGTTTCTGTTGGCTGTAAGTACACAATTGACATAGTATGTGGTGAGGCTTTCAAAGAAAAATGAGAATGTGATTTGAGATTGTAGTAATACACATAGATGTCTGGAAAGAGAGTAGCTATAACTTTGATCCTTCTCTTCTCTGGTAGGTCAGTTTAAGAGGATTTAGATAGATGAAATAGCCAAGAGATATAAAAGAGAGTGACCAACACGGTTAAGCCACGTCATGTAAACAATTTATTGAACAAAATTAGAATAAATATTCTGGGAAAGAGGCAACTTGTGTAATGTGATAATCATTTCCTGATATTTGAAGTGTTGGCATCCCTGGGTGGGAAAGATCCCCTGGAGAAGGGAATGGCAACCCACCCCAATATTCTTGCCTAGAGAATTCCATGGACAGAGGAGCTTGGTGGGCTACAGTCTATGGGATCACAAAAAGTTGGAAATGACTGAGCAAGTAACACTTTGACTTGCATTTCACATGTGAACATATAATTAGACTTTCTGTGAAGACTCGAATGTTAGTATTTTAACCAAGAGTTTCCAAGGAGGGAGATTTTTGACTTGAGATATGGAAGAAGTTTCCAATGGTCACAGCCATCTAATGTTGGAACGTGTGTGATTTATTTTTTAAGTCATTGGAGGTGTTTCAGAATAGATGCATCATTTCTTGGGATATTATAACAGGCATCTAAGCTTTGGATAATTAGGTAACACTTAAAGTCTTTTTTCATGCCTGAATTTTTAACATTCTATGAAGATGTTTTCAGCCTGCTTGACTTCAAAGAGGCTAATTTTCTAGTAATCCCATCCAAGATAATTTTGTTTTAACCCTAAAGGGATGGTGCCACTTAATAGTGATCTTGCTTAGCTTTCTTTATTCCTAACTTTCCGCCTAACTGACATTCGAGTGGCTTCTGGCTGCTATTCTGCCTTCCTGGAAAACCCCTTCCTCCTTTAAGCTTATGCTGCTTTCATGGCACAGATGTCCAGATCACCTGTATCTTCCCAGTTGCTCATTCTGGTCTGATGGAAAGGCTCTTTGACATTTGATTGGCAGGAATTTGATGACAGACCCTCCATAAGATCCAGTGAATATTCTGGCTCTTCCTCTCCTAGGTTATTACATTTGGCTGGCTAAAGAACTTTCAGTGCAAACTCAGTCTTTATTCATTTATCAGTTTACAAAATAGCCGCAGTATAACTCTATACAGAACCACCACAATTAAAGTCCTTTTATGGGTAAAATGAATTTACTTTGAAAACCATTTGGCTTATGGAAGGGTGACAGTGGCAAACACAAGTAGACATAAGCAGGCGTGTGCTGTGCTTAGTCGCTCAATCGGGTCCGACTCTTTGTGACCCCATGGACTGTAGCCTGCCAGGTTCCTCTGTCCAAGGTGATTCTGCAGGCAAGAATACTGGAATGGGTAGCCATGTCCTCCTCCAGGGGATCTTCCTAACCCAGGCATTGAACCCAGGTCTCCCAGATTGCAGGCAGATTCTTCACCATCTGAGCCACAAGGGAAGCCCAAGAATACTGGAGTGGGTAGCCTATCCCTTCTCCAGGGGGACCCAGGAATTGAACCAGGGTGTCCTGCATTGCAGGCGGATTCTTTACCAGCTGAGCTACTAGGGAAGCCTGTAAGCAGGCCTATGTGGTAACAAAGTTAGAGACATGATTTGGGAGAATTTATATAATGGATTTGGAGAAGGAAATGGCAACCCACTCCAGTATTCTTGCCTGGAGAATCCCAGGGATGGGAGCCTGGAGGGCTGCCATCTATGGGGTTGCACAGAGTCGGACATGACTGAAGCGACTTAGCAGCAGTAGCAGCAGCATATAATGGATTGGTTACTTAAAGAATATCAGTTTAGTTCATAACTTAGAGAAGATGCAGAGAGGAAATAATGGGAATTTCAGCTCTGGGATGAGTGTCCTTTCCTGGTAGTACTCCAAGTATGTTCTGATATTTAGACAGGAGATTTAAATTTATTCAACACTCAGACCAAACATTAGTACTAAGAAAAAAATAAAGGAAAGCAGTGTTTATATTATTTTGTGTCATGGCCTGTGCTGGGTACTTTATCTATGTTATCTCATTCATTTCTCATAACAGCCCTTGGAGGAAGGTAATAAAAGATGCAGGTAAGGAAACAGTCCAGGAGGTTTAATACTTGTTCCAGTATACATGGTTAGAAAGTTATAGAGTGGTCATTCACATTTGAGATATGCACTCTCTGCTGTAGGAATGGAGATGGGGTTCTCAACACATAACATGTTGCAATGGGGCAATGAGGCCATAAGCATCTTTTCATCAATTTAAGCATCAGATGGTTATTTGCTTGTAATGGAAAACTCACAAGATTAAAATACTGGATTTATGGAACCCTGTTGACTTCAAAGCAGACCGTTTAAGAACCCATAAGGCACATGCAAATTTGTCAGCTGTCAAACACGTTGACCTGTAGCTCAAAGCATTCTGTAAAATATGAAAAAGCAGAGGTTTTTTTTTCTTTAAAATAATTCTGTTGCTGTCCCCAAAAACCAATGTGACGAATTTGCTCGACCTGAAGTGTTTCACGTGAAGAGATGAAATCAATATGGGAAAAGGTTTCTTGACCCCAAGATACCTTGAGTTCAATGAGATCTGCTTGAGAGGATCTCTGACACAATTGTAGGCTCAGGGCTGTAGGAAGCCTTTGGTAGCTGGTGGCATGTTGGCGGAGGGCTGTGATAATACACTGTCCATCAGTTTCCTTATCTCCTGATTACACTGCTCTTTAGAAGCTATCCCTAGGGTAAATCTCTTCAATTGATTTTGCTGTCAGGAGTCAGTTTGAGTTCACATAGGAAAGGAAGATTAGTACCTCACTGGTTAAGTGCTTTAGCAATTTGCCCTACATGTTAAATTATGGGCTTTTTCAGCTCAGAGTTGCTTAATTTCCAGTGCAGGGCAAAAATGATACCATTTGGGCCAACCATTGAGCTTACACGCAGTCACTGGGGACTTTGGTTGCTTGAACTTCTCTGTAACGTAAGTAAGATCCTCCAAGTCCTGAAACTGATTTTTCAATGTTGCTGGCAGTTTGTGTCTCTCTTGATAAATTGCATGGTCACATTACTACGAATTGCTCTGTAACCTGACTTCACTATCTTTCCCAGTTTCTTCAAATAAATGTAAGCGTCTGTTGAAAATGATAATACTATTGTTTGTGTTGGTCCCTGGTCTGTGTGGTTGTGTGATATGGCAAGCAAATAGAGCAAAAATAATTACATTACAGAGAGAAGTGACAGGAAAAGCCACAGTCCAACTCAGTATCAAAAAATTCCCCACAGGGCTATACCCCGAACTCTGTGCCTATTAGAGGAGAGGAAACAACTCATTCCCTCCACAGTCTTTGTTTCCTTCAGGCAACCCTCACGGAAATGCCTGGAAACAAAAAAATCCTTTTCTTTGTTTTGTAAATTATTTCAGACTCCTTGAAATGTCCAAACTTCAATTTTGTGACAAAATGGACTTCTATTTTGCAAATTTTTTTTTTTTTTTTTTAGAGGAATGAGAAAGATTTCTAGTTAATCCTCTTGTTGGATGTTGGAAGAGGCTTGGTGATGGTCTCCCGCTGTGTTATTCTTACTTCAAAGAGTTCTTAAAAAATAGATGAGCATTATGTTCACAACATAATCCCTTATAATTTCTCTGAGCAACAGAATAATAGATTGAACTCCCTGACTTGTTCCTGATCTGCTTGGTTTCTGACTTTTTTCTTTTCCCCCATGAGGACCTCTGTTGTGCTGTGCTAAGTCGCTCAGTCGTGTCCAGCTCTTTGAGACCCCCACGGTGGCCAGGCGAGAATACTGGAGTCGGTTGCTGTTTCCTACTCTAGAGGATCGTCCCAACCCAGGGATCGAACCCAGGTCTCCCACATTGCAGGCAGATTCTTTACTGACCGAGCCCCCGGGGAAGCTCTTGGCCACAAGCTCTCAGATTTCCTCTGCTTTCTTGGAAGCAGCCGGTTGAATGACAGCTGGGAGGTAGATCTGCTGAACCTCCAGATTGGAAACAAGCACGTGTGCCCTGTACACATGCACATCTGGGTAGGATATCCGTTTACTTCAGTGTTGTGGGGTTTAGAAAAGACTTCCTGGGAGAAGCATCTTCTGGACAAAAGGATGGATACATAACCATTACTCCAGTAGAGCAAATGCTGGGAGAAAGATAGAAAAATGAGAGAAACTGATGTGACTGGGGAACCGCAAGTGGCTTAGAGTGGCTGCAGCATAAGGTAATGGGGGAGGAGGGGCAGGTGAGGCTGGAGAAGTAGGCAGAGCCAGATTATGAAGGATCTTTTCCATTTTCAGTTTACGTTGGTATTTATTCCAAAAGAAGCAAGGACAAAGCAAGGACATAATTTCCTAGTCCTTCAGAAAATTGATAATTCCTAACACCAATGATTTACCTCTACATCTCAAACAGGTATTGCTCTATTGCCAAACAAGACTCCATCTCCTGTGATAAATAGATGGGCAGATAAAAATCCTTCCTACTGTTTTTCATTGAGCAGGTATGAATCCTGAGCAAATAAGCCTCAAAGCTACATTTTAGGATGAATCACTCTTAGTGCTTAGACATTTTGGAAAATCACCTTACTTCTATTTGTATTCTCTCCTACACTTACCCACTAACCCCCCTGACTGCATACTGCATGCTAAGTTGCTTCATGTCTAACTCTGTGTGACCTCATGGACTGTAACCGGGCTCCTCTGTGGGATTCTCTAAGCAAGAATACTGGAGTGGGTTGCCATGCCCTTCTTCAGGGAATCTTCCTGACCCAGGGACTGAGCCCGTGTCTCTTACTTCTCCTGCATTGGCAGGTAGGTTCTTTACCACTAGCACCACCTCGGAAGCCCCAAATCCCTTGACTGGATCATTTCAGAATGAAAAATTTGATTGTATTCTGTCCCCACCTGAAACTATTCAGTGATGTCTCATTACCATTCTCAGTGGGATCCTTCCTGGTCTGGTCCTCTGCCACCTCCCAACTTCATATGCTTGTTTTTCCTTTCAGGCTCAGAGCTCAAATCTCATTAACTGTCTTCCAGGCCCTTGTCCCTCTTGCCATAGAGAAGTTTCACCTGATGGTCCCTTTTTTGTAATATTGTTTCATTTCCTTCTCACTCAGGTAACTTTCGTTTCTCCAGCAGATCCCATCTCCATCATCACCTCTTCAGAAAGGTCTTTCCTGAATCCTCTGTGTGACCAGTCGGGGCTCCCTCCATGGTACTTGGTCATTTTTGGCTGATCCTGCTTCCCAAGAATTAGTTCTGGCCTTGTGACTTGCTGGATGGGCACAGCACTCTGTTTTCCCCTTTGATATGTGTTTCTGGTACTTTCTTGGTTAACAGTCAACCACACATGGTGTTCTCACTACTTCCTGGAATGAGTTTTCCTGGCTCTTGTATGTTTGGATTTATTCTGTTCTCTCCCCTTTCCTGCAATGGCTCCTGGGTCTACTCCAACATCTCCCACCTCTTCTTCCTTTGTTAGCTCCTTTTTCTCTCTGTCCCTGCCTGTAGGTACTCCCCAGGGCCCTGTCGTTATTTCTATTCTTTTCTTCCTGTATAAACTTGCCCTAGGTTATCACGTCTACCATGATGATTTCTGCTCTCACTTAGGCACCCATGAGTCTCAGACCTTTTATTCTCTCTGTTTGGCATGTTCTCACTTGAGTGCATTTGCATTTTTCTTACAAACAATGGAATGTTTCACTTGGATGTGTTGAAAACCTCTTCTATTTTGTGTCTGGTATGGACCTCCACATTTCTTCTTTCATTAGCACCGTTCCTTTTCCTTTTTTTCTCTGGGCTAGATCTTTATTTCTTCCCGTTTATTGACATATATTTACTTGCAGCATCGTGTAAGTTTGAGGTGTATAATGCAATAATTTAACCTATGTGCATCATGAAAAGATTATCACAGTAAGTTTAGTGAACATCTACTATCTCATATCAAATTGCCAATATCCGTTGGATCATTGAAATGGAAGAGGGTTCCAGAAAAGCATCTACTTCTGCTTAATAGACGATGCCAAAGCCTTTGATTGCGTGGATCACAACAACCTATGGAAAATTCTTCAAGAGATGGGAATACCGGACCATTTTTCATGCCTCCTGTGAAATCTGTATGCAGGTCAAGAAGAAACAGTTAGAACTGGACATGGAACAACAGACTGGTTTCAAATCAGTGAAGGAGTACATCAGGGTTCTATACTGTCACCCTGCTTATTTAACTTACATGCAGAGTATATCAGGCAAAATGCTGGGCTAGATGAAGCACTAGCTGGAATCAAGATTGTTGGGAGAAATATCAATAACATCAGTCCCTTGGACTGCAAGGAGATCCAACCAGTCAACCCTAAAGGAAATCAGTCCTGAATATTCGTTGGAAGGATTGATGCTGAAACTGAAACTCCAATAGTTTGGCCACCTGATGCGAAGAACTGACTCACTGGTAAAGACCCTGATGCTGGGAAAGTTTGAAGGCAGGAGGAGAAGGGGATGGTGGGATGAGTTGGTTGAATGGCATCACCGACTTGATGGACGTGAGTTTGAGCAAGCTTTGGGAACTGGTGATGGGCAGGGAAGCCTGGCGTGCTGCAGTCGATGGGGTTGCAAAGAGTTGGACATGACTGAGCTACTGAACTGAACTGACTAGTTCATGTAGGTACAGAATTATATTTAAACAGTTATAAAAGTTTTCCTTGTGATAAAACTCTTAGGATTTATTTTCTTAGTTTCATGTATAACATGTTAAACAGTCAATATATTTATCATGTTGTACATTACACACCTAGTGCTTATTTATAACTGGAAGTTTGTACCTTTTGCTCACTGTTCCCTTTCCCCCCATCCCTGCATCTGGTAATCTCAAATCTATGTCTTTTTCCTATGAGTTTGTTTGTTTTTGAAGTATAATTGACCTATAGTACAATGGAGAAGGAAATGGCAACCCACTCCAGTGTTCTTGCCTGGAGAATCCCCAGGACGGCGGAGCCTGGTGGGCTGCCGTCTGTGGGGTCGCACAGAGTCGGACACGACTGAAGCAACTTAGCAGCAGCAGCAGCAACAGCAGCAGCAGCACAATGCTAGGTCCTGTTACACAACAGAGTGATTTGATATTTCTGTACATTTCAAAACTATCACCATAATAATTCTAATTATGATTCATAACCATATAAAGATATTAAATAGTCATTGACTATGTTCCCAACACTGTACATTTCATATTTAAGACACCTTTATTTTGCAACTGCAAGTTTGTACCTCTTAATCTCTCTTATCTATTTCTTTTTACCTCCTCCTCTTTAGCAACTGCCTGTTTGTTCTCTGTATGTATAACTATGTTTCGTTATGCTTGTTCATTTGTTTGTTTTTTAGATTCCACATATAAGTGAAATTGTACCGTATCTGTCTTTCTCTCTCTGACTTGTTTCACTTAGCGCAATGTCATCTAGGTCCATTGATGTTTTCACAAATGGCAAGATTTTGTTCTTTTCTGTGGCCAATATTCCATTATATATACTATGTACCATATCTTTTTTTATCCGTTCATCTCTTGATGGGCACTTGGGTTGCTTCTGTATCTTGGCCACTGTAAATATTGCTGCAATGAACTTAGTAGTGCATATCTTTTCAAATTACTGGTTTTGTTCACTTTAGATAAATACCCAGGAGTGGAATTTCTAGATCATATGGTAGCTTTATTTTTAATTTTTTTAGGAACCTCCATATAGTTTTCCGTAGTGGCTGTACCAGTTTGCATTCCCATCAACAGTGCACAACTGTTTCCTTTTCTCCATCCTTGTCAACACTTGTTATTTATTGTCTTTTTAATAATAACCATTTTAACAAGACTGAGGTGATAGCTCCTTGTGGTTTTGATTTGTATTCCCCTGATGATTAATGACATTGAGCTTCTTTTCATGTACCTGTTGGCCTTTTGTATGTCTTTGGAAAGATGACTATGCATGTCCTCTGCCCATTTTTTCTTTGAGTTGTTTAGTGTTTGGATGTTGACTTGTATGGGTTCTTTGTGTATTTTGTATATTAACCTCTTATCAGGTATTTGCACTATCTTCTCCCATTCGGTAGGCAGCCTTTTAATTTTGTTGACCATTTCCTTTGGTATGCGAAAGCTTTGTAGCTTAAGGTAGTGGCATTTGTTTATTTGTGCCTTTCTCCCCACTTTCTTGAGGAGACGCATCCAAGCTAGATCTCTTGGAATCGATTCTGACTCTTCCCTCTTTCTATTTCCTCCCATATTCATTTCTCTACTCATCTGATCACCAAGTACAATGGGGTCTACCTCTTAAATGTCTCTAGAATCTTGCTTCTCTATACCTAGCTTTCCCCAAAAGGCCATCTCTCTTGTCTCCTCATTTAAACCTCATCTTCAGTTTATCCATCTATAGTTCATCAACAATATTATCATCAAAGTTATTTCAAAACAAATAGAAATTTGTTCATTCAACAATGGCTAAAACCTTTGTTCATTATACATTTTCTACAAGATAGTGTTTAAGATCCTTTGCATGGCATCTAACATCTCAGTCACCTCTTGTTATTTCGCCTGTGAATTGTTCACTCTGCTGCTGCTGCTGCTGCTGCTGCTGCTGCTAGGTCGCTTCAGTCGTGTCCGACTCTGTGCGACCCCATGATGATGCTAGTTATCCCCATTCTACTTGCTGCCCTCTGTGGTTTTACTCATGCTGATTCCTCTTCCGTTAGTTTCTTTTTCTTCCGTCTCTGACTGGGTAACTTCTTCATTCTTCAAATGTCACCTTCCTTGTGAAACTTCCCTGGAATCCCCAAGCAGAAATTAGTACCTGTCCCATCTTTGGTGCTGCCACAGTATTTTGAACATGTTGTTGTAGCACTTATCATAATGAACAAATAATATACATATGTGCATATATATATATGAGTTTAGTCATTTTTACTTGTGTGTCTGCCCCCCTCACCCCCACTAAATGTAAACATTGTGAAAATAGGGATAACATCTTAGTTTTGTTTTCATCTTTACATCTCAGAGTTTAGTACAATGTTTGGGACTAGACCATGTGGGAGGGGTTTGAAACATTTTTGTCAAATCAAATTTAACAAATGGTTCTGTGCATTGGATGAACATTCTCCTCTTTAGAAAATGGGCAGAAACTGATGAAAAAATCTAGCTATCAAGGAACAGACCATGTGTATTTTTTTTTTATCAGTGTTGAATGAATTGTTTGCGAAAATATTGAAAAGGGAAAACGTTTGACTTTATTTGACATAATGTGTGCTGCAGGCATTAATAATGCCCCATTTAGAGAAGAATAAATAGAGCTTTCGAGAGGTTAGATACAGAAATCAAGTCCTCTTGTTTTCCTTTCAGTTTGTCCGCAGGCTAGGGAGATGAGGCAGAGCTGAGAGTGCAGTATTGATAGACTGAAGCAGAGGAAAGGCACCAAGGCAATTAAGACAGGTGCATTCAGAGACATACTGGTTTTAGAGAAGATAAATTAATCTACAATAAAGTCATAAAAGTGGCATTTCAGAGATTATCCTGCAGTTGGAAAAATACATTTATTTATAATTTCAATTCATGGTATTTTCTTTTGAATGGTGAAATTAGTATTCAGTGATAAATGCATTTTGAGGGGTAAACTCAGTATGTGCTTGGCTCATGGGTAGTCTGATGAGAAATTTTTACTGCACTTCATGTCAAGGGTTAGGCATAAAAGCATTTCATTCTGATGTTAAAATCCATTTCAGTCAAGTAGATTGGAAATAATTATATTGTAGGACCAACTCACAATTTTCCAGTTTTAGAAAAGGCAGAATTATAAACAAAATTTGGGTTAGAGTAAGTGATTAAAAAATGATAACCGTGGAATGTTGCTGTTGAGAAAGGCTTTACATGCATCTAACTTACCCAGAGAAAATTGGGGCTCTGAAAAGTCAAGCCATTTGTCTAAAGTCAATTGAGTTCATAATCAAGACTTGGCAGAACCCCAGTGAACTGACTCCTTGTTCAATACTCTTTCCATCACTACAGACCTGCTACCCCAGTAAGAATGGCCATACACACACTTCTAACATTTTCTTATCTTTGGCCAATGGCTTTGATTTTTATCTGCTTTGAGAGTTTTTTTTGGATAGATTTTATCCAGTAATCTCTTGGTCTGAAGAGCATTTGGCTAGAGAGCTACATTTTTCCTTAATATTAAAGGACCCCCATAAAATAATGTCAGCTTGTGTGTGTTTTCCCTGAAAACTTAGAAGAATATGCCTCCTCATTTTAAGAAGCTCTTCATAACATGATTTCCTGACCTTTTTGAGAGCACCTAGAGTGTAAGATGGTCCTTGCAACCTGCCAGAACAAAGTAGTGCCTTGTTTAAGCAGTTGAATTTAGTGTAGATGTGTATTTTGTTTCTGCCAAAGTCCTGTTTAACGTGGGAGAGTTAGGTCTGTTTTTCCCACTGGAGCCTCCAGAATTTTCCCTAATGAAATCCTGATCTAATAAATATTAGTAGGAGCCCTTGAAAGGCTTCCCTGGTGGCTCAGCGCTGAAGATTCTGCCCGCAGTGCAGGAGTTGCAGGAGACATTGTTTGATCCCTGGGTTGGGAAGATCCCCTTGAGGAGGGCAGGGCAACCCACTCCAGTAGTCTTGCCTGGGAAATCCCATGGACTGTGGAGCCTGGTGGGCTATGGTTCATAGGGTTGCCAAGAGTCAACATGACTGAAATGACTTGAGCATGCACACACAAGCCCTCCAAACTTTCTACTCTGAGTGAAAAGAGGTAGAAACTGGGAAGAAAAGGGAAAAAGCATAGGTGCAGGGAGTGTGTCTGGGAATCAACACCCAAAGCCACCTTCAACTCTCTGTCTAATATTTGCAGAGTGCTGAATTGAAAAATATTTTCATGTTTTTTTCAGCCATTTTGTTTTTAAAGCAGTCCTCGAGGTTATTGTGGACGTCATGTAATGAAAACTAATGCTCGGTGATGCTAGCCAATAGTCGCTATGTGACACACCCAGCACACTTCAGAGCTGGAGCTTGGTCCACGGCTGAAGACTCCTAGCCCAGCGCTCTTTCCTCTCTCCCAGTTGTCAACAACATTTCCAGTAGACTCTCCAAAGATAACAACATTTCAATTCTCATGCTGTTTCTCTGGAGCATTTTATTGGGCCCTTGGACACTGGGGATTGAAAAGTGAATAGTTTAGTCTTTCAAAGGAGACTTTACATAACCCTTTTGTTTGGCTTATTCCAGTATTCCAGTGATCTTTTAGTAAGAGAGTTTCAGAGATGTTTGTGGAAAGGAAAATCACAGCCTTGACAAAAGCAATGTGTCAGATCTTTCCAATTAGAATCTGTTTCTCAAGAATATGGGTTAGGCTGTTTTGTTTCTTTGAATCTATCTCATTCACATTGCAACAACAATTACCAGCATGGTATCCCACCAAAAGAGAGAGCTATTTGGATGTTAATTTCCTAGTGATGCTAACATCCAGATTTTCATTAAGTACCAAGACTTTATGATTCTTTGGGTCTATACAATGAAAAAGATTTATTTTATACACACTGTCATTCTATTTCAGAAACTCAATTGTGTTTATATACAAGAATACGATACATGCAATTATCCTTTCAAAATTCCCACATTTTTCTACACTAAATTCAATTTTTCATGTTATGAATAATTGAATTGCAAATATATATATTTAAATAACATGTGTATGTGTGTATTAATGTGGTTTGTGTGTCTAAATTCTACATGTCAACCTCTCATGTCTTTTCACTATTGGTGGAGCTGAGCTTGATCGCTTCTTAAGGTGAGGATCACCTGAGCTCTCCATTATTGACCTAGATTATCCCTTTGTGATAAATAAGTAATCTATGGGTGATAGTCTAAGGCCATGTGAATAGACAAATCGTTTTCTTTCTGTATCGGTGGAAACAATGAGTTTGTGCTATTCTCTGGGACAATCTGTCTTCAGTTAACTCCACCCCAAAGCAACAGGGTCCTGAACAAAGGCAGTTTGTTTTAAAGTTCAGGCAGAGGGTCAGGGTTCCCTGATGTAGGCCATTAGGTGTGATTATAATAACAAAAACAACAAAAAGCCAAGGTTAACGTCAAAGAAACAGATCCAACCTACCAAAGCTGACTCTTCCCAGTAACAAAAC
The DNA here is from genome assembly GCF_023091745.1 of Budorcas taxicolor. Classification (NCBI taxonomy): domain Eukaryota; kingdom Metazoa; phylum Chordata; class Mammalia; order Artiodactyla; family Bovidae; genus Budorcas; species Budorcas taxicolor. The sequence continues at coordinate 154,527,235 of NC_068910.1, forward strand.
AGCATGTCCCAGGGGTCCTGGAGAACAGAAATAGACATTCACCTTACAACTCGTTTGCTTAAACTATCTGATGTAATTCAAGGTCTCAGGTATAAAAAGAATCTTATCAGATGGCATATTTCAAGAATTTAGGGATTATTTCCACAGGAACTGATTAAGGGCCAATTCTTTCTTTGGAATGTAAAGGGATTGAGGCATCTCAAGCCTACTGAGTTAACCCTTTAATGCACATTGACATAAATAGCCTCATTTTTCTGCGAATCCACAGTTTCTTTCTTTTAACTGGAGGCTAATTACTTAACAATATTGTGGTTTTGCCATACATTGACATGAATCAGTCACGGGTGTACATGTGCTCCCCTCTCCCCTGCCCCCCTTCCCACCCCCTCCCCCCAACCCCTCCCCATCCCATCCCTCTGGGTTGTCCCAGTGCACCAGCTTTGGGTGCCCTGTTTCATGCATTGAACTTGGACTGGTCCTCTGTTTCACATATGGTAATATAAATGTTTCAATGCTATTCTCTCAAATCATCCCACCCTCACCATCTCCCACAGAGTCCAAAAGTCTGTTCTTTATATCTGTGTCTCTTTTGCTGTTTCACTTATAGGGTCATTGTTACCATTTTTCTAAACTCCATATATATGCATTAATATACTGTATTGGTGTTTCTCTGACTTCACTCTATATAATAGGCTCCAGTTTCATCCACCTCATTAGTACTGACTCAAATGCTTTCTTTTTAATGGGAGAGTAATATTCCATTGTGTATAGGTACCACAACTTTCTTATCCATTTGTCTGCTGATGGACATCTAGGTTGCTTCTACGTCCTAGCTATTGTAAACAGTGCTGTGATGAACATTGGGGTACACATTTCTCTTTCAATTCTGGTTTCCTCAGTGTGTGTGCCTAGCAGTGGGATTGCTGGGTCATAGGGCAGTTCTATTTCCAGTTTTTTAAGGGGTCTGCATGCTGTTCTCCATAGTGGCTGTACTAGTTTGCATTCCCACCAACAGTGAAAGATGGTTCCCTTTTCTCTACACTCTCTCCAGCGTTTATTGTTTGTAGACTTTTGGATAGCAGCCATTCTGACTGGTGTGAGATAGTACCTCATTGTGGTTTTTAATCAACAGTTTCTTAAGAAGAAGTTTCCTCTCTTTTATCTCTATGGCCCTTTCTTCTCTATTGTAGTTGTGAGTCCTCACAATGTCACCAATTATAGCTGAAAAGCTCTGCATAATATTAGTGATACAAGTATGTCTTAGAAAAGATATGTGATAATTTTCTGAAGAAATATTATATATATAAATGAATCAGCATCATCACCTCTAACAGTCTGTTGGGATGCTCAATGACAATTTCTAAGTTTTCTTCATATAGTGAAACTCATTTGTCCCCTCAAAAATCAACGTTCACTCTAAATTCAATTTTTCTTACTTTATTTGTTTCTGCTTTGTGTAATCACTGGTTTCATAATGTGGTTTTTTTTTAATGGCAATTCTGTGGCATTTCTGCTCCAGTAAAGCTTATGCAGTGTTTTTGAGATGACTTAGAAACTCAGTCACCACTTAGAACAGTGATGTTCTATACAAATACAAGCAAGGTCACAGTCACTCCACTGCAAATTAATTTAGGGATATAATTTGCTTGTAATTTAAACACAGCTTGTTTTCTAAAATACAAGTGTCTCAGGCAAAGTCTCTTACAGATATTTTTACATAGCTATGTAAACCATTTGTTAAAACAAGGGACTTGATTTTTAATTCACTACTCATTTTCAGGATGTTAGTGGATGATTTCATTCAGTGATTATTTTCTGTTTAAAATATTTTATAGATTTGTAAGATATGTTAGTAGTTACCATTCTGATAAACACATATCAAAATCCACTGTGACTTCTCTAGGCAGAAGAGTATTTACTTAGAGAAGTAAATAAAGAGCTCAGCATTTCACTGAAAAGTCTGAAGAAACATGCCCTGACTGAGGGGCTCCCCAAGTAGCACTAGTGGTAAAGAATCCTCATGCAATGCAGGAGACCCAGGTTCCATCCCTGGGTCGGGAAGATCCCCTGGAGGAGGGCATGGCAACCCACTCCAGTATTCTTGCCTGGAGAATCCCATGGACAGGGGGCCTGGCGGGCTACAGCCCATAGGGTTGCAGAGAATCAGACATGACTGAAGAGACTTAGCATGCACACGAGCATCGTGTAGGACCAGGCTGGCTACTAAAGGAGCTGCTTCCTCTGCTGAGGGCATAAAGCTGCTACTCAGGCAGCTGCCACCACAGTTACTGACACAGAACTTGCTGACTTGGCCAGCCTCAGTGCAGCAAAAATAGGTGTCCTGCATCTTGCTTTCCTTGCTTCATGTAAATCCATCCCAGGTGAGTGCTTTCCTTTCAGAGTGACTCAGCTCTGAATCAAGGTCTTGCTCGAGAATCCCTGATTGGTGGCAGCTGAATAACATGCAGAATGCTAGCTGCAAGGTAATTGGGAAGTACAGTTTTCCAGCTTGCCTGCTTTGCTGGGCTGGACGGTTAGAACAGGTGCTGAAGCAGCAAACAAACCCACCATCTCTCACAGGAAGGAGGGATGTGAGGAGAAGCCCGTGCACTCATATCTGTGTCTTTCCATCCAACAAGTCAAATGCTATGCTTACAGAATCACCTATACCAAGCAGAGAATTTTCTCCTATTATTTAAAGACATGAACAGATAGTTGCTTCCTAAGATGTGTACAACTCCTGCTTTAAATCTTGCTTATAGTGGTGTGGGGTTTTCTGTTCTCTCTGAATAGCACTTGAGGTTCTCTAATGAAGTTGCTTTAATATTATCAGTTTTAAAATAATTTTTTTGCTGTGCTGGGTCTTAGTTGTGACATGTGGAATCTTTAGTTGTGGCATGTGGGATCTTAGTTCCCTTATCAGGGATTGAACCCAGGCCTCCTACATTGGAACCACTGAGTCTTAGCCATTGTATCACTAGGGAAGTCCTCTGACATTGCTTTAGAGATGGACAGTTGGGCATGGATGATGGGGACCCTGAGGTAATATACTGGAGGCTAATGGACTGAGGTTTTAAAACAATTATCTGAGGAAAATGGTATGGTCCATCCTACACCATAGGCATTTGGCATTCTTTAGACCTCAGTTCTCCCTGCCACAATTTTGCATACTTCCTTCATCCTTTAAACGGAAAAAAAATTGTTGCTTGAGTGTTTTTCAAATTTGTATCCTTAAATCTCTACTCCCCACAGGGGAAGCTTGGTGGTACTTTGTCTCATTTGTAGCTCACTGACTCTTCAACTCTGCCCTCCTCTCAAACATGTGAAAATGTCAGAAAGGCATTTCCTCTGTTTCTAAGGGTATTGAAGTCTTAATCCTTTGAAGAAGGCCTCGCTGTGCCTTATTTGTTGTCTTTAATATTGAAGAATTTTGGCAACTTATTTAAATTCCCTTGCTACCAATTTCTACTCAGTAGCAGCAGAAATGCCCTGGAAATAAGTTTGGTCACTGGGGGGCAGTTCAGATAAATGAGTATAATTTCTGTGCTACCAAGAGACTCACAGTAAATATAACTGTTAAACATTATGATGTATTCAATAAAGTATCTAGGAAATTCGGAGCCTAAAATACTGTATTTTCCTTGGATTCCATTTCTGGGTCTAAAAATTTTACGTAACTAAAAATACAAATCACCTTGCTGGTTTTGGCAGATTTATCTCCAGCCGCTGTTGATATAAGAAACATGTATCCAACTGAGTTTCACAAATAGACTTGAAGTAATTTAGTTTAGAGCACAACATTCCATTTAACGGAGAGCGCTGCTGTGAAGGGAAGATGTTACCCATTTTCCAAGTGTTCTCCTGCTGACATTTACACTCTTTTATCTGTGAGCCCAGTGATGCCTTTACAGCCTAGCTGCAGATATCAGAACTGACTTTCCAAATAAGCTAGATTATTCAAGTAGAATTATGTGTTCGGCTATGATTCCTTTCATTGTGTAATCTGTAGAAAAAAATGTGGCACATGAATGCATGGAGTGGCATATTAATTGAAAAGAAATGTACACCAGAAGGACTGAAAGAGTATGATGTATATTAGAGTAAACCAGAGCCTAATTCAGATTTTGTTTTCAAATAATATCCTTCATACATTTCCTTGTAAATGACATGGTCAGAGGAACTCATGCATATTTGTATCTTTAGCAACTCAATCTGTGTGTTATCCTTGGGCAGCTTGATTTTTTTGTTGTTGAAAGAATCATTTTTGGATGTCAGTTATTTCAAAATTTTCTCACCACTTATTGAACTCCTCACTTTTATGAGACAGAGAATAAAGAATTTTCTTGTCTCCAAAGGTGATGTACTTCATTTTGGTTTAGAGTGATTATTTGGATTGTCTTTTCTATAGGGAGCTGAGATATATTCCAGTAATCTGGCATTTGCTTTTTCTCTTTCTATTGTGTGGGTGGCAAAAGCATACTCAGAATATAAGTCCAAAGGCTAAAGTCATTTTCCAGTTATAAGCGATTTTACGTTCAAATTAAGTAATTTGATTCATTTCTACATCCCCTCTGCCAGTGTTTAAGTTGAGAGAAGCTGTGTATCATGTTTATTAGTTGAATATTATGTCTTTCTAAATATTTGTGCATTTTAAATAACATTTAATGGAACTTGAAGATGTTAAGGGGTTTTTCTTCACAGGTGCCGCAATTTATTACAAAGATATAATAATTAAAACTGTGGCATTAGCAGAAATTTAAATAACTGTGGCAATAGAAAAGAAGAAAGTGCTGAAACACATTCTATGCAAACAGGGAAGATTTTTTTGTTAAAAGACATAGATGGCTTTGCTAATCAGTGGGAGAAAGATAGAATATTCAAAACCTGTGTAGGATAATTATCCATGTGGAAAAATCAGCTTGTATACCCTTTTCACATGATAATAAACACAGACCAGGTGGATATAAGTGTGAAGGATAAACTTTAAAATCTTAGGTAGAAAATATAGAATTCCTGTATGACCCTGGGATAGGGAAGGATTACTTGAGGAAATAAAGATTCATATCATTAAAGAAATGAATAATAAATTTAGCTTCATTAAAATGAAGAATTAAGTAGCAGTCAATCAGAAAGCTAAGAAAAACATTTGCAAAGGGAAGAAATTGAAAAAGAATTATGTATGCAGAATATACAAAGTGTCTGTCAAGTCAATCATAGAGAAACAGACAGAAGACCTGAACAGGCATTTTATAGAAGGCTGAAAAAGATCTGTAAATACAAAAGGATGCCTAGTCTCGTTACTAATAGGGAAATGCTAATTAAAAACATAATGTGGTAAGTCTTATATCTATTGGAGTTGTTTTTAAAAATGAATGTGTGGATGCTATTTTGGACACTAGAGTAGAAACAGATTAAAAGCATTGTTAAATTCATAACAGCTTTTTACTTTTCAGTGGCTCTTGAAAAGTACAATTATAATCATTCAAGTAACAAATTAATATTTTTTACTCTAAGAACTGTTTCTCATAGTCAACAAGACAATGCCCTAGGCTGATTTCTAGTCCAACTTAATGAAGACAAAGAAAGTGCGGTTCAATAAATTGGTTCAAGTTGTACCCAGGTCTTCTTAATCCTAGCCTGGCTGGGAGTTTTATTGCTGCAGAATAAAATCCTAACTTTTCTGTGTTCTTGAAGAGACGGTGTAATCCCTCCAGCTGGTGTTTCCACTCTTAGCATCCACTAATTTTATACTCCATCTCTGGATTTAACACAGCTAGCCTCTCCTTAATTTTTTGAATGTAACTTCTGTATTTCTCCTGTATTTGTTGTACTATACAAATTCCAGCTGCTGTACAATTTGACCTCTCTATCACCTGCCTGAACCTCCCCACCAACTTAGTTTTTCCTCTCTCTGAACTCTCATAAGCATTTCTACATCATTTGAGGCAGTTGTCATGTGACATTGTACATGGGGTATTGCTTTCATAAATTTGGTAGCTTTTCATTGAGTCCTTATTTTGTTTATGCATTTACTATTTTTTGGCTGTGCTGGGTCTTCATTGCTGTGCTTGGGCTTTCTCTAGCTGTGGTGAGCAGGGGCTACTCTAGTTGCAGTGTGCGGGCTTCTCATGGCAGTGACTTCTCTTGTTGCAGAGTGTGGGCTCTAGGGCACGTGGGCTTAGAGTAGTCGGCAGGACTCGGGTTCAGTAGTTGCAGTGTGTTGGTTCTAGAACTCAGGCTCAGTCGTCATGGCACATGGGTTTATTTGCTCGGTGGTGTGTGGAATCTTCCCAGACCAGGGATCAAACCGTGTGGGCTGCCGTTGGCAGGCGGACTCATATCCACTGCTGTGCCATCAGGGAAGTCCAAGTCCTTATGTTTTAAATACTGAGAAGTCATTGGTACTTAAGAGTCATGTGGTCTCCTGTTTTGGAGATTTGATAACCCAGTACATTTTATTTTTCTAAAAATTTCCTCTTTCCTCTAAGTTTTTGCAAGTGCCTCATGGGGTGAAACTTGATCTCTATCCTAGAATAGTTTCTGCCACTGAGAAAGCTCAAGAAATAGGTGTCAAATTATATCCTCCAGAAAAGAAGTAGGTTTTTTTCTCTCCAGCACCTATTTTACTTTTCCGTGACAATTTCTTGATTTTATTAGTTTAATGTAGCTTTCAGTGAATGAAAGCTTTTCGGTGGCTCAATGGAAACTGTAGCATTGATTTTAGTACATTGGAACTATTTTTAATTACCGAACAGTGCTAACCTTTGTTATTGCAATGGGGGGAAAAAACCCAAAAAGATGAGCCATGAATGGTGCTTTATATCAAACAAAAGCAAAATCTAATGGTAGGAAGAGGGAAGTGGTACCTTCTTGCCATGCAATGACCCTAAAAATGAAACAAAGTAATAGAAGCAGAGTCATCTTAATGAGAAGGCTTTATTGGAATGGCCCTTTGAATTATAAGCAATAATTTTAATGACCATGCAAGCTCTATATTCAGTGGTATATACAATTGTGTAGTTAATGAGAATACTCAGGAGCTTTAGTTGTTAAAAAACCTGTGGTAACAGATAAAAGCTTCATTTTGATTTCTGTCTGTTCTGAGGTTTATTATATATTTTGTGGTGCAAAAATATTTGAAGTTTTTCCAGAGAATGCTATTTGCTCCGGCATCAAAAGATGCTGGAACATGCTTTTGGTGATGATCTCTGGTAACTGACAATTGAATTATTACAAAAATAAGCAACGTGGCACAAAACAGTTTCTTCGTTTTACCATGTTATAGTCACTGAAGGGAAAGTTACTGACTTTGCATGTAGTCCAACAAAGGTAACCTTAGCTTTAGGTGGCAAATGGGCAGATGTCTGGATGGTATCATTTTATTAAACATAAGAAAGTCTTTCTGTCACTGAAGCATTTCCCCTCACTTGCAGAAATCTGGAGGATTTATTTATTTATTCATTTATTAAACAGTTGCATTCAAGCTGTCATTAAGCATTTATGTAAGAAAGGCTTAAAATGTGGGTTCCTTTAAGAAGGGTGCCATATGTTGAAAAGTGGGAGAGGCAGTGACCCTTGATTCTGCTGAAGTTTGTCCTGAGTCTTAATCAGAGATCACTTGATTGTGAAGCACTTAATTTTCTCTAGCTAGTTTTATAAAAATAAGAGAGTATTCATAAAGATCGTCAATCTCTTGTAGAACGCAGTGATAGGAAGTAAATTTGGGATTTGCTTGCTATGGCAGTTTCAAGGAGAACATTTATAATTAGTGCAGAGGTAAAATAATAGGATTTATTATGGCCTAGGGGCTAGAATTTCACCTCCAACCCTTGTATGGACTTGAGGGAGAACATGTATCCAGTTTGCCTGGGAGTGACCTCAATTCTGTCTTTTATCCTTGAGGAATTACGTTAAGTCTCTTCTTTTGCTTTCAAAGAAGTCCTGGTTTAGTAGGTGATAGTGGATTCTCTAAAGCATCATATGGGCTTCCCAGGTGGACTCAGTGGTCAATAATCTGCCTGCAATGCAGGAGACATGGGTTTGATCCCTGGATCAGGAAGATCCTCTGGAGCAGAAAGTGGCAACCCACCCAGTATTCTTGCCTGGAGAATTCTATGGACAGAGGAGCCTGGTGGGCTACAGTCTATGAGTGTCGCAAAGAGTTGGACATGACTGAGCAACTGAGCACACATCCAGAGCATCACGTCAATCCTAACTTTAGAACCTGTGAATGTGATCTTATAAGGAAAAAGGGTCTTTATAGGTGTACATTATTAAGTATTTTGAAAGGAAGAGGCTATTCTGGATTATTTCAGTTTGCCCCACATGCAATCACAAGTCTCCTTAAAGGAGAGGCAGAGGGCTACTTGGCAAACTGAGAAGGGCATCAGGCTGTCATGTAGCCACAAACCAAGGGATGCTGGGGGCCACCTGAAGCTGGAAGAGGCAAGAAGCTGATACTCCTTTAGAGTCTCTGGAGGGAAGGTAGCCTTGCTGCTGCCATGATTTTGGTCCAGTGACGCTGATTTCAGATTTCTGACCTCTGGAACTGTGAAAAAATACATTTCTGTTGTATTCAGCCGCCAAGTTTGCAGTAATTTGGCAGCCCTAAGGAACTAATTCACCTGGCTTGGAAGGCAAGTTGTGTGGTTACTCTACTTTCTTGGAGCTTAAAGGTTACCTGTTCTTATCCCTTAGTTCTCGCAGGCTGTCCTGCTCATGCCTCCCTGGATCTCTTTGTTCTTCCTGCTCTTAGAGGAACAGACTTTCTTTACTTAATTTGCTGACCTTCCCCAAAGGTTTTCTGGCTTCAAATATCCTCCAATCCGAGAGGTCTAGTATCTGAGTCTAATTGACCCATTTTTCTCAGTGTGCCAGTTCTAATTTCCTAGGGAAGAAAGTGAGATTGGCTCAAATCTGTTTCCACATTAGTTCTTCATGTGTTAGCTTTTTTTTTTTTCTTTAAATCCAATCAGTGGTGATGAATGGTGGGGAGAAGCCACATAATAATAGAAACACACTTGAGATCAAGGTCCGTTTCTTTGAAGATTTGTATTTGTGGTGGGTAGCTTAAACGAGGGCCTCCCAGTGGTGTTAGCAGTAAAGAACATGCCTGCCAATGCAGGAGACATAGAGATGTGGGTTCGATCCCTGGGTAGGAAAGATCCCCTGGATTAGGAAATGGAAACTTGCTCCAGTAAGCCAGGGCAAAGAAAACTCCTCCAAAAGTATCCACTTGTTAAAAATTAACCCAGTAATATTAGGCTTTCCAATGCTCCTGAATATTTATTGCTATAATCAGGAGGAGTTTTTAGATCAAAAAGAAAGGTTTTAATTTGAAATTCCTTGATGATGTTTTTCCTTACATATTTCATGTCTGAAGTTTTCTGAGATGAAGTTCAGAAAATACTAATTTTCTTGAAATCTTCTTTGAATATCAAGTTAATCATATAATCTTCCTTTCATAAAATGAAAAAGAATTTCTTTGAGATTTTTATTGGTCTGTTTGCATTCCATTATGCTGCCCTTAACTCACTGGACAGTGTAATCGATTGAGAAATGTATTGGAGAGAACTGTTAACTTTGGAAGTTCCTGAACTATGTCTCCTTTGAGACAATATAGATATCAATTTCTTTTACTAGTAAGTATTCAATAAATGGGCTTCCCAGGTGGCTCAGTGATAAAGAATCTGCCTGCCAATTCAGGAGACTTGGGTTCAGTCCCTGGGTCAGAAAGATCCCCTGGAGAAGGAAATTGCAACCTGCTCCAGTACTCTTGCCTGGAAAATCCCATGGACAGAGGTGGATTACCATCTGTGGGGTTGCAAAGAATCAAACATGACTTAGTGATTAAAGAGCAGCAGCAGCAGCAGTTCAATAAATGGGACTTCCTCCTGTTCAGCTCCTCCTCATACCGTTTCAGAGCGGTCCCCTGTGCTGAGGGTATATGCACGTGTGTCACCCCATTTTGCCATGGATGTAGCCAGCCTGGTAGCCCATTGCATCTCTTGGTATCTTATCTTTCCTTGTCTTCCTTCTCTTGCTTCCTTTATTCTCACCATTGTCGATCTATGCCTCCTAAATAAAGTATTAACATTTTATTCTTGCCTCAGCGGACCCAGAATTTCTTAAAAACCCAGGCCAAGACCATACCCAATACCTTTCTTGTGATTGAAGAGAATTCAGTCTTTTGACTTTAAATTATAGTTTCATTATGTGTATCTTCTTTTGGTATATCTTTCTGATATGTAAGACTCCAATGGTGGGTTTTCATGCTCGAAGTTAGTAACTGGGAAAATCAAACACATAATCTAAATCTCCTAGTATACCTAATCAGGTTCTATATCATCTGCTGTCAGACCAAAAGAAAAAAGCAAGCAAGAAAACAACAGCAGTAATAACAAAAGTGCTAGCCTAGGTTAATAGTAGTTTGAATTTTAATAGATAAGGGGCTCAAGAAAAATACATCCAAAAAAGTATATAGGGTTATTTATAAAAATAGGATAAACTCATTATATTTTCATACTAAGACAGATTTTATATACTCTTAGAGCCTTTATGTTTCTTTGTGTGGAAATGCTGCTGCAGAGCTACGTGTACGCCCAGTCATGTCGAATTCTTTGTGACCCCATGGACTGTAGCCCGCCAGGCACCTCTGTCTATGGGATTCTCTAGGCAAGAATACTTGAAGAAGGCAATGGCACCCCACTCCAGTACTCTTGCCTGGAGAATCCCATGGACGGAGGAGCCTGGTAGGCTGCAGTCCATGGGGTTGCTAAGAGTCAGACACGACTGAGCAACTTCACTTTCACTTTTCACTTTCCGGCATCGAAGAAGGAAATGGCAACCCACGCCAGTGTTCTTGCCTGGAGAATCCCAGGGACAGGGGAGCCTGGTGGGCTGCTGTCTATGGGGTTACACAGAGTCGGACACAACTGAAGTGACTTAGCAGCAGCAGCAGGCAAGAATACTGGAGTGGGTTGCCATTTCCTCCTCCAGGGGATCTTCTAGACCCAGGGACTGAACCCATGTCTCCTGTATTTGGCAAGTAGCTTCTTTACCACTGAGTCATTGGGAAGCTCTTGTATGGAACAACATGTACTTTTAAACTTACTTTGTAAAATCTCTTGAAATATTTCAAAGTACTGCAAAACCTAGGCACATTTATAAGTAGAATGAAATCTTGGCTTTTAGCTGACAGGAGTTTGAACTGCATCGAAAAACAAACACATTTCTTGTTTTCCTTGAGCCCTCATGACTTCAGGGTTGATGCAACTCTGAATAACTAGCAATTTTATCCTTAAGTTTAAGAGAGAATACTCTGTCCTTATAGTTGTTGAAGGTAACCTTGTTGTAGTAAGAAAAGAAGATAACAATAACTAATCTGCTATCCAAACCCCACATAATTACTTTTGTTTTTGGCCATGCTATGTGGCTTGTGGGATCTCAATTCCCCAACCAGGGACTGAGCCTGGGGTGTGGTAGTGAAAACCCAGAATCCTAACCACTAGACCACCAGGGAACTCCTAAACCCCACATAATTAATAATCCACATATAGAGAAAGAGCTTCCCAGGTGGCACTAGTGGTGAAGAACCTGCCTGCTTGTGCAGGAGACGTAAGAGATGTCAGTTCCATCCCTGGGTCGGGAAGATCCCCTGGAGAAGGAAACAGCAACCCACTCCAATATTCTTGCGTGGGAAATCCCACGGACAGAGGAGCTTGGTGGGCTACATTCCATGGGGTTGTAAAGAGTCAGACATGACTGAAGCAAATTAGCACGTATATAGAAGAACTGTGTGAAAATGAGTATTATAACATGAATAACATGTCAGCTAAGACCTAAGGAGTAGAGTTAATGCCAGTCTTTCCATTGTGAGCAGTGTGACAGTGCTCCTGGTCTGATTATGAAATGACAGCTAAACTGAGGGTTTTGTATGCTCAATTTTAAAACCTTATTGTCTAAAATGCTAGTGTGCGTGCTGAGGACGTTTAGTGTTTTGAATGGTTGATTCTCAGATACTAAATTATTATCTGCGAGATGCCAAGAAACTCAGTCTTCCTTGAACACTGCCAGTGTTCTCAGTTTGAAACTCTAGTAAACTGTATTAGGTGTCATGTTATTCCAACTGGAAATCCTTGACATTGATCTGGGGTGAAGAAGGTTAGCATTTGAGGACAGACTTCAGCTTTGCTTGCTGCTGAGTATGCTTTAGGTAATTTATACAGAACTGTGGGGAATGTGATCTATATCATAATATACAAGAAAATTTATTAGCGATGCAATACTGAATGTTTATATGTGCTGCTAAACTTCACATTGACTACTTTCTCAATTTCTTTGTACATATGTATCTTACCATTACTAGTTTCTTCCTGTGCTTTGTTTAACTTTATTCCTTCCTTTTTTTGATTAAAAAAATTTATTTATTTGGCTGTACTAGTTCTTAGTTGTGGCACGCACATTCTTTGATCTTCATTACTGTATAGAATGCTTAGTTTTGGCATATGCAATCTAGTTCCCTGACCAGGGATCAAACCCAGGCCCTGTGCATTGGGAGTGCAGGGTCTTAGCCACTGAACCACCAGGGAAGTCCCTGATTAACTTTAGCAATAGACAATGCGTAAACAAAACATAATCCAGAAAACAAATAGTTAAGAAGAAACTAAAGCTCACCATTCAGAAAACTAAGATCATGGCATCTGGTCCCATCACTTCTTGGGAAATAGATGGGGAAACAGTGGAAACGGTCAGAGTTTATTTTTCTGGGCTCCAAAATCACGGCAGATGGTGATTGCAGCCATGAAATTAAAAGACACTTACACCTTGGGAGGAAAGTTATAACCAACCTAGATAGCATATTCAAAAGCAGAGACATTACTCTGCCAACAAAGGTCTGTCTAGTCAAGGCTATGGCTTTTCCAGGGGTCATGTATGGATGTGAGAGTTGGACTGTGAAGAAAGCTGAGCACCGAAGAATTGATGCTTTTGAACTGTGGTGTTGGAGAAGACTCTTGAGAGTCCCTTGGACTGCAAGGAGATCCAACCAGTCAATTCTAAAGAAGATCAGTCCTGGGATTTCTTTGGAAGGAATGATGCTAAAGCTGAAACTGCAATACTTTGGCCACCTCATGCGAAGAGTTGACTCATCGGAAAAGACTCTGATACTGGGAAGGATTGGGAACAGGAGGAAAAGGGGACGACAGAGGATGAGATGGATGGACTGTATCACCAACTCGATGGACATGGGTTTGAGTGAACTCTGGGAGTTGGTGATGGACAGGGAAGCCTGGAGTGCTGGGATTCATGGGGTCACAAAGAGTTGGACACGACTGAGCGACTGAACTGAACTGGATATAATCATTGATGTAGTAGAATTTTGGCATCTGATATTCATTCTGGATCTAATTTGTTGTATGATTCTGGAAAAGTTCACTTAACTCTTTGGCACCCTTTTCTTATCTGTAAAATAGGCGTTATGATACTTGATCTTGGGCTGATTGCTATGGATGACCTTTAAATTTAAAAGGTTTTGGTCACAGGCAATATATTATGGAACCTTAGAATTACAGAATTTTGGAGATAAAAGAAACCACAGAGAACATAGTGGAGTTGTTCTCAATCCTAGTGTAGAAGCAAACTGCTGCATTGCAACCAAGTGGGGTGAGTCAAAAGACTCCACTGCAAACAAGAAATAATTTCCATTTCTACCTGTGAAGGAGTAGCTGCTCGGAGACTTTTCCTTCTACTGAAAACAAATGAAAAATTGGAAGACGTAAATAGATTGGTGTGAGTAATGTGTGTGAATAAAAGGTGTATAAATGTGAAAGACATATTAGCATAGTCAGGAGTATGTTTTTAAAAGACATTTATTTTTGGTCACACTGCGTCTTTGTTGCTGCACACAGGCTTCTCTAGGTATGGAGCAGGGGCTACTCTCTAGTTGTGGTGCATGGGCTTCTCATTGTGGTAGCTTGTCTTGTCACAGAGCACAGACTCTAGGCTCACAGGCTTCAATAGTTGCAGCACATGGGCTGAGTATTTGTGGTGCCCAAGCTAGTGGAGATGATGGAATTCCAGTTGAGCCACTTGAAATCCTAAAAGATGATGCTGTGTGCACTCAATACGCCAGCAAATTTGGAAAACTCAGCAGTGGCCACAGGACTGGAAAAGGTCAGTTTTCATTCCAATCCAAAAGAAAGGCAATGCCAAAGAATACTCAAACTACCGCACAATTGCACTCATCTCACACGCTAGTAAAGTAATGCTCAACATTCTCCAAACCAGGCTTCAGCAATACATGAACCGTGAACTCCCAGATGTTCAAGTTGGTTTTAGAAAAGGCAGAGGAACCATAGATCAAATTGCCAACATCTGCTGGATCATGGAAAAAGCAAGGGGGTTCCAGAAAAACATCTATTTCTGCTTTATTGACTATGCCAAAGCCTTTGAGTGTGGATCACAATAAACTGTGGAAGATTCTGAAAGAGATGGGAATACCAGACCACCTGACCTGCCTCTTGAGAAACCTGTATGCAGGTCAAGAAGCAACAGTTAGAACTAGACATGGAACGACTGACTAGTTTCAAATAGGAAAAGGAGTACGTCAAGGCTGTATACTGTCACCCTGCTTATTTAACTTATATGCAGAGTACATCATGTAAAATGCTGGTCTGGATGAAGCACAAGCTGGAATCAAGATTGTCAGGAGAAATACCAATAACCTCAGATATGCAGATAACACCACCCTTACGGCAGAAAGCAAAGAACTAAAGAGCCTCTTGATGAAAGTGAAAGAGGAGAGTGAAAAAGCTGGCTTAAAGCTCAATATTCAGAAGACTAAGATCATGGAATCTGGTCCCATTACTTCATGGGAAATAGATGGGGACACAGTGGAAACAGTGGCAGACATTTTTTTGGGGTCCAAAATCACTGCAGATGGTTACTGCAGCCGTGAAATTAAAAGACACTTACTCCTTTGGAAAAAAGCCATGATCAACCTAGACAACATATTAAAAAGCAGAGACATTACTTTGCTAACAAAGCTCTATCTAGTCAAAGCTATGGTTTTTCCAGTAGTCATATGTGGATGTGAGAGTTGGACTATAAAGAAAGCTGAGTATTGAAGAATTGATGCTTTTGAACTTTAATGTTGGAGAAGACTCTTGAGAGCCCCTTGGACTGCAACAGGATCCAACCAGTCAAGCCTAAAGGAAATCAGTCCTGAATTTCATTGGAAGGATTAATGCTGAAACTGAAATTCCAGTACTTTGGTCACCTAACGTGAAGAACTGACTCGCTGGAAAAGACTCTGATGCTGGGAAAGATTGAAGGCAGGAGGAGAAGGGGACAACAGTGAATGAGGTGGTTGGATGGCATCACTGACTCAGTGGACTTGAGTTTGAGCAAGCTCCAGGAGCTGGTGAAGGACAGGGAAGCCTGGTGTGCTGTAGTCCATGGGGTTGCAAAGAGTGGAACACGACTGAGCAACTGAATTGAACAGAAGCTTTAGTTGCTCTGTGGCATGTGGAATCTTCCTGGACCACAAATTGAACCCATTTCCTTGCATTGACAGGTGGATTCTTACCCACTGTAACACCAGGGTAGTCCAAGAGTGTTTGGCAATAGTCAGTGACTTGTTTAATTGCAGTGTAGCGTAATTGTGGGAGATAAAACTGGATATGTGGTTGATATCAGATGATGAAACGTTACAAACCCAAGACTAGTCAGCAAAAATATAAAAATAAAAGAATTATAACTCACAAGATAATAATGAGAATAAAATAGCATCCTAAAATTATTCACTTAATTCAAAAGAATACATGAAAAGAGGAAAAAGAATAAAAGAAGATTGCAAAAATTGAAAACAAATGGTAAGATAGTGAATTTAGACTCAATGTTATCAGTAATCTCAATGAATGTAAATGCTTTAAATGATTCAATTAAAAAGCTTTAATTGGCCAACTGGTTAAAAAAATGACTCAATTATATGAATTCTATAAGAACTGAATTGAAAAATAATGGATTAAAAGTAAAGGACTGGGAAATATATACCATATAAATCTTAAGGACAAGAAAACTGAAATGACAGTATATGCATCAAAGTAAATTTCTAAACATGGAATATTATCAATGAAAAAGAGGAACAATTTACAATAAATAAGTGTTCAATTCGTGAGTAAGATGCAGACATCTCAAATACGTATTCATTTAATGACAGTGTCAAAATATATGAAACTTGTGGAACTCAAGGAAAAGAAAGACAAATCCACAGTGATAGTTGGCAGTTTCAGCACTCCTCTCTCCTTGTTGATAGAAGAATGAAAATTGGTAAAGACATACAGGATTTGTACAATGCTTTCATTGAAAATGATCTGCCTGACACTTATTGAATATGCCACCCCACAACACAATACACATTCTTCAAAAGTGTACGTGGATGTTTGTTTGACCATTAAAACCAGTCTCAATTTCAGAGAATTGAAATCATACAAAGTATGCTTTCTAATCTCAGTGGGATTAAATTAGAAACAAATAACAGTAAAACATAATTAAAGTTCAGAAATTTAAATAGTATATTTCTAAATAACCCTTGGTCAAAGGAAAAAGAATAGTAGGAAAAATTTGGCAATATTTTAAACAGAATGAAAATGGAGCATAGTAAAATCTATATAATGCAGTTAATATAGCGGTTGCAGTGTTTAAAGTGTGGTTTATCCCGGGAAAGTCACTGAATTGATGTTAAAAAAAAATCAGTCACTGTAATTCATCATATTTACATGTTAAAGAAGAAAATCCATACGATCAATTTAACAGATGCCAGAACAAAGGTATTAATATTTGACAATTTGTTAAACACTCAGGAAAACTGCATGGGTTTCCCTTGTGGCTCAGGTGGTAAAGAATCCGCCTGCAATGTGGGAGACCTGGGTTTTATCCCTGGTTGGGAAGAACCCTGGAGAAGGGAAAGGCTACCCGCTCCAGTATTCTGGCCTGGAGAATTCCATGGACTGTATAGTCCATGGTGTTGCAAAGAGTCTGACACAACTGAGCGACTTTCAACATGAAAAATGCACTGTTGAAGAGACTTCTCTCAACCTGATAAAGGGCTGACATCATTATCAATGGTGAAAGATCAAATGCTTTTATGGTCTTTTTTATACTTTTATGATCAGGAATGAAGCATGATTGCCTGATATCATCATGTCTATTCATGTTCTACTAGAGGTCCCAGTCAGTGAATAAAGCAAGAGAAAGAAAACCCATTGAGATTGGAAAGGAGAAAGTAAATTTGCCTTTATTGAAGGATAACATCATGAATGTTGAAAATCCTAAGTGATTTACAAAAAAGCAAGGTCACAGAATACAAGGTTAATATACAAAAAATGTATTTTTGTATACTGACCATGATCTATTTGAAAATGAAAAAGAAAAAAAAAGTTTGCATTAACATTCAAAACTTAAAAATATTTGGGGAAATTTTAACAAAATGTGTAAAAGACCCATACATTGAAAACCAAAAGTATTATTAACATATTCAAGAAATTGTTTTTAATAATTTCAAGAAGATAAATAAATGGTGATTTATATTGGATTCATGACTCAGTATTGTTAAGATATCAATTCTGCCTGAATCAATCTATAGACTCACTGCAATTTTTACTAGTTGCCCATCAAGTTTATTTTCAGAATTTTACCAAATTCTGATTCTAAAATTTATATGACAATTCAAAGAATTTCTAGTAGCCAAAAACAATTCTGAAAAAGAACAAAGCTGTAGAACTGCTGCCTGGTTCCGAAGATTTAATGCTACAATAACCACTGCCATGTACTACTGGCATTCAGTGAAGCATAAAAATTAGTGGAACAGACTAGCCTTGAGAAATGGACCACAAATATATGGCCAATTAATTTTTAACAAGGGTGCCAAAACAATCCAATGAGAAAGCAAAGTATTTTCAATAAATGTTGTTGGAACAACTGGATATCCAAAAAATTAACCCCAATTCTTAGCTTATACAAATTAACTTGAAATGAATTATAGAAAGAAAAGTAAAAACAGAAACTCTAAAACTTCTAGAAGAAAACATAAGAGAAGTCTTTCTGACCTTGGGTAAGCTATTTGTTAAATAGAATACAAAAGGCACAAATCATCAAAATATCTTCAAACTGAAATTCATCAAATTGAAAATTTATATAAGGGCCAGGTGTTAAGATATTTTAGGCTCTATAAACCTCACTGTCTCGTTGCAACATTTCATATCTGCCATTGTAATACAGTAGAAGCCATAGACATTATGTAATGGACAGGGTGGTTGTGTTTCAATAAACCTTTATTTACAAAAAGACAGGCAGTGTACAGGATTAATGGGTTGCAGTAAGCTAACACTTGCTCTAATTTGACAAAAACTCCATCTCAAGGCTCAGCAAGATGATTTCCTCAAAATAAAAAAGTGACTAAATGGTAGAAGTAGGACCAAATCCCAGTTTCTTCCCAGTTCATCCTGTTATCCCTTTTATTAATAAAGTTGAAGGTAAGATTCTCTTCAGCAAATAACTAAGCAGTAATGTAATTGTAGACACTCCAACACTGACTCAGAGTATTTTCTTATGTTTAATACTTTAATACTTCTCTCTCCTTAAACGGAGGAAATTAAAAATAAGCAATTTTGTATTCTTTTTCCCTTATATTATTTGAAAGCCTATCCTCATTGAGGCATCATTCACAAGATTTGAAAAGTGACTTTATATTCATTGGAACATTTTATTTAAGTCTATTAACAAATAGAATCATGGCAGTTATTCATATTTTGACGTGATTATTGCAGAGAAAATCACCCATTAAGTTATTACATGAAAAGAAACATGACAGGCATGCATCACAGGATCTTTTTTCATAAAAGTGAAGACTTCAAAGAGAAAAATAAAAGGAGATTAAATATGCCTTTGCTTTGTGTCACTTAAAAAAAAAAAGCCTGCTGTGTTCAAGTGAAGCAGAAATGCATGAGTGAACTGCTATACTGCAGTTTTAGGAAGGGAAATTTCTGCTTATTGAGACTAGAGTAAACCAGATACTATGCGAGGGGTTTTATTTATATTTTCACATTTTTTTCTTCATAGCATTACTTGCAGGTGAGGCTAATTGTCTTTATTATATGCATGAAGAAGCTGATATTCCAGGAAATTCAGTAATTTAATAGAGTTTGATAAAACTGGGGAAGGTGTGGACCCATCAACTAAAACCCAGGTCTGTTAGACCATACAATTTGTGATTTGAAGTTTGTGCATCTGGGAAAGAAAATGGAAAAAAAACTGGGAGAGTTTTATAGAGATCCATTTTGAAATATGCTCACAATGTTAAACAATGAACCCAAAATACATAATTATACCACAAACACTTGCAATGCCCTTTATTTCACATTATAGAGAATTTCAGAGAGCCTCAGTATTCTATGAGTTCTTTTATATTTGTATTGAAGGGGAGGGGAGAAAAAAGTAATTAAAATAGCAAGTGTAATTTTAAGACATATGTGCACTGAACCATTCTTCACTTGAATAAAACATCGATACAGGCAATCATTAGGATCCTGTGAAAGTTGAGAGAAATTATCTGAAGTAACCTCTTTCCCTTATTGGTATAGACTGAAATAATGAAAACCGAGGAGCCTTGTAGTCTTGGCAACAATTAAATTGTTCCACTGGAGGCATATGGATTTTGGTGGTTTTTATTATTAAGTTAGAAAAGCTCATGAGATCTCTGCTAGGGCTGAGAGAGTGGGATTATGTGATTATTCCTGTTAGGCTGACCCTTACTTAAAATCCCCATTAATGTCCTGGCAAAAATCTTGACAAAATCAGTTTACTCTTCAGATTTCAGCATCTCTTTGGGACTATTATAGGCATAACTTAAATTCAAGGGAAAAAAAAGCAAATACTTTTCCAGTTTGTAAACAAGGTTTGTAAGTAAAGATGGTCTAGGGATGGAATTTTTTTTTAACTGGAGTTTAGTTGCTTTACAATGCTGTATTAGTTTCTATTGTATAGCAAAGTGAATCAGCTATACCTAAACATGTATCCCCTCTTTGTCACTACAGAGCATTGAGTAGAGTTTTCTGTGCTATCTAGCTCAGTTCAGTCGCTCAGTCGTGTCCGACTCTTTGCGACCCCATGGACTACAGCACACCAGGCCTCCCTGTCCATTGCCAACTCCCGGAGTTTACTCAAACTCATGTCCATTGAGTCGGTGATGCCATTTCAACCATCTCATCCTCTGTCGTCCTCTTCTCCTCCCGCCTTCAATCTTTCCCAGCATCAGGGTCTTTTCCAATGAGTCAGTTCTTCGCATCAGGTGGCCAAAGTATTGGAGTTTCAGCTTCAGCATGTGCTATGTAGTAGGCTCTCTCTCATTAGGTATCTGTTTAATACATAGTAGTGTACATATGTCAACCCCAGTCTCCCAGTTCATCCCACCTTCTCTTTCCCCACGTGGTGCCCATACTTTTGTTCTCTATGCCTGTATCTCTACTGCTTTGCAGATAGGTTCATCCGTACCATTTTTCTCTTTTCCACATATATGTGTTGATACACAGTATTTGTTTTTCTCTTTGTGACTTCACTCTGTATGAGTCTTTAGGCCCATTAGGGATGGAATTTGTAATTATGCTTCTGTAGGAAATCTGACAGTAAGGCTTTTTGCTGGAAAGTTTAGGGCAAAGATAAGATGAAATTGACAATGCCATGAGCCTTGCAGTTGGTTTTCCCAGAAGAAACAATGCAAAGCTGTCAAATGGATGACAGTTTCTGAAGTCTGTTCAACCAACTTTCCCTAAGTTCTGACAGATGGAGCACTGCAGAGGCCTTGTGGTGCAAGAATTCCCAAATTTCCACTATAAATTCATTTCTTTTTAAAAAAAACTTTGGCAGCTGAAGTTGCAGCAGCTGACCACTAACTGCTATTCTGAGAGAGCATCAATACTGATCTATGGCAGGCAGGATAGCAGGCTCTTAATGGAAAAGGACTGAGTGGTGCTGAGGCTCATATTCTTGACTGAGGGGTGTGGAGAAGAGGGTTCTGTGCTGATTTCCACGAGGGTCCATGGATCCTTGATTTATATCTTCAAGGAAGCAGCCTGGTGTAGACAGACAGCTCCTGGATTTGAGTCTTAGTTTTACCGCTGACAGCTGTGTGACCTTGGTCTGCTTTTTGACTTCTTCAAACCTATTTCCTTATTTTTCCTAAAAGCCTAATGCATAGGATTGTCATGAAAATTAAGACTAGTATATGTAAAATATCTATTCTAGTGCTCAGCATAGATTAGAACCCAATAAAGGCTCTAAATATTTAACCAAATGAGATTTCTGCAACATTTTTAATTTTCAGAAATTCAACTTCCCAGGTGTTCAACCAAGGGGCACATGGCACGGTCCTGGAAATTAGAGGATACAACAAGAGCTCATCTCAGCTCTCAGTACATAGCCTGGTAGGGAAGAAAGAGAACTATAGAACTTAGATGAAGTAAAATAGATAACACAATGAGAGGAGCCTTTTGGATTGAATGTCAATATAGAAACAACTTGATTTAAGCTCAAAAGAGGTTTCTGTGTATTAGGTGGGTAGGAGTGTCTTTTATCCCTTCTCACTTGAACGTCTCTCAGTTTTTGGCTCTGTTAGAGTCCTACCAATCAATGAGCTAAGGTTACAGTCCTCTTAAATTCCAAATACTGAGGAGCAGCTACTGAGCCTGACAGGTTGTTCACCTTTCACTGTGCCTAGTGCCATGCTTAAAGCAAGGATGGTTAGTTAATAAATTAATGAGTCCTACTATATTAAACTTTCGTGGGTGAGTCATTATTTTTAATGAAAAAACTTTGTTAGAGGGAGGACCATGAACCAGGGAACCAGGTAAAATGTTCTTGGAGCCCACAGGCACAGTGAATATGTGAAAATACGCAGCTCGAGTCTTAGTTTGTTGAGCTGGAAAAACAGGCATGATTTTGATTTACACTTTGATTAGAGAAGTTGAATACACCATTAATTTTCTAAATTTAATTTTACATGGAGACCATTAAGTTGTCATGATTCGGAAGCCACATAAGTATCCTTGGTTTTTATCAGAACACCTGGAGATCCAGACCCTCAGGTAGCAAAACACTATATAGCAATATAGAGATTGTCACTATTGGTCAGTGCCAATGAAAGCAAGTAGGGCTCACCTGATATGAATCCTCTATAGCTTTGGTATATCAGAAGCAAATTCAGTCGCATGTGTGGCTTGATGGAGATGTTAAAGCTAAGCATATTCATTGCCTGAATCCATTGATGAAGTTTTCAGAGAGAGTGTGTGCGTGTATATATGTATGTGAAAGTGTATGTGTGTGTGTGTGTGTGTGTGTATAAAAGAAGCTCCTCCAGCTCTCTTGGCTATGCTCATTTTACAGTGGTAATAAGAGCGTCCCCATGTCGGAGGGACTTGAGAGAGGCCGTGCAGCGGGAAGGGGTGATGGTGGCTGAGACATGAACTCTGAAATGGCATCTGCACGGCTAGCACAGTCTCTTACTTATGTTATGTGGTTTTGGAGACTGTTGGTGGGGAGGGTGTGATAAAGCTGCTCACCTTGCTCCAGGGCTTTTCAGTGAAGGTGCAGGCTTGGTGTGCTGCCCCGAGCAATAGCAAATGACCAGTCAGTATTAGGTGAATTCTCACCCACGTGACACATCGCTGCCTATCTGTGTCTGTATGTCCACAAAAAACCATGATGTTTGGAGACCGACTAAGGGTGGAACGTCAGGTCTTCCACTTATAAATCTTGTAGTATTTTGTGAGCGAAACAAACTATTTATTGGGTACCAGGTGGTAGGGAGCAGGGGGAGAAAATGACATGGTTCTAGCTCTGTGGAGCTCATGCTTTCAGAGGAAGTACATTATGTGAACATGCCATTTCCCTCATTGATAGTGAAATAAGCTAACAACTATTGGCTTACAGGGTTTTTCTGAAGGTGGAATAAAACAATGTTTGTAAAATAACAAGTTTGGAGACCAGCTTTTAGTGGACTTTCAAGGAATGTTAATTGTTGCGCCCATCAGGGCAATAATTCAGAAAAGGGAGAGACTCGCGGACTGGAGAAGTCAAAGAAGGCTTAATGTGAAGTTGAGTTTGATGAGGCATTGAGCTTATTTCTGTGTTTGGAGAAGGAGAGGGTACCAGCACAAAGAAAGACCAGGTGCTGGGGTAAGGCAGAATAGGTCTGCAGGACAAGGAGGCTCTTCCCAGGTTGAGGGAGAAAGTGTGTTGGAGCAACTGGTCGAGAGGCAGGTTAGCCTGGATTTTGGTGGTCTCTGGGGTTTGGACAGAGGAATCCAGACTTTGTTTCATGGGTGTTCAAAAGCTCTTATGGTTTCCCAAGCAAAAGGCTGGCATGATGAAAATAGCTTTACACAGCTGGGTTTATAGCAGTGACTTCCCAGCTGGCACAGTGGTAAAGGATCTGCTTGCCAGTACAGAAGACGCAGGGGACGTAAGTTTGACCCCGGGGTCAGTAAGATCCCCTGGAGAAGGAAATGACAGCCACTCCAGTATTCTTGCCAGGAAAACCTCATGGACAGTGGAGCCTGGTGAGCTACAGTCCATGGGGTTGCAAAGAGTCAGGCATGACTGAGCATGCATACACATGTAGCAATGAGCCCATTAGTTCCAGAGAGACTCTGGAGCCAGGGAGGCCAGACTGGATGCTGAAGCAAATAACTGAGGATCTTGAATTTAAAGAGCTATTTAGAATATCAAGTTTAATTTTTTTCTTAATTTAATCTTCATTTTGAATCATAAATCCAGCACTAATAAAGAGAATTGAACATTTTTGCCCTCTCAGGGTGTTCTATGGAATCCTAGCAAATGGAATTTAATTTCTGCCTAGCCTGCTGTCTAATACCTTTTGAGACTCCCAAGTCATATTTCTGCTCCTCTCCACTTGATCTGACACAGTGACAACAATATTTTTTAAAGCTGCTTTAGTCGCCTGGGGAAGAATGTAATTGACCTGGTGTTCAAATGCTTTCCAGTTTAAAAGACTGGGGAAGACAGAGGTTGCCAACGTGTCCATCTTGGTAAACAGGAAGAAAGAATCTTTATCATTTAAACGTTCACTCCTCTGTCAGAGTGCAGGACTATGATTATCAAAACTTACTTGGGTTATAAATTTGAAGAGTTCCCTTAAACTTGATAGACTCACAGAATTTGTAAACCCATAGCTTTGACTTTTTTTTTTTTTTGCCTTGTTAAAAGTTAAGCTACTACTGCCAATCTAAGTGCCAGATCAGTCCACAGAAAAGTGCTTTTTCTTCAGGATTTTTAAGGTTAGGGAGTTGTTAGGTCAGCTGTAAATGTCCTCTAAACTTGACTGGAACCATGCCTGTCCATTTGTCTTCACTGTTGCTGGTCTGAAAGTATTTGATATGGTTCTCTAATCAGGGGTTTGGTTAGGGCAGGAATGACTCCTGGAAAAGGAAAGGAGCTGAATACTAATTTTTTTTTTTTTTTTTCAGAAGGGGAATTTCTCTTTACCCCCAACAGCTTAGTTCATTTTCTGGCAAATCTTCTCCGGGTTCATTGCAGGCTAACCTTACTGACAATCAGGAAAACAAAAAAAGAATGGCCGGACTCCTGAACTACAATTCCCTGGATACATGTGGTATAATTTAACTCTTGATTAAATACATTTTTTTGTTGGTTAAAAAATGTCTAGAAAATATGGAAAGGATGTAAAGAGGGAAATAAAACTATCATAATCCTGACATCTTGACATAATTATTGCTGTATTGGTATATTTGGAATTATCTAAGTTCTATACTTTGCTCTTTCACTGAAATTTCTGTCCTGAGCTGCTTTAAAAACTTCTCTAAAAACATGATCTTAGTGGCTGCAGGGTGTTTTGTTGAAATGTCATAAATTTATGTAACCATTACTTGACTTTAATCAATTAATGTTTCTTGTTTTATAGAAGCAGGATTTAGTCACTGTGCCTTAGTAAACATATCTACACGAACATATGATCGCCATATTCACTTTGGGTGAAGGGACTGAAACTCCCATAGGTAGTGGTGAAGACATTTTGACTTTCTGCTTCACTGCAAAACTTAACAGGGAAGAGAGTACCAAAAGCACCTCCTATTGGAAATACGAGAACTACCTAAGGTCAAATCTATCACACAGAATACTTTGAATCCCTTCCCTGTTTTTCTAAATTATCCCCACCTCTCTGGTTATCACGGGGCAGTCATTTTGGACAATGTGAGTTTATAACCTGGCCACAGTCCATAGTTCCAGATATGGGTACCAGTCCGAAAGTGGACCAGGTAACATCTTGTTCTAAGACTTTGTACTAAAGCTGAGAGAGATCTTTGATAACTCAGTGATAATCAGAGCTGCAAGGCAAGCTGCTTCAGGTTGCTGGCGGCCACGTTTGCTGCCATATGGGCTAGAGAAGAAGAGAGGCAGTAGAGAGAGCTTGAAAGTGAGGCTGAGTGAGTAAACAAGAAAGAGAGGAAAGAAACAGGCATCCAGGGGTTAGCAGCAATGAGCTGTGAGAAATGAGGGAAATTAAGTAACTGGCGTTTAAATAACTGACCTGAGCTGCTGCACATATGTTAGCTCTCATGAGAGCACTGAGGATCCTTATTACAAAAGTTCCCTCCTTCCACCTTTATTTGGCTCAAATTGGCTTTCTGTTGCTTGAAATCAAAGTCATCCTCTCTCTTAAAACTCTGTCCTTTTCCTTGGAGAAATTCTCATCTAGAGCCTTCTGTTATTGTTTGATCTGAGTTTTTTTAAACTTGGTTTTAATTTTTTGGTTCTAGAGGAGGAGCTTAGGGACTAAATGAAAGAAGACTTCAAGGGAAGTAAAACATACCTTTAGAAAAGAGATATGAGGTCAGTGAAACTTCAAAATGAAAGTGTTGCCCGTGAACGTATTTACCTAGAGAACGCTGTGTTTGCCAGTTTAGCCCAGAAAATTCTTCAAGCCCCTGAAGCATACTGGGGCCTTGCAGTCGTACCTCCTCACAAGAAGTGGTTTCATATTCTTGTGAAGTTCTGTAAGTATACTGTGTAGAATCACTTGGCTCTCTGCAATCCAGACTTTTGACAATTCTGCTGAAAGAAGAATACTATGAGGTGGTGAATATATACACTGTGTGAATCACTGTCCTAAGTGAGTTTAAGGTTGCAAAGAAACTTAAAATCAACTTGTGCTCAGAAAGAGTATATTCTGTTGTTAATATAGACCAGCAGTTGTGCGCATGTGTGTACCCCTGCTTGTGCTATGCGGAAATACTTCCGATGGTACTTTACAGTTCTTTCTTATTTTTTCCTTACAACTCTTCTCGGCCTAATGAGAGAAAACTGGTGCTCATGTAAGTTAAGAAATACGCACAGTTGTGAGGTTAGGATTGGACTCAGTTGTTTGCATCCTTGAAGCCCATGCTCTTCACACTGTCAATTACTTTCACTGGCTCATGCTGCCTCCCTGCATCTAGTTAGGAAATAAAATATATGCACATGGCAACATGGCCAGGACAGAAGACAGGAACCCCATGCTCAGAACCAGAGTAGGAGATGCAGAAAAGCAGTATTCCAGTGATCCAGAGTAGAGTGAATTCCCTGAAATAGGGTAGTTTTGGCCCCCTTTATGTATGAGGTAAGGCTTGAGTTAGCCCGTAAAGAAGGACATAGGCTTAGGCACTAGAGAAAAGTATGTGGAGCCCTCTTAGGTGATGGAGGTTGCTGAAAATGTGATGAGACAGTGGCTCCCAGGAATTGTGTCCATCTCGCTGTTAATTATTTATGGGTTTACTCAGGGCAGGGCCACCAGTCACTTTTATGGGGTCAACAAAGTCAACTGCTGATGGATTTACTTAAAGATCTGCCCCAGTAGCCTGGGAGATAGGGCAGGCTGGTGAAACCCACACAAACCTTCAGTTCTTATCTTCAAAGCTAATTAGGCTCTTCACAGTGAATTAAAATTTTCATCTCCCTATACACCCTGAACTGAACTGATACATCCTACTTCATATTAGAGAAGTGAGAGTATTTAAATAATTGCCATTTTAATATCTTGGAGTACTTCAGAACTAAAGCTCACCGCATGTTTTCAGTCCTTGCTTTGCTCCTAAGAACACTACAAAGATTCAATTTATTAAGATCTTCATCAAATACTTAGCTTTGAAGAAATGGTAGATTTGCACTGAAAATAGCAGAGGAAAGTATTGTAGAGAAAGCTTGCTGCTTTAATTGTAGAGCTCACTGGGTATGTGTGTGTGCATACTCAGTCACTTCAGTCATTTCTGACTCTTTGTGATCCTATCAACTGTAGCCCACCAGGCTCCTCTGTCCACGGAATTCTCCAGGCAAGAATACTGGAGTAGGTTGCCTTTTCCTCCTCCAGGGGATCTTCCTGACCCAGGGATTGAACCCACATCTCCTAGGTATGCTGCATTGGCAGGCAGGTTTTTTTTTACCACTAGTGCTACCAGGGAAGCCCTCTTAGTAGGTATATATGGCATAAACCCCTCTGTAATTACTGTTCTAGGATGAACTATTATATAGATCAAGGTGGACCTAAGCAGGGGAACTGTGCTCTGAATAGACTTATTTTTTTCCCCCTTTTGAGACACAGAATAATTTGAGAATGTTTTTTATAAAATCTTTGTGTTAATTAACAATGACCTAAATGTTAGGTCTCTGGGCAATCAACACACATGGAATTTATTTAATAGAGAAATGTGTTGAGGCTCTGCATAAAGTATGTGGTTCAGTTCAGTTCAGTTGCTCAGTCATGTCCGCCTCTTTGCGACCCCATGAATCTCAGCATGCCAGGGCTCCCTGTCCATCACCAACTCCCGGAGTTCACTCAGACTCACGTCCATCAAGTCAGTGATGCCATCCAGCCATCTCATCCTCTGTTGTCCCCTTCTCCTCCTGCCCCCAATCCCTCCCAGCATCAGAGTCTTTTCCAATGAGCCAACTCTTCTCATGAGGTGGCCAAAGTACTGGAGTTTCAGCTTCAGCATCAGTCCTTCCAATGAATATTGAGGATTGATTTCCTTTAGGATTGACTGATTTGATCTCTTTGCAGCCCAAGGGGATCTCAAGTGTCTTCTCTAGCACCACCTTTCAAAAGCATATATATTGTGAAGTGATTACTGCAGTAAAGTTAGTTAACACCTCCATCCCTTCATATAATTGCATTTTGTGTGTGTGTGTGATAGCATTTAAGAGCTACATTCTTAGCAACTTTTAACTGCATAATATAGTATTGTTAACTATAGTCACCATTCCGTATATTAGATCTTCAGAACTTATTTGTCTTATAGCTGGAAGTTTGTACCATTTGGCCAACAGCTTCTCGTTTCCCCCACCCTCTAGCCTCTGGCGACCACCATTCTACTCTCTGTGAATTTGGTACTTTTGTATTCCCTGTATCAGTGAGAACATACACTGTTTGTATTTCTCTGTCTGACCTTTCACTTAGCTTAATACCCTGAAAGTCCATCCATATTACACACATATATGTATACTGCATTTTCTTTATTTGTTCATCTGTCAGTAGACACTTAGATTGTTTTCATGTCTTGGCTGTTGTGAATAATGCTGCTCTTTGACACAGAGATTTTATTTCCTTTGGACGTATGCCAAGAAGTGAGCTTGCTGGATCGTATAGTAGTTCTATTTTTAATTTTTTAAGGAATATCCATTCTATTTTCTTTTATTATTATCATTATTTTTTTAATTTTATTTTTTTACTTTACAATACTGTATTGGTTTTGCCATACATTGACATGAATCCACCACAGGTGTACATGAGTTCCCAATCCTGAACCCCCCTCCCATCACCCTCCCCATTTCATCTCTCTGGGTCATCCCAGTGCACCAGCCCCAAGCATCCTGTATCCTGTATCGAACCTCTGTAGCTGCTATAATGTACATTCCCACAAACAGTGCATAAGAGTTCCCCGACCTCCACATTTTTGCCAATACTTGTAATCGCTTGTTTTTCTGATAGCAGCCATTCTAACAGTTGTGAACTGATATTTCTTTGTGGTTTTGATTTGCATTTCCCTGGTTATCAGTGATGTTGAGCATCTGTTCACAGACCTGTTGGCAATGCACATGTATATTTTGGAAAAATCTCTATTCAAATTCTCTGCCCATTTTTATATCAGATTGTTTTTTGAGTTGTATGAGTATGTATTATTTATACATGTATATGTAATATGTATATCATATAAATTTTAAGTTGTGCATGGTAAATGGAACACGTATATTTGGAGATTTTTCATGTCCAACTCTTTGCAACCCCATGGACTATACAGTCCATGGAATTCTCCAGGCCAGAATACTCGAGCGGGTAGCCGTTCCCTTCTCCATTGGATCTTCCCGACGTAGGAATCAAACTGGAGTCGGCTGCATTGCAAGCAGGTTCACCAGCTGAGCTACCAGGGAAGCCCCAATATACATTTTAAGATGTGCCTGGTAAATGGAACATGTATGTTTGGAGATTTTTTATTTGCATGAATATAAACTCCTGTCTGAGGAGTTTATGATAGATCTCTTTCAAACATGAATCCAGTGGGACTTCATGGTAAGTCAGCGCTGTAATCACAGGTTAATACAATAATTTTAGACTTTAGAGTTCTCTTATTTCTGGTCTCGTTTGTTTTCACCTGTTTTCGTGGCATCTGCTGCTAAAGTACAGTACTTGGTTATGTTAGTGTTAATTCGTACTGGTAGTCCCTGAAGACTGGGAGCCCAGTTAGTATCAAAATCACAACATCCATATCAGATCAATGTCCATAATGCCTTACAGCGATGACAAAACCCTCATGAACCCCTACATTCAAGAGCATCTTCACTCAACTCTTGTGGTGGTAGGAAAATCATGGTCCACTTGAGGTTCCCTGAGAAACTAGTACAGAGTCACTGGTCACAGAACCCTGTGTAACCATCTATGCTGTGCTACCATAGGAAATTAAATAGGACTTGGTGTCATTTTGGCACTGCAGATGTATTCCGTACTGTGCATGGTGCTATGAGGAATTCCATAGAGCTTGGGTCCTCCAAGAGTTCTAGATTCTCTATCCTGTGCTGTGGTGTTATGGGCAACTCTGTAGGATGTAGGATCCAGCAGGCCACACTACTGTATTTTCTGTATTCTTGTCATATTATGCTGCTGCTGCTAAATCACTTCAGTTGTGTCCAACTCTTTGTGACCCCATGCACTGCAGCCTGCCAGGCTCCTCTGTCCATGGGATTCTCCAGCAAGAATACTAGAATGGGTTGCCATACCCTCCTCCAGGGGATCATCCTGCCCCAGGGATTGAACCTGCATCTCTTATGTCTCCTGCATTGGCAGGTGGGTTCTTTCTCACCAGTGCCACCTGGGAAGTATGTCATATCATGCAGGTAATGGGGTTTTGAGGCTTTCCGCTCCCATATATCAGGCCTGAGTGTGTCTTTTTAAATATGCTATGTTGAACTCTCTTCTATTGTTAACTGACTCACCATATCTACCCAGCTTAGAGTTTTTTTCTCAGTGGTGGATATTTGGGTGACAAAGAGTAGGAGTGAGGTGAGGGAGTGATTTCCTTCCCAAGGGTGCTTGTTTTTTAGTAGCCAAATCATGTCTGACTTGTTGTGAGTCGATGGACTGTAGCACGCTGTAGCTGTCCAGATTTATTTGTGGAGGGAAGCATACGCTTGCACATTGTATTACATATTGATTAATCTCTCACCGTAATACTGATTATGTATAGTAAATTAACATTCAGTCATTTTGAAAAAATATTTACTGAGTGTGTACTATATGCTAAGCCCTGTTCTAGGAGTAGGTAAGATACCAAAATGGTCTTCCTTGGTAGCTCAGCTGCTAAAGAATCTGCCTGCAATGCAGGAGACCCTGGTGTGATTGCTGGGTTGGCAAGATCCGCTGGAGATGGGATAGACTACTCATTCCAGTATTCCAGGTCTTCCTTGGTGGCTCAGCTGATAAAGAATCCGCCTACAATGTGGGAGACCTGGCTTCAATCCATGGGTTGGGAAGATCCCCTGGAGAAGGGAATGGTTACCCACTCCAGTATTCTGGTCTGTAGAATTCCATGCATTATATAGTCCATGGGCTTACAAAGAGTCAGATACGACTGAGTGACTTTCACTTTCAAGATAACAAAATAGGCATTGCTTATGCCATCTTGAATTTAGTCCGGAAAGAGATCTGTTGTATTATGATGGAGCAAATGATATAATAGATTATACCATGGAAACACATGGTATAAGGATGGGATGATTAGATAGCATCACTGACTATGAATTTGAACTAATTCCAGGAGATATAGTGAGTGAAGAGGAGCCTGGTGTGCTGTAGTCCATAGGTCATGAAGAGTTGGTCACAACTTAGGGACTGAACAACAACAATGGAAATACAAGGGAAGAAGGGATTGTTTAGGGATGTCAATAAAGGCTTCACAGATTTTGTCCCTGAGTCTTAAAATACATAAAAGATATTTACAGGGGGTTTGTGGTGTAGAGATTAAAGCATCTGCCTGCAATGTGGGAGACCTGGGTTCGATCCCTGGGTCGGGAAGATCCCCTGGGGAAGGAAATGGCAACCCACTCCAGTATTCTTGCCTGGAGAATCCCATGGATGGAGGAGCTTGGTGGGCTACAGTCCACGGGTCGCAAAGAGTTGGACACGACTGATCGACTTCACTTTCTTTCACTTTGAAGGCTTTCAGGGTTGAGCAAGGAAAAAGAGCTGACCACAAGGTGGCGGTAGTATAGACAAGGTCTGAGTATTCAGGCAAAGCTTGGACAGGTTTGCGTTGGCGTAGTTGCTCACAGGAAGAGTTCATGAAGCACAGGGGTTAGTAGTGAGAATGCTAGAGTCGTAATCAGTATTCAAAGGGAGAGGGCCTTTCTAACCACAGTAAGGAGTTTTAGCTAAGTGTGTGGAACCAGCCTCCTGTTGGCCACACCAAGGAAGTATATACAGACATACATGCCTGGATTCCTCTTATGCAAATAGTGAACACATCAAATATGGTTTGTTGTATGGGAAATTACCTTGATGCCAAAGTAATCTCCAAGTATATTACCAGGCAGGATATCCTAGGAGTCATAGAAAAGGAATCATAGAAAATAACAGAAAAGGTAAAAAACAAATTTAACATGCTTAAATCATGATTATTGGCTTATTGAATAAATTTAAAATGGTGAGAAGCAAGGATAAGAATGGCATAGGTTAACACACTTAGAATAAGGTGAAAATGGATGGAAGGACCATTCTGCCTGTATTCTGGGATATGCAATGTTCATTTTTTCCCCTTTCTCTCTCTGTCCATCTTTCTTTACCTCAAAGGCTTTCCCTATTGATAATATGATTATTAAGGCAAATTAATGTTAATCAAGGAAACTCAATCCGATAGAAAGTACACTTGGCAAACATACATATTTGTAGTATAGGAATGATGTAGATGCAAGGCGGCCTGGCCAATAGCCACTGTTTGCCAGTTAGCCTATGAGCAATTATGGATTTTGTTTGAGTTTCTGAGCAGAGAAAATATGGGATCAGAATGAAGATCATCAATGTGAGATGGGTTTAGGATCTTGGGAATATCAAGTGTCTAAGATACCTTATATCAGTTTAGTTTATTATGGTTATTAGCTGCTTTTTGGCCATCTGCAGTGAATGAACACAGTCATACTGGCCTCACTTTACTTATCTTATGAGCTTAATCCATCCCATCTGTTTTATTTTCTGTAGCAGAATCAAATGTTATTAAATAATACTATAAATGCATCTTAAACAGTTTAAAAGGAAAAAAACTTTCTAGGAGAAATGTAGCAGAGTACACTAGTACCCTGATCCCTACTCTCAGATCTTACAACTGAAGGCTTTTGTACCTGTGTAACCCATTTAGGCAATGGCACCCCACTCCGGCACTCTTGCTTGGAAAATCCCATGGAGGAGCCTGGTAGGCTGCAGTCCATGGGGTCACTGAGTCAGACACGACTGAGTGATTTCACTTTCACTTTTCACTTTCATGCATTGGAGAAGGAAATGGCAACCTACTCAGTGTTCTTGCCTGGAGAATCCCAGGGATGGGTGATCCTGGTGGGCTGCCGTCTATAGGTTTGCACAGAGTTGAACACGACTGCAGCGACTTAGCAGCAGCAGCAGCAACCCATTTACTTCCTTTCTAAACTCTTTTCTCCTACCCAGCCTTCAGGAGCCCATAGCAGAGAATGCTGAGGCTGGCCCAGCAGGTCCATGGCTCCAAAGTGCTGATGAGTGCAAGGTCAGCTCCAGGTATTATCCCTTGCCTTGTCCAACATCAAGACAAGGTAGATTCTTTTCATGTTGATGGAAGAAGTGCAGGAAGGGCAAGTAGAAACACAGAATGCCTCTTGAAGCTGAGTTTTAAAACAGGCACGTCTCTCCTATCAATGTTCCATTGGATGAAGCAAGTCATTTGGCCAAATCCAACACAAGTGGGAAATACAATTCTCTACTGAAGGAACTGCAAAGTCATATTATAAAAGGTGAGAACAGAAGGAGGAGTGAAATTTTTTGGAAAAAACAATGCAATCCACCTGAGAGGAATTCATCAGATTAGCTCTAAAGCAAAGGCTTTGAAAAATGAACTTTAATCAAGATTCAGATCCAGTTTTTACATATGCTCTGTGTGGCACACCCTATTGATACTTGCTTTACATTGCTAAGTCCTGGTTTACTGCTTCACATCATGGTAAGTAGGTGATATTTGGCAACTAGTGGATGTGGTGTTTGAGCTCACCCATGGGCTTCCCTGGTGGCTCAGACAGTAAGGAGTCTGCCAGTCATGCAGGTGAGCCGGGTTCAGTCCCAGGGTTGGGAAGATATACTGGAGAAGGGAATGGCAGGCCACTCGAGTGTTCTTGCCTGGAGAATTCCATGGACAGAGGAGTCTGGCAGGCTATAGTCCATGGGGTTGCAGAGTCAGAGATGACTGAGCGACTAACACTTACACTTTCACTAGTCATCTAGGGCTTCATTTGTCTTGTTGGCTTTCAATTGATGCCTGACACGAATTTCCTTCTGTTACAGAAATTTGTATCTTTTTTTTTTTTTTAAACTGAAACTTCAAGTTCATTTCTTTTCCTTTGCTTGAGGAAAGTACTACTGGCACTAAACCCATGAACAGCCATTCAGGCTGAGTGGAAATTCCCTTTTATTTTCTTATTTGTTTTGTGGCCTGAAAGAGTAAGAAGAATTCAGAAACTACTAAAGCAAAGAAAATTTTGTTTTACTTATAAAGCCAATAAACCCGAGACCCACATACTGTGAGATATCTTTTATTTATTTTTGATTGACACAGCATTTAGAAATATATAGACACACACATACATGCATGCATTTGCACACACATATTGTTGTACAATACGGATAACTGACAGGAGTTCTATGTGTTGTGTGTAGGTTATTTTGCTGTATTTTAAGAATTAGATTAAGAAAGCAAAATTTCTTAGCAATAACATCATCAGTTTTCTATCTCCATCCATAAAAATGCTTGACTTTCAAGGAAATCAAGTCCAATAATACTAGAAATTACACAGTAATTCCCATGCAGAATGTGTCACACTCATCTTCTTAGTTGTTCAAAGACCTTCCCATGTTCAGATCTAGAGTCTACTCTAAGAATGTTGAAAATTTGTCCCCAAATGAATATAGCTTATTCATTTACTAAACTTTTCTCAGAAAATACTTCGCCACCTCCTATTTTTCCAAATACAGATATGCATTGGGCATTAAAAAAATGAATAAAGCAACTTGAAGATCTTACATTCTAGTAGGAAAGTTGGCAAGAAATAAGACGTAAGTAATTATAATGATATGATATGCTCTACTCTAGGTTTAAGTCCAGTGTTTTGAAGCAAAGACCCTGGAGAAGCTGTGGAAGTCTTTCCTGCCTCATTTTTAGCACTTCATACAAGGCCTCACAGAAGAAGATGAAAGAGATTCATTGCAGCTGTGGTTCTGTGAGGAGAGGCATCTGAATGCTGGTCTTGGGGAGAATTTTCTGGTAAGTTCTGAGGAATGGCTTCTATCTGCTCAGAATCTATGGAATATAAAAGGTAAGGCAATTCATTCAACGAACATCTATTGTGTGACTATTGTGAGCTTGGCATCATTCCTATTCTTGAGATGGCTCAATGAACGAAATAAATCTCTTCCTTCACAGAACTTGTGAAGGAGACAGACAGTGAGCCATGAATGTAATAAGTAAATGAGGAAGTATGTTGGAAGGTGTTTCTCAAGAAGTTACTCCTTCTACACCTTTTGGGGATTAGGTAATTTCTCAGGAGATTTCATAATAACTGGAGTTCCTTTCAATTGCCTTGCTCTGTTACACTGCACTTTCTTTGAATCAGCAGGTCACAGAGCGCAGACACTGTGGTGTTCCAGTTATATTTGGGTTGTGCATTTTGTAACGCTTGCTTGCTTACGTGTGTTTTCCTCCTAACCATGTTTCAAGCTCCTTGATGGAAGAAACGATTTCTGATTTATATTTCTGGAAGCCTTTACAATGAATGCTAAGTACAAACTTGGTGATAATCTACAATGAGTCTTGCTGGATGAGTGGGCATATAGGTATAGTTAGTAAGGGTAGATGAACTAGGATGTGAAATGGTGGGGAGGAAAGAATGTATGGAGAACTTGAGGGACAACAAGTAATGGAATGAAGATAAAACTCTAACTCAAAAACTTCTTTATATTCCTGTGTTGTATTTGGTTGGCCCAAAAGTTTGTTCATAACGTCTTAGGGGAAAACCCAAATGAACATTTGGGCCAACCCAATAGAAAGGAGAACCACTGAAGTAACTTTCCTTTTAAATGGGAGAAATTAAGAATGAAACAGGAAGCTATCCACTTAATAGCACAGTGACCTCCATGACTCACAGTTCATCGTTCTCTCCATGAAGAGCCAGCCTTGTCAATTTATCTATCATTGTACAGAATTAATCATGTTCAATTTGTGCACAAGGTTTGGAGTTTTCTTAGAAGTTGTGGCTTATAGGACAGGTTTTACATGAAGGAATCTGCCTTTGAAGCCCTTGAAAGAAAACCTTAGGCTTTGCTTGCAATCTGCATCACTCATGCGTGGGTTTGATAAAGTCTGTCTTGTGGGCAGATGCGCTTAGTGTCATGGTGGTCTCCTGAGGCTTTGATCAAAAACATGCTCCTCACTTCTGCCTTTATTTGTTTAACTTTGCAAGGGGTTATTTAGCATCAGGAATGTTTAACTAATTTCAGGGGAGGTAGGGAACAATTCTTGTTTTCCTTGACTACCTTGGGGTCCTGCAGAATGGAGGTGCTGCAGAAAGGGACATTATTATTATAACAAGTGAGGATGTGGAGGGATACAAGTGGAACTGCATATTGCTATGATGAAAGGATAGTTAGTGAAACATCTGGAGCCTGGGCAGTTCATCTAGCGATGATTACAGAGGCTGCAAGGCAATGTGGTGTATTATCCAGGGTCCTGGAGGACCACTAAATGGAAACAGCAGCACTTCCATGTGAGAAGGAGGAGGAAGTGAGAGAACTTGTTATGCAAGACAAATAGTGAAAGGAACCTAAGCAAATGGCACAACAAAAACATCGCTCTCTTCTTGAATGATGTATTAAAAATGCAAAAGGCTGGGAGTGCCTATTATCTTTCACCGCAGCTTCAGTTTGAATACATCTGGGACTTTCCCCCAAGCACCTGCTCCTTCTCGCCTTCCTCGCTGCCCTCCCCTCTGGGGGAAGAAAAGGCCCAAACAAACCATGGGGGACTTTAACTGGAAACAATTCCAACAATCAGATAGGAACAAATGGGATAGCAGAGTGAGGTCCTCTGTGAACATGTAAGAGAGCTAACGTGGTAGTTTGGAGACAGCAGGAATGATGGAGTTTGTGGGTAGAATAAAGAGAAAGTGGAGTTTATAAGGAGAGTACACAGAAGCTTATGTCAATGTGAATGTTTTCTTGGTGAGATGATTTTGGGAGATCAGTTAGAGATGACCCAGACATTCTCAAGGTCTCCTGTCTCTGTGAGCTAGGGGTGGAGGTGGAGTGGAGGATCAAACTGTGTTTGCCTTGTTGTTCAGTTGCTCAGTTGTGTCTGACTCTTTGCGACCCCACAGACTGTCACATGCCAGGTTTTCTTGGGTTTGCCTTAAGTACCAGCTATTACTGACTGACCACATATCCTGCATAATCACAAGAGGCCTGGTTATGCCCTGAAAATTACTGAAAATTGCCGGGGAGCCCTGACATTGTCCACGAATCTATACTGGATATTGTTGACTCTCTTTTCAGGTGCCTGCTTGTCCATGGATCCCTTCCAGCCTTGTTATCTGTTGCTTTCACCTTGTTTTAATGCTTTACTGAAGAAATGAGGGCAACATAAGTGCCACAATGCTAGGTGTCACTTTTCTTAGTCCATTCGCTGTCCTCCTCCATAGGAGAGCCCCTGTTGGCAGGCAGACTTCTCAGACAGGAGCCTGACACCATCCTGCCTCCTGACTTTCCCTGGTCACACTCCTCTGAATCCAAACTGGTTTCCCCTCTCCGACGCCTCCGGAGAGAGCCAAACTCAATTAATATGATAATCTCCCTGGAGCAATGGACTCTGACTGCAGTGAAGCCAGATATTTTCTAGGTTAAACAGAATACTTAACATCTCATTATGAACTTTCTACGTTTGGAACAAGCCTACTAGCTCAGGCAGCCCTCCCAGTTATAGGTAAGGTGTCGTCTTTCAGGCTTCCCTTGTGGCTCAGATGGTAAAGAAGCCACCTGCAAATCGGGAGACCTGGGTTTGATCCCTGGGTTGGGAAGATCCCCTGGAGAAGGGAAAGGCTACCCATTCTAGTATTCTG
Source organism: Budorcas taxicolor (assembly GCF_023091745.1). NCBI lineage: Eukaryota > Metazoa > Chordata > Mammalia > Artiodactyla > Bovidae > Budorcas > Budorcas taxicolor. Next base: position 154,565,188 of record NC_068910.1, read on the forward strand.
GCCTGGAGAATTCCATGGACTGTATAGTCTGTGGGGTCACAAAGAGTCAGACACGACTGATTCACTGGTTGACCATAAAGGCTCATCCGTATTTGTCAAGCTTTCCAGAGTGAAATATATTTCAGTATCCCCTCCAGATTGCCAACACCCTCCTTCTCTCGCTCCAGCTCTCACAATGCTGAGTTTCAGTTACTGTTTCCTGAGATTGGAAGGAGTGATTCCATTTTAAAAGCCAGTTTGTGATTCTAATAGTTCTGTTGTCCAGGACTGTGGTTGTGTGGTGATGGTTACTAGGACTTAGAATACTGCCACACAGGCAGTTCTTGCTTCCATCACATTCCTTGGCAGCAGACTGTAAAGCCATGAAACTCAAGGCATCTGTTTATGGAATTCAGAAGCTGGACTCTGCTGGACAGTGAAAAGCTCACTGAATATTTCTTGTGTGACTGTGCTGTGACAACTGTGTGACTTTCAATGTTAGGTTTCCTTAAGACTTTTCTAATGTCTATACTTTAAGACTATATTGTTAAGCAATATTTCATTTGTCCCAATCTCTTGACATATTCTGCAGAGATGACCACAGATTATGTGCAATGAGATTCTTGGGTTCTGCTGTCTTACATTTTATAGTAAGAGAATCTTGTGAAACTTGTGAAAAAAAAAAAACAAAACTTTGGAAGTTGATTAGTAGATCATTAATTTCTGGCTTCCCAGTGAAGTTAAAAATGTTCTGATGGCGTCAATAAATGGTTGTATGAGAAATTGTAATTGTAGATGTACTTTTAGATACCTGTGATCATGTTGGGTATTGTAGAAAGAATTTTTATTATTATTTGGAAAACATTGGATTAACTCACTGTAGTGCATATTATTGCATAACATTTATTTAACATTTGTTAGGGCCCCCTTGTGGCTCAGCTGGGAAAGAATCTGCCTGCAATATGGGAGACCTGGGTTCGATCCCTGGGTTGGGAAGATCCCCTGGAAAAGAGAACATTTGTTATAAGATGAACCACATGACAAAGGAGATAATTCCTTGCTTGATAAGATGTAAAGTTTCTCAGGAGAGTTGGTTTTCTTAAATAAAATAGGTAAATAAAGAATAGCTACATGGAAAACATAAGCGTTGCTTTAGTTTTATCTGCTAAGATTGATGAAAGTAATATGTATAGCATTAAGAACAACAATTTCATTTCTGAATGTGTAGTGGGTACCTTGCAGAGTGCCAAGAAATTTGCCTGGAGTTTCTTATTTAATGAATTTTAGAGATATGGGAGCAAGGACTATAGTAAACTCCTGCTTCATGGGGATCACTGCCTACCTTTCTCTGGTAGCCTTTTCATGCTTTCAGAATTTGTTGCTATAGTTAACAGTTACAATTTAATGAATGTTTAGCATTTATTGGATAAATAAGTAATCGGAGAAATGGCTTCTGATTGTTCAAGTGTAAATGGAGGGGGTAGTGTTTTGAGACAAATTTTATTTGAAATTTGTATTTGAATTAAACTTTGGGCCTCCTGGCAATCAAAACTAAGAGAAGGATAGTGAATGGTGAAAGTCTATTACTTCTTCTTTTTTTGAGCAATTAGTGTATGCTAAGCAGCCATGAAATTAAAAGATGCTTACTCCTTGGAAGGAAAGTTATGACCAACCTAGATAGTATATTCAAAAGCGGAGACATTACTTTGCCAACAAAGGTCCATCTAGTCAAGGCTATGGTTTTTCCAGTGGTCATGTATGGATGTGAGAGTTGGACTGTGAAGAAAGCTGAGCGCTGAATAACTGATGCTTTTGAACTGTAGTGTTGGAGAAGACTCTTGAGAGTCCCTTGGACTGCAAGGAGATCCAACCAGTCCATTCTAAAGGAGATCAGTCCTGGGTGTTCTTTGGAAGGACTGATGCTAAAGCTGAAACTCCAGTACTCTGGCCACCTCATGTGAAGAGTTGACTCATTGGAAAAGACCCTGATGCTGGGAGGGATTGGGGGCAGGAGGAGAAGGGGACGACAGAGGATGAGATGGCTGGATGGCATCACTGACTTGATGGACGTGAGTCTGAGTGAACTCCAGGAGTTGGTGATGGATGGGGAGGCCTGGCATGCTGCGATTCATGGGGTCACAAAGAGTTGGACACAACTGAGTGACTGAACTGAACTGAACTGAAACTGCATATTAATAAATTTAAACGCTAGTATAATATTATTATATGTTGATTACTCAGTATGTGCTAACTTTTTCCTCAGTGTATTATATGTAAGGCAGACAGATAAAATATGGGATGTCCTGTTAAATTTGAATTTCACATGGAAAATGAACAATTTTAGTATAAGTATGTAATTTTTTCCCCCTGGAATTCAAATTAAATTGGGCATCCTGTCATTTTCTAAATCTGGCAACCCTAGTCACATGCATTGTCTTAGTTCTGTTCAGGCTGCCCTAATGAAATACCATAGACATAGACTTAGGTCCATGATACTATAAATGGTGGCTTATAAATAACGGAAATTTATTTCTCATAGTTCTGGAGACTGAGGAATTCAAGATCAAGGTGCCAGCAGATTCAGTGTCTGGTGAGGCCTGCTTCTTGGTTTGTTCTGTGTTCTCACACAGGGAAAGTCTCCTTTATAAGGGCACTAATCCTATCCGTGAACGCTCCACTCTCATGACCTAATTACTTCCCCAAATCACCACCTCCTAATACTCTCACATTAGGGGTTACGCTTTCAACATTTTGGGAGAGGGACACAAACATTCAGTCCATGGCAATTATCTTAATAATACAACAATCCTGTGAAAGTGAAAGTTGTTTCGTCGTGTCCGACTCTTTGCAACACCATGGACTATACAGTCCAAGGGATTCTCCAGGCCAGAATACTAGAGTGGGTAGCCACTCCCTTCTCCAGGGGAATCTTCCTGGCCCAGGAATAGAACTGGGGTCTCCTGCATTGCAGGCGAATTCTTTACCCAAGAGACACATTTTATAAATGGCAGCATTGAGGCTTGAAAGGGTGTGTAGCTTGCCCAAGGCTCCACAATGAGTCAGTATGAACCAGGCTTTACATCCAGGCAGATGGGTCTCAGGGAGCGTCTTTAACTACAGTGCTATCTCCCATATCTACCCCTATGATATAGGTATAATTATCCCCATTTTATACATCAGATGTTCAAGTTAAAGGAAGTAAAGGAAGCCTGTTTCAAAGCCTGTAAGAGAGGCAGAGCTGTGACACAAACCCAGGGATGCTTGTCTCCAGATTCAGTGATTAAAAAAAAAAAATTATTTATTTGGCTGTGCTGGGTCTTCACTGCTGCCCATAGGCTTTCTCTAGTCGTGGTGAGCAGGGCTACTCTCTAGCTGTAGTGTACAGGCTTTTCATTGCAGTGGTTTCTCTTGTTGCAGAGCAGCAAGCTCTAGGGTATGCAGGCTTTAGTAGTTGCAATACATGGGCTCAGCAGTTGCGGCTTGTGAGCTGTAGTACTTGGGCTTAGCACATGGTGGCACGTGCACTTAGTTGCTCTCAAAGTCATGGCATGTAGGACCTTCCTGGATCAGGGATCAGACCCATGGCCCCTGCATTGGCAGGCGGATTCTTTACCACTGAGCCACCAGGGAAGTCCCCAGAGTCAGTGATTTTAATCTCTGTTTTTAAGGATAAAATAATGTAACTGGAATTTTGAAGTTTAGGGACTAACGAGGTTTTCTTCCAGAATGCTGTGAGACATAGGATAATGAAAATAAAAAAGCCTAAGAAGGCCTAATGCTGTTTAGCATCAACAAATTATATATGGTGTTACTAAGATTCCTTTTATAGCAGAGACTTATTTCACTATTTATAATAGCATAAGTGTTGGCATTAGAATATTTCTATAGCTAGAGGGTCTGAACTGTAGAGAAGTTGATTCATCTTTCAGCATCTTACCTTATGCCCATGTCAACTCACAGGCTTTGTTCAACACTCACAGTATAAAGTGGAGAAGGCAATGGCACCCCACTCTAGTTCTCTTGCCTGGAAAATCCCATGGACAGAGGAGCCTGGTAGGCTCCAGTCCATGGGGTTGCAAAGACTTGGACATGACTGAGCGACTTCACTTTCACTTTTCACTTTCGTGCATTGGAGAAGGAAATGGCAACCCACTCCAGTATTCTTTCCTGGAGAATCCTAGAGTCTGATGGGCTGCCGTCTATGGGGTTGCACAGAGTTGGACACGACTGAAGTGACTTAGCAGCAGCAGCAGCAGCAGCACAGTATAGAGATTTTCAACATGATAGCAGTGAAAATGTTTCCTGAATGTTGCCCTGTGTCCTTATTTGATCCTTAGAATTAGCAATGACATGATTCAATGGGAGAGAAATGTATGCAAGAGAGTCCTTTAATCTACTTATTTTCATTATATCTAGTCTGATTCTATTCCAACATGGTAACTCAGAATAAATCTAAGAAATAATATGAACATAGGCTTGTCAATAAAGAGAATTTCTTAAATAAGCAAATCAGACTATTTAAACTTTTAAAAATGTGTTCATTTGAATCAAACAAATCAAATGGATACATTTCCAATGACAGGCATAGAAATCGTTCTCTCACAGTTCAATTTGCCTCATCTCCCTGTTGTTTGAGGGAGTTGACCATTTGTGTGAAAATCAAGTAATTATATGCTCCAATGCTTTTTGAAAGAAAGGATGCAGAGAGGGAGAAAAAGCAAGTGTGGGCCACCTATAGATAACCACACAGCTTGACTCTGATGGTTTGAAATGAACTGAAAATGTTACCATCACACATTTCGTGGGTGACTTGGTGACCTTTGCATCTACTTTGAGTTCTGTATTTTAAGCTTGAGGATTATTCACTTCTATGGTATGGAAATGTCTGTTTAAATACTTTTGACAGGAATTATGCAATACCTTTCTTTGGGGACTCACGGTGATCTTTAGTTATACAGAATGTAAATGGATGTTTACTGCTAGCTGTACCATGGCTCATTTGACAACTGTAGTCCTTTACATGTTTTCACATGTTACACGCAAATAAGATGTTTACATTTGTCGACTCATTTCATTCTAATAAGTGAGATATAGAGAAGGTACGTTTGTTTATAGTTGTTGACGCTGAAGGACAGTTTCCAAGATCACACAGTCAGAGTAATTTGGAACCAGGGCTGAGATTCAGCTCTTTGGTGTCTTCTTCATTCTGTAAAGTTATTGCTATATGATTTTGCCAAGTGTGATTTGTTACAGGATTAGCCCAATTTGTTCTTAGGGTTTTCAGAAGAAAGTGTGAAATATGATAATTTTCTGAAAATTCCTGTTTGCTGTAGAATTGACTTGAAGTGAAAATATGGGGCAGATAGTGTGTTATCATTTACCTTGTTTTTCTTTGCCCTTTGGGTATCCCTTCTCCTTACATAGTGTCAAGTACTCTCATTCTGCTCCTTCTTTTATATCCAAAGACCCTTTCTACAAAATTTATCAAGACCTATTTTTCTGAGTGAATGTTCACATTGTGAAATGATCTTCCTTCCAAGAAAACTCAGGGCTTTCCCGTGCAAGTGTCCTAGGCAGAAACAAGCCAACAAATTAATTCCCACTTATCTATAAATAACCATTTTTCCTGGTCAGTGGTATAGACATTTAAAAAGAGAATATTTATACCTTGCCATTGGCTGAGGACCTGCTCTGTGTCCAATACAGGAAATGAGACTCTGAAAGATGGGCTGCGGGTACAGTGGGGACCATTCCTGCCTCCTCGCAGGCTGCAGTGCAGGTTTGGGTCTGAGAAATGCAATTTTGAAATCTCATTCAGAAATGTCTTTGGCTTCTCTTCCCAGATAAGCACACTGCATGACTCCTTGTTTTCACTGTTTATCTCTGAAAATCACTCCAGCTTTCTAACTCCAGAAATTACTTTCAGAAGGAAATGGAACTTTCCCATTTTGTTGGTGAGAGATGCCAAAACTGGAGATGCTGCTTGAAAGGGCAGATCTGAAGTGCTATTTCATTAAAGGGCCTGGTATATTTTAAAATAATACTCAAACTATTTGGAAATTATCTTAAGGCACTTCTAAAAGCATAAAAATTCCTTTTGCTGAAAAAAAAAATAAATCAACTTACAGTCTGCATGTCACAAAACTCAGGATCCAGGCATACAAGGCACACTGTTCAGGTGGGATCTGTTGGTCTGGAATGCCTTCTCCTAGATTTGATTTTCAACTTTTTTTATGGAAAAATTCAAACACACATAAAAGTGGAAAGAATAATCTACTGATCTGGTCCCCCAGATCAATAATTATTAATTCATTTATAAATCTTGTTTCATCTCCCCCCTTCACACTCCCAGATCATGAAGCCAACGCCAGACTTCATATCATTTCATCTGTAAATATATTAAAGGTCCTCTTTCGTTTCTCACAAAACCAACTATCATATCATTTAAAATTGACAGTAACTCCTGAATATCATCACCTGGTCACTTCAAATTTCTGATTGTCTCATTAAAAATTTCTTGGCAGCATCATTGTTAGAATCTGGGCCCAGGCCAGCTCCCCACACTATCTCTGGTGACTAAGTCTCATGTCTCATCTTTCTGTACCTAGAGATCTCCCCCAGCTCTTTTTCTGTGTCATCTTTCTGTAGAAAACCCAGGTTGCTAGTCCTGGAGGGTGTCCCCAGTCTGGATTTTGCTGGTTCCATCCACATGTTATCCTTTATTGAGTTCTCCTTTCTCCCTTGTTTCTGGCCTGGGGTCAGAATCTGCTGCTGTTGTTGTTTGTTGTCCAGTTTTGTTTGGTGGGGGCATTTCATCCATGGTGGTGGCTAGTCCACCTGTGGGCCACAGGTCTGGTTGTTTCATTCTGTGATGATGACCATCGATAATAATGACCATCGGCTCCACGACTTGACAAAGGTTGCACAGGCAGATCTCAGATGTAACAGGTTAGCTTCCAGACCATCTTGATAAAGCAAGTCACATGAACTTTCTGGTTTCCCAGAGCAAATAAGAGTTATGTTTACATACACTGTAGTCTATTGAGTGTGCAATAGCATTATGAACTTATAAGAAAATTCCACCTTTATTTTTACTGCCTTAATTTGTTTAAATATCATGAATAAATCTTCATGGGATTTGTAACCCTCGAAAAGTCTACTGGGAAAGAGTAAAAGCCTGCATACCCTAAAAAAAGAGAATACTTAGGAGGTAAGGTACAGTAAAAAGAAATTCAACATTTGGTCTTTTGTTTTCATTGCAGTTTGTTCTGGGATGAGTTCATTTTCATTTAATCTGCTTGGATTTGTAGATTTTTCCCATGTTTGAGAGTTCATGTCTTTCAATAATTATAGGAAGTTCTGAGTTATTATCTCTTTGAACATTATCTTCCCCAATTTTTTCTATTCTATTCTTCCCCATTTGTTGGATCATCTCAAAATATTACCACGTATTTGTGCACAGTAAGTACTAGATTGTTGGTAACAATCATAATGATAATGATGATGGTTAGTTTAGAAATGTCTATATGTTAGAGGTAAACGATCAAGAACTTTGAAGTTACATTGACCTTGATTAAATATAATAGCTTTGTGATGTTGGCTGTGTTACTTAGCCTCTTTTAACTGCAGTTTCCTTGAAGTGAAGTAAGTCAGAAAGAAAAACACCAATACAGTATATTAATGCATATATATGGAATTTAGTGGAGAAGGAAATGGCAACCCACTCCAGTACTCTTGCCTGGAAAATCCCATGGATGGAGGAGCCTGGTAGGCTACAGTCCCTGGGATCGCGAAGAGTCAGACACAACTGAGTGACTTCACTTTCACTTTTCACTTTCATGCACTGGAGAAGGAAATGGCAACCCACTCCAGTATTCTTGCCTGGAGAATCCCAGGGATGGAGGAGCGTGGTGGACTGCTGTCTATGGGGTCGCACAGAGTCGGACACGACTGAAGCGACATAGCAGCAGCAGCAGCAGCAGCAGCATGGAATTTAGAAAGATGGTAATGATGACCCTATATGTGAGACAGCAAAAGAGACACAGATGTAAAGAACAGACTTTTGGACTCTGAGAGAGAAGATGAGGGTGGGATGATTTGAGAGAATAGCATTGAAACATGTATATTACCATATGTGAAATAGATTGCCAGTCCAGGTTCGATGCATGAGACAGGGTGCTCAGGGCCAGTGCACGGCAATGACCCTGAGGGATGGGATGGGAAGGGAGATGGGAGGGGGGTTCAGGATGGGGAACACATATATGGCAAAAACCACTACAATATTGTCAAGTAATTAGCCTCCAATTAAAATGAATACATTAATTTACAAAAAAATAACAATAAAATAAAATAACACTTAACTCCCAGAGCTTTAAATGATCTGATAATTAGTGGATTCTCAGTAAGTATTCATTTCCATTTCTTTACCAGAACTGTTTTTAAAACATCAAGTCACACTAATTCTTTGTTGTTGTTCAGTTGATAAGTTGTGCCTGACTCTGCGACCCAATGGACTGCAGCACGCCAGGCTCCCTTGTCCTTCACTGTCTCCCAGAGTTTACTAGGATTCAGGTCCAATAAGTCGGTCATGCTATCTAATCATCTTGTTCTCTACCATCCCCTTCTCCTTTTGCCTTCAGTCTTTCCCAGCAGCATGGTCTTTTCCAATGAATCAGCTCTTCACATCAGTTAGCCGAAGTATTGGGGAGTCAGCATCAGTCCTTCCAATGACCCTGATTCTTAGGAGGAAGAAATAACCATGTTTTGGTCTTAGAAGGCTGTTTGGTCTCAGAGGCTGTTTAAGAATATGCAGGATTCAGCTTTGGGGGATTGTAAGCATGGCTATGGTAGGAACAAAGGTTTTGAGTAGGGAAATATAATGAGTGAGCAGAGCCATTTGACTGAAGGGAAGGGGTCATGTAGATGCACAATGGGAGTTAAAATTAGAAAAGAAAGATGGGACCAGATGAAGGATCACTAGCCTGTTATGGCAGGCGGGTGGGCTTTATCCTGTAAGTACATTGAAGATTTTTGAGAAGGGAGCAGTAGGATTATGTTCAAGTCAATGTAATGGTGGTTTATATGTGGGGTAACAGAAAGATAAGGCAGTTATTTCCATGGCTTAGGAATAAGATACAAAGGATTTGGATTAGTATATTGGCAATGGTACTAAAATGGAGGAGATTAAGGCCAAATACACAGGTAGAAGAGAGAGAATTAGGTGACTGAATGGGAGGGTGAAGCAAAACGAAAAAAAAATTAAAGAGAATCCAAGATATTGAGTCAGGATGTAAATCAAGCAGAATGGAAGGCTTGAGTTTGGGAGTGGGCAACAGATTTAAAGTATGTGGACTATGTGATGGACACTGATTGGTCTAGGTAGCTTTGTCGGTTATCTGGACATATCTGTAGATTCTTAAACCATATATTCTGTCTGCCCTCTCTTGTATCCTTTCCTTGATGCTTTGCTAGCTGGTTTGTGCTTATTTCTTAAAATTCAATTCAGAAGCCACGGTAAAATCTTTCATGCACCTATTTCCCAGCCGATGCTAGATGTGCCTCTTGTGTGATTCAGTGAAGCCCTTATTAAAGCTCCACCAGAATACTCATCACCTATGTTAGAATTATTTGTTGCCCTTTTCCCTCAGCAGAATGGGAATGCCCTAGTACCAAGCAGAGTGCATATATGGCCCATAGAAGGCAGTTAATAAATTGCTTATTGAATGGTGAATTATTTAAGTAGAAATATCCAGCAAACTGTCAAGAATATGAGCAGTCAGGGAATTATTTTTCCTTTTCCTTCTGAATTCATAGTGGGTATAAACATAGGGCTCTATATTTGAATATTTGTTCTGAAGTGTCAATTTTTCTGATTGCTTCCTTGACTTAAAACTAGGCCTGCAATTTTGGCAGCCCTTCTGAAAAAGATTCTGTGCTTAATCAAAACTTGTTTGAACAATTGTCTGGATGGAGGGCATTTTAATTCTTTTCCATTGCTTTCTACCTCCAGGAATCAATGGAGCAGCAAGAGAGCAGCTTTTGCATTCTCACTGCTCCTTGAGGTACAAACCAATTTTCAGACTTCAACATATCCCAGCAAATAATTGTTTGGTGTGGAAATAAAGCTCTTTATTGCAGCAATAGTGATGGGATACCAGTAGGACAATAAAAAATGAAGTCTTAATGCATCTGATGTGAGTGCATCAAGCTGGCAGGATTCCTGGAGGTAGTGAACGGAGCCTGGGCAGAATTGCCTGTAGGTCCAAGTGCAATCATAAATGATTTCCATAAATAGTGCATCTTTGCTGTCTTGTGTGCTGTGCTGAAAAAAAAAAGGGAAGAGGCTGCTATTCCTAGAGGGAAATGGACTTCTTTTTATGTTGCTAACAAAGAGAAGCCCAGTGGCAGTGCACACTGTGGCATTTGCTTTGGGTTTTAAAGACATGTAGCTCTACCTCGTAGGAAAAATTGAAAATCTATATGGCAACTGCCTGTGACACACGTGAGGCAAGTTATCCTAGCTCATTAATGATGTGACCAAGAAAAGAGAAAACCTCCTCGCTGCCATCTAGGCAAAACAATATATGGGCCAAAGGACAACGTCGCAAAACAAACAAATGGTCTGGGAGCCTGGAGACTGAAATAAAACAGAATATGGGCTTTAGAAATAGACTTGGATGGTGCCATTCTGTGTTCTGGTTTTCTTACTTAACAGTGATGAACAAAACAGCTCTTTCCATGGGATCGTGAGGGTTAAGCCAGAAATTATGCTCAACAGAGAATATATTTTTGTCAAAAATGGCATATTTCTCAATACCTACTGAAGTTTAGGGCCTCCCAGATGGCACTAGTGGTAAAGAACCTGCCTGCCAATGACACGAAACATAAGAGATGTGGGTTTTACCCCTAGATCAGGAAGGTCCCCTGGAGGAGGGCATGGCAACCCACTCCAATTTTCTTGCCTGAAGAATCCCTTGGACAGAGGCGCCTGACAAGCTACAGTCCAGAGGCTACACTCAAAGAATCAGACATGACTGAAGTACCTTAGCACACTGAAGTTTAAGCAGGATACTTGGAGGTGAAGGTGTCAAAAACAATAAAAGGTGTAAGTCTCCTTGTTTTAACAGAAATGACTAGTGTGACCCAAGTGTGTGTGTTCTTTGCAAGTAGGAAAACAAATTTGGAAACTGCAGTTATGGCAGCCTGAGTCCTTTGTACTCTGCCTGTCCCCAGCCTAGACTCTGTGTGTGTGTGTGTGCTTGTGCACACATGCATGAGAGTACATGCTCCACCTCTATCCCATAATATTTCATTGGAAGAGGCTGGGGAGTGATGATTTGAAAGTTTGTAGAACTTGTCAACCTAAGAGTGCTAGGAAATCAGCAACTTTCTGTACTTTTTGTGTCTGTGCTCCCTTTTCTCTATACTTTAGGGAAATTTTTGAAAGAGATGGAACACCACCAAATCTGACAGGTGAAACACCACCAAATCTGACAATCACAAAGAATACTTCAGCGATGGCTCGATGATTTTAAGGAGAGCTGTGGTTTTTAGCTAGCCAGATTAGCTGAGTGTGTAAGTAAGTTCAAACTTAGTGTTAAAAAGTGAGATCAATAGGATATCTCTGGAAACTATATGGGGACCAGGTGTCCATGAGTGTCTTATAGAAATGATTAGTGTATGGCTGGGAGGTCCAGGCAGCAGGTAGTATTAAAACACTATATAAAGAATTAGGGGTTTCCCAGCTGGCTCAGTGGTAAAAAATCTGCCAAACTGATGCAGAAGACCCAGGAAATGCGGGTTCGATCCCTGGGTCAGGAGGATCTCCTGCACTAGGAAATGGCAACCCACTCCAGTATTCTTGCCTGGAAAATTCCATGGAAAAGGAGCCTGGTGGGTTATAGTCCAGGAGTTGCAAAGAGCTGGACATGATTGAGCACACACACAGAAAGAATTAGAATCTAGAAATGCCAAAGGACAGCATGTGGAGAGAAATAGAAGAAAGGGACATTGAGATATTACAATTCAAAATTCAGCATTATGACTGGTAAAAGATGGCAGGACTGACAGGAAATAGAACCCTACCTGCCATACAGAATGATGGGGAGAGGCCTATCCAGGTACTAAGGCAGGGAATTAGGGAAAGGACAAAGTTTGCAAACAAAGGAGGGGCCTCATAGTAACGCAAAGACATCAGTATTTAAGAGAAAAACAAACGTAAATAGTTTGACTCCTTAGTAGCTGATAATTTATTTATCATATCTGAGGCATATTTTCCTTATTTGTAAAATGGTAAATATTAACATCCACTTTGCAAGGCTTATAAAGAGAAAATAAGTTCAAAATGCAAAAACATTTGTTATTGTTTATACAACACAATAGGGCTTAAAATGGTAGCCATTGTGACTGTATTTTGCTATTGAAAAAAACAGTGTTAAATCCTGGAAAGATGGTGGGCACCTTGTACTTCTCACTTGAATTTGGAGTAACATTCTCTGGAGAAGCTCCTTTGAACCAACAGGGTTAAAATTTCATAGTGTCTCCTCTGAAAGCAGGTTTTTCTGAGGCAGAGTGGGCACTCCTCTGAAGCAGCCTTCTATTCTTCAAGATGAAAGAAGCATTGAATTCAGATAACACAGTCGGACACGTCTGTTTTTGATTGTTGATAAATATTTCATTTTACATTTTAAATTCATACAGGCCACAAAATCATTGAAGATGAAAAAGAATTCAATACTAGGCCATTCCTTTGCAGGATCGTTTCTCAGAACACACTTGTTCCCGTTTTGTTCAATTGAGAAGGAGGCACCTTGGCAGCTGCCTACTGACAACTGCTTCACAGCTGTGGGGAGCGCACTCTGTGGATGAGCTTCTTTCCCTCGGTCCCTGGATCTAAAATAGGCTCCCTTCTCCTCTTCCAAGATGAACTATAAAACAATCATTGCTTACCTAGCTATAGGCTTGGCTTTTTAATCTCAAAAATATCATCTTTGAGTTACCAGTGCTAAGTGTCTCTGTGTCTCGCATTCTAATAGTACCATGTGAAGCTGTCTTGTTATTTTTAAAAAAAACATTTTATGGCAAAAAGTTGAAACATCTTGGAGTTACTTACAGAGCAAGATTTTCGTGTACACGTGAAATGACATTCGATTTGAAAATTCGAAAGTTTTGAGAACTGAAAATGACTGAGAGCACACATGTTTGTAAGACTGTATTACTGTCCCTGGTGCTGTCAGTTTCTGGAGAGCTAAGGCCTCTTCTCTTTAAATTTCAATTATATTATTAGCAGTAGGCCATCTTCACAATAATTGGTACACTCACTTTATCTAATGGAGTATTTTTCATCTAATTGACTGGAAACTTATCATACAAATGTCAAAGCCAGATTTTCCTGTAATAACCTATTATCTCTGCAGTTCTGGCTCAGTGCACCCACAAGAAATGGCATAACAATCATCTTTGGGAGAGTGAAGGATAGCAACTTAATTTCCCTGCCTCTGATGAGAATGACAGCTCCTTCAAAAGGAGGAACTTTTAATGCATCCACTTGATTTTGCCACATTTGTCATTCACAAATCTGACTTCATTTTGCTCTAAATATGTAAGTGAATATTCTTGTTGAAAGACAGCATTTCAGAGACAGGAGGAAAGATTGAAAACAAAGAACAGGATTAGGAGTGTGAGCTCGGGATGCTGCTTTTAGATTAGATGATTTTGGGGCAAATCACTTCATCTCCCTGGTTCTTAAATATCAAATGAAAAGTTCAGCCTAGGATATTGTTTCATAGACTTTGGTTATTTATGTATCTCTTCTTCAAGGCCTTTTACACGTTTATGTATTAGCCGTCCACTTTTGTACCTACTGTGTTTCATTGTGTCAAATAGTAAAACAACAAACCAACCAAAGAAAAAACAAGCAAGCAAAATACCCAACTACATATGGAGATATATATATATATATATATATATATATATATATATATATATATATATATGTATTTGAAAAATAAATCTAAAATAAGTAACAAACACATAAGAACTACCACTAGCAATAAATGGAAACCTAAAAATAAATAAATACCAATTTAAAGGAAGTATGCTTATGGACCACCAGGGAAAAATTATGCCAGGAGCAATATTTCCATTATTATGCAGTTTACACCATTTAGGCAGTTTATAATATGTACCACTAACAGAAGAATGCATACCATAATTTGGGAGACATTGCCCTAGCTGATTTAGGGGGTCTTTTTCTGCTTTAGAAAGTCCATGATTGAATTATTTAAGACAATATGTTTCTGATGTACATTTCAGAAGAGCCACCCTGCCTCAGAAATCCTTCTAAATAATTTCCAAAGAAATGGAGTATTTCTGGTCAAAAGATGTGATGTGATAGACTACCTTGTTCTCCAGAGGAACCAATGAAAACATGGAGACTCCTGGGAATGTCAGAATGAGAGATGAAACAGAAAAATCCTATTTCCTCCCTCAAATTAAGATAAAGACGTGAAGTATTATTTAAGATATGCTTTTAAAACTGGAACTGCCTTTATCCATCTCACTACTATGCACCAGGTCATGCAGCTATGCCTGTATACAGAACACAATTTGTACATGGTCTAAAAAGATGCCAACATTTCTCTAATCTGAGAAAAGATGAGAATGTGGAAAGGGCCGTGATTATGTCTGGCTTCTCTGAGCCGAATGGATTTCTTGTCTTACCTCAGAAGAGCCTCTTCTAGGAAATAATCAGAGATAAAGTATAATAAACAAAGATTTATAAAGATGTTTACTGTTGTGATGTTTGTAATAGTGTGAAAAAAACACTTAAATACCAAGCATGCAGGTTATATTTAAACAAATCATAATATATCAATTTGGTGGAATATATGATCATTAAAATAGCATTTATGTTAATAAAGTAGGGATAGGCATACGACATGCTGTAATATTGGGTAAAATCCTGTGATCAGAATTATCCAAACATCTTAGTACGGCCTACAAATTGATTCAAGCTCTAGTCTCTGCCTAACTTTCTTGTCATAGGTGAGAAGATACCTCATGTAGCACATGGTTCTTCAGCTGTACTAAAATGCTGGTTATTCTCCAAACATAGCAAGTTCTCCTGAAAGTCCATGCTATTGACCATACTAGCTTTTTTTAAGGAGAAGGAAATGGCAACCCACTCCAGTGTTCTTGCCTGGAGAATCCCAGGGACTGGGGAGCCTGGTGGGCTGCTGTCTCTGGGGTCGCACAGAGTCGGACACGACTGAAGTGACTTAACAGCAGCAGCAGCAGCTTTTTTTAATCTAAAAAAAAATATTTAGATGGATATTGCATTAGAAGAAGAGGTAGAGTTGATAGTGAAAGGAAAACCAGGTTTCTCCCTGGAGATGAGAAAGTAGGGCCTCTTATTTCAAAATTGCTGAGTGACTTTGGTATAATTTCTTTATCATTTCTCTGCCTGGTCAATTTAATTGTAAGTGGAATTACAGTACAGCAAGTACTTTGATTAGGTCCCTAGCTTCTGGCTATTACTCTAATATTGTTTATTAAATGCAGAAAGAGAGGGGAAAAAAAAACACAGTAAAATCTATTGATCTCCACTACTAGAAATAAAGAAGCTTGTGATGAAGAAAAGAACAGAAAGATTGTCTTCAGGGCCAAATGAGAAAATTTCCCTTTCTTTCTACCCTGCCTTCAACTGCAACTCATGACCCTTCCTAATCCAACCCTTTGAAAATAGAAATTACTTAATACATGCCACAAGAAAAAAAACATATTTTCCCCCTAGCTGTAGTGTAGTCAGTTGATTTTCAAACAATATCTTGATGATACTTTCCTTTAGGCCTTATAAAGTTCTTGAAGATCAAAACAATAAAAGTGAAAGGAATTCTGGTAGGAATTTGCTGCTGCCCATCAAGACTTAAAATAGAATGGACCTCTTTGGCATATTACAGAGTAGATGAACTATCACAGGCCCCAGGTTCAGATGGTATCTGAATCCCTCACAAGGTTGCTCCAAGGAGAGGATTACATAGACTGTGTAGGACTCTGGAAACTATAAGGCACTACATAAATGTTACATAGTTTCATAAATCCAGAGTCAAGGTAGAAGGAAAGAGGTTTCTAGATCTATATTGCTATAACTTGGAATGATTTTATACTTATTAGAAAACTTTCTCTTGAGTGATCAACAATCAGATTAAGGAGCACTTTGGTCTTCTGTTTTGGAAATGATACTACCTTCCAGAATAACTGATATAAAAACACTTCAGTCAGTTCAGTTCAGTCACTTAGTTGAGTCTGACTTTGCAATCCCATGGACTGCAGCACGCCAGGCTTCCCTGTCCGTCACCAACACACAGAGCTTACTCAGACTCATGTTCATCGAGTTGGTGACGCCATCCAACCAGCTCATCCTCCGTCATCCCCTTCTCTTGCTTCAATCTTTCCCAGAATCAGGGTCTTTTCTAATAAGTCAGTTCTTTGCATCAGATGACCCAAGTATTGGAGCTTTAGCTTTAGCATCCATCCTTCCAATGAATATTCAGGACTGATTTTCTTTAGGATGGACTGGCTGGATCTCCTTGCTGTCCAAGGGACTCTCAAGAGTCTTCTCCAACACCACAGCTCAAAAGCATCAATTCTTCGGCTCTCAGCCTTCTTTATGGTCCAGCTCCACATCCATCCATGACTACTAGAAAAACCATAGCTTTAACTATATGGACCTTTGTTGGAAAAGTAATGTCTCTGCTAACAGTAGACAGTTAAATACTGAGAAATTCAACCCAGTTTTCAGTGTCAAAGCTGGAGGAACAGTTTTGTCCAGCTGTAAATCTGGGTTAAAAATCATAGGCAAAAGTGATGTTACAAAGAAATAAAAATCTGGTTTCCCATTCACCATGATTTCTGTGTAACTAGGAAGGTTGTCTGGTTCAAAAATATCTCTTCTTTGCTCCTGGAGTACAGTAGTCCTCAAACAGGGAACAAAGCCTATCATTCTATAAATGAATAACTTCATCTTCCCTGTACTTGCAGGCTTCCAGGGACTGTTACTTTTTACTATAGTAAATAGCTATTTACTGTTTGTACCATCATTTGTGTCGTTACTTATCCTTACCCTTTCTAGATTTTTAACTCTTCAAGGTCAGAAAACCATATTTGTTTTCATCATTCATTTCCAACAATGCTTAATTTAGCAGATGCTTGAGTCGAACCAGGGTCTCTTGCATTGCAAGTGGATTCCTTACCACCTGAGCTACCAGGGAAGTCCTATCTGTTGAAAGAATGAATAAATGATTAAAATGCAATTAACCCCTATAAGTAGGACAGTTGCCTTATACTTCCTCAAATTATTACACATTATTGATATCGGATTCTAAGGAAAGAGCTTTTTGAGTGGTAACGGTAGATGGAGAACCATAGGCAGAGATTCTGAAAAGGGGAGAAAAGGTGTGTTACACAGAAAAAGCAAAAAAGAAACCAAGGGAAGAGGAAAATTTACCTGTTCACAGCTTTCTCTGCTGAAGATCCAGGCCAGAGACTTTGAAAATATACAGTATAATTTACTGAGTAATAACACAGCTAAATGTACTGGAATTGTATTTAACAGAAAGGAAAAGGGATTGAAAGACTTTTCCTATATATTAAAAAATGCATTAATAATTGAAACAATTGAGGAAGAATTTGAGTCTGTTCAATTTAGCAATTTATAGCACTTACTAGTGAAGCCACATGCTTTGACACATAAATACATACTTGTGTATTGCATGTATACAATTATTATTAGCTTAGTGTTTTATGCATGCTGTTTTGTTCATCACAATATTTAAAGTTCCTTGGATCCTGGACTTCCAGCAAGATTGTACTGTAAATTCGTGCTTTGTTACTTCTCTTTGCTCCAAATACATATGTGTAATATGCAAAAATTTAAAAATAAAAAAATTTAAAAGACTAACAGAATTACATCTGTCACGATGATTCAGGTTAGGCTGCAGTAGAATCTGAGTGGCTTAAGACAGACAAAGGTTTATTTCTTGCTTGTGCTACATTTCCATTTTGAGCTGATGTGGGGTTTTGCTCATGATATCCTCACCTTGACTTGCAGGTGGATGATAGGACTACCACTTGGGCCATTTCTAGGTGCCAGTACCCTCTGGGGACCAAGATAGAACAGAAATGAGGAGTGGTCATGGACAGAGGAGCCTGGAGGGCTGTGGTCCATGGGGTCGCAGAGCCAGAGATGACTGAGCAACTAAGCGCAGCATGGCACACAGAGAATGGTGTCAGACTCCAGGCCAGAGGCAGGAAGAATTAGGTGCTCAGTTCAACTAGGGTAAAAACTTCCATAAAAGACTATATATTTGTGTGCTCAGGGAAGAAAAATATGTCCCAAACAGCTTAGTAACCAGGGTTTGAGAAAAGCCACCTACTACAGCATGGTGAGGAGGGCATGGTAACCCACTCCAGTATTCTTGCCCGGAGAATCCCAGGGACAGAGCAGCCTGGAGGGCTACAGTTCATCAGGTCACAAAGAGTTGGACAGGACTGAAGCTACTTAGCACACACGCACGCACAGCATGGTGACCCTATCAGTGGTATCTCATCTTCACAGGTAAAGGACCCTGTTAGATCTATTTAAGGATCCCTTGAAGAATTGGTAAATGGAGTAGAAAAACATTTAGTCAGAAGTATGTAAGCCTACAGAGAGTGAGGAAAAATAACCCATATTCAAGATGTCTCCAAACCCAAAAGTTTAAATCACTCAAAGAAAACTAATGCCAAGATATCCAAGAAAATCAACAATTGAAAGATGAATTAACTCTAGCTAAAAGAATGAAATTGTTGTAAATATTTTTAAGTTATTTAGGAGCTCCAAAGTGATAAATGAAAAATATAACAAGAAGAGAAATAATTTAACATATTTGGGCATAAATGAAAGAAGACCCTGTAGATGTGGAATAGGATCACTTTGAAATTTTGGAAATGAAAAAAAAAAATATTGAAACAAGAAATCAGCATTTACTGTAAATTCAAGATTGGTTATAGTTGAAAAGATAATCAGCTAGTTAGATGTTTGTATTGATGAATGCTCCCAGAACACAGCATAATGATATAAAAAAAAGATAAGCATATGAAAGAGCAGTTAAGTGACATGGAAACATGACTGACTAAGAGTCCTCAGCACATGCTGAATAGGCTTTATAGAAGGAGACTAGAAGGAATGGCAGAAGAAAATATAAAAGGAAATGGATTGAGAATTTGCAAGGGTTATTAAAAAGGCTACATCCTCAGATAAAAGTTCATCTCAAGAACTAAGCAGAATAAGCAAAAATCAAGCCATATCTAGGAGAAACAAAATATTATATATCTGAGGGAAAGAAAATATTATTCTGGACTCAATATCTAGCTGCTGCTGCTGCTAAGTCGCTTCAGTTGTGTCTGACTCTGTGCGACCCCATAGACGGCAGCCCACCAGGCTCCCCTGTCCCTGGGATTCTCCAGGCAAGAACACTGGAGTGGGTTGCCATTTCCTTCTCCAATGCTAAAAGTGAAAAGTGAAAGTGAAGTCGCTCAGTCGTGTCTGACTCTTAGCCACCCCATGGACTGCAGCCCACCAGGCTCCTCCATCCATGGGATTTTCCAGGCAAGAGTACTGGAGTGGGGAGCCATCGCCTTCTCCGAATACCTAGCTAGACTATCATTTGAGAGAGAGAGATAAAGCTACTGCAGACCTATAAAGACAAAGAAGTGTATTTGGTACCAGGGGCCGTTTCTGAAAGAACCACATAAGAAGAAATTAACTTAAAAGGAAATAAAGTTGATGTTAAAAAAAAAAAAAAGCAAATGGGTCAGAATCCGAAAGGTCTCGGTCAGGAAGTTGACACTAGTTTAAAATTTAAGGGTTTTACCTAAAAAACACTAGAAATACAACTTGTAGCTTCTATATCAGTAGAGGGAAAAGAAAAGAAGGGAAGAACTATATACTTTGTACTATTCTGACTTCTTTCTTTCCCTTATCCCAAATCTTACCACAAGAAGTGAAAAATTTAAACTGGATATGAATTCTGTTGAGACAAATGGACAGAACTCTTTGGAGTTGGAAAATGGGGCTAACTTTTACAGTAGGGACTGTCTTGTTATTTAAATCCCAAGGTAAAATGTAGAAAAGCCTTGATTATGTGAAACCATTAACTCACCCAAATATTTTTTCCTTTAACCTTAGGGAGAAGAAGAAAACTATAAGCAAATAATCACTATGTGTTTAAAGTGGTCTGATTCAAGTCAGTGTAGCTTCCTCTAGTCCCCTACAACTTTTCTGTTTTCATCTCTGCTTCGCTCTTCTCTGATCACTCAACTGCAGAATGCCAGCTTTTAGGCAGATCAACCATCAAAGCAAAGTTCAGTCACTGCTAATCTATTTGACGTACAAGGATAGAAATTGAATTCATATTTTGAGAAATGTTTTCAGAAACAGGATTTTAAGAAGTCTAACATAACAGGAAGAATTCTGATGATTAGATCTAATAGAAAGTTCTATTTACTGTGAATGTGTGGCGTCCTGGAGAGCATGCAAAGAGCTGAGCTAGTCTCTGTGCCCAAGTAGCTGCGTGGTTACATGTCACTCATTTAACTTGTCCGAGCTTCAGCATCCTTATGCATAATATAGGGGTTCAGTTAGGTGACCTCTAAGGTCCCTGATGCTTTTTGAAAGGTCTGATTCTGGCATACACCATATCCTGGGCATTCTGGTTAATCGAAATTTCAGGCTCTTCAGAAATCTCTTTTCTGGCTTGTGTTGTGAGTCTCCTGGACCCTGCTGTGCCAGTGTAACTGTCCCATGGTGCGTGCCCTCGGTCGCATGTGTTCTTATTCTAAAGGGTGAGGTGCTATGGATGTGAGCATATGAGGGCTAAATAGAACAACAGAGTGAGTCCAAACAGTGGAGTGCACAGCAAAGCCCCATCAGTCAACTTACAACTGACATATTTACATAAATATTGAACAGAAAGTTTCTAAGTTTGAAAAAGCAGGTTCTGTGGTACCTTTGTCCAAGGAAAAAAAAATGTAAGCAATGAGAAGAATTGTTCAAGGAGATGGGTAGAGCTGTGATAATGACTTTGGCACTGGACCATTTTTTTTAATCTGTGACATTTATCATGAAGCAATATTCAGGATCTTGATTGGAGGCTCATGCTGTGAAATACAATGAATGTAATATCTAGAAAACAAGAGAGAACAGATGTAGCTGGGTTGTATAATCCAGCATGACACTCATTATCGTTATGAAAGGAATAACTAGCAAGCTTGAAAGATGGAAAATAGAGGCAGCCAAGATGGTCAGAAATCTGCCTGGCTTTCAAAGATGCCTGTAATTTCTGTACCTGGGAATAGTCATTTGAAGCAGAATGTCATTATGCCAGTTCTAGTAACAACACACAAGCATCCCTTACAATAAGCGATGCAGCCTGACTTTTTCCTCTGTGGAGATGTTTAATTTTGTTCAAATGGTATTTCACAGGCAGCAAACAAAGACAAGTAAGAGTGGGATAAGGTGGTCAGGAAATGGTTTTTCACAGATACAGACTCTCATTTTCATTATCTTTCTTTAGAAATCATGAAAGTATAATATACACATCCTTGTGAGTAGGAGAGAATGGAGGACCTTTGCAACAGAAAGTATCATTATTTTCAGTGAATTTACATTATTTAGAAACATGCTTTTTTACCTTGTTTTTCTGGAGGGGAATGTTGTTAGACTTGAACAATTGAAATAAACTGCTAAAATCACATTAATATAATGGCTCAATTTCTAAGCTCTTATACCCTTTGGTATTTGAGTTTATGAAACCTTTTGTGGTATTGTAATATAAAAGAATAATTTTGTTTTTCTTTGCAAAATACTTTTATTATGAAAAATTATGAGTGTTTGGGGCTTCCCTTCTTGGCTATTACTACAGGAGTCAGATTCCTGACAGAGAGATTACAGAGACTGACTGAAAAGACAGGAACTCCCAAACCGCACATTTGCTTAAATTCCTCCCCCCCGCCGCCACCCCCCCCCCCCCCGCCCCCGACCAAAGAAGTCTTTAATGCTTTATTCTGTGGAACAAACCTGAAATCTTTGGTAGATCAGTTCAGTTCAGTTCAGTCTCTCAGTCGTGTTCGACTCTCTGCGACCCCATGAACTGCAGCACGCCAGGCCTCCCTGTCTATCACTAACTCCAGGAGCTTACTCAAACTCATGTCCATTGAGTTGGTGATGTCATCCAACCATCTCATCCTCTGCTGTCCCCTTCTCCTCCTGTCTTCAGTCTTTCTCAGCATCAGGGTCTTTTCTAGTGAGTCAGTTCTTCCCATCAGGTGGCCAAAGTATTGGAGTTTCAGCTTCAGTATCAGTCCTTCCAATGAATATTCAGGACTAATCTCCTTTAGGATGGACTGGTTAGATATCTTTGTAGTCCAAGTGACTCTCAAGAGTCCTCTCCAATACCACAGTTCAAAAGCATCAATTCTTTGGCACTCAGCTTTCTTTATAGTCCAACTCTCACATCCATACATGACTACTAGAAAAAACATAGTCTTGCCTAGATGGACCTTTGTTGGCAAAGTAATGTTTCTGCTTTTTAATATGCTATCTAGGTTGGTCACAACTTTTCTTCCGAGGATCAAGTGTCTTTTAATTTCATGGCTATAGTCACCATCTGCAGTGATTTTGGAGCCCCCCAAAATATAGTCTGTCACTGTTTCCATTGTTTCCCCGTCTATCAGCCATGAAGTGATGGGACCAGATGCCATGATCTTAGATACTTCTAAATGTTTATCTAAATCTTTTCAGATGTATAATGTATCTTGTTTGCAGTAATGCCCTTGTTTTCAGTGTACATATTTGAATCTCTTGTCAAAAATAGATTTGACCTCTTTAGTCTTACTCTTCTAGTTTTCCAGTGCTTAGGAACTCACATAACTTCTCAAATAAATATTTCAGCTTTTTGAAATGTATTTACTCTTGAGGCTCCTTCCTCTGTGGATCCAAATAATTCCCAGAAAACTGGAATGGAGAGAATCGTGGAATGTGCTTAGGCATAAAATATGGCCCAAACAATGATGTATTAAGGTTAGGGTGAGACATTTGGCAGAGTCCAGTAGTTGCTGCCCTCATTTTTCCCTGGGTACACATTTTTATTAACAAGGAAAAAGTGTATTTGAAAATATTCCAGGCCTATGGCCTTATTTCCAAAGTGCATCAAACATTAGCTCTTTAGTCCCTAGGGCTTCTGTCTTAAACACTGGTCTACTTTCCCGTCTGATCCTGAGTCAGACAGGCACCTAAAAATCCCCACCTAGTCCCTGTCTTCCCAAGTTCTCATCTTGGGACTCATTTTTCTCGGCTGACAGCTCCAAATAAATTTTTGTTTGCTTTTAGCTCTACTGAACATTTGCCCCTCTTTCTTACTAGGAATTAAACTTCTAATCACCTGCTGGCCTTTTTGGTGGGAAGACCACCTGTGTCTACATAACCAAATTCTCAGGACTAATAACCAAGGCCAGACTTAACTGTCTGTGGCAGGAAGTTCTTCTTCAGGAAGGTAAGACTGTAAGCCAGTACATAACCTCATTGTTTATATTTCAGGAAATTTCGAAGACCAGTTTGTTCCTCTGGGTAAATAGCTCTCCTTTCTGCTCTTTTTCTTTCAGCTGCAGCCTAGCCCTCCAGCACCAGCCCACTCACCAAGACTCCCTTCTAGGCACTTGTCTCTGCTGTGGAAGCTTGGAAGGGAATAGAATTGTTTTCCTTCAAACAATTTATGTATAGGCTAGTAGTTCTCAACTGCGGATAAAGGATTATTAAGGAGAGGCAGTCTTGGCATTTGATTCACCAATCCCTGGGTGGGGAAGATCCCCTGGAGCAGGGCATGGCAACCCACTCCAGTATTCTTGCCTGGAGAATTTCCATGGACAGAGGAGCCTGGTGGACTATGGTCTGACATGGGGAGGGTTACAGATTATTCCCCGTGAAGATTATAATAATCAGTTTATTCCCTCCTCTCTCCCTGTCCTCAAACCAGAAGTAAGAACCAGTAGTTTAGATGCCTGTTCTATCTATAACAGGAATGACAGAATGGAGGCCATTATCTATGAATTAATGAGTAAATACTTGTCTTGAAACATGCAAATAATTAAGGCAAAAATGTCATGTGGGATATATTATGTGACATTTGCTTTTTTTTCCCCGACTCAATTTAGTCATTATCTTGAAAAAAGTGCTTTTCCTTGACCTTCTAGAGACTTATTTTTATACAGAGGGAACAAAGCATTTTTGGCTCCAGCCCCAGAGGGGCACACAATTATGCCAGAGAAATTAAACAGTAAGACAGGATTTATACAAATCACTCCTGGGTTGTTTTAGGAATGCTTTTTTCATAGAGCTTTGGCATGAAAATTTTTTGTTTTTCTTTTTAAATATAGAAATTGGTTCTGCCTTTTAAAATGCTCACTAAACTTTGTTTAAAAATGTTTCTTTCTGCCTATTGAGGAAGTTTTGTTTTTCCTACTTTATATAAAAGCTACCATCCTGATAAATAAATCTTGTTGTTTAGTCACTTCAGTCATCTAACTCTTTTGTGATGACATGGACTGTAGTCCACCAGCTCCTCTGTTCATGGAATCTTCTAGGCAGGAATACTGGAGTGTGTTGCCATGTCCTTCTCCAGGGGATCTTCTTGGCCCAGGGATCAAACCCGTGTGTCTCCTGCATTGCAGACAGATTCTTTACCACTGAGATACCTGGGGAACCCCATAAATAACCCTAGGAAGGCTTTATATGGGAGATAAGATTTTAGTTTTAACAAGTTGGTAACTGGAAAGGTAGGGCTGAGAGTGATTCCTTAGTTGGAGCAGGATGATAGTGAAAGGAAGATGGAGACAATCTGGAACTATATGTCAGCCAGCATCTCTCTCTAAGTGCTGCTATCATAACAACTCCTATCCACCTTTTCTTCTCCCTTTGGAATTTTTTAGTGATGATTTATTAACTTAATCTCTGTATTCTTTTTCATGGTTCCATTACTATAACTGCTTTTTCCTCCAGGCCTTCTTTGCTGTCAAAACTTTCCATAGTTCTTATAAGTTTTACTTTTGATGTTAAGTCTTGCCAAGACTTACGTTCAAATCTCTGCCTTACAAAATTTAAATATGTATTTTTCTCTTTCCAAGATACTTGAATTTTTAAAAATTTCATATTTATTTTAATATACCCCTAGGTCTTAAGTCTGGAGAAGGCAATGGCACCCCACTGCAGTACTCTTGCCTGGAAAATCCCATGGATGGAGGAGCCTGGTAGGCTGAAGTCCATGGGTCGCTAAGAGTCAGACATGACTGAGTGACTTCACTTTCACTTTTCACTTTTATGCATTGGAGAAGGAAATGGCAACCCACTCCAGTGTTCTTGCCTGGAGAATCCCAGGGACAGGGGAGCCTGGTGGGCTGCTGTCTCTGGGGTCACATAGAGTTGGACACAACTGAAGTGACTTAGCAGCAGCAGGTCTTAAGTCATACTGGTATTGGACAGATTGGTCAAATTATATCATAGGAAAACTCTATCCAGGATATAATGAATTGTTGAGGATAAAGGTTGATCCTCTTCTCTGTGTTAAATAAAAGTGTTGGGAAGAAACTAGCAGTCAGGCTACTTTTGAAAGAGGTCTCTGCTGCTATGATATATTCAGTTCTGTTGTTTTACATTGCTCCTCAAGACCTACCCTTTAAATCTATAGATGAACCATAAAGGATTCTCTGTATACTCCTTGTAATAATCACTTAAAAGGGTATAGTACTTAAGTTTATATAGGAAAAGTTGTATGCACATCAGGATTTTTTAAAAAATTAGAGCCCATTTTAATATTGTACCATGTAATCTAGCCAGATAGAACTCTGCTTTGTTTTTAAACCAGAATTCTGTATGAGGTAGCAGTATATTTCATAATTTTTAATCCCTTCTATATAATAACTGCTATATAGTTGTCATATAGGGCTCATCTATTCTAGGTATGCTATTCTAGGTATTCTTGTAGAATAAGACATAAAAGGGGTCCTTAGAGTCTGTGCTTCATCATAAAGTGATATCAGATATCAGAATAATATTCTCCTCTCTCTTTCACGCCAAATCCAGTCCATCCACAGAGGCTGTTGGTTCACCTTGAAATGATATCCTCAGTCTTTTCACCACCTCCCCCAGTCTCACTGTAGTGAGGCTATCTCATCTAAATTATTGCAACAGCTTCTTTACAGATCAACCTTCTTCTGCCCTACACTGTCTCTGTTCCATAGCAACCAGAGTAATTCATTTAAAATAATAGTAAGATTATTCCCTTTCTCTGCTCAGAACTTGCCAATGGCTTTTGTTTGCACAAAGAATAAAATTCAGAGTCTTTTCCTATTACAACCCCGAGGCCCCTTCATCTCACACCTGGTTGCCTCCCTGATCCCTTTTCTTACAATCCCCTCTTGCTTACTCTCCTCCAGCCCTGCCAGCTCCCTGGCTGCTCCCAGGACACACGGTTTCTATTCTACCAGCTGGACCTTGGCCATGCTATTCTGCCTGAAATGCTCTTTTCCCAGACAATTGCATGGCTTTTTCTCTCAATCCCTTTAGATTTCTGCTTCCATGTCACTTTGTCATAGAGGTCTTATCTGACCACTCTGTCTCAGGCAGCACTCCTGTCCTCTCTGTCCCCATAGTCTCTCTCTGTATAAAGTATACTCTCGGGGCTTCCCTGATGGTCCAGTGGTCGAGACTCCACACTTCCACTGCAGGGGGTCAGGTTTGATCCCTGGTCGGGGAACTAAGATTTGGCATGCCACACAGGTCAGCCAAAAAATTGAAAAATAAAATAAAAGGTATTAAAAATGAAAAAAACTATGCACCTGACCACAGTCTGGACATATCTGCTGATTGTCT
The DNA here is from genome assembly GCF_023091745.1 of Budorcas taxicolor. NCBI lineage: Eukaryota > Metazoa > Chordata > Mammalia > Artiodactyla > Bovidae > Budorcas > Budorcas taxicolor. The sequence continues at coordinate 154,592,129 of NC_068910.1, forward strand.
TTCTCTCCCACAGTCAAATGTAAATTCTATGAGAGCAGGGAGCGCACCTGTTTTTTGTTCATTGCTTGGTCCCAAGACATATAATGGTGTCTAGCCTATGGTTAAGTACCTAGTAAATATATGATGGATGAATAAACAACAACAAGATTAACCAAGAATGATCTTCAGTTCAGTTCAGTTCAGTCACTCAGTCGTGTCCGACTCTTTGCGACCCCATGAATCGCAGCACGCCAGGCCTCCCTGTCCATCACCAACTCCTGGAGTTCACTCAGACTCACGTCCATCGAGTCAGTGATGCCATCCGGCCATCTCATCCTCTGTCGTCCCCTTCTCCTCCTGCCCCCAATCCTTCCCAGCATCAAAGTCTTTTCCATTGAGTCAACTCTTTGCATGAGGTGGCCAAAGTACTGGAGTTTCAGCTTTAGCATCATTCCTTCCAAAGAAATCCCAGGGCTGATCTTCAGAATGGACTGGTTGGATCTCCTTGCAGTCCAAGGGACTCTCAAGAGTCTTCTTCAACACCACAGTTCAAACGCATCAATTCTTCGGCACTCAGCTTTCTTCACAGTCCAACTCTCACATCCATACATGACCACAGGAAAAACCATAGCCTTGACTAGACGGACTTTAGTTGAATGATCCTATGACCTCCCTAAGGCTCTGTAGTGACTCACTTGTTCAGTCACCAGGTCATGTCCGTCTCTCTCAGACCCCATGAACTTCAGCGCACCAGGCTTCCCTGTCCTTCACTATCTCCCAGAGTTTACTCGAACTCATGTCCACTGAGTCAGTGATACCATCCACCATCTTATACTCTGTTGCCCCCTTCTGCTCTTGCCCTCAGTCATCCCCAGCATCAAGGTCTTTTCCAGTGTATTGGCTCTTTGTATCAGGTGGCCAAACTATTGGAGCTTCAGTTTCAGCATTGGTCCTTCCAATGAATATTCAGGGTTGATATCCTTTAGAGTTGACTGGTTTGATCTCCTTGTAGTCCAAGGGACTCTCAAGAGTCTTCTCCAGCCCCACAGTTCGAAAGCATCAATTCCTTGGCACTCAGTCTTTTTTATAGTCCAACTCTCAAATCCATACATGACTACTGGAAAAACCATAGCTTTGACTATATGGACTAACAGCTTGAATTTACTATGAACAAAGGACCAGAGTGTGTCCTCATGTCACTGATTCCTTCTCACCTTCAGGGCCATGTTATTGAATCCCAGTCCTTGCTCATATTTTTGTACTAAGTAGCCTTTACTTTGGTGCTAAGGATCACTGACATTCTGTTGAATCTTGTTTCCTCTCTAATGTGAGCTTATTTTATTTTGTGATTGTTAGAATGTAGTAATCTCCTCTGGTGGCATTGTTATCTCTGTTTGGAAGATAACATTTTTTTTTTCTTTTCTGCATGTTGTGATAAGTTTTTTTCTTTTTAAGAGTAGTATTTGTTTTGAGTTTTTTCAGAGGCTTTACAAAATACATGATATTTTAAAAAATTTGAAAAACCTAAAAACATGTTCAAAAATATTAACTATTATCCTTGTGCTTTAGTACCTACCTAGGATTTTCAGCCAGTCCTGGGCATATGGAAGGATTTCATTTGCCTGCTCTCTTTGAAGTTGATTTTGGGCACGTGATTTGCTTTCCCAGTGAACTGTAAGTGGTAGGAACAGGTGTCAGTTCCAGGTAGAAGTTTTCAGAGCTGTGCTCAATTCACCCCAGTCCTCTTTCTGGTCCCAGTGATCAGGGAAGGGCAAAGCTGCTATCATTGTGTGCCCCTGATTGACTCCAAGAGCAGAGCATCCCTGACTATGTAAATAAATAGATGTGAATAAACTTCTCTTAGGTAAAGCCACTGAAATCATGGGATTATTTGTTACCACAGTGTAATGCAGTTCGTGCTGATTGATATAATTGAATATAAAAGAAAAATATGGACATTAAAAAATTGGAAAACACAGAATTATATAAAAATGAATATATGTCAACTGGTGTTAATATCTTAGTATATGTCCCTTAGAATTTTATGAACTTTTGCATGTTTTTGTTTGCATAACTTTGAAAAATAGGGGCTGTGTTTGAAACAGTCTTCTCTGACCTGTTTTTTTTCCCACTCACTAATAATAAAGCATATTCTTTGTTATTAAATTTTCTTTTATGAGTAGACTTAAAGAAATTTATTGAACTATAGTTGATTCACAACATCGTGTTAGTTTCAGGTGTACAGAAAGTGATTCAATTATACATATACGCATATTCCTTCCTTGTTAGATTCCTTTCTCATATAGGTTGTTGCAGAATGTTGAGTAGAGTCCCCTGCGCTATACAGTAGGTCCTTGTTGGTCACTTACACATGCAGCAGTGTATACGTGTTCATCCCAAGTTCCTGATTTCCTCCTACCCTACCTGTTTCCCCTTTGGCAATCATATGAGTGGACTTTAATGGCTATGTAGTAGTGTATTATTCATTCTTCCTTGTGGATCCATTCACTTTGTGTGCTGTGCTTATGGGAAGATTTTTATGGCCATTTGATAGGTAAAGATATCTATGTCTAAAGATATTATTAAAAAGAAATCTCCTGTTTGTACTGCCCAATGATACTACTTAACTAAACCTATTAAATGTTCTCCAGGTGACAGTAGCCCAAAGATCACTACTGAATCATTTTCTGCTTAATATTAAATAGGTTATATAAAACAATTAAAAATACTCCATAATAGATCATTTCTGAAGGCAAGAAGTGTTTTGTTAATATTAATAAGCAGGCTAAATTCTTTATAAATAAGTTTTTTAAAAAGGTATTAGATTTTCTTACAGTGGGCCAGAATTGTTGTTACCTATATCCATGTATTACTTAAAGCTTCTGTAACTCAATGCTATTATTAATAATAAAAATAATGCTTTTCCATTTAAAGCTGAAAGTAATAAATGGAAAATGCCAAGTTGAATGTAAGAGTTACTTGTACTTTAGCTCTTGGAAATTCATTTCAAGAGCTTCAACAGAGCGAAGCCATACAAAATTTATTTATTGTATTTTTATTTTAAAGTTACTTTTTAAAACAGAAATTCTGTATTTACCATTGCAAAAGGCTGATTTTTTTGACATTTAAGATTTTGGCCTAGATTCAGTTTAAAGCTTTTATTTTCAGCATGCCATGCTGAATAAAACTTGCAACTAATTGTTTATATTTCAGATTTGTGCAAGTTATTTGTCTTTGACATGTGGGACTTCAAAATGTAGAATTCAGTTTTAAGAGCCTGGTTCCTTCAAATTCTTCTACTTTTGATTTGGAACAGGGAATTTGATGGGCAGTGGATAAAATTCCTTATATCTGAAATGGAGTTCCAGCCCCTTCTTATCTCACAAAGGACTTCTGAGTGTATACAGGTTTTGCTTAAATTGTTCCTTTACTTTCATTTCTGTGGCTCCAGGTGCAGCATGTCCTTATCACCAGCCTTCAAAGTGTCAAGCTGGGTTTTGAAAGGAGAATGGATCATTTGCTTCCTTCTATACCACCTTTTTTGTTACATAATTGCCTTTGTGGAAAAGGGTGGGGTGTGTGTGTGTGTAGGGGGAGAAGGTAGCAGAAAATTTTTAGATGAAGGTGGAGACTATGGTAGGAGATAGTGCTAACTGTGGCATAGAGTAATCTGACCAAATCCTCATAAAAATGTGGTCAGTATATTTGATTTGTCTAAAAAAGAAAAAAAGTTTTGAAATTCTGAGCAGTGACCTTTCTGTTTTTACTGTATACAGTATTTCATTCATCACTATTCTGATACAGGATATGGACATTTCATTGTACTGTGTTTATGTTATTCTCATGCCTGAGATGTATAGTTTGTCAGTCTTATGTAAGTAATAAGAAGAGCGTTGTGAGAACAGTGAATTCCCTGGTGATTATCATTAGAAGACTGTGATTTGCTAACCTTTCTTGTCTCCAACTTAAGATATATGCTCTCCTCCAAGACAGTGTGTATGTGAATTAGGCATGGATTCTAATAGAAGAAATAGTCCATCACCAAAGGGAAGGGAGGAATTCTGAAGTGAAAATATAGGTTTATACGTCTGTGACAATACCTCTTCCTTTTCAGTGGTGTCGAAAAATCCCAGAATCTTTTAAAGAAACTTAGGAGTGACCGTGACACTCTAAAGGGGGGTAGTTTTTTTGGAATTACCTCTTAAGCAGTTCATTCTGATTCTAAACCTCCAATCTGGACTGACTGACCTGAAAGAACTCTGTGCTCTCTCTCTCTGCCAGACCCTAGCCTGTACTGAGGAGAGCCCTGTGTGCCTTCAATTCTAGTTGGAATCATGGTTTCCCAGCGGGGAGCATGTCATCTTCTGGCATTCTGATTAATCATTAGTAGTAGCGGTGTTAGAGCGAGTTTTATGTGAATGTACATTTGTGTTCCCTCAGGTCCTTCGAAGAGTAAACACTAAGATGGAATTAGACTTGCTAGAGGTTTATTGGGTGAAATGCTTGTGAAGGTTGAAGGTGAAGGATCAGAAAAAGGCAAGAATTCTCAGACTGCAATGCATCTGCCATCTGTGAAAAGAGAGAAGAAATGATTAAGTATGAGCCTCAGACCCCAGCACGGTTCTGAGGAAGTTTCAGCTTCTCTAATGGCAAGTCCTTGAGCTAAAAGTGCCTCTTAGAGGAATCCTATGTTCCCAGAAACTGCCTGGTTCACATACCTCTGTGTGCATTCATTGCCTGGGAGCAGCTGCGGGAGATACAGGGTGAATCTGCAGTGGCTCTGACGATGTGGCAGATAGGGGCTGTAAATCATGTACATGCTCATGCTCTGCAGCAGGTTCTCCTGAAGGGAGAGAAGTACCTCTGTGACCCAACAACACGGAGACAGAAAGTGTGGAGAGCCCCCGGTAGAGCCTAGGGTTAAGGAAGCAGTTCCATGTGGGGCCACTGTGATGAGCTGAACATCTGGCTCCATCATTTGTTAGTTATTAACAAGTAACTATACCTCTTGGGTAGCATGGCTCTTCTCATCAAAAAAATTATGGTCACAGAGCAGGCTGTATTGATGAAATGAATTTAAGCTCCTAGTAGGCAATGTTTGTTGCCATGCCATTCTTCTCTTACTCCTCTCCTCTCTTCCAACCCTCTCTATATCTTTCTTGTCTGTCTGCTTTCCTTTTAGCTGTCCCCTCCCTTCTTCCCTCTCTCTCTCTCTCCCTTCTTCCCTCTTTCCTTTCTTTCCATGGTGAAAGATTGATTTACGCCAATTAGTTGAACACAGGAGAAACTCACCAGAGTCACAAAACATATTTTGTAGTCTTCTGGCAAATGTGTGATCAGGAGCTAGCTGATCGAGTTGACATTTTCTTTACCACTAAATATCATCAAAAAGTTGTTTCATATTTCTGCAGCTATATGTGTGTGTGTGTGTGTGTGTGTGTGTGTGTGTGTGTACACAAGTTACTCAGTTGTGTCTGACTCTTTGTGATCCCTGTAGCCCACCAGGCTCCTCTGTCCATGGGATTTTCCTGGCAATAATACTGGAGGGGGTTGCCATTTCCTCCTCCAGGGGATCTTCCTGACCCAGGGATTGAACATATGTGTGTGTGTATGTATGTATATATTCAGTTCAGTTCAGTCACTCAGTTGTGTCCAACTCTTTGCAACCCCATGGAACACAGTACGCCAGGCCTCCCTGTCCATCACTAACTCCCAGAGTTTACCCAAACTCATGTCCATTGAGTGGGTGATGCCTTCCAACCATCTCATCCTCTGTCATCCCCTTCTTCTGCTTTCAATCCTTCCCAGCATCAGGGTCTTTTCAAGTGAGTCAGCTCTTTGCATCAGGTGGACAAAGTATTGGAGTTTCAGCTTGAGTATCAGTCCTTCCAATGAACACTCAGGACTGATCTCCTTTAGGATCGACTAGCTGGCTCTCCTTGCAGTCCTTGCAAGGGACTCGCAAGAGTCTTCTTCAACACCATAGTTCAAAATCATCAGTTCTTTGGTGCTCAGCTTTCTTTACAGTCCAACATTCACATCCATACATGACTACTAGAAAAACCACAGCCTTTGTTGGCAAAGTAATGTCTCTGCTTTTTAATATGCTGTCTAGGTTGGTCATAACTTTCCTTCCAAGGAGTAAGCATCTTTTAATTTCATGGCTGCAGTCACCATCTGCAGTGATTTTGGAGTCCCAAAAAGTAATGTCAGCCACTGTTTCCCCATTTATTTGCCATGAAGTGATGGGACCAGATGTCATGGTCTTAGTTTTCTGAATGTTGAGCTTCCAGCCAACCTTTTCAGTCTCCTCTTTCACTTTCATCAAGAGGCTCTTTAGTTCACTTTCTGCCATAAGGGTGGTGTCATCTGCATATCTAAGGTTATTGATATTTCTCTTGGTGATCTTGATTCCAGCTTGTGCCTCATCCAGCCCAGCATTTCTCATGATGTACTCTACATATAAGTTAAATAAACAGGGTGACAATATACAGCCTTGATGTATTCCTTTCCCTGTTTGGAATTAGTCTTTTGTTCCATGTCCAGTTCTGACTGTTGCTTCCTGACCTGCATATAGGTTTCTCAAGAGGCAGGTCAGGTGGTCTGGTATTCCCATCTCTTTCAGAATTTTCCACAGTTTGTTGTGATCCCCAGAGTCAAAGGCTTTGGCATGCTCAATAAAGAAAATAGAAACATCCAGAAATAGATGTTTTTCTGGAACTCTCTTGCTTTTTTGATGATCCAGTGGATGTTGGCAATTTGGTCATGATCCCTGTCTCCTGTATAATGTCATGAACTTCTGTCCATAGTTCATCAGGCACTCTGTCTATCAGATCTAGTCCATTAAATCTGTTTCTCACTTCTATTGTATAATCGTAAGGGATTTGATTTAGGTCATACCTGAATGGCCTAGTGGTTTTCCCTACTTTCTTTAATTTAAGTCTGAATTTGGCAATAAGGAGTTCATGATCTGAGCCACGTCAGCTCCTGATCTTGTTTTTGCTGACTTTATAGAGCTTCTCCATCTTAATCATATGTTTATCATAGACTTACTTATTATATTTTAAAAAAGTATTTATAAAACATATTTTCCCACATCTATACTTTAAAAAAATTATAAGCTCAAAGAAAATACCCAGTGACTTGCTGGATATTAGTCCTACCTTTTACGCTTTAGCAAATACATTTTTGAAGGTGATGATAGTTAGATGGTATTTTATTCCAGATTTCAACAATTTCATTGACATAGAACATTTTGATTTATTTAAAATGGGTGCCATTAACTGAATTTAAAATTCTGTTTCCTATTATTTTCTCATAGACTAGGTGTTTTAATGTGAATCATTTAAACATCACTGTTTTCTTTTCCTTTTTTGCATCAGATTCAACCTTCTGATTCTGAATTTTAGGACCACCTACAGATCCACCCCTGCTGTCATTTAAAGCATCTTTTCTACCAACTTCATTTGTACTCATCAAGCAGATCATTTTAGCAATTGGTGCCTATTTACACGGAATTATATATTCCATTACTTCCAAAATCCTGACACCCATCTGCAAATGAGAGATTTCTTCTTCCACCCTGTTTTTGGATCCTATTTAATGCCCATGTTATACAAAGTACTAACTTTTAAGGTCTGGCGTGGGTGAAAAAACTGCTTTCCTTTCATCTATTCTCAGAATTGTTTTTCACCCAGCTGTCCTATTCACTGACAAGAAAAAGCCATGAAAGAAGAAATAAAATTTCTATTAACATGCATCTAGATTGTAAAAGCTTGATATTAAAAGAGAATGAATAAACTACTCTGGCATGCATACTAAGGAAGATGAAAAATTTATAATTTCTGCTTCACATCTGGAAAGAAATTTAAAGCATTTTTTCTACCTAATTATTTAATATGACCCTTACCACTCTTTATAGTTTGTGCATATATACCTATATATGTATTAATATTTATCATAACCAAAATCTGGTGGTGCACAAAGGAAATAGAGTCACAAGACACGTCTTTTCTTTGTTCTTGGTGATGGTTTAGTCTTGGTTAGATATACCCTTGCAGCAAGGTAGACTCTTGGGACCCTTTCTTGGTTAGCAGGTATGGAGCTAGCTTAATACCCTCAAATGGTTCACATGATATTATTAAGGGTCCAGAAAGCCTAGATAATGAATAAAGTATAATAAAAATAATCCTCAATGTGTTGTCAGAAAAATGAAGGTCCAAATCTGGACCTACTTACAAGTTAGATGTTAGGAAACTAGCCACCTGGTTTCTTGAAGCTTTAGTTCTTCATTGATGAAACGGTTACAGCTTCCCCTGCCCCACCTTATTGGAAAGGAAGAAGTGTCAGTCTATGATCTATGGATCATTGATCAATCAGTGACGCAATCACTTAATCAACAAATTAACCATCCCACAGATGTCAGTGAGGGATCTCTTGTGTGTCATTTATAAACCAGGAATAACAAGTTTCTCCTCTGTTTCTCTTAATGGAACAGTGGGGACTTCTTATGTGCGAAATAATATTTACACTTTAAAGCCTAAACAAGTGGCATATTTTGTTGTGATTATAATGAAGACACATCTTTTTCCTCATTCATCCTGATTCTGTTGGGTTGGCCGAAAGGATCATTTGGGTTTTTCCATAAGATCATATGGAAAAATCCAAACAACCTTTTTGGCCAACCCAATACATTTAAAGCCTCTCTAACTTTGTGTTAAGCAGCTGGGACCATCAGGCTATGGGTGCTCACACTCTGCAGCTTGACACCTCACTCTGTTTGCATGGTATTTGCCGGCCTTGGCTCCTAACCTCTGCCTGGCCTTCCTGTTTCTGAACATACAAGGGTGTCTCAGGACACCTAATGCTATTGGCAGCATTCCAATTAGCTTGGCTCCTCACTTGCCGTGTAAACTCAACTCATCCCTTAGATCCATCTGCCTTTCAGGCACTTAAGGCACAACTCAGCCCAGCCCTTCACCCCTCTCGGATTCTGCCTTGGCTCCAGTCTCAGTTCCCAGGAATCAGAACAATTCCCCCAATATTTTCCTGACTACAGTTCCCTCAGTACTCTGTGTCCCCTTTAAAATGCAGCGTTGTCTGAAAGGCAGGACTCAGGAAATGATCATCAAATTTCAACACTAGAGCTATTGACCAAATCATGCCAGATTATTCAGCCAGCATCTTGAAGGAGAGTGAGGAAAGAGGGCAGGCAGAAAATGAGTTTTGGGAGGGTGGCGAGAAGAGGTGGTGGGGGGAAGGTCTGTCAGAAAATCATCTGTCCTAGGGCAGATGTGAGTAGGGACCCATGGGGGGATGATGCAATGAGAGGGAAGAAGGAAAATGGAAAGGAGATGGAGAGTAACAGAGAAATGGAAGTGTAGAAGGGCTGTGGGGCAGCCTATAGTCAAAGAGCTCCTTCAGCACTCTACTGCCTCTGGTAGCCTGCATCTCACTGGGTGGGGATTAGCTGGGCATGGCTTCATGTTCACTATAGAATGATGAGTTCCTTGAGGTCAGGCACTATGTCTCAGTCAGCTTTATTCTCAGTACCTGGTAGAGTCCCTGGCAGTATCTTAGATTCTCAGTGCTGCACGAGGAGAAAAGCATTACTGCTGCTATGACCAGTTCTACCTCAGAGCCCTAATCTTCCCCAGAGAAAGCTCCTCACGGATACTGAGTTCTTCTTTCATGGTAAGCTATTTCACCTTTGATACTTGGTTTAGGATTTTAGTTGTACAAGAAATCAAGTTTCCACCTGATGATCTGAGGGAGAGTAGTGAGATAAGACCATCAAGAGAGACTGGGGCCTTGCTAGGGAGAATATTAAACTTGCAACTAGTTTACAGGGAATGAGGATTTGCACAAAAGGATTTGCACAAGGAAGTGACAATAGAGGAGTGTAATTTTGAAACATCAGTGTGTCAGTGGTTCAGAGGCTGAAGTGGAGTCATGCCAGCTGGTCTGAATTAGGGCAGAAAACGTGAAGAAAATAAAGGAAATTGGGGAATGTCAAGAAATGTAATGGGCTTTATATATAGAATTGAAAGCTTTATATATAGAATTTAAAGGAGAAACAAGGGAAAGACATTCAAAATGTCATGGGGGACTGGCGATATTAGCAGCAATAGAGAAATCAGTAGTATGGATGTGTAGGGGAGGAGGTTTTGTCAGCTAGGGGGAAAAAGGACAAAAAAGGTGGCTGTGGATTAGACATCCTGGGTTTGAATTCTTGTTTTGACCTTGGTCAAGTTATCTTTCAGGTTCTAAGCTTCTACAGTTCTTAGAAAAATTATGGGTTTTGGACCAGAGGTGCTTCACCGTCCCTTCTAGCTCATCACTTTTTCTCTCCCAAGACATGGGAGATCAGGCCCGTTTCTTCAGCTGCTCTGTGTTTTGGGTACTGGAAGGAAGCATAGAGGATAGATTTGAGATGACTTCTGGGTTGAGTGTAAGGCTCTGGCAATTGATGGCTTTTTCCAGTCACAGCAGCAGGGGGGTGTAAAGCCTTGATGTGTGGGCTGCCTACTGTGAGAATCAGTCTCATGATGATCCCATGCCTTGAGACTTATTCTTTTTCAGTTGACTGATTGACCTGTGTGAGTGTTTTGCTTGATTCTGACATTGATCCCCTGTGTGACATGTAATGATGGGGATTCCTGTCCTACTTGGCAACCTTCGGAGGATACAGAGCCTCTGAAGGAGAAATGGATGTGAGGAGCCTGTCAGGATGTTGACAATACAGGGAGTGTATGCAGACCTCAAAATAGGGAGAATCATGGCAGCTAATGAAAGCGAGAATATGGTGTGAAAAGAAAACAGATGGGAGGACAAGGATGAACATAAATGAATGGTAGGGCAGTTTCTTTCTAGGGGCCCTCTGGGAAGAGAAGATGGAAGGCAGAGTGAATTGACTGGAGGGTGGGAGCAGGATTGATTAGGAGGCAGGACAGCAACTTTGCCAGGCAGAAAGGATGGTTAATTTACGGAGAGATACTAGGAAGAGGCAGATGGTGCTGGCAGGGTTGTAGAGATACTGCATCAGGACCTCAGCGCTAGAGACTGGGGCACTATCTGGAGTGAGGGTCAGAGTGGGGCAATAACTAGAATTCCATCAGTTCCAATCTGGTGCTGACATTAACCTAATTTTCTAGAAAAGTTGTATCTTCCTGTTTCTTGACATGGTGCCAGCAAGTGGGAAAATGGAGGTTTTCCTCTTACCTTCTCTTGGGAAGTGAGTTTTACTGTAATTGCTTTCTATTTTCATCATTGAGGCAAATACCTGGTGCCTCTAACTTCCTGTCAGTGCCCCAGGCTTTCATGTGGGCAACTTCTTTCAATTCAAATCAATAGGAGAATAAGCCCTGAGGAGTGCGTAGTTAAGGTTTTGAACTGATTGCATCCCCAAATCAAGCAAAGGGCTTCCAGATGCTGCAGTGTGCTGCGTAAGTTCAATAAAAATTGCCGTGCACATTAGCATCACTGCCTATTGTTATGGGCACAGGCAAATTCCATCTTTCATTGCCCATTTTGCTTCAGTTCTTTGACTTAATGATCCCCATCCCAGAGAGAAACTCCATTAACATTTGCAGATGTCAGTGTAAATGTAGGAGGAAAATGCTTTAGGACAAGAAACAATCAGGCAAAACCCTGGACATTTTGCTGCTTGTAAAAAAAAAAAAAAATAGTTTCCATTGAATGGGTATAAAGTCCTAGAAAAGTACCAATTAAAGCTTTAGTTACTCATTATATTTTATTCATTCATTCATTCATTCATTCTCTACCTCATTCTGCCAAGAATTTGAGGGGACATATAACAAATGCTGATGTGATGAATAATAAAAAGTAGAAGGGAGAAAGAGAAAATTAGGAGCAGAGAAAATAGAATAATGTAATTATGACAACAATAGTAAGGCTTCTGAATTGTCTCTGAGCCTCCTAGTAGCCAGAAACAAATGAGGTATATAATCACTGATAGAGCTCTTGTTATTGAAAAGCTGTAAGAATTTTAGTATCTTAAGAAAAACAAAAGTTTTCCTATCACTGTATTAATTAAAGAAAAAAACCTCATATGGAACTTTAAAATGGTCACAGAGTAATATAGCGTGTGATGGCCTTTATATATTGATTGTAGTTACAAATATCATATGTATGCTTCTGGCAATAACCTTTGATAGGATCCAAGAGAATATTAATAATTGTAATGTGGCATAAAAGCAATGCTCAAGGGACTCAGTTTTGTGGGAATGAATGCCAGACTTTTAGAAGTCCAACTTTATTCAGGCACATCAACTTTGAGGAATGTACATGACCCTAAATTATGAATACTAGTATGGGATACTCTGGTTCTGGGCAGGATGGAGAAAGCACATGCTACTCTGTCTCTCCCAGTGAAACGCAGCTATAAAACATGCGTGGGATTCATGGGGCAGGTATTTGGAAGCCGTAAAGAGTAAATAGCATTGAGGAAAATAAGAACTGGGACAAAAAGCAAAATTCAAAAATACCACCTAATCGGCAGTATGTTTACCATGCGAAGAAGGCTGAGCACCGAAGAATTGATGCTTTTGAACTGTGGTGTTGGAGAAGACTCTTGAGAGTCCCTTGGACTGCAAGAAGATCCAACCAGTCCATTCTGAAGGAGATCAGCTTGGAAGGAATGATGCTAAAGCTGAAACTCCAGTACTTTGGCCACCTCATGCAAAGAGTTGACTTATTGGAAAAGAATGATGCTGGGAGGGATTGGGGGCAGGAGGAGAAGGGGACAACAGAGGATGAGATGGCTGGATGGCATCACCAACTCGATGGACGTGAATCTGAGTGAACTCCGGGAGTTGATGATGGACAGGGAGGCCTGGTGTGCTGCGATTCATGGGGTTGCAAGGAGTTGGACACGACTGAGTGACTGAACTGAACTGAACTGAGCTGAACTTAAGGCAGCCAAAATCCTAGATGTGGGCATTACTCTGGGCAGAGAAAATTCTAGAGAAGCCCTCTAATTCTGGCTAAAGAAGTAATAAAGGGCTTTTCTAAAGCCAATAAAGAGCATGGGAACCTTTTTCTCTTATTTATTTATATGTTTGTTTATTTATCTACCTTTTCTCTGTTTTATGCACCTTGGCCCTCAAGCAGTCCTGTGCTAGTGGCTTGGTAAAGCTAATAGAAACCTACAGGAGCCAGAATACTAAAGACAGTATCTTAGTTCAAGCTACTGTAACAAACTACTGTAGACTTAAACAGTATTAATATGTCAAAGTTCTGAAGGCTGGAAAGTCTAAGTTCAAGGTATTGATAGATTTGGCGTCTGATGATGGCACATGGTTTGCACATGGCTGCCTTCTTGTTGACTGAGAGAGAAAGAAACCTTGAGTTTCTTTTCTTCCACAGACACTCATCTGATCATGGGGCCTCCACCCTTATGACCTTGCATGCATGTTGTGTGTGCTAAGTTGCTTTACTCGTGTTTGACTCTCTGTGACCCTGGACTGTAGCCCACCATGCTTCTCTGTCCATGGGGATTCTCTAGGCAAGAATACTGGGGTGAGTTGTCATGCCCCGCTCCAGGGTTTCTTCCCAACTCAAAGGTGGTTCATGACCTTACCTAAATTTAATTACCTCCCAAACACCCTACCTCCTAATAGTGTCACATTAAGGGTTAGAGTTTCAACATAGGAGTTTTGGTTAGGGAGATTCAAACATTCAATCTTGAAAGGAAGAATATTTGCCAATGAAATGACTGACAAGGGACTACTCTTCAAAATATACAAACAGCTCATGCAGCTCATTATCAAAAATAGCCCAATCAAAAGATGGGCAGAAGACCTAAATAGACATTTCTCCAAAGAAGACATGCTGATTGGCCAGCAAACACTTGAAAAGATGCCCAACATCACTAATTATCAGAGAAATGAAAATGAAAACTGCAATGAAGTACTCACAAAGCTACAGTGAAGTACCACAAGGTACAAGCACTACCTTGTCCCTGAGTACAAGGCCAGTCAGAATGGCCATCATCACAGAATCTACAAACAATAGATTCTGGAGTGGGTGTGGACAAAACGGAACCCTCTTGTGCTGTTTGTGGGAATGTAAATTGATATAGTCACTATGGAGAAGAGGATGGAAGTTCCTTAAAAAACTAACAATAGAGCTGCCATATGATCTAACAGTCCTACTCCTGGGCATTTACCTGGAGAAAACCATAATTCAAAAAGGTCCATGCACCCCAATATTCACTACTGCACTTTTTACAATAGCGAGGACATGAAAGCAACCTGAATGAATGTTCATCAACAGAGGAATGAATAAAGAGGATGTGGTGCTTATACACAATGGAATATTATTCAGCTATAAAAAAGAATGAAATTTGCCATGTGTAGAAACATGGATGGACCTACAGACTGCCATACAAAATGAAGTAAGTCAGAAAGAGAAAAACAAATATCATATAATATTGCTTATATGTGGAATCTAGAAAAATTATACAGCTGAACTTATTTGCAAAGCAGAAACAGAGACACAGACTTAGAGTAAAAATGTATGGATACCAAGGGGGAAGGTGGGCTAGGATGAATTGGGAGATTGGGGTTGACATATATACACTACTATGTGTAAAACAGATAACTAATGAGAACCTACAGTATATCCTACAGAACCTACTCAGTGCTTTGTGGTGACTAAATGGGAAGGAAATCCAAAAAGAGGGAATATGTGTATTTGTATAACTGATTCACTTTTCTGTACAACATTGTAAAGCAGCTGTACTCCAATAAAAATAAAAAGGTAAAAAGAAAAAAAATTATTTAATAGCCTATCACATAAACAGTAAAACTAAATACCTGTTATCACATCACTGTTTAAATTCAACCATGGCATATTCAGTATGGAAAAGCATAAACCCCCTGAAGATATTCAGGGTGATTTATGGGTAAAATTATGACATGAAAAATGTTATTGTTAAAAAAGAATAAGTTGTTGAAGAAAAAATATAAAAGATGTTCATCATCATTAGCCATCAGGGAAATGGAAGCTAAAACTACATGATATCGTTATACAACCGGTTAGAATGGCTAAAATAAAAATATCAAAGCTGCTGAGGATGCAGAGAGACTGGAAATCCCATACATTACTGGCAGATATATGCAGTAATGCAAAATGCAAAATAATACAGACAATATGGAAAACAATTGGTAGGTTTTTTTTTTAATATAAAAGTATATATACCATGTGACTCAGCCATGCCACTCCTGCTTAGCTTTTGATAATTCATCTTCATACAACAAAGTTCATATTTTCTTTGCTCATGATCTCAAAAAAAAGAGGAGCAACCTAAGGCGATAAGTGAATAGATCAACAAACTGAGGTCCAGCTCTTCAATGTGTGTGCGTGGTAAGTTGCTTCAGTCCTGTCCAACTCTGTGCAACCCTATGGACTGTAGCCTACCAGGCTCCTCTGTCTGTGGGATTCTCCAGGCAAGAATGCTGGAGTGGGTTGCCAAGCCCAACTATTTTGTATTAAAAGGGATTAGATTATTAACATGGAACAACTTGGCATTTTTCTGAGGGAAAGAAGTCAGTCGCAAAGGTTATATACTATATGATTCCCTTAGGGTGGTGACCTCAAAAAGACAAAGCTGTAGTGGTGAGAAAAGATCCATGGTTGCTGGGAGTTAAAGGTTGGGGAGAGTGGGACTGCAAAATTATATCACAAGGGAGTCATTTAAGGTGATGGAACAGTTGCGCCTTGGTTATGGTGATGGTTGAAGAAATTTATACATGTGTTAACTTTATAGAACTGTACACAAAAGTCAATTTTAGTGTATGTTAATTAAATAAAATTTAAAGGAGTGTAAAAATAATTTTTGTGTCCCCCTTACTAGTGTGGATTTACATTTCTTTGATTAAATATGTAACAGTCTAAGATAGTTGTGTTTTGTACTTACAGCTCCTATGGAACTGAAAAGCAAAAATATACTTGCAAAATAAATACAAATTCCAAAACTGATAAAGTTCAAAGCACCATTAATTTAATATGACAGAAAATATTTGGCTGAAACTTACTCTTCTCTCCTAATACAAATCTTACCTGGCCATCCAAGCACAGGTTCTTTTGAGTTCAGCATGTTTATATTATTTAACGATTCAGTTATTTTGCATTTCTATTCTAAGCAGAGCCAATCCTTTGTTTATATGGTGAATGGTGAAGTCTTTTGACTTTCACTTTGCAAACCGCATCATTGTGTTGTTTCATATTTGCTTAAGGCAATTAAAGTAGCCTTACTTCACATTGATGTGATTGTCAACATAAATGCAGCTGTAGATAGTGAAATCACAAGGCAGAAAAAGCTCATTGTTGAAGGATGACCCTCAGATAATCCAGAATGTATGTTTGTGTCTGTATATGGGAGTGTGTGTTTATATATAAAAGTTGTTGAGAAAACTGAAAATGTTAGATTACAATGTTTTATGTAGAACTTATGATCACTAATAATATATTAATATTCAGATATATGGAGAAACACTCAAGCCTTTGAGGGTTTAGGTAAAGAAGGGTGATAGTCACTTTCTACATTTCTGAGTTTTAAAGCAATAATTATCCATGCAATATTTACAAGACTATGACCTAGACACTATTTGAAGTTGAGACATTTTCCTCTGGGGTGTCTCTATGGCATTTTCAGTCCGCTTCTCTTGGTCTCTCCTGCAATCACTGTTAATACCTCCATGCCATCCTGGTGCTTGCTGTTCCAAGTTCAATGACTCCCTGGTCAGGAGGGTAAGAGAAGGGGACGACAGAGAATGAGATGGTTAGAGAGCATCACCAACTCACTGGACAGGAGTCTGAACAAACTGTGGGAGACAGTGAAGGACAGGGAAGCCTAGCATGCTGCTGTCTATGGGGTGGCAGAATTGGATATGACTGAGCGACTGAACAGCAACAACTGGCCCTTCTACAGAAATTGTTTTATCTTCATCCTTCTCTTTTTTTATTTTATTCTGCAAAGGTTTCTCTTTCCTGGAGTTTTTATGAATGGAATCATAGTTTCGTCTTTTGTGGCTACTTCTTCTGCTCCACATAATGTTTTTGAAATGCATTTTTTTTTTTTTTTTGCATGTATTGGTAATTTCTGACTTTTGTAGCTGAATAGTATGCTACTTAGTAACTATGCCATAGTTTGTTTGCCTAATCAACTTTGGGTTGTTTCTAGGTTTTGACTATTATGGCTAAAGCTGTTTTGAACATTTATGCGTATTTATTTGTGTAGACAGGTATTTTAGTTTTTTGAGTGAATACTTAGGAGTACATTTTCTGTGTTGTTTAGTAAGTTTATGTTTAGTTTTATAAGATATAGACAGACTGATTTCCAAAGTGCAATACTATTTTACTTTCTTTCCAGTGTTGTTCAAACACTCCAGTTGCCTCATATCCTTGCCAAAATTGGATATTGTTGGGCTTATCATTTTAGTCATCCTAAAATGAATATGTGTGTGTATTGGTATTTAATTTTAGCCTTATAGTACTTTTCCATTATAAGCAATGATTTATGAATTGTGTGTTTGATTCTGACGTTTTTTCAAATGGCAAGTTTATCTTGTGATTATTGAATTGTAAAAGATCTTTGGATAAAATTCTTTGTCAGATATATGTATCATGTATGATTTTCCAAATCTATGGTTTACTTTTTCATTCTCTTAACAGCATCCTTTGAAGAACATAAATTTTTTTTATTTTCATGGAGGTCAGTTTATAAATGTTTTCTTTTATGGTTTGTGCTTTTTATGTTCTAGCTGAAAAATTGTTGCCTACTACAAATGCATGAGGATTTTTCTTCTCTTTTTCTTCCTTAGACTTTAAAGGTTTCAGCTTTTTAATAATTCTATTCAGGTGTATTTGTAGGATGCCCCTCTATTGGAATTTTATATTTTTTTCCACAATTAGGCTGGGATTGTGGATATCTGGAAAGGAGATCACTGAGGAAAAAATACATTTTCGTCACATCATATCAAGGGTACATACATGCTACCAATAAGGTTTATCAGTATTGATGCTGCCCTTGTGCACCTCTTTTTCCCTTTTTCCACATTGTACTCTTTGCAAGAAAGTCACTAAGGATAGGCTGCACTTAAAGAGAGGAGTTATTCATTTCCTTCAGGTGGAGTGTCTACATTGTTTATTGGGATTTTTTTCTGCATGGGAGATTTGTCTTCTCTCCATTGTTGATTTATTAAATCACTTATTTATAATCAATATGGACTCGTGAATACTTACTTTATATGTTGGTTTATAATTCAGAACTACTCTATTTGTTTTGATGTTCAAATGTTCAAGCCTTGGTCATTGGGAACTCCTTTGATATACTCTCATTGTGTGTGTGTGTGTGTGTGTGTGTATGTGTGCTTAAACACTTTATGTCAGTATAAGATACCATGAGCTCATCTTTTACAGTTGCCTCAGTCCTAAAATCGGCCCTGGTCATGTTTCATGGAAAGTGGTGTTAGAAACAAAGATCTGGGTGTTAGATTTTCTTATTTCTATAGGAGTTTCATTTCTTTTAGATGACAGAAAAGCAAAAATAAAATTGTGTGTATACCAAGCACTTTATCACATGTGCCTATAAATGTTTCTTTAAGTACTAGCTATAACCATATTAAGTTAACCTTTGAGTTAATTTAATATCACATAACTCTAGCCTGTTCCCCTTGTGTGTTGATACCTACCCTCTCCAACAAAGGGAACAGTGTGGTTTTTCATATTTATCTTTATGGATCTTGAATGCACATATGAATTCTTGGGGCAGAGCAGATTGTTACTTGCTGTAAAGTAGATGATAATCACCCTTGTGGTTCTCCTGTGTTCCGCTTCTCACCTCTGGAGCAACACTATGAGAACTGGATGGACAAACCTCCATGCACAATCTGTGTTGTAGGTGAGGAAACCCCCCCAGAGTGAATCTGGGTGCTTACATACATGCTGTCTCCCTCTCTTCCTAAAATGAAGCAGAAAAAAACCTTTGCTTCTCCAGAAGGACTTTGAGTTCTTTCCTTCTTCAGAATGTGAAGAAATCTCTCTAAAGGAAAGTTAACTATTGTTTCCAACTTTACAATCAAGGATGTCTCCCTGGTTCCAGACCTTGGCTTCTCTTGAAGCATAAATGCATACCTCTGAGAGGTAGACCTCTCTGGAGTTTTCTGTAGCAGATCAATCATAAATTACCTTCCAGTGCTTGCTTTTAGCCCAAGTTCCAAGATCAATAAAATTCGTTCAGACATTCCTAACTCTGCAGAAAAATATGTATATTTTTATAGTCTCACCGATGAGGAAAGTGAAAGTCAAGTATATGGGTGCTAAAGGTGGGATATAAACTGATATATCTGAGTCCAAAGCCCATGTCTTTTCAATAAGTAGCTTTGTTCCAGAAAAGAGGTGTTTCAAGAACACAATTTAGTCCTTTGACCTTGCTTTGTTCATATTTCTTTCTTCGCCTGCCCACTTCATATTTCTTCATCAGTTGGTCCCTGCAGAGTTTTGTGTTCCAATATTTACTTGTAGTGATTTGCATTTTTAGTATTTGGGCACATTTCTTAAAAGTAGTTTTAAATATACTTTGCTTTCTAGAACTCGACATGATATAGAATGTCTTTTAAAATCCTAGAGACTTTAGAAAAGATGAGATGATAGCAGAATGATGCTTTGATAAGCCAAACCATTATGTCTCTGGGAGTAGATTCCTGGTTTAATGTGAATAGATAGCTCATATTCAGTTTTAAGCATACCAGAATCTTTCCCTGTATCTTTCCTCCTTGGTGCTCCAGTGCATTTTGTGCTTATTCTAACCTCATATTTTGTTATTCCTGTTTCCCTGAATGATTTGTACTAACACAATAGTAATGCTCAAGGTCAGAGCGTGAGCTGTAGTTATTCAGAAGAGTGTAAAAGCCCCGATGGTATTTTCAGTTAATGAGGTACAAGACAAACTCTATAATTGACATTTTTGCTGCATTCTCTTCAATCCTACTGCAATAGAGAGGGCTCAGGACAACACTGCAATGTCATGAAGTTTTTCACATTGCTTTAGAGGATTCTGTGCATTTCAATTACAGACTTGTATTCAGAACCATTATTTAATTCCTGACAATTGCTTGGGTGTAACAATTCCTGGCTTAGCTGTTATCTATTTCCCTGTGCTTTTGAGGATGGGATGATAATGCAGACTCCTTTTATATAATGTAAAAGGGCTCTGGACAGTTCTTATAAATGTTCACCTGCAAACTTTATTTCCTGCATTCAAATGAAAGTCCAAGAGAAAATAGTTCACTAGTCCTGGTTTAGCTAGTGCGTGGAGTGCGTTTTGTCACAGGATATGAGTGTAGACCTATAACTGGAGGAGTTTCCTTTCCTGCAGGTGAGAATAGCTAACTGGCTATGGTGAAATGGCAGATCTTTTCAAGTAGTACAGCCAGGCTCCCTGTGGTGACATAGCCATCTGCTTAGCTGCAGTGGCCATGATGCCTGTAGTTAACACAGTTTTGCTGTTTGGTGCTCAGACGTTTAGAGAGCTGTGTGAAGCCTTTACTCAAAGCATCTGCAGTCATCACTGAACACTGTGTGATGGTGTGTCTGCCTCTGCTGTTCTCTCCAGCAGCTGCCATGCTGATGGGCATTTGCCTGTCCCCATAGTCGGTAGACCAGCCCCAGCACTATTTTGACAGTAAGTGACTTCTTGGTTGTTTTCTTAGTGTTCTGTCTTCATTCTCCTAAAAGTCTGACTGTACTTCATGGGCAACTGACTGAATGCTGATTGTCAAAGAGAACTGTTAATTTCAGATACATTTCCATCAACTTACCCACTGCCACCTTGTTTGAAAATCTCACACTTGTTGACGGTGCATGAAACATACGACTTGAGATCATACTGAGAGGAAAAGTAAATGGTTCTTTTGAAATAAAATATTACAATATTAAACATATCCTTTGTATAGTATAGAAAAAGGGGTTCCTTGGGTGACAAAACTCTATCCCTTCTCTCTTAAGCATAAACTCTCTACAAGTTAGCGTAAACTATCACTAACCTGTCTGAAAAAAACTACTTGAGTTTAGAAATGGTTTTTCCTGTTTACAATGACTCAATTTTAATTTATCCTAACAGTTTGGAAGAGCACCACCAGCATATCCTTTTCGTTAGGGAAAGGATAAAACTATCTTCCTTATTGTTCATGTTTTTGTTGGTTCATTCTTTCAGTCATCAATCTACAAGTTCTAAATGAAAATGCGCTTGGCAGGAATTCTGCTTATCTTCCCCTACAGAGAAGATGAATACATAGTCTTTGCATTTAAGCAAACCTCAATGTTTGTGGAATGAGTGAATGAATGAATAACTTTTTTCTTTCTGGTTATGGAGAGTTTGAATATTGGGGTAGGAGAAATGTTGGATATTCTTTTAGCATAAGCAGATCAGAGCTTCTACATAGGATAATAGCAAATTCTACATTATATTTCCATCTGAGTTTGTCCATTCACAGAATCAGAAATAATGATAATAACAGCAATAGTAAATGGTAGAAATGGTCTTACAAGACAGAGACCTGAATAGGTAAACACTTTTTCAGAACTGCAAACACTTATACTTAGAAAGTTGAAGCTATCACTTACCAGTCCAGAAAAGCAAAGAATTACTCTTATTGTCTTTATGATTTTTATATTCTGATTTTGTTCTAGTATAATGGCTGCTGCTAAGTCGCTTTAGTCGTGTCCAGCTCTTTGCGACCCTATGGACTGTAGCCCTCTGTCCATGGATTCTCTAGGCAAGAGTACTGGAATGGGTTGCCATGCCCTTCTCCAGGGGATCTTCCTGACCAAGGGTTTGAACCCGAGTCTCCTGCGGCTCCTGCACTGAAGGCAGATTCTTGACCTCTGAGCTACAGGGAAAGCTCCTAGTATAAATAGGAGGAGCTAATGTTTTTCAGTTGTCCAGGGGGTTTATACATTTAGCAGGCAAGTTGACTGTGTACATTTCAATTCTCAAATATTTTTTGACAATCTCTTATTGACACACTCTGCTGTGTTTTCCGAAGAATAAAAAATGGACAAGGAGATCAAATGGGGGGAATAAGAACGTGTGTGCAGATACCCATAATACAAGACAATGTGATCAATCCTTTGAGAGAAGGGAAAAACAATACCTGTTGTCATATGGTGGGCAGGAGATATATTTGGGGGCTTATTAGAGAAGGATTTAAGAAAGAAAAAATACTGGCCTTGAAACAGACTTTTTAGGGTTTATTCAGTTAGAAATAAAAGTGGAGGTGATTCAAGGCAGAGTAAACCTTAGCATCAAAGGTCATTTGTTCTTTTATTGATCAAACATTTATCAAGCACTTACAGTGCGGGGTTGCAGTCCACAGTAACTTGCAGTCTAGCTGAGAAGAAAGACACTTACCTAATAAGCCCGATGAGATGTGATAAATTTGGGGAAAGTAGTATGTACTGAATATAATGGGAACAGAGAGAAATAAGCAATATATTCTGAGTAGGAGGGGAAGGAGGTTACATTTGACTGGGGCCTTGGGGAATAAGTAGGAATTTTATGGTAGAGGAGAGGGAGAATGGCATTTCAGAGAGAAGAAAGATCATATGCAAATTATTCAATCTGGGGTTTCTCATAATGATTCCTTGAAGCTCCTCTACCAAAGGAGCAAACTGGTTTGCTTATAATAACTACAGGTTCCTAGTCCCTCCTCAGATCTACAATCCCTAATTACAATCTCTCTGAAAGGAACCCAGAATTTACCTTCTAAGCATATTTCTGAGTTTGACAAAAGTTGAAAATTGCTGGTCCAAATGAAGTGCTGTGACTACACTGGGGAAAAAAAGAATAGTTTGTTATAACACAAACTTAAGGCGTATATGAGATGGAATGGCAGAGAGGTGGGAGAGGAAAGATATGTTCGGCAACAGACTGTTTATTTGCAGTGTAGTAGGAGCTGTGAGAGAAAACTAGGAGAGTGGTTGGTGTGAAATCACAGAGAGAATTGAATAATGCATTAATTTTGTTCCTCTGGTAACTGGGAGCCATTGAAGTTTTTGAAGTAGGTGAGTGCAGTGTGTTGGATGTCACACACACAAATACACGAAAGGTTTCCAAAGTTATCATCATGCCTTTCAAACAGTAGATAATTAATCAGTTCAGTTCAGTTCAGTCACTCAGTCCTGTCTGACTCTTGGAGACTCCATGGACCTCAGCACGCCAGGCCTCCCTGTCCATCACCAGCTCATGCAGTTTACTCAAACTCATGTCCATTGAGTCGGTGATGCCATCCAGCCATCTCATCCTTGGTCATCCCCTTCTCCTCATGCCTTCAATCTTTCCTAGCGTCAGAATCTTTTCAAATGAGTCAGTTCTTCACATCAGGTGGCCAAAGTATTGGAGTTTCCACTACAACATCAATCCTTCCATGAGCACCCAGGACTGATCTCCTTTAGGATGGACTGGTTGGATCTCCTTGCAGGCCAAGGGACTCTCAAGAGTCTTCTCCAACACCACAGTTCAAAAGCATCAATTCTTCAGCACTCAGCTTTCTTTATAGTCCAACTCTCACATCCATACACGACCACTGGAAAAACCATAGCCATGACTGGATGGACCTTTGTTGGCAAAGTAATGTCTCTGCTTTTTAATATGCTATCTAGGTTGGTCATAACTTTTCTTCCAAGGAGTAAGTGTCTTTTAATTTCATGGCTGCAGTCACCATCTGCACTGATTTTGGAGTCCCCCCACCCAAATAAATTATCTCACTTTTTCTACTGTTTTCTCCATCTATTTGCCATGAAGTGATGGGACCAGATGCCGTGATCTTAATTTTTTTGAATGTTGAGCTTTAAGCCAACCTTTTCACTCTCCTCTTTCACTTTCATCAAGAGGCTTTTTAGTTCTTCTTTGCTTTCTGCCATAAGGGTGGTGTCATCTGCATATCTGAGGTTATTGATATTTCTCCCAGCAATCTTGATTCCAGCTTGTGTTTCATCCAGCCCAGCGTTTCTCATGATGTACTATGCACATAAGTTAAATAAACGGGGTGACAATATATAGCCTTGACATACTCCTTTTCCTATTTGGAACCAGTCTGTTGTTCCATGTCCAGTTCTAACTATTGCTTCCTGACCTGCATACAGATTTCTCAAGAGGCAGGTCAGGTGGTCTGGTATTCCCATCTCTTTCAGAACATTCCAGTTTGTTGTAATCCATACAATCAAAGGCTTTGGCATAGTCAATAAAGCAGAAATAGATGTTTTTCTGGAGCTCTCTTGCTTTTTCCATGTTCTAGTGGATGTTGGCAGTTTGATCTCTGGTCCCTTGGTGGCTGTGGGTGCTGGAGCAGCGGCTGTGCAGCGCTGGAACGGTGGCTGTGCTTCGTTGGAGCGGCAGTGAGGAGATACCTCACGTTCAAGGTCAGAGAAACCCCGGTAAGATGGTAGGCGCTGGAGCGGAGATAATTAATACATGGTTGTTAATCAGATTGCTTTTTTTCCTACAAAGATACACAGAAGATTTTAGAGAACTTTAAAAAATAACCCAAATTAAATGCCTTATATTTTTTGGTTATTTTGGATATTGTCAATAAACATATCGTAGGTTGTCTTTGTAATGTGCATTTAATGATTGACATTTTGACTGTTTACAGCCAACTTGAATATGTATGAGCTGTATATTTAATGAGGTCGTTTTCAGTTGCTTGGGCCATCAAGTAGAGATGGTGGGCAGAGTGAACTAGCCTATAAATCTGTTGAGGGACACACCTAGTGCTGCAGCAGGGTTGTGTGAGCCTAAGACCCTCTGTTCTTTGTTGTAGGACAGCTATTATCTGCTGCACTGGCAGTCTCAAATTTGGGAACTTTAGAATGTTGTAGCTTTGAGGCAGAGAGGGACATAATCTTAGAATGTTCTATAAGCTTCATCTTCCTCTGTGAATTCTGTGCCACCTCCCCCTTGAAAATCATTTAAAAATGTGACCTAATGGCTCCTTTTGTTCTCTGAATGTCCGGAGCCAGTTGTCACTGTGCTCCCATCAGGGCCCTACATTCCTATTTGGAGAATGCCCCTCACCTTTGGCAGAGAGGGACTGTTTCTTACTTGAAACCTGCCAAGGAAGGGTCCTGCCTTGTGGGTCGGGAGTAATAGCCAGTGGCCTGAATATCACGGTGCCCATCATTTAGCTTGTACATTTAGGGCAACTGTGCATCTTTCCACATCTCAACCACAGGAGGCTTAATCTCTGCACAGCCTAAAGAGCAACAGAGACTCTTCAAAGCTCTCTAAGTTTGTGCTGAGGGCTGAGAAAGCAACTAGAGCTCTCTCAGCCAATCTCAAGAAATTCAAGTTTTCAGAGTATGCCTTGAGCATTTTGATAAAAATTTTAATACTCTATTCTTTGTCTTATTCCCCTCTTCAAAAAGGAAGAAAAGGCGGTGGGGTTGGGGGTGGTTGATTAGTGTCCACTAACTGCCATGCAACACAGCTGAGGACCAGTTCTCCACTAACTGCCATGCAACACAGCTGACAACCAGTTCTCCATTAACTGCCATGCAACACAGCTGACGACCAGTTCTCAAGCTTTTCATTGAAGAGTTGGCTGCATACATGTGTCATGGCTGCATACATATGTCGACTTGGCCACACAGGGCCTGATTCCCAAAGTGAAGTGAGTCCCTTTGTTGGCCATGTGTAGCGTGAGGCACTCTGTGTAGTGTGAGGCACTCTGAGTACCCGTTCCAGAAACTCTTCCCTTCTAATAAAGATTGGATCCAAAAAACACAAATAACATGCCTAACCCCCAAGCACACCCCAAAGAAAATAAGGAAACTTCCCAGGGCTTGGCAGGAGGTAGGGGTGGGTGGGATTAAAACATACCAGGATGATCCACGTGGATGATTGATCTCTGGCTGCAACTGCAAAATTTTGTCCCTTGTTATGGTCCCCGATGTGGCCGTGGGAGAGGTAGGCCAACCAGCAGGCCCCTGTGAAGGTGGAAAGCTGGGCTCTGATCCTGATGCAGAAGCACTTCTGTTGAATTGCCCTGAAGAACAAGGCTCATTTTAGAATGCCTGTAATGGAAATATATCAACTGGAAATGAAAATAGTAGGTATCTGGAGTATATGAATCTCTAATAAAAACACCCAAACCTTTCAGGAAGTTCTCTCATGTTTGCAAAACCATTGATGTTGAGAGTAGCTTTTTATGATTTAAACTTTCCAAATGCTGTATATGTACAACAGAATATAAATAAGAAAATAGCTGTTGGGATAATTTATTCATATATATCATATATTATACATCATTATACAGTAAACTTGTGATTTGTTTTAGCATTATGGATATTTCCCCCTCCCTATCTGGAGCAGAGAGTTGTCCTTCTTGACACCCGGGGCCCTAGTGTGGCATGGCGGAATATGTCATTCCTGCTGGGCTCTTGCTGGTAAAACCTCGGCTGGTCGAAGAGCCATTGTTGCTAGGAAATCTTCATGGGTGAGAAACTGGAGTAAGATAAACTAGGGTAGGGAGGTCAGGTTGAGGGCAGGTACATTCCCAGGGGTGTTCATAGATGACTTTCTGTAGACAAAAGCCAATCTGTGCATAAAAATGCATGTGATGGGGCTTTCTTGCCTCCAAATAAAGGTGGAAGGGAGGAGATGGTGAGGAACTACTGCACGAGCACCTTACCCCTGAATCCATATGGGGTCCAGGATCTGCCTGCCCTCTGCAGGTTATTCAGGCCAGAGCAATGTTTATTTCTGGAGTAACTGATGGTGTGCAGAGAGCCCCTCTATGAATATTCCAGACATTTTGTGACCCCTAATATCACCGTGGGATTCTGGAAGGAGTATGGCAGTGATGGAACTCCAGTAACAACTGGAGTCACCACATTTCCTCACTGCTTGGCAGGTTGCAATTTAGAGATTAAATGTGATTTAGGAACCTTAAGGAACAGAGCATTTTTTGCACCTAGGTTTGTGGAATTCATACACACTGTGAATAGCTATGGCTCACAGCAATTTACAGCCATGATTCACCAAGAGCCAAAAGGGCATTCGTCCCATCTCAAAGTTGAGGGAAGAGAAATTCAGAGAAGTCAAGTTACTTTCCTGGGTCACACCCATAATAAGTAAAAGTTGAGGCCTGGGACTCACAATGTCTGACTCTAGATCCAGATTTTTTTCTGTCACATGGGGTTGATGCTAATCTAGCACATTGCCACAGAAGAGTGCTTTCAAAGGTGAGAAAAAACAGTCTCTGTGTTAGCAGCTCCTGGGCCCTATCAGAGTCATCAGCCCTCAAGGGACATTTCATATGGTCTCAAAAAGATCACTGTGATCTGAGAATGTTAGATTTGAAAGGAACCAGGAAGATCACCTGCGTATTTCTCAGTTTGCTAAGTTGCTTCAGTCGTGTCCGACTCTGTGCGACCCCATAGATGTCAGCCCACCAGGCTCTGCCATCCCTGGGATTCTCCAGGCAAGAACACTGAAGTGGGTTGCCATTTCCTTCTCCAATGCATGAAAGTGAAAAGTGAAAGGGAAGTCACTGAGTCGTGTCCGACTCTCAGCGACCCCATGGACTGCAGCCTACCAGGCTCCTCCGTACATGGGGTTTTCCTGGCAAGAGTACTGGAGTGGGGTGCCATTGAGCAAAGTGGAGCCCAGAAGGCTGGTTTGAGACAGAATCAGTGCAGGAACCCAGATGTCGTGTCTCCTAACTCAGGGGTCTCTCCCTGTCACCACGGAGTCTCCCACCACTGGTGAGGCAGCGCAAGACACACTGTGATGTCATTTTTAATAACAACAATAAAGGCAAATAACAGTGCCTCTGAGTGTGTCTGTGAGAAAGTCTGTGGTACTGCTCGGTCACCAGAAAGCTTTCACAGTAAGTTATTTCATCCTAGAGGCTCCTGGTTATTTATAAAACAGACAGCCACATAGCTACTTGCTTTGTTTATGACAATCGCTGTGACACCCTAAAGAGCGAGTGTGGTTTCTGTGGATCGGCAGGCTGAGCTGACTAAGTCTTGATTTATTTCAAGAAAAATACAATACTAACTGGGGCTCTATCCTACCACATACTGCATTAGGACACACCAGAAGAAAAGAACACTAAACTAGGAGATAAAAGATCCGGGGTCAGATTCTGGTTGTATCTCTTAGCCCTCTGTGACTTTAGGCAAGTTGTTGCTGTCTGAAACCTGCTCTTCTTTAAAAATTTATTTATTTTTCAGCTGGAGGATAATTGCTTTACAATGTTGTGTTGGTTTCTGCCATATAGCAACAAGAATCAGCCATAAGTAAACATACGTTGCTTCTTTCTTAAACCTTCCTCCCACCTCCCATCCCATCCCACCCCTCTAGGCTGTCACAGAGCACCAGGTTGAGCTCCCAGCATCATTCAGCAAATTCCCACTGGCTTTCTATTTTACATCTGGTTATGTGTATGCTTCAGTGCTCCTCTCTCAATTCGTCTACCCTTTCCTTCCCTCATTGTGTCCACAAGTCTGTTTTCTGTGTCTGTGTCTCTATCCCTGCCTTGCAATAGGTTCATCAGTACCATCCTTCTAGATTCCATATATATTTGTATTAATATATGATATTTGTTTTTCTCGTTCTGACATACTTCACTCTGTATAACAGGCTCTAGGTTCATCCTCCTCATCAGAACTGGTGAAGCCCCTTCTTATGATAAGTCAGAGAGATGCCACAGCTGTCCTGCCCACCTTGCAAGGTCTCCTTGAAGAGTGTATACTGTATTAAATATTGTGATGCATAGGGAAGGACTTTGTGAACTCCATTACATTGTTTATTCAGATGAATAGAAAAAGAGCTGTCTGGAAAGGGTCTGCTATGAAGCTTCTCTTCCAAGTTTAAGGTTTTGTGTTAAAGTGTGTTGTACATTTTGCATATAATTTCTACAGCAACTCTGTGAAGTACGTGTCATTAATTTTACAGACAGAATTTGAGGATCAGTTTACTCAGTTGGCCATGTGACCACCTGGCAAGAAAAAGAGTTGATCTGAATCCAGTTTATTCTGAGGACTAGAATGCTGCTCTTCTCCCAGAAGAACCTGGGGGCCTCATTCGCCATTGACGGGCCTGTGGCGGCATTCTTCTTCCAGAGGATGGAGAACACACTGGAGAATGGCTGGCGTGGTTGGAGGGGTAGAGATGCTGGCTTGCAGTCACAGTGCCTGGGCCCAGTCAGCTCCTTGCTCTGGACGTTTTGACTCACTGTTGCAGAGAGTGCTTGTGTTTTTCCGTTGTTTATCACAAGAGTGTGGTGTTAAAATCCTCCTCTTTTATAGGCCTTGTGAAATAACCTGAAGTTTACAAAGACATTGCCCTTGATCAGTCTGCTGCTGCAGCCTTATGAGAGCTCTGCTCCTGTAGACAGCACTTATTATTATTTTTTTTAATGGCCCAAAAGAAACCACCTTTAAAGAAGATGAAATGAGACACCTGAAAGGAAATCTGCCTTCTTAGTCCCATGGGTATGAAAAGTAGCTTTTAGGTTTTGATGTAAATTTTGAGAATTGTTTGACTCTTAAGAGTCCAGGGAAAAGCAATAGATTTATATTGGAATCCTGCCTGGAGAGAAATTGCATACCACTGAGTTAGCTTACTGAATTGTGGAGAGTAGGGCTGCCTGGTCATGTAAAAGTTGGAAAGACCTGGGTTCACACATGGGTGCTGTCACTCACCAGCTGTGTGACTTTGGAAAAGTGAACCAACCTCCCTGAACTTGTTTCCTTGGTGTAAAATACAGACTATCATGTCTAGTACAATGACTTTTGAAAGATAGATTACATATTCAAAGAAAACAAATTCAGTTGGTTCCTAGTAGGCTATCAGTCAGTTCACAGTAGGCTGTTTATTTTCCTAGCCCTGTGGATGCTCAGATCCCTTGTCCGTAGTTTTAATTCCATGAATTGGTGTGTGATTTTTGGGCCAGTCACCTCGCACTGGAAAATCCCGTGGATGGAGGAGCCTGGTAGGCTGCAGTCCACGGGGTCACCAAGAGTCGGACACGACTGAGTGACTTCACTTTCACTTTTCACTTTCATGCATTGGAGAAGGAAATGGCAACCCACTCCGGTGTTCTTGCCTGGAGAATCCCAGGGGCAGGGGAGCCTGGTGGGCTGCTGTCTATGGGGTCTCACAGAGTCGGACACAACTGAAGTGACTTAGCAGCAGCAGCACCTCGTTTCTCAAGTTCTTTGTTTTTTAATTGGAAAGAAGGAAGAACGTGGACCAGAATTTTTCTAAAGTTCATGCCAGCTCAAATATCTACATGTCTATGACTGATTATTTTTAACCCTACAGCCACAAGAATTTTGGTAGTTACTACTTGAAATACTTCAAAGAGAACTCTTTTGTATGTCTATGACATTTTCCTGAGAATGAAACATAAAGATTCTATGCAGATAAAACAGGAAAAGGAATACCTTTAATCTAATATCTGGGTATTTCAGCTGTTGCTATAAACTTGCTTGACAACATGTATTTGTCTCACCACTAGACTGTGTGTAACTTGAAGGTAGGTATCTGTATTTTGTGACACAGAACAGAATTCTTAAATCCCAGCAGTTTTTCAATGTGTATTAACTGATTGGCTCTTTTTCAGTTTGTTTGTTTGTTTGTTTTAAACATGTATAGGTGCCAGGGCTATAGTCTTGCCTGGACTGATAAAGAAGTGGTTTTTGGCATTTCCCTAAGTATTTATATTTCTATCAACTCTAATTTATGTGTTACTGACTAATTTTGCAAGCAATATAAGGGCTAGGCCACGTAGAACACACACCATTCTCATTCAGAATTTCTCGGCAGAGATCAAGCCTAAATCTACACATTTGGCAGGTAAGACATAGGCATCATGTTTCCTGTCCCTCCTTGTATCCTTGTCTTTCCTTGGTCCAAATCCTTCATAGCTTCCTTTTTATTAGGGCATCAAATTTACCTGTCATCTGACTTTAACTCTATTTTGTATCAAGTTGGCCTCGATCTTTATTGCAGAGAGCTCTTTCCAACACTACATTTTCTCCTCTGTGTACAATAAGAAAACCCAGCAAAGACTTGAGAACTCTGGTTATTTTGAAGTTATCATTTCAGTAATTGGGAACTGCCTGAAATCCTAAAGGGAGTTGGAGAAATCATAGGCCTATAATATCAGGTTTTTGTTTTGAAACAAAAGAGCAGCATTCAGGAAACTTCCAATGCACTACCAGAGACAACATTTAGAGTGATAAAGGTTTAGCGTTTCATTGAAATGGTTCTCTGGTTATTTTTGTGAAGTCCCCAAACTGAGAACAGATGGTAGCATTTTAAATCTATGCAGACCTTGACATTACAAAGGATGAGAAAGCACTTGATAAAGTCTTTGTGGTCACCATGCTACGGAGTGTCCAATTGGGAGATAAAAGAATTGCATGGACCATTAGCACTTGAGAAATTGAACAACTGTGCGGAGAAGAAAAATGTTGACTAGCGACCCTGGGAGGGCTTCTACTTCTCTCAAAAGGAACTTGAGAGATATAAGATTAAAGAACAGACTAGATTTTGATGTCACATACTTCTGTTCTCTTTCACTGAACAATTTTTTTGAGCATCCACCATGTGCTTGGCATCATTCTAGCACTGTGGGGAACACTAAGGTGGATAAGACAGAATATCTACTTTTGTGTTTAAAAGAACAGAAAATAATACTCCTTTCTTCCCCTTTTATGTTTTATCTTTGAAACCAATTGAAAATAAGACACTCATCATCTGGCAGTCGAAATAGTAGTTTTATTATTTATGAAGCTGGCTGGAGGACACAGACAAATGGACTTGCTAATGGAGACCTTAGGATTCTTAGCCCAGTCTAAGAAGAGTTTGTGTTGGCAGAGTGGACATGCTGACTTAGAATCATTGTTGTCCAGTCTGTCTTGGCTTTTGGGCCCAAACTGGTAGCTTTTTAATTGATTATCTCTACTTTGTGAGATTCATAACCCCTACTAATCAGATAATTTATGTCTTCTTTTATTAGGAAAGATGAGTAGAAGCAATATAGAGTGAGACCTAGAATGTTATATCAGTGGAAGGAACCTCATGGAACCTTTGAGATTGGGGAATAAAGATCTCCACTCGACACACTCCAACTTTTTTCTCCTAACTCATGAGCCTCAACTCTTAAGTTTATGGTAAAATGACAGTGGATTTGTCCCTCTCAGTGGAAGATATCATCAGTACAGCAGGCACGCCACCATATAGCACAAAGCCATGCTTTATGGTGCAACTCCCCCGATACTAGCTACCACATCATATGAGATATCTTCCTGGGACCATGATGGAAAGTGTGGCTGGGTCATTAAATGGCCTTTGAAGAGGGTTAGAGTAGCAACTGAGGCTAAAATGTGCTTCCTGTTTAAGTATCTTTTTAAATTGTATTCTATAATTTTGTCCACGGTTGTGATATAAACCCTAACAAACAAAACTGACATATGGAGATGCTCCCAACTGGAATGCAATCTATTTTCACTACTGAGTTCCTAGGAAAAAATAAAAGCACAAAAATAAAATTCCCTTGTTTTTAAAATAAAGTTCAAATTCACCGAAGACAAAAATGGGCTTAAGGACTTCAGTGGGTAAGATGTGACAGTTTTGAACTTGATACAGGGATGACTTCTGGGCTTGTACATGTCTGTAGAGACATTTTGTACACCACACTTCATGATGTAGTCAGTTTGTAACTTTTTTGCACAAGCAGAGTGCAAGTCAAGCTAGCTATTTGCTGAGCACTTCCATGTTCAGGGCATTATGGGTAATACAGACATGACTGAAGATGTAGCTCCTTTCCCCCAGGGGTTTGCAATCAAGTAAACTAAGTAAAATCATTGACATACAAGGTGCCTCTCTATCTGATTCAACCTAAATTATGAACACAATTTTTCATTTTCTTCTCAGTTCCAGCCACACTGAGACTTCATGTGCTGCTAAAACATGACACCTAATAACACCCTATATCATTACACTGCTGTCTTCCATAAATGACTCCTCGTCTGCCTTTTCAGATAGGTGATAGCTAAGAACCAGTTCAAATATCACTTCTTTGGTTAAAACTTTGTTGGTTTTCTGGAAAGAGATATTCAGACCTTCCATTGAGCTCCTCCTGTATTTTTTTCCTACCTCTATTATAGAACTTGCTGCCTTTAGATTGAGTGTCTTAGAATAATAATATCTTCTTGTTTATCTGTTCTTCTGTGGTGTATTGTAATGGTGGCTTTGATTCTTTATCTCTCCTTCTATTTGTGCCCTTTACTATATGACTTTAAGGGTCCTCCCACCAAGAAGTAGAGTCTATTTCCTTGCTCTTTGAGTCTGAATTTGGTTGTATGGCTTGCTTTGGCTAAGAGAATGTTAACAGTTATGACACAGAATCTAGGAAAAGTATCTGAGTATTTCCTGTGTTCTTATGCTTCTTCCATTCCTTGGAGGATTTGTCCCAGTTACACCAGCCAAAACCAGCCTAGATCAGCCAACACCCTCCGATTATCAGACATGTGAGCAAGCCAAGCCAAGTAAGAATGCCTCATGTACATTCCAGACCTACATGCTTATTTCTTTACTAAATACATGCTTGTTGCTTTATGACACTGTGTTTTGGGATTAGATGTCAGGTAGCCATTTTGTTGAAATAAATAATATCCCTTCTTTTCCTCCATTAAATAATTGAGTTTTCTAAGAATAGGGATTAGGTAACATTCTTCCTTTCTCTTCCCCAGTAGTTAGCATAGAGAAGATATATTTGCTTGCTGCATATAAAATATTTCAGATAAATAAGTTTAATATACTTATTATATTTATCTTGTTGAGATAACTTCAAAGTTGATTAAATTTGATATTGAAATATACAATAAATTTTTTTTGGTTGTAGCCCATTTCTTTTCCTAATGTTTTCCTTAGGCTAACTTTTATGATGTTTATATATCATATACCAACATTTGAAGAAGAGAAGACATCTAGGAAATAAAGAGCCAAGAGGAAACAAGGATGAAATGAAAATGTCACTGTTAATCAGCTGGATGACAATGTGAAATAAATAATCTTGCAATCTTCATGTAGCTATCAACCATGATCTGAAAAATATTCACAGCTACCATTTTTATCTTATCAAAATCACTTTTGTTTGACACTGAACTAGTTCAGGTTATTATTAGGGTAAACCCAAATGTTTAATTCCTACTTGCTTGTATACATTTTAATAAGCGTGGAATTCTCAAAGAAGCAGAATCAGATGTTTTTAATATTTTTCTGCTGGTCTCCTAGTAGCAGCCCAAATTGCTGAGAGTTGGGCTTTAGGTAAAATTGATCAGTTTTTGATAGAAGCTGAAACATAATTAGGGTGCTAATTGGAAAGTTGAGAGAGCACTGTGGATAGGAATGGGTTCTGAAAAATGGGTGCAGGGAGTCATGCAAAAGTCTGCAGTTCTCTGTGGGGCTGCCTATGGGTCACAGCCTTCCCTCTGCTCTCGCATACTGCATACCCATTCTGAACCTGCAATAAAAACAGATACTGCAGGTTTGGGGAAAATAATCAAGAAGGATCTGTCCCTTCAGGCAATTATTACTTTCTTTTCCCATTTGACAAATAGGAAGTAAACCTTACAGAATTAAGTTACTTCTAGGGTCTCTTAGATGCAGGGAAAAACAAAGAAAACAGCCATTTTGGTATGACCAGAAAATTTAGCTAGTAAGTTTCTTGTTGTCATGCTGGCTGGACATGTTCTGATCTGACTAAAATGAGCTCAGAGAAATGGTTTGCATGTCACCGGAAAGAAGCCCCATGAAGGTCCTCCTCCAGATCTTTGCAACCTCATTCTTGATTCCTGTCTGGTAGGCAGTGCATCAGGAGAAGGCAATGGCACCCCACTCCAGTACTCCTGCCTGGAAAATCCCATGGACGGAGGAGCCTGGTAGGCTGTAGTCCATGGGGTCGCTTAGGGTCGGACATGACTGAGCGACTTCACTTTCACTTTTCACTTTCATGCATTGGAGAAGGAAATGGCAACCCACTCCAGTGTTCTTGCCTGGAGAATCCCATGGACGGGGGAGCCTGGTGAGCTGCCCTCCATGGGGTCGCACAGAGTCAGACGTGACTGAAGTGACTTAGCAGCAGGCAGTGCATCATAGTATGGGTTCGCATTTTTTTGTTTGTTTTCCATCTGTCGTCTTCTCACTCTGGGGTCATTTATAGTGAGATAGTATCCTCTACCCTAACCCATTTGTCAGACCAGAAAGTGAATTCTGTGATTCTTACAGAAAAGCTAAGTATACTTCAAGGTTTTGTTGGAGGACACTGAATAAGGACATCCCTTATTTATGCTCAGAACCAGTTAGGGCTGTTGATTTTGATTCTCATCTAGACAGCAGTCACATACAAAGGTGGCTTCTGGGAAGAGACCTGGTATCATAAAAATAACATTGGTTTTAATATAAGAAAGATCTGTGTTATAATCTTCACTCTGTCACTTGCTAATTATGCAGTCTTGGCTGGTTACACAGCCTAGCTAACTCTGTTTCCTTATTTGTAAAACTGGGTTAATGTAAGTTTTATGGGTTACTACAAGTCAAGCATTTGTAGCAGGCATTCAAACCAGTTTGGAGTTCTTCCCTTATTCTCTAGTTCCTTTGGTGTCCTCATGACTAAGTCATATAAACTGAGTTGATCACTGGTTGTGAATGAAGAAATGAAAGCCCACTACCCAGAATTAGCACCAAATTTGTCACTATATTTGGTGTTGGAGAAGACTCTTGAGAGTCCCTTGGACTGCAAGGAGATCCAACCAGTCCATCCTAAAGGAAATCAGTCCTGAATATTTATTGGAAGGACTGATGCTAAAGCTGAAACTCCTGTATTCTGGCCACCTGATGCGAAAAACTGACTCTTTTGAAAAGACTCTGATGCTGGGAAAGATTGAAGTTGGGAGGAGAAGGGGACAACAGAGGATGAGATGGTTGGATGGCATCACCAACTCAATGGACATGAGTTTGAGTCAACTCTGGGAGCTGGTGATGGACAGTGAGGCCTGGCATGCTGCAGTCCATGGGGTCGCAAAGAATCAGACATGACTGAGTGACTGAACTGAACTGAACTGAACTTGTCAGTATAACTCTGCATTGAATTGGAGCATCCATCTACCTCAACTGAAGTCTAGGTTCTGACTCCTGGGATGCTAGGGTTGGGTTAAAGTTGGTTGGTGAGAAAGAAACCCAGAGGTACTAATTCATTAGTATTCTCAGACAATCAAGTCTTCCACATCACTGTTCTCCGCTATTCAAGAGGTTAATGACATTTTTAAAAAAATGAATTCTCAAGTGCTTGATGATTTCAGTGAAGTTGGTTGTATAATCTGCTTCACCTTTGACCTGATGAGAAATAAAATGCAGAAATGTAACAGTGATTTAACCCCGACTCTCTTAGAGAAATTTGCTAAAACACACACACACACATGCATGCTTTTGTTATTTACATTCAGAAGAACAATTCTATTTTCAGTCTGAGAGAAGTGTTTTTAATACGTAAACTTTATAACCCATTCCATTTCTACTGAACATTGAACTCCAGAGAAAGTGTTCAGGGATACAGTAAAATCTCTGTGATTTGAAAAAGAAAATACACCAATAGTGAAAGCTATGGGAAGGAGTCCTCACAGATGGGAGACAAAGAATTCTTTACGTATCAAATTTTATAGGATGAGATGCAGATCTAATTTCTAGCTATTGCAGATCACGAGACTAAAACTATTAATATAGGAGATGCTATACTTTCTTCTCTTTGTCTTGCATGCACACAAACAGTTGACCTGGCTTCTGGGAAGCCACATCTGTGTTGACTGTCATCGCCTGCTGTCTACAGAGTTCCAGGCAGGTAACCTGATCCTCTTGCTCTCCCACATCTCACGATGGAGTGCTGTGAGACCTAAGAAGGGGATTATGGCAGAAGGAAAGGAACGAAGGCAGGATTTTTTTTGTGTGTGTGGAGGATTTTTTGTCATATGTGAAATGCATTTAATTCTTGATTTAAATTGTAAGAAAACCAGTAAGGGGTCAGGAAAGAGTATTCAGAGAGAAGGATGGAACTTACTGTGAAGGTGTGATTCTTTTGTACAATGGCACAGGTATGTCAAAATGAATGAACTATTAAATCCAGTACAAACTGATTTTTCCGGCTGAAATTCTCTTGGAAAAAAGCAAGAGAGCCTCAGGGAAAAGGATTTAAAGCAGAAAAAGAAGCCCTTACCTGCCATTTTATTCTCTGTTTTTAGAGTTATGTCACATTAACTTTAATGAGGCAAAATGTCTATCAAGCTTTAGAACTATATGAGAAATTTTAACGGAATGATTATAGATTCAATTCAAAAAAGATACTCTGGATAGTCAGTTAAATCTTTTCTTTTCCTTCTTATTAAAGCTGCCTTTTTAAAAATAGGAGCTTTTGTATTTTGTGCTATGTGACATAACCTAAGAAAAACTTAGACAATCCTGAGGTGAAATTTTAAAGTGAAGAGTTTTGAGAGCTAAAAAGAATATGATGTGAGAAATCTTTTGACAGAAAAATGACAGGCAGGTGTATAGAAAAGACTTATGCATGCTGAAGAAAAAAAAAAAACAAAACACTACCCCCTTAAAATGATACATCATATAACAATGGCCTGGGATGAGTCATTTTCTTTTTATTTCTTAGGCAAAATCTATTTAATGATTTTAACATTTATCCATTAATTTTTTTTCTGCTTGAAGTGTAGTTCAAAACTCTGTATCAATCCTCTGAAGGTTAAGGCAGGTATTTATTAAAAAATGAAAAAGGATTAAAGATTTTCAACAACATGTCACAATATAGAAGAGATGTGCAGTTGGAGACTTCCTGAGGAAATATTTTTTCCTGTGACTCTCCTTGATGAAGGCTTGTAATGATGATAAGCCTGTATTCCTACCACGGAAGGAAAGCATTTCAGAACAAATGTAAGAATTTCCTTCCCAGGGACAAGCAACCAGTTTTGTAATTTAATTCTATTCTGAGCCAATGTCTGGAATTTCAGGAGAAGGGTGAAAAAAAAAAAATCTCCATGGAATTCAGTAAATTGGTTTTAAAGTTTGCTTGTTGGGGGCAAAGGACATGTTCCCCTGAGGGAATGTATAGATTACCTTTCTTACCACCTGACTTGGCTATGTTTGTGACAGCAGAACATGGCACATGAAGGAGAAAGATGGTTTCAAGTGTTTCTTGACAATTATGATGTCAGACTGCATATTTTTAGAAAAATTCTCCACAAAGGAAATATTTAGTTATATGTCATGTTGTTCATCAAATAATATTACTGTGTTATATATAATGGGCTTATATATAATACCTTGTTTCTTTCCATAATCACAGGAAATGTGCAAACTCAATGGCTATTCAAGATATTATGAACTGACCAAGGCATTAGGACTTAGAGACTGTAATTTTCTAATCTCACTTGGGCCACAGCACGTTTTCCTGATTGAAGGTTAGAGCCTGGAATACAGCCTTTGTATATAAAATGTGCTAAGGAGTCTTAGAATGTTAAGCTGATTAAATGACCAGCCCATTAAGTGGAAATAGATTGATATTTAAGAGCTATAAATAATCCCAAAGCCATGCAGTGCAATGACCCTTGGTTCTTTCCAGAGAGATTCAGTCACTCAGTTCAGTTGCTCAGTCGTGTCTGGCTCTTTGCGACCCCATGGATCACAGCACACCAGGCCTCCCTGTCCATCACCAACTCCCAGAGTTCACCCAAACTCATGTCCATCGAGTCAGTGATGCCATCCAGCCATCTCATCCTCTGTCATCTCCTTCTCCTCCTGCCCCCAATCCCTCCCAGCATCAGAATCTTTTCCAATGAGTCAACTCTTTGCATGAGATGGCCAAAGTATTGGAGTTTCCGCTTTAGCATCAGTCCTTCCAATGAACACCCAGGACTGATCTCCTTTAGAATGGACTGGTGGGATCTCCTTGCAGTCCAAGGGGCTCTCAAGAGTCTTCTCCAACACCACAGTTCAAAAGGATCAGTTCTTCGGCGCTCAGCCTTCTTCACAGTGCAACTCTCACATCCATACATGACCACCGGAAAAACCATAGCCTTGACTAGATGGACTTTGTTGGCAAAGTATTGTCTCTGCTTTTGAATATGCTATCTAGGTTGGTCATAACTTTTCTTCCAAGGAGTAAGCGTCCTTTAATTTCATGGCTGCAGTCACTATCTGCAATGATTTTGGAGCCCCAAAATGATGTCTGACACTGTTTCCACTGTTCCCCCATCTACATGATTACCATGTTGCCAATTAGTAGAAACTCATCACAACATTGCCGTTTATTGACCAACTACTAGATATTCTAAAAGGCCCAATTTACTTACATTATCTGCAAAAGAGAAAACAGATGCTCAGAGATATTTAGGATTTTTTCCAAAGTCATACAATAGAGTCAGGTTTGAATCCAGATTTACAGTTTTTCAGTATCCCATGATGTTTCACTGCATCATATTGCCTTCTAAACTGAGAGGAAAGATAGCAATTGAACTATTCCAAACACTCCGAGCTATAGTGATTAGTGTTTATTTCTGTCTCTTGTCCCAGCTGAGATTACCTTGCATGGCAATTCCACAGTAATGTAGATTTAGGCTCTTTCTGTTGGGTTGCTCTGCCATTACAGAGATATGTTGTCTTTGTCCATATATTCAAGGGGACTCAAGACCTTGTCTGCCCTTAGCCCATAGGGGAAAGTGGGCAGGGACATGGAGGAGGGGAGGGAGGGCTTGCTACTTCCCTGTAAGGACTCAATTGCTTTGACTGGAGCCATTGATTTGAGATTACCTTCATGATTATGCCTAATTTCAAAAGAAGATGCAAATGAAGGTTTATTCTGAATAACCAAGAGAACTCATTAATCTAGGAGGCTCTATTATCATGAAAAACAAGGAAAGAGGACTTACACTGGAGTCTACCTGCCTCATTTTGGTGAAGATTCTAAAGTTCCAGAGAGACTATGTACATTAGCCAAGATTACACACAATTTGGTGGCACAGAAAGTCTAGAAAACAGTTCACCTGACCTCCAAGTCTGTGTGTTTTCTAGTTTATCAAATTGGTTCTCCAGCGTCGCTGCTACTGGTAAAAAAAATACTGACCGAATTGGACCACTGGTATGCCAATCGTGTTTATTAACACACAAAACATTCCCAAAGAATCTCAAAGATATTTTATCCTCTTCTTCTCTGAGTTAACTTGAGAATACACAAACATTTGTATGTAATTATACTTCCCTGAATAATGATTTTTTGAAAAGGGTTTTTTTAAAAAGCATTTCTGCGTAGTGGTATAAATTTAGTATGAAGGACTTTAGTTCCATTTTCTAATGGAGAGAAAGAATATGTTTTGGAATTTATTACACTGTGCATTTCCTTTGTGTTGCCTGACAAATCACTGGAATTTAATTTTAATTAAAAAATATTGTGCATCATAGCCAATAATCTATAGCTTCATACTGCCATGTAATTTTTTGGAAAGGAATAGAAAATTGAAATCATTCTTGGGTATTGAAAATGTTTATGTGTTTAGTCTATGGGCCAATTCACTATTTAATTCTGATTTTTGAAAGACCCATGCTTTGTGAGCACAATGCTTAAGAAAAACTTGTATTTATTGTGATACATTAGCAGCTTAGTGCAAAGCAACCCCCCCCCCCCCCAAAGGAATGGCTGAATAGACAATAGATTGTACAGGCATAGTGAGAAAAAACAAAAACCAAAGTGGGACAGGGGACTAACTGTTTCAGCAGCAACTACCAGCTCTCCACTGTCATCATCCTCTCTTCACTGAAGCATCGCTTGTTTTGTATTGCTTGAATGACTTGTGTAAATGTTCATCAATATCAGTGATAATATTTGCTGTGCATACTGTGCTTTATGCCTTATAAAGGCTTTTCCTTTACGAAACGTAATGTTACATGAAAAACCATCCAGTGAGATAAATGGGGAGAAACAGTGACTTCCATTTTTATAGATAAGGACATCAGTCATAAGAAAAGTTACTGTGAAATATGTTGATTGTCACAAAAGTAGCAAAAGGAGGATGCATATTTGACTATGAGTTTACTGTTTGCCATTTGGAGACAAGGTGTTTTGCATACAATTTTGTGTTCTAGAGTGGAGGGGCAGGTTACAAAGGTAGAGGCATGTCATGACTGTGTCTGTGGAAATAACATCCAGTCTAGTGTTTGAATCATTTCCATTGCTAGACTTTTGGTTCTGTGAGTTCTATATTTTTTGATATGAGTAATTTTGAGAATTTTAACTCTAGGAGGCTGGAGTATCCATGTTGAATTTTACTTTTCGACCCTTTGTTTTGCCATGCCCAGAGCTCATGCCATCTACTGTTTCTTGTAGTATTTGTCTCTGGACTCTTGATTATTGATCCATTTTTTTTGCTTGTTTTAAGAACCCTACTTTGTCATGTGTCTCTTCTTTGAAAACCTACCCATGATCAGGAGATGCAGGTCGAAAAAATACAGACAGATACAGGCTTCCCAGGTGGGTCAGTAGTAAAGAATCCACCCACCAATGCAGGAGACATTGGTTTGATCCTTATGTCAAGAAGATCCCTTGGAGAAGGAAATGGCAATCTACTCCAGTATTCTTGCCTGAAAAACCCCATGGACAGAGGAGCATGGAGGGCCACAGTCCATGGGGGTTGCAAAGAGCTGGACACAACTGAGCACACAAGCATAGACAGACACCAACGTAGATGTGAACATTGGAATGCCTGGTTATTACTCTTTATTGGAAGACTACAGTCTGTGTGGTCAAGTGGCTAATACAAGATTTTTCCCATGTGATATGGTTAAAAAAAAGAGGAAATTTTCTTTTTCTCTTTGGATTCATTTGTTTTGACCTCTCAAGAGGTCAAACTTAGCCAGACCAATGGAAATGACCAAATTCTATTGCAAACATGCTGAGGATTAATTTGTTAATACTTTAGCTTCTCAGTTACTGATGCTACCACTAATATTTTTGACTTTTTTCTGCAAGCTGAATGTTTACACTGACTTAGCTTTACTTTGGATCTTATTTGTTCTCTTTGGCAGCTCTCTCAAGACAGAATTTGCTATCAGATGATAAGGCTCAAGAAGTAAGAACTATTGATTAAATTTTAGTTGCTGGCTTGGATGAAATAACTAACTTCCTGTACTCTCTATCCACCATTTTCTCCATGTTCACTTCTTTTCAAATAAGGATTAGAGGACAAAATCATTTTGTCATCTTTATCAGAGAAGAACTGCCATGGTAGAATATAATAGGTATTCCCCTAGCTTTAGGTTTGCTGGGTAGTAGAAATCAGCCTTCACAGAGATCTTTCATCTCCTCAGACTCTAAGGATCTAATTAGTCATGTCATTGTTTTCCTAGTCAAGATGGCAGATTCCCTAAAACTACCCATGGATTTGCTGGCAAGTTGGCTCAGATGGTAAAACGTCTGCCTACAATGTGGGAGACCCAAGTTCAATCCCTGGGTTGGGAAGATCTCCTGGAGAAGGAAATGGCAACCCACTCCAGTATTCTTGCCTGGAAAATCCCATGGACGGAGGAGCCTGGTAGGCTACAGTCCATGGGGTTGCAAAGAGTTGGATATGACTGAGTGACTTCACTTTCTTTCTTTCTTTCTAGTATAGCTGTCCATGTTCTCTGGGCGACTCTGGGGTAGCTGTTGATGCTCTCTGCTTTTTGATAGGAGGTACTTGAATATCTGAGCCTGGCTTATAAAGGGGCTTCCTGGGGTCATGGCTGAATTTTTGGAATTGATAAGTTTGTAAGATTTAGCATGCATCCATGCCCTCTGCCCTAAATCTATTTTCTGAAGAACTTATTAAAAAAGACATACTCCTGGGACCCATTAAAGAGATTTTGATTTGTGAAGGTTTGGACTGAGGTTTAGTAACCTTCATATTCAGCAAATACCCAGATGGATGTGATAATTTTGGGAGCAACTGCCTTAAAGGCTCTACAGCTATGAATGGAACAGATAAGCACCCTGAAGTTGAAAGGATATGTTTCCGCACAAGTTTCCAGAAATTTGGCAGATTTTGAGCTTAGTAATTGGTTGAATTTCTGCTGGGTGTCCTTTTGGATGAGGTTTAGCTCCAGGCAGAGGGTATAGCCTGAGAGGCTATGTTGTATCATTTAGTTCTTGTTAAGGGCAAATGGTCTGGTGATTTCCTTTAGACACCTGGCTCTGAAAGTGATGTGAGACTGGCCATCTTCCCATGGAAGCATCTAGCTATAGGAAAGGTGGTATAAAACATTTTCCATAATGTTGTTACAATAAATATGTAAGACAATGCATACAAAGCAATGAGCAATGTGCCTGGAGACAGTAATGCTAAATAAATGTTTTTGTTGAAGGCAACAGGTGAAGCTTAGTAACCAGCTTTTAGTAATACTTTACCTTAAAGTTTTTAATACATTCTTCAAGCATCTATTAGTAATTATTTGTGTGCTATGATCAAAGTACTCTGATGTGGCCAATGTTACCTGAATAGAAGTGGTGTATATAAAGATGACCTCAAAGGGATGTATAGACCAGCTTTGGTAGGACATTGGCTAAGATGAGGGTTTGGAAACTATGGTTAAGGTTAAGGAGGAATTCAGCATCCTTGATTCTGTGAATGTCTAGTCTCAATTCCTAACTAGGGCTGATGAATCCTCCCAGGTCTGAATAAACGCTGGTCCAGGGTTATAAAAAGGGCAAACTGTAGTTCTCTTATAAATTCTAAGTTTTAATAGTTTTCATAATCTGTTACGATTTTCACTGTCTAAGGGTTGGATAACCAACAAAAATGTTTTGAAAATAAAATTGAAGGATGATCCTTCTTCCCTTATTTATTTAAGAATTCTATTAACCAAAAATTTGGTCAGTTGGGAATA
This sequence comes from Budorcas taxicolor, assembly GCF_023091745.1. Classification (NCBI taxonomy): domain Eukaryota; kingdom Metazoa; phylum Chordata; class Mammalia; order Artiodactyla; family Bovidae; genus Budorcas; species Budorcas taxicolor. Next base: position 154,636,122 of record NC_068910.1, read on the forward strand.
AAAATGTGAGACAAATTCTTAACAAATCTAGGTAGTGTTATAGAGTTGATCCTTGAACAGCTTTGAAAAGCATGAGTTCACTTATATGCAGATTTTTTCAATAAATAAATACTGCAGCACTGCACAGTCCATAGCTGGTTGAGTCCATGAGTGTAGAACCACCAGTATAGAGGGGTGACTATAAAGTTACATGTGGGTTTTTGGCTGTACAGGGACCATTGTCCTAAACCTCTGAGTGTTCAAGGGTCAGATGTACTAATACAATTCCTGGTCTGTGGATGTGGAGCTAAGTTTCTGGAGGGTAGACAATGGGGCTTGGGCATCCATGGATTTTGGTACCTTTGGCAGGTTCTGGAACCAACCCCCCTGCAGATATCAAGGGGCCACTGTGTATTTTCCTTGCTGGTATATGGGGGTGAAAAGGATTTCTTTGAGTTTGATGAATTTTATTGAGGTCTCTCTGGCAAGTCTTCCTAATGAGAGAACACTTCCTTTGACAGTCTAATCAAAACCTTTGCAAAACATATAGGAGTCACTGCCTGAATTAGAGATGGATACTACACAGATTATTCTTCTAAAAGAAAGATTTTTTTCCCTCTATGTCTTTCAGAAGTCAGCGGTGGAGGAGGAAAAACATTAAAATAATGTTAACTAAATCTGAGTTCTCTGGTGCCTGAAAAATCTGCAACCCAGAGATAAAGAATTCACATTTTATTGTAAAGAGACACAATACTGGCTGAAGAGTAAACACAGTTACTTCTGCTTGAAACAGGGTCCTGAGAGAGGAAAGAAGGGTCTTGGAACCAGTTCTATTTCCTAACTGCTCTGAAGCTCCTGCCTGCTTCATTAGCAATGGGCAAGGTAGTGTGTTTAATTAAGAAGTCATTTAAAATAATTTGCAAAGAGCAAGGATGTGTCAAATGCGCAAAGTCCCTCATAGAGAAGCACTTCAGGGCTAAAATGATGAGACTGATGGCAGTTTGGGACCTCAGAATCTTTCTTTGGCATCTTGAAAGAGCACCTAATTAGCACCTGTGGTTCTGTTAAAAATAAAATAAAGGCACCAATGTATAGTCTTGGGCCAGGTAATTTTCAGTGGTGAAACCCCTTGATGTGCTTCAGGAATCCTGCTCTTCTAAATAAACTAATCAAAATGAGGGCAAGTTCCCTTTACAGGGAAATGAATATCTCAAGTGAAATTGCAAAGAAAAATAGCTCAGCAAGTGAAAGAAGCTGCCAGATTTTTAGGGGGGGTAATATCGATGAATAGCAGGTATTCTCTATCAATTTTGTTCTATTTTAGCTTGTACAAGATTTTACCCTGGCACCTATAATGTACTGTCTTTCATGATTAAAGAAAGTGATAGTGGCCTATCACTTCACAGTAGTTTCATTGAAGGGATTTGTGAATCAGAGGGTCCTCTGTTCAAATTTTTAATTTGCCACTCACTAAATGAATGATACTGACTCCTAAAATTCTTATTTTAAATAATGATAAACCTAGCTTTCATTTTTTTCTTTAACAACATGTAAGAGTTTATTCTAGAATTGCTTCATATTATAGATTCTTTGGAGAAGGCAATGGCAGTATGACTTAAATATAATTATTATTTATATATTCAGCATATTTTATCTGATACAAAATATCCAGAAAATCTTTTTATTGAAGTATCTTGATGTACAACATTAGATAAGTTACAGGTGTACATATGATTAATGGCTTTTAAAGGTTATACTCCATTTCTAGTTACTGTAAAGTATTGGCTGTATTCTCTGTATAGTACAGTATATTCTAATAGCTTACTTTACACATAATAGTTTATACCTCTTAATCTCTGCTCTTCCCCTCTTCCCTTTCCCTACAGGTAACCACTAATTTATTCTCTTATCTGTTTTTTTTTTGTTATGTTAACTAGCTTTTTTTTTTTTAGATTCTATCTATAGCTATATCATACAGTATTTGTCTTTCTCTGTCTGACTTATTTCATTTAGCATACTGCCCTTCTAGTCTATCCATGTTGCTGCAAATGGCAAAATTTTATTTCTTATTGCTAAGGAGTATTCCATTGCATATATGTTCCACATTTTCTTTATTCTTTCATGTCCTGATGAAGTCTAAATTTGCCTCCATATCTTCACAATTGTAAATAATACTGCTGTGAACATCGGGGTGCATGCATCATTCCAAATTAGTATTTTTGTTCTTTTTGTATATATAACCAGAAGTGGAATCAGGGAGTCATTCACATGGTAGTTCTATTTTATTTTTTGAGAAGCCTATATTCTGTTTTCTACAGTGACTACACCAATTTATATTCCCACCAACAGTGTATGAGGGTCCCCTTTTCTCCACATCCTTTCCAACATTTGTTACTTGTGTTCTTTTTGAGGATAGCCTTTCCAACAGGTTGGAGGTGATATCTCATTATGGTTTTAATTTGCATTTCCCTGATGATTAATGATATTGAGCCTTTTTCCATGTGCCTGTTGGCCATCTGTATAACTTCTTTGGAAAAATCTTTATTTTTTTTAGCCTACTTTTACATTGGATTGCTTTTTTCTTTTGCTGTTGAGTTGTATGAGCTATTTTTATATTTTGGAGATTAAACCCTTATCGGTCATATCATTTGCAAATATTTTCTCCCCCTCAGTAGGTTGTCTTTTTGTATTGTTGATGGTTTCCTTTGCTGTATGAAAGCTTTTAAGTTTAGTTATGTATTTGTTTATGTTTGCTTTTATTTCTCTTGCTTTAGGAGAAAGACAGATCGAAAAAGATATTGGCAGAATTTATATCAAATAATATTCTGCCTATGTTTTCTTCTTGGAGTTTTATGCTTTCTGATCTTACATTTAGATCACTAATCCATTTTTTAGTTTATTTTTATATAGTATTAGAGAATGTTTCAACTTCAGTGTTTGACATGTAGCTGTCCAGTTTTCCTGGCACACTTACTGAAGAGACTGCTGTTTCTTCTTTGTGTATCCTGGTCAACTTTGGACCACAGTTAACTTCTGGAGCCCCTGTTCTTTTCTGTTGATCTTTGTGTCTGCTCTTGTGCCAGTGCCATGCTTTTTGATCGCTGCCATTCTGTTTTGGCCTGCAGTTCCTGCTGAAAAGCGAGCTATTAGCATTATGGGAATTCCTTTGTATGTTATTTGTTACTCTTCTCTTCCTGCTGTTAATATTCCTCTCTTTAATTTTTGCCAGTTTAATGAAAATATCTTCCTCTTAAATTAATCCTCTATGGCAGTAGTCCCAACCTTTTTGGCATAAGGGACCAATTTCCTGGAAGACAGTTTTTCCCATGGACTGTGGTGCAGGGTATTGTTTCAGGATGATTCAAGCTCATTACATGTATTGTGCTTTATTTCTGTTATTATTACATTGTGATATGTAACGAAATAATTGTGTAGCTCACCACAATACAGAATCAGATCATCAAGCATTAGATTCTTGTAAGGGGCATGCAGCCTAGATCCCCTGCATGTACAGTTCACAGTAGGGTTCCCACTCCTATGAGAATCTAGCGTCACCACTGATCTGACCGGAGGCCGTGCGCAGGAGGTAATGCAAGCAATGGGGAGTGGCTGCACAGACAGATGAAGCTTTGCTCACTTGCCCACTGGTCACTTCCTGCTGTGCCATGTACCAGTCCATGGTACATGGGGACCCCTGCTCTATGGGACTCTGCACTTCCTTGGTCTTGTTATAATAAAGTGTTTGTAAAGTGAATTAAATTAAAGTCGCTCAGTCGTGTCTGACTCTTTGCGGCCCCATGGACTGTAGCCTACCAGGCTCCTCTGTCCATGGGATTTTCCAGGCAAGAATACTGGAGTGGGTTGGCATTTCCTTCTCCAGGGAATCTTCCTGACCCAGGGATCAAACCCAGGTCTCCTGCATTGCAGGCAGATGCTTTACCCTCTAAGCCACCAGGGAAGTCCTTGCAATTTTCTGACTCTATCACATTACTCAAAGTTTTGTGTATTTTGCTATTTTGTTTCTGGTTAAAAAGATTTCAGCATTTCTTATGAGGCAGGTCTAGTGTCCCTCATAGTTCAGCCAGTAAAGAATCTGCCTGCAATGCAGGAGATCTAGGTTCGATTTCTGGGTCAGGAAGATTCTCTGGAGAAAGAATAACCCATTCCAATATTCTCGTTTGGAGAATCCCTTGGACAAAGGGCTACAGTCCATGGGATCTCAAGAGTTGGACACAATTTGGTGCCTAAACCCACCACCACTGTGGATGAACTCTCTCAGTTTTTGTTTGTCTGGGAAAGTTTTAATTGCTCCATATGTGAGTGATAACTTGGCCAGATAGAGTACTTTTGGCTGATGGTTCTTGTCTTTCAGGGTTTTGAGAATGGCATTTCACTTCCTCCTGGCCTGTAGAGATTCTGCTGAGAAATCTGCTGATAGTCTAATGGTGATCCTTTTTCTCTGGTTACCTTTAAACTTCTTTATCACTGATGTTTGACACTTTTAATATGTGTCTTGGAGAAAATCTTTTTGCACTGAGGCAATTAGGTGTTTTCTTAGTTTCATGGACTTAAATATCCAGTTTATTTCCCAGATTTGAAACACCCCACTATTTCTTTAAATAAACACCCCACTCCATCTCTTCTCCTTCTGGGATACCCATTTTCCTAATATTGCCATTTCTAAAAGAATCAAATAATTCTTGCAGAATGTCCTCATTTTAAAAAATCTTATTTTTTTTCCTTTTCTACAGGTATCATTTCTGTGTTTCTATCTTCAGTCTCACTAATTCTCTACTCCTTATGGTCTGCTCTATTTTCAGTGCTTTTCATGCATTCTTCATCTTGTTTATTGAGTTCTTCAGCTCCAGTATTTCTGTTTGGTTCTTTTTTAGAGTTTCAATCTCTTTGGTAAAGTCAAAGTATCCTTTCTGTTCATTACTTTTATTCCTAAACTCATTGAATTGCCTTTCTGAATTTTCTTATAGCTCATTGAGTTACTTTATGATGGCTATTTTGTATTCTCTGTTAGTTACATTGAATATTCCATGAATTTAAATTTGGTTTTTGGAGAATCATCATTTTCTTTTTGGGATAAGGTGTCACTCTGCTTCTTCATGTGCTTGATGAGGTGTTCCTCTGCTGGTGCATTTGAAGTAGCAAACACCTTGCTTTAAAAAAAAATTATTCTAATGATTTAACAGGTTAGAAATTAGAGACTTTTTTTTTTTTGTATTATCTTGTTTTCTAAGAGGTGATTTTATGTACAAGTTTTTGGTTTCTCCTAGCTGAACCTCTGGTTATATTATATATATATATATATCTATTTCCACACTTCACTGCCTCTGTCAGAAGTTCATCTGGATGCCCTCATTGCTGTTTGAACCTGGTCTCCCTGCCGTCATTGCCTGAGGTACTGAACGGTGCTCACTTCGGCAGCGTCCAGCATCTCCTGCTGCTGTCGGTGGGAGGTGGGAGAGGCCAGAGTCACGGGTGCCTCCATGGTTGGAGGCATCGGTTCCCAGGCCCCACTGTGCCTGCTGCCCAGCTGCCTGTGTCTACATGAGCTGCAGTGGGTGGGAAGCCACAGTCCTTTGTGCTGCGTCCCCTGCTGCTACTGGCTCCTCTGGGGCTTGGGGCTCAGCAGCTATAGCTTGAGGGCTGGAAATGCAAGTACAGCCTCCGTTGTTTGCCCCCTTCTGCCTCCTCTCTGGTGTCTAGCCTTCCCATCTTGAGAGGTACAGACGTGTGGAATTCTCTGGCATCCTGATGTGTTGGGCAGAGACATCTTTGTTGAGCTGTGGATGTTTTACTGGTTGTGGATTTAAGGGAAGAGACAAAGGGGATATCTCACTCCGCTGTGGTGCTTGTGTGGCTCTCTACGGTCTCTTTTTAAAAACGTGTCTAATTCTCTGTTTCTTCATTTTTTAATGATAAATACATTCATGCTCACTTCACAGAGCTATTGTGAGGACTGATTATGATATACGGAAGGTACTAAAAATTATAGCTATTAGTATTCATATTGTCTAACTTTGGGGATTTGTTCACTCAACAAACATTTTTTTTTTTTAAAGAAAGTAAAGTGAAAATTATTTAAGTGAGAATATACTCCCAGAGGAGGCTTCCCAAGTGGCACAGTGGTAAAGAATCCACTGCTAGTGCAGGAGACACAGGAAATATGGGTTTGATCCCTGGTTTAGGAAGATCCCTGGTGTAGGAAATGGCAACCCACTCCAGTATTTTTCCCTGGAAAATCCCATGGACAGAGGAACCTGGCAGGCTACAGCCTGTGTGGTCTCAAAAAGTTGAACATAACTGAGTGATTGAGTGCACACACGCACACACACACACTCACTCACTCTCAGAGGGAGAGTGGGCAAACAGGTGAGAGCTGCTGCTATGGTCCTCCTTGGCTCACCAGTTATGAGGGGCATATAGATGAAGGGGCAGAAACAAACAGTTTTTGAATGCTTGTTATATCCTGGGCTCTGTATGGTTTCTGAATGGTGTTGTTATTAACATCTATTTGACATTACTTTGTCCTTGTGGCTCAGATGGTAAAGCGTCTGCCTGCAATGTGGGAGACCTGGGTTTGATTCCTGGGTTGGGAAGATCCCCTGGAGAAGGAAATGGCAATCCACTCCAGCACTCTTGCCTGGAAAATCCCATGGACGGAGGAGCCTGAGAGGCTACAGTTCATGGGGTCGCAAAGAGTCGAACACGACTGAGCGACTTCACTTCACTTGTCCTCTAAGTCATAATCAATGAACATATGTGGAAAGAAAATGATTTTAATATTTAGTCTAGAAAGATATTATTTTATGATACCAGTGGAATTGGTAAAATTTTTCAAATTATGGCCAGTATTACCAGGTTTGGATGCTCCTGTAATTCACTGTCCCAGAGTACTCTTGGAAGAATAGAAAATGGCTTTCTTCTTCAAAGAACCAACCTTATTAGCATTGAGGATATTGCCCTGAATATGCCATGAATACTGGAGTTCTTCAAGGTGAAGTTTCTAATTGGGTTAGTCAGGACCCTCTCACTGAAATAATTCTTTCACTTGTTATTTTGAGCAAAAAAATTTTCTATAATTTGTGTTAGATTTATATAATCTGTGTTGTTTATTTAAAGCTCAGACACAAACACACAGCTTATACCATCAGTGGAATTACTATGGATACAGATTCTACTCTGATTTTCATCTTAGTGAAAGGACTTGAGAAGCAGATTACTTTGGACTAAATAAAAATGTGATTAATATTCATTAGGACTTTTGCTAACTTTCCTGGGCAATTAAAAGAACTGGTTATATTCTGCTTTACTTTTCTCACTGGGAGATCACTATCTTTTACCTACTAGGATTCATGTTGTGTTTTGTTTTGTGCTTAGTTGCTCAGTTGTGTCTGACTCATTGCGACCCCATGGACTGTAGTCCACCAGGCTCCTCTGTCCATGGGGATTCTCCAGGCAAGAATACTAGAGTGGGTTGCCGTGCCCTCCCCAGCAGATCTTCCCAACCCAGGGACTGAACTCAGGTTTCCTGCATTACAGGCGGATTCTTTACCATCCGAGCAACAGGAAAGTCCAAGAATACTGGGGTGGGTAGCCTATCCCTTCTCCAGAGGATCTTCCCAACCCAGGAATGGAACTGGGTCTCTTGCATTGCAGGCAGATTCTTTTCCAGCTGAGCTATCAGGAAGGCACATGTTGTGTTTTAATCTTATATAGGTAACACTAAGCAATGGCTGTCAAATCACTTCAGGCGAGTCCGACTCTTTGCCACCCCATGGACTGTAGCCCACCCAGCAACTCTGTTCATGGGATTCTCCAGGCAGGAATACTGGAGTGAATTGCATGCCTTCCTCCAGGGGATCTTCCCAACCCAGGGACTTAACCCTTGTTTCAGACATCTCCTGCATTGGCAGGCAGGTTCTTTACCACTAGAGCCACCTAGAAAGCTCCAGTTGCATCATAGTCATCTGGAAAGCTTGTTAAAATATAGATTTCTGGGCCCCACCATCCAGAGATTCTAATTCACTAGATCTGAGGGTGTGTGGGCAAGAATGTGTATTTTGAACAGGTTTCCAGGTGATGATGATGCTGGTTTGGAGGCCATACTGTGAGAACCACTGGATAAGAGTAATACAGTCTAGTTTTTGTCAGGTGCTTCAATTACACTAGTACAGGCTGCTGCTGCTGCTGCTGCTGCTAAGTCTCTTCAGTCGTGTCCGACTCTGTGCGACCCCATAGACAGCAGCCCACCAGGCTCCCCCATCCCTGGGTTTTTCCAGGCAAGAACACTGGAGTGGGTTGCCATTTCCTTTTCCAATGCATGAAAGTGAAAAGTGAAAGTGAAGTCGCTCAGTCGTGTCCTACTGTTAGTGACCCCTTGGACTGCAGCCCACCAGGCTCCTCCGTCCATGGGATTTTCCAAGCAAGAAGACGAGTGGGGTGCCATTGCCTTCTCCGAGTACTAGCTAGTACTTGTATAATACTTGATGACAAACAGTTTTCTCATAAAGTCTCATTTTATCCTCTGGTAATCTTGGGAGGTAGGCATTATTAGATCTGATTTATAGATTAAGACTGCTAACAATTTCTAGTTTTTCTTTTTTAATAGGCTGTGAGTTATTTGAGGCCAGATTCCATATCCTACGCAATTTTCTATCCTCAACATGTAGCAGGGGTCTGGGAATAAAGGTTTGTAGAAAGAATAGGAGGATTGGCTCTGGAGTCACACAGAGTTCATGGCAAAGCTCAGTTTTGAATCTGGACTCAGTCTAGTGCTTTTCTACTCTTGGGTATACAAATCAAAAAGCAAATTTGCTTGCATACTTGAGAAAATGTAGTAGCTTTTCTGTTTTTTTTCCCCCCCTGAAATCCTGGGTTTACAAAATGAGGTAGTCGATGTGCCAATGTAAGTAGAATTGGTTTTGAACTGTAGTGTGCTGGAGAAGACTCTTGAGAGTCCCTTGGACAGAAAGGAGATCTAACCAGCCAATCCTAAAGGAAATCAGTCCTGAATATCCATTGGAAGGACTGATGTTGAAGCTAAAGCTCCAATACTTTGGCTACCTGATGCAAAGAGGTGACTCATTGGAAAAGCCCCTGATGCTGGGAAAGATTGAGGGCAGAAGGAGAAAGGGGTGACAGAGGAGGAGATGGTTGGATGTCATCACTGACTCAGTGGACACAAGTTAGAGCAAATTCTGAGAGATAGTAAAGGAGAGGGAAGCCTGGCGTGTTGTAGTCCATGGGGTCACAAAGAGTTGGACAGAACTTAGTGACTGAACAAAAACAATGTTAACCACTGATGAACAATAGATCAGTGATGTTGTACACATTTATTCTGTTCTCTTTCATTGTGATTTCTTTACCAAATGCTTTGTGCAGTAGTTCAGAACAGTAGAAATGATTGTTCAAGCCAAAACCATAAAAAGTGATCATAATAATCAGTAGGGAAAGTTACACATCAGAACATTAAGTATTCTCTTACTGTCAATTATAAATGTATAAGAAAACTTAAAAATGACTAAATTCACCTGATACATTGTAACTTGGAACATGACAAATGCTTGAAATTATTTGAGAATTGTTTTATTTCTTTCTAAATAACTTATCAGATGTAGTTTGAACAGTGTTTGCTTTCTCATCATATAACTTAATATATGGACTGAGCATCTTTCAATGCCTTGGAAAGTCATCATACTCCTTTCTAAGTTTAGATTGGTTTCCAACATTTTATGCTTTACACTTTGGCATTGTAAATAACCCTGAGAGTTCTTTTAATGTGAAGATTTTTGCTGGTGTTACTTCCTCTGGGTTATCTTCATCCTTTCATGTCAACAATTTCCTCATTTATATTGATAAATTCTCCTTCATTAAGTTTCTCTGGCCTCACAGCCGGAGTCTTTTAAATGGTGGCAGTGTCAGCCTCCCCATTGTCAGTTATTTCTTCTATATCTCACTGGAGTCTGGGTATATATTTTGCAAAAACATCTTTATCTGAGCTAATACTTCAACATGTGGCTTCAGATTAATCAATTCATGCCGACATAAAAACAGTGTTTACTGGCAGCTAAAGGTCTTTCTTTAGGCTCCTAGTAATTATGGTTTTCTTTTGATGTGGCAACTGGGTTCATTGCTTTGGCCTGAATGGTAGCCAAGCTGATTGGGATTTGTTTTTAATTACAGTCTTCAAGCCAAAGTAGAAGTAAATGTCTCCCTTCAATGACATAAAGGAGGTTTTCTGTTTCTAATGCAGTTTAACTAAAAAAATGTCAAAATGAGTTTACCTTGCATTCTGTATTCATTGGACCATTTCAGTGTGGGTTATACTTTATCTTCTTGCAGGCCTAGGTCTCAGCGTGTCTTTGTCAGCATTTTCTAATCATGTATAATTTTACTTTGCTTTGTATTTGCTGCTCTTTCATCTTTGTCTGCCAATTCCTTCCTTTGAGTATCCATTTTTGTAAAATATCATGTGGGTTTATCGCTTGTCAACAAGGAGGCAACACAACTACATGCTTTACTGTCTGTGTGTGACCTGAATGATAGGTGTGGTTTGATGAATAATTGACAGAATGTGGAAGAAGTGATGTCGTGAATCTTTGATCATGATGCCCATTGGTTTCTATGTAGTGGTTTGTAGACTGAAAACCTAGTAGTGAAGTTTGGACTTTATGCAATTACTATACTCACAGTTTTTGTATTGTGTCTGAAATTTGGGCCATGCTATTAATATTATTTAACTGAACTATGATAAATGAATTTCATGCTTATTTAAACTGTGCAGTGTGAGAATTCCCTAAAGTAGAGAATGTTTATCTGCATATTGGATGGAAAATATAATTTTGAAGCCATACCTTGTAAAACAGTTTTCTCCAATATTCTCTCAGTTGTTTAAAGAAACAAGTTTCTTTCTTTGGGCCCCAGAACAACTGATTAAATTAAGAAAAATATGACACACATATTCTAGTATAGCTTAAATATATATTGTATTGGAGAGAGGGAGGGGGAGAGAGAGATCTATAAATTCCATTTGTTTTTTAAATTCAGTGTAACATAAATTATTTAAAAGTTGGATGGGATATATGAGGATTGTAGAGATCATTTAAAAGTTGGATATATATGCGGACTATGTTGACATTTGAGTATTTAAGATTTGTGCTATTCTAGCCTTCTTCTTATGTTTCTTCCCTCCATGAGTATTTCAGTTGTATAAATAAAATAGACAGTGCTCAGTGGTGACCTAGGTTCCTTGAAGGAGGGGAAATTTGAACTGGCCTAAGAGATCATTTATCTAGGTCCTTGAGTTTTCATTTTTTTTTCTGTGTAACGACTTTATGCAGTGTGTGTTGCCCTGCTATGATGGAACAGCTGAAGAAGTTTTAAGGTATTCATTCATTCACTGACAAGAATGGTACTTGGTACATAGTTGGCATTTTATAAACACATACTTTATGGAGTCCCTCCTGGCCCATTAGACTACAAGAATAATTCACACACTATCCTTTTGGGCACAGAAGAAACCTGCCTGTGGCATGTGTACCTGCATGCCCAGTCACTTCAGTTGTGTCCTACTCTTTGTGACCCCATGGACTGCAGCCCGCCAGGCTCCTCTGTTCATGGGACGTTCCTGGCAAGAATATGGCAGTGGGTCACCATGCCCTCTTCCAGTGGATCTTCCCCACCCAGGGATGAAACTGCGTCTTCTGCATATCCTGCGTTACAGGCAGATTCTTTACCGCTGAAGTCACTGGGGAAGCCCCCCGCCCCCAACCCTGATACCATGACTTTTTGCTAAATCTCCAGTACTGTGCAACGATAATACTCAGGACACTTCTAATTTATTCAGTGCATCCAATATACTGTCAGCTCTATTAGACCTTTGCTGACATTACTACTGTAGTTCTCTGAAGCCAGGATTCAAGACAGAGGTTCCACTTTCAAGGCGATTCACTTGCATATCTGGAAAGTTTGGTTGGCTCTTGTATAAGGGCCTCTGTTCCTCCTGCTGAGCCTCTCCGTGGAGCTATTTGAGTGGCCTTACAGTATGGCTGCTGGCCGCCCTCAGAGAGAGTGATCTGAGAGTGATCGAGACAGGAGCTGCAGCGTTTGTTATGTCTAGCACTGAATGTCATGCATTGTTACTTCCTTAGTATTCTTAGTTTCACAGGGCGTGATTCAGTGGGGGAGGACCCTGTACAATGTTATCAGTACTAGGAGGTTTTATGTTTATGAGACATAAATGATCATCCCACTTTATAGATAAGTAAACTGTGGCACAACTAGTAAGTGGTAGAACTGTGATTTGAGTGCAGGCATTCTGGCTCCAAAGTTCATATTCTTAATCATCATGTTATCAGGTAAGTTAGAATTCAGTATTGACTATCATTATTAGATACTGTTTGCATGTATGCTGGGTATTATGAGCTCTTTGTTTTATTTTTACTGGTCTGTTTTCCATTTCTATAGCAGCAATATCATACTCTTTTTTTTTTTTTTTACCATAGATTTATAACTTAATATCTTGGATGATTCCCCCAGTTCATTGTTCTTTATGAGATCCTTGGGTATTCTTGGATCACTGTACTTCTATATTCATTTTAGAATAATGTGTAGTATTCCTTGAGAAATCATGCTGGAGCATTGATTGGAGTTGTACTGAACATATAGATCAATATTAGAAGAATATGATTATTTTGATTATTATGATTATTTTGTCTTCTTTTCCTCAAACATTGGTTCTTAAATATGACATATATGTCCACTGACTGTGCTATCATTTCACAGATCTGGTGACCTTTCTGTTAGTTGATTCAGGTCAGTGCTTGGCCATGTCAGCTTTCTTTTAGTGGTAGTCACTTAATCTTGTAAGAAGTTGTTTGCAACATTAGTCTTTGCTTGTCCTAGTTTCCTAATTTAGGAAGAACATTGCCCCCACTTGTATTTTGTTATGTGGTAAGCTGCAGTTCTTGGACAGTTCCTCTCATTCTTACTCTTCTATTTTTATAGCCCTTTATATCCTGAGAATATCCTGAGATCACTTCAACTTTTTACTTATTGTATCTATCCACCCCAAAGCCCCTTCTTACCTCTCCAGACTACTGGGGATTTAAAATAGATTTTGTCAGATCTGCCTGGAGAAAGAGTTGGGAAGAGGATAGGAAAGGGAGAAGTATGTTGTGAAAGGTCGGACAAATGGGTGAAGGGATAGCAATAGGTGTTTGAGTGATGAGCCCTAAGCCAGTGACTGTTGCCACGAAGGTTCATTTGTGTGCAGAGCCTTGAGTGTCTTTTATCCTTGGAGCTCATACTTGTAATACTTCACACTCCTCATCTCACATGTCCTCACTCTCTTGGAGTGCCTGGTAACCCATGCAGAAGCAGGACTGTTAGCACATATCTGTCCTGCAATATGAAAGCACATTTCTTTTGGTTCCGCTTTATGTAAATGACATTGCATTATTCTTTAATCCATTGACTAAATATGATCAGTGAACTTTTTATTTATGATGAGATTTCATAAATAAGAAACCCAGCTGTGGAGGGAGGAGGCAAAATCCTAAAGGTGACATTAATGCTGCAAGTTCTTAGGTATCCTATAGGTCCTTGTAGAGGTTATTTAGATAATGGCTCCTCACTGAATCAAAAGATGGTATTTAGAACTCAGCAATGACTTTTTCAGGGCTTCCCAGGTGGTGCTTATGGTAAGGAACCCCCCTGCCAATGCAAGAGAGATAAGTGATGTGGGTTTGATCCCTAAGTTGGGAAGACTTCCTGGAGGAGGGCATGGCTACCCATTCCAGTATTCTTTCCTGGAGAATCCCAGGGACAGAGGAGTCTGGGCGGCTGCAGTTTATGGGTTCACAAAGAGTTGGGCACAACTGAAGCAACTTAGCATGCATGCATGCAGTAACTTTATGAACCCTCAAATCTGCCTCTTTTTTCATGTATAAGAAGTCTCCAGTGAAAGGGGTCTCTACATACACAAAGCTAGCACTTTTAATCTTAATTTTGCAAGGACTCTGATCTTAACCAGAGTGTTTAAAAATATACGTTAATAATGAAATTCAGTAACCTAGGGAGAGTCGTATGGAGTTCTAGCAGCTGAGCCATTGTAGACAACATTTCTTGTGAAACTTTAATGCTTATACTGCTGGGAAGGCGCTGAGAGTAAGGTTGTCACTGGGTGAAGTGTACCCATTGATGTTCAATGTTTACTGGCATAATGGAAGCGCTTGGGAACAAATATTCCCTTGTTTGTGTTAAGCCTCATTTAGAGCCAAATCTTTCTTCAAATACTCTATTCTCAATCAAATTTTTGTTAGAAATGCAGCAATTCTCTAAAAGAGCAAATTCTGTATGTATCTAAAAGTATTTGCTGTTTCAGTGTTGTTTTTTTTTTCTTTTCCCCCAAGAGCAATTCTTTTTACTCTCTCAACCTTCTTTCCCTCTATGTTTAGTTCGTATCCTTAGGTGAACAGAAAAGATGGAACAAAGAAACAGTTTCCAAATTTATGCTTTTGGTCAGATAATTGGCATCATAAAGAATGGAAACTTCAGTGCAGCTTTGAAGGCATGGCTTTCATATGTTTGTGTGATTGGGTGCAGAGCTGAAGTTCATTCAGTGCAAATTGTAGCTCTCTCTTTTCACTTCTGGAATGTAGCCCATGAGTAGAAGCTATATCGGGAATTACCTTCAGTTCAAAATCTTTTCTTGAAAATCTTTTTGCCTCTTTAGGGCTAAACATTTTTGTTCTGAGGGGCCTAATAAGATGAGTGAGTTAGGTGTCTAATGCTTCAGTAAGCATGACTTCCCCTCGGTGTAACACAGACAGAAATGGGGCCCAGCCTTGTCTCCTGGTGGGTTTTCAGTTTGGGTTCTTTCTTTTGGTATATAAGAGTACATGATATCTTAAATCCTTCCTAGGCTTCTCTCAAAAGTCATAGATAGCCTGTCATCTGTGGACTAGCAGAATTGGCATCACCCTGGAGTTTGTGGGAAAGGTTGCCTGTCAGGCCCCATCCAGTGTACTTTTACCAAGTCTGCTGGCTGATCCATCTGCCTATTGTAGTTTCAGAGGCTGTTCCATGGGAAGTCTGTGACTGCCTTGTTTTAGATTAAAAACAATGAAACCAACACCGACCAACCAACCAGTCAAACAAAAGACCTTAGGGATTTAACTTATCCTGAGGTCTCTTCTGTATTATAGGATCTTGGGGCTGGGGGAAAATCGAATGCCCCCACCCCAGTATCCAGTATGTCTCAATACTGCTTGTCCTCTAAGCAGCTAAAGCCCTAGGGGAAGGCTGTTAGGTTTAACATCAATCTCCTGGCTCAGTGAAGATGTGCCAAAACTGACCTCTGGTTCTGTGCTTCTTTGTCTTTTTCAGAGTAGCACCACGTACACAGAGCCAGGCTTGTGCTCACTGTGGTTTCCTTTTGTGGCATGTCACATTCATGATGCGCCTTTGTACTTTCCATTTTTCACAGCATCCCAGAGCAGGAGGCAGGCAGGCACCACTGCCCCTCTGCTGAGAGCTAAGAGGCCACAGCAGGTCACAGCAGCTGAAGAACTGACCAGAAGTCCCAAGTTCTCTGCCTCCAACTCCCGGCCTCCTCCTGCCTCTAGGTGGCCACCGATTTAAGGGGTCACGGACTTCCATTAGGGCTGCATTTACCTTTTGGAGGCATATAAAACCCCTTTTCTTGTGAGATAGGCAGGTTTTGTGCCTGTTCTGTGAGGTCTGAGACATGGATAATATGAAGATCAGTATTAGAACATTTCCTCCGAGAAATCCCAGGTGCCTGGGTAGTGCCACTGGGCCACGTGATCTGTTTGCATCCCATGTGCACCCAGGGAGCAGGATGGTTGCCTGCTGCGGGATTCCTAGTAGGTGCTTCCTGGGCCCCCCGCCCAGATCAGCTGCACCTGACGGCCTCAGGGCTGGCGGTGAGGATGCTGCTGGCTTTTCCCTCTCAACTTGCTTTCTTTTATCTTCTTTCATCTTGGGAGATAAGATTCCCTCCCATACTTGGTACTTTGCCAAGTCCACATATTTTGCTTGTTTGAAAAAGCTAGAATCAATATTTGGCTACCCACTCATCAGGCTGCAAATACATTTTTATTTTCAATTCTTCCTTTCACATAGGTTCTGTAGGGGGTCTCCTTTTTTTTTTTTGCACTGAGAGGAAGAACCTGCAGAGCTGTCTCCTATGGATACAGGACTGTGGCTGAGATGCATTTCTGCTCTTTAGGACCACAGTGTCTGCTGGGCAGAGCAGCTGGAAACTGAGCAATTAAACATCTTGTTGGCAAGATGTTGAAACGTGAATCATTAGCAGGTATACTGCTCTTCTGACCCACAGCCCCTCTCAAAGCCGATTAGAAAGCTATTTCTGGCTTGCTTTGCCTCCATTTAACCATGCATTTCATGCTTTCTAAATTTTGATAATTTGTCATGTCCAGCTAATGAATCTGTCAACATATTGGAGCAGAGTTGAAAGAGGAAGGTTATGTCAAGATTTTGCAGCTGGTCAAAAACAGCAGTAAGATTCCCTTCGAGTCCAGATGAGAGCTGGTGGTCTGGGAAGGGTCTTCCCCAGGGAAAGCTTGTGGAATTCCTGCCACATATCAGGAAGGACTATTGTAATCAGAATTGCTGAATGGTCTTGGGAACTTGATTTTGCAGTGAGATATTTTCTGTGATCTAGAAGGTGCTTCTCTGAATTTAAAGCAGACCCTCTGTGGCAACTCAGTCTGATTTTCCTCCAGACAGGTGTGGGCAAAGGGAGGAGAATTCTGCTGTTACTCTCACTGCATGTGTAGCCTTGAGGTTTAGCAATTCGTGAGCAATATAGCCTATTTACCTGCCTTGAAGAGATAAATTTGGTACTCTGTACACAGTAGGCATTCTGGAAATGTTACTTGACTAATGATTTAGTTTGTTTCTGGGACCAAGTTGGGAAAGAAATGTTGTTAGCAGGCATAGGCAATAGGAAAGTAATGGCTGGTGTTTAATAAAAATTCAGGGAAGCTAAGCCACTTTGGGACATCATATGAAATAATTGGTAGATAGAAGTTTTCTTTTAGAGAATCCACAGATGAACTCATCTTAAATGGGTGCTGGCAAGATGTTGATACAGGGTACACCAGTAAAATAGTTAGTTCTTCTTATCTTTTTCCAAGGTCAAGAACTGCTCTACTGAGTGAAGATGAGGGGAAACATTATTATTATCCAGGTATTTTCTTATAGAAATTGTTATTCCCCCTACCCTTGCTAAGGAGACTGTAGAGATACTGGAGCTGGTAGAATCACTCTCTTGCAATTAAGATAACATCCAAATTCTTTTTCTATCATGGTCTGAAAAGCCCAGTATGATTTGGTGTTTTCTTACTTTGAAACCAACTCACATATTTCTGCCCTCTCACTTGATTCCTTCTGGCCCTTTTCCCACTGTTTGAGTGGTCTCATTTACTATCTTCCCATGAGAAGTGAAAGTCTCTCTTTTGCACTATTTCAAGAACATCATAATTTTCCATATAGAATGTATCAAAGCTTATATTTATACTTTCACTTCTTTCAAGCATCATAATTTTCTCACTCATGCCTAACTCTTCGTGATCCCATGGACTGCAGCCTGCCAGGCTCCTCTGTCCATGGAATTCTCCTGGCAAGAATACTGGAGTGGATTGCCATTCCCTTCTCCAGGGGATCTTCCCCATCCAGGGATTGAATCCTGGTCTCCTGTATTGCAGGCAGATTCTTTACTATCTCAGCCAAAGGGGAAACCTAATTTTCCATATAAAATGTATCAAAACTTATATATGCATATATATGTATATATAAGCTCTTTTTTCAAGGTGAGCTACAGAGAATAATTTGTGCATGTGGTCTTATTCCCTATGGAGAGGTTGCCACTGGGAAGTCACTCTGCAAGTGTGGGGACACATCTAAGGGATTTGGGGTACAGTGAAAGGAGGGCAGTAGTAGGCTGGCAAGAGTGGTGCTGGGTGCTGCACTAATTTGCTTTCCTGATTCAGCTCAGCCTGCTGGGTGCAAAATAGGGCCGGTGCCATTTTGCATCTCACAAAGCTTGTATGGGGAATGTAATTGGGGAAGACATCAAGTGTGGCACTTAATAAGTGCACAACCAAATCTTAGTTTCCTTCAGATGGCTGGCCTAGAAAATTCCTTCAAAGAGCTGTTTCTTGAAAGGGTAAGATGGTAAAATACTTCCATATTGGTATACGTGTGAACTTTGCTGGTAGAAAGGTCACACACACCATCTTTGTGAAAAGCAATTTGGTAATATATACCAAGAAACTCAAAACTTTTATACCACTGGTCCCTGTGATTATACCTCTGCCATTAATTAAAAATGTAGGAAAAAGTTTGTATTTAGTGATGTTCATCATCACATTGTTACAATTATAAATTGGAAACATTTTAAAATTCCAACAGTAAGTAAATGATGATGTAATGTGTGATGTATCTGCAAGATGGATTATAATGCAACCGTTACAAGTAATGCTTTCAAGGAGTTGTTAATAACATGGGAAATGATGACAATACTGTTAAAAAGAGTGGACTATAAAATTATATCATCCCAATTTTATTACAAAACGGACTTAGTACTACATATTAAGAATATCTGGGTATTCATCAAAGATTTATTATATGCTGGCTATTGTTCTAAGGGATTTACACATACTGGCACCAGAATAAGCGCTATTGTCGTTCACCTGTACATGTGAGGAACTCAAGGGTTAACCTGATTAGTAATTCTCCCATAAACTTTTAATTGCTAGAACTGGAACTGAAATGTGGGCTCCTAATTTATCTATCTATATTCAAATATACCACCTCCCCATCTCTCCATTCATTCTCTGTCTGTGCAGCAGCAGACAAATCACCTTGAAACAAAAATCTGATTATTTGACTTCCCAGGACTCTTAGGATAAAGGTGAAAATTCTTATTTAACTATAGAGCCTACGCTTTTAACTAGGACTGTTAACTGTTCTCCAGATGATATTGTTTTTTCTCCTATTGGGGAAGTTATGGAAAATTTTTGTTTTCTTTTTTATGTTGTTATGCATTTCCCAAGTCAATTAACATATATTGTGTTTATAATGGGAGACAGGGTGTGCAGGGAAGCAATGGTGGTGATGGTTTCTAAGAAACCATTTTTGTTTTTTAAAGAAAGAAAGCAGAGTACCACAGCTGTGCCCTGAAAGATCCTGGAGGGTGGTAGATGGGGACATGAATCACAGACATTTCACTGGAGCTATAGCTGAGGCTTCACTTGTGACATACAACACCCTCCGCCCCAGCCTCCTGTTCCTATCCCCTTGTTAACAAGAATAGCAGCTTCACTGAGGCCTCTGTAAGGACACTCACTGGAAACTGTGGATGGAAACAGCCCTGAAAGAGCAAACATTATGTTAGGTTAGGGATACCTCACTGCTGAGTTCACTGCTCTCATGGGCTTTGTCTCAGGAAGAGGATCCCCTTCTTAAACTTAACTCCCTGGCAGTGTTGTGGTGTTCTCAGATGTGTAGGGTTCTTAGTAATCACCCCAAATTACTATTTTTCTTCCACCACTTTACCCACTGGACACATACCTATCGAGTGAATTCATGTCTGGCACCAATACTCAGGTATTACCACTTCGGTATTTCTTGGATCCATCCATTAGTCTCCATCTCACGGTCACCATTTCAGTCCAGGTCACCTTCTAGTGGCCACTGCCGGCATCTCCTCACTGATCACCCCACATCCAAATGTCCTGTCTCCCCACCCAGCCACTCCCTCTCTGTCCACACTGCAACAGAAAAATCGTCTTGCAACTCACTGTCATTTTTGATGATGTGTTTCCTAGCAATGTTAGGGTGAAGAACACAATTCTCGGTTCTGCAGAGCCTGCTGCAGGACCTGGTCCTTACTCTCTCCGTCCTCTTCTATCACTGTGCACCGCTTGCCGTGTCTGCTCTGCATGCTCAGCCTCCGCAGAAGACGCTGTCCATCCCTTCCCCTACCCCTGAGGTTTCCTCTGCCTGGAACGTGCTTCTTCATTCTTTCATCAGACTTAGCTCAGTGGCTGCTTCTTCAGGGAAACCCCTCGATCTTCTTTACTAAAGAGTTTGTCTTTATTTGATTTCAGTTTTCTCAATTATATACCCTGAGTATTACTCACTGTGACTGTCATCCTGGTTATATCTTGACATTGTCTCACTTGGCTGTGATTATTTGGTTGCAGGTGTTTCCCCCACTAAATTATAAGTTTCATGAAGGCAGGGATTATGCATGGTTTTGTTCATGTGGTATACTAAGCCTAGCATAACCTACAACACATTAGACAGTTAGTACATGTGTTTTGGATGAAGGCACAAATGCCTACAGTGTGGCAAGCATAGCATCAGATCCTGGTAAGGAAACCTGAATGATGCAGGGGACCTTCTCCCAGGAGCTCACAGTCTAGAGAGACAGGCTGTTAAGTGAGTGGGTTGGTGTACCTGGACATGGTTGCTATGACTGTGGTGTGAACTGGGTCTGTGGGAGTGCCTGGGAGGTGCATCTCAGGTGCAGTGATGGTTTAGGAGAAGGTGGTTGAGATGCGTTTTGAAGAACAAAGAGGATCTAACGAGGAAAAGGCCCGGGAAGGGGACTGTGGGTGGGTGAGGGGCAGGCTCCTTAGAAGAAACAACACAGGAAGCCTGTGCAGATGGGGTCCCAGGAAGGAGGTGTGTGTAGAGTAAAGGGTATTGGTGCCTGTTATTAGTAGAAGTCTGAGCCCTGCTGCCCACTGCATGTTGGTATCAGGGTCTCCAAAGAAAATACACTGCAGTCACTGCAGTCAAGCACTGGTAGGATGTGTTTTACTTAAGTAGAGAACTACATGTATGCTCAGTCATGTCTGACTCTTTGCGACCCCATGGACTGACTGTAGCCTGCTGGGCTCCTCTGCCCATGGGATTCTCCGGGCAAGAGTACTGGAGTGGGTTTGGGTTGACATTTCCTCCTCCAGGGGATCGTTTCAACCCCGACCCATGTCTCCTGCATTGCAGGCAGATTGTTTACCACTGAGCCACCACGTGGAGAAGAGGTGGAGCAAAATCAACCCCAGTGCATAGGTTGCCTACAGCCAGCAGGTCCTGCTGGGCAGCTAGTATAGTTTGGTTGATCTACTCAGCCCCTGTCCCCTCCCAAAAGGGGACAGATGAAACAGTGGGGCTGGCCATATGCTGTATATGTGCACGCTTAAGCAGAACAAAGGAGCACAGGGAAGTTCTTCCTGCACAAGGTGGCAGATTCAGCAAGGCCATGAGGACTCGTCTCTTGGTGGGGATGTTTCTCAGGCCCAAGGTTTATACTTACTTGGCCCAGTAGGGTCAAAAGACCGCATGCAGGGAACTGCTTTCCTCAGCAGAATGGTGTACCCATCCTGTATTGATCTATTACATCATTCTTGAGGCGAAGTCTCTATATTTCCAGGAAAACATATTTTTCAAGGAGCAAAAATTCTGGGAAGATCTTGAACTTTAGCTAATTTCTGAGTGTTAGCAAAGGGTCTTTATGTATTACTCTACTATCATCTAAGTTTCATTTTTATTCAGGAATACATATTGGTATTCAAGTAAACAAATGTTCTCATAATTAATTGCTCCCCTCAATCTCATAAATAATTGGAAATGCAACAAATCTGTCTCCATTAAGCTTGGTCTGGGTGTACTGCAAAAAGCAGGCCTACTGTCTCTAGTCTTTAGCTTCCGGGTCCTGAGTTCAGCTTTGGCATCATATACAATTTCAAAACTTGTTTTTTCCTGTGTTGGTATCTGAGTTTCAGAAAGCTTGACTCCTCCATCTGCAAGTAAAGTAAAGTAAAGTCGCTCAGTCGTGTCCGACTCTTTGCAACCCCATGGACTGTAGCCTATCAGGCTCCTCCGTCCATGGGATTTTCCAGACTCCATCTGTGCCACCGTTGAAAGCATAGACTCTGAAGATAGATATCCAAGGTTCACAGCCTGTTTCCACTGCTTATGAAGAGCGAGAACTTCAGCAAGTTACTTTAACTCTCTGGGCCTCAGTTTACCTTATCTTTAAAGTGGGAACAATATTATTACCATACAGGCATTTTATAAGGATATGTTGATATACGGACATTTTTTTTTGCGACAAACCATACACTTAATAAACTATAATATTTAAGTAGGCAAAACCTTTTGCAAATTCTAGAGGTTGTGGACATGCCTGTAATCATTAATTAAAGGCTAGAGTAATTGTCAGTTGCCTGTGTGATCTTTGAATGGAGTTTTAGGTTAGGCAGTCTTCCAAAAGCAGTTACTGACAAACTTACCAGATGGAGTTTAAACATCTCCAGGTTAGAAGAGGTAGCTGTAGGGGTGGAGACTGGGTGGGAGCTCAGAGACAAAGCCCTTCCTGGACAAGGCAGAAGAGGTGGGAAGAGTAGTAAGCTAGTCTCATGCATGGATCGGTCAAGATCACAGGGCTCCAAGTTGTGTGCTCCCTGCATTTGTATATTTGTGTGGTTTGTACCCCAGCGTAGTAATGCACACTGTGCTCCAGTGGTGTGCCAACTGCCCGATGCTCAGGGTGAGTAAGGCACAGTGTCTGCCCTCTCAGCTCATGTTTGGTGGGGAGCATCTAAACGTTTCCACAGATAACAGTTCTAAACCACATACACTGTGCTAAGTATAGGTAGAAAGCAATTTCCTGGAGAGATGCATTCCAAGTGACAGAATATGAGAAAGCTTTTGGAGAATGTAGCACTTGGGCCCACCTTCTCTTGGATGAGGGATGGAGATTTCAGTAGGTGCTTTCAGAACACGAAGATATGGCAAACAGAAGGTGCAGCTGAAATAAAAGGCTGGTGGCTGGGAATTGAACAAATTCACTTAATTTTTTGGGGCTCCAAAATCACTGTGGATGGTGACTGCAGCCACAAAATTAAAAGACGTTTTCTCCTTGGAAGAAGAGCTATGACGAACATTGCGCATTATAAAGCAGAGAAATCACTTCGCCGACAAAGGTCTGTATAGTCAAAGCTGTGGTTTTTCCAGTAATCATGTATGACTGTGAGAGTTGAACCATAAAGAAGGCTGAGCACTGAAGAACTAGTGCTTTTGAACTGTGGTGCTGGAGAAGACTCTTGAGAGTCCCTTGTACAGCAAGGAGATCAAATCAGTCAATTCTAAAGAAAATCAGCCCTGAATATTCATTGAAGGACTGATGCTGAAACTCCAATACTCTGGCTACCTGATGCAAAGTGCCGACTCATTGGAAAAGACCCTGATGCTGGGGAAGATTGAGGGCAGAGGAGAAGAGGGTGACAGATGATGAGATGGTTGGATGGCATCACCTACTCAATGGACATGAGTTTGAGCAAACTCCGGGAGATAGTGACAGACAGGGAAGCCTGGTGTGCTGTAATCCATGGGGTCACAAAGAGTCAGATATGACTTAGCTTCTGAACAACAAGGGAACACCAAGTAAATCAGGCAAAGAGACTGTAGGGTTAAATGGAGTTACGATCACTTGTTATGTGAAGAGAGTCTGGGTGCTCTCTTTGTTTATTTATTCATGGCACAAGAGTGCACATCTGACTTGCATAATGAAATCTTGACTCAGCTCTCCTCCTTCTCACCCACCCCATTTTGTTTGTCCTTTCTCTCCCCTCAAGTTTATGCTTTGCTGGAATAAAGACTGAATGTAGTTCTCCTGTGATAGGAGACAACTGGGAACTGACAAGGAGGAACTAAAAGATCGTGTCATCAAAGGCAATAAGAAGATTCATTTGAATGGGTATCTAGCTCATAATTCCCAAAGCCTGCTCTTCTGCAAATGCAAAGTAATGTGTGGTCCTCCAACCTGCTGGCCGATGTCCATTATCCTATCGGTCTTCCTTTATCACTTAAGTTCACTCGGTGGTTAACCACTATTTTAAATCCATCTTTCTTTCCTGGAACCATTTTCTCTTTTTACTGGGACAAAGGAATCTAAGCTGATAGCTTCCTGCGAACAGCATGAAAACCTTTTAAGTTACACAGAGTTGATGGATTTTCACCCCTTCCTCTAAATACAATACATATGCTATCCCTGGGGTTCACTTAATGCTTCCCTGCTGATGATGAAACTGCTGCCTGACACAGACGAGGACCCGACACACCGCATCGCTGCACACTCTTGTTCAGATTGCAGTCTAACCAGTGAAGCCGAAATGAAGAGTCTAAGTCCCCAATCCTGTGGAGGCGCAGAGCAATATTAAATGTTGTGCTTGCTGATGCTTCTTCTCTTGAATGTGAAATACATTTGCCACAGCCTCCAGATCCCAGTGTCCTAAGTGGTCGGGTGATTCTGAATTGTGTACCATGGACAAGCTGCATGGGGCTCAGGGGAGAGGCTTTGAAAGAAAAAATGATGTGGATGCTGAATGCCTCCACTTCTGGGAGCGTCCTTAACAAGAAAGTCTGCCTGTTTTGGGCTAGGATGAAGTTGCCATTCTTTTGTTTGCCCATTGGGAAAATAACCCTAGCAGTCAGCCTGTAGTTCTTGGGCTTGTTGCATCTACAATTTTATGTATGAGAAGTCTGACAAGAAATAGTATTAAATGAACATAAAGGACCTTGGATTGGATAGCTCAGAGCCAAGAAAACCAAACAAAACAGACTCAGTAAAAACATGTCTTGTGCCACAGACTATTCTGTGTACCTGACTCGACCACTTCCAATAATGTTTTCACATCTGACAGTAGACTGATTTATAATTTAGAAAATGCTTTCACTGATTTTATCTTGACTGAGTCTTGCCAATGTATCAGGGAGAGAGGCTAGGCCAGAGATATTATCTCCAGGGGACTGGTGCAGAAACAGAGGCATAGAAAATAACTGAGTGGTCCAAAGTCACACAGCTAGTTAGAGGCAACACTATGCCTAAAAGTTAGACCTTCTGATTTAAACCCAATGTTTGTTTATCAATTTGCCTCCTAGTTGAAACACCTTTTGCCCCATAAAACCCTCTGTGGAGAAGGTGCCCTTCCCAAGGTCTTCTGGGAAAATTTCCCTGCCTACAGCAAGCTCCATGTCTGGCTCCTACATTTATTATATGAACCACCAAATCTGGCAGATTTGTGGCTTTTTAAAATTCCCTATTTTAAAAATAGTTCTTGTGTTGACTCATCAGAAAGCAAGCTTCCCAGTGTGACATTGTTGGACACACAGCAAGCATTTACCAGACCCTGACTGACTTGTTATATATTTTTACTAGTATCATGGAAACTGTATGTAAGAACATAAGGAACATGGCTTTACATTGAGTAAAGTGGTACATTAAAGTGACTTTAAAAAATTTTACCTATCACTTTGATTCTCCTAAATGTCATCAACCTGATTAAATACATTTCCTGGCCTGTCCAAATGTAAAATAAAAATATAAAGTTTGGATAGTGGTTTGTAGTCTTTTTTGAGCTTTAAGAATCTCTGAGAATATGTTGCAAATTATGTGTTTGTATGCAAATCTAGGATGCAGACAGAAAGAGATCTGTGGAAGCCCTTCTTGGGCCATAACTAATGGTTTTATGTTGCTGGATGGCGGCCACTTCCAAGCATAACAGAACTGCAACCAAAGGAAGGATGAACGTCAGCTTTCTTGAGATTGCCGCAGTGTTCCATCAGGTAGCTAGCCTTCCACATTTGCCTTTCTTCTTGTCAGTTCTGCGGTTCTTCCTCCTGTATTTTTGGAAAGAAGAGCACTCCTCTAAAAATTCTACTCCTGACAGTCCTTTGTTGTATTCCCACCCCATGCCAGACACCGTGCTGGCTGCAGTGGAGATGCAGGTGTCTTGGGATGTGTTTCCTGTCTGCAAGAGGGTTGCAGTCTACCATTTGTAAAATACATAGCCAGTGGGAATTTGCTGTATGATGCAGGGAGTTCAAACCAATTCTCTGAGACAACCTAGATGGGTGGGATGGGGTGGGAAGTGGGAGGAAGGTTCAAGCGGGAGGAGGCATATGTATACCTATGGCAGATTCATGTTGATGTATGGCACAAACCAACACAATATTGTAAAACTGCTGCTGCTGCCGCTAAGTCGCATCAGTCGTGTCCGACTCTGTGCGACCCCAGAGACAGCAGCCCACCAGGCTCCCCCGTCCCTGGGATTCTCCAGGCAAGAACACTGGAGTGGGTTGCCATTTCCTTTCCCAATGCACGCATGCATGGTAAGTCGCTTCAGTCGTGTCTGGCTGTATGTGATCCTGTGGACAGCAGCCCACCAGGCTCTTCTGTCCACAGGATTCTCCAGGCAAGAATTCTGGAGTGCATTGCCATTTCCTTCTCCAATTGTAAAACTACTATCCCTCAATTAAAAATAAATAAATTTAAAAAGAATCTTGCAATCTAGCTTGTGATTTTAAAAGTCTATAAATTCTGCCTGGGGGAGAAGTGTTTAAGACTTCTAGGAAATCTTACAGTTGGGGGTTTAAAACACGTGGTCATCCTCCAGGTAGATGGTGTTTTAGCAAAGCACTTGCTGGCTCATGCTCAGGTTCAAAGGCACTGGAGAGCACAGTCTGCTTAAGGCCCAGTGACTAGTTCAGTGTGGCATAGAGTCAAGTGTAGGCGAGGAAGTGGGTCGATGGAAGGGCAGTCAGGGCTCAGATGGTAAAGGGTCTTGACACCTAAGATGTGTGCTCTTTGTTCTACTCTTGTAAATACCCAGGTTGGGGAGCTAAAAGCTGCTTTGGCGATCCTTTGTATTATGGCTGGGTTAGACTACCGCCACTTGTTAACCACTGGCTACACAAGAGGACTTATTGGCTTTTGTCATAATCCAGATGCTAGAAACACAGCCATCTGAACAAAAGACCTGCCTGTCCATTGCTGGATGTATGAACTATAAAAACTTTCAGTGCCTAAGAACATTACCTTGGATTTGGAAGATGTTAACACAGCTGTTTATAAACACTGTCAATCCATAAGCAGCAGGGGAAAGCCACAGAGTGATTTATCTGGGTACCTGAGCAGTTTGAAAACATGTTAGTGATGTGGTAGACACACTGCTGGTGTTGTAAGTAGCAGCCAGACCTGTTTCTGGCTGAATGGGCATGTAGTCTCTGTCTCTGATTGCTTATGCATCGTATAGCTCTGTGCTGAATCCTTGCCATTTGCCCATTAAATTCAGTGAACATTGTATAACTGTATTTTTTGCATTCGTTTATTTATTCTCCAACATTGATGGCAAGTCCAAAAGGCTAGTTCCCATTAAACTCTTGTGGGTAAATGGGTCACAATTCACTGGACTCATCCTCATCAGGGCTTCTCTGTAACCAGCTCCATCCAGTACCACATTGTTATGTATATTCAGAGAGTGAGCTATATTCCCTCATCATTTAACTGCCTTAGAATTTGGGGGGTGCAAGTTACAGCTACATCTCCCCCCTGCCCCACACTACTTTGAGATTATTAAGTTGATTTACCATTGCTTTTTGGAAACTATGTATACAGTGTCCTGCAGAAATCAAGGCTCTTAGTCCTGTCAACCAATTCTGGGGTACCTAGAGCTCTTATCGGTTCAGTTTGGCTTGTTGCTCAGTCATGTCCAACTCTTTGTGACCCCATGGACTGTAGCACTCCAGGCTTCCGTGTCCATCACCAACTCCAGGAGCTTGCTCAAACTCATGTCCATCAAGTTGGTGATGCCATCCAACCATCTCATCCTCTGTCATCCCTTTCTGCCTTCAATCTTTCCTAGTATCAGGGTCTTTTCCAATGAATCAGTTCTTCACATCAGGTGGCCAAATATTGGAGCTTCAGCTTCAACATCAATCCTTCCAATGAATATTCAGGACTGATTTCCTTTAGGATTGACTGGTTTGATCTCCTTGTAGTCCAAGGGGTTCTCAAGAATCTTCTTCAACTGTGTGGATCACAACAAACTGGAAAATTCTTAAAGAGATGGGAATACTAGACCACCTTACCTGCCTCCTGAGAAACCTGTGTGCAGGTCAAGAAGCAAAGAGCTGTTATGGGTGAGAGAAATGATGAAATAAGATGAATGGTTGAGCCTTAGGAAAGTTTAAGAAGGCAGTTGTTAAGCTTGCTTTGCCAAAGAGCCTGAGAATGTTCTGTGTGGCACGTTCCCAAACAAGGAGCCATGGTAGAGAGACTAATCTGCGTTACATTTTGAATGAGTCTTTACAACCAAGAGATCACAGATGACAGGGTAGACAGTGAGCATAATCCAGGTCAGAATGCCACTGTGATGCTGTGCTGTTTAAGTCAGCCCTATGGTAAGCCTGCAGGTGTCAGGCCTTGGTTCAGCTGTCTGGATGTAGCACTGGGAGGCATTGTGTCCTGTGTATCTGCTCTTGATTCATCTGTTAGACTTCCTCTGTAGGATTGTAGGACTTGGAGCAATCTCAAATACATTATCTGTTCCATTTTTTCCTCCTCTTCTTCTTTTTTCGACCATATTTAAGCCATATTGGGCTTCCCTGGTGGCTAAACTGGTAAAGAATCCACCTGCAATGCTGGAGACCTGGGTTCAATTCCTGGGTTGGGAAGATACCCTGGAGAAGGGAACGGTTACCCACTCTAGTATGCTGGCCTGGAGAATTCCATGGACTGTATAGTCTATGTGGTTGCAGAGAGTTGGACACACCTGAGTGACTTTCATTTTAAACCATATTAAATAAATGGATATTATTTGGATATTATTTTTTTCTGCAGCTCAACAGAAAACTGTCTGCCTTGGTAGCATGTTCTAATATCTCCCTAGCCCCTGAAATATTTGCTTAGTTTATGAACACTCCACTTGAATCTTTGCCTCCATCCCCCGATAGCTTGTTGAAGCTGGCCAAAGCCAACTTACTTTTAATTTTCCTTTCAATTCATATTTTCATGTTTTGGGGTAGATTATTTTTTAGAGTTTAATATTTATTAAGTACTTATCGTATGCTTTGTGCTGTAGTAAACTATTTAACATGCATAATCTCTTCTACTCTCCTGACAGGTGGGAACTCTTCACCATTTTCAGTATGAGAACATTGAGGCTTAAAGAGGTTAAATAACTTGTTCAGAATTACATAGCCAGTGATTCATGGAGCCTGAATTTAAGTTCATATGTGTCTTATTACCCTGAATTCTAATATTTATGGTGTAGGACCTCTAACCATGTGATATGATACTTTAAGTTTCCTTTGCCATGTATCATTGTACATATTTTGCTAATAATTTGCAGACCTTTTAAAAAATTTTGAAATAGTTTTATTCAAACCATGGATTGTAGGTCATTATCAAATTATGATCAGTGTATATGTGTATGTATGTTTGTTTATTTAAAAGAAATAAACTAGAATAGAATAGTATAAAATAAAAAACAATAGAATATACTGATATAGTAATGATAGGTATATGTTTGTGAAACATTAGTTGTAGGTGTATATATAGGTTTATAGCTGTATATGTGTCATTGAATCAATGCAAAGTGCATTTATTTCTGTGAGTCATGGTAAATTTTAAAGAAGCAATGTATGATATAAAAGTAGTATAAGTTCTTTGCTATATAGATACTTAGATTTCAGTGGGAAGGGAGTATATATATAAATGTTGGCAAGATAACACAGCAGTAGGTTATTCAAAGCCAAAATCTGCATCTGTAGATAATAGTACAGTCATAATCTTCTTCTGAATTTGGTAATAAGGAGTTCATGATCTGAGCCACAGTCAGCTCCCGGTCTTGTTTTTGCTGACTGTATAGAGATTCTCCATTTTTGGCTGCAAAGAATATAATCAATCTGATTTCGGTGTTGACCATCTGGTGATGTCCATGTGTAGAGTCTATTCTTGTTGGAAGAGGGTGTTTGCTATGACCAGTGCATTCTCTTGGCAAAACTCTTATTAGCCTTTGCCCTGCTTTATTTCGTACTCCAAGGCCAAATTTGCTCCAAATTACTCCAGGTGTTTCTTGACTTCCTACTTTTGCATTCCAGTCCCCTATAATGAAAAGGACATCTTTTGGGAGTGTTAGTTCTAAAAGGTCTTGTAGGTCTTCATAGAAGCGTTCAGCTTCAGCTTCTTCAGCGTTGCTGGTTGGGGCATAGGCTTGGATTACCGTGATATTGAATGGTTTGCCTTGGAAACGAACAGAGATCATTCTGTCGTTTTTGAGATTGCCTCCAAGTACTGCATTTTGGACTCTTTTGTTGACCCTGATGGCTACTCCATTTCTTCTGAGGGATTCCTGCCCACAGTAGTAGGCATATTGGTCATCTGAGTTAAAATCACCCATTCCAGTCCATTTTAGTTCGCTGATTCCTAGAATGTCGACGTTCACTCTTGCCATCTCTTGTTTGACCACTTCCAATTTGCCTTGATTCATGGACCTGACATTCCAGGTTCCTATGCAATATTGCTCTTTACAGCATTGGATCTTGCTTCTATCACCAGTGGTCCACAACTGGGTATTGTTCTTGCTTTGGCTCCATCCCTTCATTCTTTCTGGAGTTATTTCTCCACTGATCTCCAGTAGCATATTGGGCACCTACCGACCCAGGGAGCTCCCCTTTCAGTATCCCATCATTTTGCCTTTTCATACTGTTCATGGGGTTCTCAAGGCAAGAAAACTGAAGTGGTTTGCCATTCCCTTCTTCAGTGGACCACATTCTGTCAGACCTCTCCACCATGACCCTCCCATCTTGGGTGGCCCCACATGGCATGGCTTAGTTTCATTGAGTAAGACAAGACTGTGGTCCATGTGATCAGACTGGCTAGTTTTCTGTGATTATGGTTTCAGTGTGTCTGCCCTCTGATGCCCTCTCACAACATCTACCGTCTTACTCGGGTTTCTCTTACCTTGGTCTGGGGTATCTCTTCATGGCTGCTCCAGCAAAATGTAGCTGCTGCTCCTTACCTTGGATGAGGGGTATCTCCTCACAGCCGCCCCTCCTGACCTTGAACATGGAGAAGCTCCTCTGGGCCCTCATGCGCCCAGGCAGCGGCTGCTCCTTGGACTTGGGGTTGCTCCTCTCAGCCGCGGCCCTTGACCTTGGATGTGGGGTAGCTCCTCTCCGCCACTCCTGTGCCGACAGCCTGGCACCCTCAGTCACCGCCCTGACCTTGGGCGAGGGGTAGCTCCTCTCAGCCACGTTTCTGCATGGTCCATCAGAGCTGGAGCGCTTCTGCGATCTAGTCCCTAGTCTCTAGTTCAAGAGATCATGAACTCCTTATTGCCAAATTCAGACTTAAATTGAAGAAAGTGGGGAAAACCACTAGATCATTCAGGTATGACCTAAATCAAATCCCTTATGATTATACAGTGGAAGTGAGAAATAGATTTAAGGGACTAGATCTGATAGAGTGCCTGATGAACTATGGACGGAGGTTTGTGACATTGTACAGGAGATAGGGATCAAGACCATCCCCATGGAAAGGAAATGCAAAACAGCAAAAGGGCTGTCTGAGGAGGCCTTACAAATAGCTGTGAGAAGTAGAGAAGCAAAAAGCAAAGGAAAAAAGGGAAGATATAAGCATCTGAATGCAGAGTTCCAAAGAATAGCAAGGAGGGATAAGAAAGCCTTCCTCAGCGATCACTGCAAAGAAATAGAAGAAAACGACAGGATGGGAAAGACTAGAGATCTCTCCAAGAAAATTAGAGATAGCAAGGGAACACTTCATGCAAAGATGGGCTCGATCAAAGACAGAAATGGTCTGGACCTAACAGAAGCAGAAGATATTAAGAAGAGGTGGCAAGAATACACAGAAGAACTATGCAAAAAAGATCTTCACGACCCAGATAATCACAATGGTGTGATCACTCACCTAGAGCCAGACATCCTGGAATGTGAAGTCAAGTGGGCCTTAGAAAGCATCACTATGAACAAAGCTAGTATAGGTGATGGAATTCCAGTTGAGCTATTTCATATCCAGAAAGATGATACTGTGAAAGTGCTGCACTTAATATGCCAGCAAATTTGGAAAACTCAGCAGTGGCCATAGGACTGGAAAAGGTCAGTTTTCATTCCAATCTCAAAGAAAGGCAATGCCAAAGAATGCTCAAACTACCACACAATTGCACTCATCTCACATGCTAGTAAAGTAATGCTCAAAATTCTCCAAGCCAGGCTTCAGCAATACGTGCACCGTGAACTTCCAAATGTTCAAGCTAGTTTTAGAAAAGGCAGAGGAACCAGAGATCAAATTGCCAACATCCGCTGGATCATGGAAAAAGCAAGAGAGTTCCAGAAAAACAGCTATTTCTGCTTTATTGATTATGCCAAAGCCTTTGACTGTGTGGATCACAATAAACTGTGGAAAATTCTGAAAGAGATGGGAATACCAGACCACCTGACCTGCCTCTTGAGAAACGTATATGCAGGTCAGGAAGCAACTGTTAGAACTGGACATGAAACAACAGACTGGTTCCAAATAGGAAAAGGAGTACGTCAAGGCTGTATATTGTCACCCTGCTTATTTAACTTCTATGCAGAGTACATAATGAGAATTACTGGGCTGGAAGAAGCACAAGCTGGAATCAAGATTGCCAGGAGAAATATCAATAACTTCAGATATGCAGATGACACCACCCCTTATGGCAGAAAGTGAAGGGGAACTAAAGAAACTCTTGATGAAAGTGAAAGAGGCGAGTGAAAAAGTTGGCTTAAATCTCAATATTCAGAAAACTAAGATCATGGCATCTGGTCCCATCACTTCATGGGAAATAGATGGGGAAACAGTGGAAACAGTGTCAGACTCTATTTTTTTGGGCTCCAAAATCACTGCAGATGGTGATTGCAGCCACAAAATTAAAAGACGCTTACTCCTTAAAAGAAAAGTTATGACCAACCTAGATAGCATGTTCAAAAGCAGAGACATTACTTTGCCAACTAAGGTCCATCTAGTCAAGGCTATGGTTTTTCCAGTGGTCATGTATGGATGTGAGAATTGGACTGTGAAGAAAGCTGAGTGCTGAAGAATTGATGCTTTTGAACTGTGGTGTTGGAGGACTCTTTAGAGTCCCTTGGAATGCAAGGAGATCTAACCAGTCCATCCTAAAGGAGATCAGTCCTGGGTGTTCATTGGAAGGACTGATGTTGAAGCTGAAACTCCAGTACTTTGGCCACCTCATGCGAAGAGTTGACTCATTGGAAAAGACTCTGATGCTGGGAGGGATTGGGGGCAGGAGGAGAAGGGGACGACAGAGGATGAGATGGAGAAGGGGACGACAGAGGATGAGATGGCTGGATGGCATCACCAACTCGATGGACGTGAGTTTGAGTGTACTCCGGGAGTTGATGACGGACAGCGAGGCCTGGTGTGCTGCGATTCATGGGGTCACAGAGTCGGACACGACTGAGAGACTGAACTGACTGACTGACTGAATCTTCTTCTGATACTCCCCATTTACTGATTATTATCTTTAAGGGTGTTTATGATGGTCTTTGAACATCTCAAGAATAAGGACACAGCTTGTTTGGAATGCTCAGGCACCTTGAGCAGAGAAAGTGCTCTGTGAATGCTGATTGAATGAATAGAAAAAGGACTGAAGATGGTAGCCTCCTATGTAAAGATCATTATTTTAAAATAGCACATCTTCAGTTTAGCAGAACTCCTACCAGCTCCTTCATTTTATGCTTATTTCTTCCTTTTTAAAATGAATCACTTTCTACAGTATGTGGAAGGATCTGAATAAGCTACAGCAATTTCCTGAGGAAGCATGTAAGATGGGAATTGTCCTGGTGGCTCCTGGTCTGTCTTGACTCAGCTGGAGGCCTCTCCCATCAGCTTCTCCAAGCATGTGATAGAAAATGTATTTATAAGTGAATTGGGCCAATTTTACCTAAAGAAAACATGCTAGACACATGTCCTTTGGTATCTTAGTTGCTTAACCTTACAACTCTGTGTCAATTGCTGGAATTAATTTAAAAGCAGAGCTAACAGTTAATGGTCAAAAGTCTCTATTTCCTCTTTAGCAGAGTTACATAAAGGTGATTTTGTAACGTTCTCATGATCTTCTCAGAAAATGTACTTTGCAGTTTTGCCTTAATATTTGCTGGTGCCTTTAAATTTGCGTCAAGTGAATGATTTAAGCAAATTCCACAAACAAAGACATTAAATTTTAGCAGGGCCATAGGGTTGCCTTTAAAAAAAGCTGGTGTAGAAATAAGCAAGAACAAGTGAGACATGATTCAGGAGACACCAAATTTGGGCATACTGAGAAAGAGAGCACTTGAAAATTTGATTTGAGGTTCTATTTTTTTTTTTTAATTTAATTTTATTAAAACACTTTTCTAAAATTGGAGAATAATTGCTTTACAATATTGTTAGTTTCTGCTGTACAACAGCATGAATCAACTATTTGCATATATACATCCCTTCCCTCTTGAACATCCCTCCTTGAAAATTGGCTCATCAGTACCAAATGGTATGCAGACATAGAGAATGGTCTTGTGGATTACAGGTAGGTAAGGAAAGGGTGGGGCAAATTGAGAGAGCAGCATTGGCATATGTACACTACCACGTGCAAACTGGATAGCTTGTGGGAGCCGCTGTGTAGCACAGGGAACTCAGTGTGGTGCTCTGTGATGACCTAGATGGCTGGGAGCGGGGAGGGGTGAGGAAGGGATGTTCAAGAGGGAGGGGATGTACATACACAGCTGGTTTCTTGATACCGAAAAACAATCTTTATTGACTTTATTTTTTCAAATTAAACATATTCTCTGAGCAGGTATTTATTGGTTTCCTGATGTTTATCAAACACTGAGCTGAATGCTGATGGATCGCTGGAACATGAGAAGCAAACCTGCCCTCATAAGGCCAAAGAGGAAGCAGATACATGAGGTGGTTCTGGTACAGACATGTGTGTGCATGTCACAGCGCAGGTGACACCGAGTCACGAATGCTTGGGTGAGGGAGGGGCAGTCCCTGAGATGGAGTAGTGTGTGGGGCTGCTTCTCAGAGGCCATGGGGCTTCAGTTGAGGGCTGAAGAATGAATAAGAGTGTTTTCTGGGGCAAGAGAAGGGGAACCCAAGAAGCAAGGGAGGAGAAAGGGCAACTTGTATGTGTTGCTTCCTGAGAATTTCTGGAGTAGTTCCACGTGACCAGAAAGCAAGAATGTAGGGTGAGGACGCAGAGAGATGTGGCTGAGAGAGACGGGCAGGGATAAAGGCTTTTCTAAACCATGTTCTGGAGTTTTTATTAGATCCTAAGGGGAAAGGGGGAGCTTTGAAGGATTTGTGTTAGAGGAGTGACAGGACAGTTAACCCAGTAGAAAGTAATGGTGCTTCTCAGCAGCCTGGAGACCGCCTTCCCTTTTACTCTGCGGGAGAGAGGAGAGTGGCAGCGTTTCTCTCTACCTCCTCCTCAAGCAGAATTTTCCAACTATGGGCTGAAGGGAAGGATCACATACGATGTCTGCTAGACCCAGAGCTTCTGTGGCGATAGGCAGAGCAGGCAGTCACAACAATACTTCCAATTAGATCTCCTAGTGTTTTATAAAACTCTCTACCTGGAGAAAAAAAAAAATTTTTTTTTTTTCACTCTAACAGAAGAGGAAAAATGGTAATGCAGCAAGAATGTTTACAGTCCTGCATGACGGATGCATGACGTTAAGTCCATTGGCCTGTGTTTAAAAATGGTGCTGTGATTGACAAACATTTTCTCCACCTTCACTGAAGGTATAAAAAATGAAATGAATGTATATGGCAAGCTCTTTCTTTGTTATACATACCTGTTGTACATATCTTAACGGTGCTTGTTATACATATCTGCCTGGTGTTTCTACTTATTTTAGCCTGTAGGTTTTATATTAGTCATCCTAGACTTAGGCCCCAAGGAGAAACATGTAAAATTAGACGCAGGTACAGACTTTTTCATCTTCTGACTTCCCTAGTGTAGCTTTCAGTTTGCTCTATTCTGCTTCATTGCACCTCTGGATCACTTGGTTCTTAATTATTCTCATAGGCCTTTGCATTTCTGCCTTCATCATCATTCTTTAAAGGTCTTAGCACTTTTCAGAAAATGATTTTCATGTGTATCTTAAAGGTGCTTGAAAAATCATCATTACAGTTGTTGTTTAGTTGCTAAGTCATGCCAAACTCTATGTGATTCTTTGAACTGTAGCCCACATGCTCCTCTGTTCATGGGATTTCCCAGACAAGAATACTGGAGTGGGTTTGCCATTTCCTTCTCCAGGGGATCTTCTTGACCCAGGGAGTGAACTCACATCTCCTGCACTGGCAGGCGGATTCTTTACTGCTGAGTTACTTGGGAAGCCCGAAAAATCATTAGAAGCCAACATTCTCTCTCTAGCAGTAAATCCCTCTTTCCTTTCTCCTATCTCTCTGCACTTGTTTTTGTGAATCTGCTTGAAATCTCAGGCACATACACACCACTATGTGTAGGTCAATGGATGTTACTTGAATGACAAAACAAAGAAACAGTTCTCAACACATGTTAAGGCAAAAATACAGCAATGCATTATCACTCTGGGGAACAAGAAAAGATCTGGGTACATCATTCTCAAAGAAACCATCACACACACACAAATGCAGTGTCTTAATTAAGAAAAAATCTTCGTTGAATGAGTAAATTACTAAAAATGTCTTGAGTGGTAAGATAAACCAGCTCTGGTTTATCTTACCACTCAGTGTATGACCAAACTGCTTGCCATGTCTCCTGATACTTCTGTTTGTCCTGACATCAGTTATCCACTTGCTTTTGACCTTTTGACTTTTGGAAGCTATATACTTCTAGAAAATGTGGAGGTCATCAGATTCTGGTTCTTGCCTTAGATCTGGCCTGTGTCTGGGCTTACTTTATAATCTTCACCTTCAACCTTTAAAGTCCTCCATGACATAACTCCTGGCCCTCTGCCAAAGGTTTACTAGTAACTATGGTTTTGGTGTTAATGTAGGAGCTGGGTCTTACCAAGATTGTGGACAGGAGTTTGCCAAGCTCTTTCTGGATATTGTTAGTGCTGGCTCTTCTTCACCTCTGCATAGTCACATGGCTAACTCCTTCCCATCATGCAGACCTCATCTCCTAAATTCCATCTCCTGTGCTCATCCCAGCATTTCTGACCCAAGCCTTCATTGCCTAGTTTGGGGAAGCTGCTGCTGCTGCTGCTAAGTCGCTTCAGTCGTGTCCAACTCTGTGCGACCCCATAGACAGCAGCCCACCAGGCTCCCCCGGCCCTGGGATTCTCCAGGCAAGAACACTGGAGTGGGTTGCCATTTCCTTCTCCAATGCATGAAAGTGAAAAGTGAAAGTGAAGTCGCTCAGTCATGTCCGACTCTTCATGACCCCATGGACTACAGCCTACCAGGCTCCTCCATCCATGGGATTTTCCAGGCAAGAGTACTGGAGTGGGGTGCCATTGAGAAGCTAAACTGCTGCTTCAAAAATGGACTCATGATGGTGCTTATTTTTCACATAGCATTCAGAGTATCAATGTGCTTGGTCCAGGTTATTGGAAAATTCTACTCCATTGGGTCATTCTTGTATCCAGAATCCTCTCATGTTTTTCTGTCTGTTATACCCAAAGTATTGTCATCATTGGAATAATTAGAGCTGGACTGTCTCTGCATTCAGTTTCTAGCCGATGAGAAGAGGAGAGGGAGCATGGAGGAAGTCTAGAACCCAAAGTGGAACATGTCATTTCCTCACCTACTTCATTGGGGAGGACATAATCACATGGCCACCCTTGCTTCAAGGGAGCCTGGGAAATGAAGTTTGTTGGGCATCCATATGCTCAGTACAACCCTACTTCTGTAGTAGGTGGGTTCCTTGGAGAACTAGTGGTCCTCACACCACTAAATTACTCTGTTATCATAATACTCTGTTTTATTTTCATTATGGAAACTACTATTATCAGAAATGATTTTAAATTAATGAGTTTATTCATTCTTCTTGTTTACTCTGTCATCAGAATATGAGATTTATAACAGTAGCGCCACGCTCTGTTTTTGTGTTATCTCTGCATCTTTAGTACATAGAAAAATGTTTGTTATGTAGAATGTAGTCACAAAAGTTTGAGGTCCCTGAGACTGGGGAACCACTTGCTAAAGTTGAGAGCTACAAGATTTTCATCAGCGATGCCTCCTTTTTCACACCATCTAAGAAGCTCACACATCAGGGCAGATAGGGGGTCAAACTTGAGATTGTATGCTGGAGCTGCATTTAATTGAGTTCTTGCCCTCTTAGAAATGACAGACCCCATCTTGAACTGGAAATGTTTGGTCACTGACTCCTCAGAAGAACAACAGCTAGGTTGTTGGATTAAATCCATTTATCAGGCATACTTAAATCAGGACTAATTCTGTACTGCAGAATACTGATGTCATGTCTCTCAAAGATGGGGGCAAGATCTCAGTTTTCATCATGGTTCATTATACTTGCTCGGGCATCTACCTTTTTAGCAATCAGATCATGTTCTTTCTGTTTGAGGTCCACCTCAGGCCCTGCCTGACATGTACAGATACTAAATAAATGAGAACCTTTTTCAAGGGAAGAAGGAAAGTTTTAATCAGATCTCTATTAGCATCTCCCTGGCTTTCCCTACTCCTGTCTCTTCACCCTGACCATGACCCCACCTAGATCAGCTCTAGCTCCTTGCCTTATACTCATCTACAACTTGTCTTTTGGTTTGTCCTGATTTCATCTGGTCTTAACTCTCCATTTGACATTCATTCTTCACTGGTGTTTATGATTCCAATGTTGAAATAAAATGGCAAAGAGGAGATAAATCTAGACTCTAAGCTCTATGTGAGTAGGGTCAAAGTCTATCTCAGGTATTATTGTACATCCATTACCTAGCAGAGCCTGTCATAGAGTAGGTAAGCAAAAAGGTAAATGAACACTAGCAATGAAGAGGTATGCATTACACTTTGAGAGAAGTACAGTGAAGGAAACACTAAGATGCTAAGATGAAGCAGGAAGGGTACTCAGAGAAGAACTTGTCTAAAAGACTAATCTGAGCCTGCAGAAGAAAAGAATCTAAGGTGACATACTGCTGCTGCTGCTGCTAAGTCGCTTCAGTTGTGTCCGATTCTGTGCGACCCCATAGACAGCAGCCCACCAGGATCCTCCGTCCCTGGGATTCTCCAGGCAAGAACCCTGGAGTGGGTTGCCATTTCCTTCTCCAATGCATGAAAGTGAAAAGTGAAAGTGAAGCCGCTCAGCCATGTCCGATTTGAGGATTTGTTAATAAATAAAAATAAAGTGCATGTCAAGCAGATGAAAAAGTATGGACACAACTTCTGAGGAGACAATGCTCAACAATCTCTGAGCACAGGAAGGAAGCTGATATGAGAAGAATAGTGAGTAATGGTGAAGACAAACTGGGAATGAAGTGGGAGAGGTGGCTCCAGGCAAGACCAACTCAGACCTTAAGGTCCGAGTATTGTAGGTGTGCTTTGTTGTAAATGAGATCAGAAGTTGTTCTATTTGAGT
This sequence comes from Budorcas taxicolor, assembly GCF_023091745.1. Taxonomy (NCBI): domain Eukaryota; kingdom Metazoa; phylum Chordata; class Mammalia; order Artiodactyla; family Bovidae; genus Budorcas; species Budorcas taxicolor. The sequence goes on from NC_068910.1 coordinate 154,675,577, forward strand.
CAGGAAATTTAAAGATTAGACATATACATATATTTAAATTGCTTGGATGATCTGTGGGATGTGTATTATAAAGGGGAAAGAAAAGAAGTATTGACAGTGGCCTCCATTGTCAGGAAAGGATAATTATGTTGGTTGGAGCAGAGCAGCAGTGACAGTCTGGGCCTTGAATTGTCTTTTGGAGGTCAAAGTAATAGAATTTATTAATTGAGTGAACGGAGGAAGAAGGTGATGTGAGAATCAAGAATGATACCCAGATTTCTGATTTAAGTTCTCGGCTGTAAAAAAGTGTTAAATAGTTAGTTGAAGAATGCAGGGAGACGAATAGATTTATTCGGTAGTGGGTATCAGGACTTCACTTTTAGATCTATCAAACTCGACATGTATATGTGATATCTAGGTGGTGGTGGTGGTGGTGAAGTTGCTATGTTATGTTCGACTCTTGCAACCCTATGGACTGTAGCCCGCCAGGCTCCTCTGTCCATGGGATTTTCTAGGCAAGAATACTGGAGTGGGTTGCCATTTCCTTCTCCAGATATCTAGGTAGAATGCTTAATTTTTTATATTATCTATATAGGCGTTTGGTGGTGAGGTGCGAACCCAGATGATTTGGGGGAATGTTCTTTAAACACTGGATGGTGTTTAAAGAATGGATGAGTTCACCTAGAAAAAGTATGAGAAAAAATGTTGACAGAGTTGAAGGAAGGGTTGGGGATTAGTGTGGAATGGGTGTTAGGATGCCGAAAGATGGTTAACTTATACAATTTTTTAAACTTTTTTCTATATTATTAAAATTTTTTAAAATACCAAAATTATACAGAGTGAAGTAAGCCAGAAAGAAAAACACCAATACAGTATACTAACACATATATATGGAATTTAGAAAGATGGTAACAATAACCCTGTATATGAGACAGCAAAAGAGACAAAGATGTATAGAACAGTCTTTTGGACTCTGTGGGAGAGGGAGAGGGTGGGATGATTTTGGAGAATGGCATTGAAACATGTATAATATCATATAAGAAACGAATCGCCAGTCTAGGTTCGATGCAGGATACAGGAAGCTTGGGGCTGGTGCACTGGGATGACCCAGAGAGATGGTATGGGGAGGGAGGTGGGAGAGGGGTTCAGGATTGGGAACACGTGTACACTCGTGGTGGATTCATGTTGATGTATGGCAAAACCAATACAGTATTGTAAAGTAAATTGTAAAGACAAAATTTAAAACTTATTAAAAAAATAAAAATACCAAAGTTTAAGCAAGGCTACATGGTGCAATGAACAGCCATACACTTACTACCTGGATTCAAGAATTGTTTACATTTTGCCATATTTTGTTCATCTGTCTACCTATCTCTATATCTGCCTGTACATTTGTATTTATATCTGTCGGTACCTATCCCTCCAAACTATTTCAAAACAGGCTATAGGTATTATGACACTTTACCATGAAATATTTCAGCAGGCATCTTCCAAAACTAAAGACATTGTACTATATGACCACAGTACCATTGTCATATATAAGAAAACTGGCAAAAATTTACTAACATCTAATTCATATTCGGATTTACTCAATGTTCCCCACATTGTCTTTTATGTATTTAAGGCTGCCAACATTTAAAGATCAGGTAGGCAAGTAGAAGCTATGAAAAGGGAGAGAAAATAAAGGTCTCCATAGAAAATAAAGCAGGAAAGCCTGGTTTCAGGAAGGCCAATAGAGTGGTGATTTCAACGATGCAAGTCTGTCAATACCATGACCTTCAGCAGTTAGCTCTTTGTCCTAGACAAGCTGGGTCTAAGGCTATTTGAAAGACAATGAACAGCTTGACTTACTGATATCTTTTCAGACTAGTGATTTATGATAAATTATAGGTATCCATATATCAATTGATAAAGAATTAAAGATAAGAGGAGATAAAATCCAGTGTTATTTGGTACAGGACTGTAAATTGATCTTTGCTTATTAACTTGTACTTTATCATTATATTCGGTAGTTTTATAATGCTTTTCTCCTAGCAACTGACCCAATTTCAGTGATTTTCCTCCTCTTTAGATTTTTCACTCCTTGCATGTTCCATTAAATATGTCATTAATTTCATGTTATTTATAATCCCTATTCTTTACTCCTCTTACCAATTAGAATGGTCATATAATTTACCACTCAAACTGGAACACTTTTTAAAGTAAAAGGGGACACGTTAGTAGTTACACAGAATGAGAGGTGTAAGGTGGACTGTTCCATACAAGCTAATTTGTATGGTTGCCTCATCTGTGGACAAACTGCCTGTGCCCTTTCTTTTTCCTTCCTCTCTCATCTCTGCTTTATAACTTAATATATCAGGAATGGAAGGCTCCCTAGGAACTCTTGATTGAAAAGCAACCTCTTTATATAGCTTTAAAGAAGTCCTTGACTAAAACACACAAAACCACAACGTTTCAAAAATTTAAACACTTTTAAATGGTTTCTAACCATACCTTACTTTTTCTAATATTTCTGATTTCTAAGGTTTTTCTCCCTTATAAATTTCTATTTAACACATCATTTATGGGATTTCTTTGTAGTTAGTGTACTTTGACTAATCTGCAACAGTCTCTACTAAGTCCTTGGCTAAAAAATCCACAAGTTAAGGTATATTAATACTTCAAATATCTGTTACCCTATTGCATATTTTGGGTTGCCCAAAAAGTTCACTTGATTTTTAAGTAAAAGACATACTTTCCATATTCACTGAGAACTTTACTGAACAATGTAGTCACTAACTGAACAAATTTTTTGGCCAACCCAATAATTGATGGATTACATCCTTGCAGTAAAGTGATTATAGTCTTGTAGTAAAAAATGAAGTCAGGTTAATGGAAGCACAGTTGCCAGAAGTATCGGAAAAAATCTCATATGTGATACGCTGCTGCTGCTGCTGCTGCTAAGTCTCTTCAGTTGTGTCCGACTCTCTGCGACCCCATAGACGACAGCCCACCAGACTCTCCCATCCCTGGGATTCTCCAGGCAAGAACACTGGAGTGGGTTGCTATTTCCTTCTCCAATGCATGGAAGTGAAAAGTGAAAGTGAAGTCGCTCAGTCATGTCCGACTCTTCACGACCCCATAGACTGCAGCCTACCAGGCTCCTCCCGGGGATTTTCCAGGCAAGAGTACTGGAGTGGGGTGCATTTCCTTCTCCAGTTCAGTCACTAAGTCATGTCTAATTCTATTGTGTCTCCAGGGACTGCAGCATGCCAGGCTTCCCTGTCCTTCATTACCTCCCAGAGTTTGCTCAAACTCATATCCACTGAGTCGATGATGCTGTCCAACCATCTTATCCTCTGTTGCCCGCTTCTCCTCCTCCTTTCAATCTTTCCCAGCATCAGGGTCTTTTCCAATGAGTCAGCTCTTTGCATCCCGTGACCAAAATATTGGAGCTTCATCTTCAGTGTCAGTCCTTCCAATGAATATTCAGGGTTGATTTCCTTTAGGGTTGATTGGTTTCATCTTCTTGCTGTCCAAGGGACTCTTAAGAGTCTTTTCCAGCACCACAGTTTGAAAGCATCAATTCTTCATCACACAGCCTTCATCAGCCAACTTTCACATCTGTACATAAGTACTGGAAAAACAGTAGCTTTGACTATACATATCTTTGTTGGTAAAGTGATGTCTCTGCTTTTTAATACGCTGTGTAGGTTTGGCTTTCCTTTTTAACACTATATAGAGCATTTTCACTGCCCTAAAACTCCTCTATACTCTGCCTATTCATTTCCCCTCAGCCCTGCCCACCATAACTACTGATCTTTTGTGTTGCCATGGTTTTGCCTCCAAGTGTTTTTAAAATATTGTCAGCAACTGGTCTACTCCAAATTAATTTGGAAGGACTTCAGTTTTGCAGTTGTCTATCAGTACTCAGCATCTATTTGCACTGTCTTCTGTATCAGCATCTATTTGCATTGTCTTCTGTATTACTGGGCTTCCGTGGTGGCTCAGACAGTAAAACATCTGTCTGCAATGCAGGAGACCCAGGTTTGATCCCTGCGTCAGGAAGATCTCCTGGAGAAGGAAATTGCAACCCACTCCAGTATCCTTGCCTGGAAAATCCCATGGACAGAGGAGCCTGGTACGCTACAGTCCATGGGGTTGTGAAGAGTTGGATACGACTAAGCAAAGTCACTTTCTTTTCACTTTCTGTATTTCAGGGGCTGGTAAGCTAAATGCTATCTCTTCTAAGTACCTTTCCTATTAGAGTTCTGGGTATGATTTAGACTTTACCATTAAGATGGACTCACGTGAACTTTTGGAGACAGAAAGTAGGCAGAAGCCATCTTTTTGCTGCAGTGGTGGCTGCAGCAAGTCAGATGGATATGTTTACTGTGGCCAAACTCCATGTGCCAGTGGGGAGTTACCATCATCATAGCTGTAGAGGCAGCAACAGCACCAGCACCCTGTTCTCTCATCCCTGTTTTCTAGCCAGAGTTGCGTGACCTTGGAGCTAGTGGTCCAGTGGTGGCCTCTTGACTTCTCTGCTCCTTTCAACAGTTTATAGGCACTGACTTTCTATGTTTCATTCAGAAGGTGTATGATCCCAGAAGGGGTTTTGTTTTCTTAAACTGAGTCTTGAATGATATAATTTTATATCAGTAGTATTCAGTTTTTATAGTTATATTTATTTAAAGAAGTAATTCTCTATGGAACATGTAAGTAGGTTATAAGATTTATACACATTTCTGGATAAAGAGTGTGTACAGCTTATGGCACACAGACACATACATATATTCCTTATGTCCATATTTCATATAGATAAAATTTCCTACTCTCTAGGAGGGTGTTAGAAATGAATAATTGCAGAAACTTTATATGAGAGTTGAGACAGTTTTATTTTGATGGTGGAGAAGAGTAAGAGAGGTAAATAAATGGTGGACCACAGGGGATTGGGTTGCCAAGTGTCATCTTGAAAAGGGCCCATAAAGTCCATAACACTCTCAGACATTGAAAATAGGATGGTAGTCCTCCCATATTCTCTGTCTATCTATCTGCCTATGTATCATCTGTCTTTGTATTGGTCCATCCATCCATCCATTCATTTATCAATCATCTATCTGCCTCTCTGAATACATGTGTGTAAATGTCTTTCTATATAAATAAATAGGTAAATGTTTCTAAAAACTTTTGCCTTTCTCTCTCTGTATTGACTACTCTGATGCTTCAAAAATATATCAAAAATCAAATTCTTAAGTTTTTTCTCTTTCAGACTCCTGCTCTGCCAGTGCTCTGAGCAGAGTGAAATCACTTAGTTGTATCCAACTCTTTGTGACCCCGTGGGCTATACAGTCCATGGAATTCTCCAGGCCAAAATACTGGAGTGGGTAGCTTTTCCCTTCCCCAGGGAATCTTCCCAACCCAAGAGTCAAACCCAGGTCTTCTGCATTGCAGGAAGATTTTTTTTTACCAGCTGAGGCACAAGGGAAGCCCAAGTATACTGCAGTGGGTACCCTATCCATTTTCCAGCAGATCTTCCTGACACAGGAATTGAAACAGGGTCTCCTGCATTGCAGGTGGATTCTTTACTGAACTATCAGGGAAGCCCAAATACATTAGACTGTGGTCAAATCAACTTTAGAAGGAACAAAACTCAACGGACTTCTTTACTTAAGAAGTCTCAGTAGCTATAACATGCTTCTGTGCTCTGCATTTCTCCAAGAGGTCATGAAATTCACAGATTTTCTCAGGCATCTGACCTCAGAGAATACCCTTTATACATTGAGCAATTTTTTGGCATTACATTCTACAAGACATGTTTTGCAATTAGTATAGACCAAAAGATTGAGATGGACAAAGTGAATTTTTGATTTTTAAAAACCTTTTTTCAGAATAGTAAATAAGAAATGAATTGGTGTTTCTTGTCTTTTTTAAACCCTTTTAAACATCAGTTGGATCACTCATATTGAACATACTCCTCCCAAGTAGCCATGGGCAGACAGCCACTTTCTCGAGCTTCGCAGAGGTTCTAAATCAGTTTCCCAGTGATTTGTTTCTGCCTTCATTTCTTAGAGTCAATAGTCGGCAGGAAATCAATCTTGTATAACATTGGACACTGTTAGCAATATCAGAGAACTTTTCTCACTGGGCTAGGATTCTGAAGAGGGGAAAGTAGAGTACAGGGGTCTTTGTGGAATGAAGACTTCCCTAAATAAACTCTAAATTAAGTAAGCCTCCATTAAGTGTGGGTGCTGTTTCAGTGCTATGTGAAGTGGGTAAAAATGCGGATGTTGAGTCCTCTTTTTCATCACCTCCTTCATATGAGCCTTACTAAGGAAATTCTGAGTGTGTTTTCTACTACTGTGGTAATTTCCCTAACCATATTCTCAATCCTTCACTAACATTCTCTTTGTGTCGTTGTCATTCAGTTGCTCAGTCATGTCCAACTCTTTGCAGCCCCATGGACTGTAGCACCCCAGGCTCCTCTGTCCTCCACTCTTCTGGAATTTGCTCAAATTCATGTCCGTTGTGGTGATGCTATCTAACCATCTCATTCTCTGCCATCCCCTTCTCCTTTTGCTTCAGTCTTTCCCAGCATCAGGGTCTTTTCCAGTGAGTCAGCTCTTCGCATCAGGTGGCCAAAGTATTGGAGCTTCAGCTTCAGCATCAGTCCATACAAAGAATACTCAGGACTGATTTCCTTTAGGATTGACTGGTTTGACCTGCTTGCAACGAAGGTCCTCTCAAAGTCTTCTCTTCAGTAGTAACTGGCAGTAAGGGAGTGGAAAGTCTCTTTGTGTTAGTTAATTTAAAAGAAGCAGGCATGGGGTGCAGGAGAATAAAAAATCCTCTTCTAAACATATCAAGCCTGAGTGCACCATTAGATGTTAAAATGGAGATGTTGAGTAACTGTTGGACCGAGGTGTGTAAAGTTAAAGTAAAATTTGGGGCAGGTCACATTTGGGAGCTATCAGCATAAAGATGATGTTTAAAGCATGTACAATAACCTAGAAATGTAGTTAGGTAGGGCAGAGAAAAGGCTTAAGGACTGATTCCTGAGGGCAAACCAGCCTTGAGAGATTAGGAGGTGAAAGTGACCAAGGTCTTGGAAGGAAGAACAAGAAAATATGCTATGCTTGGGAAGCCAAGTGAAAGCAATGTGTCAGGAAGGAAGAAAAAAGCCATGTCAAATTCTCTGGTATCAAATAAGATGAGGTGGCCTCCCAGGTGGCTCAGTGATAAAGAATCTAACAGCCAGTGCAGGAGATGCAGGAGACATGGGTTTGATCCTGGGTGGGGAAGTTCCTCTGGAGTAGGAAATGGCAACCCACTCCAGTATTCTTGCCTGGAGAATCTCGTAGACAGAGGAGCCTGGTGGACTATAGACCGTAGGGTCTCTAAGAGTCAGACATGACTGAGCAAGCGCAAAGTCTAAGAACTTTCCACTGGATTTGGCAGTGTTGGGGTCATTGGGAATGCTGAAGAAAGTAGTTTCGAGGAAGGAGGCATCCTCTCTATATTGGCAGCCATGGATGATATATAAACTGCTTTTCCAAGGGAGTTGCTCTGCTGACTTCCACCAAAGATTTACCCCTATAATTGTCTTTGGATCAGAAGCTACTTTAGTCCATATAAATGTTTTGTTCCTTGTTTGGTGACTGCATGTCGAAGGATTAGAGATAAAAGGAATTTATTTTGTGGCTAGAATTTTTTTCTTGTGATCTTTTGATTTAAACTTGGTTCATGTACACAGAGGATATGCTGAATGTGTGATGAAAAGCTGTAAAGTAAACATTTGAAATGAAACCCTGATGCTGAGTTTTTCAAATTGTTTTTTAATTTTAATGAGGCTTTTTCTTTGGCACCAAAGCATCTCTATTTTGTCCTAGACTGCTTTCTAGCTAGTACTGTGATAACAAAATAAACTTAATTTTATAAACTTTAATATGATTTTTTATATTGAGCCGGCTTTATATTGTTCTAATCCTTTATTCTGGGAGTTGACTTTTTAAAAAATCATAAGAAGGTAGGGTAATATGGATGTTATCATGTCCATCTCCTAGTTTCTAGATGAGCTACGATTTAAGAAGTTAGAATGAGCCAATTGTACATCCTAATATATGTGCTGCCAAAGCAAGCACAAATTATACATCCTAATATTAAATATCTCCAGGAAAGGATATTAGAAATGTACTAGAAAATTGTAATAGCCTTTCCTGAAACATTCAAGCTTTTTCTAATAAATATTGTAATTCCAATTTCAACTGAACTGAGGTTACACTGAGCAGTCAAGAATAGCTTCTCAATACCATTTGTATATTCAATATTTTTTCTACCTCATGTTTTAGTCTATGTGTCAAAATGGAGAAAATGAGTTATGTTGTTTCTCCCTTTCTCTCATTTTTTTGGGGGGGGGGGAGGGAATAAGACTGCCTGAAAATGAACTAAGATTTTCATTGTCACCACCTGCTATGCCTATTTCTTCATTTGCGAAATAGGCTAAAAGTGTCCCCTTTTAGTCATGTCCTCTAAGCGTTAGGAAGTCTGACTAGATGATTAGGCTCATTAGGTACCCTTCCTGTTAGTACTCCTCTTGCACTAGGAGAAAGTTAGTTTGCTCAATCTGTAATTTGAAATCTGAAAGAAAAACTGTCTGCTATATTTGTTATTTGAATTCTGTGAGGAAGTTTAGGCAGCAGACACCCAGCTAGCTTCAAGAGCATTTCATATTAGGTGCAAAGTTGGATCCTTAATGTTACCAACTCACATACTGATATTAGCTTTTCTTGCTCCCTAACATTTATCATGGAAGAGCCTTTGAGCAAACCTCTAACGCAGTTTCCAAAGATAAAGAAACTTCAAAGTCGACTTAATGCATTCTTTTTTTTTTTTTTTTGGTGAGCTGTAAGATTATGAGATAATTTGCAAAATAGCAGTGCCTGGCAGGATAATCAAATAGGACTGATTTTGGGCACATACATTTTCAACCTCAGTGATTTCTTGTTTTGATTACAAGCTTGTCTTTAAAGGAGTGGCTGAATTTTGTCATTTCATATCCTGTAGATGGCAATGTTGCACTTGAAAAATAAACAGATAAATGTGTAAAGAAAGCTAAGCTTCCCAGGTACAGCATTACTTAAAAACCAGTGAGGGGGAGTTTAATGCCAACTCAAGGTATACAGTTCGGGAAATATATTTCAGTTGTAGAGTACGTATGGAATAGTCAAATATCTATAAGTGCCAGTACTTATATTTTAAATTTTGTGTGGTTTTAGAGGACGTTTGGTTTAACTGTGCCCCTTTTTTCTAAGCTGTCTCATTTTTCTTTAACAATGCTTCATTTCAGGGCTCCTACTTAGGTTGCTTTCACACTGCTGAAAGGTGAAGAATCATCATTGCTAAAACCTACAGACTTTTAAAATATACACGATTTAGTGAGCCACTGTGGAACCAGGCAGACAAAGAACCCAGGGACAAACACATGTGGCCTTCTCCTGGAGTTCAAGGGCAGTACTGCTGGCCCTGTGCCTTGAGGAGCCAGGCATTGAGGTGGGAGGCTAGTGCCTTCTCAAACAGCTCATTTTGTTATTCTCATTCAGTGGATTTGATTTCAAAAGCAGCCAACAGACAGCCAGATGAGAATGTTTTAATTAAAATATAAACCCTCAATAAGGCAGATACGCTAAATCACTTGCTTTTAAATGGAGATGAAAAATTCAAATGCATGTAAAGGCATACTGCAAACATAGAGCAGGAAAACGTACGCTGAGAATATTAGCTCTAGAAGCCTAATTTCTTGCCACTTGGACCTTCAGCTCAGTTCAGTTCAGTTGCTCAGTCGTGTACGACTCTTTAAGACCCCATGAATCTCAGCACGCCAGGCCTCCCTGTCCATCACCATCTCCCAGAGTTCACTCAGATTCACGTCCATCGAGTCAGTGATGCCATCCAGCCATCTCATTCTTGGTCATCCCCTTCGCCTCCTGCCCCCAATCTCTCCCAGCATCAGAGTCTTTTCCAATGAGTCAACTCTTCTCATGAGGTATCCAAAGTACTGGAGTTTCAGCTTTAGCATCATTCCTTCCAAAGAAATCCCAGGGTTGATCTCCTTCAGAATGGACTGGTTGGATCTCCTTGCAGTCCAAGGGATTTGTGAGAGTCTTCTCCAACACCACAGTTCAAACGCATCAATTCTTCGGCACTCAGCCTTCTTCACAGTCCAACTCTCACATCCATACATGACCACAGGAAAAACCATAGCCTTGACTAGACGGACTTTAGTTGGCAAAGTAATGTCTCTGCTTTTGAATATACTATCTAGGTTGGTCATAACTTTTCTTCCAAGGAGTAAGCGTCTTTTAATTTCATGGGTGCAGTCACCATCTGCAGTGATTTTGGAGCCCCCAAAAATAAAGTCTGACACTGTCTCTACTGTTTCCCCATCTATTTCCCATGAACTTGGACCTTAAGTTACCATTTTTTATGACCAGAGGCTAAAGGCACGTGAACAAACAGAATCATGCTCTTGTTTTGGCCCATTTTTTGTCCTTAAACTGTGAAATCCCCAGCATTATTCTTATTGCTCAGAGTATAAATTTGTTGGTAAATTTAATCCAGACTAAGAAACACAAGCTGGAATCAAGATTGCCGGGAAAAATATCAAGAACCTCAGATATGCAGATGACACCACCCTTGTGGCAGAAAGTGAAGAGGAGCTAAAGAGCCTCTTGATGAAAGTGAAAGAGGAGAGTGAAAAAGTTGGCTTAAAGCTCAACATTCAGAAAACGAAGATCATGGCATCTGGTCCCATCACTTCATGGGAAATAGATGGGGAAACAGTGGAAACAGTGTCAGACTTTATTTTTTGAGGCTCCAAAATCACTGCAGATGGTGACTGCACCCATGAAATTAAAGGACACTTACTCCTTGGAAGAAAAGTTATGACCAACCTAGATAGCATATTCAAAAGCAGAGACATTACTTTGCCGACTAAGGTCTGTCTAGTCAAGGCTATGGTTTTTCCTGTGGTCATGTATGGATGTGAGAGTTGGACTGTGAAGAAGGCTGAGAGCCGAAGAATTGATGCTTTTGAACTGTGGTGTTGGAGAAGACTCTTGAGGGTCCCTTGGACTCAAGGAGATCCAACCCGTCCATTCTGAAGGAGATCAACCCTGGGATTTCTTTGGAAGGAATGATGCTAAAACTGAAGCTCCAGTACTTTGCCCACCTCATGCGAAGAGTTGACTCATTGGAAAAGACTCTGATGCTGGGAGAGATTGGGGGCAGGAGGAGAAGGGGACGACCGAGGATGAGATGGCTGGATGGCATCATGGACTCGATGGACATGAGTCTGAGTGAACTCCGGGAGATGGTGGTGGACAGGGAGGCCTGGCGTGCTGTGATTCATGGGGTCGCAAAGAGTCGGACATGACTGAGTGATTGAACTGAACTGAACTGAACTGAAGAAGCAATCATATGCTCTTTGATAAGAATGGGAGAGGAATAAAAGTAGACTGGGAGTGTGGAAAGATTTTGAAAATGGGATTTAAAAATTTTGGTATAGTTTCAGATGAATGAGAAAGAGCTTCTTTAGGAAGAAAATATATGCTAGTCTGATTTTTTTCCCCTCTAAATCATGTCTTTGTTTACTGAATATGAATTTGAGTTGTCAGGAATTTCTGGTCATATTCCATTTTATTGTGAAATTATGCTCTGACTTTCTTTCTTTTATAAATGCATGAGAAGTTGTGCAGAGCACAGTTGTTGAGGTTGGACGGCTGTGAGGTGATACTTGGCTGTGCCCGCCTCAGCCTGGTGACTTGGTGTAAGTCACTTGATTGTGGTGAACTCAATTTTAGTCAATAAACTAGTAAAACTATCTGTACCCTTTAGATATTTTGACTCATAATACCTCTTCAGTAAGCAGTAGCTTTTGCTGTTTTTCTTTTCCTCTGAGAAATAATCTCTCATCATTTTTTTCTCCTTTTGGCAACAGAAGTATTACACAGAAAGTATTCAATAAGGATCTGTTAGAATGAATCACTGAAAAGGTGAATTAATACCTGAAGAAAGTTTGTTCAGTGACGTTCATATCAGACAATTCCCTTCCACTTCTCTCTTTAGACTCGAGCTTAAGCAAGGAATAACCAGATTGCAATGTTCTGTAATTAAACCATAAGAAGAGAGGAAGCAAAGCAAAAAGAAGCCAATATATTTAAAAATTCATTATGGCATGTCAAGTGAAATCACAGAAGTGTTCCTATTGAGTAGAATTTCTAATGAAGTTCATACAGGACTCTGAAGTCTTCAGTCTATGAATGGGAACCCTGACTTCTGCATTATAACCAGGAAAATAAGCAAAACCTCAAATTCCACATCAAAAGAAAGGCTAATAATTTGTTTGTTTGTTCACTTATTGTGTGCATGTGTGTGTGTTTGCTTTAAAGCAAGGAGACTACTGGGGTTCTGTTCTGTATATGAGTGAGTTTGGAGAGCTTTATAAAACACATGGAAAACACTACTGGAGTCTTTCAAAGCGAATCATTGGGCCTAATATGATTTTAGAGGATGCAAATCTTTGTAAATTAGTTTTTTACTATGAAGTGAATGCTTCAGCTAATGATCATAAATAAATCTGATCCTATAAAAAGTGTGGCCCAGCTGAGAAGTCTGTGATTACAAATTGGATTCCGGATATAAATTCTTCTTTTCCTGGGTTCAGTGTGTTTTGTGAAACAGCCTGCCAATAAGGAATAATGCATTTGGATAACTTGCTTTGAAGCCAGAAACAGAAGGCAGGCTTTTAACTTTTGAAGTAAAATACTGCCTCGTGTACATGCTTGATATCTGGAACACATTAGTTTCTATCAGTGAAGATCATCAAATGTCTCTAATATTGGGAAAATGCTTACCCCGTGTCTGGTATTGTGTTAGACGACTTACAGGGTTGATCTTTCCATGGGTGCCTTGTCCTAATAGGTGAACGCCGTTGTCATCAACTTTACTTCAGAGAGAAAAAGAATGCTGACAAGGTTAAGTAAGGAGTCTATGGCTTCTGGGCAGGAAGTGGTATGTTTAGGCCCTGAACCCAGGCCATTTGACCACAGCTGTAGGCTAGAGACTGTACTCTTGACGATACTCTCTCTCTAGCAAACATGTTTCTGTGAAATGCTGCTCCATATGCTAGTTGAAAGAGAGAATATTAAACAGAGGCAGGACACGTGCATGTTTCTTAGTCAGGGGTATGTTCGCTTCTCTGGTTGTGTGTCTTTCTCTCTGGTCCTATGTTCCTTCACCTGGATATATTCTGCTTCTCTAGAGGTTATATTTGGAGAAGGCGGCGGTACCCCACTCCAGTACTCTTGCCTGGAAAATCCCATGGATGGAGGAGCCTGGTAGGCTGCAGTCCATGGGGTCGCTAACAGTCGGACACGACTGAGCAACTTCACTTTCACTTTTCACTTTCATGCATTGGAGAAGGAAATGGCAACCCACTCCAGTGTTCTTGCCTGGAGAATCCCAGGGATGGAGGAGCCTGGTGGGCTGCCATCTATGAGGTCACACAGAGTCGGACACGACTGAAGTGACTTAGCAGAAGTTATATTATTACACAGAATGAATATATCATGCCTCCAGCATGAATCATTTTTACTTTCATGTTGATTATGTCAATGTCATAACATTATTACTATTGCATGGTTGTGTAAAATTATTTCCAGTGAAAAAGATTGAAAAATACTCATAATTTTAAAAAGTTTCATCTTATTCTTTATGTGGACATAAGCTTGAAGACCAAAAAGTAGCATAACTTAGCTTTAGTCCTCTGGTTCTTTTTAAAGAATTTTTATTACTGAATTGTACTGAAAAATTGTATGTTCGGCTTTCATGGTGGTCAGATATAATAGGAAGTTCCTGTGGCATTAAAAAATATCAACCCTACTGCTGAGGTCTTCAATCATTACCTTGTTCAAAACCCCTTGTAAAAGAAATTCTTACAACATATTCCTCCAAAAGCTGGGAACTTTCCCAATGATTTCAATGTCTGCTTGATTACATTGTGCTGTCTTTGACCTGAATTGCTAGGAATTTAGCATTAAGGTTTGAATCATTCTTATTTTCCACCCAGTCAAGACTTTATATAATATTTTTCTCCTTAGTTCTCCTGCCACAGTTCTTTTAAAATATTTTTTTCATGAATTAATAGTCTTGAGTTTCTTTATATGCCTTTATTTCTAATTGCCCCTGAATTCTATTTGGCAATGAAAAGGCTACAAAAGAAATACACATAGAAAGAAACATTTATAAGGTATACATTTGTTTTGCCAGTTCATGTGAGTAAAATTTTCTTCAACAGGATGAGCAATATAATAAAATTTCAGTGTATGCCTGATAACTTTCTTACTCCTTTTTATTTTTGGTGTATGGATATAATGGTTGTGAAATGATCTTCTACAAACCATACTTTAATTATTTCCTGATTCTATTAAGATTTTGATTGACATTTGTTCATGGCCATGTAGATGATACTGAATGTTTGGACAGAATAACTATCAACTAGACGTAGTGATCCTAAAAATATTATAAAATTATGATAAAAGGAAGAGATTATTTTATGCTCTTTGTTAATTCATGTCTTATTCTATAATATTAAGTGTTCTCTGTCTTAAAAAGAAAATATTCACAACTCAATGGGGTGACTTAGCTTTTTACATGTTTCCTTTAATTGAAATTTGCATTTTCCCACTCAAATTGTGGAAAAGATGATATTTTTACAATAGTACAAGATCTGTGTTTACAGTTGTGTGTGAGATAAAGGGAAAAGCTTTTTGCCTTTAACCAACTTACTTTTTGAATTAGTCATGATTCAGTTAATATTTATCCTTTATTTATCTGTATATTCAATTCACAATTAAATCCTGATTTTCCAAAACTCATACAGTTAGTGATTTCTCATCTGTTGCTCAAATTGTTTAAGTGTACTTTGTTTAGAAAAAAAAAATCATGAATATGCAAAGCAAGATAATTTTAAAAGGTGAATGCTAAGTCATTTCAGTTGTTTCTTTGCGACCCTTTGGACTGTAGCCTGCCAGGCACCTCTGTCCATGGGATTCTCCAGGCAAAAATACTGGAGTGGGTTGCTATGCCCTTCTCCAGGGTATCTTCCTGACCCAGGAATTGAACCCAGAACCCAATTCTAAAAGTATCATGACATTGAGGATGTTTGAAATAAGTTGGTATGTGTCTGTGTCATCAATGCTTCATGAAATTCTGACTCATTTCATTAGTAGAAATATCTATCCAGAAAGTCAATAGAGAGTGCTGAGAGCATTTGTGAAATGCCATTGACTTTTGCAATTGCAAAGAAATCCATCTCCCTAAACATGAATTGTGCTATGTATGTGTGTCTTCCAATAACCATCTTCTCATCAAATAATTTCAATGTCAGTAAATAGAAGGGAACATGAAAATCCCTTGTGTCTATTCTTCCTTTCAGAACAAAAACTCTGACCTTGCCACATCTATAGAAAGTTAATATACCTGGAAAAATTCAATACAGCTCTTTTGCCTAGAACTGTAGCTTTAGTTTACATTTTGGAAACCATTGTAAAGGTAATTTGATGTCTTTATTTTTAAAAAACACATTATATTAATAATTGCAGGAAACATGAATGAAGTAATCTTTTCGATCAAATTCTTGTGCTTTTATGGAATGACTATTGTGTCTTTAATGACTTGGAACCATTTTCCTCTTCCTGGAGAGGACATTATGCTTTTGTTAGATAGTGATTTTTTCCCCCCTGCTCAGTTATTTCCTCCTCTCCTAAGTGCCAGAAATGTCCTGAAAAGAGAAAACAGGGCACACTGAAGCCATTTTCTCAGAATATATTATCTAGAGCGTTTTTGTCTGCTTTTTTTCTTGTTATTATCTTTGCTTAGGACAATATTCTTTTATGTTCATTACGCGTTATTCCTTTCAGTACATTTGGAAATTGGGGGTATTTTGTCCTTTATTTTACAAAAAGAGGATGTGAAGTTACATAAAAAGTATTTAGATTGTCTCCTAGTACCTCAAAGTACACACGGGCAAAAGCTTCAGAGGGTCATTGGTGCACTGTGAAAAAAGACTTTGGACTTGACTCTTGGCATTTCCAGGGCTTCCCTGGTGGCTCAGCTGGTAAAGAATCCGCCTGCCATGCAGGAGACCGAGTTCAGTTCCTGGGTTGGGAAGGTCCCCTAGAGAAGGGATAGGCTACCCACTCCAGTGTTTTGGGGCTTCCCTGGTGGCTCAGCAGGTAAAATATCCACCTGTAATGTGGGAGACCTGAGTTTGATCCCTGGGTTGGGAAGATCCCTTGGATAAGGGAATACCCATTCCAGTATTCTGGCCTAGAGATTTCCATGGACAGAGGAGCCTGGCAGGCTACAGTCCATGGGGTTGCAAAGAGACTTGGCATTTCCAGTCTTTGAAAGACACAGTAAAGGGAGCTTAAGTATCAGATTGGTGATATGGAACATTCTACTCCTATGCCTGGAAGACCCTTTTAGAAATGTATACTCTAAATTTTCCTCTATGGATCTGCTTAATTTTCACCCACACTGAAGCTTTTTTCCTTGGAAAGATTTCTCCCCCTCGACAGAAATCCCTATGTACTTGTCTCTATCACTACATGTGTTACTCTCAGTCCTCACTGTTGAGTTACTTGCACATATTTGCCACTATTCTTGAAAGTGAAGGTGTTAATCTCTCAGTGTATCTGACTCTTTGTCCTCTGTCCATGAAACTTTCAAGGCAAGAATACTGGAGTGGGTAGCCATTCCCTTCTCCAGGGGACTTCCTGACCCAGAGATTGAACCCAACTCTCCCTATTGTGGGCAGATTCTTTACTGTCTGAGCTATCAGGGAAGCGTTAAGTGGCTTAAAAGTAGGGATCATCACTTATTTGATTTTGTATCTCTGGTATCTAGCACGGTTCTTGACATGAGGCAAGCTGAATGAATGCATAAACATTTTTAGACTCTCTTAAATATGTGATTTGGAAAGATATTTAAAGAAAATCTATTTGTGGTGTTTTGGTTTCTTCAGCTTCATTTTTATACTTTTTCTAAACTCATACAGAGTGTTGGGTTACGTGACATAACGTGTACATTTGCTGTAAAGACAATTTATTTGCAAATCCTTTATTGAATATAAATGCATCTCTTAGGATCACAGGAAAGACATTTTGCAAGATTATTGTTATTGTTGAAAAATTATTGAATGTCAATTTCTATATCCATTTTATTTCTTGTAGTACCAAATATTTGAGTGGTAATAATATTTATTTTTTTCACTTTACCATTCCCATGGAGGCTTTAGATAAGAGCCTGATAATCAGTTGAGCTAAAATGAAAAAGATAGACAATGCCAAATGTTGTTGAGGATGTGGAACAACTGGAACACTCAGGTACTGTTGATAGGAGTGTAAACTGATATATTTTGAAAACCTGTTTCCTAATATCTCTAAAGCAGAATATAGGTATGCCCTGTGATTCAGCATTGTTGCTGTTGGGTATATGACACATTGAAATGAATACATATATTCATCAAAATATATACAGATGAATGTTCATAGCAGCCCTATCTATAATTGCTCTAAATTAGAAATATATCAAATGTCCTCAACAGTAGAATCAAAGGCTATTGTATATAAATATAGTGAAATACTAATGTAGCAATTAAAGTGAATGAAATGCAGCTGCATGTAACAACATGGATGCATCTCACACACACAACAATAGTGTTGAATGAAAGAATTCAGAACTAAATAAATGCATATTATATAATACCCTTTATCACTTCTCAGCCTTTTGGCTAAGATCAAGTGTAGTATATGATAACATATGTATAAATTTCAAACAGTAACAAAACAAATCTGTAGTGGTGGAAGCCATCATAATAAGCAGAGGGACATGAAAGGGGCATTTAGGGGGTTCAGTTCAGTTTAGTCGCTCAGTCGTGTCCGACTCTTTGCGACCCCATGAATCGCAGCACGCCAGGCCTCCCTGTCCATCACCAGCTCCCGGAGTTCACTCAGACTCATGTCCATCGAGTCAGTGATGCCATCCAGCCATCTCATCCTCTGTTGTCCCCTTCTCCTCCTGCCCCCAATCCCTCCCAGCATCAGAGTCTTTTCCAGTGAATCAACTCTTCACATGAGGTGGCCAAAGTAATGGAGTTTCAGCTTTAGCATCATTCCTTCCAAAGAAATCCCAGGGTTGATCTCCTTCAGAATGGACTGCTTGGATCTCCTTGCAGTCCAAGGGACTCTCAAGAGTCTTCTCCAACACCACAGTTCAAAAGCATCAATTCTTCGGCGTTCAGCCTCCTTCACAGTCCAACTCTCACATCCATACATGACCACAGGAAAAACCATAGCCTTGACTAGACGGACCTTAGTCAACAAAGTAATGTCTCTGCTTTTGAATATGCTATCTAGGTTGGTCATAACTTTTCTTCCAAGGAGTAAGCGTCTTTTAATTTCATGGCTGCAATCACCACCTGCAGTGATTTTGGAGCCTCAAAAAATAAAGTCTGACACTGTTTCCACTGTTTCCCCATCTATTTCCCATGAAGTGATGGGACCAGATGCCATGATCTTCGTTTTCTGAATGTTGAGCTTTAAGCCAACTTTTTCACTCTCCTCTTTCACTTTCATCAAGAGGCTCTTTAGTTCCTCTTCACTTTCTGCCATAAGGGTGGTGTCATCTGCATATCTGAGGTTCTTGATATTTCTCCCGGCAATCTAGATTCTGGCTTGTGCTTCTTCCAGCCCAGCATTTCTCATGATGTACTCTGCATAGAAGTTAAATAAGCAGGGTGACAATATACAGCCTTGACGTACACCTTTTCCTATTTGGAACCAGTCTGTTGTTCCATGTCCAGTTCTAACTGTTGCTTCCTGCCAGTGTTCTAGTCAATAAGTTGACTAAGGGTCTCCAGGTATGTTTAATTTGTTAGAAGGTTTTGAATTATAAAACTGCAATCTGTGTACTTTTTTTTTGGTTTATTATACATCATTAAAAAAAGTTTCAAGATGAAATAAAGCATCGAAATCATGATCCAGCAGTTAGTATCCAAATGGAAATTTTCTGTCTTGAATAAACATTTCAGAAGTCCATCATTCTTTTATTAAATGGGAAAACGTTGGCCTATGTTAATGAAGCCCAGGTTTTCTGAACCTTTAGGCTTCTGGTATATTGCTATTCTGTTGACCGACTTGCAAAACCCCTTGGATAGTCATGTTAAAACCAAGAAAACAGACCGAAAACAGAGTCACTTATGCTAAGCCCCACATCACCAAACTGGTACTTAATTTAATAACAGTTTCAGCTCTTCCAGAAATAGAGTCTTAAACCAATTAATCAGGAATCACCTGATTAGCACCAGTTAGGAAATATGCCTGCTAAACTCCTGCCATTCCCTGAAGGAAGATAACCTTGAAATAATCAACCTAGTTTTTTTTCCCTATTATAACTTCCTTGTTCCCATTCCCTTATGCCTATAAAAGTCTTTCATTTTGTAGTTCTTCAGAGTTCCTTTCTACATGCTAGATCATATGCTGCCCGATTCATGAATCATTGAATAAAGCTAGTAAGATCTTTAAAATTTACTCAGTTGAATTTTGCTTTTTAGCAGTAGTGATAAAGTTTCACCTCCCACAGCTCCAAAATATTAAAGAAGAGGAGATATGTATCATATTGGACTATCAAATAGTTTCTGATCTTTTTCACTCACCATTTTCTCAGAAAGACTTCAAACTGCTATACAAGTGATATACTACTCAGGCCATGTTAATAAAATGGCATAATTAGTGATAACATTTTAATATGAAAAGCCATTGAACTTTGTGTACGTTGTAAACTGATGTGTTTCCTTTGAGAATGTGTGGCTCAGTGGTAAAGAATCTGCCTGCCAATGCAGGAGAGGAGGGTTTGATCCATGAATCAGGAAGATCCCCTGGAGGAGGAAATTGCAACCCACTCCAGTATTCTTCCCTGGAGAATCCCATGGACAGAGAAACCCCATGGGCTACATTCCATAGGGTTACAAAAAGTCAAATGTGACTAAATACACACATACATTATTTACAGATTTTCTTTTTTAAAAATAAATTATTCCTAGTTAGAGAAATATATGTTGTTTTTTCCTGAGTTCAAATTTCTGTGTTTATGTTTTATGGATCGGTAGCAAACAAGAAAAAGTTTCATAAGACTGACCATTTGTAGACAAATTTATGATAACTTTATTACTTATTAGCTATAAAAAGAGAAAAAAAAGATAATAAATTGGTTACTTCTTTGTCAAGATTCAAAGAAGTACTTTCATTAGCCTTCTTGTAGGCATATGAGAAATGAAGCAGAAAACACTAATATAGAACAACTAGAAATAGTCTAAAATATAAAGTTCTGATAGGAACTTGGATTGCTTCTAACTATGGAAAGGTTTGAAAAGCAACTTCTGACAAAAAGGAAACAACAAAAAGAGAAGTTGGGGAGAACTATGAAAGTAGTAATATGAAAAATGATGATGCAGTCTTTGCAGTTTAGCTTGGTCTTTGAGATGCGCCATATTGCATAGTTTAATTTTGAAAGGTCATTTAAATAGAGTTAATTGCCTCTTTTAAGTTGGATAGCCAACAAGGTTTGTTCAAATGTTTTGTGTACTTTGGGCCTTAGAAGTAAAATGAATTTAACCCTTCTTAGAACTGTCCTAATAGATGAGAGTCATAAATATTTCAAAGTATTACAACACCAGATAGAATAAAAGTCTATCAACCTGACCAGATAAATATTGTCAAGGAATATAAGTTAGAAATACCTTGTTGTTGTTCTTTAGTTGCTAAGTTGTGTCTAACTCTTTTGCTACCCCATGGATGGTAGTAGCAGGCTGCAGTCCTGCTCCTCTGTCCATGGGATTTTCCAGGCAAGAATGCTGAAGGGGGTTGCCATTTCCTTCTCCAAAATATACCTAGCATTACAGTAATTTGTGAAGGGAGGAAGAGAGATAAAATTTACAGTTATGGGTTCAGATTTTTATAGCAAGTATTAGATGTACATAATATGCTGTGTATGTGTTAAGTCACTTTAGTTGTGTCTGACTCTTTGAGACCCTGTGGATTGTAGCCTGCCAGGCTCCTCTGCCCATGAGATTCTCCAGGCAAGAATACTGGTGTGGGCTGCCGTTTCCTCCTCCAGGGGTATACTTGACCAGGGATTGAACCCACGTCTCTTATGTCCCCTACATTGGCTGATGGGTTCTTTACCATTCATTAGTGCCACCTGAGAAGCCCAGTATTATGTTAGTATTACTTAAAGAAATTCTCTGTTCAATTTAAGTTAAATTGTTAGAACTATTATGTTGATTATCATTGTTTCAATGACATGACTTTTGACTGGAAGGTATAATACATGCTCAGCCCTGTCACTGGTTAGCAACACAGCAGTTTATGTATTTGCCTATATTAGGGACCATTAGGATGCCTAATGTACATTAAGTGAATTAAATGTATTCATAAAAATCCTGAGTGATAGCAATATGGAAATTTCCAAACTCAGTTTTAGGAAAATGTGGGCTGAATAGAGACTACTTTCCATTATCTGTGATAATGAGGATTTAGTGTTAGTAAGTAAATGTTAGTCGCTCAGTCATGCCCGACTCTTTGCAACCCCATGGACTGTAGCCCACCAGGCTCCTCTGTTCATGAGATTTTCCAGGCAAGAATACTGAAGTGGGTTGCCATTTCCTTCTCCAGGGGATCTTCCCAACCCAGGGATCAAACCTGGTTCTCCTGCACTGCAGATTAATTCTTTACCCACTGAGCTACAAGATTTGATACAATATAAAAATAAAATTCATGTTTTAGTCTCTGATTCCAGCCTCTTTACTAATAAATTTTTATTACAAGCACTAACAGGTGACAGATGTGGTTGACTTGTCTCCTTCCTCTTTCAATTCTCTAATGAGCAATTAAATAACATGAAGCAGAACAATCAAAAGGTCTGGAAAATTCACATGCCAGTTAATCTGTTTCTAAAAAATGAGGGTTAATGGCACTTAGCTCTGTAGTTAGTCACGAATTCCCCAAGCATCTTTCTCAGAATGACTTTGAAAAAGGGGACCCCAAGTGTTCCTAAGATGGAGGAGGAATAGGATGGGGAGACCACTTTCTCCCCCACAAATTCATCAAAAGAACATTTAAACGCTGAGTAAATTCCACAAAACAACTTCTGAATGCTGGCAGAGGACATCAGGCACCCAGAAAAGCAGCCCATTGTCTTCGAAAGGAGGTAGGAAAAAATACAAAAGACAAAAAAAGAGACAAAAGAGGTAGGGATGGAGCTCCATCCCTGGAAGGGAGTCTTAAAAAGAGAAGTTTCCAAACACCAGGAAACACTCACTGCCCAGTCTGTGGCGAGCTTTAGAAGCACAGAGGGCAACATAACAGGGAGGGAAAATAAATAAATAATTAAAACCCACAGATTACCAGCCCAACAGTAACTCCCCCCAGGGCAGAAGCAGCGCAGACCCCTGTACCTGCCACTAGTAAGCAGAGGCTGGGCAGGGAGGTGTGGGCTGCAGTGCTTAGAGTAAGGATCTGGCCTGAATGCCCCGAGGGCAATCTGAGCAAACAAACTTGGGCTAGCAAACCAGACTGTGGGATAGCTACTATGCAAAAAGCCCTAAGACACTGCCAGCATCCCCCCCCCCCCCCCCCCAACACAGAATAAAAGACTGGACAGAGATAGCCGGCTGTGGACCATCCCCCTCCGGTGACAGGCAGCCAGAGCCAGAAGGGGGCAATCGCAGTCCCAGAGAGACATTATCTACCAAACTGCAAGCAGGCTTCTTTGCTAACTAAGACTTCTTGGGGTTCTGGATGGTCAACATCTGCCTGAGAAGGTGTGCCGGTTATACACCCAGAAAGCCAAGCGGCAGGGACAGGGGAGGCGATAAGTTGCAGCAACTGTGCTCACCAAACAGCTCATCACCTGAGCTGCTCGTACCTGGGAAGGGCACAAAACGCAGGCCCGATGGAGTCTGTGCCTCTGAGGACTACCCGAGTACCTGAACCTGAGCGGCTTAGACCTGGGAGGTGCATGCAGCCCAGGGCTGGCCTCTGATGGTTCCCGGCGAAGCAACCTAGAGCCTGAGCAGTGTGGGCAGGGAGGGCACATGCGTCATGAGCCGGGGCAGGCCCAGTGTTGCTGAGACACTGTGAGCACAGCCAGTGTTATTTGTTTGCAGTGTCCCTCCCTCCCCACAGCGCTACTGAACAAGTGAACCTAAAAAAAGTGTCCACCACCACCCTCCTTGTGTTAGGACGGAAGTCAGACACTGAAGAGACCAGCAAACAGAAGAAGCTAAAACAGAGGGAACCACCGTGGAAGTGACAGGTGCAATAGATTAAAACCCTGTAGTTAGTACCAGCTACATAGGAAGGGGCATATAGATCTAGAGAAATATAAGCCGGACCAAGGAACTATCCGAAAATGAACTGACCCCACACTGCCCACAACAACACCAGAGAAAGTCCTAGATATATTTTTACTGTTTTTATGATCATTCTTTTTTTCTTTTAATTTTTTAAAATTTTAAGTCCTCTATTACTCCTTTAATTTTCATTTTTATAACCTACTATTACTTTGCAAAAAAAGACACTATTTTTTAAACAAACTTCATGTATATATATATCTTTAATATAATTTTTGTGACTTTGTTTTTTTCCTTCTTTTCTTTAATATTGTATTTTTGAAAATCCAACCTCTACTCTATATTTTTAATCTTTGCTTTTTGGTATTTGTTATCAATTTTGTACCTTTAAGAACCCAATCTCCAGTACCCACTTTAACTTGGGAGCAAGATTACTGGCTTGACTGCTCTCTCCCCCTTTGGACTCTCCTTTTTCTCCACCAGGTTGCCTCTGTCTCCTCCCTCCCCCTTCTCTTCTCTACCCAACTCTGTGAATCTCTGTGTGTTCCAGATGGTGCAGAACACTTAGGGAACTGATTACTGGCTGGATCTGTCTCTCTCCTTTTGATTCCCCCCTTTTATCCTCCTGGCCACCTCTGTCTCCTTCCTCCCTCTTCTCTTCTCTGTATAACTCTGTGAACATCTCTGAGTGGTCCAGACTGTGGAGTGCACATAAGGAAGTGATTACTGGCTAGCTTGCTCTCTCCTCTTTTGATTCCACCTCATCTCATTTGGGTCACCTCTAACTCCCTCCTCCCTCTTCACTTCTCCATGTAACTCTGTGAACCTCTCTGGGTGTCCCTCACTGTGGAGAAACTTTTCATCTTTAACCTAGATGTTTATCTACTGTGCTGTATAGAAGGAGAAGTCTTGAGACTACTGTAAAAATAAGACTGAAAACCAGAGGCAGGAGACTTAAGTCCAAATCCTGAGAACACCAGAGAACTTCTGACTCCAGGGAACATTAATTGACAGGAGCTCATCAAATGCCTCCATACCTACACTGAAACTAAGCACCACCCAAGGGCCAACAAGTTCCAGAGCAAGACATACCATGCAAATTCTCCAGCAACACAACAACACAGCCCTGAGCTTCAATATACAGGCTTCCCAAAGTTACTCCAAACCCATTGACATCTCATAACTCATTACTGGACACTTCATTGCACTCCAGAGAGAAGAAACCCAGCTCCACCCACCAGAACACTGACACAAGCTTCCCTAACCAGGAAACTTTGACAAGCCACCCGTACAACCCCACCCACAGTGAGGAAACTCCACAATAAAGAGAACTCCACAAACTGCCAGAATACAGAAAGGCCACCCCAAACTCAGAAATATAAACAAGATGAAGAGACAGAGGAATACCCAGCAGGTAAAGGAACAGGAGAAATGCCCACCAAACCAAACAAAAGAGGAAGAGATAGGGAATCTACCTGATAAAGAATTCCAAGTAATGATAGTGAAAATGATCCAAAATCTTGAAATCAAAAGGAAAAAGGGACACCCAATAATAGCATAATTTTCAGTAATGGTACCATTTGCCTGGTCTATAATTTACCAGTATCTTTTCAAGTATTTTCCTACTCAAGCATTACAATTCTAAGGGTCCACCAATATAGATTCTTTCTTTGGGTAGTAATCCTCTTTAGATTCTTTTTCCTTCCTCTTCCCTTCCTGCTTCTTTCCTTTCCTTCTTTCCATTTTTTCTTCCCTCTTTTCCTCTGCATAGTCATTGAGTGCTTGGTATGTAGCATACACTGCTGGGTATGGACATGCAAAGATGAATAAATATAAACATTTTGCTCTAATACTATCACAGTACTATGACTGTGAGTACTATCTTCACAGTCAGTCAGAAATGTATAGCTGGAAAGTAATGCATCTAGTTAAGAGAGAGATGCCTGGGTATTTGGGGAACATATAAGAAGGGCAGGTTAGGATTAGAGCTGGAAGATCATTCCAGGTGAAGAAGACAGCCAAAGCAAGAATAGATGCCTGAGATAGCAGAGTTTATAAGGGAAACAAGAAACAGCCCAATGTTTCTGGACTATGAAGTACAAAGTAAGGTTGGTGAGTGGTAAGATGAGAAATTGAGATGAGAGTATTATAATACATCCTAATGAAATTAGGGTTTTTCTTGAAGACTTCAGGGATTCCCTGAAGCTTTTAAAGCAAGGTAAGAACATGATCACCTTTGCATTTCAGAGCAGTACTAGCAGTATTGGAAACTGCAACCAAAACAAGAATGGTAGCTGGATTGAGGATATGAAGCTGATGTAGTAGGGCAGGTTCTGACAGACTGTGACATTGGGCCATGGAGTTAAAGGACTGGTACACTATAATGCATATTTAGGAGGCCAAATGAAAGATACTTGGTGACAGATTAAGCATGATGATGAGAAAGGGGCAAAGAATAATAGATATGTTTCTGTGCAGACTCTGATGTCACCAAGTGAGTTAAAATAAGAGGAGTTTAAGGATAATATGATCTGAAGTGCTGCTTATAAGTTGCATTTAGGATAAACTAGTGAAAAACAGAGAAGAAACTGTATACGTCTGTACTTTTAGGGAGATATTTGTGCAGAAAATATACGTTTGGGAAGAGGGAATGTTTTCAGGTGAAATGATGTGAGTGGATGAAATTTCCCAGGGACTGGAAAAGGATAGCAATGTTCAGGAATCTCCTAAATACCAGCACTTTGAGGGTAGACGGAAGAAAAGTTACACAAGGAAAAGAGAAAGTAGGCACAGAGGAGGCAGAAAAGTACACTTAGGCACTAGTTACTTTGAAAAAAACTTTTAATTTTATATTGGAGCATAGTTGATTAACAATGTTGTGATAGTTTCAGGTGGACAGCAGAGATTCAGTTATACACACACATATCATTTCTATACATATATCTATTTTTCTCAAATTATTTCCCCATGTAGATTGTTACGTAGTATTGAGAGTTTCCTGTGCTATATAGTAGGTCCTTGTTGGCAGGCAGTAGTAGTTTGAAGAGATTTGGACATAAAGAGAATGGAGAACTTAATGCTTACTGCAATCAGGTATTGCAGGAAGTTCTATTGGTCATTTTATAGGGGATGCTTGGTTGGGACCAAGGACCATGAGCAAGTTGGATTTTGCTTTAATGACCCAAAGAAGTTCTAGAAGAAGAAGTAAAGACAAGACCAGGACATACCAAACCCAAACAAAGCATTTTATTTCTAGGTGGAGTATTGGTTCCATCCTGCAGTGTAGGATTCTAATTTAGGAGCTTGTCCATACTAAGAGCCTTGAATACTCATTCCTTCAGAATAGGCTGCTCCAAGGCAGGGTTTAAAATTTTTGTTTGTTTGTTTTCTTTTGAGTCTTACACCCAGTTTCATCCTACTGTGTTTTATCATTCGGGTAATGAAGAAATGTGCATCCGAGGAAAATCAAGTCAAGGTGAGAAATATTTTGAGTTCTCCCTCAGGCCCAGGCTTCCTGTGTCTCCCTCCAAGTCTTCTAGATGAGTAGAAGTCTTCTAGTCTAGTCTTCTAGACTTTGTAAACTCTGAACACTGTTTGAAAGAGAATTCAAACTAAATCCGATGCCTGAGAGAAAGAAGGCAAGATCCACCACGGTGCATCATGATGTAAATTCTGTGCTCAAAGAAATCCACTGGACTTAGGTGCACTGAGCCAGTAGTATCCCCCATGGAATGATATCTTTACAGTAAGAAAACCTGTGATGTATATTCATTGAAATTTGTAATTACTGGACTGTCACAGAATTTTAAAAAAATTAAATTTTAGACCAATTTTAACATTGTAGAATTATTGTGAAGATAATATAGAAAGTTTGGTAACTAAAATCCATGCTTTAGTCACGTTTATTCTGTTTTCCCTTACTGTTCCTTTCCTGCTTCAGGATCCCACCCATGATACCATGTTACACTTTGTGATCAAGAATCCTTAATCCGTCTTCACTATGACAGTTATTCACAATTTCCTCTCTTCTGCTCATCTGGAGAGTTCAAGGAGTTAAGGTCTTTTGTAGAATGTCCCACAGTTGAGATTTGTCTGAGATTTTTCTTCCAGTTAGACAGGGGTAATATATTTTTGTGAAAAAACCACAGATATAAAGTATCATTCTCATATATCACATCAATAAAACTTAGCATTGTTGATGTTGAGTTCAGATGCTCAGTTGTGTCAGACTCTTTGCGACACTATGGACTGCATCACGCCAGGCTTCCCTGTCATTCACCAACTCCTGGAGCTTTCTCAAACTCATGTCCATTGAGTTAGTGATGCCATCCAACTATCTCATACTCTGCCATCCCCTTCTCCTTCTCCCTTCAATCCTTCCCACAATCAGGGTTTTATCCAGTGAGTCAGTTCTTTGCATCAGGTAGCCAAAGTATTGAAGTTTCAGCTTCAGCATCAGTCTGTCCATTGAATATTCAGGACTGATTTCCTTTAGGACTGACTGGTTGGATCTCCTTGCAGTCTAAAGGACTCTCAAGAGTCTTCTCCAACACCACAGTTCAAAAGCACCAATTCTTTAATGCTCAGCTTCCTTTTTAGTCCAACTCTCACATCCATACATGACTACTGGAAAAACCATAGCTTTGACTAGATGGACATTTGTTGGCAAAGTAACATCTCTGCTTTTTAGTATGCTGTCTAGGTTGGTCATAGCTTTTCTTCCAAGGAGCAAGCGTCTTTTAATTTCATGGCTGCAGTCACCATCTGCAGTGATTTTGGAGCCCCCAAAAGTAAAGTCTGTCATTGTTTCCATTGTTTCTCCATCTTTTTGCCATGAAGTGATGGGACCAGGTGCCATGATCTTAGTTTTCTGAATGTTGAGTTTTAAGCCGACTCTTTCACTCTTCTCTTTCACTTTCATCAAGAAGTTCTTTAGTTCTTCACCTTGTGCCAAAAGGGTGGTGTCATCTGAGTATCTAATGTTATTGATATTTCTCTTGGCAATCTTGATTCCAGCTTGTGCTTCATTCAACCCTGCATTTCACATGATGTACTCTGCATAGAAGTTAAATAAGCAGGGTGACAATATACAGCTTGACATACTCCTTTCCCGATTTGGAACCAGTCTGCTGTTCTATGTCCAGTTCTAAGTGCTGCTTCTTGACCTGCATACAGATTTCTCAGAAGACAGGTAAAGTGAAAGTCAAAGTCTTTCAGTCATGTCTGACTCATTGCGACCCATGGACTCTACAGTCCATGAAATTCTCAAGGCCAGAACACTGGAGTGGCTAACCTTACCCTTCTCAACCCAGGAATTGAACCCAGGTCTCCCTCATTGCAGGTGGATTCTTTACCAGCTGAGCCACCAGGGAAGTCTGAAGGCAGGTAAGGTGGTCTGGTATTCCCATCACTTGAATTTTCCACAGTTTGTTGTGATACACACTGTCAAAGTCTTTGGCATAGTTAATAAAGCAGAAATAGATGTTTTTCTGGAACTCTCTTGCTTTTTCGATGATCCAGTGGACGTTGGCAATTTGCTGGTTCCTCTGCCTTTTCTTAACATTATTGCTGTTAACCTTGACAAACACAACTTGCAGTAATGTTTGTCAAGTTTTTCTACTGTAAAGTCACTCCCTTTCTCTCTTTTCATACTGTACTCTTTGGAAAAATGTCACTGTGTGCAGCCCATTCTTAAGATATAGGGATTTATTCTTCATCTCCTTCAGGTGGAATGTCTATATATATTATTTGGAATTCTTCTGTCCAGAATTTCTTTCTTTCTTTCTTTTTCTGTCTCATGTCATTAATTTACATCAGTTTGAATTCATGAACATTTTTTTATATTTTGGGTTATAATCCAATACTTTAATTTTTTGCTCAAATTGTTCCAGCTTTGGCCATTAGGAGCTCTTTCAGCATCCATCTGATACACTCCCATCATTGTGTTTCTTTGAGCGCTTCCTTACTTTCTGACACTTCAAGATGCTCTAAGCTCATCATGTAAGATTTAGGCAGGAAATATACAACCAACATTTCTGTAAGGAACTTTGGGTCTTATTATTGGAGAATGGTATTATAAACCAAAATTTGGGTGCTAAATTTGTTCCCTGTTGTTGGACTCTCATTGCTTTTAGCTTCTTTCAGCTAACAGAACAAGAAAGCTATTTCTATATGGAACCATCTTTATTTATATTAAGCTGAACATCATTTTAGTGATGTCTCCTATTCTAATTCATTACCATATAGAACATTTCAGCTTCCCCCTTTTGCCTATTTGTAACCTCCCACTCTCTCATCCATCTAGCATCCATTTATTGTTCAGTCTCAGTATAATATTACAACAGTCATTTTGGAATTGTTAAGCTGTATCTCCACAGGAAATAACTTTATCAACTGGAGTACAATGTCAACCACAGTTCCTTTTGCCTTTCTTCTTTCTGAAGCTACTTAGGTCAGCACTTTATTTTTCTACCTCCTTCATTGAAGCTGTCTCTATCTTGATCTCCTAAATGAATTTTTAAAAAAATTGAATAAAATTCACTCTTTGTGCTGTAAAGTTCTCTGGATTTGACAGATGCTCAGTGTCTCATATTATACAATATGATATCATACCACTCAAAAAATAATTTTACCACTCTAAAAAATCCTCTATGCTTTACCTGTTTAACCCCCTCCTCCCAGCACCACTAAACACCTGGCAAATGCTGTTCAGTTTACTGTCTCTGTAGTATTGTTTTTCCAGAATGTTCTAAAATTTGGATGATACTGTACAGCTGACCCTTGGACAACATGGGTTTGAACTGCATATGTCTACACATACACCTATTTCACTCTTTAGTAAATATACAGTCTAGACTTTGTATCTGCAAATCGAACCAATCTGTATTTGGTTGAATCTGAGGATGTGAAACCAGAAGATATGAAACATTTTTTTCATGGATCATGCTAATGGTATTTCATTTAATTTCTCATCACCAAACCCCAGGTCATGTAGATTTTTATGTTATGTTTTCTTCAAGAAAATTGATAGCTTTGAACTTTACATTTAGGTACATGATACATTCAGAGCTCATTTTTGTGAAAGGTCAGTGTCTGGATTCATTTTTTGGCTTGTGAACGATCAGTTGTTTTAGCACCATCTTTTACTATTTTTCCCTTGAATTCTTCACTTACTTCTTTGTTTAAAAAAAATCACCTGACTAGGTTTGTATGGGTCTATTTCAGGGTTCTCTATTCTGCTCCATTGAACTGTGCCTATTCTGTGGCCAAGATCATGCTATCTTAATTGCAGCAAACTTATGTAAGCCTTAAAATTTGATAGTGTGAGTTTTGTTTCTAGGTTTGTCCTTCCTCTTCAGTATTGTGTTGGCTTTTCTAGGTTTTTTGCTTTTCCATATAAAGTTTAAAATCAGTTTGTTGATTTCTACAAAATAGCTTGCCAGGATTTTGTATTTTAAATATACAGACCAAGTTAGACTGGACTGCCATCTTTTAAGACTGGGTCTTCAAATCTATAAACATTGAATGTCTTTCCATTTATATATTTACTGTTATAGAAGTAGTTCTTATAATATTTTGTTAAACTTATACCTAACTTTAATTATCTTGGTGCTATTGTAAATGCTATTGTTATTTTAAATTATAATTATGCTTTGCTGGTTGTGGTAAGCATAATGATGGCTTTCCAAAGACACCCATGTTCTGATTTTCACTTCAGACTTGTGAGTATTTAACCTTACATTACACAGTTGACTTTGAAGATGTACTAAAGCTAAGAATCTTGAGATTTGGAAATTATCCTGGATTAGTTGACAGGCCCAATGTAATCATTAAGATACTTTGATTCAAATGTTATTTAGATGTTGTTTAATCTCCATGTATTTTGTGATTTTCCAGTATATAAGTGCTATTGATAGTTACTGTTTATATTATATAGTTTAATTCCTTTTTGGTCTGAGATCAGTGGTTGTATGATTTCTTTCTTTTTGTTTTATGGCCCAGAATGTGGCTTAACTTGGTGAATGTTTCATGTGAGCTTGAGAAGAATGTATGTTCTTCTGTTAATGAATGAAGTACTCTATCAATGTCCATTATATTCAGTTGAAATTGTTGTTGTTGTTGAGTTCAACTGTGCCCTTGCTCTGTGCCACTGGAGTGGTGGCTGCACAGCTGGAGTGGCGGCTGCATGGTGCTGGAACAACTGTGCGATACCCAATGTCCAAGGGCAAAGGAAAAGCCCCAGAAAGATGGTGGGGTGTGTGTGTGTGTGAAATTGAGTTTAGAATCAAACCCCATACCCGCCAGAGATGCTCAGAGGGCTCAAACATACCTTGTGCACACCAGGAACCAGAGACCCCACAGAGACTGAGACAGCACTGTGTTTGGGTGCCTCCTGAAGAGGTACAGGTCAGCAGTGGACTGCTGCAGGGGCGGGGCTCTGGATGCAGTAGACCTGGATATGGCATAAGCCCTCTTGGAGGAGGTTGCCATTAACCCACCACAGAGCCCCCAGAACTGGGAATACGGACTCTTGGAGGGCACAAACAGAAACTTGTGTGCACCAGGACCCAGTTGAAAGGAGCAGTGACCCTGCAAGAGACTGACCCAGACTTGCCCGTGAGTGTCCAGGAGTCTCTGGCAGAGGTGTGGATCGGCAGTGACCTGCTGCAGGGTTGGGGGCATTGAATTATCAATGCCTCCATGGGACATTTTGAAGGTGACCATCATCATTATCTTTATTACCTCCAGCATAGTTTGGCCTCAGGTCAAATAACAGGGAAGGAATACAGCCCCACCCTTAAATACAAAATTGGATTAAAGATTTACTGAGGATGGCCCCGCCCATCAGAACAAGACCCAGTTTCCTCCTCAGTTAGTCTCTCCTATCAGGAAGCCTCCTTAAGCCTCTTATACATCTCCATCAGAGGGCAGATAGAATGAAAACCAGAATTACAGAAAACTAACCAATCTAATCATATGGACCACAGCCTTGTCTAACTCAATGAAACTATGAGCCATGCCATGTAGGGCCACCCAAGACAGATGGGTCATGGTGGAGACTTCCAACAAAATGTGATCCACTGGAGAAGGGAATGGCAAACCACTTCAGTATTCTTGCCTTGAGAATCCCATGAACAGCATCAGTTCAGTTGCTCAGTCGTGTCTGACTCTTTGCGACCCCATGAATCACAGCACGCCAGGCCTCCCTGTTGATCATCATCTCCCGGAGTTCACTCAGACTCACGTCCATCGAGTCCATGATGCCATCCAGCCATCTCATCCTCAGTTGTCCCCTTCTCCTCCTGCCCCCAATCTCTCCCAGCATCAGAGTCTTTTCCAATGAGTCAACTCTTCGCATGAGGTGGCCAAAGTACTGGAGCTTCAGCTTTAGCATCATTCCTTCCAAAGAAATCCCAGGGTTGATCTCCTTCAGAATGGACTGGTTGGATCTCCTTGCAGTCCAAGGGACTTGTGAGAGTCTTCTCCAACACCACAGTTCAAACGCATCAATTCTTCGGCGTTCAGCCTCCTTCACAGTCCAACTCTCACATCCATACATGACCACAGGAAAAACCATAGCCTTGACTAGATGGACCTTTGTCGACAAAGTAATGTCTCTGCTTTTGAACATACTATCTAGGTTGGTCATAACTTTTCTTCCAAGGAGTAAGCGTCTTTTAATTTCATGGGTGCAGTCACCATCTGCAGTGATTTTGGAGCCCCCCAAAATAAAGTCTGACACTGTTTGCACTGTTTCCCCATCTATTTCCCATGAAGTGATGGGACCAGATACCATGATCTTCATTTTCTGAATGTTGAGCTTTAAGCCAACTTTTTCACTCTCCTCTTTCACTTTCATCAAGAGGCTTTTAAGTTCCTCTTCACTTTCTGCCATAAGGGTGGTGTCATCTGCATATCTGACGTTATTGATATTTCTCCTGGCAATCTTGATTCCAGCTTGTGTTTCCTCCAGTCCAGCGTTTCTCATGATGTACTCTGCATAGAAGTTAAATAAGCAGGGTGACAATATACAGCCTTGATGTACTCCTTTTCCGATTTGGAACCAGTCTGTTGTTCCATGTCCAGTTCTAACTGTTGCTTCCTGACCTGCATACAGATTTCTCAAGAGGCAGGTCAGGTGGTCTGGTATTCCCATCTCTTTCAGAATTTTCCACAGTTTGTTGTGATCCACACAGTCAAAGGCTTTGGCATGGTCAGTAAAGCAGAAATAGATGTTTTTCTGGAAGTCTCTTGCGTTTTTGATGACCCAACGAATGTTGGCAATTTGATCTCTGGTTCCTCTGCCTTTTCTAAAACCAGCTTGAACATCAGGGAGTTCACAGTTCATGTATTGCTGAAGCCTGACTTGGAGAATTTTGAGCATTACTTTACTAGCATGTGAGATGAGTGCAATTGTGTGGTAGTTTGAGCATTCTTTGGCAATGCCTTTCTTTGGGATTGGAATGAAAACTGACCTTTTCCTGTCCTGTGGCCACTGCTGAGTTTTCCAAATTTGCAGGCATATTGAGTGCAGCACTTTCACAACATCATCTTTCAGGACTTGAAAACAGCTCAACTGGAACTCCATCACCTCCACTAGCTTTGTTCATAGTGATGCTTTCTAAGGCCCACTTGACTTCACTTTCCAAGATGTCTATGAAAAGAAGAGAAGTGAAAAGCAAAGGAGAAAAGGAAAGATATAAGCATCTGAATGCAGAGTTCCAAAGAATAGCAAGAAGAAATAAGAAAGCTTTCTTCAGCAATCAATGCAAAGAAATAGAGGAAAAGAACAGAATGGGAAACACTAGAGATCTCTTCAAGAAAATTAGAGATACCAAGGGAACATTTCATGCAAAGATGGGCTCGATAAAGGACAGAAATGGTATGGACCTAACAGAAGCAGAAGATATTAATGAGAGGTGGCAAGAATACACAGAAGAACTGTACAGAAAAGATCTTCACGACCCAGTTAATCATGATGATGTGATCACTAATCTAGAGCCAGACATCTTGGAAAGTGAAGTCAAGTGGGCCTTAGAAAGCATCACTACGAACAAAGCTAGTGGAGGTGATGGAGTTCCAGTTGAGCTGTTTTCCATTCCTGAAAGATGATGCTGTGAAAGTGCTGCACTCAATATGCCAGCAAATTTGGAAAACTCAATGAACAGCATGAAAAGGCAAAAAGATAGGACACTGAAAGATGAACTCTCTAGGTCAGTAAGTGCCCAGTATGCTACTGGAGATCAGTGGAGAACTAACTCCAGAAAGAATGAAGGGATGAAGCCAAAGCAAAAATAATACACAGTTGTGAATGTGACTGGTGATGGAAGTAAAGTCTGATGCTGTAAAGAGCAATATTGCATAGGAACCTGGAATGTTAGGTCCATGAATCAAGGCAAATTGAAAGTGGTCAAACAGGAGATGGCAAGAGTGAATGTCGACATTTTAGGAATCAGTGAACTGAAATGGACTGGAATGGGTGAATTTAACTCAGATAACCATTATATCTACTATTGTGGGCAAGAATCCCTTAGAAGAAAGGGAGTACCCATCATAGTCAACAAAAGAGTCCAAAATGCAGTACCTGGATGCCATCTCAAAAACAACAGAATGATCTCTGTTCGTTTCCAAGGCAAACCATTCAAGATCATGGTAATCCAAGTCTATGCTCCAACACATAATGCTGAAGAAGTTGAAGTTGAATGGTTCTGAGAAGACCTACAAGACCTTTTAGAACTAATACCCAAGAAAGATGTCCTTTTCATTATAGGGGACTGGCTCGCAAAAGTAGGAAGTCAAGAAATACCTGGAGTTACAGGCAAATTTGGCCTTGGAGTACAAAACAAAGCAGGGCAAAGGCTAACAGAATTTTGCCAAGAGAATGCACTGGTCATAGCACACACCCACTTCCAACAAAACAACATAAGAGAAGACTCTAAACATGGACATCACCAGATGATCAACACCAAAATCAGATTGATTATATTCTTTGCAGCCAAAGATAGAGAAGCTCTATAGAGTCAGCAAAAACAAGACCGGGAGCTGACTGTGGCTCAGATCTTGAACTCCTTATTGCCAAATTCAGACTGAAATTGAAGAAAGTAGGGAAAGCCACTAGACCATTCAGGTATGACCTAAATCAAATTCCTTATGATTAAAAAGTGAAAGTGAGAAATAGATTCAAGGGATTAGATCTGATAGACAGAGTGCCTAAAGAACTATGGATGGAGGCTCGAGATATTATACAGGAGGCAGTGATCAAGACCATCCCCAAGAAAAAGAAATGCAAAAAGGCAAAATGGTTGCCTGAGGAGGCCTTACAAACAGCTATGAAAAATAAGAGAAGTAAAGGCAAAGGAGGAAAGGAAAGATAGCCCATTTGAATACAGAATTCCAAAGAATATTGAGGAGAGATAAGAAAGCATTCCTTAGCAATCAGTGCAAAGAAATAGAGGAAAATAATAAAATGGGAAAGACTAGAGATCTCTTCAAGAAAATTAGAGATACCAAGGGAAAATTTCATGCAAAGATGGGCTCAATAAAGGACAGAAATAGTATGGACTTAACAGAGGCAGAAGATATTAAGAAGAGTTGGCAAGAATACACAGAAGAACTGTACAAAAAAAGATCTTCACAACCCAGATAATCATGATGGTGTTATCACTCACCTAGAGCCAGACTTCTTGGAATGTGAAGTCAAGTGGGCCTTAGGAAGCATCATTATGAACAAAGCTAGTGGAGGTGATGGAATTCCAGTTGAGTTATTTCAAATCCTAAAAGATGATGCTGTGAAAGTGCTGGACTCAATATGCCAGCAAATTTGGAAAACTCAGCAGTGGCCACAGGACTGGAAAAGGTCAGTTTTCATTCCAATCCCAAAGAAAGGCAATGCCAAAGAATGTTCAAACTACTGCACAATTGCACTCTTCTTACACGCTAGTAAAGTAATGCTCAAAATTCTTCAAGCCAGGCTTCAACAGTACATGAACCATGAACTTCCAGATGTTCAAGCTGGTTTTAGAAAAGGCAGAGGAACCAGAGATCAAATTGCCAACATTCGTTGGGTCATCAAAAAGGCAAAAGAATTCCAGAAAAACATCTACTTCTGCTTTATTGACTATGCCAAAGCCTTTGATTGTGTGGATCACAGCAGACTGTGGAGAATTCTTCAAGAGATGGGAATACCAGACCATCTGACCTGCCTTCTGAGAAATCTGAATGCAGGTCAAGAAGCAGCATGGAACAAGCTGGACATGGGACATACTTTACAAGGAACAACAGACTGGTTCCAAATTGGGAAAGGAGTACATAAAGGCTGTATATTGTCACCCTGCTTATTTAACTTATATGCAGAGTACATCATGAGAAATGCTGGGCTGGGTGAAGCACATTCTGGAATCAAGATCGCTGGGAGAAATATCAATAACCTCAGATATGCAGATGATACCACTCTTAAGGTAGAAAGCCAAGAAGAACTAAAGAGCCTCTTGATGAAAGTAAAAGAGGAGAGTGAAAAAGTTGGCTTAAAACTCAACGTTCAGAAAACTAACATCATGGCATCCGGTTCCATCACTTCATGGCAAATAGATGAGGAAACAGTGGAAACAGTGATAGACTTTATTTTTGGGGGCTCCAAAATCACTGCAGATGGTGACTGCAGCCGTGAAATTAAAAGGCACTTGTTCCTTGGAAGAAAAGCTATGACCAACATAGACAGCATATTAAAAAGCAGAAGCATTACTTTGCCAACAAAAGTCTCTCTAGTTAAAGCTATACTACTTTATATACTACTGTTTTTTCTAGTGGTCATGTATGGCTGTGAGAGTTGGACTATAAAGCAAGCTGAGCATTGAAGAATTGATGCTTTTGAACAGTGCTGTTGGAGAAGATTCTTGAGAGTCCCTTGGACTGCAAGGAGATCCAACCAATCAATCCTAAAGGAAATCAGTCCTGAATATTCATTGGAAGGTCTGATGCTGAGGCTGAAACTCCAATACTTTGGCCACCTGATGCGAAGCACTGACTCATTTGAAAAGACCCTGTTGCTGGGAAAGATTGAACGCAGGAGGAGAAGGGGACAAGAGAGGATGAGATGGTTGGATGGTATCATTGGCTCAAGGGACATGAGTTTGTGTAAACTCTGAGAGGTGGTGAACGGACGTGGAGGCCTAGTGTCCTGCAGTCCACTGGGTCTCAAAGAGTTGGACACGACTTAGTGACTGAACTGAACTGATGCCCTTACTTACTTTTTGCCTTCTGGATCTATTTCCAATAGAGGGGTATTGAAGTTTCCAGTTATGATAGTGGGTTTATCTATATCTCCTTGCAGTTCTAAGTCTTTGCTTCATGTACCTTGATGCTCTGTTGTTAGGCATGTACATGTCAACATTTCTATGCCTTTTTACAGAATTAAACTTTTTATCATAAATGATGCTTTTCTATATCTGTGATAACTTTCCTTGCTTCCAAGTTTGCTTTGTATGAATGAATATATCTCCTCTTGCTTTTCTTTAATTAGTGTTATCATGATGTATTTTTCTCCATCCATTTAGGTTTAATCTATATGTGTCTTAATATTTAAAGTAAGTTTCTTATAGACAACATACAGTTGAGTCTTGTTTTTTGATCCACTCTGACATTCTCTCTCTTCATTGGTGCTACTGGAAATCTCTGTCATGGAAGTGAACTAAAGTATAAAAGATCACAAAGTAAGCATTCTTGTATTCGGAATTCAGGGGTTAAGGTCCAGCGGTGCTGTAGATTTGAGGAATGTACATATTTATTTTTAACTAATCTAAAACTGAAATTTATCATTTCTTTTCATTATAAAATAAGCAACAAACCACAATAGAACTGTAATACCTGTGGCATTGATATCTATAGAACTCACACATATTTTCATATCACATTTCCAGTATTTACCAACATTCACAGTATCATTTCTGCTTAATACTTTGAAAAATATGCTGTTTAGTGGACTCAAAATTTGATCCTGTTATTTACTGCATCAGTGAAGAAGCACATATGTAACCATGTCAAAAATTTGTTTTAAAACTCTTTATGAGCTATATTTAGATGTAATTGATTCCCTTTTAAAATCCTATTTTTATTTTATAAACAAAAATTATACTGAGGAGGCATGGTAAGCAGAATAATGGCCTCCCAAAATGTCCCTACCCTAATTTTTTATACTTGTAAAGTTGTTACCTTACAAAACAAAAGGGACTTTGCAATATACGGTTATGGTTAAGGACCCTGAAATGGGAAGATTGTCCCAGATTATCCCCATGGGTCCAGTCTAATCATACAAGTCCTTAAAAGTGGAAGGGGAGGGAAGAATATTGGGTTAGACAGGTGAGAACTGAGGACTGGACCTTCTGTTGCTGTCACTGAAAGTGGAGAAAGGCAACCATGAGTGAAAGAAAGTCGTGGGAAAGATCCTCAGCTTCAGGCAGCAAAGAAAGGGAACTGTGGTCCTAAAACTGCAAGGAACTGAAACCTGCCAACTATCCAAATGGGGAGAAAACAGATTATCTCCTAGAATCGGCACAAATTAATTTTAGTCTAGTTAGACCCATACAGGGCTTCTGACCTACAAAACTATAATAAAACATCTGATGTTTTAAGTCATTAAGTTTGTGATAATTTGTTACAGCAGCATTAGGAAACTAATGCAGAAGGAATCTCCATGCTTCATCAACATTCTGGTGGTGTTCATGATACATAAATGTTAAAAATTACGCTGTAGTTTAACCTCAATGTTACAGTTCCAAAGTCTTTTGAAAGGTGAAAACCATGGAATAAAATAACTGATGGTGCTTATGACACTCCAAATTTTGGTACTGAAAATGATAATTACACCTATGCTAATAAAGCAAATTGCCTGCACTTTCTTCCTTACCCCTTCCAGTTTGGTTCCTTTATTTTCTAACCCCAGGTCTGTGCCTGATTATTATTACAATTCAATTCCCCCCCAGATATTGTGCTATATATATAAACCTAAGCATCCAGCTTAAGAATAGCTTTTAAGAAATTGATTGCCACAAGCAATCAGTTGAATATAAACTTATATTTGAAGAATGCATATGGATGGGAAGATTGTGCCAGCAAAATCTAATGAGGAAAATGATGTATTAGAAATACAGAAGAGTAATGGCTTGTTCTGAGTTTGCTTCTCAGGTTGGAATAAATTGCATTTTGTTATAATCTCAATATCCCTTGGTAAGAGTAACTATAAAAATGTATATTGGTGCTAAAGCAGCATCACTGTGTACTCCTTATGAGAATGCATTTTTTTTAGAGCAATAATCAGAGGACCATGAAACTCTTTAGATAGCCATCAAAATTAGGGAGTGGTAGAAATCTAAATTATAAGGCTATAGGAATATTGCAGTATTCCTACCGGATAACAGAAAAGCAGATAGGCAGTTATATGAGAGGAGACAATTCTCAAAACACGGATCATTGACATTTTTTGATGTGCTTTTTAATTGGCACCTTTCTTTCTTATAGTTTACCAAACTTTACTGTATCTTTTATTCATAGCTTTTCATTCCTAGGGTTGTTCAACTCAGCGCCTATTAGGAAACAATATTGCCCTTTTAAGTATTTGCTCCTAGAATTGGCAAGGTTTTAGGTGAGAAAAGATGACATGCCATTAAAACTGACAGTTTGTCATCTTTCAACAGTCCCTTTTATTATTTTACTTTATTTTACTTTACAGCACTGTATTGGTTTTGCCATACTTCATATCTAAAGGTGCAATTCCTTTCATTGTAGATGATCCAGGTGAAGACCTACTTCTTTTAGATGTCTTACTGCTTTGTCCCTCTGTGGTTCTCTCTTTCTCTGACAATCTCCGTGTTTATCATACATGAATGTTACTGTGTCGCAAGCGTTCATTCATTCATTCAGCCAACCAGGCATTCAATACTATTTGAGTATCTGATGTGTGCTTGTCTCAGAGCTCTGCAGATGGGAGGGTGAATGGGAGCCTGACCACATCCTCAATCTAAAAGGGAGCCTTATGTGAAAATAGATAATTACAGTATGCTGTGATAGCAGGTAATAGAACCTGGAAGAACCTATCACGTATTGACAATTATATGTTTTTGGAGATATATCTTCTCTTTAGCTAAAGTATGTTTTGCTTTATCTCCTAGTATTTCTTATACTTATCTGCACAAAATCCCTGTTAATTGTCTTCTTGGTAAAAAGTTGTTTCTCTTTGCTCTTATTTTTCTGTATTGTTCTGGCTCCTTACTGTGCACAGTGAGAAGACATTTCTTATTAGTCATCCCAGCACTGTTATTTTGAATAAGAAGAGGATGGTGGTTAAAAAAATACAGGCTCTGGAGTCAGATTGTCTGGATTTAAACCAGACAATCTTTTATCTTTTTAACACTAGGGAAGCTGTGTAAGAGGTTTCCCAGGTGTCTCAGTGGTAAAGAATCTGCCTGCCAGTGCAGGAGATGGGGATTCAGTCCCTGGGTTGGGAAGATCGCCCAGAGGAGGAAATGGAAACCCACTCCAGGATTTTGGCCTGGAGTGGCTACAGACCATGGGTTACAAAGAGTCAGACACGAGTGGATGACTGAGCATGCAGGCAAGCTATGTAAATCCTCAGTGCCCACATTTCCTCATCTGTGTATGGGCAGTGCTTAGACACATTGTAGGTGCTGTTAATGTAGAACAGTTTGAGATGGCTGACTGTTGGGGAGACCATACTCAATATCTGCCTTTAAATTATACTGTGCTGATATTCCACATTTACTCTGTGGGAGTTTCATATAGTTTTGCTTTTTCCTCTCAACGTTGTGGCACCACATTGCGTGA
Organism: Budorcas taxicolor; assembly: GCF_023091745.1. Classification (NCBI taxonomy): domain Eukaryota; kingdom Metazoa; phylum Chordata; class Mammalia; order Artiodactyla; family Bovidae; genus Budorcas; species Budorcas taxicolor. The sequence continues at coordinate 154,716,840 of NC_068910.1, forward strand.
AGTTCAACTATGACACTGGTGTTCTAAAATAATAGCATGCCATTTAGTATTTATGCTGACGGAATCTGTTGTTAAGGATCACACACAGGGATGTTAAGGTAAGGCAGAATTAGGAACAGTGCCTGCCCTATGCTGGTCAGGAGCCCTGTTGCAGGTATCACTGTCTTGCATTCCCACAGGCTGAACTCTCAGAACCACAGGACAGCCAGGCTTCAGTGTGGCCAACTTGAAGGAAAGTCAGACAGCCAGAATTCTCAGTGTGATGGGAATCATGTGAGGAGTCATGAAACCTAGATATGGGATATATGATCTGTAGTTAAGGATGTGAGGGTGCTTCCTTTCAACTGTCTTAATCCCTCAGAAAGATTTGAAAATAAACTGAGTGCTGGTTTGTTATTTTTCCCTTATGGTTCTCTGTATGTCTTTTTAACAAGCACAATGGCTTTACAAATCCATTTTATTGTAATGTTTATTTCTTCTCTATTTGGGAAATATCTGGAGTCTCACAGTGGTATTTGTGGCAACCCATCACATCTCCCCTCCTCGCAGAATTAAAGAGAGAGAAAAGCACCTGTGTACATCGGAAGATTTGTCAGATTCTGACACAATTCAGTGTCTGCAAATGTTACCGGATGGTGTGCAGATAGACGGGCATTTGTCAAGCCAGGGGAAATGCTATTCAACCGAGACCCTCATTTCCAGCTCTCTGCTGTGGAGTTGCCTTGAGAATCATTGTGAGTGAGCACGGTTTGGATAGGGCGGTGGCCTGGCCATTGGAAAAAGAGTCTGAGAATAAACAGCAGCTAGGTAGTACAAGTGGAGAAGGCAATGGCACCCCACTCCAGTACTCTTGCCTGGAAAATCCCATGGATGGAGGAGCCTTTGGTGGGCTGCAGTCCATGGGGTCGCTAAGAGTTGGACATGACTGAGCGACTTTACTTTCACTTTTCACTTTCATGCATTGGAGAAGGAAATGGCAACCCACTCCAGTATTCTTGCCTGGAGAATATCTGGGACAGGGGAGCCTGGTGGGCTGCCATCTATGGGGTCGCACAGAGTTGGACACGACTGAAGCAACTTAGCAGCAGCAGCAGCAGGTAGTACAAGTGCCAGCTGTCTGTTTAAGTAATGCTCTGTAAACGTCTCCAGGTAGCTGGGCTAAACTCAAGGATCTCATTTTATTCACGGTTGCTAACCACTGCTCTGTACCACCAAACTGTGGAGAGAAGCCTTTGGGGTTTTGCTTTTAAAAGTCTGTGTCTCATCTCTTTCCCAACCACTGCCAAAGTTTTTTGCATATTATCTCTGGCTCTTTTCACATTTGTTATATTATTAGATTTCTTTTATTATTTACAAGTCATAAATGAATCTGGAGTCTTTTAAACATTTATATACATTATATAAATGCATATAAATACATTAGTTCTGTTTCCTAGACAAAGCACTTATTTTTCAATCTGAGTAACTCTAGCTACCTAGTTCTTGCAGCACTCTAAATTCTAATCTCAATTTCATATTTTCTAATTGAAGTCTTCTCTATAAAGAAAACAAAAGAGAGAGAACATTTTTTAAGGTGTTCCCAGGTGGAGCTTGGATAGTAGGGACGTGCAGGTGTTCACACATATTTGCCTAAATTAGAAAAACTTGTTATACACTCTTGTTTTTGAAGGAAAATGAAGAATGACTATTTTTATGTTTCAGGAAGACAGGACTGGAGTGACTAATCTTGTTTGCTAATGGAAGATCTGCATTATCACACACACTGGGGAACTTACCCGCCAGATTTCAGTGACTAGTGGACCTTTTCTCCATGGTCCTTGAATCTCTGCCCTCTTTCTTGGCTCTGGAGGATTATGCCGTGGTTTTCCTCCTACTTCTCATTGCTTTTCTGTCTTTCTGGGTGGCTTGTCCACTTCTGTTCACTTTCTTATTTTATGTTATCCTCAGTTATCACTCTCAGGTTGTTCTTTTTCCAATATGTCATCAATATTGAGTGAAGTGAGTGAGTGAAGTCACTCAGTCGTGTCTGACTCTTTACGACCCCATGGACTGTAGCCCACCAGGCTCCTTCCCCATGGGATTCTCCAAGCAAGAGTGCTGGAGTGGGCTGCCATTTCCTTCTCCAGGGGATCTTCCCAACTCAGGGATCGAACCTGCGTCTCCTGCATTCCAGGCAGACGCTTTAACCTCTGAGCCACCAGGGAAGTCTATACTGTACCTATACTGTGGTTTCAAAGCTCAATTTTAGATCTCTTGCCCTAACATCTCTCTTGAGCTTTGAGTCTATATTTTCACATACGTGATGGAATTTCCACCTCATACCCACCCAGTCTAACACTGGGCTCATATCTACACTCTGTGCTTTGACATTTTGTACCAAAGCTGTTATCCCAGGTTCTCAGGGTCCAGAGATCTTTGCTAAGCTTTCAATGGTTTATCTTGACTTGTGCTCAATTGCATACAAATTATTTAAATTATAAGAAAATATTATTTTAATTCTTCCTATGTAAGTTTGAGTTCAGAGGTTTTTTGTTGTTAAATTTTTAACAATTCAGTGTCTAAAAATTTTTGTTTGTTATGAGCTTTTATGAAAAACTGCAAAGAACTTTAAAATACACATGTTCTAAATTCCTGAAAAGGTCTTAGAAGTCATTTAGGGAAATTATTTGTTATATTACACAAAGAGTATGATGCAGATAGAAGTTATGTGTGTTTCCAGGCCATTTGTGAGGCTATGCCTCTGCTAACTATAATGAGAAAAGTGTGACTGCTGACTAATGACATTTTCTACATTTTTCTAGGTATGTTCACATCCATTTCTTTTTTCATAACTTTTCAGATCTTCAGACCTATGACAGTAACACCTGGGAATTTCATGCTTTATATTTGTAAAAGTTCATGTTCAAAAGTTTGAACTTAATTTTTACTGACTCAAGTATATTGATTCATCCAGGGACCTTGAGTATGTGTCTTTGGGTCTCTTCACACTTTGTTTCCTCTGGATAGAGTTACGGTCTCAGACCCTGTCATGTGGCCAGTCTCAAAAAATTAGCCAAGTCCAATTTTTGCAATAATTAACCCAAGAATAATCATAAGGTAATAAACTTTAGCAGCAACATAAATTATCTTAGTTCAACAATTCACATGATCTTGTTAAGGAAATGTTATTCCATTTTTAGAACAATTTTATTATATGATGAAAAAGGAACTGAGAACATTTATAACTTCTAGAAGTAAGGGACATATACTTAGATATGGGCATAGTCTTGGTGAGGTGAAGTTTCTGTCAGTAAACTAATAAAATGTGATTCATCTCTCGAGACAAACATCTTCAAATAGAGGAATCAGGGAACTCAGATTATTTCTACTACTGTGAGCAGGAATTCCTTAGAAGAAATGGAGTAGCCATCATAGTCAACAAAAGAGTCTGAAATGCAGTACTTGGATGCAATCTCAAAAACAACAGAATGATCTCTGTTCATTTCCAAGGCAAACCATTTAATACCACAGTAATCCAAGTCTGTGCCCCGACCAGCAATGCTGAAGAAGCTGAAGTTGAACAATTCTATGAAGACCTACAAGACCTTCTAGAACTAACACCCAAAAAAGATGTCCTTTTCATTATAGGGGACTGGAATGCAAAAGTAGGAAGTCAAGAAACACCTGGAGTAACAGGCAAATTTGGCCTTGGAGTACAGAATGAAGCAGGGCAAAGGCTATTAGAGTTCTGCCAAGTGAACGTACTGGTCAGAGCAAACACCCTCTTTCAACAACACAAGAGAAGACTCTACACGTGGACATCACCAGATGGTCGACACCAAAATCAGATTGATTATATTCTTTGCAGCCAAAGATGGAGAAGCTCTATACAGTCAGCAAAACCAAGACTGGGAGCTGACTGTGGTTCAGATCATGAACTCCTTATTGCCAAATTCAGACTGAAATTGGAGAAAGTGGAGAAAACCACTAGACCATTCAGGTATGACCTAAATCAAATCCCTTATGACTGTACAGTGGAAATGAGAAATAGATTTAAGGGACTAGATCTGATAGAGGGCCTGATGAACTATGGATGGAGGTTCATGACATTGTACAGGAGGCAGGGATCAACCATCCCCAAGAAAAATAAACGCAAAAAAGCAAATTGACTGTCTGAGGAGGGCTTAAAAATAGCCGTGAAAAGAAGGGAAGTGAAAAGCAAAGGAGAAAAGGAAATATATACCCATTTGAGTGCAGAGTTCCAAAGAAAAGCAAGGAGAGATAAGAAAGCCTTCCTCAGTGATCAATGCAAAGAAATAGAGGAAAACAACAGAATGGGAAAGACTAGAGATCTCTTCAAGAAAATTAGAGATACCAAGGGAACATTTCATGCACAGATGGGCTCAATAAAGGACATAAATGGTAGGGACTTAACAGAAGCAGACGATATTAAGAAGAGGTGGCAAGAATACACAGAAGAACTATGCAAAAAAGATCTTCACGACCCAGATAATCATGATGGTGTGATCACTCACCTAGAGCCAGACATCCTGGAATGTGAAGTCAAGTGGGCCTTAGAAAGCATTACTACAAACAAAGCTAGTGGAGGTGATGGAATTCCAGTTGAGCTATTTCAAATCCTGAAAGATGATGCTGTGAAAATGCTGTACTCAATATGCCAGCACATTTGGAAAACTCATCAGTGGCCACAGGACTGGAAAAGGTCAGTTTTCATTCCAATACCAAAGAAAGGCAATGCCAAAGAATGCTCAAAGTACCGCACAATTGCACTCATCTCACGTTAGTAAAGTAATGCTCAAAATCCTCCAAGCCAGGCTTCAGCAATACATGAACCATGAACTTCCAAATGTTCAAGCTGGTTTTCGAAAAGGCAGAGGAACCAGAGATCAAATTGCCAACATCTGCTGGATCATGGAAAAAGCAAGAGAGTTCCAGAAAAACATCTATTTCTGCTTTCTTGACTATGCCAAAGCCTTTGACTGTGTGGATCACAATAAACTGTGGAAAATTCTGTAAGAGATGGGAACACCAGACCACCAGACCTGCCTCTTGAGAAACCTGTATGCACATCAGGAAGCAACAGTTAGAACTGGACATGGAACAACAGACTGGTTCCAAATCGGAAAAGGAGTACGTAAAGGCTGTATATTGTCACCCTGCTTATTTAACTTCTATGCAGAGTACATCATGAGAAACGCTGGACTGGAGGAAACACAAGCTAGAATCAAGATCGCCAGGAGAAATATCAATAACCTCAGATATGCAGATGACACCACCCTTATGGCAGAAAGTGAAGAGGAACTTAAAAGCCTCTTGATGAAAGTGAAAGAGGAGAGCGAAAAAGTTGGCTTAAAGCTCGACATTCAGAAAACGAAGATCATGGCATCCGGTCCCATCACTTCATGGGAAATAGATGGGGAAACAGTGGAAACAGTGTCAGACTTTATTTTTTTGGGCTCCAAAATCACTTCAGATGGTGATTGCAGCCATGAAATTAAAAGCGGTTTACTCCTTGGAAGAAAAGTTATGACCAACCTAGACAGTGTATTAAAAAGCAGAGACATTACTTTGCCGACTAAGGTCCGTCTAGTCAAGGCTATGGTTTTTCCAGTAGTCATGTATGGATGTGAGAGTTGGACTATAAAGAAGGCTGAGCACTGAAAAATTGATGTGTTTGAGCTGTGGTGTTGGAGAAGACTCTTGAGAGTCCCTTGGACTACAAGGAGATCCAACCAGTCCATCCTAAAGGAGATCAGTCCTGGTTGTTCATTGGAAGGACTGAAGTTAAAGTTGAAACTCCAATACTTTGGCCACCTGATGCAAAGAGCTTACTCATTTGAAAAGACCCTGATGATGGGAAAGACTGAGGGCAGGAGGAGAAGGGGACGACAGAGGATGAGATGGCTGGATGGCATCACCGACTTGATGAACATGGGTTTGATGGACCCCGGGAGTTGGTGGTGGACAGGGAGGCCTGGTGTGCTGCGGTTCATGGGGTTGCAAAGAGTCGGACATGACTGAGCGACTGAATTGATCTGATACAGTAATAAGTACCTAATGGGTTTTGTATCTGTAATTCCTCACAGTCATCTGAAATGAATCTGTGGTGATGATTCACAGCTAATATAATTATGATTTTTCCACTACAAGCAAGGCATAGTTCCTTTAGGACATCTGAAATGCCCTTTTGTATTCCTTTCAGGAAGGTAAAGTAGTTGCTTTATCAAATCCATGTTCACAGGAAATGCATTCTTTTAGTAGATCAAATAACACTTTCTATGGATTAACTTGTCTCTGTCTTCACTTCTTCTAGGAGGAAGGAATTATAAAGACCACAATGGAGATTTTCACTTGGTTAGCCACTATTGATAAAAGATAAATGAAAGAGAATAAACATATAATCATGACTGTTCTACAAATATGAGATGAATACACATCAAACATCTTATTTAACTCATTAATTACTAAAGGGACTAGAAAGGATAGTGAAACTAATCAGAACAAAGGAGACTCTAAAGAGCTACCAAATATATAAGTTCATCCGAAAAGCTGATTGAAATTTGCTTAACAGTAGCAAAACTGGCTTCTTAAATAGTGGGAGATGGAAGTCAGTTGAACTTCTACTGAACAGAATTTTTCTGTGTGCCTATAACCAAGAATTACTTGGATTACCATCAGTGTTCTGCAAGTTACTAAACATATTTATGAAACTGCCACAAATTGTTATGTGCCAGAATGCAGGCTAAGCACTTTGTATTTATTATCTTATTTAACCCTGATAACCATCCTATGGAGTAGGTGAGAGGTTAAGGATTGTGACTGCAAGAATACAACTAGGGGGTGGGTGGCAGGGTAAGGATAGACATTGAGGTCTACTTGAAGTCAAAGGCCATACCCTTTGGCACTAAACTGTGTGGCCTCTGTGTCTAGAACTGATGTGATGAAAACAGGGCTGAGTCTGTGATAAGTGTCTGTGGGTGTGTGTGTGGTATGAGAACAGCAGGATGAGGTTTTCCCTATATCATTGCACAATCAAGAAAAAAAAAAGTACATTATCTGTTTTTGCCCAGCTTAGATTTTTGACCGTCCATGCTTCTGTACAATAAAAAAATTGCAGTGACTCTGACAGTCGAATCAATACTTCTATTAACTGCAACATGCAATTTGAAGGTTCAGGAGGTGATTGGATTATGCTTTGTAAAATTATTATCCCCTGTCAGTGGAGTCTGTGCTATTGTGAAGGGACAGAGGAGCTTTGGAAGTGTGTCTTGCCTGCAAAGAGGTCATTGTGCCTTTTACTCAATGGCATTTTGGCCCTTCAACTTGCCCGCAGACTCAAGAGTTCAGAAATAGGTGCTCTCCACTCATAATCAATCCTTCAAACATTTGTATTTTCAGGACAGCTAGGCATTTTTATTTTCCTCACCTTTCAAAACTTCCAATACCTTTAATATGTGACTTTTTTCCTCAGAAGTTTTTTCTCCTAAAATGTCTGCATCTCTAGCTTTGCTTCCAGTTTTGAACTCAGTGTGCTCTTCTGCAGTCATTTCTCTCCCTCTAATTAACCTGACTCTCTTACACACAAATTCCCTATTCTTAGCTTCATTGTATCATCTGCATAAATTATGAAAGTTATTTCAGCTTTATCTCAGACTTCCTTTAACACTTGCTCCTAAGAGTTCTTTGTTTCTTACCATTATCCCTGATTAGTCTCACATTTCTCTTTTTCCAGCAGTGACCTGGCAAGAACATAATTTTTTTTAATGTTGCTTTCATTTAATTCTTTTCACTAAGGGGCCAATATACTCCGATCACAGTGCCACTCTGAATTCTTTTGATTGTCTCTTTCTAACATCCTACTAATGTGAACTGGAAGTTAAAAAATATCAACTGTGTGGAAAACTAAAATAAATACTATAAAGATTTAGATGTTGGTTTAACTCTTAAAAATGTACTTCATCCAGTTTTGTTAGTCTAAGTTCTAAAAGGTACTTTTCTGGTAAGAAATAATTACACAATTGCATAATACAACAAAATAATCATTTTCAAGAATTTAATTTGTATTGTGATTACTCCAATAGAATAGTTTATGGATTTCTTTTTGATTTTAACTTTTCTCTTTGGAAAACATCAAACATTTGCAGAAGTGGTATAGTATCATTAGCCATCTCTCTGTTTTAGCCATTTTGAACTCACGACCAATCTTGTTCTATCTATACTCTTAACCATTTCACCTTTCTCCCTGGAGTGTTTTGAACAAATTCTAGACATCCTGTCATGTTACATGAATCCTGGAAAATATAATACACAATCATAAATACAACTAAATATTTTCTTAAAATCTTGAAATAATAGTCAGTGCTCCAGTTTCTTTATCTCATTTCTTTTATAGTTTGTTCAATCAAATTGAAATTAGTTTCATAAATTATATGTAGTTTCTCTTTCACCACTTTATTTCCCCCAGTTTATTTGAAGAAACCAAATCATTTGTCCTGTAGATTTCCCATAATCTAGATTTTGTTGGTTGCATTCATGTCGTGTATTTAAACACTTCTTTGGCATTTGTATTTTCTTTACATTACTAACTAGATTTACAGTTTTGACCAATTTCAGTTTTAATTTTTGTGGGAAGACTGCTCCTAAGTGGTATTGGGTCCTGCCTTGGGATATAACACAATGACTGGTTGTCTCTCTTTTTATGATGTTAGTGGCTATTGGTTGTCTCGGTCTGGATCTATCAATTCAGTGGTTGCAACAGAATGATTTTTTGTTGTTGTTTGTTTCTTCTTCATTTATTACCTGATGTTTTTGTAAAGAAAAACTTCCCCTTGTCTATGGTTTGAAAACCCAAAGAGGAAAGTTTCCTGCAATATTGCTCAATTTTTCCTTTTAGTTGCCACTTTCTAAATAAAGAGATTTTTCTCTAGAATAGTCTGAAAGTAGTGCATGAGACTTTTTCTTTCTTTTAAAAAGTCATTATGAACTCATGCATTTATATATGTTTAATGTACATCAATTCATTATAATTAATATTCTTATGGATATTATTGAATTTTCCTATCTTCTACCATGGGAACCTACACCTAAGTCCATGTGATTTGTCCCAAAAGTCTTTCCTTAATTTCACATATAACAATACATTCTGTGTTCATCTTATACATTTCCTTCCCCTGGTCTGCAATCAGTCATGTCTCCAAAAGTCCTAGCTACTTTTAGAGGCAATAGTATTTAAAGACTGCTTGTATTGGGTTTTCATTCATAAAAGCATATGTTCTGTGATATTTATTTCATACCTTTTCATCCTGACTTATCTGTTTTAGCTAAATCAACACCTACACACTCAGAAGGTATACCTAGACATAGAAGCAAATTTCTGTAACCATTAATGTAAGATTTCATCTGAACATCCTTTGTTAGATTTCATCAACATTTAGATTTTTCCTTGATCTCTGTCTCTTATTCTAGATCTTCATACTTGCCTCAGAAACTTCTTGAATTCCAGATTCACTTAAACTCTTTCTATTGTATTTAGATTTTGTTTCTTCCTTGGTTCTCAGTAGCCTTGTTGCCTTAACCTGAACCTCACAGAATCCCAATCCAATGAGCTGGAATAAATCCATATAGATTTTGTGAGGGGTGAGTTGGAAAATTGGAGAAGGCAATGGCAACCCACTCCAGTACTCTTGCCTGGAGAATTCCATGGACAGAGGAGCCTGGTAGGCTGCAGTCCAGGGGATCGCTAGAAGTCAGACATGACTGAGCGACTTCACTTTTCACTTTCATGCATTGGAGAAGGAAATGGCAACCCACTCCATTGTTCTTGCCTGGAGAATCCCAGGGACAGGGGAGCCTGGTAGGCTGCCATTTCTGGGGTCATACAGAGTCGGACATGACTGAAGCAACTTAGCAGCAGCAGCAGCAGCAGCTGGGAAATATCAGAAGAAAATGTTTTGGGGAGGGTATTCCTTATGTTCATTAACATCAAGCACAAGGCTTTCTTCTCTACTTTTTTCAGGTTATGCAAAGTAAAGCCTTCTTTGTTGGGGACTATTATTGAATTTTAATATAGCTAGGTTAAGCAAATAGACATTCACTCACAAAGACAATTGTAGAATGGCCAGTAAAATAAAAGGCAGATAGTAGATTCAACGCTCTTACCCCAGTTCAAAATAGGCACTTCAAATATTATTCCTGCAAATCCAGAACCAATAATGCTGTTAACAGTAAGAAGAAGGAACAAAAATTAGTCCTGACTGTGTATGAATGAATGAATGACATATATATACATATATATTATATATGTGAAGTTTAAGGGTTAGTTGTACCTTTTACCAATAATGGGATCAGAGAGGCTGAGACAGGTTCAGTGCCTTATATCTAGTAAACGGCAGAATAGGGAAACAAACTCAGCTCTGCCTTTTCACTCTGCCATGCTGCTTCAAAAGACTGGGAATTGGCTTCTAACTCAAAGCTTAGTAATTAAATTTGATATTGCCTCTGATCATACAATGCTAAGTTGCTTCAGTCGTGTCTGACTCTGTGCGACCCCATAGATGGCAGCGCACCAGGCTCCTCCCGTCCCTGGGATTCTCCAGGCAAGAACACTGGAGTGGGTTGCCATTTCCTTCTCCAATGCATGAAAGTGAAAAGTGAAAGTGAAGTCACTGAGTTGCTTCCAACTCTCAGGGACCCCATGGACTGCAGCCTACCAGGCTTCTCCGTCCATGGGATTTTCCAGGCAAGAGTACTGGAGTCGGGTGCCACAATAACAGCCTATATTTTTTCCTGGATAGACTTTCTTAATTTCTAGTTCTCTCCCTTACTTCCTTTTTCTCAGTCACACTGCTTAGGTTTCACCTCTCCCTGCCAGTTGATCTCTGTCCTGACCTGATCTACTGAATCCTCCACCAACTCCATGATCCCTGTCCATCTGGCAGGAGATGTATGCCATGGCTTATTGAGAGCCTGCATCAGCCCCAGGAACTCAAACTTAAACTCCATCTTTGTTAACTCTTTTGGCATGATCTAACAGCTATGGGGTCGCGAAGAGTCAGACATGACTGAGTGACTTCACTTTCACTTTTCACTTGCATGCATTGGAGAAGGAAATGGCAACCCACTCCAGTGTTCTTGCCTGGAGAATCCCAGGGACGGCGGAGCCTGGTGGGCTGCCGTCTATGGGGTCGCACAGAGTCGGACACGACTGAAGCGACTCAGCAGCAGCAGCAGCAGCAGCAACAGCTTTGGTCAAATTGCCAAAAGTTTCTCCTTGACTTTATCAAGAGCCGTGTCCTCTTGGAGTGGAGATTTTATTTGTAAAGGTAGAATGGAGCACATTGAGCAGAGCTGCTAATATGGGGGAAATATCTTACATTCTCTGCTTGGAGATTTTTAGCTGGCTTCCACTGCAGTGAGAAGGTAGGGAATTGGCAGATGGAATGAAGAAAATAGAAAACTCAGAATAGACTTCAGTGGGGAAACCATGTTTTATCATTCATTTATCCTTGTCTACTGATCTGTATAAATTTATACCTTTATTATTTATTTATATATTTATGGAGGGAATGAAGTCATTTGCAATAAGAACATAAATAAAATAAGGATAGTGCAAAAATAATAAAGGCAAGTCCACAGAAAACATAAAAGTACAAAGTCAAGAGCAAAAAGAACATGCATATGAAGTAGTAAGGATTTATAAGGTTGTTGTAAATTGTCTTTAAATTTAGCTCTCAGTTTCTTACAAGTAAATTTGGAAAGATATAGTCAGTAACACAATTCTTGTTATAAAAAAAAAAAGAGGATGTCTACCACTTACTTAGGGGAAGTCATACTTCTCCCAGCAATGAATTAGAAAATTTATTTCCCACTTAGTTCTTTATATGGGAATGCTGAGTGATTTGGTGGGTAGTGTTCAAAACATTATTTTAATAAAAAGATAACTCTTTCCTTTAGAACTAAGATATACGCTGACCTCATGAGACTGCAAAGTAAGCAGATGAAGATGATTTAGTGAATGGTTGAACCAATAAAAAAGCTCAAATCTACAGTCACTTGAAGTCTTGTTTGATGTAACATAGACATTAAGATTGTTCAAAGACAGTCATACGTTTTACCTCCTGCAAACAAATATCACTTTTTTTCAATCAATGGTTCAAGGATGTGGATAATTTAAAGTTGCTCTATTGTCCAAAAAGTTCTTGAAATGCTTGTATCTGGCATTATTGGTTGAGGGTATATGTACATTAGAAACCTGATGAGCAAGCTAGCATTGTCTAGGTAAATCTCAGTAATGTAGTTAGATGTACAGCAAATTGTTGTTATATTTTTGGGAGGGTGAGAATGGTCTGGACATGAACATAATAAGCTGTTCTCAATGATTAACATTAGTGACAGAGAAGTAGGGAGGAAAGTTTCTAATTTCATTTTATGCTTTTTCCACTGCTTGAGTATTCTCCATTGTTTTATAGATGGTAGGATATTGTTCACTTCTGTTTTCCCCTTTGTTTTTATGTAGTTGAAAGTTTAGTAAATGCTCAAGTGAATGAATAAATATATTGAGTAAAATACTGAAGATTTTGACAGTTATCTGGATGACCCTGCTCCCCACTCTCAATAATGGAGATGCTACATAGGCATCTATCTGGTGGGGAGGAAACAAAACTAGGTCATAGCATTTATAAAGCTGTCTCACCCTGGAAAAAGTGACATAAAGGTGCAATAGAAACAATGTAAACTTGAAGGACATTGTCTCTAAAGAAAGTTCATTTCAGTTTACCACAGTGATTGCATGTTCACTAGGCCCTGGGGGATATAAGAGAGAGAATCATATTCCGTGTTAAGATTCCCTGTTGGGCTTTCATGACTCCTACAGAAGAGGACCTCTGTTCACATCTCTGAGCACACTACTTACAGGCTCTCAAAGCCCTGAGACCTCAAAGGGCTTCCTGCAACCCATGAATCTGTGGCCTCGCACCCTAATCCAAGCTGAAGGCAAACTGCTCCGTGATGCTCTGTCCTGTCACGCTGTTCCATCCCCACTCCCCACCCTCACCCCACCCCACTGCTCCCTTTGCCCTGCACTGTCTACAGACTCTCTGGAACCTCTGAACATTGCTGTTTACCTCTTATCTTAATGAAGCCAGTTTCCCCAACAATATGGCTCCTCCTTTTGACCCCGTCAGGGAGAGACTGCTCGTACTTCTTTGATCAAATTCCCCTTCAGAGAACTAAGGCTCCTTCTAACTCTGAATTTATAGGAAGTAATTTTTCTTCTTTCTTAGAAAAATATAAATTTATAATGATTTTGTTACTTATTGTTTTTAATAAGCTCTACAGATATCTGTGTATACCTTTCTGTGAAAGATATATTTTGCATTAGTGCAGATAAGGAAACATGTTTTCAAAGTTGCTGCAAGAATTCAGTTCAGTTCAGATCATTCACTCGGTTGTGTCTGACTCTCTGCGACCCTATGGACTGTAGCCCTCCAGGCTCCTCTGTCCATGGGATTCTCCAGGCAATAATGCTGAAGTGGGTTGTGGTGCTCTCCTCCAGGGCATCTTCCCCATCCAGGGATCAAACCCACATCTCCTGTGGCTCCCACATTGTAGGTGGATTCTTTACCACTGAGCCACTGGGGAAGCCCCATAAATGTATGTATGTATATGTATATATATATATTTCTAATATAAAAATATACAGAACTTGGTATAAGTTCTGAAGTTGAACGTCTTATAAGGAGACAGGCTGTTATGTAGTTTCATGAGTCAGAAATCGTTTTTGAGTCCAAATGAGACTTTCTAGGTTGGGAGGCAGATTTGCTTATCTTCACACTGTTGAATGGGCTTCCCTGGTGGCTCAGCTGGTAAAGAATCCACCTGCAATGCAGGAGACACCAGTTGGATTCCTGGCTCAGGGAAGTCCCCTGGAGAAGGGATAAACTCCAGTATTCTTGGGCTTCCCTGGTGGCTCAGACAATATAGAATCCACCTGAAATACAGGAGAGCTGGGTTTGGTCCCTGGGTTGGGAATATCCCCTGGAGGGGCATGGCAACCCACTCCAGTATTCTTGCCTGGGGAATCACCATGGACAGAGGAACCTGGTGGGCTACAGTACACGGGGTTGCAAAGAGTCAGACACGACTGAGCAACTAAACACAGAACACACATTGCTGTGCACACCACTACTCCTCACTCAGGTGAAAAACTGCTGCCCTGAGAGTCTCAGGGGTCTGGTCATACTCTCTGGTCCCTGCATCATTGTCATCCATGAACATCCAGATGCGTTTTAAGTGCTAGGCTCAAAGTCATTATCTCCATTCCTTGTCCTGTCACCATTCTGTCTTAGAACATCACTGACACCTACCTCTACCTTATTTTTGTCAGTATTGGGCCTACATTCTATCCGCATGTTCCTTTACAGCTCCTTTGGGTATGTTGGACTCTTCTCATTCTAGAGACTTTTCTTGGCATCTGTGACACCTCCTAGTATTCTCCCCATCCTCTGAATGGTTTGTCTTGATCCTTTTGAAGTTCCTAGTTCTCCACATGTCCCCTAAATGCTGTTCCTCTGTCAGTCAGTTCAGTTCAATTGCTCAGTTGTGTCTGACTCTTTGTGACCCCATGGACTGCAGCACGCTAGAGTTCCCTGTTCATCACCATCTCCTGGATCTTACTCAAACTCCTGTCCATCGAGTCGGTGATGCCATCCAACTATCTCATTCTCTGTCATCCCCTTCTCCTCCAGCCTTCAATCTTTCCCAGCATCTGGGTCTTTTCCAAGGAGTCAGTTATTCACATCAGGTGGCCAAAGCATTTGGGTTTCAGCTTCAGCATCAGTCCTTTCAATGAATATTCAGGACTGATTTCCTTTCGGATGGACTGGTTGGATATCTTTTCAGTTCAAGAGACTCTCAAGAGTCTTCTCCAACACCACAGTTCAAAGCATCAATTCTTCAGTGCTCAGTTTTCTTTATAGTCCACCTCTCACTTCCATACATGACCACTGGGAAAACCATAGCTTTGACTAGATGGAACTTTGTTGGCAAAGTAATGTCTCTGCTTTTTTGTATGCTGTCTAGATTGGTCATAGCTTTTCTTCCAAGAAGCAAGTATCTTTTAATTTCATGGCTGTAGTCACCATCTGCAGTGATTTTGGAACCCAAGAAAATAAAGTCTGACACTGTTTCCATTGTTTCCCCATCTATTTGCCATGAAGTGATGGGACTGGATGCCATAATCTTCGTTTTCTGAATGTTGAGCTTTAAGCCAACTTTTTCACTCTCCTCTTTCACTTTCATCAAGAGGCTTTTTAGTTCCTCTTCACTTTCTGCCATAAGGGTGGTGTCATCTGCATATCTGAGGTTATTGATATTTCTCCTGGCAATCTTGATTCCAGCTTGTGCTTCATCCAGCCCTGCATTTTGCATGATGTACTCTGCATATAAGTTGAATAGGCAGGGTTACAATATATAACCTTGATGTACTCCTTTCCTGATTTGGAACCAGTCTGTTGTTCCATGTCCAGTTCTAACTGTTGCTTCCTGACGTGCATACAGATTTCTCAGGAGGCAGGTCAGGTGGTCTGGTATTCCCATCTCTTGAAGAATTTTCCAGTTTGCTGTAATCCACACAGTCAAAGCCTTAGCATAGTCAATAAAGCAGAAGTAGATGTTTTTCTGGAATTCTCTTGTTTTATCAATGATCCAGTGGATGTTGGGAATTTGATCTCTGGTTCCTCTGTCTTTTCTAAATCCAGCTTGTACATCTGGAAGTTCACAGTTCACATACTGTTGAAGCCCGGCTTGAAGAATTTTTGGCAATACTTTGCTAGCCTGTGAGATGAGTGCAATTGCTCAGGCCATCTCATTCTACCTGTGTTCCTTGAACCGCTTCATCCCTCACATGTCTTCAATAAGGCTCTGAATACTGACGAAGACAAGTCTATAGCCTCAGAACATAGTCCTGAACTCTAGGACTGTATCCCTTGATTTGGAGGTTTAGGAGAGGCCTTCAACTCAATATGTCTTCATTGCTTTCCACAGCACCACTGCCCCACTGCCCATTCTATTGATCTGGGGGAATTTAAGCTTTTGCTCTTTATATTTTTCCTATCTCAGTATTGATATTTGGTTTCTGAAGTCATGACCTTGGAAATTATCTTCACTTTTCCCTGCCTTTTCATGTCTCACATAAAATTAATCAGGTCCTGTTGATTCTTCCTTCTAAATACCTCTACAGTCTTTTTCAAATATGCTTTATTTTTATGACTGTCTTGCTATTACCCATTTGTAGCTGACTACTATTTCTAAACAAGAGTACTGCAATAGATTTTGGTGCCTCCATGCTCCATCTAAACCTCTCCACCACCGAAGCCATTATAATATAATTATGCCACTATCTTTAAACAGTGTTCATTTTTTCTCAGCCTAGATTCTTAGCTACCTAATTCATTTTCAACTACTGTCATGACCTGGGCGTTGTCTACCTGCCTTATTTCCCGCCATGTCTTTCCTTGGCAGCCTCTGAGGCTCAGTCCATATTGTCCTTTTTGCTTGGAAATTTTTTCCATTATTCTCTCCTCCATGTCACTACTAGGTGTGCCTTCAAATGATTGACTTCCACTTACTTTTCACTTGCTTTTTAGACATCATTTCCTCTGGGAAGTCTTTCTTGATAACTTCCTGTCCCCTTAATCAGTCACCTGTCTCTGATTAAATCCGAATCACATCATTTACCTATCAGTAATTGCCTGTTCATTCATCTTTTATACCCACTTTACAATAAGTGCTTCAGGTTCTTTTCTTATCTCATTCACTATTGCTTTCTTATGTCTTGGAAAAGTATTTGGAATGTGGTAGGAGAAGGCAATGGCAACCCACTCCAGTACTCTTGCCTGGAAAATCCCACAGACAGAGGAGTC
Source organism: Budorcas taxicolor (assembly GCF_023091745.1). Classification (NCBI taxonomy): domain Eukaryota; kingdom Metazoa; phylum Chordata; class Mammalia; order Artiodactyla; family Bovidae; genus Budorcas; species Budorcas taxicolor. The sequence continues at coordinate 154,733,759 of NC_068910.1, forward strand.
TGGTAGGTTGCAGTCCATGGGGTCGCGAAGAGTCGGACACGACTGAGCAACTTCACTTTCACTTTTCACTTTCATACATTGGAGAAGGAAATGGCAACCCATTCCAGTGTTCTTGCCTGGAGAACCCCAGGGATGGAGGAGCCTGGTGGGCTGCCGTCTATGGGGTCACACAGAGTCGGACATGACTGAAGCGACTTAGCAGCAGCAGCAGCAGGCACTCAGTAAAAAAGAACAGAATGAATACATTAAAAAATAAATTAATCAATGCTATTACTGGAATCTAGCAATGTATGGAGTCCAGTAATTATGAATTAGAATCTCTTCTCCATTCTTATTAGCTCCGTATTTGAGATATTTATTAATTCCCTTAAGTACAAATTAAATATACATTAATGTTTAGTCACTAAGTTGTGTCTGACTCTGTGACCCCATGGACTGCAGCATGCCAGGCTTCCTTGTCCTTCACTATCTCCCTGAGTTTGCTCAAACCATGTCCATTGGACCAGTGATGCCATCCAACCATCTCATTCTCTGTTGTCCCCTTCTCCTCTTGCCCTCAATCTTTCCAAGTTTCAGTGTCTTTTCCAGTGAGCCAGCTCTTTACATCAGATGGCCAAAGCATCAGTCCTTTCTTCTCTAGCACCACTACTCAGAAGCATATATTAAATACACTAAATTATGATATATATATATATATATATATATATATATATATATATATGATTTCTTTTTGTCAGCCACCAGCATCATGGAATGACTCTGCTAATGAGAGAGATAGATTATAAATGAATAAACAAACCCAATGATAGCATCTGAGGAAAATGCTGTGAACAAAATGGGCTGGAATAGAACTATGTGGGCCTCCGAGAAGGCCTTTGTGAGGGGGTGATATTTAAGCTGAGATTGGACAGAGAAGAAGGAGGCAGGCATGTAAGAACCAGGGAAAGAGCATTCCAGGAGGAAGGCATAGCAGATGAGAGGTCCTCAGAACTTGATGCTTCCCTTCCCTTGTATGTGAGTTAGGACGGTAATGGCAGCTCTCACCCAGGGTGGCTTTAGGGTTTGTTTGCATTGCATCAACCATATAAAGCATCTGTTCCACACTCTGGTTAATAGTAAGCACTAAACAAATGTTCTTAGTAGTAGTATTTAGAATAAACTAGATCAAGTTGGCCTTTTTTTGAAGGGAGACTTTATTTAGACTCTACACACTGACCCAAATTTGGTTATTCTCTGTCAGATCAATTCACATAAATTCCAGCTCTGTCTTATATTGTACATTTCACTTCTATTTTTATTACTGTTTTGTCTCACTATTCTAAAAGCTTCTTCCCAAGTATATGTGTGTGTGCACACACACATGCACCTTTATATATTTTTCTTCTGTTTGACACTTGGAAATTCAGTATACATGGCTTTTCTTGGTGATGACCTTATAAATCATTTGAATCACAGTTGGTATTTCTGAACATTTGAAATGCTCACGGCAAGGAAGCCTTCACATTTCTGAAAGAAAGGCTGCCACAAATACTGAACTTTATTGGAAAAGGAGCCAGATTCTAATGGAAAATATAAATGTTATCTAAGAATAGTCTTGCATTTATTTAATAAGAATATTTTTGTACCTAATAGCTACATGTGACTGCATTTCTTTTCTTCATGTAGGTGTCCACTTCCAGGAAAATATGACTGAAATGTTAGAAATGTAAAATTAATTTACACCTTGTATAGTTCATTTGGCTCCTGCAGATTCAGTAATGACTTTATTTGTATGTAACTGTGTCTGTTGCCTATTTTTGACAAGTTTGGACAAAATATCTGCTCTACACAATTTGTGGGTTTGTGATGCTGCTGAGAATAACTACAAGGATAAGAGGTAATAAAAGGATAATGAAAGACTTTCAAATGTTATTGTGAGGGATTATGCATTTATTTGTACTGAGGATGTGTCAATCCTGGACTTTTATTAAAAATGAGAGTATATTTTTAGGTTAATGGCTTCTTTGATAGAAACAAAGTTAAAGAAAATGGCTTATTTTAATTACAGCTCTTACAAACATAAAGATTGCAGATTTAAGGATGTTTTTGATTGCTCTGAAACTTGATTGCAAAGGACCATGTTCTTCAACAATAAAAGACTAATCTAAACATGCCATCTGAAAAAATCGACTTGAAAGCTTACCTTTACTTTGTTATCTATTATTCAGTTGTCCTTTTGTTTCCATCTCACTTCTTTCAAGGCAAAACTATAGTTTAAACTATCCCGTACAGGAGGAACCTATTTTTTAAACTTGAGTTTTTCCTAATAAAATACTTGTTTGTTATGTGTATGAAATAAAATGAAAGAACACTTTTAGTAGATAGTTGTGAGGCAGACTGCAAAACAAGTTTTATCAAGTTTATGGCATGGTGACTCTATATTGAGACTTACTTCTCTGATATGAGAATGACCTCTTTTAATATGTGCATATGTGTGTGCATACATATAAGCACGTGCCTATGTATGCGCATAAATATAAATATATGTGTTAATGTGGCATATCTATATGTATTTAAATCTTGGGAAAACTCAGTGATTATTTATATAATTTCTAAATTATTTTTTAAGGGGCATTGCTATTAGATTTTCAGAGTTATAAGTTGGAAATATCTAAGCAACATGTGTTTCATGAAGTATCAGAATTTAATGTGAAATCTGTTGTGAATTACTATGATTAATTGTCTTTGGAAATGCAATGTGTTGGTAAATCTGTTGATAGGCCCTGAGAATATTAGTAGGACATAGGAGAACAACTAGTGTTTATTTATAAATTCAATATTCAGTTTCTTTCTCAACAACTGAATTTTAATAATATCTGAAAATTAGGGGGCTTCTCTGGTGGCTCAGACTGTGAAGAATCTGCCTACAAAGCAGGAGACCTGGGTTGAAATCCTGGGTCAGAAGGATTCCCTAGAGAAGGAATGGCTACCCACTCCAGTATTCTTGCCTAGAGAATGCCATGGACAGAGAAGCCTGGTGGGCTACGATCCATGGGGTCACAAAGAGTTGGACACAATTGAGTGACTAGTACACACACACACACAGTGGTAAATACTGTGCTAAATTTCAGAGAAGCAAGCTGCAGTTGCCCTGGATTTCCATGGCCTATTACAGAGCCAATCCCCTTTTCTCTTAGTAGCAGCATGCTCTCTGCACAGCCACCCCCTCTCACTTTTTGGTTCTGGTGAGACAATGGTCATGAAGCCAATGTCCTCAGAGTCCACAGTGACAGGTATTTGACTCAGGGTGATCTTTTCATAGCACTTGGCTTAGTAGTAATTTGTCGATGACAGTGATTTGTCGACTTATAGGAGAATTAATCTGTGGATGCTTGGGAAGCAAGATTTACTGCCCTTTGGGATTGCTCATTTGAGATCTCACAATCCAGGGTGAATCAGTAAACCATAGGAGTTTCTTCTTTAGTACTAGGTTTCTATCTCTTGTAGTCAAAACTCTGGGTGAATAAAATTGTGTAGGCAGAGGTATAGGAAGTAAAGGTCTAGCTTTTAAGTAATTCCCTCTGATTAGATAGACTTATAAAGCAATGAATGTGAAAGTGTTAGTTGCTCAGTCATGTCCGACTCTTTGTGACCCCGTGGATTGTGCCCACCAAGCTTCTGCCCATAGAATTCTCCAGGCAAGAATATGGGAGTGGGTAGCCATTCCCTTCTCCAGGGGATCATGCTGACCCAGGGATCTAACCCAGGTCTCCTACATTATAGGCAGATTCTTTTCTAAAGCACTGTTTTTGGCTTGTTTGCATGTAAGGGAACCAGAGAGAAGAAAGAAACTTGGCTTACAATGGCTTGTGAAGCCTTCCTGAGAGTAATATTTGAGCTGGATATTAAATTATGCATGAATAGTAACCAAGGCAGATGAGAGAGAGGAGCACTTTCTAAAACTAAACAAATAGCATGTAAAAGCCTTTACATGCTTTAAAGAAATCAGAAAATACATAATGTGCTCAGGGATTGCAATAAATTCTATATTTCTGATGTTCATAAACTATGAGGAGAAATGGATGATGTCTGGTGGTGGGTCGGGTAGGTTTTGATAGAATTTGACTGGTATGTACTTATGAAAAAAATCTGCCTACTCTCAGATATAATAATAATACTGGAATTTTTAAAATCCAGGGGGGACTTCCCTCCTGGCTGAGTCAGTAAAGAATCTGCCTACAATGCAGAAGACCTGGGTTTGATTCCTGGGTCAGGATGATCCTCTGGAGAAGGAAATGGCATCCTACTCCAGTATTCTTGCCTGGAGAATGAGGAGAGGAGCCTGACAGGCTACAGTCCATGGGATTGCAACAGTCAGACATGACTTAGTGACTAAACCGCATATTTAAAATCCAGATATAGTGAAGATTTTTAAGATAGTTAATACTTGAATGTTAAAATCTTTGCATCACCTGATGTGAAGAGCTGACTCATCAGCAAAGACCCTGATGCTAGGAAAGGTTGAAGGCAGGAGAAGAGGATTACAGAGCATGAGATGGTTGGATGGCATCGCCGGCTCAATGGACGTGAGTTTGAGCAAGCTCCAGGAGTTGGTGAAGGACAGGGAGCTTGGCATGCTGCAGTCCATGGGGTTGAAAAGAGCCAGACAACTGAGCGACTGAACAACAGCAAAAATCTCTCGCTTCTTACCTTCCCCTGAGTATGTCAGCTAGGTTATCAGACTTTTCACTCGTTGACCCGAGTAATGGGTGAGGCAGGGCATTGCTAAAAGCAGAAAAGACAGATTACAAAGATAATTGGAGCAGAGACTATGTCTTAGTTCAGGCTGCTGGAACAAAATACCAGAGGTAGGTGGCTTATAAACAATGGGAATCTATTTCTCACAGTCCTGGAGGCTGAAGTTCAAGATCAAAGCACCAGCAGATTTGATGTCTGGTGAGAGCCTGCTTCTTGGTTCATGGATGACTATCTTCTGGTTCTGTCTTCACATGGTTCATGGATGACTATCTTCTGGTTCTGTCTTCACATGCTGGGAGAACTCTGGTCTCTTCAGCTCCTTACAAGATTATCAGTTCAGTCGCTCAGTCATGTCCAACTCTTTGCGACCCCATGAATCGCAGCACGCCAGGCCTCCCTGTCCATCACCAACTCCCGGAGTTCACACAGATTCACGTCCATCGAGTCAGTGATGCCATCCAGCCATCTCATCCTCGGTCGTCCCCTTCTCCTTCTGCCCCTAATCCCTCCCAGCATCAGAGTTTTTTCCAATGAGTCAACTCTTCTCATGAGGTGGCCAAAGTACTGGAGTTTCAGCTTTAGCATCATTCCTTCCAAAGAAACCCCAGGGCTGATCTCCTTCAGAATGGACTGGTTGGATCTCCTTGCAGTCCAAGGGACTCTCAAGAATCTTCTCCAACACCACAGTTCAAAAGCATCAATTCTTCGGCGCTCAGCCTTCTTCACAGTCCAACTCTCACATCCATATATGACTACTAGAAAAACCATAGCCTTGACTAGATGAACCTTAGTCAGCAAAGTAATGTCTCTGCTTTTGAATATGCTATCTAGGTTGATCATAGCTTTCCTTCCAAGGAGTAAGCATCTTTTAATTTCATGGCTGCAGTCACCATCTGCAGTGATTTTGGAGCCCCAAAAAATAAAGTCTGACACTGTTTCCATTGTTTGCCTATCTATTTCCCATGAAGTGATGGGACCAGATGCCATGATCTTCATTTTCTGAATGTTGAGCTTTAAGCCAACTTTTTCACTCTCTTCTTTCACTTTCATCAAGAGGCTTTTTACAAGATTATAGCATATGCATTTTGAGGGACACAAACATGTAGGTCATAACAGACTACTTCTGTCAAAGTGAAAGAATGGAAAGCAAAAGAGAGATGAAAAAAAAAAAGAAGCAGGGAAAATAGAGTTTTTGAGGGTTTTGAACACATGAGCCTAGGAGCTAGAGACCAGAGATTCTGGGTGGTGATGATGCAAGAGAGAATGGTTAGAGAAAGGTTAGAGAATGAAAAAAAAAAAAAAAAAAAGGAAACTATTTAAAACCACTGCTGTGTGTTTTGAATATAATTTCCCTTTGCTGCCTCTTCCAGACATATTAATAAATTTTTTCAATGATTTTCTTTCATTGTCTTTTTAAAATCAGCTCAATGTACTTTTTTAAAGTTGGAGTATAATTGCTTTATAATATTGTGTTAGTTTCTGCTATACAACAATGTGAATCAGCTAAAAGTATACACATATCCCCTCCCCCCTGAGGCCCCTCTGTCCCATTCTACCTCTTAGGTCATCCCAGAGCACCAAGCTGAGTTCTCTGTGTTATAGAGCAACTTCTCACTAGTAATCTATTTTAACAGGGTAGTGTATGTATTTCAGTGCTGCTGTCTCAGTTCATCCTACCCTCTCTTCCTTCCACTCCCTGCCATGTCCATGAGTCTGGTCTGTACGTCTGCATCTCTATACCTGCCCTGCAAATAGCTTCACTAGTACCGTTTTTGCAGATTCCATATGAATGTGTTGAGTGCTTTGTCACTAAGTCATGGTCCACTCTTTGTGATCCTATATGGACTGTAGCCCGCCAGGCTTCTCTGCCAGACAACAATACTAGAGTGGATTGTCATTCCCTTCTCTAGGAGATCTTCCCGACCGACTGAGGGATCAAACCCAAGTCTCCTGCATTGGCAGGGGGATTCTTTACCACTGAATCATCTGTGAAGCCCATATATGCATTAATATGTGATATTTGTTTTTCTCTTTCTGACTTATATCACTCTGTATGATGGACTTTAAGTTCACCTTCAGTTCAGTTCAGTTGAGTTGCTCAGTCGTGTCTGACTCTTTGTGATGCCATGGACTGCATCATGCCAGTCCTCTCTGTCCATCACCAACTCCTGCAGTTTACTCAAACTCGTGCCCATTGAGTCGGTGATGGCATCCAACCATCTCATCCTCTGTTGTTCCCTTCTCCTCCTGCCTTCAATGTTTCCCAGCATCAGGGTCTTTTCCAATGAGTCAGTTCTTCACATCAGGTGGCCAAAGAATTGGAATTTCAGCTTCAGCATCAGTCCTTCCAATGAATATTCAGGACTGATTTCCTTTAGGATTGACTGGTTGGATCTCCCTGCAGTCCAAGGGACTCTCAAGAGTCCTCTCCAACACTACAGTTTAAAAGCATCAATTCTTCAGCTCTCAGCTTTCTTTATAGTTCAACTCACATCCATATGTGACTACTGGAAAAACCATAGCTTTGACTAGATGGACCTTTGTTGGCAAACTAATGTCTCTCCTTTTTAATATGCTGTCTAGGTTGGTCATGACTTTTCTTCCAAGGAATAAGCATCTTAATTTCACGGCTACAATCACCATTTGCAGTGATTTTGAAGCCCCAAAAGAATAAAGTCAGTCACTGTTTCCACTGTTTCCCCATCTATTTGCCATGAAGTGATGGCACTGGATGCCATGATCTTAGTTTTCTAAATGTTGAGCTTTAAGCCAACTTTTTCACTCTCCTCTTTCCCTTTGATCAAGAGGCTCTTTAGTTCTTTGCTTTCTTCCATAAGGGTGGTGTCATCTGCATATCTGAGATTATTGATATTTCTCCCGGCAATCTTGATTCCAGCTTGTGCTTCATCCAGCCCATTGTTTCTCATCATATACTCTGCATGTAAGTTAAATAAGGAGGGTGAAAATATATACAGCCTTGTCGTACTCCTTTCCCAATTTGGAACCAGTCTGTTGTTCCATGTCCAGTTCTAACTGTTGTTTCCTGACCTCCATACAGATTTCTCAAAAGGCAGGTCAGGCAGTCTGCTATCCCAATCTCTTGAAGAATTTTCCACAGTTTTCTGTGATCCACACAGTCAAAGGTTTTGGCATAGTCAATAAAGCAAAAGTAGATGTTATTCTGGAGCTCTTTTGCTTTTTTGATGATCCAGTGGATGTTGGCAATTTGATCTCTGGTTCCTCTGCCTTTTCTAAAACCAGCTTGAACATCTGGAAGTTCACGGTTCATGTACTGTTGAAGCTTGGCTTGGAGAATTTTGAGCATTACTTTGCTAGTGTGTGAGATGATTGCAGTTGTGCAGTAGTTTGACCATTCTTTGGCATTGCCTTTCTTTGGGATTGGAATGAAAACTGACCTTTTCCAGTCCTGTGGCCACTGCTGAGTTTTCCAGATTTGCTGGCATATTGAGTGCAGCACTTTCACAGCATCATCTTTTAGGATTTGATATAGCTCAATGGGAATTCCATCACTTCCACTAGCTTTGTTCTTAGTGATGCTTCCAAAGGCCCACTTGACTTCACATTCCAGGATGTCTAGCTACATCACTACAAATGACTCAATTTCAGTCGTTTTTATGGCTGGGTAATAGGCCTGGTGTGCTGCGATTCATGGGGTCACAAAGAGTCGGACACGATTGAGCGACTGAACTGAACTGAATATTCCATTACTTATATGTACCTTTATCCATTTGTCTGTTGATGGACATCTAGGTTGCTTCCATGTCCTGGATATCATAAATGGTGCTGCAGTGAACATTGTGGTACATGTGTCTTTCTGGGTTATGGTTTGCTCAGGGTATATGCCCAGTAGTGTGATTGTTGGATTATATGGTAGTTCTATGTTCAGTTTTTAAAGGAACTTCCATACTGGTCTCCACAGTAGCTGTGTCTATTTTCCCCCATCAGTGTAAGAGAGTTCCCTTTTCTCCACACCTATCAGTGTAAGAGAGTTCCCTTTTCTCTCCAGAATTTACTGTTTGTAGATATTTCAATGGTGGGGATTCTGACTGATGTGAGGTGATACCTCATTATAGTTTAGGTTTGCATTTCTTTAATAATTAGTTGAAGATCTTTTCATAGACCTCTTTGCTATCCATATGTCTTCTTTGGAGAAATGTCTATTTAGGTCTTTTGCCCATTTTTTGATTGGTTTTTTAAAAATTTTTTTATATTGAGCTACATGATCTGGATGACTATATTGGAGATTAACCCTTTGTCTTTTGCTTTGTCTGCAAATATTTTCTCCCATTCTGAGAATTGTCTTTTCATCTTGTTTATGGGTTCCTTTGTTGTGCAAAAGCTTTTTAGTTTAGGAGATAGGTCAAAAAAGAACTTGCTTGGTTATGTCAACTTATGCTTTTCCTATGTTTTCCTCTAAGAGTTTTGTAGTGTCTGGTCTTACATTTAAGGCTTTAATAAATTTTGAGTTTATTTCTGTATATATGATGTTAAGTCATGTTCTATTTGTTACTGAATGTATGTTTCTTTTTGGTGAGACACCTGATAAAGCTATCCAATTTTTATCAGTTTATATAAAAGTAAGAGACTTCTCTATATAACTTCAGTTGAGAAAAGATTATGTTTACATTTTAAAATTTAAGTAAGGCTAATTATATGGACATGTATGATGGTTAATTTTATGTGTCAACCTAATGAAGCCAGGGTACTTAGATGTGCTATGAAGGTATTTTTTAGATGAGACTAGCATTTAAATTAGTAGACTTTGAGTAAAACAAATTACCATAATGTAGGGCCTCATTTAAAACATTAGAGGCTTTCAGAGAAAAGAAGTCTGAGGTTCCCAAGAAGGCTTGTGTATTTTCTCCAGTGCCTGTATCCTAAGCTCAGTCATCTTGATTCTATCAGTCTGATGGTGAAAGCAATCAAGATGAAAATGCCAAGGAAAATCTCTTTAAGGAGACATGAGAATATTTCTTCCTGAGCACCTCAGTAGTTGATCTAAAAACCTTTTGAAGATGGAGCCTCTTCTCAGCAGAAAGTAGACCCAGTCCCATTTAAAAAATTTAAAAGAGAATCAAAATAAGGTGAGTCTAAAATGAGGACAAACTCCAGGGGAATAAGCTATCTGAATAAAAATGATTTGCATGTCTTCTCTCCAAAGAAGATGGTTTAGTTATTGACATCAGCACTTTAGTCCAATAATCTAATCATTTTTAATCTTGATCACTGTTAATGTTTACCTCAGGTTCAGAGCTTATTGGTGGGTTCAGGAGGGTGGGAGAAGGAAGATGTTTTATGTTCCTGCAAGAATTCAAAGTAAAATTTAAGTACCTGGAAAACTATATATTGTATCATTCACTTTTCCCCATATCCCACAACTCTATAATGTTTTAAAAATTTCTTTTTGTCCATAACATATTCTTCTGCACTGACTTTTCAGTTAAGGATTTCCCTTGTGGCTTAGATGGTAAAGAATCTGCCTACAGTGCAGGAGACCCAGGTTTGATCCCTGGGTTGAGAAGATCCCCTGGAGGAGGGCATGGCAACCTACTCCAGTATTCTTGCCTAGAGAATTCCATGGATAGGGGAGCCTGGTGGGCTACAGTCCATGGGGTCACAAAGAATTGGACACGACTGCGTGACTACACAGATAATGTTCCCTTAACAACATTGGCAATATATAATAGATCAGAAAGAATGTAACTAATTTAGGCACTGGACAAAGGACTGAGTGTTCTTGAATTCCCATAGAGCTAAATTTTCTTTAGCTGTGTCTCAAGTCTTCTAAGGAACTCAAATCGGTAAGTTAACGTCAAATGTTTTTGAGATAGTTGCTGAGACATACCCAAAGGTTTTTATAGACACATTTAAAACACAAAGAGAGAACAATATGTAAACTTTAGTTTATGGCAATCAAGCTGGATCCAGTATTAAAGAGCAGAAACAGAAAATCTTCCTTCCATCTAATCTTCCTGAAGTATATATTATTCGTCCTTATAGCTATCACTACACTTAATGAAATCTTCTACATAAACACTCAGTTATTTTTGGAATGAAATTTTAGTAGACACTCAGATATGTTTGGAATGGAATTTTTAAATGGGGTGGAGAGGGAGGTGGGAGCGGGATTCAGGAGGGAGGGGACACATGTATGCCTATGGGCTATTCATGTTGAGTATGGAAGAGACCATCATAATACTGTAAAGTAATTATCCTTCAATTAATATAAATAAACAAAATTTTTAAAAGGTTTAAAAAATGATTCGTAATTTCAAAATAATGCTGGTGGTCGTTATACTGATAAAGGGAATTATTGTCTGAATAACACTGTGTACACATTCAGGATTTTATAGTGTGCTCTTCAGTGAAATAAAAGAATATTTTCTGTACTCTTTAATAATCTCAGTGGTCAATGCTTATTTGCTGTGACCTCATGTAAGCACTTTCCTATGCCCAACTGGGAATGAGTAGCTTTGTTTAAGAAAGTTCCTAAAGAATGCTGACCCTTTATGACCTCTTTAAGAGCAAAGAACAGCAAATCTCTCTGGTGTTACTGGTTGGGAAGAATACTAGTGAAACAATGCAACAGCCTTTCTTTTCAAAGAAAAAGTAAACTCATAGTTGGAAAAATGTCTTGGGTGTTGATGACCCCACAAAAGATTAAAATCAAACTCTAAAGCAAAAAATGACTCGTATCAGACAGTACTTTGAAACATTTGTTCTTCCCATTTGCAATCAAAGTTCTCAAAGACTTGCTATAAATACTGCAATGTAATTGTGTAATATATGACAACCGTTTCACTTAAATATACAATATAGTCAAGGTGGATATCATAATCACTGTCATTATTTAGTGCAGACTCGGCATAGGGAACGGTTTTAGGCTTTTTATATTCAAATATTATTAATTCATTATGTCATTAAGTATTATATAAATTATATATGACAACATATATTACTTATATAATAACAATTATGTAAAGTGCAGTTTATTATCCACATTAAAAAATGAGGAAATTGAGGCACAGTGAGGTTAAGTAACTTACCCAGATCCACAGATCTTGTAAGTTTATGGAGCTGGAAATTTGAACAATGTCAGTAATTTCAAAGGCTGTGCTCTTTATTCAGTAGCTATTTATCATCACCACCATCTTGGATGTGGTGCAAAGTAAGTAAAAACCTATGTGTAACACAGTGGATACATTTTTTAATCCAGTAAACAAAAGAGAATATAATTTTCTGAAAGTAGGAGTTTACTGGATATGCCAGTATATAAAAAAATGAAGCTACTAAGTTTCTAACTTTTGGTTCATTGCTGATGACTTTTGTTCTGTGAACTAACAGAAAATACACAAAAGATCAGAATAGCTTACTTTTAGAAATATGAAAACACTGAATACTCAGATTGGGTTTGGTGACTTGTTCCCATTTTTACTTGATTCTTTTACCTTCTGAATCAAAGAGGAGTGATTTTCCAGAAATATGAGAGTCTACTTTTATTAATCCATGCTAATCTTCGAAGTGGGATCAGATATTGTGTGCTGCCACTGTATTTGATATTCATGCTGACGCTCACTTCCTGTCCTTCACCTCCCTGTTGTTCAGTTGGAACTATATACAGCTTGGCAACTTACATGGCAACACTGCAGATGTATTTATGTATAGATTTCCTTTATCAGACTGTGTTTTAAATTCCGCAGCAAATAAAAACCATGCCATGGCAAGAAGGGTACTGATGAAAAGGTATTTTAGGCTTCCAGAGGCTACAGTGTGTTCATTCATTCATTCTAATGGAATCATTCATTTAATAAATATTTATTCAGCATCATCTAGGTGCTTGGCACTGTTGTAGGCACTTGGGATACATTAATGAACAAAGTAAACTAAAATCTGTTTTTTAAAATGCACCTTCTGCTAATAAAATATGCCTTAAACATGTCAAACTTCTACTTATCATATGCCTAAACCAGGGGTCAGCAAGTGTTTTCTGCAAAGAATTAGTAATAAATACTTTAGGCATACAGTTTCTATTGTGATCACTCCGCTGTGGGTTTCATGTTATGTGAAGCAGCCAGGGACAGTATGTAACATATGTGGCTGTGTGTCAGTAAAACGTTACTTACAAAAAGCAGGCAGTACCCTTTGACTGTAGGTGATGTGGTCTAGGCTTTGCCTCTGATAGCTTGGAAAGAGCATCACAAAGCTACATAGTTACTTTAGAAGTTAAGTAACTGCATTTTGTAGATGAATTAGATGAGATCTGGAGAGGGTGAGCCAGAGAGGGTGAATGATGAACTTAAGGTAACAAACTAAACTGGTGGAAAAACCAAGGCCCAAACCTGTGACTCCCAATTCCTAATATGCTTTCTTTTTACTTCACTTTATTGCCTTTACCGTGCTGGGAATTATAGGATTCATTATTATATTGCTGAAATATGTTAAAAAAAAAAACTTTTTCGTTTTTTTCCTGGGGTCCTGATACTACCAGTGTCAAAAACTCACCCACACACCTTCACTTCTATTACCTGCCACCACAACCACCCCCCATCTCTACCAACACCATCAAATACTACCAATACCACTGCCAGCATCACTGACATCACTTTCACCATCATCACCACCACCATCATCATCACAACACCAGAAACAACTCTAGACTACCAGGGACACACCCATAGTCACAGAGCTGGGCTTAATTACCTGGTGCAGTAGGTGTGAGGAGGCCTTCCAGTGTAGAGACGAAAGCACTTCAGGGAAGGAGTCTTGGGAGGATCTTCTTACAGGATTTGGACTGTGCTGATGCTTCTAAGGTTAGATTATAAAGTGGAAACTCATTCTGGATTTTCTGGCTATCAAGAAACAGGGGCAGCTTAATCTATTTTACATAATAAGTGAGAGGATCAAGCGGTGTGAGAAGCAGCGCTGGTAAAGTAGCAGCATCATGCAGGCTACTCAGAAGAGGGGCCGTTAGTCATCTTGGTGCACTGAGTGGCCTTCTCACTATCTCATTGCAAGCATCTATTTTTCATTTTCTTATTTGCATGTTTTTATTTCCATAAAAATACAGGTTCACTGTTAAAAGTTATAAAATTCAGATAGGAAAAAGAAGAAAATAATTCAATCCCCCATCTGAAGATAACCATAAAGAACAACTTAGTATGTAACACTTTTCTGACTAAAGATGCACATATGCACATTGACACCAAACATAGGATTACACTATACATTTCAATTTAAACTAAAAATTTAACTTAATAAATAATGAGCAAGTTTCCCTAGACAAAATAGCATTCTTCTTAATAGTCTGAAAAATATTTTAATGTGTGATAATGTCATAATTTAACCATTTACTTTATATTACATATTTAAAAGATGATTTCCAGCTTTTTGATATTATTAAAAGCATGCAAATCTTTGTGTACATCCTAAATACTTCTCTTGGGATTAACTTCTAGGAAAGAGAATGTCAGATCAAAGTGTATGCACGTTTTTTAAAGTCTTTTAAAAACTCCAGTTTAACTGCCATCAGGAAATTTGTATAAATATTTACTCACATATGCCATATATGGGAATGTTCCCACTTCCCCGCATCCTATTAATTTGACTCCAGCATAATGTCCTAAGAGCATTATTTTGCTCAGTTCTTGTTACATAGAATTACTGACATTTCTAGCCAGTTCAGTACTTTTACTGAGTATGTAGCAGGGCCAGTCACTGTGTGTGAGTGCTAAGTTGCTTCAGTTGTGTCCAACTCTTTGTGGACACAGGCTATGGGTTGTAGCCTGCCAGGCTCCTCTGTCCATGGGATTATCCAGGCAAGAATACTGAAGTAGGTTGCCCTTCCTTTCTCCAGGGGATCTTCCCTATCCAGGATCAAACCCTTGTCTCTTACATCTCCTGCGTTGGCAAGTGTGATTTTTTTTTTTTTGCCAGTGCTTGGGAAAGCCCAGTCACTATGGTAGGTGCTAAATATACAAAAATTCATTATCTGTGATTTTCCAGAAAGTCAGCATCTTGTCGTAGTCTGAATACATGACCATCAAATGTTTTTTATAGAAAAAGATGAGAAGATAAATAAAGCTAGTTAGATTAACTTTTATTGGAGGAAAACCACATTTATTTTGTGGCACCTACTGCAATCCATTTATTGTGATAATTTATCATCATCTTGAATGGGTGACACAAAGATTAACATTTTCTCTGAATATTTAAAACCTTTATTAGAGATGTTAATATAAATTTTGCCTGATCTATTCTTACCCCAAATATTTATTGGACTCCTAGGAAAGTATTAGTAATAACGGTAAAACGCATTGCTGGCTCCAAGGCAAATGCTGAACTAATTATTCAGGACAAAAAAGTGTGTTGGAACTAAGTCTCATATCCTTGTTCCTGCACTGTACTTGTAGGGCCATATGTCAAGTTGCTACTGAAACAAACAGCAACACAAGTGTTAATAAATGAGACTGCGTTGTATATCTTGAAAATTAAACTGTATGTCGCAAGGCAAAATCAAAGCTGAGTAGATAATTGCAAAGTGATACAGTTTCTTTTTCTTAAATTTCATTTGCTGCTTCACTCTCTTAGATTGGGAAGTGGCTGCATTATTAATCTGATTATTTCTCTCTACTGAACAAGGGTTTGCTTGGGCAATATACACTGTCTTAAAATTGAACCTAATGTGTGCACTTTTCATTTCACTATAGTATCTTATTTTTCCAACTCAGTGCATGTCACTAAGTGCTATTAGGCTTTGTGCTAAGAGCTGATGCTGTTTTTTAATATCTAAATAATCCCATAAAAATTTATACTTTAAAAAGATAATTCATTTGATATTTATCTATATCCAAAAGTAAAATATACCCACTAATATCACTCATAGATTGTTTTATCAATGCTTTCTTTTGCTTTTTGATTTGTAATTGATTTCCTTAAGCTGAAATTTAACTTAAGGTGTAATGACCTGTTTTTAAAACAAATCATGATAAAGACTATAATTTGTATTCTTTATAGGCAGTTTATTTTTTAAAGTGGCATTGAATTATTCTATAGAAATTTAATTTATATTTAAATTTTAAATATACTATATTTATATAGTGTACTTTAAGTCTATATTGAAGTCTCTGTATTATATATAGATATATATCTATATTTAAATCTATATTTATATAGTATACTTTAAAGTATATATACTTTACATTTACTGTAGATATACTTTCATTGTGCCCACATTGTTCTAAATTAGATGAATTCTAAAATGTCCAGAAAATCATAATCATGCATGATATGTATGTCTTATTCATCCTTTCCACTGTTATGCTTTATAATCTGCTACTTTATAACTTCAAGTGACAACAAAAATCATCACTGTCCACCTTGAATTTTAGGTGTGCTAAGAAATTAATTGAATTGAGTTTGTTGCTTTTATGTAACTTTCCAAGTTTTGTGTGTATACAGTGGTAAAAGTTCAAGATCTTGTTCTGACTTGTTACTGAGACAATTAAGAATGACATTAATGGTTTAATCATAGTTTGCACAGGAAGTTAGTTTGAAATAACTTGTACACCCTGCTATTCTTTTGTTTATTCATTTTAACTTACAAATGCTTATTGAATGACTGCTCTGTGAGAGGTTTTCTCTGGGGAAAGGTCCATGCCTCCCATCCATTCATATAGGATCTGTCTTTCAGTGAAATCTCTCTCTCTCTTCTCTTTCCCATTTCCTCTACACACACACATACACTTTGTGCAAAGATTAATCACTTTTTAAAGTTTTATTTTTTAATTTATTACATTTACAACAAACTTCCCTCCCTCCCTCCTTTTCTTTCCTTCCTTCCTTTCCTCTGTACAGTGCTGTTAAGTTTTGCTAACATAGAATCTTGTGGCTCCCACCACAATCAAGATGCAGAAGTTGCATCACCATAAGATTAGTCTTCCTGGTGCTGCTTCTTCGTAAATCACCTCCCTTTCTCTCTAGCCCCTGGCAATTGATGATCTGTTCCTTGACTGATGGTTGTTACCTTTTCCAGAATGTCACTTACTTAAAATCATCCAGGATGTGGTCTCTAGGTCTGGCTTTTTCATTTAGTGTCTTGCTTTTGGAATTCATTCATGTTGTCACACGATCTGTAGTTAGACCCTTTTAATTGCTGAGTAATACTGCACTGAATGTGCGTTCAACAGTTTTTATCAATCAAGGTCTGTTTTGATGGTTTCCAATATTTTAGCAATTATGAATAAATGCTTTTAGACGTTAGCTTACACCTGTTTTGTGAACTTAAATTTTTGTTTTCCTTGTATAGATATTTACAAATGGGATTGCTGTGTCGTGTGACAAGTGTGTATGTAAGAAATATTAAACTGTCTTCCAGAGTGGCTGGGCCATTTTACATTCCTGCCAACAGTGTGTAAGAGTTCTAGTTGCTCCATGTTTTTGCCAGACTTGGTATTGTTAGCTCTTTTGCTTTTAGTTATTCAAATAGATGTGTAATATTATCTGATTCAGATTTTAATTTTTGTTTTCCCAATGACTAATGATGTTGATCTTGTTTTCTGTTTGTATATTTTCTTTGGTGAAATGTGTATGCATTTTTTTTTCTCAGTTGTAAAGTTGGATTTTCTTTAAATGTTGAATTTTGAGAGTGCTTTATATATTCTGAATACAAGTCTTTTGCCAGACATGTGATTTGTGAATAAATTCTCCTAGTATGATTTAAAAAAATTTTTTTAACTGTGTCTTTCAGATTAAAATGTTTTCATTTTTATTTTTTTTTAATGAGCCCAGATTTAACTGTTTTTATTTTATGGTTCATGCTTTTGGCATTGTATCATAAGAGTTCTTTGCCTAATCTAGGATCTCAAAATGTTTCTCCTGTTTTTGTAGGTATTTTTTAGGGTGATTCAGTGTTTAAATCAATCTTGCTGTTCTGTTGGATCCTTGGACACTGAGTCTCATATCTAGGTTTCTATCTTGATTTTGAGACCATGCCTCCAAATGGGAGTGTTTTGCAAATTCTAGTTTTCTATAGATTTGGGGCTGGGGGTGGAGAGCTTCCCTGGTGGCTCAGTAGTAAAGAATCTGGCAATGCAGGAGTTGCGAATTTGGAAGATCCCCTGGAGAGGGAAATGACGACCCACTCCAGTATTCTTGCCTGGAGAATGTTCTAGACATAGGAACCTGGTGGGCTATGGTATATGGGGTAGCAGAGAGTCAGGCATGATGGTGACTCAATGACAACAACGTAGATTTTTTTAACTGTGTGATTTTTTACAGATCAATTAACCTGTCATGACCATAATTTTCTTATATATAGTCATGTAATCACAAAATGTTATGCCAAAATGTTAGGACAGCAACTGTGTTCCGTATTCCCTGAGCTCCCTGTACCTCTGTTCTCTGTGGCACAGTGGAAGGAAGCATGGTGCGTAAGAGTTCTGGAGTCAAGTAGACCTGCTTTTGGATAAATCTGCCTCAGGCACTTACTACCGGAGAGAATTTGGGAAGACTGAGTAATTAAAATACCAATTCTCTCACCTCTAAGTTGTAGGTCGTACAATAGTTCATGAGTGAGATGATCTCTATAATGTGTAAAGTACAAGGCCTGGCCCCGTGTAGTCTTCCAGCAAGTCTCTGCTGTCACTGGTTGCTGGTCAGGGTCCTGTTTTTATTACAAACATGACTTGCTCCTTCCACTTTTCTTCAGTCACTAAAAACCACATCTCTACAGAATAGTCCAAGAGCTGAGCTCCTCTCCTTATTGCCGGTCTCACAGCCATTGACCATTGTCCCAGGTACCCCATCACAGTGCACTCTCTACTTGCAGGAATTTCACCCTAGCAATTACCTCTCTGATGACAGTCATGACCAGTCTTGCCACTAGATACCATATGCTCTAGACACTACCTGTCCAATCTGTCCTTCCCCGTTATCAGCTTTGTCCTGATGTTTCCTCCAAGTTAGTGCTCATGCCTGATACCAGGTCCTAGCTCCTCCTGAGGTTGCCTGGACTCCGCATTCCACATCTGTTTTGCCCCTTTCACAAGGCTTTTAATTTGCCAACTTTTCCAAAGCTTCTTAACTAAAAGACAAAACATATCTTAAATTTGTCATTGGTTTCTCCTTACCCAGAATAGCAAATCTGTCACTTCAGTCGAGAAAGTTCTCAACAGACAATGCATATAACCTTCAACTCTTTTCGATCTAAATGGCCACTATGCAGGAAAGTTAGATTGCTTAGCTTAGGTGACCTTCACCTTCAATTTTCAGTTCAATGGGATAGAAAAAATTAGGGGGGGGGTGACAATAATTTGAACACAGTGGGTACTGAAAAGTTTCAAGTACTGGAATTGTGGGTATGTGAAGGCAAAGCTTGACTATTTTAGCTATAAAAACCAACTACTGAACTGTATAGAGGTTTATTGTCTCAGGTCATGTAACATTTCTTTTGTGAAATGTCTTTTATTTATTTAGGAACTGGAGATATTGCTTGCATTGCTCTGTAGTGTTTTGAATGCCACCACTTTTTTCCATTTATAAAGATAGGAGGTTTCTGTGTATTTTGAAGCCTGTTTTCATCTTCTTTCATCTCTTCTCACTCTCAATACTGAACTAAGGATATGAGAGATGTACTATTTCCCTTTGCCTCCCCACCTGAGAGCTGTGATTTTTTTTCAGAGGAAGAGAGAGAAATACCCTTTGATTACTGTGAAGGGGCAATTGTGACATCCTCCTGGAAAGTTAAGCACAGGGGAAGATCAAATGCTCTTGTTTGAAGCCCATTGTGTGTGTTCATAGCACACGTGAGAAAAATGTAAAACCAAAGGAAAACCACCTGTACTGAAGTAAGCTAAAATCCAAATGATAATAGAGCCAGAGCAAATATCTGTAGAAACTTAAGGAAGAAATTACATGCCCTAAATTGCTGGAAGATGGATACTTATCGTTTATCATCAAATGTATTGATACATCAGAAAGCACCAGCTGGAATCCACTTTGACTCTTGACGTCCCCTGCAGTTAGCTAGCTTCTGTCTGTAGTTCCCCAGAAAGCCTCTTTTGGAACCACTGACCGCCTTGTGGGTAAAGACGGAGTCAGTGGGGGTGCCAGTCGCCTTGAGTCAGGGCTGATGGAGTACCCAGAAATCATATTATTAGTCTGGCTGCTTGCTAAATTCATTCATTCCATGTCCTATCTTAGGGAGAGCTAAAAAGTGAGATTTTTAAACAAAACTGTGCTCAGCCCATTCAAGTCTTTGGTTAGCTCAGGGTATAGTTTTGATTTGCACTTCTTGTCCTGTTTGTTCCCCTAGGCAGGGCTCCTTTCATTCTTCAGCATCTTGAATTCTCTTTTACTTTGGGCTGCTTTTGTCTGTGATATCACTGAGCTGCTTTTGTTTATGATATCACTTGATTCATGTCACTTGGGTATTGATCAGTTTTCTGTTGGGGAAAGAATAACCTGGTGTATGAATGAGCAGAGCTCCTTCCTCTAGCTTGGAAATTTTCCCATTGCTAATGACACAGGACTCTATGATACAAGATACCAAGGGCCCCAAAGGAAAAAAGACAGAATGAGGCCCTTCACACCATTAGATAAACATCTTAAAGCTGAGGTGAAGGTCACATCACAGATGCTAGTTCTCACCTCTTATGTTCATGTTTTTACTCCTTAGGATAGATCTTTAGTTGTAAAGGATTTGAGAAATACTTAAAAAAAATTTTTTTTAATTGGAGGGTTATTTCTTTACAATGTTGTGTTGGTTTCTGCCATACAACAAAGTGAATCAACCATAAGAATATATATGTTCCCTCTGTCTTGAACCTCCCTCCTAACCCTCAACCTATCCCACGTCTTTAGGTTGTTAGAGAGCACCAGGTTAAACTTCTGGCTATATAGCAACTTCCCACTGTCTGGTTTACATATGGTAATGTGTATGTTTCAATGCTACTTTCTCAATTAATCCCACACTCTCCTTCTCCTTATGTGTCCCTAATTCTGTTCTCTATGTCTGCATTTCTATTCCTGTCCTGCAAATAAGCTCATCACTACCATTTTTCTAGATTCCATATATATGCATTAATAAATGATTTTTTTTCCTGACATTTCACTCTGTATAACAGGCTTTAGGTTCATCCATCTCACTATAGCTGACTCAAATTCATTCCTTTTTATGGCTGAGTAATATTCCATTGTATATATGTGCCACAATCTCGTTATCCATTCATCTATTGATGGACATCTCTGTTACTTCCTATCCTGGCTATTGTAAATAGCGCTACAATGAAATTTGGTGTACTTGTGTCTTTTTCAATTATGGTTTTCTGAAAGGCTTCCCTCATAGCTCAATTGGTAAAGAATCCACCTGCAATGCAGGAGACCCTGGTTTGATTCCTGGGTCAGAAAGATCTGCTGGAGAAGGGATAGGCTACCCACTCCAGTGATCTTGGGCTCCCCTTGTAGCTCAGCTGGTAAATAACCCTCCTGCAATGCGGGAGCACTGGATTCTATTTCTGGGTAGGGAAAAGCCTCTGGAGAAGGGAAAAGCTACCCACTCCAGTATTCTGGCCTGGAGAATTCTGTGGACTGTATAATTCATGGGGCTGCAAAGAGTCAGACACAACTGAGTAACTTTCACTTTTTCTGAGGGTATATGTCCAGTAGTGGGATAGCTGGGTAATAAGGTAGTTTTAGTCCTAGTTTTTAAAGGAATTTCTGTTCTCCATAGGGGTTATATCAGTTTACATTCCCACCAAGTTTGCAAGAAGCTTCCCTTTTCTGCACACCTCTCCAGCATTTATTGTTTGTAGATTTTTTTTGATGATGGCCATTTTGACTGGTGTGAGGTGATATACCTCATTGCAGTTTTTGATTTGCATTTCTCTATTAATGAATGATGTTGAGCATTATTTCATGTGTTTCTTGGCATCTGTATGTCTTCTTTGGAGAAATGTCTGTTTAGGTCTTCTGCCCATTTTTTTGTGGGAAATATTTAATAGTATGCATGTTGTGCTTTACATTTTTTTCCTCTTAACTTCTCCTGAGTACCATGTGTCAAGTATTATTTAAGTGCTTTATATACATGAAGTAAACTAATTTTCTTAAGAATTCATGAGGTTACTATTCAATAATGTTGCCATTTTGCAGATAAATGACTTGAAATACTGTACTATTTTGTAGATGAGTTAAATTGTACTCTTTTTTAGAGTCCACATACAAGTGGTATCACATGATATTTGTCTTTCTCTCTCTGACTTTGCTCAGCAAACCATAATTTGAAAAGATAATGCTCCTCAATAGTCACTGAAGCACTATTTATAATAGCCAGGACCTGGAAGCAACCTAAATGTCCATCGACAGAGGAGTGGATAAAATAGATGTGGTACATATAGACAATGGAATATTACTCAGTCATAAAGAAGAATGAAATAATATCATATTCAGTGACATGGATAGAAACCTAGAGATTGTCATACAGAGTGAAGTAGAACACTCGGGTTTAGATATTTTCCTCAACTATGCAATGACTTTGCATGTGTGCATATTCAGTCTCTCAGTTGTGTCTGACTCTTTGCAACCCAATGGACTATAGCCCACCAGGCTCCTCTGTCCATGGGATTTTCCTGGCGAGATTACTGGAGTGGGTTACCAATTTCTTTTCCAGGGGTTCCTGACCCAGGGATTGAACCTGTGTCTCCTGCATTGGTAGGCAGATTCTTTACCACTGAGTCACCTGGGAAGCCCAGGTAATGACTTTAGCTTCTTGTAATCTGATTGCTCTTTGCTGATCCTGCTGCCCTTCCATGTGGCTGCCTCTGGAATTTGGGTCAAGCCTGGTATCCAGCCTTGTGCTTTTAATACTGGTCTGGTCTGTTTTTGTAATTTTTGCAAAAGATCAAACTATTTTCCACCAAACTTTGCTCGTTATTATTAAACTGGCTTCACTTCTATAAACTCTAAAGGTGGTATGTCTTCCTATGGAAGGAGAAATGGTGCCAAGAAGATAAGAATGATAGTTGATGAGTGAGATCAGTTTTCTATCTGATTGGCTCCAGCCATACACCTAACCTACTCACTGAACCTGCTTTCTCCCACATCTGTTTGTAGGGATATCATATAACATATAGAAATTCATGTCTCTCTTATAGTAATTTATATTCAGTGAAGGAAAGAGGGCAGTACTTTTATCATATAGTTCAGTACATCTGTCATGCATTAATCAACTGCTTTTAGGACTCTGTCACTTACTAAATGTGTGACCTTGGTTAAATTAATTTTAAAGGTAAAATTAATTTTAATTAACCTTTATTTGCTTCAGTTTGTGGAAGTATGTTAAGCATCTTGAAAAAAAAAAAAACACATGTGCATTCACACTGCTTATTAAATATCAGCTTCCGTTGAGTCACATGGGCTTCCTTGGTAGTTCAAACTGTAAAGAATCTGCCTGCAATGCAGGAGACCCAGGTTCAATGCCTGGGTTGCGAAGATCCCCTGGAGAAGGAAATGGCTACCCATTCTAGTATTCTTACCTGGAGAATTCCATGGACAGAGGAGTCTAGCATACTACTGTCCATGGGGTTGCAAAGAATTGGACACACTGAGTGACTAGCACTTCACTTTCATTCAGTTTGTTGAGTCAGGCAGAGAGATTGAAAGCCCTAACAATGACTGGGAATTTGATATCATGGAAAGATCCCAGGAAGGAAAACAAGTGAATTTGGGTTTGAATACTGGTTCAACTCTTGGTAGCTGTAGAATCTTAAGTTATTTTGTGTAGCTTTAATTTGTTTTTAGAAAATAAGCATAATACTTCCAGTGTTTTCACATTTTGATAAAGATTGGAATGCTAAGATATGCTTAGTGTATCTTACATGTTCAGTAAATGTTAATTGTTGAAATTATTGTTGATAGTAATGGCCTTTCCAAGGAAGTCTGTACTTAATAACACTGGAAAATCACTGAAAGTGTTTGAGAAGGAGCATGGCAAAATCATAATCATGATTATATGACCACTATGACTACAGCTTGAAAATAAATCAAGGGGAGGGGGCATTTGTACCAGATAGAGGGACTTTAGCATAGGAGAGGTCTTGTCTAGAAAGTGGGCAGTTGGGAAAAGCAGACTGATTTGAGAGGTGTTTCGGAGATAGGATTGTAGAATTTTATTTCCCTGATTGGTGAATGTTTGTGTAATACTGGGAAGAGCTATTATGGGGTGGAGGTGGGTTAGAAATCATAGGGCAAATATTGCTGGGTACAAGTTGGAACTCGGAGAGAGCAGAATCTGCAGAGAGGTGCCCTCAGCTGGACACAGTTGACCCCGCAGTGGGGGCAGTGCTCTCATAAAGGGTCTCTGACTCTCTTATTGCTTCACTTTCAAAAAAGACATACAGTCTGGACTCGGGTACCAACTACTCCAAGGAATCAGAGACAGATAACTTATCGCTGGCTACTGACTATCAGGGATGTCAAATCCCTGACAAAACCTGGCTACCTTGTGTGAAGTTGAGAACTATAGAAATGTCTTTCATTAGAGAATGAGGAATTACTAATCTCAGCTACTATAACTCCTTGCCAGGCAACATGGAGCAGCCTCCATCTTCATTCAGCACAAACTCCTGTGCATCGCAGCAAAATACTGGGTTGGCCAAAAATTTCATTTGAGATTTTCCACAACATCTTTTGGAAAAACCTGAATGAATTTTTTGGGCAACCCAATAATACACGAAAAAGAGAATGACGGAGTAAGAGAACAGATGTAAATTTCTGCAGCTATAAGTTTGTAGGTTTAACGGAGGAATTGAGGGAATTCCCAATGAGGATTTTGATCCTGTTTTGGGGCCAAGGTCTTGGCTGAGAGGGAAGGGAAAGGTTCAGAGGTTTAAGGAGGGTGGAGAAGTTTTAAAATGGTCATTGTGGAGAAGAGGGAAGAGATTTGCTGGCAGAAAAGTTATGTGATGCTGGACAGTTAATGTGTGAGGTCTTGAAATTTTAATAGTATCAAATCTAAGCAGTTGCATGATTTTTCTCTAGGGGTGATGGATTAACAGTCTAGGTGTAAATACGGAAAAAGCCAACTTTCTGATGAAGCTGGGTTGGAATTTTATCATACGGGTGGTAGAAGAAAAATATATAGGACAAAGAATATAGTCTTGGCAGAGAATAGCTGAGTAACTTGTTATAGAAATTAGGCTGCATAGGGAAGCAGTTGGGTTTCCCAGGTGGCCCTAGTGGTAAAGAACCTGCCTGCCAATGCAAGAGACATAAGAGACGCAGGTTTGATCCCTGGGTCAGGAAGATCCTTGGAAGAGGGCATGGCAACCCACTCCAGTATTATTGCCTGGAGAATCTCATGGAGAGAGAAGCCTGGTGAGCTACAGTCCATAAGGTTGCACAGAGTCAGATATGACTGAAGCAACTTATCATGAATGCATGCATGCAGGGGAGAAGTCAAGGAAGGGGTTAAAAAGTAAGGAACAAGTAGAGATGAGATCTAGGCTCAAGAAGTCCCTGAAAGATGGAAAGAACTTACAATGAGAGAAACTTAGCAAGCATGCCCAAGGAATAAGGCATTGTTCTCAGGTGGTTATACTTGATATTTTAGATAGATAAAAGTGTTTAGAGTGTGACCATAGGCTTGAAGTTTGCAGTGGACTGGTAATAAACCTAAGTAGAAATGAAACAGTGAAATAGCTCAGTCTGAGAAATGTGGCTCAGGTACCAAAGGTAAACAAAGATACTAAGGAAACAAAGAAGGATTTCTTGCTCAAGAATGAATCAAACTTGACTAGGAATTAGGACCTGCAAAGTAACTTCATGCCAGCTAGTATGTTATTTCAAGGTTATTTTTGTGACTTCCTCCTTTTACTTGAACTCCTGTGGTCTCTTCTTCCCTACGACTTGAACCGTGCCAAAATTTTATGAAGTCTGAAGTCATTCAGAGGAACTGCAGTGGTTGCAAATATTTAATTATTAGGCCAAGTAATATTTTACAAAAGATTCAGATTCATGCATGCATGTAGATGGTTTCCAGCTCAGAGGGATGAATTAAAATAGCTAGAAACTGGAGGAAAAGGAATTGGGCTCCCAATGACAGGAAGGCATGAAATAAAGAAATAAAAAGCTCCTGAAGGAGATAGCCTCTAGTGAGGCCAGCACAGTGCAGAGTTCATTGCTTATCTTGTGTGCACCTATGACTCTGCCCTGGCCCAGCCCCCTGAATATTCACCTCACGTGAAGAGTGTCCACCAAGATGTGAAGAACATAGATTAACTTCACTTCCCAAACTTGCACCTCTCCCCACACTAGATCGAAGGTGGAAGACCAAGGAAGGTGATGGTGGGATGAAGAAAAAGTAATGCTTAATTAATTAAACCAGTTTACTTGTGCTAAATTGCTTCAGTCATGTCTGAATTTTTGTGATCCCATGGACTGCAGCCTGCCAGGCTACCCTGTCCATGGAATTCTCCAGGCAAGAATACTAGAGTGAGTTGCTGTGCCCTCCCCCAGGGGATCTTCCCATCCCAGGGATTGAACCTCTACCTCTTACGTCCCCTGCATTGGCAGGCGGGTTCTTTACCATGGCCACCAACTTTCTTCCTATTGTACTTTTGAGAAAGATGGGTCACGACCACACTACAGGAAGTCTGAAATTTCAGCATAAGGGATTTAAACCTCATACAAGGGCTCTAGAATAAGATTCTTTCCCTAGGGGACTGAAAGGCAGTATGTTGGATGGAACACTCTTGGAAGATTGAGCTGATGTTGATGTGCGGAGGAGTTGTATATTTACATCACCTTCCATTAGTGGGAAATGATCCTTTGTCCTCCATAGCTTCCGTATCTATGGATCTTACACGTCCTTTAAAAATGTCTTAAGTAGACTTCCATTTTCTTCAGTTTTCTCACAATTTCATAATCAGCCACTGTCATTTTATATTTTTCTCTTATTTGCTTTCAGACCCCCCAACTTCCCTTCTATTAGTTCTGAAATGCCAGAGTTATTTTTTCTTCTCAGTAACTTTTGTTGATAAAGGTCAGCCATTGAGCTACTCAAAAGCCTCTCTTGGGGTTCTCATTTCAGTTAAACCAAAATGTCCAATTATGTGTTCAAGGTCCTCTTGTCCTTTCCCTGCCTAATTTAATTGCTTTAACTTCTTAGATTGCCTCCTCTGCTGTGCTTTCCAGTGAGACAAAGTTTTTTGCTCATTCCCTCATTCATGTTTCTGTTTTCCAAATTTCCCAATGATAAAGGTAACTTCTGCAGTGACTTTCTCATGGCAAAATCTCAGCTGTTCATCAACAGGTAATGATCAGCAATCAGCAGAGAGATGCATATACTCTGATCGATGCGTACAGAAGAAGAACTGCAAGTCTGTGACCAGAAAGCCACTCTATCTTGCAGTACATTGTTAAAGTTTACTTCCACAGGGATGTCAGAGTAAACCAGCAGGGATGTTAGAGTGAACCAGGGAACTGATTCGTTGTGTTCTTCATCTTTCATATTTTGTATACTGACGTAAGGTGTGACTATATCCACATCTATATCTAAATTTCAAGTGCTTACCAGTTGGCAGTCCACCTGAAAGTCTATGTAAAGATCTGGGTGACCTCCTAAAATTAAAATTAAATTATAAAAATTTGTTTACCTACACTTATAGTATTAAGTAAGTTTATAGTATTGTTTACCTAATACTTATGGTATTAAGTAAGTTTACCTATACTTATAGTATTAATCTTTTTTCATGAATAGGTAACTTATATTTGTCTTTTTAAAAGGTATTTTTATTTCTTTACTGTTGTGCATGGACATAAGCTAATTTGGCTTACACATGTCTTAGGTTCTTTTGGCTGAGGATTGGAGTAAGCAATTTGATGTGGAAGGGTTAGCAGTGCCCCTAAATCTAGCTACTAGGTAATAATGAAATGAATTTCAGACCAAATTCTTCCACACCTATAGAAATTTATTAAATGACCCACATAAATAATCAAGCAGAAGGCAGCTTATATAACCTTTTCCGTCAGCTTGATGAAGTCATTTTCCAACCTTTTAAATGCTTTGACCTATTATATTGGATGAAAGGTTTACTCCAGGATGATTTGGCAGCTTTTCTGCAGGGCAGGTTTTCTGGAAAAAGCTTATAGTCATGTTGATTTTTCAATGGCTGGATGTAGGATTTTTAATAGACAAAGCTTTGTTGGTTTCCCTGAGTTCAGGCTACACAATACTGTCTTGTTCATGCAATGAATCAGGAAAAGAAGGATTCTCAAAGTATTTTAGCCAATACACATTTTCTGAATACTTTTAATTTTTACCATCCAGAGTTCAAATCTAACATTTGTCATGAAAATTAACAAGCCAACAATTACACAGTAAAAGTCCTTTTCTGACATGTTTTCTGTTTTAGTTCAGTTCAGTACAGTTCAGTTCAGTCGCTCAGTCGTGTCTGACTCCTTGTGACCCCATGAATCACACCACGCCAGGCCTCCCTGTCCATCACCAACTCCCGGAGCTCACTCAGACTCACATCCATCGAGTCGGTGATGCCATCCAGCCATCTCATCCTCTGTCGTCCCCTTCTCCTCCTGCCCCCAATCCCTCCCAGCATCAGAGTCTTTTCCAATGAGTCAACTCTTCGCATGAGGTGGCCAAAGTACTGGAGTTTCAGCTTTAGCATCATTCCTTCCAAAGAAACCCCAGGGCTGATCTCCTTCAGAATGGACTGCTTGGATCTCCTTGCAGTCCAAGGGACTCTCAAGAGTCTTCTCCAACACCACAGTTCAAAAGCATTAATTCTTCGGCGCTCAGCTTTCTTCACAGTCCAAATCTCACATCCATACATGACCACAGGAAAAACCATAGCCTTGACTAGACGGACCTTTGTTGGCAAAGTAATGTCTCTGCTTTTGAATGTGCTATCTAGGTTGGTCATAACTTTTCTTCCAAGGAGTAAGCATCTTTTAATTTCATGGCTGCAGTCACCATCTGCACTGATTTTGGAGCCCCCCAAAATAAAGTCTGACACTGTTTCCCCATCTATCTGCCATGAAGTGATGGGACCAGATGCCATGATCTTCGTTTTCTGAATGTTGAGCTTTAAGCCAACTTTTTCACTCTCCACTTTCACTTTCATCAAGAGGCTTTTTAGTTCCTCTTCACTTTCTGCCATTAGGAATGATAAAGATAATGAAAACAGAAGCATCTGTAATGGCGCCTTCTGAGTAGTAAATTTCCAGTGGAAGTCTATATAACCTCCATTGGAGTAAGGATGTGTAATTAGGGCAATTGACTGTCCCCAGAGTGGATTCATGAACTAATTTGTATGTATCTAATGATATACTACTGTTTATGCTGATTATATGTATCTTAACATATATCTCACATATCACTTTATATAAAAGCATAGATGTCATTATATATTCTGTTTAGTGCAATCTTTTCTTTTCATTTTTTTAACTTCTTTGTTACTCTTCCCTTTCATCACCTTCAGTGATTAGTTTTGCATAAAAAGAAAAAAATGGTATTATGTTATGCTTATTTTTCTATATCTTCCTTTCTTTTTAAAATTTTTTTTCAAATATATAAAATGTTATGGGAGCTTGTAAACAGAGGTAGGGACTTCCCTAGTGGCTCAGTTGATAAAGAATTTGCCTGCAATGCTGGAGACCTGGGTTCAATCTCTGGGTCGGAAAGATTCTCTGGATATGGAGATAGCAACCCACTCCAGTGTTCTTGCTTGGGAAATCCCATGGATGGAGCTATTTAATTTTTTAAAAATAATTTTATTGAGCTATAATTTACATACCATAAAATCCACCAATTTCCAGTGGATTTTAGTAAATTTACTGAGTTGTATACAGCAGTCTCATAATTTTCTCCAGGGGATCTTCCTGACCCAGGGAGTGAACCCAGGTTTCCTGCATGGCAGGTGGATTCTTCACTGTCTGAGCCACCAGGGAAGCCATATATGTGTGTGTGTGTATTAATATATAACTCATGTTATATATCATATAATATAGAATACAACTCATGTTACCCAAATAAAATAACTCATGTTACATAAATATCACAATTTATTTAACATGAGTTTATATTTATTTATATATATATATGAACTTTTTACATGACTCAAACTTCTATTCACTAGATCTAATTCTGACAGAAGCATGTTGAAGATTTTTGTAATAATTGCATTGTTTTCATAGGCTCGTTGGACACTTTAGGAAGTTTTAGCTTTATGAGTTAGCAGTTCTGTTGGTTGTGGCATAAAGGTCTGCTACAGCTATGTAAGGGCTTCCTTGGTGGCTCAGATGGTAAAGAATCCACCTGCAATACAGGAGACCTGGGTTTGATCCCTGGGTCAGGAAGTTCCTCTGGAGAACAGAATGGCGACCCACTTCAGTATTCTTGCCTGGAGAATCCCATGGATGGAGGAGTCTTGGGCTACAGTCCATGGGGTCGGACAGTCGAGTTGGACACAACTGAAGTGACTCAGCACACATGCAGGAACAGTAAAAGCAGTTCAAATGTAATAATAAATAGAGTGGAAAAGAACCTCCAAATTAATAACAGGAAGGATAAGCAGGTGGAACAGAAATTTGATCAGAGCAGAAACAATAAAGAAAATATAGAAATAAAAACAGACTCCTTAAGTAATACATTATCTAACATTGAATTTGGAGGTAGGGAGCCCATCTATAGACTGTTTTAAAGTAAGTGAATTTTAAAAAGTTTAATGAAAGGATAAGAAAAGAGAT
Source organism: Budorcas taxicolor (assembly GCF_023091745.1). Classification (NCBI taxonomy): domain Eukaryota; kingdom Metazoa; phylum Chordata; class Mammalia; order Artiodactyla; family Bovidae; genus Budorcas; species Budorcas taxicolor. Next base: position 154,764,272 of record NC_068910.1, read on the forward strand.
ATCATGTAAGGGACACAAAATGGAAAAGAGTTCAGGGATGGAGGAAGTGGAGGAGAAGGGGAAAAAGGCAAAGAGAATTTTTCCTTCTCCAGGTATTATTTCTTCTCCTACCTAATTATTTGGGCAACATAGTTTAGGAACAATACTACTAATAAGTAATATTTATTGTTCTTCTTGATCAGGAAATTTTTCTCCAGCATTTTCCTGAGATGAAGCACATAGGAGTTACATACTCTGAAGTCTTGTATATCATAAAATATATATATTTTAACCTAAGCCAGTAGTTGATTGTATTGTTTGGGTGTAGAATTCTTGTTATTATAATCTTTTTCTTTCAGTGGTTCTGTGGATGCTATTCCACTGCTACTAGTTACCCCAAATTGAAGATGAGATTTTTGGTAGTTTCCATTAGTTACTCTTTCTGCTGGAAAGTGAATTTAAAAAATAATTCAAAAATAATTAAAATAATTCAAATATAATTAAAAAAAATGTCTTAAGAGTTCAAGAAGTTTACTGGGGTGTGCTTAGGTGTATATCTTTTCTCAGTAACACAGCCCTTGGTGAGCCTTTTGAATTTTCAGACTCAGATATCTCTCCATCATGGGGAAAATTTCCTTCTAATATTTATTTATTTGCTTTTCTTCCATCTATTTTTTTTTTAATTTTACTTTATTTTGCTTTACAATACTGCATGTTTTGCCATACATCTTAATCCTGCTATGGAACGAATAATATTCTTGTATAAGCTTTTCAGAAGCTATCCTTTAATTCTCTTATTTAATTTTCCCCTGTGATTTCCATTTCTGTAGTTTGCTCTGTACGTTAAGATAATTTGAGGCGTCACACTCAATCTTCCAAGTCACTCATTTGCGTTGCGATAATGCTCTATCCTTTAACTCATCCGTTGAACTTTTACATTGGGAAATTGTATCTTTTGGCTCCAGAAGTTTTTATGCTTCACTTGAAAACTTCTGCAGTGCATGTGAGTTTATTCAGATCCTTAGTTACCTCCTCTTGCAGTTCACTGTCACACGGTAAGTGTTCCGATTGTTTTGCCTGATCATCAACTCTAACTTTTCAGCCCCTTTTAGCTGAGTTGACATTTTGCTTGGATTTTTCTGGGCTCAGCTTTTTTCAGGCTATCAGTTATAGTATTTTAAATAGCAAGAATCTTACTGGAGTACCTGCATTTACATGCAGGTATAATTGTGTAGGTTGTCAGGCTCTGATGGATTACTGGTAGAAGTTCTCTTGATTTCTGGTCTCTCTGCTCTCTCCCTGTTTCAGGGATTAGGCTTTTCATTTCCTGACCCTCTGCAAAAGGGAAACCTTTTCAGAAATTCAGCAAGCTTGAGTGAGCATATGTAGATGCTTCTTTTTAGAGGCATCTGATTTCTGAGAATCAGTCTCTTCTCAGGACCACAGTTTTTTGTTCTTTTTTTCTGAGCTCAGAAACTATTTTTCAGATGTTTGTTCAGGTATAGGAAATAAAGTTTCTCGTTACACAGTGGGATCCAGATTTTATTTGAACAAAGTTATCTGTAAGTCTAAATAGGCCAGAGACCAGCTTAGACATGATTTTGAATTTCTGATAAACTAATAAATATATTATCATTATTTGTAGAGCACCAACTAATTTCCCCATATTCTGTAAGACTTTAAAAGTAAATAAGCTCTAAATGATGTAGATCAGGAAAGAGATGAGAAAGAACAAACTGTTATGTTGTCCTGTGTTAAACCATGTTTTATTGGATTTTCAAAGGAGTCTATGACCCATAAAGTAATTGCTTTTCCAAATATGGAAACTGAAAGCCAAAGCCATGGATTCTCCATATTTTTAATATATTTATTTTTGGAATGACTTTGTGTATGGATGACAGTGACTACTGGAAATTCATGACTGTTATCTGTGATAACTTAGGGTGAATGATGTCAGATTCCTGATCTCTGAAGAAGATTTAGCTTCAGGACCAGAGACCAGGCTTGATCATTCTGGGCTCTTGTGTAGCAGAGTTTTATTAAAATGTGCAAAAGGACAGAAAAAGCTTCTGTCATAGACATCAGAAGGGGGACGGAGAGTGTTCCCCTTGCTAAAGGGAGTTATATACTGTGTCATTTGGTTATTACAATAAATCAAAAGAATGTCTCAAAGTTGTAAAAATTTTACCAGACCCACTCCCACAATTTACATTTTAAGGTAACAGGATTAGAAGTTAACAATAGAAAGATATGCTTTTGAACTGTGGTGTTGGAGAAGACTCTCGCAAGTCCCTTGGACTGCAAGGAGATCCAACCAGTCCATTCTAAAGGAGATCAGTCCTGGGTGTTCTTTGGAAGAAATGATGCTAAAGCTGAAACTCCAGTACTTTGGCTACCTCATGCAAAGAGTTGACTCATTGGAAAAGACTTTGATTCTGGCAGGGACTGGGGACAACAAAGGATGAGATGGCTGGATGGCATCACCAACTCGATGGATGTGAGTTTGAGTGAACTCTGGGAGTTGGTGATGGACAGGGAGGCCTGGCGTGCTGTGATTCATGGGGTTGCAAAGAGTCAGACACGACTGAACGACTGAACTGAACTGAACTGAACTGAACCATACCGACTCCCATAATATACATTTTAAGATAATAGGAGTAGTGAGAAGGTTTTCAGGAAGGAGAAACTGTCCTCATGCAGGATACATTGTTGTTATATAATACTTAGTACAGAGTTTAACCTGAGTTGTTTGTTGTGTAATCATCAGTTCTAGGCTTAAAAACATTTTATGTGACTAAGACTAAGTAATGTAGAGGAGAAAAAAGACTTTTGTCCTTTTCTCCTCCTTGAGAATTCCAGACCCCTATCTCCTCCTTGAAAGCCCCAGCTCCCTTTCTCTTCCTCAGAACCCTGGACTTCTTATCAACCTGCTGTTGACTAAAAAAGATGTACAACTTGAGAGTTGTGAGTTAAGTTTTATTTGGGGCATAATGAGGACTGTAGCCTGGGAGGCAGCATCTCAGATAGCTCTGAGAGACTGCTCCAAAGCGTCAGTGGGGGAAGGTCAATATATAAGGTTTTGGTGAAGAGGGAGTTCAGTAACGTGAAGCACTCATTTTACAAAAGGGTTTTTGTTAGTCACGAGGATCTGATGTCATCATGAAGGATTTAGTGCTTCTTTAGATAGGAGATGCAAGGATTAAGATCATAAAATCTGTTCCTGAAGCATCCAACTATCTAAAGACCTGTCCCACCAGATTCCCTAGAGCAGAGAGTGCCTCACTCCACCCTGAACTCCCTCAGGGGTTGTTGAAAGTCAACAGGTATAGCAGCACAGGGTTCAATCTCCATGGCAAATGGCAAATGCCTTTGTTGTTTACTCTGTTGGCAATGCCAATTTGTAGTTGACACTGCCTAGGAATTGACTCTCATCTGTCCGTCTGACCAGTAGGCCATAGTTCTTACCTATTGCAACTGCTTGTTTATCCTATAGGGCAAAAGATCAGAAATTTAGTTTACTGCATCAGTTCAGTTCAGTTGAGTTGCTCAGTCATGTCCGACTCTTTGCGACCCCATGGACTGCATCATGCCAGGCCTCACTGTCCATCATCAACTCCCGGAGTTTACTCAAACTCATGTCCATTGAGTGGGTGATGCCATCCAACCATCTCATCCTCTGTCATCCCTTTCTCCTCCCGCCTTCAATCTTTCCCAGCATCAGGGTCTTTTCAAATGAGTCAGCTCTTTGCATCAGTTGGCTAAAGGATTGGATTTTCAGCTTCAACGTCAGTCCTTCCAATGAATATTCAGGACTGATTTCCTTTAGGGTGGACTGGTTGGATCTTCTTGCAGTATAAGGGACTCTCAAGAGTCTTCTCCAACACCACAGTTCAAAAGCATCAATTCTTCAGTGCTCAGCCTTCTTTATAGTCCAACTCTCACATCCATACATGGTTTACTGCATGGACTCTTTCAGATTCTTATCCTTTCTTAAGGAAAAGCAAGTGTATCTCAAGACCTTTATGAGCCTTGATCTTTGAAAGTTTCTGTACCTTAATGATTTAGCACAATTAAGAAATGATGAAAAAATTGATAAAATGTTTCCTATCCTTTAACACATCTGATTTTTATAAATAGACTGATATTTTAAAATTAAATTAAAAAATCTTCTCTATGTGTTAATGCCCCACATCTCAGAATTTGAGGGAACTTTAAAGATCCTTCATCCACCTTCTCTTTAGTGCCAAGTGGTTATTTGGATTCTGTCTTAATTCCCAAGTGGGTTCCCCTTGGGCAGCCAATCTGTTTATTGGGAAACTCACTGTTGAAAAGGTCTTGATATACTGAGTTTGGATCTATCTCCTTATAATCTATGACCATTAATCTTCAGAATATCTATTTTGTTCCATCTTTAGAATATCTATTTTGTTCCATCTTTAAAATATCTATTTTACAGATTAATGCTACTCTAATAAAATCATTTTATTTTTATATTCTGAAGAAAATATATATTCTTACAAAGTTTCGAAGGAGGTTGTTGTTTGTTGTTCAGTGGCTAAGTCATGTCTGATTCTTTTGGGACCCCAGGGACTGTAGCCTGCCAGGCTCCTCTGTCCATGGGATTTTCCCAGCAAGAATATTGGAGTTGGTTTCCACTTCCCTCTCCAGGGGATCTTCCTGACCCAGGGATTGAACTTGTGTCTCCTGCATTGGCAGGCAGATTCTTTACCACAGAGCCACCTGGGAAGCCCCTTCTAGGGAGGTATTAGTGCTTAAATTCTTGTTGGTCTTTCACGTAATTTTAACTTTGAATATTCTGGACCAGATGGCTAAGATAGGCGCATAAACTGAATCTTGCTTTAGAAAATTTCATTATAAAACTTCAGTTTTTAGTGCTAGAAGGAGATTTACACATATACCAGCTCATCCATTATTCTTACTTTACATAGGAGGATATTGAAGTCCAGATAAGAACTATTAAATTTCTTTATAAAGTCAAGGACGCTGCTGCCTGAAATTCAGATATCCTCATCTCTCATTTAACCATTGAGGCTGCTAAGTCGCTTCAGTGTGTGACCCCATAGATGGCAGCCTACCAGGCTCCCCCATCCCTGGGATTCTCTAGGCAAGAACACTGGAGTGGGTTGCCATTTCCTTGTCCAACCTTTGAGGAGACCACTAAAAAATGACTAGAGATTCAATAGATGCTAAAATGTAGATATCAAAGAGTAAAGGAATGATCTATAAATGTCAGAGATCAATCCTACACAGACTTGAGACTCTGAAGAAACAATAAATGGAGCACCATTATTTATGGAAGACAAACTAGTTACTGCCAGGTGCAGGGCTACTTTAAAAACTGGTCTATTCCAAATAAGTCCTGTCTGTAAGAAACTTGCAAACTTCTTGTGGAGATAAACACTTAAGCAATTACCTAGTATTTGGTGCAATATAGACCTAGCCAAAGATGAAAAATGACAGAGAAAATAATTTTTAAAATTCACCATGGCTTGTTAATTTATAATAGTGCTAAAATGACTGAGCTGTTGAGTTATTAATTTTTTTGACAAGAAAGAAAATCTAATGCTAGAAGTTAGAAATAACTAATAAAAACACTTCTGTTAATAAAAAAGAATGGGTAAGAGACATTTTCAAATGTGAATGAACCTTAATTCATGACTCCAGATGACATGTGTCTGTCATTAAGGTAGGTTACCTGTTGAATTATTTATGGGTGAAAAGCCCAAAAGAACCAGAAAAGACTCCAAAGGAGATTGGAGGGTATAAGATAAAATGAAACCCTTCTTTTTCTTCAGGATGCGCTGAAGGAAGATGATTCAGAATCTGCTTTCCTTGATGCGGGTATTGCTCCTTTGAAGATGCTTAAGGGATGGCTTTCCTACTGGTGGTTGAATATGCCTTCAGTGGGACACTCAGCCCTTTAACAACATTGCCCTTATTTCATGAACTGTCAAGTATGTCCAATCTACCGACCCCCACATGGTGACATGCTATAATACAAACTTAAAACTATTAAAATAGAAACACACAGCAGACTTTTACCAAAATGATTCTTTATTTTGTTTATTTATGTCATTGCTGTAGGATACAACAACCTCTGCGTTTTCAGTCCTTGGGTGCTGAATCCAGGTTTTATTTGTCTTTGTGTTGCTACTGAAACATTGGGCTGAGGTCATACTTTATTTTCAATCTCTGTTTCTAGAGGCATTTGAAGAAGCACTGGCTAGGCAGTTCAATATTTATTGAACAAAACTAAAAGAAATCAAAATGAGCAAAATGCCAGTATAAGGTACATAAACAACCCCACCCCACGTGGCACATAAACAACCTTCTTCCCTTAGTGAATGTAATATTTAACTATGAAAAGGTAACCATTTGCATGACCATTTCTCAGTTATACTAGCGGGTATAAAAATACCATGTGACTTCATTTCATCAATGCAGTGGACAGAGAAGAATTATTGTTTCTTTTACTTTGTGGCTCTGGTGAGTCCTCAGGAAGTGTAGTTGAAAAATCAATTTTGTAGGCTGAAGTCTTTGCTGGTCACAGTTCAGGGATTAGAGAAATCCAATTTGAGGGAAATATTGGTTTGCCTGAAGGCACCCTTGCAGTTTATCTCTTTGAAGTGCTAAGATGGCTTCCCTTCTGGGTGAATATACAAGCAAGGGTTTTTATTTGTCAATATAGAACTTCCCATTGCTCCTTATGCTATAGGTGATCAAACTTATGCATTTTTTCCCTCCATTCAGAAACAAGGGCATCTGTGCTTCATCAGAAGATTAAAATCTGTCCCAATTTCTATCTAGGTTCCATTAAACCTGGTGCTAAGACCTGCAAGGTTCTATCTGAAGAACCTTGGTCTAATGGACATATTCTTCATCCACTTGTCTGGGCAAACTAGTTTTTATTCTTACTGTGTAATTTTTTTTGTTGTTGTTACTTTTTGTTTTTGTCCATGCTGCACACCCTGTAGGATCTCAATTCCCCAACAAGGGACTGAACACGGCTTATAGCAGTGAAATCCCCAAATCCTAACCACTGGGCCACCAGGAAAGTCCTCCCCCTTCTAGTGTAATTTTAAATGTAGCCTACTTGATGATAAATAATTCTTGGTAAGACCAAAAATTCTGAAGGGAGTCAAAGGTAAGGTTGGCTTACTGTCTTTGATGAGTCTGAGAATCAAAATCTTTAATAGGTAGGGTCGATTTCATAGAGAATTCTCTTGATAACTATCTCATGGATAACTATGCCTGGAGGGAGCTGGTTGATCTTAACAGAGCCCACCTTCTTAATGAAGATTATCTTAGTTTACTCTTCACGTAAGCTATGTTGTCCTTGCTAAGTAACTCAAAATTGTCCAAGTTCCCTCATGGATAAACAGAGCTTCTAGTGATCTCATACACAGGCTTTTGTTACCTAGCATAATATCTGGCAAAGGAAGTTATTCAGTAAGTACTTGTTGAATAAATCAACATTAGTGCTGTAAACACTTACCATATAATTGGTGCAAGATTCTTTTCTTTGCATATACTATCTCCCTGTGTAGCAATTGGTTCCTAATTCTATCATGAGATGCTTGAATCTAATGCAAGAATATTAGGAACCAGAATATAAGAAAGACAATGGCATGTTAGCATAGGTTTTTCTTATGATTCAAGATTTGCTGAACTGATCTGGATATAGAGTTAAGCACTGTGAAGAACAACACAGCATTTTTCTTTTCTTAAATCAGAATTCCTACTCTCTTATGTGAAGGGTAAATTTATTAGCCACAAATTATTGGGGAAGTATTGCAGATCTTTTTCTTTTTGTGGGTTATGCATTCTCTGTTGTCCTATCTTGCCGACCTGCATATTAGCTGTTTTGAGGACTGAAACAGGTTGAATGGACACTTCCTAGTTTTACTCACCTTGTATCAATTGCTGTGATTTTTTTTCTTCTTACCCTCAAAATGCTTGGTTCAGTCATTAAAGAATTCAATGTTTCCATTATAGCAGTCACAATTTGAAGTCTTTTTCCTTTTGATATTGAACCAACTTGGGTTAAGTAGGAATTGCTGTTGGGTAGCAACATCAATGGCACCCCACTCCAGTACTCTTGCCTGGAAAACCCCATGGATGGAGGAGCCTGGTAGGCTGCAGTCCCTGGGGTCACAAAGAGTCAGACACGACTAAGCGACTTCACTTTCACTTTTCACCTTCATGCATTGGAGAAGGAAATGGCAACCCACTCCAGTATTCTTGCCTGGAGAATCCCAGGGATGGCAGAGCCTGGTGGGCTGCCATTTATGGGGTTGCACAGAGTCGGACACAACTGAAGCGACTTAGCAGCAGCAGCAACATCAAGATGGCACCTCTGGGCACTGTCCACATGATATCATGTCAAACACTTTTTTAGTTACCCATGGTTTCAGAAGGAACAGGAATCTCTTATGGGTTAAGTACTCTCTAGAAGGTTTTCTCCCATTGCTCAAACACTGACTGAAACTTTTCTTCAAATAGTTTATTCCCTGTCTATCCCCATTGTATCTGGAAGAGAGGGAATGTTGTTCTTAGGACTGCAGCTTAAACAAATATATGCCAAATTGTTTAACTCTTATGTGTCCAGTTTGTGTGTATATATTCTTGTACATGTGTGTATTTAAGAAGTAAGCACACTGCTTACAATCTAAAGTAACTAAGAGGATGATGAAATCAATAATCATAATTGAAATCCGCTTTAAGGCTGGACATCACACCATTTGATCCTCCTTCCTTCAGTGTTCCATAAAATATATTAATCAAAAAGAGTGGCATTTTTCCAGATGGATACCATCTAGACCTTTGCCCTCTATAGATTGTACCTACTTATTGCCTTCCTTTCTCACTTGTTATGGGTTTTCTTTCTTAGCTCTTACCTCTGCTGCCCTCTGCTGGAAAAGCCTTAAAGCCCAATTGTGATCCTGCCAGGGGTTGGTTGGTTTTGTAGTGTTGCCTGTAAACTGTGAATTACACTCCAGGGACAAGAACTACTTCCGGAAGCTCAACTGCTTCTGATGATGTATAAATCACCTGGGAGTTTTGTAGTGCCTCACATAGTGAGATGCCCATTCTCCCTAGCTTTAGAAATCTCTCCTGATCCGGTCATCTTGTTTCTTGCAAGTAGTTTGAGGCATTTCTTCTCTAATGAGGCTTCTATATTCCTCAATCTGACAAGACACACCAGTTTATTTTCATGGATCATTGGATATTCATTGATCAACATTGATATTTCTCTGGTTTCAGGTAAAGCTGTGGTCATTGGAGCGCATAAAGTCTATATGTCTTCACCCTGCTTCCAATTTTCTGTAATAGTTTTTTGCTTCACTCCAGACACACAGCTGGTTATTAGAATAATAACTAGAACCCAGAATAAGGACTAGAACCCAGCCCTCTATCAGTCCACAGCTCTTTCCACAGAAAATAAGGCTTGGCTGCTGGTAACAAAATTTATTTAATATATAGATATAAATTATACTCCAGGATGTGTGCATCATGAAACAGAAAAGTGACAGAAAGCATCTGGTTTACTATGTTTCTTTATTGTTCAGTTTCACTGAGGATTTTCATGTTTTGAAAGAGAGAGTTGTCATAGAGAATCCACAATGAAGAGATAATTTTGTTTTGTGTTTTGATTGAGCTGAAATATTCATCGACCTTGATTTTAAGCTCAAAAGCTCCTCAAGTGATCAGCAGCTGTTCATTCAAGAGGGTTCTACCTCTCTGAATACAGAACAAAAGATATTTGTCTTTGAAATTTCATGAAGGTAATAAGAGAAAAGATGACTTCTTTGAGATGAAACAAATACATCCTGGCATGAGAAATCTGATCATTACAGATTGTTGAGTTGTCTTAAGAATCAATATGCTCTGTTTCATAAATGATATGGCTCCTGAAATCTACTTTGTAAATTGTTCTCAATGTACCTTCTGACTAATTTTTATCATAATGCTTTATAGATACTGATATTGACCAAAACTTACTTTTAAAAATAGAGAGAAATCTAGTATTACATGTGGTATAACAAAAGGCAGTTGTAACTTGCGTCTTTTCTTCTCATGTCTAGGCTAGTAAAAGAAATATTTGCTAAAAGCAAAAGTTAATTTAATTTAAATATATGATGAGTAGATGAAGAATTATTTAGAACTGTGTTATCTTCTTAAACAGGGGTACAGCCTTCATAAAATCACAATTTCTAACCACTGACTAGACAAGAGACGTGTACACCCGTGGCGGATTCATGTCAACGTATGGCAAAACCAATGCAGTATTGTAAAGCAAAATAAAGTAAAAAAAAAAAAAAAAAAAAAGAGTTTGCCAAACTATGACCAATGGGCCAAATCTGGCCCAACGCATTTGTATTGAGTTGGCCAAAAAGTTCATTTGAGTTTTTCCATTACATCTATGGAAAAATCTGAATGACCTTATTGGCTGACACAGTAAATGAAGTTTTATTGGAACACAGCCACATTCATTGGTTTCTGTATGTTCTATGACTGTTATCATGCTGCAGTGGCAGCGTTGAACAGTTACCAACAGACTGTATGGAGCACAAAGTCAGCTTATTGATTATCAGACCCTTATAGGAAGAGCTTTCAGATCTCTGGCATAAAGTGGTGATTTTTATAAAGTATTGTGATTTCAATGACATCAATACTATTTTCTCTGTCATACTTCTAATGATCATTATCTTTTCTTTAAACTGTTAAATTATTCCCTAAATAGAAATGACTGCATTAGCCATTCCCAGTGGTAAATATGCCTAAATGCTTTGTATATTCTTTTGACCAAAAATATAGGCTTCCATAACCACAATAAGGCACATATTATGCTTTTTCTTTTACTTATCAGGATATGTAAGAAAATGCTTATTTAAGGACTAATTTTCCTAGGTTTGGGACAAAGTCTGGTTGAAGCTATACCTTGTGGTATGCTTTTGTGTTTCTCGCGTTCCAGTGAGGTTAATGGTCCAGGCAAGACCAATACAAGTATATTGTCTTCCTAGTTTATGTATATTCTGAGTCATCAGGCAACTATGATTTTCTTCAGTTTGTGCTCTGCAGAGATAGACATGGTATCTTCCTGTGTGACTCTGAGGATGCTGTATGAAATGCAGCTCAGAAATCTGGGCATGTTTATTTAGAATGTTGCTGTGGGGTTTTGGAAGAGGCTCAGTATTCACTCTGCAGCACCCTCTGCTATGCCAACAGGACTCAGCGGGCACTGTAGGAGCAGTTAGTTGTCTGCCAAGGATGTTTACATTAGTGACTGGATATTTATTGTACATATTGAATATCTACTCACTTTCTTTTTGCCAGTAAATTTAGAGTGTAACCAATGTCTTGGGTCTGCAGGTGTTACATTTCTCAGAAAGCATTTAAATATGTGTGGAAATAGCATATAACAATGTTGTCCCAGCTTGAATGTGATTTCCTCTGACTAATATTTACTAATTAATAAATACTAGAAAATTCTGTATATTTTGAAAATGGTTCTTATAAATAGGAAATAGTTCTTTTAGCATCATAGAAATCATCCTATGCATTTGATATTTTATTAAATGCAGTAGTGTGTTTTTTTTTTTCAAAGACTGTATATGGGAAGGTAGTGTTAGTGGTAAAGAATCTGCCTGTCAATGCAGGAGACACAAGAGACATGGGTTTGATCCCTGGGTCAGGAAGATCCCCTGGAGGAGGGAATGGCAACCCACTCCAGTATTCTTGCTTGGAATATTCCACGGACAGAGGAGTCTGGAGGCCTACAGTCCATGGGGAAGTGAAAAGTCAGACACAACTGAGCATATACACACACACAAAGGCAGTAGTGTTGTTGTTGTTGTTTTTCAAAGCATGTTTATGAGAAATAAGGAAAAATACATATTGACTTATGTGTGGTTTTTGAATGTCCAATACATGTACCTTTGTGATCGAAGACGACTTTTTTATTTAAAAATAAAGTAGGAAAAAGCAGTTCAGTAAACTGAACGTTTGAGTTTTCTCCAAACTCTTATGTTGAAACCTAATCCCCAATGTGTGGTGGGGCCTTTGGGAGATAATTTAGTCATGATGGTAGAGCCCTCATCCTTGGAATTAGTACCCTTATAAAATAGAACTGCAGAAAGATCCCTTGCCCCTTCTGCCACACAAGGACACAGGGAAAAGAAAACCTGCCCATGAAACAGGAAGACTATCTTCACTGGATACCAAGTCTGCAGAAGTCTTCGTCTAAGACTTCCTAGCATTTAGAATGCTAGAAATAAATTTCTATTGTTTATAAGCCACCCAGTCCAGGGTACTAAATCTTCACCATTTTATGTGTAATTAACATTTAGGGCATCTTCCAGTATGAACTTTGTCTTTCTGTTTCAGTTTTATGTCTCTTATTGAGTAGAAATTTTAAATGTAATGAAACGAAATTTATCAGTAGTTTCTTTTATGGGATAAGTTTTTGCATCTTTTAAGTTTACAAAATACTTTTTCACCTCTGGTCCCCATATTTTCTATTGAGTTTTAAAGTTTTGCTTTTACTATATTTTCATCTTTAATATGCCTGGATTTGAAATTCATACACACCATGGAGTAGAGATCTGATATATTATATTCCAAAGGAGACCAATTATTTTTCATGATTTATTGAAAAATTCATTTCTTCACTAATCTATTATGTATAAAATTTCCATGTCCTTTTCTGGGTTCTTTATGAACTCCTTATTCTCTTTAACTTGTGCCAGTGTCTCAGTTCAGTTCAGTTGCTCAGGTGTGTCCAACACTTTGTGACCCCATGGACTGCAGCATGGACTGCAGCCAGGCCTCCCTGTCCATCACCAACTCCCAGAGCTTACTCAAACTCATGTCCATTGGTCGGTGATGCCATCCAACCATCTCATTCCTCTGCCGTGCCCTTCTCCTGCTTTCAATCTTTTCCAGCATCAGAGTCTTTTCCAATGAGTCAGTTCTTCACATCAGGTGCCCAAAGTATTGGAGTTTCAGCTTCAACATCAGTCATTCCAATGAATATTCAGGACTAATTTCCTTTAGGATTGACTGGTTTGATCTCTTTCAGTCCAAGGGACTCTCAAGAGTCTTCTGCAACACCACAGTTCAAAAGCATCAATTCTTCAGTGCTCAGCTTTCTTTATAGTCCAACTCTCATATCCATACATGACTACTGGAAAAACCATAGCTTTGACTAGACGGACTTTTGTTGGCAAAGTAATGTCTCTGCCTTTTTAATATGCTGTCTAGGTTCGTCATAGTTTTTTTTTTTTTTTTTTTTAACAAGGAGTAAGCGTCTTTTAATTTCATGGCTGCTGTCACCATCTGCAGTGATTTTGGAGCCCAAGAAAATAAAGTCTGTCACTGTTTCCCCATCTATTTCCCACAAAGTGATGGGGCCAGATGCCATCATCTTAGTTTTCTGAATGTTGAGTTTTAAACCAACTTTTTCACTCTCCTCTTTCACTTTCATCAAGAGGCTTTTTAGTTCCTCTTCACTTTCTTCCATAAGGATGGTGTCATCTGCATATCTGAGGTTACTGATATTTTAATATCTAGTGTCAGTATCTAGCTATAACCAATATATTCTGAAAAATTTGAGAGCTGGTAGGGCAACTTTCTTACTTTATTCTTTGGTAAAGTCTTAGCTGGTGATGGTTGTTAGTTGTTTATGTAAATTTTTGAATGAGCTTATCAAATTCAGCAGAAAACTTTTTTAGTATTTTGACTGCTGTTGGATTAAATATGATATGTTCATTTGTGTACAACTGATATTTGAATAATGTAATAATATCTATGAACATGGTATATATCACTATTTTAGATCATTGATAATGTGTTTCAGTTAGATTTTAAAGTTTCTCTCAGTAGTGGTCTTAGAAATAGTTTTTTAGATTTAGCCTTAGGTATCTAAATTTTTTGTCATTATTATAAGCTATATTAACTTTGTATTTGATACAATTTTATATTTTTAGGAAAGGGTTAGATGTCAATAGCTAATTGCTTTCTTTCCCTGAGAAAAATTTCTGATCATCATCTTTTTGAATGTTGACTGTTTAGCCAGCTTTTTCTCTCTCCGCTTTCACTTTCATCAAGAGGCTCTTTAGTTACTCTTCACTTTCTTCCATCTACATATCTGAGGTGTCATCTACATATCTGAGGTTATTTATGCTTCTCCCTACAATCTGATTCCAGCTTTTGCTTTATCCAGCCCTGTGTTTGACATGATGTACTCTGCATGTAAGTTAAATAAGCAGGGTGACAATATACAGCCTTGACGTACTCCTTTCCCTGTTTGGAACCAGTCTGTTGTTCCATGTCCAGTTCTAACTGTTGCTTCCTGACCTGAATACAGTTTTCTCAAGAGGCAGGTCAGGTGATCTGGTATTCCCATCTCTTTCAGAATTTTCCACAGTTTGTTGAGATCTACAGAGTCAAAGGCTTTAACGTAGTCAGTGAAACAGAAGACATTTTTCTGGAATTCTCTATGATCCAACGGATGTTAGTAATTTGATACCTGGTTCCTTTGCCTTTTGTAAATCCAGCTTGTCCATCTGGAAGTTCTGGGTTGACGTGCTGTTAAAATCTAGCTTGAAGAGTTTTGAGCATTGTTTTGCTAGTGTATGAAATGAATGCAGTTGTTCGATCTGAACTTTCTTTGACATTGCCCTTCTTTGGAATTGGAATGAAAACTGACTTTCTCCAGTCCTGTGGCCACTGCTGAGTTTTCCAAATTTGCTGTTATATTAAGTGCAGCACCTTAACAGAATCGTCTTTTAGGATTTGAAATTGCTCAGCTGGAATTCCATCACCTCCACCACCTCTGCTCATAGTGATGCTTCCTAAGGCATCATGACTGTCATGACGCATAGCATGAGAGTTATGACATGATTAATTTAGCCCTGGATTCTAATATCTGTGTTAATAAACATAATGAAACAAGGGATATTTTAGAAAACGTTAACCAAGCTCATGGGATTCCGATCTATTCAAGGTTATAGTTAAATTATTATTACTGTAGATCTAAGGTGTGGGTCTTCAGTCAGTAACTTACTAAATCAAACCCCTGGCAATGACTTTCCCTCAGGTAATAATCACCGTAGATGGTAATGACGCCATTTTCTTATAAGAAATGTGGCTAACAGAAATTTGTAAGAGAATTTGTAAAAGAATACTTACAAATTTGTAAGAAATTTGTAAAAAAGAATACTTTTACAGTATACCATTTATTTAAGAAATCAAATATAGTAACTACTTTAGTATCAGAATTTTGAAATTTTATTGCTATATGGAGAAGGCAGTGGCACCCCACTCCAGTACTCTTGCCTGGAAAATCCCATGGATGGAGGAGCCTGGTAGGCTGCAGTCCATGGGGTTGCTAAGAGTCGGACATGACTGAGCGACTTCCCTTTACATAGTTATGGATAGGGGAAGGGAGGAGGGGCGAATACACTTAGTGAGAATGTTGGCTCCATGAGGACAAGAAGCACTGCATATTTTATTCAGTGATGTATTCCAACCACTTAGGATAGTGCTCAATGATCATCAATAATTATTTGTTATTATTTTTACTAGAAACCAGGATGCCAGTCTTTAACTTGTCTCTAACTACAGTAGAAATGATTCTATACATAGAGTCATAGAATTTCAAGGCCACGTGGGATAGGATGGGATAGGCCCCATATAGTCAAGCATCTTTATTTTACATGGGGTTGAAAGGAGTCGGATACAACTGAAGCAGTTTAGCACGTAGCATGCAAGGAAAATAAAACCCACAATGCTTGGTACCTTGGTATAGATAACTTAAAAATTAGTGACAGAACAAGTACTAGTACCACATTTTATCTGTTCATTAACTGATGGACGTTTCAGGTGTTTCCATTTTTTGACTGTCATGAATAATGCTTCTATGAACATTCATATACAAGTTTTGTGTAGACATATGTTTTCAATTTTGGGGGGATATATATATAGAGGACTGAAATTTATGATCATATGGTAACTCTATATTTAATCACTTGAGGAACTGCCAGACTGTTTTCCAAAGTAGCTGCACTGCTTTATACTCCCACCAGCAATATATATTTTGGTTCTAATTTCTCGACATTCTTGCCACATTTCCCCCCAGCCTTTTAAGTTTTTGGTTAGTTTGCTGTTTGCCTTAACTCTTACCACCACCTCAGCAGCTGTAATTTTAAACAGAGCTGCTGACCGATTTTGACAAACATGCCCAGGATAAAAAGGCCATTTTCATTGGGTAAGCAGTGAATCAGGTCAAATGACACAACTTGTGAGTAGGATTTCTCAGGGAACTGTGGACAGAAAATAATCCCAATTTTCTGAGATGAGGCTTTGGAAGACCTCCACCCTCATTCTGTCATTTCTAGTAGATGTTCGAACAATTGCCAGTTTACCCTGTAATTTTGGGTTGTTAATATTTGAGGCTTATCACAGAACTAGGGAGAGGGCGATTAGACTAGGGCAAGTTCAAATGTCACAAAGGTCACTATTCTTACCAAGATTCAGCCAATTTTCTTGAATAAATTCTTAAATATATTGTTAAAGGACTTTGGTTAATTTCCAGAGTTCTGAGAAGTTGATTTTGACATCCCCCACCCCCTCCTGCCAGTGTCTTAGTTGGTTTTAGAAGAGGGTGAAGTGTTAGAGGTCCTTACTCCATTTTCACTGACATCATCCCCTAATTTGCTTTCTAATTACCAAGAAATTAAGTGCTACATGCCAGAAAGCAGAGGGAAAAAACCATAGAAAGGGATGAAAGAAGAACAGGGAGAAAGAAATAGACTTGTTTGGGAAATCTGAAAGAAGGAAAATATGTGCATATTTTGTTTACAGAGGAGATCAAGTATGGATCTATGCCTGAAGAAATGCTGAAAAATACAAACGGCATAGCTTAAGAATCTTCAGCAGATTCATACTTGCAGGGCAAATCTTCCTATAACAGCATGTGTTGAGTGTGTGAAAACTAAATGCAGCCAATCTATTTCTTCCTCTTATTTTCACAGTTTTGTTTTTAAGAACAAACAATCCAAATAAAAATATTAACCAGATTTAAACTGATCTGTATGTATTGAAATCTCAGCAAATGAAACAAATGAAATTCAAAGCTATATTTTAAGGACAATGATTTTAGGGAAAAGAATACTTTTAAATACTAGACTTTACCAGAATTCATGATTTCTAGTTTCTGTCTCTATTTGAACTGAAACAGACTAGGTCTCCCAATGGTGATAGTTTTACAACTTAAATTCCATGCTCAGTGATCTTTAATAGTCTCCAAAAGTGCAGGAGCAGGGAATTCCCATTCTTCCAGGAGTCTGCAGTTAATCCAGCGACTCTGGAGCATCTTCAGCTGAGTTCTTGAAAATCTGAATCACGTAAAAATTCGCCACTGATACTCACCTCATTCAATTAATAGGCAGATGCAAGAGGCCGTAGTTACACATATGCATGTATGTGTGCACACACACACATACACACACACTTCTTTTTTTCTCACTCTGCGAGACACTATTTTTATATTTACATATCAGGATAGGGAATTGGAAGCTGGCCTGAAAGAGTCAGTTCCAGTTTCTCTTAGTGTTTCTCTACCTCCATGCCACAACATGGTAGGTATGACAGCATGTGATGTTCTGATAGTGACAAGTTGAGGCCACTCTTCCAATGCTATAATTTTAGCAAGCACAATTAGAATTCTGTAGTGGAAAGTTATTTATATTTTGGCAAATAAACTACAGCTATAAAGCCTTAAATTATAGATTTTCTTCTTCATTCCAACTATTTCACACTCCTAATTATCTTTGATTTAGGGGGATTCCCCCCCTTTTCTCTGTTGTGCATGTGACATTTGTTTTTATTTTTGTCTGGGGAAGTGGGATACATTCTAGGCTTCCTCTCAGGATTTGAGATCTAAACCAAAATTATGGGGTGAAGATGTAAAGGAAAGTATGAATTGAAAAGAGAATTATTAGTAGAAGATAGAGCAAAAACCAAGCAGGGTGGGGGTAGGTGGCATGAAGGATAGAGTGAATTTTAAGTGATATGCTCAGGGGTCTGGTTTGGGGTGGCAATAGGTGGATTCTGCTGTCCCTCTACAAGTAAGACAGGAACTAAAGAAAGAGATATAGAGACAGAGGAAAGTGTAAATTTTGGACATTCTCATGAAATATTAGGTAGCGCATCTTACTACGTCGATGGAAATATAAATCTTCTGTCCTGAAATATAAATTTGTGCAACAGCAGTGTAAAGCTGGTACTCTAAGCTAAAGGGTTAGATGAGATATTTAGGGGACTCTACAATGAGAAGTGGACTTTCAATACAACCCAGAGGAACAACGACATTGAAAGAGATGCCAGAATGAGAGGACAAGCATGAGAGATTCAGAAGAGTAGATGCAGATGGAGCAAGAGGATCAAGAAATAGTCATGCCTCATAAGCCAGGAAGGAAGATAGTTTCAGGAGAAAGAAGTTAATAGTGGCCACTGCAAAAATATCCTGACTGGGCTTTCTGCTTCTAGTTTCTTCCTCCATGCACCCTAGCCTCATTCTTCTGTCCAAACTCTTTCTCCTAGTGCACAGATCCATTCACATTCTCAGGTGTGTAGTTAGTAGATGCCTATAGCATTCAAAGGGCTCCCCAGGGTAAAGAATCCGCCTGCCAATGCAGGAGATGCAAGAGATGCAAGTCTGAAGATCCCCTGGAGAAGGAAATGTCAACCTGCTCCAGCATTCTTGCCTGGAAAATCCCACGGACAAAGAACCTGGCAGGCTCCAGTTCCGGGAGCTGCAAAGGGTCGGCATGAATGAGTGAGCACACGTGGATATAGCGCTCACACTTTCATATGCATATAATGGAATCGCTGAGAAGTCCTTCCTATCATCTAAGCCTAATGGATTTTATTAAAAAGCTCCAGAGATGCTAATTTAGGATGCTTGGATCCAAGAATATGCCTTTTAAAAAGGTCCCATATGGTTTAGATGCAGATGGTTTATTGATAGTTTATGCAACAGTGGCCTAGGGGATGAAGTTCAAGTTTCCTGGAAAATGATTCATGGCCTTCTGCCTTCTGGTTCCAGTCTCCATTTGCACCAGCCCACCACCATCATGGACTACATTTTAGCTCTGCCAGAATTACAAAATGAGTCGGTGGGGGAAACAGGTTGAAAAGTCCTTCCTAGAAAAGGGACCAGGCTATGCAGAGAGGCCAAGCTGAGGCAACCAGTTTCTAAGAAAATAGGGAGTAACCCGATTTGAATGATAATACGCAAAGAGTCAGACAAGACTGGGCCACTAAGCACAGCGCAGCACCTATAGAAATAGTTCTGGTAAGGCAAGACAAGTAGACTGTAGAGAGCCTTGAATGTCAGATGGGGCAAATTTATAGTTGTTCTGCAGTAAATGGAGATTCTTTCGTGCTTTGTTTATTTTTTTGGTCTTTTTTTTTTTTTTTTTCCTATTTGGGGATGTAAGTATAAGCCCATTCTTGTTTCTGAAACTGTGTCTTTACTGCTGTTGTATTTCTGAGCCTAAGCTTCACAGAGAGATTTGAAATGAAAGACCTAAAAAGACAATTTTGATTTTCTTAAAAAAAGGAGAATGAACTTGTTTAAAAAACAAAAATAGAGTCAAAGATGTAGAAAACAAACTTATTGTTACCAAGAAGGAAGGGGGAGGCAAGATAAATAGGAAGATTGGGACTGACATATACACACTACTATATATAAAATAAATAAACAATGACGACCTGCTGTACAGCACAGGAAACTCTGCTTAGTACTCTGTAATGACCTATATGAGAACATCTACTCAAAAAATATATCTACTCTCTATAGAGAGTACATATATGTATGCCACTGTGCTGTGCTTAGGCGCTCGGTCATGTCCGACTCTGTGACTGCATGGACTGCAGCCTGCCAGGCCCCTCTGTCCACGGGGCTCTCTCCAGGCAAGAATACTGGAGTGGGTTGCCATGCTTTCCTTCAGTGGATCGTCCCAACCCAGGGATCAAACCCAGGTCTCCTGCATTGCAGGCAGATTCTTTACTGTCTGAGCCACCAGGGAAGCCCAGATAGATATGTATGTATAACTAATTCACTTCACTGTACAGCAGAAACTAACACATTGTGCATCAACTATACTGCAATAAAAATTAAAAAAATTATGGATCAGATCATGGAAAAAAAATGAAGACTTGAATCTTAGGGAAGAAAAATTTAAATTTCTGGGATGATTTGAATTATCCAGACTTTAATTTAATCACAGTCACAAGGCAATTAGTCAACTTTCAGTTTTTCTAAGCCTGGTTGAGAGGCAGTTAAGCCACTGTGACTGTACTCTTAACCTTTGTGAAAGAAAAAAAGCACAGTGTAGCTCAAGTGGCCGGAATTCTGACTCATCACCATAAAACTGAACACCATGTATTTTTCTCCAAGGGAAGATTTCAGCCCAGCCAGCTCCAAGAGAACATACGAGCACCTTATGCTGAACACACACTTAGAAAACTGGATGGGTTTTGCCATCTGCTAAGCCTCACATAGCCTCCAGTTTGAAGCCGAAGCGATGTCAGAAGCTGATTTAAGCAGCTTACATATGTTGCACTGCAGGAAAAACACTGGACGTTGGGGAACTCTGAAAAACAATGCTAGGTGTTTGGGGTCCATAAATGCTTAGTGTTTGTGACAAGTATGACCGGTTGCCATAGGGCAACACTTTTTTCCCCTTAGATTTAAGTGTTTTTCTCCTTTGCTTAGTAATGGAATTTTCACATTATCTTGTGTATTTGCTGGCACCACAATAATCATTCATTGCAACAGGTAAGGTTATTTTAGTTAATCACAACCTTCTTTTGTTGCTTAAAATTTAACAGAAAATGTCAGTACTGTGATACTTTAGAAACGTATCCTATGGATCTGCCATTATTTATTATGTTTTTGGAAAATCTAGGTACTTAAAAAATGAATAAACTTATAGTAGCTGACCTTTAAAATTCTTTAAGATTTCCGTATGCACATTGAACATTGTACAAATCACTCATCTTGTCCTGCAAGCCCTTTTCAGGTGTGATTGTACCCAACGTCATATAGTCTTATTTTCTCTCCTTATAATTTTCTACCTAGCAAATCTGTAACTTTGTATCTTCAAAAGTGGATTAAAAAAAATTTCTAGCTGCATCTACTAATGCAGTTTTTAAAAATCTAGATATGCCTTTCCTTCCTTTTCAGCTTTTCCCCATCTTATCTTCCTGTGGATAACTTACCTGTTGCTAAGGACCAGTTCAAGTTCTCCTTTTCCATGGAATCTTTTAGGATCATTTGTTGCAGTTTCATTATGGCACTTAGCATGTTCTGCCTTTTTCAATAGTTCTAATAGGAATACATTCAAGTTCTGCTTTTAGTGGCCCTTCCTTCCCTTTATCATGTTCCCGCCATGTGCATTTCAGACCCCTCCTCACATTTGTCTTGGGAAATTCTGAAAATTTCCAAGGCATGAGAATCAGCAGTTGCAATAAGGAAGGGTATTAATTTTTCTGTTATTTTACAGCTTTCAGAATGAGAGATTGCCCACTTAGAGATTTTATAATTCCTTTAGAACAGTCAGTAGATCTAGACACCTTGGTACACAGGAAGGCTACTGATTAGGGATGAATATTGGAAAACTTTCAGAGAGCCATGAGCTTTCCTGCCCCTCACTAACCCTTCATTGTTTGTTTTCTGCCACAGTCTCTCCAGGCTCATAATTGGGATTCCCAGGCTTACATATTTCCCATACCCATTCTTGTTCCTAGACACTTGACTTCATATTTCTGTGTGCTAAACTTTTGCCACCTCATAGTTGCTATTCCAGGCTTCTGAATGTACTTATCCGTCCCTCTCTTCCTCTATGTAGACAGGGATCCCTCCTATAACTCCTGAAAAGATAACTATTGATAGTATGAGGCTGCAGTATTTTGACAAAACTCTCCTTTAGCATGGAGTAGGAAATATAAAAACCAGGCATTTGACACCAGTTTGTAAAGCGATCTTCTATGCTCTGTACCAGCATTTTACCAAGGCCTGGAAGTAGCAGTGTACCCTTCCACTACTGGAGAATCTTCTTTCTCTATTGTCTTTTTAAATCTCATACCAAACCAAGGTAGCAGAAACAGCTGACAAAATAATCTCTGTAGAATTGCATACTTTCCCCCAAGAAGTTAGCTTTGACATTATAGAACAGAATATATTAACATTTCTTCTTTAATTGAGATACTGTCCAAGAACAGTAGGTAAATGCTTGTGTTATTAATGACTAATACTATTCATTGAATCAGTGTTAGGGCTTCCCTGGTGGCTTGGACCATAAAGAATCTGCCTGCAGTATGGAGGACCTGGGACCTTTCCCCAGGTCGGGAAGATCCCCTGGAGAAGGGAACGGCTACCCACTTCAGTATTCTTGCCTGAAAAATTCCATGGACAGAGAAGTCTTGCAAGCTACAGACAATGGGGTTGCAAAGAGCGGAACACGATTCGTTAAAGTGGTGAACAAGGTCCAAGACAGGGCTCTCCAAGGTCAAATTGTAGCTTACACCTTTGAAGTGTAGCAATTTCTTAGAGCAAGTGACATAAAGGTAGGTTCACTGCAATAAGTGAGGCTGAATATTTTATCACTGATAGTGTTTAAAATGGCCAGTGCATTGTGACATTGAAAAGAAGTCTAACTTTCTTTAAAATTGATTTTATTATTGTTTTACATTTCTCTATAGACAATACATTCTTTCACTGATGGTGCAGAGAGGAGAGCAGGGTGAGCAAGGGGGCTGGCTTTATTACTTGCCCCCTCATCTGCCACTACTTGGAACCTCCCAAAATGCCAACTGTCCTTGCCTTCTTAACTTTAAGAACCAGAGTCCTATCTGCAGAGAAGGGAGAAAGTGTTAGCAGCACTTTTGGGGGTGAAAGGGAATGACTTAATACATGCTTACATACTTTCCTGATGTCTAAGAGTTCTTATTCAACTGGATTTCTATAAGGTCTTTCATCTAGAAAGCACCTGGCAAAAATGTATGCTCACAGAGTGTGTTCGAGTTGAGTTGAATATATGTCCTCTTTATTTAAAATTCGTGCCTAACCAAGAATCATGGAGCTTTTCCTCAGGAGCTCTTAGACTGTTATTCCCTGCACAACTAATATACTAATTTCTGTTTAGAAAGTATGAGGCAGAGAGAGCTGGAGAGGTTGTGAGTCAGAATCTGTGGTTCAGGCTACCCATCCTGTCCAGGGCCAAGGAGAGGAATGGCTTTACACCAAATTTAACAGTGAAAAGGTCTTCAAAAACAGACCCCCTGGATTTGTCTCTATCTCCCCCACCACTAGCTGTGAAACTAGGCCGGTTATTAATGTCACTATGTCCTAATTTTTTTATTTACAAGTTGGAGAGAAGAGCATATTGTTTTTCATTAGCGTTATCATAAGAACTGTACAAAAGAGATCTTCACGACCCAGATGGTCATGATGGTGTGATCACTAATCTAGAGCCAGACATCTTGGAATGTGAAGTCAAGTGGGCCTTAGAAAGCATCACTACGAACAAAGCTAGTGGAGGTGATGGAATTCCACTTGAGCTATTTCAAATCCTGAAAGATGATGCTGTGCAAGTGCTGCACTCAATATGCCAGCAAATTTGGAAAACTCAGCAGTGGCCACAGGACTGAAAAAGGTCAGTTTTCATTCCAATTCCAAAGAAAAGCAATGCCAAAGAATGTTCAAACTACTGCACAATTGCACTCATCTCACATGCTAATAAAGTAATGCTCAACATTCTCCAAGCCAGGCTTCAGCAATACATGAACCATGAACTCCCTGATGTTCAAGCTGGTTTTAGAAAAGGCAGAGGAACCAGAGATCAAATTGCCAACATCTGCTGGATCATGGAAAAAGCAAGAGAGTTCCAGAAAAACATCTATTTCTGCTTTATTGACTATGTCAAAGCCTTTAACTGTGTGGATCACAACAAACTGTGGAAAATTCTGAAAGAGATGGGAATACCAGACCACCTGACCTGCCTCTTGAGAAATCTGTATGCAGGTCAGGAAGCAATTTAGAACTGGACATGGAACAACAGACTGGTTCCCAATAGGAAAAGGAGTACGTCAAGGCTGTATATTGTCACCCTGCTTATTTAACTTACATGCAGAGCACATCGTGAGAAATGCTGGACTGGAAGAAACACAAGCTGGAATCAAGATTGCCAGGAGAAATATCAATAACGTCAGATATGCAGATGACACCACCCTTATGGCAGAAAGTGAAGAGGAGCTGAAAAGCCTCTTGATGAAAGTGAAAGAGGAGAGTGAAAAAGTTGGCCTAGAGCTCAACATTCAGGAAACGAAGATCATGGCATCCGGTCCCATCACTTCATGGGAAATAGATGGGGAAACAGTGGAAACAGTGTCAGAGTTTATTTTTTTGGGCTCCAGAATCACTTCAGATGGTGACTGCAGCCATGAAATTAAAAGACACTTACTCCTTGGAAGAAAAGTTATGACCAACCTAGAGAGCATATTCAAAAGCAGAGACATTACTTTGCCGACTAAGGTCCGTCTAGTCAAGGCTATGGTTTTCCCTGTGGTCATGTATGGATGTGAGAGTTGGACTGTGAAGAAGGCTGAGCGCCAAAGAATTGATGCTTTTGAACTGTGGTATTGGAGAAGACTCTTGAGAGTCCCTTGGACTGCAAGGAGATCCAATCAGTCCATTCTGAAGGAGATCAACCCTGGGATTTCTTTGGAAGGAATGATGCTAAAGCTGAAGCTCCGATACTTTGGCCACCTCATGCGAAGAGTTGACTCATTGGAAAAGACTCTGATGCTGGGAGGGATTGGGGGCAGGAGGAAAAGGGGATGACAGAGGATGAGATGGCTGGATGGTATCACGGACTCGATGGACGTAAGTCTGAGTGAACTCTGGGAGATGGTGATGGACAGGGAGGCCTGGTGTGCTGCAATTAATGGGGTCGCAAAGAGTCGGACACGACTGAGCAACTGAACTGAACTGAACTGAACTGAACTGATCGTGCAGATTAAGTAATTCAAACCCTCAGCAGTGTGTGGGGCCTGGAATGCTTTGCACTTGTTGCGGGTGTGGAGTCTGGTGCAGACCACCCTGGAAAGCAGCCCTGAATCAGATTAAGTATCAGGAACACCCACATAATGACCCAGTGGTTCTACTCCCAAGAACAGATCCTAGAGACATTTTCACATAGCATCGTAAGAAGACAAGTCACCCCAGTTGTTAAGTGGGGAAGGAAACTAATATTCATGGAGTTCTTGCCAGGTGCCAGAGACTGTTGCCTCAGACAGTTTGCCTCATTTAATCCTCAAGATGTCCTTACAGGATTATTACTTTATCTCCCTTATCACTGAGAGAAATGATTCTCCATGAGGTTTCATAACCTGAGCAAGGACACGCAGCTAATAATAGGCAAAGCTGGAATTCAAACTCAAGTGTATTTTTTACTCTATTCCAGTGTCTCATGCAGTGTCTAAAAAAGATAATTATCTCTCTTCTCTTTTCCTCACAGATTGCTGTGTGGATGAGTTCATATTTTAGATCACATGATTTTTCAGTTTTGTCTCCCTGTCATCTTTTTCTATTTTTACATATTACCTCTCTTTCATCCCACACTTCCCCCCATTCTTTATAATCAATGCTTTTTTCCTACTTCATTGAAGATATTCACAGTTACTTTGGATATATATATATAATATATGTATATATACATATTTTAATAGCAGATTGAAGGATAAAATAATTCAGCTATGTGAACTAATAGTTACAAGTTAAAAAGATTGGAATGTCAGCTATTATTTAAACAAATCAATTGCCTTTTCAGATGTTAGTCAGGTCAAACTATTCATTTCTTTCTTTCTTTTTTTAAGTCGATTCAGCTGAATAGAGCATTCTGGTTTTTAATGAGAGGGCTTTAGGATAAGGTCCAAGTTCATTGATTCCTGTCCTATCCATCCATTCTTTCACTTACTTCCTTAAAGAATAAACTGTGTCTCTTTAACTTTGAAAATGGAATTTAAATCTCCACTGATGGGAAAAATTTCTACCCTTTGATAAAGGACATATGTCATAAATGTTTTACTAATGGATTGGTCAGTCTGTATTAAGAGTTCCTAGGTGCCATTAATGTTCCAAACAATAATTTGTCATGTACGACCTGATGATGACTCAGTGTTGCAAGAGACCTCTGAACAGCTCACACACACACACACACACACACACACACACACACACACACACACACACATACATACAAATACATGCATCCACCATCCTTGGATGTGGTTCATTGCATAAAGATAAATTAGAGATTTCATCACTTGCAGGTAGTGACACAGGAGATCATAGAAAGTGGTTCACAATGCGTTTCATTATGGAAGAATAATGCTCTGGCCAGAAAAAAGAGGGATGGTTTAATAACAAATGTTCTTCATTTGTATTTGGTGCTGGGCTCTGTGAATTATTTATGTTTCTGGGCAAGGCCTAGAAAGTATTTCAATGAAGCCTAATTTGTCAAGGTTACTTACATTTTACCATATTTTTCCTAACTATATCTTTCTGGATAGTACCATACATAAATATTTTCATTGTGTTGTGCATTTATTTGCAATATTGATGGTACTGTAAAATGTGGGCTATTAGCACCTCTTTAACCAATGTCAGACCAAGAATTAAAATCGGAAACACCAGTGTCTTCCTTTAAGAAATATGGAGGTTAACTTCGATTATTATTCAGCTTTTGTGGCTGATGAGCCAGCTATAAGTTATACTGTGGAAAATTTATTGTCTAGAAATCATGCTACTGAATATTTTATCTTACTGGAAATGTGCTATAAAGGGGCTGCATCTTTAATCAAATACATGATGATGTTGCAATCTCTTGGTCGTACTGTCATATTAAAAAGTTGAGGTTAAGCAAAACTAAAGACATAGCTTCTGGGGGAGAGCAGTGATTATGGATATGCATATAGATATTATTTCTCTAAGACATTAGATATTATTTCTCTAAGACTTTAGATATGTCTCTAAGACATTTTATTTTGCCTATGTTAAGCTTTCAACTATGTTAGAAAGGAAAACGCTGGCTCATTATAATGTTTGGATCCCAGTGACACCACGTAGAGAAGCATGAGTGAACCAGTAGTCGGGGGGAGGTGAAAAGGAGAGTCAAGTAATGGTCGCTCAAGTGTTTGCAGTTTCGATCTCTGATATGTGTTCAAAATCTCAAAGAAAGTCTGAGGAAATTTCCTGTTCATCGGAAAGCAATTATTCTAAGGGCAGAGACAAATGCTCGGTTAGTACGTGGAGGTACCCTAAGCACGAATGGTATTCTAAGTGCCTGGTTGCTGGTGGTCCCATATCCTTTCCCCTTACTGCCCCACAGGGTTGCTTATGAGGCTTTGCTGTCGTTGTGTTGGGCTTGGTTTTGTTCACGCGTTTGAAAAAAGAAATGATTGTTCATCGTTGGATCTGACTTTTGGTTCAAGCCTCTTGTGACTGTTGGACATGCTGCATCTTGATGTTTTATTCTTTTTCAGTGACTTAAAAACATAAGAAAGGGATCCCGAAGGAGATTTTTAGAACAACAACTAAATCTGAAAGAACTCTAGCTGAGAAAAGACTGATAGGAAGATTGAAAACACTACTGAAATGTCAAACCAGCATCAAGCTGGTCCTGACCTTGTTTAACTACTTTTAGTGTCAGTCTTACTGTTCCTTTGTGATGTTTTTCCTGTAGCTTAATTCCTCTTTTTTTTTTCTTTTCTTTAAAATTGACTTAATTTTTATTGAAGGATATTTGGTTTACAGGACGTTGTTATTTTTTCTTCCTGTCCCCCTGAAAAGCTGGAGGAGCCTATTTGCTTATTGCACAAGATTTGAAACCACTTTATTGAGCCTTACAGTTGCTCAGTTCAGTTCAGTTGCTCAGTCGTGTCTGACTCTTTGCGACCCCATGAATTGCAGCACGCCAGGCCTCCCTGTCCATCACCATCTCCCGGAGTTCACTCAAACTACAGTTTCTAGGTCATCCTAAATAATTGATGTGCAAACCAGTGCTGTTCAATTGAACATTTTTGATGATAGAAATATTTTGTGTCATGCTGTCTAATATAGTAACAGCTAGCCACATGTAGCAATTAGGCACTTGAGATATGGTTAGTGTGTCTGTGAAATGAAATTTTAATTTAAATAGGCACATTAGACTATTGGCCCACCACAGTGAAACAACAGAGCAATATACATATATATTCAGGGTACTGTTGACCCTTGCTTTTTGAGCAAGTTCGATGATGGTAATTTAAATATATTTTTAAGATACTTCTTCTAATTGTAGTGAAATTAAATACACTCATTATTGTGTTTGTTGGTGTTGGCACAAATGGGTTGTAGAAGAAGAGATGGAGACAACCATATTTCTATATAGTATAATTAAGAAAAACCCTGCATTGCAAGGCTTTTTTGTAGTAAATATGTTTTACCAATAAGAATTTGGGGATTCATTTTAAAGGAAACTGGAAGTATACTGAGATGAATTATAGCAGCTCTCTACTTATCTAACAGTCAGTATTCCATTAACTGTATCTATAAGAAAGGAGGTTAAGAAGTCAGCAATAAATAAAGGAGCTCTCTGAGTAGCCTCTGAAAAGTACTTGAGACCCCAGGATGTTGTTGATAATCTTGATTTTCTATGGTCCCCTGTGTCTTGCTCAGCTACATTGGACTGTAAGTCTTCCTCCTACAGAAGGTGGATATCTTCATCCTTTGACTTGATTATCCTCTCTAGGCACCTCTTTCGGTCTGCAGAAATCCTGTCTGTGCTTGAAAGTCAAGTCCAGGCTCTGTGGGCCCTTTGACTTCTGTTTCTTAAACACTGTCCCTGGGAGTTCTTTCTCTGCTACTTAGAATGCAATGAAACATGAATAGATGCAGAAGAGGAGGCTGGGCAGGTTTAATATACATAGAAAGTTGGCTGCTGCTCCAATACTGCTTTCCAAGTAGAAGCAGCATTGTCTTTGTCAGACGGGAGTTATAGAGGGTCGTGCACTTACAGACCCAAGGAGGATCGGGCTCCCCAGAGTCCCCTGGCTCTTATCCACCCTTTATCTTCCCATTTCTAGTATTTACAGTCCCCTGCCTTCAGGGTGGGAGATCTATTTTCTTCTCTTATTCATAAAATATATATGGTTATCTGATAGTCGTTGATCTCACAGATGTAGATAGCAAGCATTTCTCTTAAACTTTGATTCCTCCTCTAGGTATTCTGGACTGCTTTCAAGTAGTTGCTTTTTTTTCTTTCTTTCTTTCCTAACACCATACTTCAGTTTATAAAAGTTAGCCAACATTCTCCAGTTCCCTTAAATCTGGGTCTCTTGTCCTTACTTGCTCTGGATATTGTGAGCACATAGTCTGCACTCAAAAGACAATCAGTGAGGGCTGAACCAACTGCTTTGCTGCTAAGGAACAAGGACTGCCATCTGCTCAGCTCAGGATCTTGGAGTCCTCACTGGTCTCCCATTTTACCAGACTCAATCTGATCTGCCAGTTGCAACAGCTCATGTCTCAAAGCATGTGTATAAGTTAATATTGCTTGGATTTCAAGTGGTAACATCTCAAATGGACTCCCTTAAGCAAAAGATGGGAATTATTCAAAATATAGAGGGCCATTTCATAGAACAACAAGGCCGTGGGAAGCATCACTAAGCAGTCAGGCCACATACATGAGTCCCTGACTTACACACCTTCAGAAATCCCTCTGCCTCTAATCATTGCTTTTCTCTGTTTATTCATATCATTCTTCATTCCTGCTCTAGATGCTGTCTTCATTGCGGGAAATACAGCCAACGACCACTCCACCTACTGGGTCACAAGTCCATATATACTGGGAAAGGTTCTGTTGGTTCAGTTTGGATCATTCATCTGTAGCCAGGATGACAGAATCATGACTAATAATATACTATGTTCATAGTAATTACAAACCTGTAGGGTGGGGCAGGGACATACTCCCCAGAACACTAGGGTTGCCAGGTGGACAAAATGATGATCATTTTTAAAAGCTCAGTGTTTTTCCTCTCTTTTTTCATTTTTTCAGCTCTAATAACTGCCAAATCCAGTTCAAATGGCAGCATAACCACAACATTGCCCCTTTAATAAAAATCTCTAGAAGTGTAAGGTAGGCATAGTTAAAATTAGGAAACTGGACACAGAATATTTACTGCTATTTACTACTCTATGATTTTGGCTTCGTTTCCCTCCCCAGTGAAAATGAGGAAGTGAAAGATAGATTGAGGTTAGTCTTGTAGGACTTTAAAACTCAGCAAAGGAGGGTTATATAATTTTTTGAACAAAAATTTTAAAGCGGTATTTTTAGGACTTTGTAATTTGGCAGTTGGTGTTGATCAGGAAGTTCATCGCCCCAAATCAGTAGCTTTAGAGATGATCAGGGCAGTGTTTAGCATGGGAAGACCTAGCCAGATAAGCAGGAAGCCCCATGGTGACACAGGATATCATCCGATCTTAACGGTAGGCTGGTGGTTGGATGTCTCATTTCTTAGTACTCATATCCTCTCTCCTTTCATGCACTATACTTAACATCTGCTTTTTATTCACTAAGCCAGCCATTTTCACTTTTAATTCCAGAGCTTTGTACAGGATTTTTTTGTTATCTAGTCACTCTAACTTATTTTTTTGAATTTTGCTCAAATAGGATTTTCAGAGAGAAGATAAAGTGAATGAGACAAAGCTGAGAAAATTGTGAATAGAAAAATGGAAATATCTCAACAACAGATTATTGGAAAATTATATCAGAAAAAGTAAAGTCAATCCAATATGTATTTTGGTTTTAGTATCTATTATTTTTAAGATTGTTTTAGTCAAAGGGACTAAAACCTTTCTGGGGTTGGAAACAGAAATCAGTTAGGGTACAGATTAGGAAATTTAGGTTGTGCTTTCTATATTGTTTAGAAGATAATAGATATGGAATCCATGGGGCTTATTGAGCAACTAGCAAAACAATTAAATATTGCCACACTAAATTTAAAGCAAATAAATAGAAATGTTTTTCTTAATTAGATATCATCATATGCTCTACTTTAGCATAATCTCTAACATCTGTCAGATATAGAAATAGTTATAGGATAAAAACTTTAAATCCAGAGCATTCTATTTCATTAGCTTAAAATTGTTTTCTGAATTAAGAGAAGGAATTGAGTATTTGATATTAGTAACAGCACATTTTGATTAGAGGCCAATGAGAGCATGGCCTGAGAATCAGTGAATTACGAGTCAGACTGCAAGTATGGTCTCCAGAGGGGGCAGTAGGATAAACTTCATTATAATGTAGTTTCTTCTTTCCCTGACTTCTGCCTCCAGAAAGCTATTTAGCATGTAAATAGCACTACATACAAAATGGGTTCTCAACTCTGACTATATATTCGAATGGCTTGCGGAAATTTAGAACAAATGTAGATGACAGAGCCCATCCTAGACCAATTCACTTAGAATCTCTAGGATGACACATAGGCACAGCCATGTTAAAAATACTTCCTAGTTGATTCTAATGTGTAAACTAGTGCTGAGAATCACTGATGGAGGAGATGAAAAAGAATCACGACTCTCTAGCAATCAAGAGTTTTGAATTCCTATTCACATATAGGGCAATGCAATGCAACTATATCTCAGTTTCCTTAGCTGGAAGTGAAGGGATGAGACTAGAAGACCTTATGTATTTTTCTGGCTCTATGAGTCTTTAGAATTACTTGTGGAAATTTGTGCATAAACATAATAAAAAGTTATGTTAGCAGACCCAGTATAGTTAAAGTCTATTATGATCAATCTATCAGTAATGCAAATAATACATGTATAAAGCCTATGATAATGTTTTTGAATTCAGTAGAGATTACATTCAGAAATTAAATCATTCAGTATTTCCCTGCTAAAGATACTCAACAAATTAAAAAAACAAACTGTTTTACTCAGCAAACTATCCTCTTCTTTGTAATCATCACAATTATGTAGAGAAGATTTTTATCAGTTCTTATAATTTCACATTAGTCAGTGTTTCTCAGTGATTGCCTATTAATTTTTCAATATTTTTCTTGAGAAGATATGTCATCGTAACAACATGTTAGGCCACCTGAACAATGTTTCATTTGTCAAAGGCCAAGAGACCCTTGGAATCATTTCCCCATTCTTTCCATGGATTTAACCTACATCCATCACTGAGTTCAATATAGATTTCATACTATTGCCTGTGGGCATAATTTCAAAGAGTAAAATGGTGGATAGAATTCTTGCTTTACTTGAACTGTTACTTTTTTCTCTTTCTCTCACTTCTCTCTCTCAACCCATTTCGGTTTAAGGCAACTATACTTTATCATTCTCATTTTCTAAATGAAGAAAATGAGAGTCTGAGGGCTTTGTTATTTTCCCAGGTTTCATAACCAGTATGGGGATTCCCTGATGGCTTGGATGGTAAAGAACACACCTGCAATACAGGAGACCAGGGTTTGATCTGTGGGTCAGGAAGATCCTCTCTCTGGAGAAGGGAATGGCGATATACTCCAGTATTCTTGCCTGGAGAATTCCATGGACAGAGGAGCCTGGTGGGCTACAGCCTGTGGAGTTGCAAAAAGTCAGACATGACTGACCGATTAACACTATAACAGCAAATTAATATCATGACTCTTGCACTTAGAACTCAGCAGCTTTTTGTGAACTCCTAAGTGTTCATTCAATAAACATTTAAGGAAAATCATTTGTGTGCATGGGGATATGGTTGATAGAAAGTTAATGAGATTAAGTCTCAACAGGATTCCTCTTAAGAGGGAAGAACCTATGAGTTTTTGGTAACATGATTATTTCTCTGGATAGAAGCTGACACCTGAGAATGAAGGGAACTCGATGTGGGTGGAGCTACCCTGCCGGGTAAGAGGGAGGTTATGCTTGTTGCTCCTGAGGAGGAGGAGGGAGAGATGAGAGATGATGGAAGAAAGAGACTGGGCAGAAACAGGAGAAGCCAGGAGATCGTGACCTACCTCAACCCTAGTCAAGTCTAACTAAGTCCTGGATACTCATAATGTGCTGCTGCTGCTGCTAAGTCGCTTCAGTCGTGTCCGACTCTGTGCGACCCTATAGGCGGCAGTCCACCAGGCTCCCCCGTCCCTGGGATTCTCCAGGCAAGAACACTGGAGTGGGCTGCCATTTCCTTCTCCAATGCGTGAAAAGTGAAAGTGAAGTCATTCAGTCGTGTCCGACTCTTTGAGACCCCATGGACTGCAGCCTACCAGGCTCCTCCATCCATGGGATTTTCCAGGCGAGTACCGGAGTGGGTCGCCGTTGCCTTCTCTATTCATAATGTGAAGTGAAGTCGCTCAGTCATGTCCGACTCTTTGCGGCCCCATGGACTGTAGCCAACCAGGCTCCTCTGTCCATGGGATTTTGTGAGTAAATTCTATATTGAAACTAATAATCCTTGGTTCTTCATTAAGAATGTCCCATGACCATTGGAGATGTGTAAGGAAGACTGTGTGGCATAGAGATGCAAAAGGAAGAGGCAGTCAACCACTCAAACTGTGGAATGGTAAACTCAGGAGAAGTTTAAAGATGTGTCTGCCTGGCAGCAAGTGGGTGTAGGGGAAGGAGAAATCGTTAACTGACATGTGTTATCCCAAAATGAATAGGATAAGCCCTACCATTCTCAGCTAAAAACAAAAGATTCTGAATAATTTTAGAGACAACAGCAATGTGCAAATGGTTTACTTGTATTCTATTAAAGTAATTGCCAATGACACAATAGTCCTACGTTTTAAGATATGCAAAGGATTATCAAAATAGAAAATTTAGAAGTATAGCAAGTCATAGTGGCATCCTACATTATTTCCTTAGATGAGCACTGCAGATCTGTGGAGGTCAGAATGATGGAGAAGATCAACATTTGTATGGTTATAGAATATTTAAAATTCAAGGATTTAACTAATGCATTCTTTTCCCCTTAGACACATAGTGTTTCATTATGGTAGGCTTGTATGTAATGTGTATGAATCCACCTAATTTTCTAACTTGAAATTAAGTTTTCTTAGTGCCAAATTGCTAAAATGGGCTTTATTACATTTACTACATTTGAAATAACTGCTGAGACCTGCTTTATAATTTTTGGTGATGAAATATTACTAAATTTCTCATATTGTACTAAGAATGATTTGGATAAGTGAGTCACATATTTACAAGATGCTGTTCTTTTGTTTTAATGTGAAAGGTAATCTTAAATTACTTTAATAGAGCATATGTCTCTGTAATAAGTCAGTCTCCAAAAGTTAATTGTTTACAATGAATATGCCAGTTTCTTTAGAAGATAGATTGTTCTACTGGTTAAAAATATTAAGCAATTCCCAAAGCACTTAAATTCAATTTCATTTGATTAGTTCATTACAGTTTTCCATTTAAGCAAAGACAACAGTCTTCAGAATAATGATTCTAACCCCCAAATTTTCATTCTAAATTTAAGTCAGGTAATTAGTGTGTGTGTTCTCCATAAGAAACAGGTAATTATAATGGTAAATGCCCATTGGTTACATTTACTGGGAAGAGTAGATGTCTTATTTGTGTGTTTTAATGACATTAGAATGACTCTAAAAACCCGGATTGAATTGCAACTTGTGTACTTTCAAAATCTGCTGTTCACTGCTTGTATAATAAATTTGTCATACCTGTTTCATAACTTCCTACAGAAATGACACTTGAGCTGAATTCTACTTGTGTTCATCTTAGAAGAAAATCAAATGAGTATATAATGTGACATGAAAACATTAATACAATACCACACTAACTTGCATTTTCTGACTGAGTAAGATTAACAAAGATATTTTAAGCTTCGGTCAATAAGAACTCTGCTTGAGGAGCTTATATTCTGCTGGGTCTGCAGTTGTAGTCACTGGAGATCTGATTAGCTTCATGTGTGTCTTTTCTCATCTATCATTTACCTTATATCCATACCCAAATGAGAGTTAATAGGGGCGTGATGAGGAAGTTGTCATACTTCTCTTTAAAGGTGTGACTTCCCCCACACAAAAATGTGGAAATAGATTTTTCTCTTCTTCATGACAAGAGGAATATTTTTTCCATTTAGGTTTCTGGGTACCTTAAAAAAGCATATGTTATCTTTTTTCACGGACCATTGAAAATGAATGGGTTCAATACAGTAGTCATTTTAAGCAAAACAGATAATAAAATTGGTCTCCTGGTTTGACACACAAGTCTTGGAGAACTTTCCTGTATGGAAAGCATGCATGAACTTCTGAATTTATAGTGCCATGGACCAGAACCTAGAGTTTAGTGAATCTCCAGAGTAAATGCTTCTCAAGAAAATAATTTTTTTGAAGATAATTATTCGGTCTATGCTGGTGATCCCTCTGCTTCACCACACATCATTACATGTTTTGTTTTTGAAAAATCTCTACATCATTCATTCCAGGCTACCTTTGTCAAAGGTATTCATATATGAACAAATATAAATTACAGTCATCTATTGTCATTGATCCTCAGCATCACTTCCCTCTTGCCTAGAATGAACCACATTGCATTTTCACATTCAAGTCAACTAATTTGATTTGGTTAAACATTACATACTATATCTACTATTGTGAGATTATTCTATGTTGGTTACTACCCAGATACAAAGTATAAAGCAAATGTACCTTAAGGAATTCATTGTTTGAAATCTTTCTATTCCTTTCCTTTCCCTAATACATAATTTGCAAATGAACTTTTCCTGTCAAACCCAGAAGTAGAAAGTTCTCAAACAAAGGATAAAGTAGGATGGCGTTTGTTCCAGAGAAGGGCTGTATAGTCCAAATTATTGATTTAGCTAGGGATTTCCTCCAGAGATCATGTATAAAATGACCTTTGTTTCTTTTCTTTACATCTAGACCATTTTCAGATGTTTTTTCCAGGATTCCACTTATGATAGATCTTTGATGGGACACATAAAGAACTGATGTAGGTAGACCAATATGACAGACACCATCAATAAATGCCTTCACGAAAATGCTTGCCTGTCACAAGTTAATTTGATGCAATATTTTCTATCATGAGGGTGGATTCATTTTGTCCGTTTTCTTCTCTTGTCGTAATTCTTGTCATGTGAATAAGAATGTATTATAAAGAACATGCTAGACATTATAATTCTGTGATAACTCATTTTTGTGACAAAGAATATAATGAGACCAGACAATAGAGCAAATTCGTCATATTCTTACAGTGAACTTAATATTGATTTCCTGGCTTCTCTTGTTGATTTCGAGGGCATGTCACTTATGGTTTTATACCAACCAAATGATTAAAGAAGCCACCATTGAAAGACTTATACTGATTATAAAAGCCTTTTCAACAGGGAAATAATAGAACCATTTTGATTTTCTTTCCTTTCCCGTTTAAACAATTATTTAATGTATATCTGTGATTTCATTTTGATGAAGAAGGACTCATTGATTTCACAGTTATTTAAAAAGTATTATAAACTTGAAGCTTGGACTGCATTTGTCATTGAGGAAAGAGTACATTTTCTCAATAAATCACCATTATAAGTCACAAAGAAAAAACAAAGTTTTATATTAAAGAATCTTTCCAAAATACCCATCATATTTTTTCCCAGTAACTAAAGCAAAGCAGTCCCTCTGA
Organism: Budorcas taxicolor; assembly: GCF_023091745.1. Classification (NCBI taxonomy): domain Eukaryota; kingdom Metazoa; phylum Chordata; class Mammalia; order Artiodactyla; family Bovidae; genus Budorcas; species Budorcas taxicolor. Next base: position 154,801,023 of record NC_068910.1, read on the forward strand.
GTGTGGTCTGCAGCAGCAGCCAGGAATCTCTGATTCAGGATCTACCTCCCTAGTAAACACACTGGTTGTTTTTAATCACCCTCCATTTCTACCACCTCCATCCTAACTCCATGGATCCTCCCATTTCTTCTTTTCATGTTATAACAAACAGGGAAGCAATTATTTACAAGCAACCACTTCTTTTGTACACCTTCAGGTGTTAAAATAGAAACATAGGGGGTTTCCTTTAAAGGTTTCTTTTGCTAAGACTTTAGCGAAAATTGGAGCTAGAAGAATAGTCCTATAATTGGCACACCATCTCAGTAGCATATTTGCTATCACTCCTATGGTCATTATGATTAGTAAAAATCAGATATAATCACTCTTTTATTCTCAGTTCAGATAGCTCCTCAGAATCCTTCTTAACAAACACAGTGTGGTACTGATGAATCTATTTGTAGGGCAGGAATAGAAACAAGGGCTTCCCTGGTGACTCACATGGTGAAGAATCCAGAGTGAAGTAAGCCAGAAAGAAAAACACCAATACAGTATACTAACACATATATATGGAATTTAGAAAGATGGTAACAATAACCCTGTATGCGAGACAGCAAAAGAGACACCGATGAATAGAGGGAAAAAAAAAAAAAAAAAGAATCCGTGCAATGCTGGAGATCTGGGTTCTATCAGGGTTGGGAAGATCCCCTGGAAGAGGGCATGGCAACCCACTTTCATATTCTGGCCTGGAGAATCCCCTTGGACAGAGGAACCTGGTGGGCTACAGTCCATGCGGTTGCAAAGAGTCGGACCTGACTGAGCAACTAAGCACAGCACAATAGGAACACAGACTAGAGTACTGACTTGTTGGAGAGAGCAGGGGAAGGAGAGTGTGGGAGGAATTGAGAGTAGCACTGACATACCCACATTACCATGTGGGAAGCTGCTACTTAAAACAGGGAGCCCAACCCCAACTGCTGCTCTGTGATGACCTGGCAGTGTGGGAAAGCAGTGGGGGTGGGAGGGAGGTTCAGGAGAGGGGGCATATGTATATACTTAAGCCTGAGATAGCTGGAGTAACAGGAAAGATTGGCCTTAGAGAATAAAATGAAGCAGGGCAAAAGCTAACAGAGTTTTGCCAAGAGAATGCACTGGTCATAGCAAACAATCTCTTCCAACAGCACAAGAGATGACTCTACACATGGACACCACCAGATGGTCAATACTGAAATCATATTGATTATATTCTCTGCACTGAATATGGAGAAGCTCCAAACAGTCAGCAAAAACAAGACTAGGAGCTGACTGTGGCTCAGACATGAACTCCTTCTTGCAAAAATCAGACTTAAATTGAAGAAAATAGGGAAAACCACTAGGCCATTCAGATATGACCTAAGTCAAATACCTTGTGATTATACAGTGGAGGTGACAAGAGATTCATGGGATTAGATCTGGTGGACAGAGTGCCTGAAGAATTATTGATGGAGGTTTGTAACATTGTACCAGAGCTAGTGATCAAAACCATCCCAAAGTAAAAGAAATGCAAAAAGGCAAAATAATTGTCTGAGGAGGACTTACAAATAGCTGAGTAAAAAAGAGAACTAAAAGGCAAAAGATAAATGGGAAGATAAACCCATCTGAAAGCAGAGACCCAAAGTATAGTAAGGAGAGATAAGAGAGCCTTCCTAAATGAACAATGCAAAGAAATAGAGGAAAACAATAGAATGGGAAACACTAGAGATCTCTTCAAGAACATTAGAGAAACCAAGGAAACATTTCATGCAAAGATGGGCACAAAAAGGACAGAAACGGTATGGACCTAACAGAAGAAGAAGATATTAAGAAGAGGTGGCAAGAATACACAGAACTGTACAAAAAAGATCTTCACGAACCACATAATCATGATGGTGTGATCACTCACCTAGACCCAGATATATTGGATGTGAAGTCAAGTGGGCCTTCAGAAACATCTCTATAAAAAAAAGCTAGTGGAAGTGATGGAATTCCAGATGAGTTGTTTCAAATCCTAAAAGATGATGCTATGAAAGTGCTGCACTCAATATGCCAGCTAAATTGGAAAATTCGGCAATGGCCACAGGAATGGAAAAAGTCAGTTTTCATTCCAATCCCACAGAAGGGCAATGCCAAAGAATGTTCAAACTATTGCACAATTATGCTCATTTCGTATGCCAGCAAGGCAATGCTCAAAATCCTTTAAGCTAGGCTTCAACAGTATGTGAACTGAGAACTTTCAGATTTCAAGCTGGATTTAGAAAAGGCAAAAGAACCAGAAGTCAAATTGCCAACATCTGTTGGATCACAGAAAAAGCAAGAGAATTCCAGAAAAACATCTACTTCTGCTTTATTGACTACGCTAAAGCCTTTGACTATATAGATCACAACAAACTGGAAAAGTCTTAAAGAAATGGGAATACCAGACCAACTTACCTACCTCCTTAGAAATCTGTATGCAGGTCAAGAAGCCACAGTTAGAAATAAACATGGAATAACAGACTGATTCAGAATTGGAAAGGAGTTCGTCAAGGCTGTACATTGTCACCCTGCTTATTTAATTTATATGCAGAGTCAGTTCAGTTCAGCCGCTCAGTTGTGTGCGATTCTTTGCAACCTCATGAGTTGCAGCACGCCAGGATTCCCTGTCCATCATCAACTCTCAGAGTTTGCTCAAACTCATGTCCATCGAGTTGGTGATGTCATCCAACCACCTTATCCTCTGTTATCCCTTTCTCCTCCTGCCTTCAATCTTTCCCAGTATCAGAGTCTTGCAAATGAGTCAATTCTTCACATCAGGTAGCCAAAGTATTGGAGTTTCAGCTTCAGCATCAGTCCTTCCAATGAATATTCAGGACTGATTTCCTTTAAGATGGACTGGTTTGATCTCCTTGCAATCCAAGGGACTCTCAAGAGTCTTCTCCAACACCACAGTTCAAAAGCATCAATTCTTCAGCACTCAGCTTTCTTTATAGTCCAACTTTCCCATCCATACATGACTATAAAACCATAGCTTTGACTTGATAGATATTTGTTGGTAAAGTAATGACTCTGCTTTTTAATATGCTGTCTAGGTTGGTTGTAGCCTTTCTTCCAAGGGACAAGCAAGCATCTTTTAATTTCATGGCTGCAGTCACCATCTGCAGTGATTTTGGAGTTCAAAAAAATTAAGCCTGTCACTGTTTCCACTGTTTCCCCATCTATTTGCCATGAAGTAATGGGACTGATGCCATAATCTTAGTTTTCTGAATGCTGAGTTTTAAGCCAAATTTTTCACTCTCCTCTTTCACTTTTATCAAGAGGCTCTTTAGTTCTTTGGCTTCTGCCATAAGGATGGTATCATCTGCATATCTGAGGTTATTGATATTTCTCCCAGCAATCTTGATTTCAGTTTGCATACATCCAGTCTGACATTTGAACTTCCCTGGTGGCTCAGATGGTAAAGCGTCTGTCTACAATGTGGGAGACCCGGGTTTGATCCCTGGGTTGAGAAGATCCCCTGGAGAAGGAAATGGCAATCCACTCCAGGACTGTTGCCTGGAAAATCCCATGGACAGAGGAGCCTGGTAGGCTACAGTCCATGGGGTTGCAAAGAGTTGGACACGACTGAGCAACTTCGCTTCACTTCACTTCAGTCTGACATTTTGCATGATATAAGATGCATTTAAGTTGAATAAGCAGGGTGACAATATATAACCTTGATGTACTCCTTTCCCTATTTGAAACCAGTCTATTGGTCCTTGTCCAGTTCTGACTGTTGCTTCCTGACCTGCATACAGATTTCTCAGGAGGCAGGTCAAGTGGTCTGGTATTCCCATCTCTTTCAGAATTTTCCACAGTTTGTTGTGATCCACACAGTCAAAGGTCTTTGCATAGTCAATAAAGCAAAAGTAGATGTTTTTCTGGAACTCCGTTGCTTTTTGATGATCCCAACGGATGTTGGCAAATTCATCTCTGGTTCCTCTGCATTTTCTAAATCTAGCTTGAACATCTGGAAGTTCATGGTTCATGTACTGTTGAAGCCTGGCCTGGAGAATTTTGATCATTACTTGGCTAGCGTGTGAAATGAGTGCAATTGTATCGTACTTTGAACATTCTTTGACACTGCCCTACCTTGGGAGTGGAATGAAAACTGATGTTTTCCAGTCCTGTGGCCACCTCTGAGTTTTCCAAATTTGTTGGCATATTGAGTGCAACACTTTCACAGCATCATCTTTTAGGATTTAAAACAGCTCAACTGGAATTCCATCACCTCCACTAGCTTTGTTCATAGTGATGCTTCCTAAGGCCCACTTGACTTCATATTCCATGATGTCTGGCTCTAGGTGAGTGATCACACAATCATAGTTATCTTGGTCATGAAAATCTTTTTCGCATAGTTCTTCTGTGTATTCTTGCCACCTCTTCTTAATATCGTCTGCTTCTGTTAGGTCCATACCATTTCTGTCCTTTATTGTGCCTATTTTTGCATGAAATGTTCCCTTGGTATCACTAATTTTCCTGAAGAGATCTCTAATCTTTCCCTTTCTATTGTTTTCCTTTGTTTCTTTGCATTGATCACTGAGGAAGGCTTTCTCATCTCTTTGTGCTATTATTTGGAAGTCTGCATTCAAAGGGTATATCTTTCCTTTTCTCCTTTACCATTGGCTTCTCTTCTTTTCTCAGCTATTTGTAAGGCCTCCTCAGACAACTCTTTTTCCTTTTTGCGTTTCTTTTTCTTTGGGATGTCTTGATCACTGCCTCCTGTGCAATGTCATGAACCTCTGTCCATAGTTCTTCAGAACTCTGTCTATCAGATCTAATACCTTGAATCTATCTGTCACTTCCACTGTATAATCGTAAGGAATTTGATTTAGGTCATACCTGAATTGTCTAGTGGTTTTCCCTACTTTCTTTAATTTAAGTCTTAATTTGGCAGTAAGAAGTTCATGATCTGCGCCACAGTCAGCTCCCAGTCTTGTTTTTGCTAACTGTATAAATTTCTCCATCTTCGGCTACAAAGAATATAATCAATCTGATTTCAGTGTTGACCATCTGGTGATGTCCATGTGTAGAGTCTTCTCTTGTGTTGTGGAAGAAGGTGTTTGCTACGTCCAGTGCATTCTCTTGGCCAAATTCTGTTATCCTTTGTATGCGGAGAACATCATGCGAAATACTGGGCAGGATGAAACACGAGGTGGAATCAAGATTACTAGGAGAAATATCAATAAGCTCCGATAGCAGATGAAACCACTCTTATACCATAAAACAAAGAGGAACTAAAGAGCCTCTTGATGAAGGTGAAAGAAGAGAGTGAAAAAGTTGGCTTAAACTCAACATTCAAATAATGAAGATCATGGCATCCAGTCCCATCACTTCATGGCAAATAGATGGGGAAACAGTGGAAACAGTGACAGACTTTATTTCCTTGGGCTCCAAAATCACTGTGGATGGTGACTGCAGTCATGAAAATAAAAGGAATTTGCTCCTTGGAAGAAAAGTTACGGCAAACATTGTGTATTAAACAGCAGAGCGATTAATTTGCTGACAAAAGTCCATATAGTCAAAGCTATGGTTTTTGTTTAGTCATGTAGAGATGTGAGAGTCAGCTTATAAAGAAGGCTGAGAGTGAAGAATTAATGCTTTTGAACTGTGGTGTTGAAGAAGACCCTTGAGAGTTCCTTGGACAGCAAGGAGATCAAACTTGTCAACCCTAAAGGAAATGAGCTTTGAATATTCATTAGATGAACTGATGCTGATGCGCCAATACTTTGGCCACTTGATGAGAAGAGTCAACTCAGAAAAGACCCTGATGCTGGGAAAGATTGAAGGCAGGAGGAGAAGGTGATGACAGAAGATGAGATGGTTGGATGACATCACTGACTCAATGGACATGAGTGTGAGCAAGCTCCAGGAGATTGTGTACGACAGGGTAGTCTGGCATGCTGCAGTCCGTGAGGTTGCAAAGAATCGAATATTATTGAGCAACTGAACAGCAGGCTGATTCATGTTGTTGTATGGCAGAAACAACAGAACATTGTAAAGCAGTTATCCTCCAATTAAAAAAAAGAAATTAGTTGCTGAAAATTGGTTTTGTATCAAGAGTTGAAACCTATTTATTACTTTGCTGTAAGATTCACTATCTATATACCTGACATATGAATAATGTTAAATAAATGCTCACTAAATGGATGATAAAATGTTTGAAATTTACAAAAGGCTTCTGTTAACCAAGTTCTTTATCGTTGGACTCTCAACTATAGAAGTTGAGTCACATAAAAAAATGGATGTGAAGATCCATTGAGAGTTCTGTGTTTATGCACATGAAATCTATACCTATTGTGGGTACAATACCATCCTAAATTCACTCAGAATTGAATATTATCAGAGACAGCTGGACTTCACTCCTGCTTCCCCCTTTGTATGACCTTGTGTTTCAATTTCCTCAGTTGTAAGATTTAAGCGCAATATTTTCCTTTTTGTTCTTTTTAATTCTAGCCTTCTGTGTTTCTAAACACATGCACAAAACCAGTTATAAAATTACCAGTAAATTTCACTTGACCTGATTTCATGGATCTAGTTCTTTCTAAGAGAAAAAATTAGAAATTCTACTTGAGTTTTTTTGCCAAGGGTCTTTGATGAAGTTGTCAAAACCCAGTGTTTGATTTTTCTTTTCCTAATTACAATTACCTGTAGGAAAAACAAGTGAGAGTATTCTTTTTTTGTGAGAACCTGGGGATTCTATTCCGGTATTGAAACTGGAATATCTCCAGGCCCTTGTGAAGTGAGTACAAAGAATACATTCTGAGAACAAGGCAGAATTCATCCAGTCTAGAGACCTGCTCTTGAGTCTGCTGGAAAATCTGCTGTCTTTTGAGTACAAAAGGCCCAATCTGATGTGGATTTTGCAAATGGTGCTCACACTGGGATCCTGCGTCACACACCAGGGAAGCAGCTAATTGGCCAGACAGTTCCGAAATGAATTTAGCTGCTGGTTGGCAGGTGGGGTATGCTATAAAGCACTGTATCCAGGCTACGCAGTAATTTGTTTTTAATTACTGTGTTTGCTTGGGAAAGGCGGTAAGGTCTACTCATTGCTCATACTGGTCTGCTAATTGACTGTTTTGAGATTTACAAACTGGGTTTTACTCAGCATCCTTCTCGATTGCCTGTGGTGATCCGCATAGAATGTTATTCATTTAGCTTTTTTTTCCCTAAAATTTTGTCTCAATATCTCTAATAGAGATAAAAAAGCAAATCTCTCTGATTAAATCTCTTAACTTCAACTTGTAAGTATGTAAGAATATGTTACACTTTAAGCTTGTCTTTTGCTTCAATTTGTTTCCTGGCTTAAAAAAAAGGAATATTTTTGTGTGAAATGTTCCCGGATGTCATCAAATCAACACTGATTTATGTGTGCACTCATTCAGCCCAGGGAGGAGGGAGAAGGAGGTGAGGTGGGTGTGAGGAGAGCAGCCAGGCTGCAGAAGAAGCCAAGCAAATGGTAAGCCAGGTGCCTGCCCAGCGGGAAGCATGCCCAGGAGCAGAACCTGGATGCCCACAGTGGGTCAGATGGGGTTCAGAAGAGCACAGGTGCTGAGTGAGTCCATGCCCACAAACCTGGGAGCGTCACGGATCAAGCTGGGCTGGATGAAAATAGGCACCGAGATGACCTACAAGAGTTACAAAGAGGTGGTCAGATCTGGGTCAGTCAAGGACATGTTGAAAGTGGTGAGTGAGAAGGTGGCATCCAAGTAGAAAGGGCTGTGTGAATTTCTGCCAGCTAGAGACGAAGTCTCCTCTGCATGTTCAACTGAGAGCAGAGACTGCGTTGCTTATAACTGTCTCCAGGTCTCAATTCTGTTGGGATGGGGAGTGATGGATTAACACAGATTATTAGCAATCAAAAAAGAGGTTCTTTTCTCAGTATTTGTTGAATTTGTAGTGATATAAAATTCCTAATACAAATTTTTAAATTTGTATGAATTTTTTTCTTAAAAATTTCATGTTAAATACATAGCTTGGCTGTACTTAGGGATACACTTATGTTTGTTCATTTGTTTTAATCAGATGTGCTGTAGTCCTTCAGGGTCTATAATAACTCCTGACATGCAATTGGCACCTAATGAGTTCCTAATTGGGTAAGGGAATGATTTTTCTTTTGGCAGTATTTTGGCCTCAAATATTAAAGATATAAACTGGTTTTGCACTCCTAAGAGCTCAACATAAGCACAAAGCAGTTTAGACCTTTTCTGTGGAATTTAGGTACCAGTTTATCTTGACTTGGTAATCTAGATATTTTTGCTTTGCCCTTTTAAGGACATGGGTATAGGTTATGCTTTCAGCATAATTGCCTGAAATTTCAAGCTTGTTTAGTCGTTGTCAACACTCACCATTAGAAGTCATCTTTGTATCAGGGTGCTACTTATATCATATGGCCACAGATGCGGGAATTCTGACCTGGACCATGAGTACCAAACGTAGAAAGATGAGAGTCTACTCATGTGTTTGATAATACTTATTTATTTTTTCAAGATTGCACTCTTAAAAACAGCTAAACCACTGCTTCTCAAACCAGAGACACATCTCCTTCCTTGGCAGGGATGGAGTGGTGTGATGGGGCTGATAATGTGTGGGATTGAGAGCAGCAAGTCAGACTTTTCTGGCCTCATCCCACAGCTCTTCCACTTATTAGTTAGGTGATGGGCCAAGTGATCCCATCTGTACAATGGAAACAATAGCAGGGTTGGTGTGATGATTGAGTATGTTAATATGTGGGATGCGCTTAGAATACTGCCAGACCCAGAAAAGCACTTTATAAGTGTTAGCAATTATCAGTAAAACTCTGATTGTAATAGGTCTTAAATATGATTCATATTTGAGAGGAGGAAAGTGTGGAGAATAAACTTTGATCCCTAACAAAGGTCAACAAATATGATGGTAGACAGGATGGAAACAGAAACATCCTTTAGAATACCTGAGAGATTTTCTCTTCACCTAGATGTTTAACATATTTCATTTTCTGTTCAGGTATTTGATGATATGGTGGGTATAATCTATACATTTTTTTTGGTGAATGAACGTAATATAGTCATAGATTACACTAAAAAGGAATTACTTACATACTTGATTACTTCTCTGCAGTTTTTACAAATTGTAAGTATAATAATTGGGCTATACTTTCATTACAAGTGTAATATGAAACAAATATTGACTGAGAATTCAAGTCTTGTTCAATTAATACAAAATGATAATAACCAGACATATTGTATTATACTGACAATCATAAAGAAAAATTGTCCCACTAAAACAAGAAAAGGGATCTGACATGAAAATTTACATGGAGGAGCCTCAAAGGTAAAGCAAAATTTTGAAAGCCAAGTGATCAAAGTTGATCTTCCTAGGAAAATCATGACTCTAATAAAACTGTCATCAGTAGATCTTTGCTGAGGACTATTAACCTAAAACCCAATTGTGACATCATAATCAACTCACCCACTTGTATAATTTCTTCCTGGGATTGCCTTCTATTGTTTGAAATCACATTTAATCCTTCTACAATAGGAGGCTGATATGCAATTGTGAATGCCTGAATCACACTGGTTTACTCCCTAATTTTATTTGAGAAAACCGTTTTATAAACTAATATCCTGATTCCAAGCAGAAAAGAGATGGAATACACAATAACATGTCTGCAGGGGGTTTCAGCATTTCATTTGGGGTGTCATGTTGAACATTAAAATGCAATGTAATAAAAAGATGTGTAGAAGAGATGAAATGATGGTGTCCTGCTGAATAACTTAAAGAAAAAAAAAAACCTGCTTTAGCTTTGAGTGCTACATTTTATTTATAGCTTCAACTGATATCTTGACTTCAATCACAGAACTTCTAGTTAGTTTGCGGAGATGGTTTTATAAGTCTCCTGGGTGAAGGGAAATCATTTGCCCTAATTGGTCCACCAATAGGAGGCTAGCTCAAGGAAACAAAGGAGGGAAGATACAGAAAACTAGTCAGCAATGTGAAAGGTGGAACAGATGTTTCCCAGGGGAAGTGTGTGAGAGTGGAAGATGAGTTTTGAAAACTAAGAACTTGAAGGACAATAGAAGGGCAAGATAAGCTGAACCTACACAAAAAAAGTAGAAAGGTAGGAAAAACTGCTTCACTGAGAGCAAAGAGCTGGTTAAAAGGAGAAAAATTCAAATTGGATATATTTTTTTAAAAGTATAGACCAAGAAAGAGAACATAGCAACATATATAGCTATTTGTTAATAGCTCTATTTTGGAGCTTTTAGAATACCATGGTTTTAAACAAAACAACAGAATCTGGTTAAGTAAATTTAAGAGTATACCACTTAGCTTACAATATGCTTGGACAAAGAACTGGTGTGCATGTAAGCTAAGTCCCTTCAGTTATGTCCAACTCTTTGTGACCCTATGGACTGTAGCCTGCCAGGCTCCTCTGTCCATGGGATTCCCCATCCAGGCAAGAATACTGGAGTGGGTTGCCATGCCCTCCTCCAAGGGATCTTTCCAACCTAGGGACTGGACCCAAGTCTCTTCCATCTCCTGCATTGGCACACAGGTTCTTTACCACTATTGTCACCTAGGAAGCCCCAGGAATGTGTGTAGACTGTATATTTTGTTGTATATGTTAATAGATTATATATATTTTTGTGTTTATGTGTAGTTTTATATTATGCTATGTTATATATGATACATATGTTATTATCATTTATATACATATACACACACTCACTCACACACACACACAAACATATACATACACATTAGTTAGGTTCTAGCCTCCATTTTTCTTTAAGGTTAAGACTACTTCCTTGAAAAATACAAGTTTTTAACAAGTGTTTTGCAGAACAGAGTCGTTCCCATTTGGACAATGCTCAGTTAAATTTACTTTGAGGATCAAATCCTGTCAGTTCTGCCTTTTAAATATATCCAAGAGGCTAATGGCTCTCATCCCTTCCCCTGCTGCTATCCACCATCTTTCACTAGATTGTGAAAATTGTCTTCGATCTAGTCTCCCTCTAGTCCCAACATCACATCCAGTGAGGTGCTGTGAAAATGAAAGTCATGCCATGCTGTTCTGCTGCACACTCTGAAAGCTTCCGTCTTACTCACAGTCCGAGGCCAGGCATGCACGGAGCCTGCAGAAACACCTAGAAGCTCTGGAGCCTAGCCTACATGATACAGCCTTTGTATCTGTATTGTATTCAAAGCACTTCTTTTCACTGGATAATTCATTTCAAAGAGGTTGCTTTGCTTTCCAAGTTCCACAAACCTGGACCTAATTTCTGGCACTGTGTTCCTTATAACCCAATTCTATTAGAATATAACCATTTGGCGGTTTTATGGAGTTTGTAATAATTGGGTTTCACCTGTTATTATAATTTGCGCTGTGGTTGAATGATTCTTATCCAGGCCTCTCACTGCCCAAGGATTAAGAGTTCCAAACTGAATTTTAAAGGAGAGAAAATAAATGTTAGAATTATCATTTAAAAGGTGGGAATTTTAAGATGGAGGTGTTTGGTTGTAGGAATTTAAAAGGTTTTTTTAAATTGTGAGGAGATATACTTTAACTTAGAGTGACTCAAGAAGACCAAAGTACAGGAAACTATTTTTTTTTTTTTTGGGCACATGTATCTTCATTTTATTTATTTTTAATTGATTGATGATTGCTTTACAATATTGGTTTGATATCTGTCATATATCAACATGAATTAACCATAGGTGGTCCCCTCCCTCTTGTAACTCCCTTCCACCTTGCACCCTTTCCCACCCCTCTGGATTATTAGAGAGCTCCAGTTTGAGTTCCCTGAGTCATACAGCAAATATCCATTGGCTATCTATTTTACATATGTTAGTGTACATGCTTCCATGTTACTCTCTCCATTCATCTCTCCCTTTCCTTCCGAGGAAAATGTTTTGACTGAACCAGTTCCTTTAAGATGTTTCAAGTACAGGAGAGAGGTAACACTGATGATTGATGAGAATGTAATATTGTGTAAATATTAAAAATAACTTTTGGATCAGATGTAGTGGTTCCTTCCTAAACTTAGACTTCTTTGTTAAAATACAGATTCCAGGGCTTGCCTATGGATACTCTGATTTTGAACCAGAGTGGGGTTTAAAAATGTATTTGTTTAAAAGTAGTTCTTGGACCTCAGTTTGAGAAACTTTAGGAGAAACTAGAAAACATTAAGGGGGCTTCCCAGGTGGCACCAGTGGTAAAGAATATGCTTGCTAATGCAGGAGACACAAGAGACAGTGGCTTGATCCATGGATTGGAAGTATCTTATGGAGGAGGAAATGGCAACCCATTCCAGTATTCTTGCCTGAAAAATTCCATGGGCAGAAGAGCCTGGTGGGCTACAGTCCATGGGGCTTCTAAGAGTTGAATACAACTGAGCACACACACAGAAGACATGAAGACAGGCTCTTCTCTTGACCATGCACTAAATGGCTTAACTGATTTTAAACATGTAAGGTTCTGTCTCTTTTTAGTATTGTCACAAAAGAGTTGGACATGACTTAAGTGATTAATCAACAACAGCAAATTGATATTATGGAGAAGGAAATGGCAACCCACTCTAGTAATCTTTCCAGGAAACGCCTATGGAGAGAGGATCTGGATGGGCTACAGTCCATGAGGTTGCAAAGAGTTGGACATGACTGAGCAACTAAAGAACAAATAAATATATTACAGAATATAAATGTTGTTCACATGCATTATATAATATTCCTAGAATGTTGGAAGGTAGTTATTATCATCCCCATTTTATGGAAATAAATGCAGGGTTCAGAAGGGTTATCTGTTAGCTGTGCTATCGATTAGCTCAGTGATAGATCAGTGACAAAACCAAGAAGAGAAACCATGCTACTTTTAACCCTCTACTATGGCTGAGATGGTAAAGAATCTGCCTGCAATAAGGGAGACCCAGGTTCGATCCCTGAGTCAGGAAGATCCTCTGAAGAGGGGGATGGCAATCCACTCCAGTACTCTTGCTTAGAGAATTCCACAGACTGAGGAGCCTGGTGGGCTATAGTCCATGGGGTCACAAAAAGTCGGACATGACTGATCGACTACATCATGCCTGTCAATGCACTTCGGATGCAGAAGAGAGAGTGAATTCAGACTCTGTATGCTCCCTACTAAATTCTGTGATTTAGTCAGCCAGTTTAGGCAGATACAGAGCTATTTTCAGCCCACATTTTCACTACAGCAGGATTCAATTTCAAGCAGTTATTGTTCTACTTAAATTGATGGCTGAAACACATTAAATATGAAGTTAATCTTTTTTTGGTCTAGACTATTCTGTTTCATTAATCACTGCGTCATACAGATGGGTTCCTTAATAATCAGTCTCATCGATTATCATATGGCTTTGGAAGAACAAGAGGCCGTGGGAGAGGAAAAATCAGCAGAAGTGAGTTGGCCCCAACAGTAAGAAATGGCTGAGGATGTTGTAGCGGATTTTCCACTAGAATGTACATCCATCAGATTTTATGACTGGAGAGAAGCAACAATAGCTTCCCCCACTGCCTACCTGTGTTCTGAACAAAATGTAAAATAAGGCAAACTAGTAGGATAGACGTGTTTATTGCACATTAAATGGTGGAGAGTGTGGTTTCCATCTGCCCTCATACAGGCTTCCTTGTGCTGAAGTACGGAGTCAGCCAGCCTCTCCTCTGAGCAGGGACCTTCAGCAGAAGTAGAAGGCCTTTATCTGGGGGGAAGGCTGCTCCCAAGAGAACAGGGGGTGCAAGAAGCTGAGCTGTGCATGCTGGATTCCTCTCTTCACCAAACAGATCAGTCCTACTTGGAGATGAGACAAGGTAGGGCAAGAGGCCAGGAGCTTTGGTGGTGGGGGAGATCCCACCTCCAATGAACCAAAGAAGTGGGGAATAAAGTGCCCTTCAGGCATACGCATTCCATCTAATAAGAACTACGTGGAGCTTGTAATGGAAATGAGATCTTGAGTGGAATTTGGAGGGGATTTCTGTTGGTGGTAGGGAGAGTGGACCCTTCTCTGTCTTCTTTGTCATTGTTCTCATATACAGACTTCAGTGTATGATTTCTTTTACCTGCTCTGAGCTGAGATATCCTGCTTCCCTTCCACACTGTATTTCTGACTTTAGAGCCTTCTTGGGGAAACCTACCTCCACTCTAGCTTGAGATTCTGGCCCGTTGCATCCAGCACTCTTCTCCCCACCCACCTTGCATATATTGCTTCATGATGGAGGGTGGGGAATCCTCCTTTCTTCAGCAGACAGAAATAGAAGGGCTCTGTTTTTGAGAGGTATAAGTTGAAGACTTGTCTAGTAGCATTGTTGATATTTTATTTTGGGGAATGAGAAGAACATTTCATTTGAAGGGCTAGGGAGTAAATAGCAATACACAAAACTGGCATCCTATTAAGCCTACACAGTCAAAACTCACTGAGTGACATTGGCTAGAGAGAGCTCTATGGTAACCTAGGAAATAAGAATTTAGAGTGTCAGACAACAGAGGAAAAAATCAAATTATTGTCAACTTGCTATAGGAACTCTCTTCAAGCTTATGTGTCACAGTCAGTAGGCAGACATTTAAAAAGCCATGCCTCCAAGCAAATGTATTGCTTGGTTACTCCCTTAAAAGCACTTTCATTTTTAATCTCAACTCCAAGATTTTCTATCCCTATTTTTGTTCCTTTCTCCCACCACAGAACTTTCTTCTTACCAGCACAATCACAGATCCCATGTTTAAGAATCATAGTAGAGCAGAGCTGAAAACCACCCAAATGGTTCTATTCCAACAACCTCACTTTGCAAAAGGAAACTGAGTCTGAGCGACATTCACTGATTCTCCCAAGGTTCCCACCACCACCTCCAACCCCACCATCTCATAAAGCAACAACACGCTGCTGCTGCTGCTGCTAAGTCACTTCAGTTGTGTCTGACTCTGTGCGACCCCATAGACAGCAGCCCACCAGGCTCCCCTGTCCCTGGGATTCTCCAGGCAAGAGTACTGGAGTGGGGTGCCATTGCCTTCTCCAATGCATGAAAGTGAACCGTGAAAGTGAAGTAGCTCAGTCGTGTCTGACTCTTAGCGACTCCATGGACTGCAGCACACCAGGCTCCTCTGTCCATGGGATTTTCCAGGCAAGAGTACTGGAGTGGGGTGCCATTGCCTTCTACCCAATGGTAAAACACAGCTCCCCTAATCAGCCGCTGACAACAGAAGAAGGTCACAGAGTTTTTACCTTACTGCAACTGTTTTCTGTTTGTTCCCTTCTGTCACTTTAATGTCCGAAAAGCAATCTAATTTAAAAGTAATGCATAATCCTTTATAGAAGTTTCTAGGGTTGGTATTTCTGGTGATTTTGTCCTAATAGGAACTACTTATTCTGATAATGTTGTTGCTACTATTGGTCACTACTTGCTTGACACTATGCTAAATGCTTCACAAATCTAATTTCATTTAACCTTCACAACTATATTACAAGAAACTCATGGGGGTTAAGTTCTTCAGGAGATACAATGTCAGATCTCATCAAATTCATTTCCAGCCTCTACCTTAGTACCCCAGTGAGGACAATACAAAGATCATTGTTACCTTTAAAGCACAGACCCTGGCTAATCATAACTGAATCCATTAGACACTGTCAGCGTGCTGCTTACCCTGTGGGTGCCAAGTGACATTTCTAATGAGTCATTCATGGGCATGAGGGAGAGGGAGGATTCTGTTGCTAAATACAGCCATCACAAAAGTTGTCTTGAATGCAGCAGGCCCAGGCTAAAGTGAACTACTAACTAGGTCTGTGACCCTGGGAAAGATACTTACTGAGGGAGGGAGGCTGTGAGTTTTTGTTGAGGCCAGGACATAGGCTCTTACTTTCTGGACCAGTATGTTGGAGATTTTGTGGGGTGGATCCACAGGCAAACCTTCAAATATCACCTCATTCTATTGAGTTAACCGTATATAGTGCTCATCACTCAAATTCCACAAAGCGCCTTGTATCAGGTGCTTTAGAAACCCATTTTTAATCTTTAGGACAACTGCATTATGGTCATTTTAGATATAAAAATATGGAGGCTTAAAGAAGGCCTAATGCCAGTGTTTACCTTGTCAGCCATAGTAAACGATGGAGCTGAGTTTTGCCCCTGGTGTGACTGACTCCCAGGTGTGGCCTTTACACCAGGCCACAGAACCAATACCACCTTTACTTCTGTTTAGCTCTGCCCCTTCCCACCCTGCCCACGAACTGCTCTGTCAGTATAGTTTGTTTGGAATCTCTAAGATACACCTTATATTTTAAAAGAAAAAAAATTTTTTTTTAGGAATTCTAGGACTGCTGGTGAAATTTATTTCCTAACATTTCCCACTTGACTGATCTGTGACTGACATTTCTAGTCATACCAGTTATTTGAGTACTTCATTGCAAGAACACTTATCAGCAATCGCTATCTGTAAAATGTATCAAGTGAGTGTTATTGCCGTGACAGCTCATGAGTTCCAAACCGCTTTTCCAAACCGAGGGTTTGACAGAGCCAAGATGGATGTTACCAGTTCAAATTGCTTTTCACCAGTAATTTCTGCAGTAATGAATATTTTAACTTGGATGCATCTAATGGGTACAAATAAGGATGGATAAAGCAAATACAGTGCAGATAGAGCAGTTTATATTTTTATGGAAACTGATTTTATTTTAATCATTCTAGTGTTTATGTATGTATGCCTACTATGTACTGAAAAATGTGCTAGATGTAATATAAACAATTACTGTTGTTCTATTATTGACATATTCTAGATAGAGTGGAAACACACAAACACTAACACAAACTGTATGTGTTTGTCATTTAGCAAAACTTTCAAGGCACATATATGCATGTAATATCATTCAATTCTCACAACAGCCCTACAAAGAAGGTATAACCTTCCCTAAGTTATAATGAAAACAGAGATTTAGAGAGGTTAGGAAATATAGCCAAAATGTGAGAGAGCCAGGACTTGACTCCAACCTGTCTGACTACAGGTCTATGCACGTTCCACTATTCTACTTTGCCAAAAACGAATATGACCTTGCAGTGGGTGGTATAGAATTAAGTACAATTGATGTTCAGAAAGGGGAGAAATCCCTGTACACCAGAATAGTTGGTCTTGGGCCACAGTGAAACAGCTGAAAAGGGAGAAGAAAGGTGACTTCCAAGGAGAGGATGTGAGAAGAATGTTGACTAGCAATAAGAATAAGGTCTGTTCAGGACAGTAGATAAACTGTAGTAAAAGAATAGAGAACTGTTGAACAGGGGTCAAAGATGATGATAAAGGGGCATGTGGGGCCAGACCATAGTGAGTCATAGGTGCCCGTGTATCCAGCACGGATGGTCACCATCCCTGGGAGCTCCTTGTGGGCTCATTTAGTGCCTTCTCTCTCCCTCTCCTTGCTTCCCCTCAGTGCATATTTTTATTTGAAAGGTCACTTGAAATTTTCAGTAATTAGGCATTACTGAGACTACCTTCAAACATGCATATTATAAAATAATGATAAAATGTATTTGAGAACAGAGATTCAAGAGCAGGGAAAATATAAATAGGAATGAGAGGCAGCAGAAGTAAGCACAAGTGCAGATGCCACTGGCATCGCTCCTCCCGGTAAATGGCTTCCTTTGGCACCTCTTCATGCCAGAGTGCTGAACTTTGGCAGCAAGTTGCAAAGAATAATAGCATCTCCCAGTAAACAGCCTCCTTGGAACCTGCTTAGGTAGCTTCAGAGTGAGTTACATGGCCTGGCACTTCTCTTTGGATACCTGTTCTCAACACTGCCGTTCAAGTGACATCCAAGCAAGTTCTGAGACACTTTCTCATGGGAGCAACATCTGGCATCCCAGAAAACAAATTTCTTGGTGAGTGTCACTTCTGTGGCACCTCCCTATAATGGTTTATTTTGGAACCCCAGATGATGATGTCCCAGTGAATCCTGCCAGTGCAGTCTCTCTGTCCTGTTACACCATGCAGTAGGGCCCAGTTGCCCGCTTGAAAACAGGTCTTAGAGACCAGCCCTCGAGTAGGAGGTGTCTTCCAGATTTCTTCCTTCCTGGGTCCTCTGCCTTGGTCCTAGGAATAGTGGCTTCTCTGTATATCTGCTATTTTTATATTCTTGATAGTCTTCTATATCCTTTAGTACCTGGGCTTCCCTGGTGGCTCAGAGGTTAAAGTGTCTGCCTGGAATGCAGGAGACCTGGGTTCGATCCCTGGGTTGGGAAGATTCCCCTGGAGAAGGAAATGGCAACACTCCAGATCCCCTATTATTCCAATACCTTATTATAGTTAAGATTTTTTTTTTGTTTCTTCGTTCACATCACTAAAACAAGTGCTGAAACGCATAAGAAAAACAACAGTCCCTTGCTTCAACCATCTTTTACCACTCACTGCACTCCTCAGATGTAATACTTTAAAACAGTTGTATACTTATCTCCACATTTCTATGTAAGTTGTTTACGCTGTTATTTCTAGATTTGTCAATTTTTGATGTTATTCATTCTTACAGTTCTTCAGTAATTCCAATAGTTTTGTGGCTGTATAAATATTATTTACCATTTAGCCAAGTAATGATGATATTCCCTTTCTTGTATAATTAAAAAAACAGTTTTAGAACTAATAATTGCCTTGGCTATTGCATTTTTAGAGTTCAGAACACCTCTTCTATTTTAAAAATGCTTGACAGATCTGCCAAATATTTATTGTAATGTTTTCCATGTGTACAGATGGATGTGTGAATCTTTTAAAATCCACTTCCCTGTAGAATCAGTACAGATTTGACATAGAGAAACCATTCAGAGATGTCTAACTATGCTTTTTGGCTCCTAGTTCTGATGCTGATCCTTCACAGGGGTGTGACCATAGATATATTTCTTAAGCATGTTAGGCTTAGTTTTCCCACAATAAAAGAGAGAATACAGTTGTACATCTATGAAATATATTCTAACTCTTGGGTTCATGGATCCCTAACTAGTCTATCCAGTGATAACCCTTGCTCTAGGACTAACTATAATTCTCAGTATTAGTATTAGTACTTACTTAGTATTAAGTAAGTACAACCCAGCCTCTCAGCAACTTTGTAAAGCCACTATATATTGGGCCCTTTTAATCCAGGTAGAAAAAGTGATATTCTTTGTCTCTGCTCTTAACATAACTCACTGATGAAAGCTAACCATTGCTGGCATTTTTATGGGCTATGTATAAACATAATTCTGCCTATATAGTTTAATTCTATTTCTTAAACTTGCATTAAGCAACTGATTGTTGAAAACATACTAGGTGAAATGGTTGTTCATTTTCTTCATGGAGGATAGTGGAGTAAGAGTATATATAAAAAATATATAGGTAACTAAGAATCTTTGAAAATATTCTTACCCCACCTGTTTGTTGGAGAAGGAAATGGCAACCCACTGCAGTATTCTTGTCTGGAAAATCCCATGGACAGAAGAGCCTAGGCGGTGGGCTACAGTTCATGGGGTCGTGAAAAGTTGGACACGACTGAGCGACTGAACACCTGTTTGTATATTTAACAAATACTTTTCAGTGCCTATGTCTCAGGCAGCTTTCTAGGTTCTAGGGTGGGGGGAAGCAAAAATACACAATGATGGAGCTTACCATTATTGGCAGAGGTAAATAACATCAAATAATCTTGGGAAAGAGCTGATTTTCAGCAATGAAAAGTGATACAAGTTGGTGTGTGAATTGGACACAATGAAAAATCATACAAGTTGGGTATGAATTTGAAAGAAAGGATTTCACTTAAGGAGGTAAAAAAAGGCTTGTCTGAGAAAATGTTCCTTGAGCTGAGAGAAGTCGAGTAGGAATTAATGAGGCAACAGGGGAGGGAACAGTCCTCCATGCAGAGAAAACAGTGTTAAGTCTCAATGGTGGGAGACAGCCCACCAATATGAGGGACCCAAAAGCCTGTATGACTGGGGAGCAGGGGTGATGTAAGATGCGGTGGAGAGGGGGCGTTTGAGCCTCTTGAGTGTTGTGTTTATTCCAAGGGAATGGGAAACTATTGAAAGACTAAGTTGCAGGGTGAACTCTGACAAGTGTTACTGAGATTCACAACTTGAAGAAGATCTTTCAGGCATCCTTGGAGAGAATAAACTCCAAGGGGTCAGGGTAAATTCAAGTAGGCCAGTTAGAAGGCTATTAATATAGAATTAAATATTTTGCTTCCGTTTTAACTAGAGACCATTGGATCTTTAAATGAAGTAATTACTTCCCAAACTGAACTTGTGTTGCAAACCTCTGTCCTTTTCATCTCCCAAATATTTGTCCTTCTTTATTGACTGGGTGTACCAACAGCTCCTGGCCTGCCTTTCTGCAAACAACTAAACATCGTGATGCAGGATAGTAATTGCAATGTAAGACCCAAATCCTTCCCTCTAGTCATAAATGAGACATGAATTTCTAACAGCCAAGCAATTGCAAAAAGTGTACTGAGGCACAGTTGAACCAGGATTGTATATCTCCTTGATGAATAAATTGGCTTACCACATAGGCAAGCTGATGGTTAGCCTTGAAGCTGATTATTAAAACAACAGAAAATCGCAAATCTGCTTAGCCAGAGAATTTGGTCGTGCTGTGTAGACTTGGTATTAAACCCTATTTCCAACAATCTTTATAAAAAGTAAACAAAGAAAGTTTGAAAATCACGCTGTAGGATGTAGCAGGTACTTTTCAAATTTGTTCTGATGATACTGATGTCACTATCTTAAAAACTTTAATTTTGTTGCTTAAACTTAATTTATCCTGAGTTGCTTTTGCCTCAGCTGGAAGAATTGAGATTGGCCTCTTCCCCCTAAAATGTTCAGTGATGTATATAGTGGCAGGGAGAATGATCAATTCACCAGTTAAGCAAAAAACAGATTAAGATCACTGTAGAGACCTCCTTTAAAATCTAACTTGCATTGGTATGCAGGCCTTAAACAGAACTAGTGCCTGAGGCATGCTTGCTGTAGGTAAACAAGGATTTTCACAGTAGTGAGAATATGAAAATAACTTTCTTTCTGCAATGCTTTATTCTAATTGGAAGACTTAAACAGAAAGAAAATATTTTGTGTTTAGTGAATATACAGTTTCAGTACAAGCATGGATTCTCATATGAAAAATCCTGAGATCTAATTCACAAAAATAATTTAGTCATTTTCCTGAAGATGCCCATCTCAGATGTTTACTAGTAAAGAGATTTACCAAACAGTGCTCTCTTTAACAAGTTAAGAATCAAAACCACAGGTGTTATCAATTTTAAGTTTCAGGTATTGTGGGACTTGGGGAAATTGTAATTTGGGAAAGTGCTATGTAGAAAAAGTTAAACATATTTTCTCTCCTGCTGTTCAACCACAGCAAGAAGTTCCCGATGGTTCTGTATTACTTATTCAATCTAAAATTCTTAACATGATGTCAGAGATACTTCTTAAGCTCTTAGAGCTTCCCTGGTGGTTCAAACAGTAGAAAGAATTTGCCTGCAAAGTGGGAGACTTGGGTTTGATCCCTGGGTCAGGAAGATGCCCGGGTCAGGAAGATCCCCTGGGGAAGGGAATGACAACCCACTCCAGTATTCTTGCCTGGAGAATTCCATGGACAGAGGAGCCTGGTTGGGCTCCTGGTGGGCAATCCATGGGATTGCGAAGAGTCAGACACAACTTAATAACTAACACTTTCACTTTCACTCTGAAGCTCTTAGTACACTAAATCATAATCTTTTGTTCAATGTATTCATTAAGTTATCATTATATATTAATTTTTTGTTGTTTCTATAACAACTTACTACAGACAATGGCTTAAAACAGCATAAATATATTATATTACTGTGTAGATAATTTAGCCGTATAGATGGGCTACATCTTTTACCAGAGGCTCTTCCACAGGAGAATTCTCTGCCAGGCTTATTCAGGTCATTGGCACAATTCAGTTCTTTGCAGTTATCAGACCAGGGATCCCATTTCCTTGCCAGCTATCAGTTCAGTTCTGTCCAGTCGCTCAGTCGTGTTCGACTCTTTGTGACCCCATGGATCACAGCACAGCAGGCCTCCCTGTCCATCACCAACTCCAGGAATTCACCCAAACCCATGTCCATTGAGTCGGCGATGCCATCCAGCCATCCCATCCCCTCTCCTCCTGCCCCCAATCCCTCCCAGCATCAGGGTCTTTCCCAGTGAGTCAACTATTCACATGAGGTGGCCAGTGTATTGGAGTTTCATCCTCAGCATCAGTCCTTCCAATGAACACCTAGGACTGATCTCCTTAAGGATGGACCATCCTCAGCATCAGTCCTTCCAATGAACACCTAGGACTGATCTCCTTAAGGATGGACTGGTTGGATCTCTTTGCAGTCCAAGGGACTTGTGAGAGTCTTCTCCAGCACCACAGTTCAAAAGCATCAGTTCTTCAGTGCTCAGCTTTCTTCACAGTCCAACTTTCACATCCATACATGACCACAGGAAAAACCATAGCCTTGACTAGACGGACCTTTGTTGGCAAAGTAATGTCTCTGTTTTTCAATATGCTATCTAGTTGGTCATAACTTTCCTTCCAAGGAGTAAGCATCTTTTAATTTCCTGGCTGCAATCACCATCTGCAGTGATTTTGGAGCCCCCCAAAATAAAGTCTAACACTGTTTCCACTTTTTCCCCATCTATTTCCCATGAAGTGATGGGACCAGAGGCCATGATCTTCGTTTTCTGAATGTTGAGCTTTAAGCCAACTTTTTCACTCTCCACTTTCACTTTCATCAAGAGGCTTTTTAGTTCCTCTTCACTTTCTGCCATAAGGGTGGTGTCATCTGCATATCTGAGGTTCTTGATATTTCTCCTGGCAATCCTGATTCCAGCTTGTGCTTCTTCCATTCCAGCGTTTCTCATGAGGTACTCTGCATATAAGTTAAATAAGCAGAGTGACAATATACAGCCTTGACGTACTCCTTTTCCTATTTGGAACCAGTTTGTTGTTCCATGTCCAGTTCTAACTGTTGCTTCCTGACCTGCATATAGGCTTCTCAAGAGGCAGGTCAGGTGGTCTTGTATTCCCATCTCTTTCAGAATTTTCCACAGTTTATTGTGATCCACACAGTCAAAGGTTTTGGCATAGTTAATAAAGCAGAAATATGTTTTTCTGGAACTCTCTTGCTTTTTCGATGATCCAGTGGATGTTGGCAATTTGGTCTCTGGTTCCTCTGCCAGCTATCAGTTCAGTTCAGTCACTCAGTCGTGTCCAACTCTTTGTGACCCCATGAATCGCAGCACGCCAGGCCTCCCTGTCCATCACCAACTCCAGGAGTTCACTCAGACTCACGTCCATCGAGTCAGTGATGCCATCCGGCCATCTCATCCTCTGTCTCCCCCTTCTCCTCCTGCCCCCAATCCCTCCCAGCATCAGAGTCTCTTCCAATGAGTCATCTCTTCGCATGAGGTGGCCAGAGTACTGGAGTTTCAGCTTTAGCATCATTCCTTCCAAAGAGATCCCAGGGCTGATCACCTTCAGAATGGACTGGTTGGATCTCCTTGCAGTCCAAGGGACTCTCAAGAGTCTTCTCCAACACCACAGTTTAAAAGCATCAAATCTTCGGCACTCAGCCTTCTTCACAGTTCAACTCTCACATCCATACAAGGTTGTGCTTGCTTTCATGGCAAATATAGCATTTGCTCCCAGTCCTTTCATCCCTGCTTGCTTCCACTATGGACTTTAATGCAGGTGCTTCCTTCCTCGGCCATAGGGAAAAGTGACGCATTTCTGGTCAGTGGTTTTAAGTAGGCATCTGCTAGGGAAGATTCTGGGAAAGATTTTGTTTTTTCTCTGATGAAAGGGACAGGTAGTTAGCAATCCAAAATACAAAAGGCAGAAGACCAGAACCTGACTCTTTTGTGGCATTGTGGATCAATTAAACCAACACTAGTGACCTGCCATATCTAACCTTTGCATATAAGAAAATAAATCTGCTCCATTTCTGTCGCTCAAAGCCAAAAGCATCTTTCTAACACACACACACACACACACACATCTTAGATACAGCATCTCATAATCTTCTCATATACAGATGTTTATCTCAAAGTGTACATCTCATAATCTCTCTCTCTATTTAAATGTATAGCCGACCCTTGGTATCCACAGGATATTGCTTCCAAGACTGTCTCAGATGCTAAGACTCATTGGTTCTTAAGTCCACAATTCCCTTAAATAAAATGATATAGTATTTGCATATATCCTGCAAACATCTTCCCCATATAAATCATCTATAGATTACTGTTTATGTCTAATACAGTGTAAATGCTGTTTCTTGTTCAGTCCCTCAGTGTGTCTGCCTCTTTGCAATCCCATGGACTGCAGCACGCCAGGCTTCCCTGTCCTTTATCATCTCCCAGACCTTGCTCAAACCCATGTCCATTGAGTCTGTGATGCCATCCAACCATCCCATCCTCTGTCATTCCCTTCTCTTCCTGCCTTCAATCTTTCCCAGCATCAGGGTCTTTTCCAGTGAGTCAGTTCTTCACATTAGGTGGCCAAAATATTGGAGTTTCAGCTTCAGCATCAGTCCTTCCAATGAATAATCAGCACTGATTTCCTGTAGGATTGACTGGTTTGATTTCCTTGCAGTCCAAGGGACTCTCAAGAGTCTTCTCCAACACCACAGTTCAAAAGCATCAATTCTTCGGCACTCAGCCTTCTTTGCGATACAACTCTCACATTCATACATGACTACTGAAAAAAAACATAGCTTTGACTATACAGACATTTGTTGGCAAAGTAACATCTCTGCTTTTTAATATGCTGTCTAGGTTTGTCATTGCTTTTCTTCCAAGGAGCAAATGTCTTTTAATTTCATGGCTGCAATCACCATCTGCAGTGATTTTAGAGCCCAAGAAAATAAAGTAAATAGTTGTAAATACAATGGAAATGCTATGAATATAGTTGTTGGTGCTTGTAAATTCAAGTTTTGCTTTTTGAAACTTTCTGGAGTTTTCTTTTTTTTTCCAAACTTTTTTTGAGCAGCAGTTGGTTGAATTTGCAGATGTGAAATGTGTGGATATGGAGGGCATACTTCATATATGTAGTATATACATGAACACACATACAAACTTTCTGCACATGCTTACACTGGTTATCAACTTAGCTCAAATAAAATATAACTTAAATATGTGGAGGAAAAGGACTTGAAATGTAGTGTAACTAGTTTAGTGGAAAAAGAATCTATCAAAACTCTATAACCCCTGAAGAAAATCTTTGGAAGGGAATTTTAGAGGAGAGAATAGTATTCAATTATTTCTTTTCTAATATTAAAAGTCAAGAAACCTC
Organism: Budorcas taxicolor; assembly: GCF_023091745.1. NCBI lineage: Eukaryota > Metazoa > Chordata > Mammalia > Artiodactyla > Bovidae > Budorcas > Budorcas taxicolor. Next base: position 154,826,323 of record NC_068910.1, read on the forward strand.
CCCCCCCGGCCCCGCCTTTTTTAACAAGGCCTTCTTCCTTATTCTCTAGAACTAAAACTGAAAGTAGGAAAGCAGCTATCTATTTATCTTTGATCAAAAAGCCAAGACAATTTATTCAGTAACTTTCTTCCTTTCTGCACTGCTTTAATTTTCTTGAAGAAATCAATCCACTTGGGAAATTCTAGTTTAATCTTTAAAAACATCTTTTGGAAACTTAGGCTAGCTAGATTTAAAGAAAGGCCAAATGCATGGATAATTATAATTTTTTGTTTTACTTTTACTGATCAAAGTATCTAGAGATCAAAGCTTGAATCTGATATTTATTAAGTTAATTTCAATAATAATAAAAATCTAAGGCTGACATACAGTTATCTGTACAATTTTGTAACTTTTTTTTTCAGATAGAATGAAAGGATGTAATAATTTAACAATGCAATTCATCTCTTCTGAAGTTTAAGCCTACTGTCTACAAACAGGATGAAACCTACATAGACTATCATCAGTCATGTTATAGTACCATCTGTGGTGTGATCTCAGTCATGCCTGACTCTTTGTGACCACATGAACTGTAGTCTTCCAGACTCTTCTGTCCATGGAATTTTCTAGGCAAGAATGCTGAGGAGGGGTACCATTTCTTATAACAGGAGATGGATCTTCCCGACTCAGAAATCAAACCTTCATCTCTTGTGTCCCCTGCACTGGCAGGTGGGTTCTTTACCACTGTGCCATCTAGGAAGCCCTATGCTATCACCAGCATCTGGCAAAGAAGATTGTAGAAATCTTCAGGCACAATTCATAGAAATAATCATGTTATTATTTTATAATGATAACCATGTTGTTATTAGGTAGGAGCATTGAGTCAGCCTCTGTACAGCAAGCATTTCACTCAGTTGTGTCTGACTCTTTGCTACTCCATGGACTGTAGCCTGCCAGCCTCCTCTGTCCATGGGAATTTTCCAGGCAAGAATACTGGAGTGGGTTGCCATGCGTTCGTTCCTCCAGGGGATCTTCCAAACCCAGGGATCGAATCTGTCTTTCTTGTATTGTAGGTGGATTCTGTATAGTCTGAGCCACCAAGGAAGCCCCTTTAATATCCAATATATTGCAAAAAACATTGTAAGTTTTGGTCAGAGTGGATCACCATGAAACAGAGGATGTTTATGCTTCCGGTCCTCTCTTTTGATCTGGATGCTTTCAAGGTGCTATACTTGATCTTATGCAAGTAATTTTGTGTTCTTTACACAGATCTTCCTGGGATTCCCTAAACTGTACAAACTTCAGGTCTGTTAAGACTGAGTCTACCTCAGATAAATACATTATTTGCATTCAGGGAATAAGTAAATAGTTTGAAACTGCCTTGTTGTTGTTTAGTCAGTAAATCATGTCTGACTCTTTGCAACTTCGTGGACTGCAGCATGCCAGGCTTCCCTGTCCTTTACTATCTCACAGAGTTTGCTCAAACTCATGTGCATTGATTAGTTGATACTGTCCAACCATCTCGTTCTCTGTCACCTGCTTCTCCTCCTGCCCTCAATCTTTCCCAGCATCATAGTCTTTTCCAGTGAGTCAGCTGTTCTCATCAGATGACCAAAATATTTGAGCTTCAGCTTCAGCATCAGTCCATCTAATGAATATTCAGGTTTGATCTCCTTTAAGATTGATTGACTTGATCTCCTTTGGTCCAAGTGACTGTGGAGAGTTTTCCTCAGCACCACGATTCAAAAATGACAACTTTTCAGCACTCAGCCCTCTTTATGGTCTAACTTTCACATCTGTACTTGACTACTGAAAAAACCATAGCTTTGACTATATGAACCTGTGTCTCTACTTTTAATATGCTGTCTAGACTGGTCATAGCTTTCTTTTCAAGGAGAAGTATCTTTTAATTTCATGGCTGTAGTCACCATCACCAGTAATTTTGGAGTCCAAGACAATAAAACATGTCACTGCTTCCACTTTTCCCTCTTCTATTTGTCATGAAATAATGTGACCAGATGCCATGATCATAGTTTTTTGAATGTTGAGTGTTAAGCCAGCCTTTTCAGTCTCTTCTTTCACCCTCATCAAGAGGCTCTTTAGTTCCTCTTCATTTTCTGCCATTAGGGTGGTATCATCTGCATAACTGAGGTTGTTAATATTTCTGTCAGGAATCTTGATTCCAGCTTGAGCTTTATTTATCCAGCCTGGCATTTCATATGATGTACTCTGCATATAATTTAAATAAGCAAGGTGACAATACACAGACTTGATGTATTCATTTCCCAATTTTGAACCAGTTGGTTATTCCATGTCTGGTTCTAACTGTTGCTTCTTAGCCCAAATACAGGTTTCTCAGGAGGCAAGTAAGGTGGTCTGGTATTCCCATCTCTTTAATAATTTTCCACAGTCTGTTGTGATCCGCACAATCAAAGGCTTTAGTATAGTCAATGAAGCAGAAGTAGATGTTTTTTGGAATTCTCTTTCTTTATCAATGACCCAATGAATGTTGGCAATTTGTTCTCTGATTCCTCTGCCATTTCTAAACCCAGCTTGTGCACTTGGAAATTCTCAATTCACATACTGTTGAAGCCTAGCTTGAAGGATTTTGAGCATTACCTTGTTAGTAGGTGAAATGAGCACAGTTGTATGGTAGTTTGAACATTCTTTGGCGTTGACCTTCTTTGGGATTGGAATGAAAACTGACCTTTTCCATTCCTGTAGCCACTGCTGAGTTTTCCAAATTTACTGACATATTGATTGCAATGGCACCCCACTCCAGTACTCTTGCCTGGAAAATTCTATGAACGAAGGAGCCTGGTAGGCTGCAGTCCATGGGGTCGCTAAGAGTCGGATATGACTGAGCGACTTCCCTTTGACTTTTCACTTTCATGCATTGGAGAAGGAAATGGCAACCCATTCCAGTGTTCTTGCCTGGAGAATCCCAGAGATGGGGGAGCCTGGTGGGCTGCCGTCTATGGGTCGCACAGAGTCGGACATGACTGAAGTGACTTAGCAGCTTAGCAGCGTTGATTGCAACTCTAACAGCATCATCTCTTAGGATTTTAATTAGCTCAACTGGAATTCCATTACCTCCATTAGCTTTGTTTGTAATAATGTTTCCTAAGGCCCACCCGACTTCACACTTGAGGATATCTGGCTCTAGGTGAGTGATGACACTGTCATGGTTATCTGGATCATTAAGACTTTTAAAATATAGTTCTTCTGTATGTTCTTGCTACCTCTTCTTCATCTCTTCTGATTCTGTTAAGTCCTTATCATTTCTGTCCCTTATCTTGCCCATTCTTACACGAAATGTTCCCTTGATATCTTGTTTTCTTGAAGAAGTCTCTAGTCTTTCTTGTTGTATTGTTTTCCTCTATTTTTTGCATTGTTCCCTTAAGAAGGTTATCTTATTTCTCCCTGCTATTCTCTGGAACTCTATATTCCACTGTGTATATCTTTCCTTTTTTCCCTTGCCTTTCAGGTCTCTTCTTTTCTCAGCTATTTATAATGCCTTCTCAGGAAACCACTTTGCCTTCTTGCATTTTGTTTTCCTTTGGGATGGTTTTGGTCACGACCTTCTATACAATGTTATGAATCTGTCTGTAGTTCTTCAGCCACTCTGTCTGCCAGATCTAATCCTTTGAGTCTATTAGTCATTTCTACTGTATAATCATAAGGAATTTGATTTAGGTCATACCTGAATGGCCTAGTGGTTTTCCCTACTTTCTTCAATTTAAGCCTCAATTTTGCAATAAGGATCTCATGATCTTGAGTCACAGTAAGCTCTAGGTTTTATTTTTGCTGACTATATAGAACTGTTTCATCTTTTCCATCCTGAGCTACAAAGAATATAATCAATCTGATTTCAATATTGACCATTTGGTGATGTTAATATGTAGAGTTGTCTCTTGTGTTGTTGGAAGAGAATGTTTGCTATGACCAATGTATTCTTTTGACAAAACTCTATTGGCCTTTTCCCTGCTTCATTTTGTAATCCAAAGCCAATCTTCCTGTTACTTCAAGTATCTTTTGACTTCCTACTTTTGCATTCCAATCCCCTGTAATGAAAAGGATATCTTTTTTGTTGTTAGTTTTAGAAGGTCTTAGATGTCTTCATAGATCCAGTCAACTTGAGCTTCTTTGCCCTTAGTGGTTGGGATATGGACTTGGATTACTGTGAGGTGGAATGATTTGCCTTGGGAACAAACCAAACTCATTCTATGTTTTTTGAAATTGCATTCAAGTACCGCATTTCAGACTCTTTGTTGAGTATGAGGGTTATTCCATTTCTTCTAAGGGATTCTTACGCACAGTAGTATATATAATAGTCATCTGAATTAAGTTCACCCATTCTCATCCATTTTAGTTAACTGATTCCTAAAATATTGAAGTTCATTCTTGCCATCTCCTACTTGCCCACATCCAATTTACCTTGATTCTTGAACCTATCATTCCAGGTTCCTATGCAGTATTGTTCTTTACACTGTCAGATTTTATGTTCACCACCAGGCACATCCACAACCAAGCGTCATTTGTGGTTTGGCCCAGCCACTTCATTCTTTCTGGAGTTATTTCTCCACTCTTCCCCAGTAGCATACTGGGCATTTTCTGACCTGAGGGGCTCATCTTCTAGTGTCACATCTTTTTGCCTTTTCATACTGTTCGTGGGATTCTCTCGACAAGAATATGGAGTGGCTTGCCATTCCCTCCTCCAGTGGACCAGATTTTGTCAGAACTCTCCTTTATGACCCATCCATCTTGGGACATCTGCTCATAGCTTTATTGAGTAACTTAGGTCCCTTTGCAATGGCAAGGCTGTGATCCATGAAAATTGATCTTGCAATTTGGAAAAATTCAGGCCAGTAAATAAATTTGTCACAATCTCATCTAGTAATTATCAAATGTTTTGTGATCTCCTGTTAATCAGAGTAGACATTGCTCCTTGGAAGATAAGTTATGACCAACCTAGACAGCTTATTAAAAAGCAGAGTCATTACTTTGCTAACAAAGTTCTGTCTAGTCAAAGCTATGGTTTTTCCAGTAGTCATGTGAGATGTGAGTGTTGGACTATAAAGAAAAATGAGTGCCAAAGAATTGATGCTTTTGAACTGTGATGTTGGAGAAGACTCTTGAGAGTCCCTTGGACAGCAAGGAGATCAAACTCATTAATCCTAAAGGGAATTGGTCCTGAATGTTCATTGGAAGGACTGATCCTGAAGCTAAAACTCCAATACTTTGTCTACCTGATGCAAAGAACTGACTCATTTGAAAAGACCTTGATGGTGGGAAAGGTTGAGGATGGGAGGAGAAGGGGAAGACAGAGGATGAGATGGTTGGATGGCATCACTGACTCAACGGACATGAGTTTGTGTAAACTCCGGGAGTTGGTGATGGACAGGGAGGACTGATGCGCTACAGTCCATTGGGTTGCAAAGAGTCAGACATAACTGAGTGACTAAAGTGAACTGAACTGATATTAAGCTGAAAATGATATTTTCAGTTTTAGTTTTAATCAGGCTTGACAACATTTTGTGTATCCAACATGAGATGTAAATTGCCATCTTTCATTTTTATACAAAAATGACACTGGTGCTAGATTCTGATATTATTCTTACTTCTCCATATTTATCTAAATCCTTTGATCTTTCAAGTTGAGAGGTAACCAACATATTTTAGTAGATTTTATGTCATAAATAATTCCTCCCCTTGTTGTGCTTAGAAAAATGAATTCTTTTGCAGCTTTTAAACATAACATAGAGATTGAAACTTTAAAAGTATAATTAAAGAAAGCAAATGAAGGAAGTAAGACCACACTGCTTGTTACACACATGGGCCTGGGATCTGCTAACAGTGAGTCAATAAACAGCTCCAAACTACCCTATAAAATAAATAAAAGTACGGTGAAAAAAAACAAAGCTATGCCAAATTGTTGGCCTGATTCTAAATAATACAAACTAAGTCTCAACTTTGGAAATTAAAGGTCTTCATCTACTATCACCTATAGTTAAGGAGCCAGATAATAATAATACAGGTTTGCCACACTACTGAAAAGTAATCACTACTGTATTGGACTTACCAAGACCACCTCTAACAATTGAATATCAGTTGTGGCTTAAATCCAAATGATTATAGTAGGAATCTTGGTAAATATTTGAGTATAAAATTAAGGTCTTAAAATTTCAGGAAGAGAAGCATGTTTGGATTCTTGGATTTAGGCACAAACATTTAATTACACGCTTATGTATTATAATGAAATAGTAGATTTTTGTGAAGAAAATGTGAACCGACTATTCAACATTAATGTCAGTGGGAACTTTTCCTCCCAAAGAACAGATGAAATAGCACTACTGAAATTGCCTTGAATTTCTTAGGCATTTTCTCTGAGTCTACACAAATCCAGTTAAGAGTAATTAGAGCTATTTAATTAATTTTCAGATGACTTTACCTGTACTTTTTCTATATCATTTATGAACAGTTTGTTAGGTATTTGAGTATCAGAGATTTCTCTCTCACTACATTTTAAGATCTTCCAGATAGGGCTCAAGTCTAGATGCTCTTTTTTGTCCTTCATTGCACCTTTAATTTGGAGAAGGCAATGGCACCCCACTCCAATACTCTTGCCTGGAAAATCCCGTGGACGGAGGAGCCTGGTAGGCTGCAGTCCATGGGGTCACTAAGAGTCAGACACGACTGAGCGTCTTCACTTTCACCTTTCACTTTCATGCACTGGAGAAGGAAATGGCAACCCACTCCAGTGTTCTTGTCTGGAGAATCCCAGGGACAGGGGAGCCTGGTGGGCTGCCATCTATGGGGTAGCACAGAGTCGGACACTACTGAAGTGACTTAGCAGCAGCAGCACCTTTAATTGTTGGCATACAATGGATTGCTATTAAATAAATTAACCTTCTGTGCATATGGGATCTTCTAAGAACAGGGATCAGACCCATGTCTCCTGCATTTAGTGGGGGTAAAATTCAAGAGAGCTTCATTGGTGTGTAGAAAGCATGGGGCTGGATTCTTTCAGCAGGTAAGACAGTCACTGATGTACAAGATAGGTACTTTAGGAATGAATGTTAAAATTTCTTGGTCACTAAATGATACTTAGGACCAAAGCATAAGAAGCTTAAAGGCATTAAAAGCAAAGTGCACATATCTGTCTGTTAAATGAAACACAGTAAACTGAGAGAAGAAGCATTCATTTACCTTTATTGGTTCATTCATTCAATGTAAATTTGTGAAGCACCTACTGTGTGCAAATGCCCTGATGGCCACCAGGATCAGTAAACTGAATGACACGTGCTTAGGGCTCCTAAGGAGACCACAACATTGGGTCAGATTTATATGCAATATAATCAGTTAAAAAAAAGAAACTGGACAGTTCCACCTAGTTGTTTGCTTACATTATTATAAAAATAAATTCATGCATAGTGTGATAGACTTCTAACTGAATTGACTAGCTTGTGCAGATTGTTAGTCTCTATGCTGATATAGACAAAATTGCTCCCCTAAGGCTGAGACTGACCAAATTGTAATGAAGTGATATTGGGCCACTTGGCTGCTTGTTTCTAGCTCCCAGAAATAACCATAAAAAATACAGGGGCACTTAGCCACTCTTAATATTTTTCATACAGTTAGACTTGGTGTTTTAGGTACAAACTAATCAAGACAATCAATTAGTAAGGCCTTAGGTGAACTACGACTTCCCTGGTGACTCAGACAATAAAGAATCTGCCTGCAGTTCAGGAGACCTGGGTTCAATCCCTGGGGTGGAAAGACCCAGTGGAGAAGGGAATGGCTACCCACTCCAGTATTCTAGCCTGGAGACTTTCATGGACAGAAGAGCCAGGTGGGTCCTGCTGCAGTCCATGAGGTTGCAAAGAGTCAGAAATGATTGAGTGACTAACACACACAAGGTGAATGAAAATAAACCTGATCAAGCTAATTTCATGGTCATATTTGCTCCTGTCCTATGTGCCTCTTCCTACAACTGAGTGTTTTGCATTTTGAGAGTTTTATTCCATTCTCAGCTAGTTTTTGACATATTGAAAGAAGAAATAAAGAAGTTGGATTCTATTCTTTAATTTTTAATAAAAAATTTAATTAATATTTAGTAACTATGCAGATGACACCACCCTTACGGCAGAAAGTGAAGAGGAACTAAAAAGCCTCTTGATGAAAGTGAAAGTGGAGAGTGAAAAAGTTGGCTTAAAGCTCAACATTCAGAAAACTAAGATCAAAAAAAAAAAAAAAAAAACGAACATCATGGCATCTGGTCCCATCACTTCATGGGAAATAGATGGGGAAACAGTGGAAAAAGTGTCAGGCTTTATTTTGGGGGGGCTCCAAAATCACTGCAGATGGTGATTGTAGCCATGAAATTAAAAGCTGCTTACTCCTTGGAAGAAAAGTTATGACCAAACTAGATAGCATATTCAAAAACAGAGACATTATTTTGGCAAACAAAGGTCCATCTAGTCAGGGCTATGGTTTTTCCAGTGGTCATGTATGGATGTGAGAGTTGGACTGTGAAGAAGGCTGAGCGCCGAAGAATTGATGCTTTTGAACTGTGGTGTTGGAGAAGACTCTTGAGAGTCCCTTGGACTGCAAGGAGATCCAACCAGTCCATTCTGAAGGAGATAAGCCCTGGGATTTCTTTGGAGGGAATGATGCTGAAGCTGAAACTCCAGTACTTTGGCCATCTCATGCAAAGAGTTGACTCACTGGAAAAGACCCTGATGCTGGGAGGGATTGGGGGCAGGAGGAGAAGGGAACAACAGAGGATGAGATGGCTGGATGGCATCATGGACTCGATGGACGTGAGTCTGAGTGAACTCCAGGAGTTAGTGATGGACAGGGAGGCCTGGCGTGCTGCGATTCATGGGGTCACAAAGAGTTAGACACGACTGAGCGACTGAACTGAACAGAACTGAACTGAACTTTTAACTTACCGATATATTTCCTATTGATAATATCAGTCTTACAATCTCATCTTGCTGGAATTTAAGGGTCTTAGAAGAGTTTCTAGTTGTGTGATTTCTGTGATGCAGGTTGTGAATCTCAGGGGAATCTCAGGGTTGTGGTATGCAGTCCGTAATTCTATATAGATATCAGTCCTTTTCTTTAGCTGAAGTACTACTTCAGCTTTAGCTGAATAGTACTTACCGGTTCTATTTTTTTAAGTTTTATTTAGTAATTTATTTATTGACTATGCTGATCTTCATTGCTATGAGGGCTTTCTCTCTAGTTGAGGGGAGTGGGGGCTGCTCTCTAGCTGCAGCGCAGGGCTTTTCATTGTGGTGGCTTTTCCTGTCGCAGAGCATGGGCTCTAGGGCATGTGGGCTCAGTAGTTGTGGCTCCTGGGCTCTAGAGCACAGGCTTAGTAGTTGCGGTGCACAGGCTTACTTGCTCTGCGGCATATGGGATCTTCCCAGACCAGGGATCGAACCCATGTCTCCTGCACTGGCAAGTAGATTCTTTACCACTGAGCCACCAGGGTAGCCCTTACATGTGCTATTTCTCACTACTTTTCTAACCAATTTAAATGCTATTTTGAGTAGTATAAAATAGGGTTAAAGTTTTCCTAAAATTGTAATAGTGACTTGACAGTACTTTCTTAGTCATTAGAATTGGAAATTTTCTGGCAATCATATGGAGAAGATGGTATGTAGAAGGGCTAGATTTGAAATGTCCACATTTAAGAAACAAGTTGGAAACTAGTGCCTAGCACATGATAGACTCAGTAAATGTGTGTTGTACATTGGAATAAACACCTGCACTATAGATCTGGCCAAACCTTTTGATTCTAGGCCATAGGTAAGTGCCTTTTTCAAGGTCCCAGTGAAAGGTAGTGGCACGTCCTATATAGAAGAACCTACATCGTCCCATGTCTGTCTCATAGTAATGTAATTGAATACCATTTTGAAAGGATCATTAGGCTCAGTTAAGCCTATTAAAACTTAAAGACTATGCTGAGGCTTAGGGCTAGAGCTGGGCTTTCCCTGGAGGTCATTCCCAGAGATAATAACCAGAAAATTATCTCGAAAAGTCATGGCAAAGTCTCTAGTATGGAGTTTATCAATGTGTGACTCAAAGAACCTGCATTAAAATCTGGGTTATCTGTTAAAACACAAATATCTGGGTACCACCCTGGTTTTACTGAATCAAACTTTGTTAGATTCTCATTTTCACTCATCTCTGTAGTAATCCTTGTGGTCACTGATGTTTGAGGACTGCCATACTCTTGGATGAAAGAGAAGGGTTAAACTCACTCCCTCAGCTTCTTTGACTTACAGACATCTGATAACTATACCATCTTGCTGATCAGTGAAAAACAGGGCTTTCTACAATCCATTTTCACCATTCTACTGAGAAGAAAGAGATTTAGACAAGATCCCTCTTTTCTTGAGGCCATATAATGACATATGTGGCCTGAGAATGTATTGAGTCAGCTATACTCAAATTTATTTTATTTTATTTTTTATAAATTTATTTATTTTAACTGGAGGCTAATTACTTTACAATATTGTATTGGTTTTGCCATACATCAACATGAATCCGCCACAGGTATACATGTGTTCCCCATCCTGAACCCCCCACCTTCCTCCCTCCCCATACCATCTCTCTGGGTCATCCCACTGCACCGGCCCCAAGCATCCTGTATCATGCATCGAAACTGGACTGGTGATTCATTTCATATATGATATTATACATGCTTCAATGCCATTCTCCCAAATCATCCCACCCTCTCCCTCTCCCACAGAGTCCAAAAGACTGTTCTATACATCTGTGTCTCTTTTGCTGTCTCGCATACAGGGTTATCGTTACCATCGTTCTAAATTCCATAAATATGCATTAGTATACTGTATTGGTATTTTTCTTTCTGGCTTGCTTCATTCTGTATAATAGGCTCCAGTTTCATCCACCTCTTTAGAACTGATTCAAATGTATTATTTTTAATGGCTGAGTAATACTCCATTGTGTATATGAATTAGGTGATCTAAAGCCAACATTCTCCACATTGGGTTTTCTTTTGTTATTTCCTGACCTCCCGTAAGTCTTTTTTTAAAAAAAATATAAATTTATTTATTTTAATTGGAGGTTAATTACTTTACAATATTGTATTGGTTTTGCCATACATCAACATGAATCCACCACAGGTATACACGTGTTTCCCATCCTGACCCCCCTCCCTCCTCCCTCCCCGTACCATCCCTCTGCGTCGTCTCAGTGCACTTGCCCCAAGCATCCAGTATCATGCATCGAACCTGGACTTATTTAAGTGTTCCAGACTGCCTCAGCAGTGCAGGGGAGCATAGCATGGGCTCTGTGAAGAGGAATCATTGTCCCCTCTGAGGATAACCACAGCAGAAGTTATTGAGTCCTTAATGGAAAAGGAGATTTTGCAGACAACAAGCCCATAGTGCAGGTGCCCCTCCAATAATTTTCCTTACCTGTACTGACCATGAAAGTTCTGTATTTGCTTAGTTCTTTTTTTAAAGTGGAATAGCATTTAAGAGGCAAGACTGCCGTTGCTGCTAAGTTGCTTCAGTCGTGTCTGACTCTGTGACCCCATGGACTGTAGTCTGCCAGACTCTTCTGTCTATGGGGATTCTCCAGGCAAGAATACTGGGGTGGGTTGCCATGCTGTCCTCCAGGGGATCTTTCCAACCCAGGGATCAAACCTGTATCTCACATGTACCTGCATTGGTAGGTGGGTTCTTTACCACTAGTGACACTTGGAAGCTCAGAGGCATGCCTAAGACAAAATATTTACAGGTGTTGAGTCAATGGAATCTCTTAGCTGCCCCCTGGGAAGCAGTTATCTTTTATTATATGATGTGGGAAAAGGTGTTTTTCATGTGTTCTTATGTAAACATCTTACCACAAGAGATGGGAGGTAGTATTTTGGTGAGTTATTACTATTGCTTATTTTTCAGGGATCAATGAGAAATTTAGTTCATGCGAAACACATTAGGAAACAGCAGTCTCAAGATGCAGTCAAATACACCTAGTGGTCTGCATTAAATTGACAAATTGCTCTTAGAGAAACAACTGCTAATTGCCATTCTTCATCAAATTATTCATTTTTATAAACTAAAGCTTTTAGACTGTGCATTAATGAGATCCAAATCAATCAAACTGTGAGCACAGGAAGCAATTAAAGTTTAGTAGGTAAAAACGCAAGGAAATTAGTGATAGTATAAAAGTTTTCCCTGATTTAAGGAGAAATGCTTTCAAATAATTCTAAGGCCTCCCAGAATAATAATCACCATCTTGCACAAATATAGCTGCTATGAAATTAACTTTCAAACCATTTAGATCCATCATTGTCCTTTTATTCACAGCCTCAAAGCATTGGTCTGACAAAACATGAGAAATAAATCATATTCTTTCCTTCTTTCATGTTTATATTATATAAGCTAAGATTATAATAAAATTGTAGTGGATACAGCATTACATTCCAACCATTTGCTGTTATTATTTTATGTAGTGAGTAAAGATTGGAATGTGAGCAGTATCACTGAATTCCTTCCCCACGGCATGGAGTGAGTCCAGTACACACAAACGAAAACATCCAATTTTAGGGTCACAATCACCTCACTGCTACTTCTGCACTGACTCTTCTTCCTAATAATTAATCATAAGTGTGCTTTAGAACTTAGCTTGGTGGTGGTGGTGGTTTAGTCGCTGAGTCATGTCTGACTCTTGCAACCCCATGACTGTAGCCTGCCAGACTCCTCTGTTCATGGGATTCTCCAGGTGAGAATAATGAAGTGGGTTGCCATTTCCTTCTCCAGAGGATCTTCCTGCCCTAGGGATGGAACCCAGGCTTCCTGCATTACAGGCAGATTCTTTACTGACTTAGCTATGAAGGAAGCCCAAAACTTAGCTTAAATGTAGCTTTTTACTCAAATATTTTGTGATTTTTGTCACATCACATCTGTCTCTTGTAAACATTTTGTATTTGTCTCATTATACATATTGAAATTCATGTAATATTTTATGCATTTGTATGCATAACTTGTTTGAAATTATTCTCCAGGTTCCTCCTGGGGAAGATCATGCCCTACCCACCTCTGTGCCCCCATGTGCTACTTAGCACATCCTGTTCACTAATTGGTAAATGAATAACGATTTCGAGAATGAATCAACCCTGAGTCCTGGTTTGCTGACAGGCTTGTGTATTCAGTGGAATAAGATACATGTGGTGATCTGGTGGGACAGGTTTGCCAGACGCCTCTTGGAAGGGACTTCATCGTAAGGGAGGAAAGAATCTAACATGAGGGGCTTGTTAAGGAACAGACCTTAGTGACTGAAGGAGTGGGCTGATTGTGAGGAGGGCATGGGTTTCAGCACCATGTCAGTGCTGCCTCTCACTGGACTCACAAGTGTGACTCCCACTTGAATAAATGTAAAAGGGCTTTTTGCCTGAAAACTCTCCAAGCCCTGAGGCATCAGGTTTACTACCCTGCTACTCTGTAAAGTGTTGAAGATCACAGTGGGGTAAGGCATTGTTCTTCCTGACTATACAACAGAACAGAGAGATGCAAAGGGTAGTCTGGGGACTGGAGCCAGGCTCTGAATTGGTCCATGATGAGATGAGGAGCTTGACACAGAATGTAAATCTACCAAGTCAGTGAGAACACTTTTTACATCAGCTGACTTTTTTTTTTTTTGGATAGCAAGACATTCTTGATGAAGATGGAAGGATGTTCATTTACCAGAAGGCAATGGCACCCCACTCTAGTCCTCTTGCCTGGAAAATCCCATGGACAGAAGAACCTGGTAGGCTATAGTCCATGGGGTCGTGAAGAGTCAGACATGACTGAGCAACTTCACTTCCACTTTTCACTTTCACGTATTGGAGAAGGAAATGGCAACCCACTCCAGTGTTCTCACCTGGAGAATCCCAGGGACGGTGGAGCCTGGTGGGCTGCCGTCTATGGGGTTGCACAGAGTCGGACATGACTACAGTGACTTAGCAGCAGCAAGGACCTCCTTACTCTTGGTAACAAAGAGATTGTGAACTGGCTATTTTGGGAAATGCTGTAATAGAGAAAAATGTTGCTTTGGCATCCCCTGGGTCCCAGATCTCCACTGATAGTGCAGAAGACACTAGAACTAGTAGCTGTGCAGATGAGGGGATTCACATTGGTGGAAAGGGCATGGTAGTTACAAGAAAGTACTGCGTAGTACCCAGTGGAGTACTCAGGCATCACCTGAGTTTGAACTGGCATGTGAGTATGTGTTAAATATCTCCTGGGGACTCTCTCCAGTGTTTGTGAGGAGTACTTTGTAGCAATATAAAGTTATAGGGGGAAACAATGAGAGACTTTACCTTTTTGAACTCCCAAATCACTGCAGATGGTGACTGCAGCCATGAAATTAAAAGACACTTGCTTCTTGGAAGAAAAGCTGTGACCGACCTAGACAGCATATTAAAAAGCAGCGAAACTACTTTGCCAACAAAGGTCCGTTTAGTCAAGACTATGGTTTTTCCAGTGGTCACGTGTGGATGTGAGAGTTGGACTGGAAAGAAAGCTGAATGGCGAAAAATCGATGCTTTTGAACTGTGGTGTTGGAGAAGACTCTTGAGAGTCCCTTGGACAGCAAGGAGATCAAACCCATCAATCCTAAAGGAAATCAGTCCTGAATATTCATTGGAAGGACTGATGCTGAAACTGAAGCTCCAATACTTTGGCCACATTATGGGAAGAGCTGACTCATTGGAAAAGACCCTGATACTGGGAAATGTTGAAGGAAGGAGGAGAAGGGGACGACAGAGGATGAGACAGTTGGATGGCATCACTGACTCTATGCACATGAATTTGGGCAAGCTCCAGGAGTTGGCGGATGTAAGGCTCAGAAGGCCGCACTCTGAAGGGGACACTCAGGGACAGCCTCTAGTGGACTGACAAATTTTATTATCCAGCTTTCGCAGATATATGGTCTCAGGGAGCAGAGCATAAAGCAGACTTGCACGTAGCCTTTCTCGATAAAACATCAAAGCATTCAAGCATAAAATACAGTTCCCACCACCCAAGCCATAACATAGCTTTGGCGAAACTCTATGGCTGAAATGCCAATACTTTGGCCACCTGATATGAAGAACTGACTCATTTGAAAAGACCCTGATGTTGGGAAAGATTGAAGGCAGGAGGAGAAAGGGATTACAGAGGATAAGGTGGTTAGATGACATCACTGACTTGGTGGACGTGAGTTTGAGCACGCCCTGGGAGTTGGTGATGGACAGACAAGCCTGGTGAGCTGCATTCCATGGGGCTGCAAAGAGCTGGACATCACTGAGTGACTGAACTGAACTGACCTGAAAGTTATATGGAAGAGACAGGAGAAAAGCAGTCCAATATGTGTTAGCACGTTGGCTTCTTACAGTCATTTGTGAAAGGGCTTCTAAGATTGACCTTTTCTACACCTTATCTTATCCTGGCAGTGTAACTCCAAGAAATGCCAGAGAATGAACTTGCAGACATTAAGAAAAATGTTTGGAATAGCCTAATGACTGAAACTTGGAGAAGGCGATGACACCCCACTCCAGTACTCTTGCCCAGAAAATCCCATGGACAGAGGAGCCTGGTAGGCTGCAGTCCATGGGGTCATGAAGAGTCGGGCATGACTTCACTTTCACTTTTCACTTCCATGCATTGGAAGAGGAAATGGCAACCCACTCCAGTATTCTTGCCTAGAGAATCCCAGGAATGTGGGAGCCCGGTGGGCTGCCGTCTATGGGGTCGCACAGAGTCGGACACGACTGAAGCTACTTAGCAGCAGCAGCAGCAGCAGAGATCTTTTCAAGAAAATTAGAGATATGAAGGGAACATTTTGTGCAAAGATGGGCACAATAAAGGACAGAAATGGTATGGACCTAACAGAAGCAGAAGATATTAAGAAGAGGTGGCAAGAATACATGGAAAAACTATACAAAAAAGATCTTCATGACACAGATTACCATGATGGTGTGATCACTTACCTAGAGCCAGACCTTCTGGAATGTGAAGTCAAGTGGGCCTTAGAAAGCATCACTACAAACAAAGCTAGTAGAGATGATGGAATTCCAGTTGAGCTATTTCAAATCATAAAAGATGATGCTGTGCAAATGCTACACTGAATATGCCAGAAAATTTGGAAAACTCAGCAGTGGCTGCAGGACTGGAAAAGGTCAGTTTTCATTCCAATCCTAAAGGAGGGCAATGCCAAAGAATGTTCAAACTACTGCACAATTGCACTCATCTTCATGCTAGCAAAGTAATTTTTAAAATTCTCCAAGCCAGGCTTCAATAGTACGTGAACTAAGAGCTTCAAGATGTTCAAGCTGGATTTAGAAAAGGGAGAGCAACCAGAGATCAAATTGCCGACATTCATTGGATCATCGAAAAAGCAAGAGATTTCCAGAAAACCATGTACTTCTGCTTTATTGGCTATGCCAAAGCCTTTGACTGTGTGGATCACAACAAACTGTGGAAAATTTTTCAAGAAATAGGAATACCAGACCACCTGACCTGCCTCCTGAGAAATCTGTATGCAGGTCAAGATACAACAGTTAGAACTGGAGGTGGAACAACAGACTGGTTCCAGATCAGGAAAGGAGTACATCAGGCTGTATATTGTCACTCAGCTTATTTAATTTATATGGAGAGTACATCATGTGAAATGCCAGCCTGGATGAAGCACAAGCTGGAATCAAGATTGCCGGGAGAAATATCAATAACCACAGATATGCAGATGACACCATCCTTATGGCAGAAAGTGAAGAACTAAAGAGCCTCTTGATGAAAGTGAAAGAGGAGAGTGAAAAAGTTGGCTTAAAGCTCAACATTCAGAAAATGAAGATCATGGCATCTGGTCCCATCACGTCATGGCAAATAGATGGGGAAACAATGGAAACAGTGACTGACTTTATTTGCTTGGGCTCCAAAATCACTGCAGATGGTGACTGCAGCCATGGAATTAAGACATGATTGCTTCTTGGAAAAAAAACTCTGATCAATCTAGACAGCATATTGAGAAGCAGAGACATTACTTTACCTTCATTGGTCTGTCTAGTCAAAGCTATAGTTTTTCCAGTAGTCATGTATGAATGTGAGGTTTGGACTATAAGCTGAGTGTCAAAGAAAGCTGAGCATTGAAGAATGGATGCTTTTGAATTGTGGTGTTGGAGAAGACTCTTGAGAATTCCTTGGATGGCAAGGAGGTCAAACCAGTCAATCCTAAAGGAAATCCATCATGAATATTCATTGGAAGGACTGATGCTGAAGCTAAAAATCCAATACTTTGGCCACCAGATGTGAAGAACTGACCAACTGGAAAAGACCCTGATGCTGAGAATGATTGAAGGCAGGAGGACCGAGCGATGTCAGAGGATGAGATGGCTGGATGGCATCACTGACTCAGTGAACCGGAGTTTGAACAAGCTCCAGGAATTGGTGATGGACAGGGAAACCTGGTATGTTGTAGTCCGTGGCATCACAGAGTCGGACATGACTGAGTAACTGAACTGAACTAATCTATCTTCTGAAGTCTTTTTTGAAGGACGCAAACCCACATTTTCAGTGTGTGTGTGTGTGTGTCTGCTATTTTCATATTCATGCAATTATTTTAAAAATAGAGCCTGGAAGTTTTGTGACAATGATCTAGGAATGTTTGAAATGAGATTTTTATAAACTCACAGTATATCAAAATCAGTTGCTATTATTAGAAATTTATCTTCTGCACTTGATGAAGGATACACTTGTCTCTCTCTCTCTCACACACACACACAGACACCCCTTCCAGAAAACATTCTTTAAGTGTAACCAAATTCCTCAAATCTCCACTTGTGGCCAACTGCGTGCATATTCAAGTACCACAAAATAGGAGAATTCTTAGGATGAAATTCTTCTTTATCATTCATGTCACCTCCATCAACAAGGGCATTCATAGAGTGACTTTTACAAAATAATTGTTTATATGCAACGTCTGTGCTCTAGAAGTGCCTGCAACAAAGCATGAACATGGAAATGTGAGTTAAATCTTATGCACTTTTGTAAAAAATAAAAGCTAAATTAAATCTGTAATTATTAGCCATTAGTTTTTCAAGTGTACTTTTGTATCTTAAGAGTATTTGGCACATAGCAAGTGCTGATAGTTAGTAATACTTAATAAAAGTAATTAAATGACCAAACAAATAAATCTGGACAGTTTGTTGCAAGGAGGAAGCCAATTCTGATTCCATGTAGGAACTGTTTTTTTTGCCTTGCTTTTAATCGCTTTTGTTATTATAATCATACATAATGGCTTGCTTAAAAAGACCCTGCCCCTCTGCTTCACTGTTTAAAGTGCCTTTGTTCAGAACTCTGTCTCCCTGTAGATGGCAGGAAGGAAGAAATTAACATATCCCCTGTCTGAGGCTTGCCATTTTAGAAGATGTTGCAAGATTAACGGTCTTTTTACTTTGCTTCCTACCCTACCCTATAGATCCCGTCTCTGATCTATTAAAGAACCTGGCATCCAGACTGGAGAAAATGGTTATTTTGAGGCACTAGCCAGCCATCTTCTTGGTCAGCCTCAACCCCTTGTCTCTTGGATTCATTGGCCTGTTGTGCGACAAGCAAAGTGAGCTTGGACTTGGTAACAAGTTGAGTTTGAATGGACAAAAGAGATTAAGAATTCTGAGGCAACTCAGCCTCAGAAAGTCCTCCTTTTTCCTCTTGGATCACCCAGTGTGACCTTAAGTGTATCTTTGCTTGCTGAGACCTGTTATACCTGCAGATAAGCATGATTGTCCCTTGTTGTTGTTTTTCAGTTGCTAAGTCATTTCCAACTTTTTGGGACCCCATGGACTTCAGCACACCAGGCTCCTCTGTCCTCCACCCTCTCTTGGAGTTTGCTCAAACTCATGTCCATTGAGCCAGTGATGCTATCTAACCATCTCATCCTCTGCCACTCCCTTCTTTTGCCTTCAATCTTTCCCAGCATCAGGGGCTCTTCTAATAAGGTGGCTCTTCACATCAGGTGGCCAAAGTAATGGAGCTTTAGCTTCAGCAAAAGTCCATCCAATGAATATTCAGGGTTTATTATCTGTAGGATTGACTGGTTTGATCTCCTTGTAGTCCAAGGGACTCTCAAGAGTCTTCTTCAGTACCACAGTTTAAAAGCATCAGTTCTTCGGCGCTCAGCCTTCTTTATGTCCCACCTCTCACATCCATACATGACTAATAGAAAAACCATAGCTTTGACTATACAAATCTTTGCCGGCAATGTGATGTCTGTTTTTTAATGTCTTGTCTAGGTTTGTCACAGTCTTCCTTCCAAGGAGCAAGTATCTTATAATTTCATGGCTGTAATCATTATCTGCAGTGATTTTGGAGCCCCCCCAAAATAAAATCTGTCACTGCTTCCGCTTTCTCCCCTTTGCCTTAATGTGATGGGATCAGATGCCGTGATCTTTTTTTTTTAAATGTTCAGTGTTAGGCCAGATTTGTCACTCTGCTCTCTCACCTTCATGAAGAGACTCTTTAGTTCCTCTTTGCTTTCTGTCAATAGAGTGGCATCATCTGCCTATCTGAAGTTGTTGATATTTCTCCTGGCAATCTTGCTTTCAGCTTGTGCTTCCTCCAGCCTGACATTTTGCATGATGTACTCTGCGTAGAAGTTAAACAAGGAGACAATGTACAGCCTTATCATACTCCTTTCCCAATTTTGAGCCAGTCTGTTGTTACATCTCCAGTTCTTTTGCTTTTTGACCCTCATCTAGGTTTCTCAGGAGGCATGTAAGGTGGTCTGGTGTTCCCATCTCTTTAATAATTTTGCACAGTTTGTTGTGACACACAGAGCCTAAGGCTTTAGCATAGTCAGTGAAGCAGAAGTAGATGTTTTTATGAAACTCTGTTGGTTGTGTCCCTAGCCACAGCCTATTTGGTTAGAGCTTAGCATTTTTTTAAATCATATATGAACAAGAATACTTGATTCCTGTTTGTTTGTATATAGTTTTTAGTGACCTGAGAGATGGTCAAATACTGGAAACCCAGTAGCTGAACCTTGGTGAGACCTCAGAGACCCATTTAATCTTTTCATTTTACAGAGGAAGAAACTGAGGTCTGAAGAGGCAAACTGACTCACTCCAAATCATGCTGTTGATTTTTTTTCTTGCCTTTGGCTACTCATTTCTTTGAAGAGTTGCTGGTAAAGGATAATCCAGTATCCCTTCTGGGCAACTTGCTGAAAAACTATGTACAAAGTGGTTGTCTATGTAGCATTCAAAACAGTTGGCTCCAATAAAATTTCCAAGTTCATTTGTTTAGTTCCAAATCCACTCTTAATTTTTACCTAGTGTATTCCAAAAGAACTGACAACACACTCAGTATAGTTATATAGTTTGGCAGTTTGCCGATTGACTTCTTCCAGCCTCTTTTTATAGCCTGAATTTGCAAATGCCTTCTGACTGACTCACCATTGGCCCTAGGAATCTTTTTTTTTTGCCAACTCTTTACCATCTGGGAAACAACTACTGCTTCTCAAGCACTCCTCACTGTTTGATTTCCATACTGATATTTGTTCCAGGGCCAAGATCCATTGAGTCCCAAGAGGGAATCCACCCTCCTTTTCTGTCAGGATGTTTGTAATTCATCTTACTTTTATCTCTTCTCTCAATAGAGCTTAAAGTGTCTGACTTCAGGGTGGGTTTATGAGTGAAGCACTGAGAGCAATTAACATTTGAATGAAAGATACCTGTGGATTCTCCTATTTAACAGCTGTTAAACAAAATTACTTGTCTGTATAGAACTCCAGGTTGGTGGGTTGTATGCATCCAGATGGGAATTACCATGTACACATACAAATGTGGGTTAAATGAATTGGATCTTATAAATCAAATTGCAATTTTGAAATCCAGGCAGTAATCCCAATGACTTCTGAGGAAAGGCCTGTGGTACCGAATCAGTATATCATGTCAGGAGAATTCCAGAATATTTCAGAATTTAATTGTCTTAGCTCTACCTGCCAAACCAAAGTTTGACTGAGATCATCTGAATAATCTAAACCAAAAACAACAGAAGCAATCTTTTCTTTTGATTGGAGATTAATTCTTGTATTTCAAATTTGCCTTTCAGTTAAATGATCTCTCAGATGGGTTAGCCCATGCTGATGACTTTAGCCAAACCAGAGATTTTGCTGGACATGCAAGATTTTGTGCTTTTATGTTATTCTCTATGGCTCTTGTGCAGAACAGACCCTTATACTGGGTTGTAAACAGCTAGAGTGAAGAACAAATTAATATATTAGAGAGACTGTGCTGACTGAGCCAAAGATTAATATTTTGGCAATAATTCATTGGATGTAAGCAATTTAGAAACCAAATTACTCATATCTCAAAGTGAAAAATTTTACTTATAAAATCCTGCCTATATTATCCAAATCATACAGGCATTGTCAAAACATACACTTGATCAGTGATATATCCATGTGCCCACAAAACGCTTTGAAATTTTAGTTATCTAGAGGTAGTGATGCTCAAATATGTCAAATTCTAAAACTGAAATATTTAGGATTGTATTTTGGCCCTTTAAAACAGACTTCAACGTATTTCATCTACAGTTTATTCTGTCCTTCAACAACCTGCGGAATACTGCTAGTACCAAACACTGTTTACTTGCAGAGGCTGAAGCAGAAAAGGTGTAATCTGTGCAAGGCCACAGAGCTAGTTGGTTGGTACAGCCAATATTTATACCATTAATCTAGCTGTCTAGCCTTTGTTCTCAATTTTTCTACCCTACATTGCAGTTATATTTTCTGTGTGTTTTTTTTTTTAAATTTTTTGTAGACAAAACATTTCTGAAGCTGACAACTGGAAGGGAAATGTAGATGTACATATATACACACCTCTGTAATTGTTTAGTGGTTGCATTCTGTGGCTTCATAGCAGTGGTCTGTTGTAATTGTGGTGAGGATTGTGAAAAGCCTGTCTTCATCTGAGCTTTCTCTTGTCCCGCTGGCCCACCCTCTGCCTTTTGGGTCTTTTGTTGTGCCTTGGCTTGTATCTCTGCTGATTCCTTTAATTGCTGTGTTTGGGCTATGGAAGTTGTTATTTTCAAGACTTCAATAACTGAGAATTAATACCCTTAGGGAAGATATTTTCTTTTTTCCCCTAAAAATATCAAACCAGAGCCCTGTCCCAGTCTGCATCGCTTGTATGTGAATGGCACAAGTTCTATTTAGCAAGATGTACATTATGCAAATCACCCAGTGTTACGTTCACCACTAATAGTTTAATTTAATTTTTTGTTTTAATATTCTAAAAAAATCAAGTAGCTATTCATCATTTATCTGGGCATTGAAAAATATTAATGCATTCTTATTATAGTTACCAATATAAATTATAGTTGAAAGAAAAGTAGTTTTTATGCTTTATTAGTACTGAAACCTACTTTTGTATTATTCTGGTATACAAAATCCATAAATAAAGCATAGCTACCAACTTCTTTGATTTAATTAAAGCTATGATTTGTATACAAAACTAATCCATAGCAGAGACATGTAACTAGGCTGTAAGAAACATCCAATTGTGAAGTTATTGCAGTAATATTAATGGAATGTTTTACCTACACTATTATTTAGAAAATTTCATTCATGTCACGTCTAACCTCCAGTTTAACTAACACTAAATGAATAATGAATAATGAAAGTGAAAGGCATTTCTTTACTTAAAATACAAAACAGCTATTAATAAATAAAAACATAAGATTAGTTGTAAAGCAATAAAACATTAAATTAAGTTATTAGAAATATGCTGCTGTATATTAATTTCCACAGCAGATTACCAGAAGCTGAATAATTTACCCCAGGAATAACATCACAGGCTTCCTTTGGGCAAAGCCTGAAAACTTGTTCCTGCTGGATATCTGCCAATGGTGTTAGCTGTCAGAGAAAGGCAAAAGAAATTGATGAGACCGAAGTCTGCACTTCATTATATTTGACAAGAGAAGGAAAAAAAAACAAAACAAAACTACCACTCTTTAACCCTTTGATCAGATCTTCAAGTTTTTGTAATAATTCCCAGAACATATACACTGACTCAAATTAATTTTTAATTAAATAAAGATATAAGATTGTTGGAGAGCCCTTTAGAGATTCTGAAGTGTTTACACATAAATTAATTTATCCATTCTCAAAATAGCTATTTGAGGAAGGAATGAAGTAAAAGTGAAATTGAAAGTGTTTCTCACTCAATTGTGTCTGACTCTGTGACTCCATGGATGGTAGCCCACCAGGCTCCTCTGTCTGTGGAATTCTTTAGGCAAGAAAACTGGAGTGGGTAGGCATTCCCTTCTCCAGGGAATCTTCCCAACCCAGGGATCAATACCTGTTCCTTTTTTACAGAATGGGAAATAGAGGCTTAGAGATGTTCACTGATGTTCACCACAGTGGCATGGTTGGGAAGTGATGGTTAATTAGCTTTAGATAATTTAGTTATCTTGAGATGACAATCCTAGCCTAATACTTTCATAAAGTGAAAAGAAGAGGTATGTTTGGAAAAGGAAGGGAAAGAAGTGATCAGGGCCTATGTGAAGAGAGCCATAGTTATTTAAAAACTTTAAAATGCTTTTTGATGGGCCGCTTCATGTTGAAGCAGTGTCAATATTGGTTCTACTGCTCATTAGCTCTGTTGTCAGGGATGGGGTGGAAGGATCTGGACGCTCATCACCACTCCCAGAGGAAGAGTTGGGGGCACCTACCCTGGGAGCTGGCTGATTTTTCTAGGGACACTGACTACTCAGGTTCCTACTCTTGATCTCATTTAAGGGACAAAATCAGTTGCCTTGAAAATCCTAATCTATAGGGTCATAAAAGAGTCGGACGAAACTGGACAAAAAACAACCAACCATCCTGTGTCGTGAGCTTCTAGTCCAAGGTCCAAGTGGGGCTACTGGAGGGTCTGTTGCTTCCCCAGCCCAAGCTCTGGCCCGTAACTGCCCCGCCTTACAAAGGGACTAGACGTTAGATGAAATGATTATATAAAAAATAGGTAGGGAATGACGTTGCTGTCCTCTCAGTAAATTATGAGATGGCTGGATGGCATCACTGATGAAATGGGTATGAATATGGGTAAATTTTGGGAGATAGTGAGGGACAGGGAGGCCTGGCATGCTGCAGTCCATAGGGTCACAGAGTTGGACACAACTCAGCAACTGAACAACAACAAAAGGTAGATTGAATCAATGCATTTAACTTTCCATAACTTTTCTGCCTTATAATTTTGCATCTATGTTCTTTTCCACCTGATTTTGTGATATTAACTACTAAAGAGGATAGAATATGTTTCCTGCGTGATCAATCCTGAGTTAGGCCATGTGACTTGTGAAAGCCAGTGGGAAGTTGGTGAAGTGAAAAGTGGTGAGTTTGGGGCTGAGGCTTTGAGAAGTATTGTTTCTTCTCATCCTCCTGTGATCTTTGCCAGTTGCCATGAGAAAAACTAATAGATACCGGTCCAAAAAGAATGAGAGACACAGGGAGTTGACTTGTGCTGCCTGAAGCTCAGTCTACCCAATTAGAGCCAATTTATGAAGCCCTAGAAAAATAAATGTTCTATGTAGGCCATTGAGTTAGCAGTGGTTAGTTTTGTAGTATTATTGCAATAATAACTAGTCACTGTAACCACCATCCATCTAGTATTTCAAGACAGAAACCTGGGCATCCTAACAGTTCAATTTTGTTTTTAAGAAAAACTAGGTTATGGTTTTGGAAAAATACATGATTACTATAAAGAATTTATAAAGTAAAGAGAAGAACATAAATGAAAGCAAAAAATATTTCAGAAAAGAAAATGGAAAAGCATAAGATGCCAACCTCCTACCCCTCAAGAAATAATCATTTTCAACAATAGGTGAACATCATAGCAGACATTCATTTTTTTCCCATAAATTTTTGATTTTCAATGGTTTTAGATTCATAGGAAAAATTGAAAAAAAAATAGTGCAGACAGTATTCCTGTATATTCCACCTCCAGTATCCTTTGTTACTAATATCTTGCTTTATCATGGCATATTTGTCAGAACTAAGGAACTAGCATTTGTATATTACTAATAACTACCTTCTATAATTTATCTAGAACTCACTGCTTTTTTCCTGATGCTCTTTGTCAGTGGAAGTGTTTCTCATCTTTGATATCACATTACATTATCAGGTGTCTTTAGTTCCTCTGCTCTGAGACCGTTTCTCAGACTTTCCTTTTTTTTTTTCTCTCTCTCTCTTTCTTTTGACCTTAACAGTTCTGAGGTTTATGGATCAGATATTTTGTAGAATATTCTTCAGTTGAGATTGCCTGGCCTTTTTTCTCAAGATTAGTGGTTTTGTCTATTCTTTATCATTACTATACTCTGATTTCTGTGGTTTTGTAGTAATTTTGAAATCAGGAAGCTCTTGTTTCATGAATCAAATTTCTCTTAGGATATAATGGTAGGTTTTGAACATTTCCTTCTTTGTGAAATCTGGCTCCTCTGGATTTCCCTCCCCCCCTCCGCCCCCCCCTGCTATTTTTCTTTCATGAAAGAAGTTTTGTTAGCTATCTGTAATTCTTGGTTGTTTTCTCAGGTTTGAAGATGAAGATTAAAAATCTGTTCAGAAGTGCTAAATATGTAGCTGATTTGTGGGCTTTGAGCTTCATTGTGGGATAATGTAGGATCATCTGGATGAGTGTTGGGGATGGATTAGAGAATACTTCATAAAATCATGGACATCATTTAAAAATGTCTGCTTTTCATACTGAGAACTATACTTCTGATATAAATGAGAAGCAGAGGGCCATGGAGTGGTGGGGAAGATGGTAGCATGCTGTCAGGACGAGTTTGAGATCTCATTATAGAAAAAAATGTATTCCTATTTGAAGACTCACTAAGGTTATTTCTTTTGCCTCAAGTATATTCACTTATTTTAGTTTCCAGTCTTCCTGGAATATGTGTTCTTTTATTGTTTGATATCACACTGTGTTTAAATTGTGTGATCTGGACCAAATTATTCGTCTGTCTCTATTCCTTAGTTTTGACATCTGTAAACAGGATAATAATAGAATTTACTTCATAAGGATCTAGAAAAAAGACTGAGGGAGCTGCTTCTACATAATTTATTATTATTATTCTTTTGTTCTCTTCTCGTCCCTTTTCCTTTTTTCTTTCTTTTCTTTTTGGGAAGCTATCTTGGGTTACATTTTAAAATTTCTTTTCTGTATCATTTGTGGAGTTTTCTGTTTAGAGCTACCAATGGTACCCATGTTGGAGAGCCTTTGTTCTTCAGGTTTACTAATTTAGCTTTTCTTGTTTTAAATTCTGTTTTTCACATCTGCATTTGCAGTCTTTACACCTTGTTATGTCTCCTAATTATTTAATTGACTTTTCTCTTTGCTGTTTCATAAATTTGAAACAAATTTCATGAATTTGTTTTCCTCTAAACAAGCAACTTTATTTCTGAAGGATTGCATACAGTCTCCTCATGCATGTCATTTCTGTTATTTTAATATCTTCACATTGAGTAGAGCTCTAATATAAATGTTCTTATTAGATCGCTCTATGACTCAATATTCCTTCAGGGAGTCTCTTTTGTTCTGAGGGTTACATTTCCTAGGCTTAAAACTTTTTTTTTTTTTTTTTGAATTCTCTATTTTTGCTCATTTGCTTTCATTCATTTGCAAGTGTGCTGTACTATGTTTTGCATCCTGCATGGCTCTTTCCAGGTCTTTCCTTTGCTGTGTTACAGTGTAGGCATCTTTTTGACTATCTCTCTATGTATAAACCATGTGCCCATCGTTACATAACCAAAAAGCTGTAGTATTCTATTTTGTATTCTCTGCATGCCTGAGGCTGTGGCGGTAGGCTTAGGGCTTCAGAACTGCAGAGCTGTACTCAGCTAAAATAACCAGGATCTGTGCTTACGCCTGAGGTTGTTGAATGCTCTCCTTAGGACTCTGTGGTACTTTGTTGAGGTGTGTATGTCCTTCCTCTGTGGAAAGACCTTAGTGTTTTATCATCCTTCCATTCAGGAAACTTTACCTCTATAAAGCAGGCAGGAGCCGTTTCTTTTATGCTTCAGGCTACTCGACTGTTTGGCCTCCTTTCAGAGTTGAGAGTAGTAGTGAGAATTATCATTATTTTTCTGATCAAAATGTATCAGATTTGGGGCATAGGATGGAAGCCGATCTGCATGTGACTCTTTGTTCTACTCCAGGAGTTTTGGGTTTTCTCTTTGGAGGCTGATTTTTGAGTTTTAGAGCATTGGGCTGTTCCCCTTGCCATGTTTGTTTGCTATTTATTTTATGTATATGCATTTGTATATTTCCACATATAATTATATATACATGTACACAATTTATAATGATAGTGTATATACATAAATGAGGGGGAGCAAGAGAGATGGAGAATATGAATTTTTGTTAATCTGTTTCAATTTGTTAGGGATTTGAAAATGGAGATTCTGTGAGGTAATTTGACTCAAATATTTAAATCTGAAGCCTCTGTGGGCATTATTTTTGATTCACCTTTTTCTTTCAGCATTCATATCAAAGCAATTACAATTTTTGAAAAGCTTAATTTACCTCTTACATGTCTCCTAAACCCATCCACTTTTCTCCAACTTTACTGTCATTATCTTAGTTGAGCTCTCATCATCCCTCTCCCAAATTAGCATAACAGGCTTTTAACTGTCCTGCTTCAGTATGGCTTCTGCTCATTCCATTCCCCACAAATACCTCTCTCTAATCCATCCCCCACCAAAAATGATTTCTATAAAACAAGAAGCTGCATGTACCTTTCTTCTATTTAAAGGTCTCAATGACTCTTTTTGCTCTCAGGAGAAACACCAGATTGCTTGATATGGTTTATAATGTTTTGCATACCCTTTCCTCTGCTCATATCATCAGCTTCATCACTTACAAATTCCCAGCACCACCATAACCACTACCTGCATCCTAACTACACGTTTCTGAACACTGATCTTCTCAAGACCTCATATTCTTTCTCACTAGGCTTTTGCTCATGCCATGATCTCCCCCTGCCTAGACTGTTTACGTCTACCTCCTTGTTCCTTTGATTAGTTATCTCCTTCTCAGGTTTCAGGACTCACTTCTCCCAGGAAGCCTTCCTGATCAACCAAATGTGGTCAGAAACCTTGAGTGTGCTCCCATAGCATTGTGTGCTTTCTTATGAAAGCAGAAGTCAGATGTTATATATTTCTGAATACTGCCTGATTTGACAATATGTGTGGTTTTCATATTATCATATTAGTTAACTTTAAATTTTATTATCTTTATTTATTTGCATTTAAAAAATCAGATACGTGAACATATATTGCTTTTTAAGGAGGAAGAAAAATATTGAATTTGTTTTAAAGGTGTTGTACAAAGTTTAATGATACATTAATCTAGTGTAAGAATGTCAGATCACAATGATGATAAAGAGGACATTTTCCTTTAAGACAAGACAGCTACAAATAGTTCCCATAGAAAGATGGCTAAGTAGAATTTTAGATGGGTTGCATTGAAGTAAGAAACTGAATTATTAGTGTCAGTTATAGGGATATGTTTATATTAGTATACAGAAAAGGAAAAATTGAGTTTAGGGCCCAGGGAAGTACAAAGTATAATAAGGTCCTCAAATCCAGTTCTTTTATGTTCAGAAAAATTTGTAACTTCTAATTTGGAATGAATAAAATGACCTTGTTTATGTGACTCAAATGGAATAAACATATACCACTAGCAAGAGGGTTTGTCCTCAGTCCACAATGGACTGAATTCAGGATACAAAGTAATATAGCAGATCCTTTGTCCCAGTTAACAACAGTAATGGTTGTGGGAACAAAATAATAATGGAAATGATTAATGGCAAGTAAATTATTAGTGGAAAGTAATGGTAATTAATATCTTTAATATGCCAGGTATTTCACATATACTATCTTTAATTCTTAACACAGTACGTAATGGTTTATTCATCGACAGAGAAAACTGAGACTTAGAATGTAGTAAAGTGACTTCCTCAAGCTCACAACTGGTAACACAACTGTAGTGATAGAGCTGGTATTGAATCCTTTTAATAGCAGGGTTTTTCTGCTATCAGAAATAGGAAATAATAATCTATCAGATCCATCTGTCCAAACTCATACTCTACTTTTGCAGTGATATATAGAAAAACTGTCTTGAGAAGACCTGATTGACCTTCCTGAAGCCAAATTAATAGCAAAGTGAGCAAGTACAAGCCAGTGCCTGATACATACATAGTATGCTGTTCATTAGTGCTGAAAAGACTTAAGAAAGAAATGGTCTACTTTTCCTATAAATACCATTGTCTCTATTACTCAAAGTTTTATTTCTAAAAGTTTTAATTCCATATTTGTTTTTATTTGTATCTTCATCCTGACTCTGCAGCCAGTGGTTCTCATCAGGGGAAGATTCTGTCCTTTGGGGGCTACCTGGTAGTGCCTGGAGACACTTTCTGTTTTCACTTCAGTTGAAGTAAGACTGGTAAGGGAGCCTTTGCTATGGTATCAAGTGAACAGAGACCAGGGATGGTGCTGAACATTCGACAATAAACGTGATGGCCCCCAGCAAAGAATTATATATGGCCCAAATGGCAACCCACTCCAGTGTTCTTGCCTGGAGAATCCTAGGGATGGGGGAGCCTGGTGGGCTGCCGTCTATGGGGTCGCACAGAGTTGGACACGACTGAAGCGACGCAGCAGCAGCAGCAAAATGTTGATAGTACTGAATTTGACAGACCTTGCTCTTAAACTAAGGCATTAAGGTTCTTGAGAAAGGCAAAAAATTTTTTCCTAGTGGTTAAAGAAAAAAAAACTTTCTAAAAGTTATTTATGGTTTCTGTTTCTTTTTTTTTTTTTAATTTTTAAGGGAGTAATATTCTGTATTTATAAAGCACTTCACATCGTTTTCTCTCAGCAGGTGCATGGACAGATATTATTATCCTTAATTTATATGTAAAGTAATTGAGACTACAGGAGTTTGACTCAATTCCTGTAACCCTTTGTCTATAATACCAAATATGTCAGTATTGCCATAGTAGTTTCCCGAGGCTGCCATAACTGATTTCCACAAACTGGATGGCTTAGAACATAGAAATTTATGATCTCACAGCTGAAAATCTCAAATCAAGATGTCAGCAGGATTGGTTTCTTCTGAGTGCACTGAACAAGAATCTGTATCCTGCTTCTCTGTCACAGCTTCTGGCAGTTGCCAGTAGTCTTTGGCATTTTTTGACTTGTAGATGTAACTCTGTCCCCAGTCTATTGCCCCTGACTTCTTCCTTTCTGTATCCAAATTTCTCTCCTTTCAAAGGACACCAATCATTGGCTTACAACCCATTCTAATCCAGCATAACTTTATCTATGTGCACCAAAGGCCCTGTTTTCATATAAGGTGATAATCTTAGGACTTGGACATACATTTCTTGGGGATACTATTCAACCGTCAACAATGACTGTACATCATTGTATGAATGCTGAGCACAAGAGCATTGCCAATAAAATTGTATGTTTCACACTAACGAAATGGAAATAATAGTTCTTATTCTTTTCTATACTTTTCTACAAAAGTTCCATTCATCCAAAACTCCATCACCAGTGTGGGGTTGAGCTAGCAGCATCTTTCTTTCTCACTGAGATATAATTCACATACCATGAAAGTTTCCCTTTCACAGTGTATGTATGATTTAATGATTTTTAGTATACTTGATAGAGTTGGACAACCATCAGCATCTTGTAATTTTAGAATGTTTCATCACCCCCTGAAAAACTTGTACTCATTAGTATGCGCCACTCCTGCCACCCCCAGCCCTTTCTTTTTATCCCTACGCCTGTTTTGAACAGTTCATATAAACAAAACTTTACAATATGTAGTCTTTCTTTCACGTCTAGCTTCTTTCTGTTTCTTTATTATTATTTTAAATTGTTTTCTGCTTTGGTTGAGCTAAAGTGAACTTCTGAAACTTAAAATAACCCAAGGCATTATGTTTTCATATTGCTACTTTTGTATCACCATGGTAGCATTTGATTTTTCTTTTTTGCCAGCCCTATAAGTCATATCAAAATGGTTTTTCACATTTCAATATAGAGTCACAAAATTTGGCTGTAATGATTATATTTTGAGAATGAGCTTTGAAGCAAGGGATACGTGGAAGGGACCATTAAATTTATGCTAGTGGTGATGATTGCCCAAGTTATGCTAGTTGAAAATGGGGGCCACAAATTGGGGTCTTTGTTTATGAACAGTCAAAACTACTTTTTGGATTATTATACCCATTCCATTTTTCATTATTTTTAGCATGAAAATGTTTATAAAGGAAATTAGAGAATTTCCTTTACAGTGGCAAGAAGCCCAGAATTTGTGGTAGTTAACATTTGATGGCAGAGATCACAAAAAGCTGGCAATAATGTGATGTGGTGACCCCTTTGACTGACTGGGACAGGAGTCACTTTCATCTTCAGTCAGTCTCTGGGGGTAGGATAGGGTATCCCCCATAAGATCATACAAATCATTTAAAATTTGTTTCTGCTTTTTTTATGAAAATCATCTTGGCATTTATCATGTTTGAGGCCAGCATGTACACCCTTATGTTTTCTTTATTAGGTCATCTTGACCAAAGAAATACTTTTTAAGGATTTTAGATAAAATAATTTACATTTTATTTTCAAATGAGTTCTATATTTTTCATAAAATCCTGAATAGTGTGTGGCTTTTCTTTTCTTTTTTTTTTTTAAAACTGATTAGGAGTTTCAAGTGTGTCAGCTTGCTGTTGAATGTTTGTGCTCCTCCAAATTCTTATGCTGAAACCTTAATTCCAATGTGATGGTGTTAGGAAGTGGGGCCTTCTGAGATAACTAGGTCATGAGAGTGGAGTCCTCATAAATGAGATTAGTGCCCTTGTAAAAAGATGTGAGAGAGCTTACTTCTTCTCTCTGCTCTATGTCATGTGAAGGCTTTTAAAGAAGATGGCCATCCACAAACCAGGAAGTGGGCTCTTATTGGACAGCAAATCTGCTGGTACCCTGAACCTGGATTTTCTAGCCTCTAGAATTATGAGAAATAAATTTCCATTATATAAGCTACCCAACTATGGTATTCTATTATAGCAGATGAAGAAATGATTATAGAAGATAACAAAACAGAATTAAAGATTTTATTAGATGTTAAGGAGTAAGTTACCCATTCTGACTAAAAGCAGAAGGTTATATGTCTACCAGGAGCCTCAATTTTCATACATGGGACAAAATAACTTGAGACAAAATCATAGAAGAGTGTCCAAAGTCATTTTTGAAAAACTCAAATCAGAGAGTTGTATAAAATAGAGCCAAATAATTTTTGGCTTTACCTATAAAAAGGATTTAATGTAGAGAAAAAAGTATTTTCTCACTGACAAATAGTAATGGATGAGAATTGTACATGTTGAAAGTATACATGCGACTATTAAATAATTATATGAGTATCTGTTAAAAGTATAGTCCAAACTATAGGTTAATGTGTGTGTTAGAAAGGATGGGATTTCCCCCTTATATTTTTGATTCTTTTGTGTTGTCTAATAATTACATTGACACAAAACAGATGAACAAGAGAAAAAAAAATTTAATTTGTGCATGTGGAGATTTAATGGAAACGGGACTTAAGAAATAGCTGTAGCAGGCAGCTTTTGTACTTTTAAGACAGAAACAATAAATTTGTGATGGATTGACAATACAGAAAGTTGGGCTTCGGTACTTAATTAGTGATGAATTTAAACAGAATTTGGGCAAGGGATAGTAAATTAGTCAAGAAGTAACAATGTTTGTTTATACAGCCTTCTTGGTCCTAAATTCCCTGTCTCTAGTGATGAGGCTATCTCTTTACCTCCTTATACAGGGAAGATACCTTTCACATGGGAGATTTATTTCCAGATTTCATCGGAACAGAGGAAGATTAGAGCTTCCTTCTTGCAATGGCTGTTTCCCATGAAACTCTAATTCAAAATAATCAATATGTCACTGTGACATAATTTGTGGTGGGCTGCCCTGAACCCCAACATGTGCAAGTTATCAGGCTATGGAGCAGAAGATATGAAGATGAATAAGACATATTCCCAGCTCAGTAAGAATTTTAGATCAAATAAAGGAGATACATACACATGAAGATGCAACAACTTGGGAAGTAATTGTAAATGGGATAATTTTTTTTTTTTTAACTTGAATTGCCTGTAGAAGCAATAAGCTTCAACTGTAAGTTAAAATCACTGTGTGTCAGTGCACTTTACTTCTGGAGGGCACAGAACCTCTCTGGCCTTAGTTTTTATAATTTCAAAGTTGAAATAAAAATGCCTTCTGCAAATAACTTAAGGATATTTGGAAGAGTCAAAATAATATAGGTGAACCCGTTTATATACTTCAGAGGTCTATCAGTGTTAGTGATCTTTGTGGTATGGAGAACTAAACTCGATCCCTTCTGCCTCTGTCTTTAAATGAGTCTTGGTAAATTGAAAATGCTTAATCTTCCCACTTGCCTCAATTCTAATATACATAATTATATTTCTTAATGTATTCATTCCTCAGTGGTGTAAAATATGTAATTTCGCAAAATAGGGTTCAGTTTGTCCAGGTTCAGTACACTGAGATTCAGAATTTACTTTCTGAGCAATCTAATTCAGTTTAATAAAGGCTAAAAAAAAATTAGTCCTTCTTCAAGATATGCATATACTATGTCACATTTAGACTTATTCGAAGTCAGGCAAAGATAATCAGATTACTGACTTACAAATTTGTTAATTAAATTTCCCAAATGAATCCCACACATTTAAATGAACTGACCTAGGTATAAATATAGTAACCTATAAAGAAAGTCATCACAATCATCTCTTTATGAAAGATGCAGTGAGGTCACACCACGATTGTCCCAACTCCAGTTCCGAAAGGGTAGACGCCATGAAAGTGAGACCCAGACAGCCTCCCATGTCTTGGAGGAGGGGAAGTCGTTTACGTTTCAGTCCCTCTTAGACCTGGAGCACCGTCTCTGCCTTGCAACATGCTGAAGACCAAGCTAGTCCCATTATTTTTCTTATTTAGGTGAGGGTCTGGGCATCAGACGGAGAAGGCAATGGCACCCCACTCCAGTACTCTTGCCTGGAAAATCCCATGGAAAATAACTTCCATGCATTGGAGAAGGAAATGGCAACCCACTCCAGTGTTCTTGCCTGGAGAATCCCAGGGACGGGGGAGCCTGGTGGGCTGCTGTCTATGGGGTCGCACAGAGTCAGACACAACTGAAGTGACTTAGCAGCAGCAGCAGCAGCTGGGCATCAGACCTGCACAGATCTCATGCTTTGGCTTGCTGTGACAAGACCTTTGCTCTTCAGCCGCTTAGCTTTCCTCCGTATGCAATCCTGGTGCTTAAGATGCTATTTCTTTGGTTAGTCAAACAGTACAAGAATTATTTTTCATAAAAGACAGTGATTGTGCTTCATTTATAGTCATAAGAAAACCTGCCAAGACTGAAAGCCTGTGCATTATATGAAGAAAAAAATTCTAACCCAAGAGGAAAGCTATTCTTGGTTTCGAACAACTCTATTCTCTCTGCTAAAAGGAGAAACAACTGTGCCATTGTACTTTATACCATACCATTGAGCTATTAGATTTTTGCTGCCTTTTCCTACTTTTGCTCTTTATTAAAATATATATGTATAATGAATACATATTAGAATAGTAGACATATATATATATTCTCACATCTCTTTGAGGTATGATGTTTCAAAGATTAGCATATGCATAAAGTGCATTAAGCTGAATAAATGTGGATTCAGATGAAGAATCATTTGTGTTCCTGGACACCCATCTCTTCAAAGCAGATGCACAGCACACGATGAAGAGAAAATGTAATTTTGAGGAGCAGGATTGTGGCAGTGGCACACTTGCTTTTTGCCTCATCTCAGGTTGCACCTGTGTATTTGTAACTTTTATTTTGACCTAGGAGCTATTCCTTTTCACAGGAGTTGGATGAGTTTTTAGGAAGAATTGGTTACAAAGGAAAAGGTTAACATGAGGCTGCTATACTAATAGAGGTGAAAGAAAATGCACTTGAGCTTTTAGGATATATCTCACAGGACATTTTCAATAATAACACAGCAAATAATATAATTGTAATAGGAAGCATTGGCTTGAGTGCTGGAGGGTATTAATCACCTGCATTGTCTTGTAAATTGCCTAATTTCTCAGTATCCTGGGTCTTGGGGGTTCATCTGGTCCTATTAAAGTTCCTTCTTGTTTTAAAATGCTCTGAGGTTGAGCTTATGGCAAAGTTCATAGGGTAGGCCCGGTTCAGCAGGCGGTGAACTTCCTCCCTAATTGAAAGCAACTGGAAGAAGCAGAGCTAAATGCTGGCCATTCATGTAGAAAGAAGATTGTGTTTGTAAAAATGGAAGTAATTGTGGAACTGAGGGCCTAAGAAAATTGAAGATGTATTTGGGATTCAAATTTACATTTCAGGGCAAAATAGCAGTCTTTCAAAAGACAGCAATTGGAAGCAAGTTCCAAGGGAGCCCAAAATAGGGCTCTCTGACCCAAAGTGTTTCCCCCATTACGTATCCTTAAATCCTTATTTTTTAGAATCTTTGAAAGCTGCTATTTTTCTTTAATTTCTCTTAAAACCTTTAAGTGAAAGGAATCACAGCATGAGAGATTCAGCAAATACACTGATTTATCATCTCACACTGGGGGATTAAGTCATGGCTAGTGGAGCACACACCTGGGTTTTAGTAGGTGTCTGGAAGAGAGGAGTCCTCTGGGAAGTAGTGGTCTCCAGAGGACAGGAGGGGTGCTAATAGGACAAAGTCTCAGGAGAAGCTGACTTTGCCTTTTGCTTTGCATTTGGAGGAGAAAGTGGGGAGAGAGGTGGCTGGAGAAGGTACTGATTGATTTCTCAAAACAAAACCACCAAAACTGGTAGGCTGCAAGGTGGAATAAAGTACAAACGAAAAGTATAAAAATAATAAAAGTAGTACACATGAAAAGATATGTATAGGAATTTTTAAAAATTAGGAAACCTGTAACAACTGAGAACTACAAGAAGGTATAAATGTTGAGAAATTCAGTTGTATATGCTTTTGAAGTGAGTAGATTGTCACCAAGTACTAGCATGCGTGTACATCTCCCTCCTGAAAAGAAAGTCTGTTGCTAAATCATGTCCAGTTCTTTGCAACCCCATGAACCGTAGCCTGCTAGGATCCTTTGTCCCTGGGATTTCCCAGGCAAGAATACTGGAGTGCATAGCCATTCCCTTCTCCAGGGGATTGAACCTGGTCTCCTGTGTCTCCTGCATTGCAGGCGAATTTTTTCCCACTGAGCCACCAGGAAGCTTCCTTCCTAAGAAGTGCTGAAATGCCAGGCAGTGGGCAGAGATTAGGGCACACTGGGAAACAGAGTATCACAGAACTTCGGTTCTTTTCGCATTGCAAGAAAGCAACTTTTAGAGACCAGGTTAAGACAAGGAGAAACAGAAATATGTTTAATTTCAGAAATGGGAATTCAAAATAACATTTGTATACTTTTCAGATACCTGGGGTATTTATTCTGTTGGCAGGATAGGATTAGATAGAACTCCTCTACATACACTGCTTTGAGAGAGTACCAACTCTTTAGAAAGTCAACATGGCAAATGATTCAGAATTTTATACGTACGCACTGATGATTATCATAGTAGTGATTTTAGAAAAAAATTAAGGCAGAAATCAGATGCACACAATGTTACACCAACAAAGACATTCTCTAAGCTATTTTACTTAAAACTGGAAAAAATCTATGTGTATGTCAGTTTAGAATTGATGAAGCACTGCCTTATGATAGATTAATATTTATTTCACTATTAAGTGACCCAGCGAATATATAAGGAGGAGCAGATATACACTGCAGTATAAAAATATGGTGCTGAGTGTATGAAGCAAGCAAGATATAAAAGGAGACAAGGAAATATAACAACGCAA
Organism: Budorcas taxicolor; assembly: GCF_023091745.1. NCBI lineage: Eukaryota > Metazoa > Chordata > Mammalia > Artiodactyla > Bovidae > Budorcas > Budorcas taxicolor. The sequence continues at coordinate 154,863,285 of NC_068910.1, forward strand.
TAATAGTGGCTATATCTGTATGGGGTGATCAGGAATCATTTTTACTTTTTTCTGGTTCTTTACATTTTAAACTATTTATAATGAACATCAAATCATTTTGTAACCAGAAACATAAAATAAATATAAATTCTTATGTACACACTACACTTTGTAAAATTCAAGAAAAGGCTTCAGCCTTCTAAAACTTCATGTTCTGAGCTTGTAGATTTCAGCCAGATGCCAGACACTGACTGACATTTGGTGAAATGGTTTCTTGGTTTAAAGTTCCCTTGGCTCAAGTCTCAGAAGTTCGTGGAACAGATGGCTTCAAACTGAAGGACAGATCTGGTAATAGACAAAGGCAAAGCTGTCCCTCTGTGCTAAGGAAATAAGGCATTGACCAGGAGACATTTTGAGTTCTGGCATTTTTTCTGACTCTTTCATGCAAAGGTTTTTGTTGCTGAACTCTGGCTCACAGAAAGGGTAAAATCAATGTCACAGGAGTTTCTGTAGATAATTTAAACACCTCTGTGATGCTTCCCATTAGAGAGACACTGGACCACTAGACAAACACAAAAGTGGCCTGGAAAGGCATTTGGCATGTGTTTCTACAGCATGGCAGTGACGTTCAGCTTAGGGTGTCCTTGTCAGCTCTTTCTTTTATAACCCTTTCCACCCTTTGTGTGTGCTTGCAGGCCTCAGATCTGATGCCTGCAGGTAGTTGCTGCTACAACTGCTTACAGCCCATGACAAACCCATGAAGCTGTCCAAACTTGTCCCAGCCCTGAGGTTTTTCCCAGTGAAAATCCTGTAGAAGAGGCAGAAAGGACAGTGAGGATGCCCCAAATCCTGAGTTTAATATGTTAACTGATAATGCCAGTAGGAGATCCAGCTGACTTGTGGTGTGTAGGAGTTTAACAACCATGCTGGCACAGTAAAGAAAAAATCCCTTAAATTCATATGATGTCATCCTTTTTCCTTTGCATAAATTTCTCCTTAATCTTTCCCTATAGTGGAACTGACAGAGGTAAGCATTGCTCTCTTCTGTTTATTGTTTAAGTATTATATATATATTGAGCGTTTTGGTGGATCAGATGGTAAAGAATCCGCCTACAATGCAGGAGACCTAGGTTCAATTCCTGGGTCAGGAAGATCTCCTGGATAAGGGAATGGCAGCCCACTCCAGTGTTCTTTCCTGGAGAATCCCATGGACAAAGGATCATGGTGGGCTACAGTCCATGGGTTCGCAAGCAGTTGGACACAACTGAGAGACTAACACTTTCACATTCTCAAATAGTGTGTTTATACAGCAGAGGGGGTGTTTAAGCATGGCAACACTGAGGGAGTCCTGTATAGTCCAGGTTCTGGTGAAAGAAAATCTTTTACTCACTTAGCCTAGATCATCTGCTTTCTCTATTTAGTTCATTCCTATTAACAGCTCATAGCCTCCTCTCCCAGATCTTCGTTTTCTGAATGTTGAACTTTAAGCCAACTTTTTCACTCTCCTCTTTCACTTTCATCAAGAGGCTTTTGAGTTCCTCTTCACTTTCTGCCATAAGTGTGGTGTCATCTGTATATCTGAGGTTATTGATATTTCTCCTGGCAATCTTGATTCCAGCTTGTGCTTCTTCCAGCCTAGCGTTTCTCATGATGTACTGTGCATATAAGTTAAATAACCCAAAACACCTCCAATTATTTATGTCCAAATTGTTAACTTCTTCTTCTAAATAAGGCTTTTTTACTGTGTGGAAAATATTTTCCTATTGATTTTCCTTTTCTAATTCTGTAAATACATTTTCTTCTTCAACTGATCATTCTTCAGTACTGCTATATCTTTCTACTGCTCTCAAAGTGATTAGGAAAATTGAGCCTAGTAAAAGGTAGAATATGGGAAATATGTGGTCTGTACATGGTTATTTTTTGTATCAATCTTAAATCTAACTACTGGATCTAATTATTGATTCTAATCTAAAATTGAACAAAATTTTCAAAGAATTGGTATGCATCAAAAGAAAGAATGAAAACATTACACCAATTGATCTGAAATAGTTTGAATGCTAACTTTCATCTTATAATTGTGTGACCTTGAAGAAGTTACATCATTTCTCTGGCTTGCTCTTGAATGTGGATGACTGCTGCTTACTTACTTTTCACACCTGCTGTGAGGTCAAATGGGCATTGTTTGTGGGAAGGAATTGTAAATCTCTCCAGAAACATAACATATCATCAATGCTGAAATATTAGCCTTGGTATCTGCATCATCCTGGGAAACTGACAAATAGTTTATGAGCTGGGCTAGTTCTAAAACGCAAAGAAGGAAAAAAGGAGAGAAATATTCCCTTAGAAGCATTATCATTGTGTGTTTAAGATCTTTTCAGGTTTGACCAGTAGATTTTGAACTTCTTGAGGATAAAAGTCATATGTCATTCACATTTGCATTTTCATTACTGGAGTATTTTAATCTTAGTATATACTCATGCATGAGAAACACAAGGGTATACATATGGAAATGTTACTGAATGCAAGTTCGTGTGCCAGATTGCACAGTAAGGCCAAACTAACCAAAACATCAGAGTTTGGAACAAAGAAAGGTTTATTGCAGAACCATGCAAGGAGAATGGGTGAGTTGTGCCCCAAACCCTTGAATTCCTATAAGCATTTTGGTAAAGCATTTTTAAAAGCCAGGTGAGGGAGAGGTGTCCCTGTGTCTGTGATCAGCTCATGCACAATTCTCTGATTGGTTGATGTCGAGATAATAGGGCTGGTACCTTTATCAATCCTTAAGGCACCAGAAAGTTCCTGGTTGCATGTGTCTTTGGGTATATAGTACTTCAGTTTAACATGAGTATCTTAGAATAACTTAGGTACTATTCTTATAATCATAGACTCTAATACATATGCAAAATGTTATTCACTTGTATTCTTTTATTTTACAGATAAAAATTATACAAGAAAGGTTAAATGACTTTCTTAAGGTTTCAGAGCTTGCAAATAGCAAACCTAAGATTCAATTTTCTGTATTTCCAATTGTTATTCAGTCACTAAGTTGTATGACTCTTTGTGACTTCATGAACTGCAGCACACTGGGCTTTCCTGTCCTACACTATTTGCTGGCGTTTGCTCAGATTCATGTCCATTGAGTCGGTAATGCTATCTAACCATCTCACCCTCTGCCACCTTCTTCTTTTGCCTTTAAGCTTTTCTAGCATCAGAATCTTCACGTTGCCTTACTTTTTGTTTTTAAAGAATAATTTTACTTCAAAACACAGGAGTATTGAACAATGGGGAACAAATAGATAACATGTAGCCATGAAAATCATCTTTAGAAGCATATTTAATGACATGGAAACTGGTCATGATATATTGCTAAGTGCACATACTGTTGGAGAAGGCAGTGGCACCCCACTCCAGTACTTTTGCATGGAAAATCCCATGGATGGAGGAGCCTGGTGGGCTGCAGTCCATGGGGTCGCTAAGAGTCGGACACGACTGAGCAACTTCATTTTCACTTTCCTGCATTGGAGAAGGAAATGGCAACCCACTCCAGTGTTCTTGCCTGGAGAATCCCAGGGACGGGGGAGCCTGGTGGGGTGCCGTCTGTGGGGTCACACAGGGTCGGACATGACTGAAGCGACTTAGCAGCAGCAGCAGCAGCAGCACATACTGTTTATAAAAGATACACACATTATGAACCTCAATTTCTAAAATTTAAATTTCCATAAAATCACCCAATATTATCCATTTTTATCTCTGGATGGCAGGCTTATAGGTAATAATTATGCTCATTACAGTGTAAACCAAGCAACTTGTTTAGGGTAAAGTTAAATTATACTTTATTTTAGTTAATCTATCATATGTATGTGAGGACATATGTATGTGAGGCTATGGTAGGACAAAAATAAGTATCAGAATTTTACGGATATGGGTTCATATTTTTGCTCCATTGATAACCAGTTATATAATCAGGGACATGTTTGTACTCTCAGAGGCTCCATTTTCTTCTCTGGAAAGTGGAATTAATTACTGACCTACAGATTTGTGGTGGAGATTAAGTGAGATCATGCATGTAAAGCATATAAAGTGTCTACCTGATGGAGACACTTAGTGGCCACTCTGTAATGTTAGTTCACTTCACTTTTATGAGCTCGCAAATTGGTACTAGTGAAAACGGCTGTAAAATGTTATTTTCATTAAATAGATACAAAAAGCTGATTTTTGAAATCAATTATATTGTTTCTGAAATGCTTACTGCATGTTAAAGTAGGGATGCTGGGGAGGGGAAAGACAGGTGAGAGAGTGGGTTAGTGTTTGTGAGTGTCCTATAAGAATTTAAGACTGAATGAGTGAAAGTTGCTCAGTCATGTCTGACTCTTAGCGACTCCCTGGGATTCTCCAGGCCAGAATACTGGGTTGGGTAGCCACTCCCTTCTCCAGGGGATCTTCCCAATCCATGGATCAAACCCAGGTCTCCCACATTGCAGGTGGATTCTTTACCAGCTGAGCCACCAGGGAAGCCCAGGAATATTGGCGTGGGTAGCCTCTCCCTTCTCCAGTGGATCTTCCTAACCCAGAAATCCAATCGGGGTCTCCTGCATTGCAGGCAGATTCTTTACCAGCTGAGCAACCAGGAAAGTCCTAAAAGAGTACTAGAGTGACTTGACATTTTCTTCTTCAGGGGATTTTCCTGACCCAAATATCAAACCCAGGTCTCCTGCTCTGCAGGCAGATTCTTTACCAAATGAGCTACAAGGGAAGCCGCAGAGGACTGAGGGTGGAGTGTAATTCTGGGGTTAAACTATTTTGCACTACTCACTTCATGGTACCCAAACTTCTTCACTACATTAGATGAAAATGCATTTTCTGGTTCCACTGAAGACTCTGGAAACTTAAATGCCCTGAAGACACTCTCCAGATCTTTGAGGTAATTTTCCTAAATACATGAGCCCAAGTATATAAGGTGTCAAGCAACCTTAACTCATTAGGCTAATGATTTTTCTATGTATGAGAAACACCAGATCCAGATGTTAGATAATACCTATGTGAGCCAATAACTCACTTTATTTTAACAATCTAGCAACTGGGTACCATTATTGCCTTGGCACTCAGTAAAAACGTCCTGTTGCACTTAATCAGCTAGACTAGGCTATTAACCGATATTTCCACACATCTGTCCTGAACATTAGGAGTCCTTTAGATCATTGAAGAATATTACATTGTACACAGTCTAGATTTAGTGGTATACCTATTTAAATGTCTTACAATCACACATGAAGATTCTCTAATCAGAGCATCTGATTTTCCGGAAGAATTCTTTCTCTCACAGCAGTGGAAAACACAGAAATGTCTATATAGAAAATTCTTCCTTTTTGTCCCTTTTGCAAGTGTCAAATGTCAAAACACCTACCAATGCAGCCTAGGAAATGAGAAACTCAGGGTGATGTTAAAAGGAAAGAGCAGCAGTGAGCAGTTTCACTGGATGGAATTCGTAATGTAAAGTGGGGAAAGTACCTTTCAACTCCCTTGTTTCATACCTGCATGATATTTTCTGTCACAAAGCAGTTTAAAATCCTGGGCAGTCTACAGAATAGGTTATGGATCTGATAAAACGCCAGGTCTTCTAACCTGGGCTGCTACCTGCAATCATGAGGCTGACTGTTTAGAAGTCTGGGTAAAACAGAACATATTTTTTTCTCATAGAAGTTGCACCTGCCTCTTGTCATTTGTGGTGAAATATTATTGTGTTTCATTAGCTTGATGTCCACTGGGTTAAACATGTGGTAGCATTTACTGCTTAAACAAGTGCTTGTGTCAAGTCAGGACAAGTTATTGCAAATTTTTAACCTTAGACTTAACGGAAAATGGAGTTGGTGTTTTGTTTTCTATAATCTCTATTATGAGTATTGAAGAGCATGTTTGAATTGTGACAAATGAAGCCTTTTCTTTCCAAACATGGCTAAGTGCTATTTTAATATATGGCATAATTTTCTTCTCAATAAATAGGCTTGATACCATGAATAGCAGCTCAGAAATGCATGCTTCTCTGTTATGTCAAGATAGGCAAGCAAGCTCAGGTACTTGTTAAGAGAATACATTGATAGAGGAATGTTCTAAGGAAGCAGAGTGCTGCAGCGTGGACTTAGTTCCACTTGGAGGACGAAGTTCCTCCTGTCACAGTTATGTAGCCAGAAAATAAGACTTGGAACAGTGGATTGCTTCTGCCCAAGGGGAAATGCTTTTGTTTTTGTGCATTTCTATTTTTCTTCTTCATGCACAGACAGGCACCAATATGTGGCTTACTGATAGTGAAAATAGAGGCCGACTACTGTGAGGGAGATTCATTTCTCTCATAGACGACCCTCAAATTATACTTTTAACTACAGCTTTGCATTGAGGTAGGAAAAGGCCTAAGACTGATGGTAATACAGCAGAGGCTGCCAGGCCTGGGGAAGTCTGATTGCTTTGTTTGGAGGCAGAGGTAGAGTCTCTGCATCTTTGCTGCTCAGAGTATGTACATTCATCTGCAGCACTGGTGTTGGCATCTCCTGGGACCTTGTCAGAAATGCAGAGTCTCAGGCCCCGCCTCAGTCCTGCGAGTCAGAATCTGCATTTTGACAACTCCAGGAATGTATATGCACAGGGATGTTTGAGAAGCAATGGTCTAAACAATGATGAGTGGGTCTTGTCTTACTTTGTTGTTATGTTAGATAATCCAGCCACTGGAATCTTTGTGCTAAGTCACTACAGTCGTGTCTGACTCTGCCACCCTATGGACCGTAGCCTACCAGTCTCCTCTGTCCATGGGATTCTCCAGGCAAGAATACTGCAATGGGCGTCATTTCCTTCTCCAGGGAATCTTCCTGACTCAGGGATTGAACCCGAGTCTCTTATGTCTCCTGCATTGGCGGTAAGGCTCTTTACCACTAGAGCCACCTGGGAAACCCTGGAAACATTAGCTGATTAGAAAACAATTGACAAACAGCCTTATCAGTCAAGGTTCTTTAGAGAAACAGAAAAATATGATGTATGTAGATAGAAAGGGATTTATGATAAGGAATTAGATCACATGATCAAGGAGTTTGAGAGATCTCAGCATTTGCAGTTGGCAACATGGAGATCCAGGATATCAATTGGTGTCCATGTCCAGAGGCCTGAGAACTAGGTGAGCTGATGGTGCAAGTCCTAGTTCAAAAGTTAGCAGGCTTGAGACCCAGGAGGAGCCAATATTTCAGCTCAGGTATAAAGACATGAAAAGACTCACATCCGACTTAGGCAGGCAGGAGACATTTCTTGTGGGAGGATTAGCTTTTTTGTTCCATTTAGGCCTTCAATTGATTGTGTGAGAGCCACTACTTTAGGGAGGGGAATCTGCTTTACCCAGTCTACCTATCTAAATGGTAATCTCATCCCCAATGTCTTCACTGTCACCCAGAATAATGCTGAGCAAATATCTGGGTACACTATGACCCAGTCAAGTGGAACATAAAATAACCCAACATAGCAACTGTCATGGATAAAGTATGTTGAAAGAGATGTTTTCCTGGCCAGTGTTGGATGTTTCTCCTGTACACTTGGCCCAAGTTCCTTAGCTACAACAATATTGGGCTCAAAAGCGCAGTTTTCCTTTATATCACTATCACTTATCCCAACAACCTTCCACTGTGTGGATAAGAGCTGTGCTACAAGAGAAAGCAAAAAAAGCTGGCTTAAAACTCAGCATTACTCCAATACAGTATACTAACACATATATATGGAATTTAGAAAGATGGTAATGATAACCCTGTATGCGAGACAGCAAAAGAGACACAGACGTATAGAATGGACTTTTGGACTCTGTGGGAAAGGGAGAGGGAGAGGGTGGGATGATTTGGGAGAATGGCTTTGAAACATGTATACTATCATGTAAGAAATGAATCCCCAGTCTATGTTCGATACAGGATACAGGATGCTTGGGGCTGGTACTCGTGGAAGATCCAGAGAGATGATATGGAGTGGGAGGTGGGAGGGGGGTTCAGGATTGGGAACTCATGTACACCCGTGGTGGATTCATGTCAATGTATGGCAAAACCAATACAGTATTGTAAAGCAAAATAAAGTAAAAAAAAAAAACAAAAAAAAAACACCTCAGCATTCAAAAAACTAAGATCATGGTATCTAGTCCAATCACTTTATGGCAAATAGATGGGGGGAAATGTGGAAATAGTGACAGATTTTATTTTGCTGAGCTCCAAAATCACTGTGGATGGTGACTGCAGCCACGAAATGAAAAGACACTTACTCCTTGGAAGAAAAGCTATGATAAACCTAGCAGCATGTTAAAAAACAGAGACATCACTTTGCCAACAAAGGTTCATATAGTCAAAGCTGTGGTTTTTCCAGTAGTCATGTACAGATGTGAGAGTTGGACCATAAAGAAGGCTGAGCACTGAAGAATTGATGCTTTCAAATTGTGGTGCTGGAGAAGACCCTTGAGAGTCCCTTGGACAGCCAGGATATCAAACCAGTCAATCCTAAAGGAAATCAGGGCTGATGCTGAATCCTTTGGCCACCTGATGTGATAAACTGATTCATTGGAAAAGTTCCTGATGCTGGGGAAGATTGAGGGCAAGAGGAGAAAAGGGTGACAGAGGATGAGATGGTCAGATAACATCACTGGTTCAATGGACTTGAGTTTCAGCAAACTCCGGGAGATACTGAGGGACAGGGAAATTTGGCATGATGTAGTCCATGGGGTTGCAAAGAGCAAGACATGACTTAACAACTGAGCAACAACAGGGAAAGTCACACATGAAGCAGGCGGCTGTCTTTCACCTGTGTGTGCTTGGTCCTTAGGTGTTTTGTTTCAGCTATTTCAATTTCAGTAATTCTCATTTGTGATGATGTTACTTGTGAAAGACCAATGAAAAAGGAAACAAGATGTCAGTATTTATATAGAGGGAAATTACCATACTATCATTACAATGTCATCTTTTTTTCCTTTTTAAATTTCTTTTATTATGAATATAGAACAAATGCCCCAGGAAAAAAGTCCATGATTTCCAGAAACATCAGAGTTCTTTCTGCCCTTTTTATTCTTTGGTGTTGAGGCCAGAATTGCTATACACAAGCTAAAACCACTTACATTGAAACTCAGTTTTGGTAACTGACATTTATAGAAATATACTCAAAACAGTACTAAAAAGCTTAAGTAAAGTTATGGTAAACTTGCTTGAGGAAGGCATAAAAATGATGCATTTCTGTTCCAAGATAGCACATGCTTTAGTTTAATACTGACAGTAAAACATAACTTTGTACAGTTTAATAATACTCAACTATATCAATTCAATATTTTTTATTTTTTTACTGAAGATAGCAAAATGAACAATAGTGTACCCCCACACCTCTCTTTAGGACTTGAGCAAAAATCAGTTAATGATTTTGATTGTAGAAGATCTTACTTCTAATTCTTGATCCTTAGTTCTGCTCTGAGAGATTAGACTTTATCCTTGAAATGAGGCCTGCTGAGTTGACTTGCTCAGATGTGCCACATTTAACGTTTAATGTGGAAACATCTAACTGTTGATGTGCCGCCCTCCAGTCTGCTGTTACTGCTGATGTGACTTTTCAGATGGGAAAGATACCATCAGTCTGGCAAAATTAAGATGGGAGAGGTCAGAAACGCTCACCAGTACCCAGAGGAAATATACAGAGAGTGCTTCTTTAAAAGATTATCACAGCATAGACTAATCTATACTGCTGAGTGCACTGATAGGAAGCTACAGCTTTGGAGAACACAGAACAGACTGAAGCAGATCTGGTTGGTGTAGGCAGGGAAGTATAAGCATCTGGGCCCGGGCCAGGGGTTAGGCTTATACCTTTTGGTTGCACAGATGATGTCTCCTGACCCAATGTGAGTCCAATTATGCCATGTAAGAACTAGCAAAATAGACAAAAGTGGAGGCCCAACAGCTGCTGGGTTGGGCTCATGACAGTCAGTCAGTTGGTCAGCTCCTTCATGCTGGGGAGTGAACACCTGGATTACGAAAGTAGCTTTCCGTGTGACCTAGGGGAGAAAATGAAACATGGACAATTGGAATCAATTTCTGTTTTTTATTTTTCCTTGTACACAAATCCCAGTCAATGGGTCCTACTTTTTTCTTTTATTAATTGTTTATTCACAGGGGACTGAGTCTTTGTCGCTGCGCACAGGCTTTCTCTAACTGCAGAGCGGGGCTGCTGTCCTTGCCACGTGCAGGCTCCTCATCGCGGTGGCTTCTTGCATTGTGGAACGCTGGCTCTAGGCACGCGGGCTTCGGTAGTTGGGGCATGTGGGCTCCACACTTGCGGCTCACAGGCCCTAGAGGTGCGGGCTTCAGTAGTTATTCTGAGGCATGTCGGACCTTCCTGGACTAGGGATCAACCCTGTGTTCCCAGCCTTGGTGGGCAGATTCTTAACCACTGGACCACTAGAGAAGTCCCCTACTTTCTTTTTTAAGTTCTTGGAATTGTTAGTTTGAACTATCCGTGAGGAAGGATTATGGGGTAGGTGGATATGGTTAGTTTTTAAAGTCTCATATCAGTTTAGAAGCAATTCTAGAAATACCCAGTACTTTCTGGGAAGATGGTTTGGTTGCGATATTTACTAGCCTTACACACTTGGATATGCTACTCAGTCTCTGTGAACCTCTGGGTCTTTTTTTACCCTCCTTTGTGTTTAAATAGATCATGTGTGTGTGTGTGTGTTCAGTCAGTTCAGTTCAGTCGCTCAGTCGTGTCCGACTCTTTGCGACCCCGTGAATCACAGCACGCCAGGCCTCCCTGTCCATCACCATCTCCCGGAGTTCACTCAGACTCACGTCCATCGAGTCAGTGATGCCATCCAGCCATCTCATCCTCGGTCGTCCCCTTCTCCTCCTACCCCCAATCTCTCCCACCATCAGAGTCTTTTCCAGTGAGTCAACTCTTCGCATGAGGTGGCCAAAGTACTGGAGCTTCAGCTTTAGCATCATTCCTTCCAAAGAAATCCCAGGGTTGATCTCCTTCAGAATGGACTGGTTGGATCTCCTTGCAGTTCAAGTGACTCTCAAGAGTCTTCTCCAACACCACAGTTTAAACGCATCAATTCTTGTTAGTTGCATAATATTGCTATAATTAGCACGTGGGAAAACATATAAGGGCGTAATCGAATTTTTGCTTATCTTATCCTTCTCTTCTTTTCCTTCTCTCCCTTTTCACTCTGTTCCTCCATTTCTCCTCTTCCTTTTGCCCCTTCTCTCTTTTCTCTCTCTCTTTTCTTCCTCTTCCTTTTTCTTACTTATTCTAAATACAGGACCATTGGTCCAGATAAATCTATTAATTTTTTAAATTGAACATATTTTATACTTTTCCTGAAATTTTTGCAGAACATTTTCACTTCTATCAATCTTGGCTAATTTCTTCCATAAGAAATTGTGTTTACCTCCAAGAAGCAACTTGTAAACAGTTAGTATTTACCTCAGAGAAATTGTTAGTATTTATCTCTAAGAAACAACTTCTGAATTAACTTATTCAGATCACTTTTTGTCTTGATAACCCTTCTGTTCCTCAGGCATTGCTGTGTAAGTGCTAAAATCTTTTTAAAAGCATTGGATTTAAAATTCTTTATTTGCAGGGCTCTTCTATCTTGTTTTATTTGTTTAAAATTACTGAAAATCACCTTATTTTTTTGTAAACATGATGCAGGATCATTATGAGAATGAGGAAAGAGAAAAAAGTAGAAATCTCTAGAACTCAGAAACAATCTTTGTTGGTATTTGTTCTACATTGTTTCAGAAACCTTTTGATACACACACACACACACACATATAGATAATGAAAAGACTATTGTAAAAACACTTTTATTAAATACAGCCATGTAATTTCAATTAAGACACTTAATTTTATTATTCTACATTACAGAGGAAAGTCCCCAATGTAAATGGAGTCCTTGCATAAATTTATGCACTTTTCTTCACAAGAGATCTTGCTTAAGATAGTGGTCCCTAACCTTTCTGGCACCAGGCACCAGTTTCATGGAAGACAGCTTTTCCAGGGATGAGGGAGGAGTGGTTCCAGGATGATTCAAGCACTTTGCACTTACCATGCATTTTATTTCTATTATTATTACATTGTGATATATAATGAAGTAATTATACAACTCACCATAATGCAGAATCAGTGGGGGTCCTGAGTTTGTTTGATATGAGTCTGCAAGCAGAAAATTTATTATGGTCTCTGCACAGTCAGACGTCTTGGCTAACAATAATCTGTGTTTGCAGCCCCTCCCCAGTGCTAGCATCACAGCCTCAGCTCCACCTCAGATCACCAGGCATATGATTCTCATACGGAGTGCACAAACTAGATCTTTCACATGAGCAATTCACAATAAGGTTCACACTCCTGTGAGAATCTAGTGCCACTGCAGATCTGACAGAAGGTGAAGGTCAGGTGGTGATGCGAGAGATGTGGAGAGCTCAGCTGTAAACAAACGCGAAGCCTCCTGCATTTGTCTGCTGCTCGCTTCCTGCTGTGCAGCCCAGTTCCTAACACGCTGAGGACTGGTGCCTGTCTGTGGCCTGAGGGTTGGGGACCCTGGCTTCAAAGATTCTTTTGATATGAAAAAATAATGTTATGGAACATTGAAAGTTTAGAATCAAGTTTTCAAAACTGTGTTTCAATTTAATTCTGTATCAATTGACTCTCTTATGAAAGGTGCTGCTGCTGCTGCTAAGTCGCTTCAGTCGTGTCTGACTCTGTGCGACCCCATAGACGGCAGCCCATCAGGCTCCCTCGTCCCTGAGATTCTCCAGGCAAGAACACTGGAGTGGGTTGCCATTTCCTTCTCCAATGCATGAAAGTGAAAAGTGAAAGTGAAGTCGCTCAGTCGTGTCCGACTCTAGTGACCCCATGGACTGCAGCCTACCAGGCTCCTCTGTCCATGGGATTTTCCAGGCAAAAGTACTTGAAGGTAAATCTTTATAATTCTATTTTCTCCTTAGATCCAATTTTCTTTGTTATGTTATAATTTTGACATGTTCCAGGTATACAAAAGTAACATTCTATAACTATATCCTCACAGTAGCTTCCTATTATAGCTATATTTAAACATATTTTGTGTATACCAGCATTTCGCATTCTTGGCTGTTTCATTTCCAAGTGGTTTTTCAAAGGAGGGTTTATGGGTACTCTCTTCTCTAGAGCTTTTCCTGTTTCCTTTATATTTGTACAGTGGCTCTTCTCAATGTGATATCATTGGTTAATAATTTCTTTTACTCATTGTAGACTTAACCATGTTATAGTAGACAGGTCTGAGACCAAACTATCATTTCTCACCCTTGTATGTGTCTTGTTTTTTTTCTCCCTGGATACATGGAGGACTCTTCATCTGTCTGCAAAATTCTTCACCAGGATGTATCTCGATGTTGCATATCCTATACCGAGTATCCCACAAGCCTCATATATTTCAAAATTCAAATTTCATTGTAAATGCTCTTTAAGAGGGAAGCCTATATTGGTATTATGTATTTTAACTGGGGTGCCATTTATTACTATGTTGGCTTGTACTTGTTTGTCCTTGGTGTCTATTAACTTGCATCGTTAATTTATTCTCTTTGTTTTTACGTGCTTTCATTGAAATTTTCTCAAGCTCTTCTGTGATATCAGTTGATTTGCAGACATGTTTATTTGTTTGGAATAATAATTCTTCAATTATAATAATAATTCTTCAATTCTTAATTTTTAATAGATAGGATCCTCAATATCATACATACATAGTTGATCTGTAACTCTTTATATCCTTTAAAAACTTTTATTCTAAACATGATACAAAATCATCTTTTAGCTCCCGTTGGTACTAGTTATATTCCCCAAAATTTGTTCTGTAGCATGGTGATTTCTCTTTTCTATGGGGCTTCGTTTTTTCTAGGTTAGACATTTATCATATAAAAGATTTCCCTTTTCCTTTTACCGTAGTGCCTTTGTTTAGCTGCCATGTCAATTCTGTCATTTTGTTTTTGCTTGGGTGGTTCTGTGCAAGGTTTTTATTCAGTCTGGTGTAGTGTCTCACTGTCTTTGAGAATTGTCTTTTCTCCTTCAACAGAAGTTTGAAGACTTGGCCTGTCTTATGCTTTCTAAGTTTTTCTGCAGCCTAGAGAATTGTCAGGGAGGGGATGGGAACTCAGATGCAAAGGTACTCTGATTGCCTTGGTCTACACTTTTCTGAAAGTCTATAAAATATATTTTATGATATTTCACTCCTTTTGGTTCCATTCCCATGGTGGAACATGTAGATTTCAGCCAGTTGTTCCAGACCCTTGTATCATCAGAGAGGTTTATTTCTCTGGTTCACTTTCAGCCCTTTGGTTCACTTTCCTCATTTATCTACTTTCTACAACTAGTGTTTTCATCAGTCCTCAGTCAGAATTGGAAGAAACACATTACTCACACAATTTCTTTCTTTATATTTGAGAGATTTACGGAGAGTTCTTAGGAATTTTGCCATGTGTTGTGTTGTTCCTTTTCCCTCTATGTAAACCCTTATAAAGTCTTATCTTTCCTTAGCTGGATAAAATAATATAAAATCTAATCCTTTCCATAGTTGACTATGAATTTTCCAGTTTAGGGGAAATGACAATGTTCCTTTTTCTGGTAGCTGCCAGGTAATTAAAAAAAAAAAGATTCCTTTGTTTGCTTGCTATGTTTTTTCAGTCAGGGAAAGTGAGAATACATATTCAGGCTTATTCCACTATTTTAACATAGATTTCCCCTCATATTTAAATTTTATAATCCCATATATTGAGATTCAGTGCTCATGTTATGTGAAATCTCAATAACTCTGGAGATTATACTGGGAAAAATAGCACCAATCAAAATATTGGCTTTGGAGTCTTGTCTCTGTGACTTATTAGCTGTGTGACTTTACATACATTACTTTTCCTATTTGAGTCTGATTCCTCATTAACAAAAAGTGGGTGAAAACAGTAATAACAATAACTTCTTTATTAGGTGGTTGTGTGAGATAGGGTAGAGAACCTCTTTGAAAATGACAGGTAGGCAAGAGGTACTCATAACTTATAGTTCGAATGTCTTTCAGAATATCACCAGAGCCATGCTAAAATATTGGCATGTGCTTTAAGAGGCAGTTAAAATTCAATTTTAAATATTTTTGCTGCATTATGGTGATTTCTGTATATGTATTATAAAAAGCCAGGCCTATAGAGTAAAGGGAAAAAGAGCAATTAATCAAGATCTCAGGCTCTCTTTTGACATTTTTTAGTATCAAAATGTTCTTCAATTTCAGCAGTAATTGGCCTTTTTAATTTTTTTCTGTACCGGGTAGGCCCTGTGAATTTAGTCGCTAGCTTCTGTTCTTCATGGGAAATTTCAGTTTCTGGATTTTGCTTCTTTTCCTTTGCCTCATCTTCCTGAAATAAATAATGCAAGGCAGCAGCATCTGTATGGTACGGAAGTCTCTGCTGACCTGGAAAGCAAGTCTGTCAGGTATATTTTCTGTGAGAAAGATCGAGTTTGCAGTAGAGGGAATGAGAATAACAAGGTTTTGTCCAGTGTCACATTCCTCTGGCTGAAATAGTCAAGAAATGATTTTTTTTTAATGTTTGTGCATATGCGGGTCTGAGTAGGAGTAACAGGCACTGTTATTGGTGGGCAGGACTTAGAGACCGTGGCCCTAGGGTCAGACTGCCAGCTCTGACCTGTCCCAAAGCTGACTTACTCTGGTTTATGTTTATATACTCAGAACCATGACAGTTTATCATGCTGCTTTGCATTAACTTGAATATATCAGAGTGCTGTTGTTTGACGAATAATAATAAAATTGAAATGATAGCTGCGATTTACTGAGCGACTATCATGGCTATGGACCTCCCTGGTGGCTCAGATGGTAAAGCGTCTGTCTACAATGCAGGAGACCCGGGTTCGATCCCTGCGTCGGGAAGATCCCCTGGAGAAGGAAATGGCAATCCATTCCAGTACTATTGCCTGGAAAATCCCATGGACAGAGGAGCCTGGTAGGCTACAGTCCATGGGGTCGCAAAGAGTTGGACACAACTGAGCGACTTCACTTTCACTTTATCATGGATATAATAGGCTGGTATATTTACTTGTTTTCTGCTGCAATCCTCGCAATGGCACTGCCAGAAGAGCATTATCCCTCACTGTAGCAATGAGAATAATAATCTGAGAATGGTCAAGTAACTTTCCACCATCACTACACCACAGATGTAGTGTCACTAAGCTATAAATGGCTGTCTAAAATGTATGTCCTGGTTTCTCAGATTATAAAGTTCTCATTTTCCATTGTTCTATATTGCTTCCCAGAAATCTCAATAACTTAGCAGGAAGTTATTTTCTTCCATTCCACATCTTTACAACTTTCTTGAGAATTAATTTACATATCAAAGTTTCACCCCTTTAAAGTATATTCAATGGCTTTTAGTATATTTACAGAGTTGGCAACCATCACTATCATCCAGTTTTGGATTATTTCCATCATACCAAAATGAAACTTTAGAGAATAAAGATGCACACTGCACAAGCAAAAGTTAAAAAAAAAAAATCAAAGGCTAATTTTTATCATATACTCAGGCATTTACCTCTGGTTATATCTCCTTCTATCACAGAATCTCTGATATTTGAAATGATGACCCCAGTGGTGTGTCATGTAGTGAAGTTTATGGTGTGACTCTTCACCTTATCCTTCCAAACATAACTTGTACTAGCTGCTTCCTCTCTCAGCTCCAACCATACACTCTGATAGAATCAACCCTCTGTGTTCTTAAGTCTAAATAATACTTCTGTTGCTGCTCCTTTCTTGACTTCAGACACCTGAAATTCTCTTCCCAGGAATCTCTGCTGTCTGTCCCCTCTCCACCAGGCTTTACCGATTTTACTACAGCTACAGTTTGCTGATGATCATTATAGTAATAAAGCTATTTTGCTTATTGCCCAAGGATGTGATACATTCCTTATACTTATCTCTTTTATTTTTGCATTATGACAAACATATCTTATAGAAGTTATTATTTTTTTTAATAAATGAAAAAACTGATTTTGAAGATCCTAAGATTATAGATATTCAGTGAAAAAGCATTGGGACATGTGTCTGACCACATAATGGGTAGATATTCTTAGTCTCACAGCAATGTCTGCCAGACTAATTGGCTAGAGATGGGGAAACAGTGGAAACAGTGTCAGACTTTATTTTTTGGGGCTCCAAAATCACTGCAGATGGTGATTGCAGCCATGAAATTAAGAGATGCTTACTCCTTGGAAGAAAAGTTATGACCAACCTAGCTAGCATATTCAAAAGCAGAGACATTACTTTGCCGACTAAGGTCCGTCTAGTCAAGGCTATGGTTTTTCCTGTGGTCATGTATGGATGTGAGAGTTGGACTGTGAAGAAGGCTGAGAGCCGAAGAATTGATGCTTTTGAACTGTGGTGTTGGAGAAGACTCTTGAGAGTCCCTTGGACTGCAAGGAGATCCAACCAGTCCATTCTGAAGGAGAGCAGCCCTGGGATTTCTTTGGAAGGAATGATGCTAAAGCTGAAACTCCAGTACTTTGGCCACCTCATGCGATGAGTTGACTCATTGGAAAAGACTTTGATGCTGGGAGGGATTGGGGGCAGGAGAAGAAGGGGACGACAGAGGATGAGATGGCTGGATGGCATCACTGACTCGATGGACACGAGTCTGAGTGAACTCCAGGAGTTGGTGATGGACAAGGAGGCCTGGCGTGCTGCGACTCATGGGGTCGCAAAGAGTTGGACACGACTAAGCGACTGAACTGAACTGAACTGATGATTACTTTTGTGCAAATCTAAATTGCCAAGCTGGAATTAAGATTGCTGGGAGAAATATCCATAACCTCAGATATGCAATATGACACCACCCTCATGGCAGAAAGTGAAGAGGAACTAAAAAGCCTCTTGATGAAAGTGAAAGAGGAGAGTGAAAAAGTTGGCTTAAAGCTCAACATTCAGAAAACGAAGATCATGGCATCTGGTCCCATTACTTCATGGGTAATAGATAGGGAAACAGTGGAAACAGTGAGAGACTTTATTTTGGGGGACTCTAAAATCACTGCAGATGGTGACTGCAGCCATGAAATAAAAAGACGCTTACTCCTTGGAAGGAAAGTTATGACCAACCTAGATAGCATATTCAAAAGCAGAGACATTACTTTGCCAACGAAGGTCCATCTGGTCAGGGCTATGGTTTTTCCAGTGCTCATGTATGGATGTGAGAGTTGGACTGTGAAGAAGGCTGAGCGCCAAAGAACTGATGTTTTTGAACTGTGATGTTGGAGAAGACTCTTGAGAGTCTCTTGGATTGCAAGGAGATCCAGCCAGTTTATCCTAAAGGAGATCAGTCCTAGGTGTTCATTGGAAGGACTGATGCTAAAGCTGAAACTCCAATAGTTTGGCCACCTCATGTGAAGAGTTGACTCATTGGAAAAGACCCTGATCCTGGGAGGGATTGGGGGCAGGAGGAGGAGGGGATGACAGAGGATGAGATGGCTGGATGGCATCACCAATTCGATGGACATGAGTTTGCGTGAACTCCAGGAGTTGGTGATGGACAGGGAGGCCTGGCGTGCTGTGATTCATAGGTTTGCAAAAAGTCAGACATGACTGAGTGAGTGAACTGAACTGAACTGAAATTGCCTACTAAGATGTGGACCAAAGCACAAAATTTAGAGCAGATGTTCCAAGCTGGAATCATCTGCAAAGAAACCACTGGGGCGCTTGGTACTTCCGATGGCTTTTCTCCTTATTGATGTGTGTGTGCTCTGCCACATCTGACTCTTTGGGACCTCATGGACTTTAGCCCACCAGGTTCTCTGTCCATGGAATTTTCTAGGCCAGAATACTGGAGTGGGTTGCCTTCTACTCCAGTGGGTTGGCTCCTA
This sequence comes from Budorcas taxicolor, assembly GCF_023091745.1. NCBI lineage: Eukaryota > Metazoa > Chordata > Mammalia > Artiodactyla > Bovidae > Budorcas > Budorcas taxicolor. Next base: position 154,882,185 of record NC_068910.1, read on the forward strand.
CTCCAGGAGATCTTCCCAACTAAGGGACTGAACACACATCTTCTGTGTCTCCTGCATTGGCTGGCAGATTCTTTACCACTGAGCCACCTGAATTGGACTCTCTTCTTATTAATTCTACACAGTTGCTTCCCCTTGGATTTGAGACTGTCCTTCTCCAGTCTTTGCCAGTCATAAGCCTTTTTCAGATCTAAAACTCTTGGAAGGAAAAGGCTGTCATAATTACATGCCAATCCTGCAGCAGGACTCTGAGCTTATGCCTGCTGCCAACTCTGCCCTAAACGATTGAGCTCTAGGCTCTGCCCTGTGTATGTGCTAAGCAATGCAAGTCTTTGCTTTCTCTTCTGTGTTAATGGAAGTAAGGCCCTTTCACTAACACAGTGAAGACATGTCATCTGGATAACTTGTGAAGAGAAGTGCAGTTGTCAAGCCCTGTCACAAAGATAAAACTATATGCCTGACATTTTATAGTATTAACTCATTCATTCTCACTACAACCTGATTATTTAGGTACTCTGTCTAATGGGCTTTCCAGATGGCACTAGTGGTAAAGAACCCACCTGCCAATGCAGGAAGCATAAGAGATGCAGGTTTGATCTTTGGGTCAGGAAGATCTCCTGGAGGAGTTTATGTCTAATAGGTGAGAAAAATGGAGACGTGGTGAGTGACAGTACCAAGCAGTACTCTCAAGCACTTCAATATGGTACAAAAATTGAGTTTTTCCCCCATCTTTTGTTTCACTGTCTAATATAGAAAGTCATATTTTGAGTATTACTTACAACATTGGCACTAAGTGTCAAGACATTAATTGTAGAACACTTTATATTAATTTAATGAAAATAAATGTTTTAATACACTTTTAAATAGACTATGCCATGAGGTAGATATACAATTAACAATAGGAGGCCAGGTGACGCTTGGCCTTTCCTTGAATACTTAAATCTAATTTATTATCTATTTTTGTTAAACTAAAGCATCCACATAATTAAATAAAAAGCACATGACTTTGTGAAGACTATAAAATCCTTTGTAATTGCTTTTAAGCCTTTAATTTCTATTTAATTGGAACCACTGTTCAACTAAATGACTTTTCTACTATGTTAAATGTCTTTTCCTGGTTATACAATATGATGTGCTTTCATATGAATTTATAGAATTTCTAAATCTTTAGTGTTCCGAGACTAATTTGTGCATTCATATATGTGTGTATATGTATGTATATATATCTAAATTTGAAGTTTGAAAAGTATATAATACTCATCATTGATAACCTCTTTCAGTTATGCTATTTTTTTTTTCTAAGAGTTCAAGTAGATGATTTTAGGTATTGGACTGATTTTTTTTTTCTTTTAAACAAACAATTTTTAGAGCAGCTTTCATTTACAGGAAAATTAATAGTTCTCATTTACCCATACTCAGTTTCCTCTACTGTTAATATCTGACACTGATGTGGTATATTGGTTACAACTAACAAGCTAACACTGAAACATGAGTGTCAGTTAAATTTCACACTTTGTTTAGACGTCTTCCTGCCCCATGCTCCATCCAGAACCACACATTACATTTAGTCATCATTCCTCATTGAGCTCCTCTCATGTCTGTTTCTTAAAGCAGAATCAAGAAGCAGCTCCTCTAGGTCATCAGAGAGCTCCAGGCTGGACTCCCTGTGTTTTATAGCAGCTTCCCACTAGTGTCTTTTTTACACATAATAGTGTGTATGTCAGTGCTGCTTTTTCAATTCATCTTATTCCCTCCTTCCTATACTGTGTCCACAAGTCCATTTTCTGTGTCTGCATCTCCATTCCTTCCCTGCAAATCAGTTCATCAGTACTATGGGAGGGAGGATCAAGAGGGAGGAGATGTATATATAATTATGACTGATTTGCATTGTAGTACGGTAGAAAACGAAACAACGTTGTAAGGCAATTATCTTTCAATCAAAAAACAAAAAAAATGGAAGAAATCCTTCATGGTTCCTGTGATCAGTTAGCCTTACCTGCTTCCATTCTTTGCTTCCCAGCCATGTACACAACTAAAAATTTAATAATTAAGGCATTCTTCTTGATTTTGGTCTTTGGAAGATCAGAAAATAATGAAAACAATATTATAACACCTGAAAATCCACATCACCAAGTTTGTATAAGGATCCAGTGAGGGATACTGCCTGGCTGTCTTGCTCCTTTTACAAGTATGAGTGGCTATGTGACTCCAGTTTAGCCAGTGATACAAAAGAAAGATATTAGGTAAGGTAAGGTTGCCAGGAAAGTATATATAATTCACACATTCACCTGGCATCTCCTTTGCCCTACTCCATGATTCTTATCCCAAACTCCCAATCCACACCTCTCTCACCTTCCTTCCCCTTGGCAAATATAAGTCTGTTCGCTATGTTTGTGAGTCTGTTTCTGTTTTGTAGATATGTTCATTTGTGTCATATTTTAGATTTCACATGTAAGTGATATCATATTGAATTTGTCTTTCTCTTCTGACTTACTTCACTTTGTATAATAGTTCTAGGTCCATCCTTGTTGCTGCAAATGGCATATTTCATTCTTTTTATGGCTGGGTAATAAAAAATGATTTTTATCAATAGAATTACAGAGGCTATCTTAACATCCTGTGGATAAAAGCCAAAATCTAAATTGGAATAAAAAGACAGAAAGAACAATGTCTCTTTTTGACATTTTTTTCAGCTTGTACAATACCAAACAGCCTGCCTCCAGAATTTGTGTCTTAAATAAATAAGTCATTAAATACAGTCATAGTTGATACTGAAATAAAAAGATGCTTGCTCCTTGGAAGAAAAGCTATGACAAACCTAGACAGCATATTAAAAAGCACAGACATTACTTTACCAACAAAGGTCCCTCTAGTGAAAGCTATGGCTTTTCCAGTAGTCATGTATGGGTATGAGATTTTGACAGTAAAGAAAGCCGAGTGGCAAAGAATTGATGCTTTTGAACTGTGGTGTTGGAGAAGACTCTTGAGAGTCCCTTGGACTGCAAGGAGATCCAACCAGTCCATCCTAAAGGAAATTAGTCCTGAATATTCACTGGAAGGACTGATGCTGAAGCTGAAGCTCCGATACTTTGGCCAGTTGATGCAGAGAACTGACTCATTGGAAAAAAATCCTGATGCTAGGAAAGATTGAAGGCAGGAGAAGGAAGAGAAGGGGACAACAGAGAATGAGATGGTTGGATGGTATCACTGACTCGATGGACATGAGTTTGAGCAAGCTCTAGGAGCTGCTGATGGACAGGGAATCCGGGCATGCTGCAGTCCATGGAGTTGCAGAGTCAGACATGATTGAGCGATTGAACTGAACTGATTTGAATTGATATTGCAGGCTGAATCTTTAGCATAAGGCCTGATGTGGGTACTCTGATATTTTTAGTGGATATTATCATGAAGATATCTACCAGTTTAGAAAGTTAAAACTACCAAACAGAATATAAACACCCAGAATATATTAAAATTTAGTTTTCTTTAGCACATATCTGCATTAAATACTTTCACACAAAATGAACAAAGTGGGTCATTACCTGTTCCTATGTGTGCATGCCTGTGTGCTCAGTTGCTTCAGTTGTGTCCAACTCTTTGCCACCCTATGGACTGTAGCCCACCAGGCTCCTCTGTCCATGGGGATTCTCCAGGCAAGGATGCTGGAGTGGGTTGCTGTGCCCTTCTCCAGGGGACCTTCCTGATCAAGGGACTGAACCTGCATCTATTTTGTCCCCGGCATTGCAGGTGTCTTCTTTACCACTAGTGCTGCCTGGGAGGTCCCCATTCCTAAACAAATCACGAAAAGAGAAAAGCTGCTATCTCCAGCAGAACAAGCACTCACAGGCCCAAATACAAGATCTATGAAGAAATAATAAGTGATATCTGAACCATTTTGATTGTGTAAGTGGCTAAAATGCTGTTCTTAGAGTTCTTTTGTAGCAGAACATGATCTTGGTGGAAATATCTGCTCATGTTCTGAAACTTCAATCTTAAAGTTTGAGATTGTGTATGAAGTAAAAGAAAAGATGTATTATCCCTTACAAAATAAGCTTTCCAAAGGTGGTTTCTTGTTTCTGTGTTCATAAATATATTTTATTTATTAGAAGATAAACTACTTGAGAACAGTGACTCTGTCTTATTCATAATCATAACCCCAGAAGTCAAGATCCTGGAACATAGTAGGCGCCAAAAGATACTCTATGAATGAATTAATTAAATTGAATGAATGAATAGCATACTAAGTAATTTGCAGATGCCTATGAACTTTCAGCTATGAGCAATGATTCTATGTGTAGCAGAATGATTTCTCTGTACCTAGATGTTAAGGAGCATTTTTGCCCCTATTTCTCAGGCTGTTCTCTTCTCAATGAGTAGGACTGAGGATGGAATGGTAGGGAATATTTTTGAACTGATATTCTTGATACCTAGATTCTTGCAAATCGTTCTGTTCAGATTACAGTAATACATTGAGAAGAAGGTATGGTCGATTTTCCTCTTTCCCCTTTCTATCAAAATTTAGGTTTCTTTTTTTCCTATTCTTATGAAGTTTGTTTTCATTGTCATATAGACCAGCATTAATATAGAACCTCCTACATTTACCTTTGATTTAAGAAGCTTCTCTGAAACTATCATAGTTCCATTATGGATTCTGGAAAACTGATGACTTTCAGAGGTCATATTATGCAAATTCACATACCTACATGTAACTTGACCTAGAGGCAGTGGTAGTATTAATGGCAAAAGTCAGTATATTGTTGGTGTATTTTTGCTTATTTACTTATGGCTGCTCTGGGTCTTTGTTGCTGTGTGTGGGCTTTCTCTAGTTGCGGTGAATGAGGGCTACTCTTTGTTTCAGTGCTCAGTCTTCTCATCGTGGTGGCTGCTCTTGTTGCAGAGCGGGCTCTCTAAGCTTGAAAGCTTCAGTAGTTGTGGCACATGGTCTCAGTACTTGCAGCTTGCATGCTTAGTTGCCTCTCAGCATGTGGGATCTTCCCAGACCAGGGATCAAACCCATGACCCCTGCATTGGCAAGTGGATTCTTAACCCCTGGGCCACCAGAGAAGCTCTACTGATATATTTCGAGAAGACTTGGTAAGACTGACTTTGATTATACAAGTAAACGAAGAGGAAGAACCAAGGACAACACCAAGTTTCTGGTATAAGCAACTGTGTGGATGGTGGAGTCTTTAGCTGAGAGAGGAAGCTTGGGAGATTTATTTGAAAAATATGATTAAATATGGAATAAAAGTCTAATTCTACCTCAGTACAATATAGATGGTAGGAATTGGAGTTATTCTCTCAACTGAAACAACTAAAATAAGAAAAAAGACAAAATATACAAAACAATGTCTCTCAAAACATTGATCATTAGTCAGTAAAAGACACTGACCCATCCCCACATTATGCTTGCCCCAGCAGAATGTCTGGAGAGTTTCCAGGTTTCTACAAAAGGATGGGGGAATCCAGGAAAAACTTGATGATAGTCCCAGAATAAAGAGGCAGAGCTAGAAATCTAAGGAAGCTAAGTGAAAGTGAAAGTGGAGTCGCTCAGTTGTGTCCGACTCTTTACGACCCCGTGGACTGTAGCCCACCAGGCTCCTCCGTCCATGGGATTCTCCAGGCAAGAATGCTGGAGTGGGTTGCCATTTCCTTCTCCAGGGGATCTTCCCGACCCAGGGATTGAACCTAGGTCTCCTGCATTGCAGGCAGATGCTTTAGAAATCACAAGGTAAAGTACATGAAGGAAGAAAGCTGCAGAGAGGAACTCAGAAGATGTATAGAAAAACTCATGGAGAATTGTCTGCAAACACATAGATGCAAAGCTTCTTAACAAATAGAATCAACAATATAAAAAAGGATAATACATCATAACTGAATGTGCTTTATCCCAGAAATATAACATTACTTTTACATTCACAAGTCAATAAATGTAATCTACCATGTTAAGTGAAAGTGAAGTCACTCAGTCGTGTCTCACTCTTTGTGACCCCATGGACTGTAGCCTACCAGGCTTCTCCGTCCATGGGATTTTCCAGGGAAGAGTACTGGAGTGGGGTGCCATAATCTACCATGTAGACTGAAAATGAAAAGTCTTATGATCATCTCAATAGATGCAAAAAGAAAGAAATATTTGGGGTCCAACTTACTTGCTGGTATTAATAAAATCTTTCAGTAAGCTGTTAATAGTTATAGAGGGAAGTTTCCTCAAGAGTGTAGATTGGAACTTAATTTGTTATATTCAGTTAGCAATTTTGCATCAGTATTTGTCATTGTTCTGTGATTTTCTTTTCTTTTCTATTCTTCTCATCTTTATACATTAAGGTTAAGATGGCCTCCTAGAATAAATTGGAAATGTTTTATCTTTTTTAAATTTCTAGAATGCTCTGTATTAAATTGTTCTTATTTCCTTAAAAAATCAACGGAATTTACTAGTAATGTTATAATGACCTGCAGTTATTTTTGTAATAAGTTGTTAAAATACAGACTAAATTTTATTATAAGATATAGACCTAATCCGGAGAAGGCAATGGCACCCCACGCCAGTACTCTTGCCTGGAAAATCCCATGGATGGAGGAGCCTGGTAGGCTGCAGTCCATAGGATTGCAAAGAGTCGGACACAACTGAATGACTTCACTTTCACTTTTCACTTTCATGCATTGGAGAAGGAAATGGCAACCCACTCCACTGTTGTTGCCTGGAGAATCCCAGGGACGGGGGAGCCTGGTGGGCTGCTGTCTGTGGGGTCGCACAGAGTTGGACGCGACTGAAGTGACTTAGCAGCAGCAGCAGCAGCAGCAGCATCATCATAGACCTAATCAGATTTTCTATTTCTCCTTGAACTTTGTCCATTTAATAATTAATTAATTTAAATATCATTCTTTTTGACAGTTATTAAAATATATTTTATTACCATTTTATACTTTTTGAGGTAAAGTGATTTATTATTTATCTCTCCTACCCTTTTAATCATCACATTCACAGGCATCATGGAAGCTTGGCATTTTCCTTAAGAAATCTTTGACTTGGAAATCCATCATGTTCTTTACCCTAGTGAAGAGAGACATCAACTTCCAGTTTTATGAGTCTTGCCATATCTATATATTACCCATGTAATATTTATTTTTATTTGAAATTTTAATATTTATATAATTTTAAAGGTTATTCTCCATTTATAGTTATTACAAAATATTGACTCTATTCCCTATATTATACAATACATCCTTGAGCCTTTCTTAAACTGAATAGTTCGTATTTCCTACTGCCCCATCCCTAGATTTCCCCTCCTTCCTTCTCCCCATAGGTAACCTGTAGTTTGTTCTCTTGTGTGAGTCTGCTTCTTTTTTGTAACACATTCACTAGTTTGCGGTATTTTTTTTTTTTAAGATTCCACATACAAGTGAAAGCATACAGTCATTGTCTGACTTATTTCCCTAAGCATAATGTCCTCTAAGTCCATCCATGTTGCTACTAATGGCAGAATTTTGATCTTCACTTATAGGTGAATAGCATTCCATTGTATGTATATACGCCACATCTTTATCTGTTCATTTGTTGATGGACACCTAGGTTGCTTCCATGTCTTAGCTATTTTGAAAATAATTCTATGAATTCTGGGCACATATACCTTTTTGAATTAGTGCTTTTGATTTTTGTTTTTGGATATATGCTTAGAAGTGGAATTTCTAGGTCATATTTTTAGCTTTAGTGAAACCTCCATACGGTCTTCCATTGTGGCTACATCAATTTACATTCCTATCAACAGTGTATGAGGGTTCTCTTTTCTCCATATCCTTGTCAGCATTTGTTATTTGTGTTTCTTTTGATGGTAGCCATTCTGACAGGTCTGAGGTGATATCTCATTGTGGTTTTGATGCACGTTTCTCTGGTGATTATAGATATTGAGCATCTTTTCGTGTGCTTGTTGGCATCCCATTTTAATTTTTGTAGAACCTAGTAATGTGTCCTCTTTCATTCTTGATTTTGGTAATTTGTCTTCTCTCTCTTTCTGCTTCATCAGTTTGTTAGGAACTTATTACTTTTATTCACTTTTAGTAACTAATTCTTGCATTTGTTAATTTTTTTTCATTTTATATGTCTTGCTTTTGTTTCATTGATTTCTGCCCTTTTAAAACTGTTTTTCTGCTCCTTGAGGTGCAAGTTTAGATAATTGATTTTCAACCTTGCTCCTTTTAAAAATTTACGTAGTTAAGGTTACATACACACCACATTTTATAAGTGGAAATATGTTATATTTTCCAAATATTTTCTAAGTATCAATTTATAGTTTTCTTTGGCCCAGATGATATTTATATTTTATTCATTTAAAATGATCTAGCTATCTGTTTGCCATTTATTTCTTAATTAATTTTATTATGGTCATAAGACATACTTTTTAATGTATCCTTTGCTTCTTATTCTGTCAGCTGCAGAGAGAGGACGCTCTTTATTCCTATGGCGAAATCTTTCAGGTATCTTAATAGACAAACAGGGTTGTAGTCAATTCCCCTCCTCCTTGGTGAACCTTGAACTACAATATTTGTCTTCTAAGAACTGTGAAATTACAGAAACCTCTGCTTATTTTTATAGCCCTGTTGCAGCTGCTTTCTGCCTGATCTTGGCATTTCATACTGCATATGCACAGCTGGGAACTGCCAAGTACCTTGAGGGAAAATTGCATATGGAATATTGTCTCATTTCTCTGAGGCTGGCTTTTTTCAGGAACCTAGGCTCTCAGCTCTCCAAATTCTGGGTGCTTTGATTGCTTTACACTTTGTTCAAAGATCCACAGTTTTTAATCAACTTAACTTTTAGAGTTGTTTTCAATTCCAAAGTAAGTCTGTGACCAATACTATACTTTGTTTATTTGAACTAGATTGTAAGACTTCTTGAGAGAGAATGGAATGCTGTCTTAAAAATCACCTTAAGTTTAACACATTGGTAAGCGTATTGCATATTTTATTGATGTATAAAAAAGGAGCGTAATGTTTTTGCTTTTTCTCTCAATCATTAATACCCAAATGCTGCACAAAGGATAACAGAATGGAAAAGTTACTGTTTTATAGTTGGAAATCATTGGATGCTTAATCAACCTTTTATATTACAAAGTGTGTGCCCTAGCTATGTTATTTAACAGGACTCTGCATAAAAAGATAATAACAGTTTGTAATATTTGCATGGAAATTGAGTGATGCAACACATAGTGACTGCTCTTAGGTGTTCAGTTGATTTCTTTGACCTTCACTCAGTAACACACATTTTGACTGCTGTGGTCAAGGCAGCATTAACTTTTTGTAAGTACTAACAAAAACAACAATTTAGACACTTGTACAAAGTTTTAGTTTTATAGATTTAGTAATAGCAGTGACTCAAATGACAGGGAAACTGGTACTTATCTGGAATCCTCAATGCTGCTTTACTATTAGTGATGCACTCCAGGGAATTGGGAATAAGCCTGAAAGCACAATCCAGCAGAAAAGGAGTAGTCTGCTTTGTGCCTCAGACTTTGTGAGAAATTTAGCCTTGTGAAAAATAGAGCTGAAGTTCAAAAACTGACTTAAGCCTGTGCATGGTACCATTTTTTTCCTCCTTGAATCAAAGTCTCTATGTCAAAAAGGAGAAATGCTCAGGAGAGCTGCCCCCACACAGCTGAGTTCAGCTTCTTTTGATCCAGCAAGGAGACATTATAACCTCAGAAATACTAAGACTGGATGGAGAGTCCCAAAGACCTGAGTGTCGGTCAAGCCTGTCATCTAAATAGACACAGTTCTTGCCCATCAGCTTATGCAGAGGATAGGTGTTACATCTGGGAGGTGAAGGTTTGTTATTCATCTCATCTCTGAAACCAGTTTTATTCCCTTTATGTAATTTATCATCAACTCCTCTACACTGATGCTTTGGAAAACATGCTTCCCCCTGAGCTATTAAAGCAGAATGTTCAGGGCTTTAAAAATGATTTTGTTCTTGTGACATAATCTTAGGAATTATGTAAAAATCATGTATATGGGGAATAAAGTATCATGGAGACACTTATATCTCTCCCTTTGTGAATTTTAGTTACATTTGAGGCAGAGATAGAAGAAATGTAAATAAGCCTATTCCACATTAGGTAAAATGGTCAGTAGCATACTCAAGATTCTCTCAATTTAGATTAGTGCAGGGAGTATAAAAGTTTAATTGAAATGTGGATATTAAAATTTTCCCAAATAAAAAAGAAATAGTATTAGAGAAAATGAGGAGGAAAACCACCAATGCTTGGGATATGTCATTTAGTCCTTATGTTCCTCTATAGCAGATTAAAGTCTCCCTGAAATGAGTTTGATTTTCTCTTAGTCCCAATCTAAATGACCCAAACAACCTGGGACATTCACAGTAGACCTTGAGAAAACAGTCAATTGGTTGGTGCCTTCTCTCTGTTCTTTTGAAAGAAGCAGTGGGAAGAGACTTACAGACTAGTTTCACCACTTTCACATTTTCTAGCTGCCAACATGGAACTTTTATGTTTTGGTATTCTTGGAGCTACCTACCTCACAACAAGGGAAATTGTGAATGAAAAACTTCCATTTATTTTTGTCTCCACACAAAGACCTCTAATTTCTTTGCACTGACTCTGGAATATCTTCCAATCATGTAAAGATTCAGCAAGCAGTCAATATCAGAAGTATACCTGATACTGATGAAAATGTAAAAAATTAAATGGGCCATCAAAGACAATGTTGTAGTATGCAGCTTACTTCCTGTAGTAGAATCATGTAGGCTCTGGAAAAAGCGTACTTGACACAATGACTCTTGGTCATTTAGTTTGTTTAATTGTTTCTGTGCAGCTTTAGGTATTACTGTTTGCCAAATCTTCAACTCAGAAAAAATAGGCAGTGAGTGTATTCTATAATTATGAAACAAGACTGATCCTTGAACAGCAAGAATTTAAACTATGTAAGTCCACCTATACCTAGATTTTTTTTAGTAATGAATACTACAGTACTATGAGGTCTGATTGACTGAATCTGAGAATGCAGAATCTCAGGTAGAGAGAAACTCTTATAGGCAGGACTAACAATGAATTAAATGTGGTTTTTCAATGGTGTGGAAGGGCAGTGCCCCAACCCCCACATTGTTCAAGTGTCAGTTATATTTCAAGTATAGATAAAAGTAAAGAAATAGAATAGTAAAAATACAAGAAACTATTACAAACTTTTGCTAAATCATATAAGATGCCAACTTTATTTTAATATTTCTTTTACACTTTTAAGACAATGTTATACTGTAGATACAGCTTAAACTCATGTGTACCCATTCCTGAATCCTTTCTTTTTCCTCCTTCTATTGAAATAATCATTATCCTAAAGTGTGGTGTTTTCTTATTTCTATGTAAATTTATGCTTACATATAAGTATATAAATATTTATGTAACATATATTATATATTTAAATTGACTTCCCTAATGGCTCAGTGGGTAAAGAATATGCCTGCAATGCAGGGGACACGAGAGATGCAGGTTCGATCCCTGGGTTGGGAAGATATTTAAAATAAACATATTTCTATGTAACATACATATAATATATATGTGTGCAAGCAAAATATATTTATATATATGTATATGTGCATGTTTTCAGTTTTCTTAAAAATGATTCATGCTGTAGATACTCTATTTCAGCTTCTAGTACAATCATTTTAGCTACGAGAGGGTTCCTTTGTGTGACCAGATCAGAATTTGTTTACCCATTCTCTTGATGCTAGATTTTTTAATTACATTTTTGTGTATATGTGTGAATATGTAAATGTTGCAATAGCACATGGGAAAGTTTCTCTAGAATCTGTACCTAGGAATGTGATTACTGGATTAAAGGGCATATTATATCTTCAGTTTTATTTTTATTAGTAGTTGTTCCAATGTAATTCCCACTAGCAGCAAATTAGAGTCTTAGTTTCTCTACATCCTTGCTGATACTTCATCTTGAATAGCATATTGTTGTGTTTTGATGTGGAGGTCATAAGATTAAATAAAAACAGCTCCAGAAATATAATAAACTGCAACCCTGGTCATATGATCCCAAGAAATGTTTCAGTCTCCACAAATTCGGGTAGTTTACTTGGGACAAAAAGAATCAAAAGTAGAGATTGTCTATCCTGCCTTCTCCTCATCCCCTCAGCTTTCATCCAGCTGAGTAATATAGTCATTAGAACAGGCTCTTTTGAAGGATTAATCAACATCTGTGTTTGCAAGTTAAAAAGTATTGAATTATTTTCTACTTAGGGAAAGCATGTCATGGTTCTCATAACAGGTCTTATTTTCATGTAGAAATGAAGTGGCTGAACTGGTCCAGTGCTTTTAGAAATATTATTGTTCTATATCTTGGGCTTCCCAGGTGGCACTAGTGATAAAGAACCCAAAAGGAGACAAAAGAGACAGGGGTTCAGTCCCTGGGTTGGGAATATCCCCTGGAGGTAGGCATGGCAACCCACTCTAGCCTGGAAAATTCCATGGGCAGAGGAGCCTGGTGAGCTATTGTGGGGGGTGCTCCGCAGAAAAAGAGAGGCAGTGGAACTTCCCTCAGCAGAGTTGAGGGGTCCCGAGGAAAAGTGTGCCTACTGTCCGCCAACCTAGCCCCTTCGCAAGTGAGAGACAATCAGAGGTGACAGGGGTTCTGTCTGAGCAGTTCCGCTTTATTGCCGCAAGCTCCCGGCTTATAAAGGCAAGCAGGGGGGCGGTTTGCGAGGGACATTCCATAGTTGCACCAATCACGTTAAAGGTCAAATTGTCATTGTCATCATTATAACAGGAGTCTATGGTGATCACTTGCTGTCCATGTGCACAGAAATCAAGAGAGCCAATCAAAAGTTTTGACAAACAACATAGACCACGCCCCTATCTCTTCCGCCAGGCGCCATCTTAGTTTCCAATCACAAAGGTAGCCCTTCTCTTTTTCTTTTTTAAGGTTTCCCATTTAGGGCCCCACAAGCTATAGTCTGTGGGTCGCAAATTTGGACACGACTGAAGTGACTTAGCACATATTCAATATCTGTAGATTCTAGTTATTTTACAGATGAAAGAAGCAAATCTCTGAAATTAGCGGTCTCATACATGGCAACTTGTTACAACAAAATCAAATTTGTTTTGCTTGTATAGATTTCAGTCCTACCTAAAAAAAAAGAAATTGAGTAGTTTCTTTTCTAATTAAAAAAAAAAAAAACAAACACTGGTGAAATCTCCTAAAGATGATATTCTCCTCAAGACTAAATTCAATATAGATTGTTTTTAAGGTAATAAATAACCATAAGTACATTGTCCAAAAGTCCCACAAAGGCTAACCTGTAGCACTGAGCCAGCACCCTCAGTGCAGTGCTTGTGTGAAGAGGACAGCTCCCTGGATTCTCACCCTGTCTTTCCTAAGCCACAGATCCTCCCTGACACTCTGACATTTGCTCTTTTGTCTTGATTCCAAAGGGCTTGGAGTGATTTATTCTCTTCTGAGTTCATATTGCCTGGTCCCACATCACACAATTTCAAACTAAGACTAAACCTCAAGCACACTCTGTCACAAAAAATGCATTGCTGACAGCCTTTCATTTCTCCATTTACATCACTGAACATTGAAATGATATAAGAAAAAAATTTCGTTTCCAGATTAGATAAATTTTTCATCTTTTTTCTGTCTTCATAAAGAAATTCCTCCAGTTTATTTTCTTCCCAATACCCTTCTGATGTTGCTAGAAATATAATAAAAGCTTTTGGGACTGGTATGTCTTTGGATAATCAAAAAAGCTAGCTAAAGCAGAGAATCATGCTTTACAGGCCCATGGTAAATATTTTATTTTTGGCACATTAATTTACAGTATTTTTAAGTAGAGTTAAAACATTTTCATAGAGGATAGATCTATTGACTATAAATCATATATAGAATTCAGTATATAATTTCCAGTTCAGTCCTTTAGAGAAGAACATAATATTGAAGACACTTGCAAAGAAAACTTCTAGGTTTTTATTAGGTTTCCTTAAATTTTCTGCATTGCCTCACCCACATATAATATGATTGCATTTTTATTCAGCAACTTTTGCTATCCAAGCTTTTTGAGAACTTTAAACCAAATTTTCACAGAAATAAAATGTTTTGGTACTTATACTTAATCAGTGCACATACTATTTATTTAAACAACAAAAGCATCATAGCTAGTATATATACTGGCATAGTGTGCTTGAAAACTATGATAACTAACTCATACTGAGAAGAATACTGGCAAGAATATGCAGAAGAACTGTACAAAAAAGATCTTCATGACCCAGATAATCACGATGGTGTGATCACTCACCTAGAGCCAGACATCCTGGAATGTGAAGTCAAGTGGGCAGTAGAAAGCATCACTACGAACAAAGCTAGTGGAGGTGATGGAATTCCAGTAGAGCTGTTTCAAATCCTGAAAGATGATGCTGTGAAAGTGCTGCACTCGATATGCCAGCAAATTTGGAAAACTCAGCAGTGGCCGCAGGACTGGAAAAGGTCAGTTTTCATTCCAATCCCAAAGAAAGGCAATGCCAAAGAATGCTCAAACTACTGCAAAATTGCACTCATCTCACACGCTAGTAAAGTAATGCTCAAAATTCTCCAAGCCAGGCTTTAGCAATACATGAACTGTGACCTTCCTGATGTTCAAGCTGGTTTTAGAAAAGGCAGAGGAACCAGAGATCCAATTGCCAACATCCACTGGATCATGGAAAAAGCAAGAGAGTTCCAGAAAAACATCTATTTCTGCTTTCTTGACTATGCCAAAGCCTTTGACTGTGCGGATCACAATAAACTGTGGAAAATTCTGAAAGAGATGGGAATATCAGACCACCTGACCTGCCTCTTGAGAAACTATATGCAGGTCAGGAAGCAACAGTTAGAACTGGACATGGAACAACAGACTGCTTCCAAATAGAAAAGGAGTATGTCATGGCTGTATATTGTCACCCTGCTTATTTAGCTTACATGAAGAGTACATCATAAGAAACGCTGGGCTGGAAGAAGCACAAGCTGGAATCAAGATTGCCAGGAGAAATATCAATAACCTCAGATATGCAGATGACACCACCCTTATGTCAGAAAGTGAAAAGGAGCTAAAAAGCCTCTTGATGAAAGTGAAAGAGGAGAGTGAAAAAGTTGGCTTAAAGTGCAACATTCAGAAAACGAAGATCCTGGCATCTGGTCCCGTCACTTCCCCAAATAGATGGGGAAACAGTGGAAACAGTGTCAGACTTTATTTGCTTGGGCTCCAAAACCACTGCAGATGGTGACTACAGCCATGAAATTAAAAGACGCTTACTCCTTGGAAGAAAAGTTATGACCAACCTAGCTAGCACATTCAAAAGCAGAGACATTACTTTGCCAACAAAGGTTCGTCTAGTCAAGGCTATGGATTTTCCAGTAGTCATGTATGGATATGAGAGTTGGACTGTGAAGAAGGCTGAGTGCTGAAGAATTGATGCTTTTGAACTGTGGTGTTGGAGAAGACTCTTGAGAGTCCCTTGGACTGCAAGGTGATCCAACCAGTCCATTCTGAAGGAGATCAGTCCTGGGATTTCTTTGGAAGGAATGATGCTACAGCTGAAACTCCAGTACTTTGACCACCTCATGTGAAGAGTTGACTCATTGGAAAAGACTCTGATGCTGGGAGGGAATGGGGGCAGGAGGAGAAGGGGATGACAGAGGATGAGATGGCTGGATGGCATCATTGACTCGATGGACGTGAGTCTGAGTGAACTCGGGAGTTGGTGATGGACAGGGAGGCCTGGCGTGCTGCAATTCATGGGGTTGCAAAGAGTTGGGCACGACTGAGTGACTAAATTGAACTGAACTGAACTCATACTGAGCAGAGGATTTTTCTTGTGAGCAGTAACTGTGTCTGTGAGTCTGCTTACTGAGGACAGCGTCATGTACAATGGGTGCAGCAGAAATGGACACTATTGATCTGTGTTAAAATTGGTAGTATAAATTTCGGTTTTGAGAATATCTTTTACTATCACCACAATCATAGGAAGTAAGACAATATAGCAATCCATTTCTTTGATTTTATTTACCCATTTTGGAGGAAAATAGGTTAGTCTAGCATATCAGAACAGCTTTTAAAAAATAAAATTTAACATTACCTCAAGATGATTTTGTGATTCATAAACCAAATAGAAACACAATGCAGCATGTAGACACTTAACCCGCAGACTTCTAAGACCAGGCTCTTGGAAGCAGGCCCCAGATGAGGACGCAAGCAGAGGTAGCTGGTGTTCAATGCTGTGTGTTCACAAGGACCAGACTGGTTCTGATAGGACCTGCAGTCGTATCAATGTTGTTAAATTGAGGCAAGATACATATATGAACAGCAATTTAAAAGTTTTGAGGACTAAATCTGACTGTACCTGAGTTGAGCTACTTTCTAAAGCAAGGAAAGAAAGGGAGATGGAGGCATATTGGGTCATTGGCCAAAGTGCCCAATTAACTGAGAAGCTTTGTTTGTGGAAACCTCAGGGAGGAAAGGCTCAGGCATTCATTTTAAGGCTTATTTCTGAAGTCGATGCCTGTGAACTGTATGGAGACAGCTATAAAACTACAGACCAAGCATTTTGAAATTGGAGAGGGAAACAAATAAACACAAAAAGCAAAAATGACTACAGCAACAATAAACTTTACATGAAATTCCCCAAAATGTGAGCTTGAAAATTAAGATTGCAAAGACAAGAAAAAGTCAACTCCATGACAGACAGCCATAAATTCAACAAGTTATCCCTACACCCTCTACTTCTGACACTTGCATTACAGTTATGTTGAAACTTTGAATCTTTACCTGCTGCTTCTTCCTTCATCTTTCAGATTTTTCATCTTTTTCTATATATCACTTTGTAGTACTCTGGGTCAATTTCATCTATTTTTAAATATATTCTATGTAGTACTCTGGGTCAATTTCTTAGTAAGATGTTCCAATTATTTCATTTTGTCTATGGTTTTGGCCAAATTGGCATACCTCCCATAATTTAATGTTGTTATTTTCATTTCCAAAATTAATAATCGATTTAAAAAAATCTCCATATAGTTTTGATCCATATGTATCTGCTTTTTGTTTCATATTTTTTGTTATTTAGGGATACTTTCTTTTTTTAAATCACTTTGGGCATTTTCAAAACCATTTAAAGATTATTTTTTCAGAGTATTTTGAATTATTTGCATTCATTCAGGAGGAAGTTATCCTAGCCAGCTTGATTATCATTCAAGAGTGAGGAAGAAATAAGATATTTTCAGAAGTACAAAGGCTGAGCATTTATAATTGAAAAGTTCTTGCTAAAACATTACTAAAACATGTTCTTCAGCAAAAACAGAAAAAATGAATTCAAGGAAAGAAATGTGATGATATGAATACTCATTGGCAAAAAGAGTTGTAAATGATGATGGTAAATCTTTTAAGATAGTAAAAAATACGTCTGTAAGTCTTAAGAGTATGATTGCAGAGGAGTTGGAAGGTAGCTAAAGCCTATTAATTATTTGTTATTTAGGAGGAGAAATAATATACTGAGTAACTTTAGACTTTGTTGGAACTGTATGAAGTCATTCATTGTTAATACTAAACATTTAAGAGTAAACACTAAAAAATTTGAAAACTCACATTTTTTCTTAGCATGTTTGGGAAAATTATATGTATGTGAGATAAACAGATCCAAGAAAAAATTAATCCAACAAATGTTAAAAAAAAAAAGAAAAAAGAAAAATAAGAAAGAATGGTAAATAAAAAAGATTAAAAATAATTGCACACAACTACCAATGTACTAAATTTTTGTATATAAAAATAAAGACTAGCCATATTCTATTGAAATACAATTCAGAAAAATGCTCATTCTGAAGAACACTTAAAGTACAGAAAAGTTTTAAATAAAAGAAATAAATGTACTATAAAATTCTAACCAAAATATAGTTTGTCTAGGAATATTAATGAGACAAAATTTAAGAGAAAAAAAACATTGTTAGGATTGGAAAGAAATTTTACAAAATAAAGAAAGGAGAAAAATATAAAATACTACAGTTCAGAACTTGCACACAATTCACATTTTTCTCCTGGATTTATATATCAAAAGCAAAAAATCAATAAAAATAATCTCAATAGAACATATTTCAAACAAAATGGTTCAGGCACATAAAACTAGTAAGCATGTAAATTAGTTGATATAGCTATAGTAGGTTAATGTGGTATGGTAGATGTAAAAAATGTTTATGGATTCTTTTTAAGCAAAAACAGAAAACTTTAAAAAATTGAGTGTATAATTCACCACATAGACAGATAATAGCCATGATCATATTTTAGATACAGATAAAGTATTTGATTAAATTTAACATGTTTTTAAAAAAATGTTGCTTTAGCATAATTTACCTGTTATGATGGATACATTTCCAGGCACTAGGGATGCTATGATAAATAAGTCAGAAAAATCTCTGCTCTCATGGATCCTACATAACCGTGATTAGGACAACAACAAAAAACCAAACTGCTTTCATTACATAATGTTGATGGATAGTAACAAGTCCTATGTAGAAAAATAAAGGGGTAAAGAACTATGACTGAGGGCATTTTGCATGGATGTGTGTATTTCTTTAGATATTTTAGATGATGTGGTCAGGGACTGTATTTTGAAGAGAGAGCATTTGGGTTGACACCTGAATGAGCAGAGGAAACAATCCATTAGAAAATCTGAGGAAGAAGGGTTTCAGGCAAAGGAAACATCAAGTACAAAAACTTTATTGTTGGTACAGCTTGACATGCCCAAGAAACATCAGAGAAAGCAGTGTGTCTGAGGCAGGTTAAGTGACGTAGAGTATAGTAGGAGATGAGGTCAGATTACATAGAATATCAAAGGTCATGATAAGGATTTAGATTGAATTTTGAATCTGATAGAAAGCCAATGGAGAAATCTGAGCACAAGAATGACATCAAATAATTCACATTTTTCAAAGGTCATTTTGCTTACTGGTAAAATGGACTCATGGGGCAAAAAAGAGCATCAAGGGAAGTATTGAAATCCAGATGAGAGATGGAGGTGGTTTGTCTGAGTTAGTGAGCCAGGGAGGTAGAAGTGCTAATTATATCTTGGTTTTAAAGTTAGGGCTCATTGGATTTGCCAGTAATATGGATATGAGAAACACAGAAGAGAGAAAAGTGTGGACCTGAATAATTGATGGTGCCATTAACTGAAATGGATAAGCTAGGAAAGGAGAAGATTTGGGGAGAAAATAATACTAATTTAGACATATTAAGTTTGAGGTGCCTAGTAAATGTCAAACAAGAGACACTGAATAAGACATTTGTTTCGACTGCTAGAACAAAGACAAAGTAGGGATTTCCTTACCTTACAATTAGCATCAGCCAATCAGGCAACATCATATAATTTATAAAATAATATCATTTCTCCCAAGGTAGCAATAATTGAAGTCTGACTCTTTGCAGTACACGGAGTACAGTACATGTACTATAGCCCCCTAGGCTTCTTTGTCCATTAAATTTCCCAGGCAAGAATACTGGAATGGGTTGCCATTTCCTTTTCTAAGAGGTCTTCCTGATCCAGGGATCGAACCCACGTCTCCTGAATTGGCAGGTGGATTCTTTACCGCTACACCACCAAGGAAGCTCCTACAAAGGACCTACCAAGATAAATCAACACAATCTCACTATCTCACCTTCTCAAGGTCAGCTAAATATCAGCTGAAGTTGATATGCAACCTTAATTCCCTTTTGACATATAACCTAACATATTCTTAGGTTCTGGGGATTAAAATGTGGACATCCTTAGGGTGGAAGGCCATGATTCTATTGACCACACCAAGCAAAATAAATTGCCTATTATTCCACTATATCAACAATATTCATTTTAAAATGTAATAGATACTTTATGAGGCAGCAAAGATTATTAGATAATCTGGAAAGAAATCTAGTAAAAAAGTGTGGGGATGGTTACATTAATGAAGAACATGAAGAAAGTCCTGAATAAATGAAAAGATATACTGTAGATAAGACACAATATCATAAATATGTTAACTTCAAGTATTAATAAATTATAAATTCAATAACAATTCTAAACTAGAAAAATGATTCCAAAGGTGACATGAAGAAGGAAGTTTTAAGAATGACCAGGACAATTATGAGAAAGGAGTGGAGCCTTCCATATATCAACATTTATTATATTGTAATTAAAATAACATGGTTTTAGTGTAGGAGAAAATATATCAGTGGACCAGAATAGGTAACTGAGTAAAATACAAGAAGTAAAATCTAAGAAAGAAGATCTAAGTAAGAAGTAAGAGCTACCTAAGAAGTGAGATCGAAGAAGATACAAGAATTCAACATATGATATAATTGGCATTTCAAACAAGGGTAATCTATATGAATCAGCATGAATATATTTCAAAAATGTAACATTGGGTAACAAAACAAACTGCTGGTCGATACAATAAGAGGTCAATCATATAATTTTAACAATACTTTATTTGTGGATACAGTACATGTAGTAGAAGTCGAAATATGAAGTGGAATGAAATATGCCAAATTTTTTCCTTTGGAAAATGATAAAGGGGTGGGAGGTTGGAGTCATAAAGGCTATAGGAAATTTAAAAAAAAAAACACAGAAATTTCAGTTTCCTATGTCAATATTTTAATTGTTCAGTAAACAGAACAATTGAAACAAACTGGCAAAATATGAAAATTTGTTTAGCTGAATGAGAGGTAGTGTCTGTTAAATTTTGTAATTTTCTAAATTTTAAACTATTTAATGGGAAAAAAGAAGACATCAAAAATACTTTTCAGATCTCAGAAATACATAATTGACTTTGCTGAAGGCCTTGACAGATTATGTCTTTGAAAGCACACCGTTCACTAAAGTTAAAAAAATATATCCATGGTAACCATTGCATCATGCTGCAAAGGCTCTTTGAACCTATTGTATCTCTAAGAAAACATGGAGATTTAGAAGTATGTCTGGGGTATGGTGAAGTGAGGGTTTTCATAAGAAAATTAGCTTTCTCTTACTGTTAATTAAAAAAAAAAATCTTTCCTATTTTTTCAGCCTCTAAGGCCAGTGGATATAAAGCAAAATGAAGTCTCTTTAAAAAATGTAGCATTTAAATAAAAAGCTGAAAATGCTGTTATGGGTTGTAGGCTCTAAGAACTTATCTTGTGTTAAAAAGCAACAAGATAAGAATCTCTGTTTTTTCAATTCATAGTTCAACACTTTATAGAGAATGTGGATGTAAGGTATGTGTGAGAGGTGAAAACATGAAAACAGAGCTGAGAAGTTTTCTTACTTTTGACAATTTCTTTCAGTTTTTCTTTCTGCTTTGAAAATGCTATTCCCTCATTCATTTCTTTCTCTAAACACAGAGACTCAATTATTCATTCATTTACTCTTCAGTAAATATTTTGAGTACTGACATGTTACAAGTTCTATGCCACAGGTTAAAATAACCTAAAAAAAAAAAGCCCAAAAAACCCATTTGAGATTATTTACTGTTTTCTCACTCCCAGAGACATATTGAAGTAGTTAATGTTTAATGCCCATGTAGAGATTTTAAATCATTGGAAAGGCTTCCTCTGGAGAATAAACAATCAGCTTCTTGAACAAATGAAACTCTGTATCATGTTAAAGTATATTCATCAGGTAGAGCCCAGCTCCTTTCGTGGCAGGTGCTGTGTGGAACCTTACATTTCCTTAAATCACTCTGCTTCCAGCCCATCACTTGTAATTATGTACTCAAGGTTGCTTTCCTTCCAGACACTGAGACCACTAGTCCATGACTCATGTGATCATCCATTTCTATTACCTGACCACCTTGTATAATACTTGATGTACATTAGGCCTGAGTAAGCATTTGGGGGAAAATGAATGGATATAAATGTCTTGATGCATGTTTACTGGGTCTGTGTTTGCCTTCTTTGACAGAGCCAAGTAACTTGTTTTTAAAGTAAGACTCGAAGCTTGATAGTGAATGAATCACTGTAAAGTAACAACTCTAAATTGACAATGTAGCAGGAAAGATGCTGACATTTTAGATTCATTTTTTTATTAATGCTTTTGGGGTTAAAGTTTTTGGAGTGCTTATTTTTACTTCTTTTGAAGAGGGAATTCTAGTCTTTAGAAAATAGGAATGATATATTTGGTAACTATTGTTTGGTCGCTCAGTTGTGTTTGACTCTTTGCAGCCCTATCAACTGTAGCCCACCAAGCTCCTCTGTCCATGGGATTTTCCAGGAAAGAATATTGGAGTGCGTTGTCGTTTCCTTCTCCAGGGTATCTTCCTGACCCAGGGATCAAATCTGTGTCTCCTCCATTGACAGGCAGGTTCTTTACAACTGAGCCACCTGGGAAGCCCATTTGGTAACTAAATATACACAATTATATATGTATATGTGTATGTGCATACTTGTATATGTATGTAGTATGAAAACATATACAATCTTATGTCTGGGTACACATGTGGCAAGAACAGTTCTGTAGTGAAAGATGTCTCAGTGATTAAGCACCACTTGGTCAGGCTGTGGCAATGGCTGCTCTCAGACTGGTTTACTTTGTCATTTTTTACTGCATGAGTGCTGTTCTTTTGCACCACCGGTGACTTTTGCTGTGTCTTTTCTCTTTTGTCCTAGTTCGGTCTTCCCAGTTGATCAGCACATTCTGCTGGTTTCAGATTCAACTTGGAGTATTTCAACTTCTCTGAAATTTCCACTGCTAACACCCTGGTCAGAACCACCATCCTTGCTCCCAGGACTGAACAGTAGCCTCTCATTTGTTTTCTACTCCTGCTTTTATTGTGTAGTCTTCACTGAAAGTCACTGTGAGCCTCCGACAAGGCCATGCATGGTAGAGCCCCCATCTCCAAGCCCTCCACTAGCTTCCTGTCTCCCTTACACTAAAATGCAAAGACCCCTCCGTGACATACAAGTCATCCCTATGTGATGTAGGGACATCACATCATCTGACCCTGGTCACCTTTTGACTTCATTTTGTACCTTTTTGGCCCATAGTACTTTCCTTTCCCTGTTCCTTTTGCCTAGAAATCATTAACTAAAGAAATTTAACTGGCTTGTTCTCATTTTTATCTAAGTCCCATTTTAAATATCACAACTTGAGAGAGGTCTTCCTTGCCTCCCTACTAAAATAGCTTGTCATTCTTTATCCTTTTATTAGGCTGTGCCATATCTTGTTATCTGTCTGTCTGTTTATCTCCCTCCCTGACTGGAATTTAGCTAGGGTTCTTATTTTGACCTCACTGTAACCCCAGGGAACAGGCAGTGCCTGGTGCCTAAGAGGTGCTTAGTAGACTCATTTCAAAAACATTATTATTATTTTTTTTTCTCTTCCACAAAGGCTCCCTTTATGAATGGTGCTGTTCATTTTGTTTCTTGTTGGTGCTATGTAGCATGCATTTTTAGAACCATGTTTTTAAGCACACATTTTATCTCCATAGCAGATTACAGGATTTGCATGTGTGCGTGTGCATAAGCTCAATCATATCAGACATTTTGCGACCCAATGGAATGTAGCCCATCAGGCTCTTATGTCCAAGGGTTTTTCCAGGCAAGAAGACTGGTATCACTTATCATTTCCTTCTCCAGGGGATCTTCCCAACCGAGGGATTGAACCCACTTATCTTGCGTCTACTGCATTGGCAGGCAGATTCTTTACCATTGCATCACCTGGGAAATACAAAGTGACAGTGTTAATTGCTCAGATGTGTCCAATTCTTTGAGACACCATGGACTGTAAACCCCCACCCCCACCCCCCTACCCCCAACCCCCACCACCCCCAGGCTCCTCTTGTCTGTGGAATTCTCCAGGCAAGAATATTGGAGTGGGTAACCAGCCATTCCCTTCTTCAGGGGATCTTCCCCATGTGAGGACTGAACCTGGGTCTCCTGCATTGCAGGCAGATTCTTTATGTGGTCTGAGCCACCAGAAAGCAGGTTTCATAGTCAGAAGGAAGTTGCCTTCTATCCTTCTGATTCTCTTGTAATTTTGCTCCTCATGGTGATAATTAGGTTGTCACTGTCTGCTGTGAAGTAAGTGATAGTCACTCAGCAGTGTCTGAATCTTTGTGACCCCATGGACTATAGCCCACCAGGTTCCTCTGCCCATGGAATTCTCCAGGCAAGAATACTGGAGTGGGTTGCCCTTTCCTTCTCCAGGGGATCTTCCTGACCCAGGAGTTGAACCAGGGTCTCCTGCATTGCAGGCGGATTCTTTACCAACTGAGCTATCAGGGAAGTCTCCACTGTCTGCTATTAATAGTTAAATAATAGGTTGAAAATGATAACAAGAAAGAACCCATCATGACCTGGCATTTAAACCTGCTGTCATGTTACCCTGTTGTGTGCAGGTTGTTTTAGAATTCTGCCGACACTTACAGTACTTGACTCTTGCTTATTAGCCACGTAGTTTCCATGTTGGGGAGCTTCTTAGTTTGTGAGCCCTGTTACTTCTCCCTTTTACAGAATCTCTGCCAATTTGTTTGCTAATTATTAGACATTTTCAAGTTTTGTTTGTAATTCATCTGCCATTAGAGGAACTAAATCTTAATACAAAAGACTTTGAAGCACAGAGTATCCAAAGGGGCAGGTTTACAGAAGCAGTGATTCAGAGTGTTGCCTCTGGAGCTATACCTGTTTAGTTTCCGTTTCAGGTTTTCATATTGTGACTTACGTCAAACTGTTTAAGTTTTCTGTGTCCAAGTTTCCTAATCTGGATGTTGGAAACAGTGGTTCCTATCCATGGAATCACTGTAAAGATGAAATGTGTTAATTTATGCAAAATACTTTTAACAGTTCCAGCAATATCATATGACTGAATAATTATTAGCTCGTATTATTAACATAATGATACAGTTATTATTAAAGGCCTGCATTGGTGAGAAAAAAATTTGTATATTAGTATTTGCACTTGGCATATAGAAGCATATATTATTGAAACTCTTGTAATATATTTAAAGGAAAAAAAAAAAAACAAAACCTTGATTTTCTTAATGTTGCTATATTTGGCTAATATTGGTTGACTCTTTGGCAAATTACCCTTGAACGGAAAGATAGATAACAGACCCTAAATAAGTCACTTGCAGTAGAAATGGAGCTTTATTTTCCATGTTTGGGAAATGATCATCCACTTTGCTCTTGTAAGAAAGAAAAAAATATAATGGCATTTGAAAACTGCAAAATATAACCTGCTTTGCAAAGACTTTGTACTTATTTTTTCCATCCTATATTTTACATTTATTTTATAAAATTCTTGTGAAACCTAACAAGAAATCTTTTGTAAAACTTCAACATGTTGGGAAGTTATTCTTTGTTGCTTTTAGTCTATGAACTGCCAAGTCTAATGTCAGAAAATGAAAAAAAAAAGAAATGCATTGGAACCAGAAAATAAAACCAACTGCAAAAAGAAAGGTGAAATGACAAATGAGTCTTCTAGTCTAAGTCAAATGAAAAGCATAAACATACTGGAAGAAATTATATTAAAAACTAAACATTTGCTCTAAATTACATTGTTGTTACATTTCTAAAGTGCCTCTTTGAAAGATTATCTGTGCCTATTTAAAATTTATCTCAATCTTATTTTCTGTACTTAACACTTATTTCTATGAGCAGTTTTTTTAAAAAGAGACACTAAAAACTTCAAGGACATTTTTGTTTTACCTAACTTACTTTGAATTAATCTTTCCTTTGAAATTTAATGAACATGTCCTACAGAATTATGGAAATATTTCATTTTTTTAGCATAGGCAATTTGCTTACAATGATTAAACCTACAGCAACATTTGTGTAAGCATTTTTATTGTGTAAATATATAAATTTATAATGGAAACAACAGAGCAACATTAACAACAGTGGATGTGTAGACACTGCATATGATAATAATGCTATTAAATTCACTTTTTTTATCTGAAGGTTTTTCCTTTTACCATCTTCCTATAGTTGAAATAAAAATTACTCACATTTCTTCCCAAAGAAACACCATTCAGTATACATCTGACTATTATGCTGAGTGCCAGGGAATTAGTGAAGACTCATTTTTTTTTTCAGTCCCATTATCTCCAGGGCACAATGAAAACTGTACTGTGAATAAATACAGTTGCTCTTGTCATGAAGTCATGTCAAGCAGTATCACTAACCGACACTTTTATTTAAAAAGCTAGTGATGTTAAATGCATTTATTGCAAGTATTGTTAGTATTGAACTGTATCAGTTCAGTTCAGTCACTCGGTTGTGTCTGACTCTTTGTAACCCCATGGACTGCAACACGCCAGGCTTCCTTGTCCATCGCCAACTCTCAGAGCTTGCTCAAACTCATGTCCATTGAGCCTATGATGTCATCCAATTATCTCATCCTGTGTCATCCTTTTCTTCTCCTGCCTTCAATCTTTCCCAGAATCAGGGTCTTTTCCAATGAGTCAGATCTTCGCATCAGGTGGCCAAAGTATTGGAGCTTCAGCTTCAGTGTCAGTCCTTCCAATGAATATTCAGGATTGATTTCCTTTAGAATTGACTGGTTTGAATCAATATTTTCTCTTTTTAAAATATTTTATAAACAAGCTATCTGTATGGTTTCCTTTAGAAATCATAGCCTAATATCCAGCCTGTGTAAGAGAGTGAAGAGCTTCATTGAGAAGTTATTCAAACTATGTAAGTAATAATTCTTAATCACTGAAAAAAGGGACATTAGTCACAAATCATACTACCTCTTTTCACCTGCATGCCCCATATCCCAAGACATCAGACTGTTTAAAATCTGGACTATCCGATTAAGAGCTAGTGGAGATTGAGGAGCAAGATAGGTAATCTTTGACTCCAGTGGAAAATCCTAAATAAACCAAGTCTGTATCCAGATCATATATATCTAACTTCCTTTTGTAACTTGACAGATGAGGGTAGAATTGAAGAAGGAAATGTGATTCATGTCTGGATTGAACATACACAGTTCATTATTTGCTACTCTTAGACTACTTATATAGCAGAGATAGCCCTTAAGTCTAATGTTGCCATGGGCACTTGACATATTTGATGGCATTTGGGCTAAAAAACAGCATAAAAAATGTCAGCTTGTGATATATAAAAACCACGGGGAGAAAAAAAAAATCAATGTTTTTCCCAAATAGACAAGGATGCAACTCATGAAGAAAAGAACTAATATTATTTAACTTTGCATAAAGACAACACAGCATATTAAGAATATTAGATGACTTTTATAGTTAAAAATGTAGATCAGTAGATATTTTTATATGCAGTGAAAAAGATCACTGCCAGTTCTGTAAACCATCTAGTTACCTTGATTTCAGAGGGCAACAGTTAGGTTATATAGTTGCTGACACTGATTTTGTGAGTGCATGGTATGGCAATGTAAGGAAACAAAGATCATTGTTAAAATGACTGTAAGAATCTCTGAGAAGTACACACAGATCATAAGTCGTTGACTATGATCTTCTTTGAAGAATTTTTTAAGAAAGTGAGTCAGTTCTACCCATGTGTTTTCCCATTCTCCCCATGAACTATAAATTATCATAGTCAAACACAATAATAAAATGTTCCTGTCTTGGAGCTTAAAGTCCCCTGGAACATTAACCCCAAGAAATAATTAAATGAATGAAGTTTCCTTTGACTTTTTTACCAAAGTGGGTTTGAGGTAAGATCTTTTTGCCTCAGGGCATATTGACCATGCTAATGACTGAGTCTGCAAGGTTGAATAACCCAGAGCCACACAGCTAGTCAGCTTCTATCACACCCTGTCTTAGTGGTTGGGGATAGGGTAAATTGCCAAGTTCTTCTCCAGCCCATGTAACCCTCAAATGAAATAGCTCATGTGTAGGGTCTTCAGCAAGCCAAAGTATAGTTCTAAATTAAAACTCCTACCGTCTTTAGATGTAATCAGTAAATAGTACATGGACACATAGAAAGTGTCCTCCCCTTATTTGTTATGCAATGATGACTGTGGATGAATGTCTAATGGAAATCATCTGATATGCAGACACCTTCTGAGTATGGAATGTTTGTTTAGTTGCTAAGTCATCTCTGACCTTTTTGTGACTCCATGGACTGTAGCCCGCCAGGCTCCTCTGTCCATGGGATTTTCCAGGCATGAATACTGGAGTGGGTTGCCATTTCCTTCTCCAGGGGATCTTCCCAACCCAGGGCTGGAACCTGTGTCTCCTGCATTGCAGGTGCATTCTTTACCGCTGAGCTGCCATGGAAGCCCACAGAATGGAGGCATTTATACACATAAGCAGGGGCTCATCCTCTGCCTCCTGCTGTGCTGCAGTTTTTCATGCCCTTTAGCTGTCTACTATGTCCACACTTTAGCCCTTGTGAAAACATTAAAGTAAGTTCATCTTCAAGGGGAAAAATATATCTCAGGAGATTCATTTCAAATAGAATGTTTGAATAACATTAAGTGAACCAAGCACAAATAAGATGCTAATGAAATTAGTGTAGTCAGATTTTAAACTTGATGATTATAAACAAATCCTCTGCTAAAGTGTAACAGCAATGCCTAATATTATTTCTCATTACAGTATTTGGGGAAAAAATACAATTGTGTCTTGAAAGTAATTCTACTTTTTAAGTAAGTTAGATTTTTTTTTTTTTCATTTTGTTGCTGTTTCTAAAATAAAAAGTCTCTTGGGAGCAAATTAGATTGTCCTCTGTAACTTAATCATTAAGGCTAAGCTGAATACTTTATTCTTATTCACTCTAGCATTTCAAAGAAACCATAACATAAGCATCTTTTTATTAGTCCCCTCTAGCTATATACTTAATAATATGCCTAGCTCACATAATACATTTTAAAGAACTCTCCTCTGTGCTCCATGGAAAACATTGAATATCATATTCACAACAATCATGAAGCATTTTTCTCCTTTTTACAGATGAGGAAACTGAAGTACAGCGAGGTTACATGTTTTCACCAATGGCATATAGTTGTAAGGGGAAGAGTAAATTCTAACTTGAAAACAATTGCTCTGTAATTTTATTCTTCAATATTTTAAAACCACTTTTTTTGACTTTATGCAAAGTAAAGAGACTACAGAACAGAATACTACAATACTTGCCTTGGTGGAGCTTAGTTTATGTGTACGTGACTTTAAGAGAGCTTGTGCATGTGAAGGAGAGGTAGAAACCCATCAGCAATTGTAGTAAAATATGATAACAGGTAGATGTGAAAATAGATTCAAAATGTGTAGTATAGCAAACAGGGGTCAAATATAACTTTGAGGAAGTGTCAAGGAACCCTCAGAATGGAGGCAATTTGTTTTAAGTTGGGAAGAAAAAGTGAATTACGTATCAGTCAAGCATAGAAAGCAGAGGAGGATTTCAGGCATAATCAAAAGATGTGATGCGAAAAGAACCAAGAAGTACTCTTGAGTAGCTAGAGTGTTTGTGTGCGGTCTTGCAGCCCCGGCGTCACTGTGGAGTGGGAGGGAATACAGAACTGAAAACCACAAGAGCCTCAGAGGCTTTGCAAGTCATGATAAGGACTTTGGATTTCAGTTTTGCTCAACAGGGAGCCATTAAACATGTTAAAATTCTTTCTAACTCCAAAATTTCTTCTCCCAAAAGTGTAAGTACAGTAAGCATTAGTCTTGATGCAAGCATTGTATTTTGAGCCAGAAAAGGACATTAAAATAACTGGGAACTTCCTTGGTGATCCAGTGTTTAGGACTCTGTGCATCAAATGCAGGGGGTGTGAGTTCAATCCCTGGTTGGGAAACTAAGATCCCACATGCCACATGGCTTAGAAAAAATTTAAAAAAAAATTGTTTAATCCTTGTTTTAATTTTAAACAAAATTTTAAAAAAAGCAACAATTGTGCTAGTGATGGATAGACAAACATAACATGACTGATCTGCTGGAGATCTCATCCCAATAATTTGCAGATTGATAACTTGATAACATTTTTGTTAGAGATGTAATACATCCACACACCCTCAAACTTTGTGTCATTTACCAAGAATCACTTGCATAAGAAATAACAACAAAGTATGACATTTTGGAGAAAGATTTTTTTTCAGTCTTGGGGTTTTCATCACACAAACTCATAGCCATAGGCCAGAAAAAAATATTATGAAGAGAAGGGAGAATAACATCTTAAATTTAGCCTATCAATGCTTGAAATCCTGCATGCTATGACTTTCTTCATAGGAACTCTTCCCTCTCCAGCTTCCTCCCAGTTCAGTAGAGTTCAGTTCAGTTCAGTCACTCAGTCGTGTCCGACTCTTTGCGACCCCATGAATTGCAGCACGCCAGGCCACCCTGTCCATCACCCACTCCCGAAGTTCATTCAAACTCATGTCCATTGAGTCAGTGATGCTATCCAGCCATCTCATCCTCTGTCATCCCCTTCGCCTTCTGCCCTCAATCCCTCCCAGCATCAGAGTTGTTTCCAATGAGTCAACTCTTCGCATAAGGTGGCCAAAGTACTGGAGTTTCAGCTTTAGCATCATTTTTTCCGAAGAAATCCCAGGGCTGATCACCTTCAGAATGGATTGGTTGGATCTCCTTGCAGTCCAAGGGACTCTTAAGAGTCTTCTCCAACACTACAGTTCAAAAGCATCAATTCTTCAGCGCTC
The DNA here is from genome assembly GCF_023091745.1 of Budorcas taxicolor. Lineage (NCBI taxonomy): Eukaryota > Metazoa > Chordata > Mammalia > Artiodactyla > Bovidae > Budorcas > Budorcas taxicolor. Next base: position 154,912,791 of record NC_068910.1, read on the forward strand.
AGCTTTCTTCACAGACCAACTCTCACATCCATACATGACTACTGGAAAAACCATAGCCTTGACTAGATGGACCTTTGTTGGCAAAGTCATGTCTCTGCTTTTCAATATACTCTCTAGGTTGGTCATAACTTTCCTTCCAAGGAGTAAGCATCTTTTAATTTAATGGCTGCAATCACTATCTGCAGTGATTTTGGAGCCTCCTAAAATAAAGTCTGACACTGTTTGGTAGGATATCTATCAAATGATAGGATACTGAAAGAGGGACTCCCAGGTCGGTAGGTGCCCAAAATGCTATTGGAGATCAGTGGAGAAATAATTCCAGAGAGAATGAAGGGATGGAGCCAAAGCAAAAACAATACCCAGTTGCAGATGTGACTGATGATAGAAGCAAGGTCAGATGCTGTAAAGAGCAATATTGCATAGGAACCTGGAATGTCAGGTCCATGAATCAAGGCAAATTGGAAGTGGTCAAACAGGAGATGGCAAAAGTGAATGTCAACGTTCTAGGAATCAGTGAACTAAAATGGACTGAAATGTGTGAATTTAACTAAGATGACCATTATATCCATTACTGTGGGTAGGAATCCCTTAGAAGAAATGGACTAGCCATCATGGTCAGAAAAAGAGTCCAAAATTCAGTACTTGGATGAAATCTCAAAAATGACAGAATGATCTCTGTTCGTTTCCAAGGCAAACCATTCAATACTACAGTAATCCAAGTGTACGTCCCAAGCAGTAATGCTGAAGAAGCTGAAGTTGAAAGGTTCTATGAAGGCCTACAAGACCTTTTAGAACTAACACCTAAAAAAGATGTCCTTTTCATTATAGGGGACTGGAATGCAAAAGTAGGAAGTCAAGAAACACCTGGAGTAACAGGAAAATTTGGCCTTGGAATACAGAATGAAGCAGGGCAAAGGCTAATAGAGTTTTGCCAAGAAAACGCACTGGTCATAGCCAACACCCTCTTCCAACAACACAAGAGAAGACTCTACACATGGACATCACCAGATGGTCAACATCAAAATCAGATTGATTATATTCTTTGCAGCCAAAGATGGAGAAGCTCTATACAGTCAGCAAAAACAAGACCGGGAGCTGACTGTGGCTCAGATCATGAACTCCTTATTGTTAAATTCAGACTTAAATTGAAGAAAGTAGGGAAAACCACTAGACCTTTCAGGTATGACCTAAACCAAATCCCTTATGATTATACAGTGGAAGTGAGAATTAGATTTAACTGAGTAGATCTGATAGATAGAGTGCCTGATGAACTATGGACGGAGGTTCGAGACATTGTACAGGAGACAGGGATCAAGACCATCCCCATGGAAAAGAAATGCAAAAAAGCAAAATGGCTGTCTGGGGAGGCCTTACAAATAGCTGTAAAAAGAAAAGAGAAGTGAAAAGCAAAGGAGAAAAGGAAAGATATAAGCATCTGAATGCAGAGTTCCAAAGAATAGCAAGGAGAGATAAGCCTTCCTCAGCAATCAATGCAAAGAAATAGAGGAAAAGAACAGAATGGGGAAAACTAGAGATCGCTTCAAGAAAATTAGAGATACCAAGGGAACATTTCATGCAAAGATGGGCTCGATAAAGGACAGAAATGGTATGGATCTAACAGAAGCAGAAGATATTAAGAAGAAGTGTCAAGAATACACAGAAGAACTGTACAAAAAAGATCTTCATGACCCAGATAATCACGATGGTGTGATCACTCACCTAGAGCCAGACATCCTGGAATGTGAAGTCAGGTGGGCCTTAGAAAGCATCACTACGAACAAAGCTAGTGGAGGTGATGGAATTCCAGAAAAGCTACTTCAAACCATGAAAGATGATTCTGTGAAAGTGCTGCACTCAATATGCCAGCAAATTTGGAAAACTCAGCAGTGGCCACAGGACTGGAAAAGGTCAGTTTTCATTCCAATTCCAAAGAAAGGCAATGCCAAAGAATGCTCAAAGTACCACACAACTGAACTCATCTCACATGCTAGTAAAGTAATGCTCAAAATTCTCCAAGCCAGGCTTCAGCAATACGTGAACTGTGAACTCCCTGATGTTCAAGATGGTTTTAGAAAAGGCAGAGGAACCAGAGATCAAATTGTCAACATCGGCTGGATCATGGATAAAGCAAGAGAGTTCTAGAAAAATATCTATTTCTGCTTTATTGACTATGCCAAAGCATAGTGGATCTGTGTGGGTGACAATAAACTGTGGAAAATTCTGAAAGAGATGGGAATACCAGACTACCTGACCTGCCTCTTGAGAAACCTATATGCAGGTCAGGAAGCAACAGTCAGAACTGGACATGGAACAAAAGACTAATTCCAAATAGGGAAAGGAGTACGTCAAGGCTGTATATTGTCACCCTGCTTATTTAACTTATATGCAGAGTACACCATGAGGAACTGTGGGCTGAATGAGGCACAAGCTGGAATCAAGATTGCCAAGAGAAATATCAATAACCTCAGATATGCAGATGACACCACCCTTATGTCAGAAAGTGAAAAGGAGCTAAAAAGCCTCTTGATGAAAGTGAAAGAGGAAAGCGAAAAAGTTGGCTTAAAGCTCAACATTCAGAAAACGAAGATCATGGCATCTGGTCCCATCACTTTATGGGAGATAGATGGGGAAACAGAGGAAACAGTGTCAGACTTTATTTTTTTTTGAGCTTCCTCCCAGTGACTGACAATATTTCTGGCTTGCTTTTAAGAGGCTGTTAGAAGAAGAAGCATCATCTATGCAGAAGAAATATCAGTAGGGTAGGAGTCTTCCTTATTTTGCTTTCCATAAGCAAACAAGAATTTAAAGGATAGCCTTGATGGAGGTAATTTAAAGATGATAGCTCTTAGGAGTCAATGGAAAATTCAGCGTGATAAAGACATCAAATTTTATTAGAAAATTATATATACATGCACAGTGAAGGTCACCAGTAGGAAGTACCCAAAGGGAAAAGCAGTGGAAGTTTTTGAAAGCCATTTTTTTTTTTTTTAAAGCTCAATGCTAACTATACAGAAGGAGTTAGTCCATGAAAGGAAGGTGAAAAGCTAAATTAGAAAAGCTGAGAATACAGTTAATTGTGTAGCCTGAAATTTGGTCTATTTTCAGATCAGCAGACTCAAAGGAATCATTCCTACAGAAGGTTTAAGGGATTAAAAAATGTAGATTTGTGTTAATTATTGCTAGGAATATTGGGAAAAAGAGGAATGCTCAGAGTGCTATAAAGAGTGGATAGAATGCCTTTCATGTAAAGGTATGAGAAATGCATGGGGAAGGATGACCCTGATAATTATATGCTTTTCAGTTTTGGTTTGACAGTAAGACACCAGAAATAATTTTCAATTATCTATTTTGAAGTACCTAGAAAGATTGTGTTCCTGAGCATTAATCAACCAAGGTTACTTTATGAAGTTTTTCTGTATCCTTTCTGGAAACTATCTTTGCACATTGTAACATCAAGCTTGCTATCAGAAGAGTAAATCCTCTCACCCCAGTTTAACTCTATGCAATGAATTTGCAACAGTAGACAGGGCCTCTGAGATTTAGTTAAGCAGTCAGTGTTTTGGGATATTAGTAAAGCTTACTGGTCCACTTTTCAAGGACTTTGTGCCAATTGGTAGTTACATTAGTAAAGACCTATATAGACAGCTTCCATTCTGTTTATGTCTTTCATTAGATTTTTTCCCCATGTGCTGCTTTTTTAGACTTTATTTTTTATAGTAGTTTAAGGAGGAAGAGGGGACGACAGAGGATGAGATGGCTGGATGGCATCACCAACTCGTTGGACATGAGTTTGAGTGAACTCCGGGAGATGGTGATGGACAGGGAGGCCTGGCATGCTGTGATTCATAGGGTCACAAAGAGTCGGACACAACTGAGTGGCTGAACTGAGCTGAAGGTTTGCTAAAAAATTTTTGTCAGTTTTTGAGCAAGGAATTTTTATCTTTTTTATTTAATTGAACTGAGTTAAGAATATAAATAAGTGTGCAACTATTAATGTGTTTATCTGTTAAAATCTTTTGCTTGAATAGGTCATTACCTTATCGATTATACATGCTTGCATGTACAATTAGAATAAGCTCTCACTTAAAATAGCTGCATGCAAATAAAGCTGACATACTTACTTTTACCATTGCTGATTAAAAACTAAAATATGCTTATTAAATTTCAGATTTCCTGATAGTAAGTTTGATTATAAATTAAACTCTCATTCAGTCTTTGTCAATAGTCTTATCTACTTTGTAGGTTTTGAATAATATTTCCACATTCTAGAAGTGGCCAGTGGTTATTGATTTCTGACTCTGGAGAAAGCTGTTTGTTTTTACTGATTCTGACAAAAAATTTGAATCCCATTGACCAAAATCTTGATTATTTAGCAAAGTGGTATCTGAGGGACTCTGGGCACACTGCGAGGTATACCACGCTGTATCTTCCCTTAAGGTACTACCCTATACTTCATCATAGCATGCTGTTCTCACACTTTATCATTCTCTGCTCTATTGCCAACATCTGTAGTGTCACTGCATAAGTATGACATGAATTTTTTAGCAGTTTGAATTAGGTAGGGTAATTTTTTCAACAGAATAACACTTTGTTTATATCCTTGTGTTTGCATTTTTTTCAGTGCCACATAATTTGGATTTTCAATTACTTTTCCAGATTCATTGCTGTCTTGGTCATTGAAACAGAGTACAGAGATGTTAGAGGATTTTATTCCTTTGTCAGAGTTCCTAACTAGTGCTAATCTGTAATGATGGAGCCAGATCTTTAAGAAAATTCAGTAAGACGTGTATGCTATTCAAGTACAATCATGTTGATTGACAAGGATGTCATATTGATTTGAAATGCTTTGTGTATTCAATGGCTATGATCAGTACTATTGAAGCTTAACTCACAAGAGCCTCTTACATCCCTTGACTTGCAATGTGGTTCATCAGCTTGGTGGTACTGCTTCACAAGGCACATTTCTAGTGTTATCATTTTCCCTGTGTGCTATACATCCAGGAGCTGGGAATTGAAATTGCCACTAGGTTTCCAGGGTCATGTAGTCCTGAAAGAAAATTCAAGATCAGCCCTTTGGCAAATAAGAGACAAGATCTTCAAAAAGAGAACAAGTTTTGAGAGATCTAAGTCAGAAAGCTAAGTAACTTAGGTCATCATAAATCAGACTATCATGAGGAAAAATATGTTGCTAGTTATTATTTAAACCAGCTTACAGTATACTGAGATGTATAAAGCCAGAGAACTCTAACCTTTCTCTTTCTTTTGAGAAAGGATACTAGTGTTCTTTGCCAAGTCTTATTATTTCAAGGTTGAAGGAAATATGTTAAGTTTTCCTGGAGACTCCCAATCAATTCCATTTTGAGACAGTCTGCTTGTTATTGGTTGTACACCCTTGCTATAGCCTCTTGCTTATTTTTATCTCAAGAAACTCTAGCTTGTGAAGGAGAGAGGGAAGGAAAGATGATTACATAGGAGGAGTGCTGAAACTTTTCATAGAAAGTTTCACCAGAGTCGTGGGGAGACTTTAAGCCAAAGACTCCCAATAGAGTAAGGGCTTCCTTGGTGGCTCAGTGGTAAAGAATCTGCCTGCCAATACAGGAGGTGCAGGTTCAATCCCTGGGTCAGGAAGATCCCCTGGAGAAAGAAATGACAGCACACCAGTGTTCTTGCCTGGGAAATCCCATGGACAGAGGAGCCTGGTAGGCTGCAGTCTGTGGGGTCACAAGAGTCAGACTCGACTTAGCAAATAAACCACTATCACCACCACCTCCTAATAGAATTGTCCTACTTCAACTTGGGAAGGAACCTGTGATTGTACCCCTGCTGTGCCTGGTCTTTGGGGAAGGCAGCTCTGAAGTGTGACTTTGGTGCAGATATGGTGGTGGATCCAGAGGAAAGAGCTGAGGCTGTCAGAAAAACACATTCCTGCAGTAGGAGGTCTGAGCAGTCCATTTCCATGGCCATCACACCCTGGGAGGTAGTGAGATACGCAGGAGAGAAAGATGAGATCTGAACTGACACACTGGCTCTGCCACTTAGCAGTTCCCTGACCTTAGACAGCTTTGGTGAACCTAAGTGTAAAATGGGCAAAATAACACACATTCCATTTATGGCAATAGTTCAACTTATGAAATGGCATGAGGGGAAGAAGAGAAAGAAAGAGTTTTGGAAATTCTGAGATCTAGACAAATACATAAATTTAGGAGCATTAGGAGAACATAGTGGTTAAGAGCCAGACTACCTGGATTGGAATCTTCTGTCCACTCCTATTATTGCCTGACTTTATTTCCAAATCTCTGTGTTCTATTTCCTGACATGTTACATGATAATAGGATTATAATATAGGAGACAATGTAATATATATTATATAATTATAATTATATAATATATAATTTTAATATATAATTAATAATTATAATTATATAAATACAATATATAATATAATAATCCTATTATATATATAATAGGAGATAATAGAATTGTTGTGAGAAGTGAATTCTTTAATTTATGTAAAATGATTGCAGCCTGTATATGTGAACTTTTAATGCTATTATTGCTTGGGCTGTTTATTTAAATATCTGGATTTTCTCATTTTATGATTTTAACTTCTTATTTTTACTGTAATTTATTTACATTGACCTCCTTCTCCCCATTCAAAATTCATTTCTTACCCATGAGGTTTTTATTCTCATAGAGTTATCTGAATTTCACCTTGAAGGGGGAATGTTCCTAGGCTGGAGTGATCAGCTAAAATACAGAAATGGAGCATTTTTGAAGGGTCATTTCTTTTGATTTGCCCTTGGTACTCTGGCCTCATCAGGTGATCTAAGTGTAGGTACGGAAGATCATCTCCTTTTGTTCTCCCAGCTTGTTCTTCAGGGATTTGGCTTAACTAGAGATGTGACAGACAGGTAACGTGAAACTTTTGCAGAGAACCACCTAGCTACTTAACTGAAGTGATTTCATGCTTCAGAGCTCACGTCGGGGCTGATTTCTCAAACATTCATTCCTTTTTTTACCTTAGTATAAAAGCTTAGTGATCTTGAGCTAGTGAGAGGGAATGGAATTTAGGTTAGGTAAAATATCTGATAAAATGAGATGAAAGTAAAACCACAATAACAACAACGGTAGCAATGATGAATTTCTTTTTCCTCTGAGGAATGACTTCAGAAGTTTTTTTTTTTTCTTTTTTTAAATATCAGTTGTCTGCATGCTTTCAGCCTATCTTGGAGAAGTTAGTTATCATGTTCGTCCTTGAAGAAATGATTAGTTTGAGCAGGTGACATGTCAAGCCTCAGAACCATGTGTGATGTAACATTTTGATATGAAGGGTAATGACTGGAAGCCATATCTCATTCTCCCTTTTCACTCAACTGCAGCAAGAGTTTGGATGGCACCCTGGAGTACAGCTCGCAGACTTCAGTGACATTGAGCTCATAAATAGCTCAGCTGGCATCTCAGACAGGGAGTATATGAACCAGGCTCAGATGCAGCTGATGATCTGATGTCCAGATGTGAGGAAGGGAGAAAAGGGAGTTCACAGCATCAGCAATAGATGATTTTAAAGAACAATAGCAAGGGAGAGGAATGAAAGAAAAACACAGCAAGATGATAAGGCAGGTTGGAGGGGGGAGTATCATTCATCTCCTGTGAAAGCCCCCACAGCAGCAAGATGGATTAATACTGTCAGAGCTGTTATCCATTCCATCAGCTCTATTATATAACAGAAAGCTACCTGTCACTTTCTTGGCTGCATGTGGTAGTACAGTCCTGGCTCCTTTCCCCCAATGCCTTGCAAACATTTTCTAGGTTTTCTCTTTAAAGCGGCTCTAATATTTGTTTCAATCACGGGTAGATCCATCATATGCATTTAATTTAAAAAGTCATAACAAGCAGAATTTCTGTTCAACATAAAGAGCTCATAAAACAAATGCTACTATTTATCAACTCCAATGGATTTTTGTAAAGGTCTTATACGAATGCAGAATAAAACTCCAATGATGGTCTTGCAATAAATATTCAATACTTTATTGCCTATTTATGAGGTAATCTTGCCTTCCCATAATATATGGCTATTCAGAAAGACTTAATCGTGGTCATGTGGTTTACTTGCCAGGAGATGGCAATAGTGATCTATTTCCATGTTAAGCCTTACGAAGGATCTCACTCCACCAAAATTAAACCGAGTACCAAAATGATTGGGATTTCCAATTCTGTTTTCCAATGCAAAATTACCCATTTTGAATTCTTGAATTATTAAGTTGTTTCTAATCATGCATAACCTGATTTTTACTGAAAGTGTTGTCATGACAGCTTTCCAAAGACCCAAAAATAACCATTTTGCTCTCCTGGAAGCAAAAATATAATTTAAAAAAAAATCAAGACATATAATCAGAAATTTTAAAAAACCTACAAGAAATGAATTGAAATAGGAATTTGATGACATTATGATGATTAACACTCAGACAAAGAACACTGAGTCTGTAAGTAAGGAACTGGCTCAATATCCCTTGAATCTATTTCACAGAACTTCAGCACTTCGATTGAGATCAGGCCAACTTTCTTTTGTCAGAGTTCAGTGCGATGCTGTCACTGCTTAATCCGAGTAAAGCTGAAAATGTGACTGAAACTCTACAGCCCTTTTCATCAAGAGTATATACATTTCTTCTTATTTGACATTGAGAACTATACAACCAAGCATTTGCCTTTTTGTTTCAGATCCTAGGAAGCTCAGTCTTAATGGTCTTCAGTAAGTTTAATTTTTATCCCTTTACTATTAACCTAGCTTTAATTCCGGGCTAATGGGTCAGTTTTTTTCCCATTGTATTTTCATTTTAGTCTCCATTGAATTTCTTTTAGAAACACATTTGATTTAAGTCAATGAGTGCAATGAAACTGATCAATCTGGATAATAGTTACATCCATTCGTAGCTGTGATGGTTTGTGGCTCTACCCATAGATTACATCACAAATTTTCATGAAAATAACCACCACAGCATGAAATCCGTCTTTGTATTTTATTGGTGTAAGATGACTGCTTGCTTCTTCTCAGCTAAGCTAGTTTTTAAAAATAAAATATCCACATCTAGGTTATTTTTAAATAAACTTGTTTTCAGTTTGTTGCCCTTAACATTTTTTAAAATTGCTATATTTGAGTCATTTTGCTCCAGCTCATAGTCTATTGCAAATGGGTTACATATGCTTTGTGAGAATTCCATGTGAAGCAGCTTTAGCCAGTTTGGAGTTAAAAAAAAAAAGAATGATCTAAGAAGTTATATTGCTACAATGACTAAAAGTAATAATACATTATAGAAAATAACAAAATTTATTAAAGTAATATTTATTATGGCAATTTCAGATTCTAGATTCTAGCATTTTTAGAATACATGCTTGGAAATTTAAATTTCTGTGATAGAGTACTAGTTATATTGGCATATGTGATTAAAACATTTGATCAATAATTGCTTCTATATTTGCAGTTGTGTTCAAACTACTGCACAATTGCACTCATCTCACATGCTAGCAAAGTAATGCTCAAAATTATCCAAGCCAGGCTTCAACAGTACGTGAACTGTGAACTTCCAGATGTGCAAACTGGATTTAGAAAAGGCAGAGGAACCAGAGATCAAATTTCCAACAGTCATTGGATTACTGAAAAAGCAAGAGAGTTCCAGAAAAAAATCTACTTCTGCTTTATTGGCAACCCACTCTAGTATTTTTGCCTGCAGAACCCCATGGACGGAGGAACCAGGTGGGCTACAGTCCACGGGGTCACAAAGAGTCGGACATGATTGAGTGACTTCATTTTCTTTCTCACTTTGCTGCTTTATTGACTAGGCCAAAAACTGTGGAAAATTCTTAAAGAGATGGGAATACCAGACCATTTTATCTGCCTTCTGAGAAATCTGTATGCAGATCAAGAAGCAACAGTTAGAATTGGACATGGAACAACAGACTAATTCCAAATCGGGAAAGGAGTATGTCAAGGCTGTATATTATCACCCTGTTTATTTAACTTACATGTGGAGTACATCATGCAAAATGTCGGGCTGAATGAAGCACAAGCTGGAATCAAGATTGCTGGGAGAAATATCAATAATCTCAGGTATGCAGATGACACCACCCTTATGGCAGAAAGCAAAAAAGAACTAAAGAGCCTCCGATTAAAGTGAAAGAGGAGAGTGAAAATGTTTGGCTTAAAGTTCAACATTCAGAAAACTAAGATCATGACATCTGGTCCCATTTCATGGCAAATAGGTGGAGAAACAGTAGAAACAATGAAAGACTTTAATTTCTTGGGCTCCAAAATCACTGCAGTTGGTGACTGTAGCCTTGACATTAAACGATGCTTGCTCCTTGGAAGAAATGCTATGACCAACCTAGACAGCATATTAAAAGGCAAAGACATTACTTTGCCAACAAAGGTCCATCTAGTCAAAGCTATGGTTTTTCCAGTAGTCATGTATGGATGTGAGAATTGGGCTATAAAGAAAGCTGAGCACTGAAGAATTGATGCTTTTGAACTGTGGTGTTGGAGAAGACTGTTGAGAGTCCCTTGGACTGCAAGGAGATCAGACCAATCAATCTTAAAGAAAATCAGTTCTGAATATTCATCGGAAGGACTGATACTGAAACTGAAACTCCAATACTCTGGCCAACTGATGCTAAGAGTTGAGTCATTTGAAAAGACCCTGATGCTGAGAAAGATTGAGGGCAGGAGGGGAAGGGGCCAACAGAGGATAAGATGGTTGGGTGGCATCACTGACTCAATGGACATGAATTTGAGTAGACTCCGGGAGTTGGTGATGGACAGGGAGGCCTGGTGTGCTGCAGTCCATGGAGTCACAAAGAGTCAGACATGACTGAGCAGCTGCACTGAACTGAACTGACTAATGCAGTTGATAATTTATATCCACTTAGTTGTACAGAATTGACAAACTCATTATTGAATATTAAAATTAGTAACATGACTTTGAGAGTGAATTGAATTTAATGTGATTCTCTTTTTCTTTGTAATCTTTGATTGGACTTACTGTTATAGGAAAATCAAGCCAAGTATTTATGTGTTGGTTGTAGTAAATGCCGTATGTCAGCTGAATCAGTCCTGGGAATGTTTGCCTCTCTCGACTTTTCCTAGTGTGTGTCTTGAAGGGGTGGAATCCTGCAGGCTATGTTCCCCAGGCTCCCATGTCAACAAACTCAGCTAATGGGAGGTATCTGGGAGTTCTAATAGGGGTGAAGAAGGAAGAATATGCTTTAGTCTCTTTGGGCAGTGTTTCTGGTACTGGCTGAATCTCCTCTGTAATAGTCCCCCTTCTGCCAGGCATGATTGGCTGCTGGGCTCCAGAGGTTTACCTCCAGCCAACAGTGTCACAGGGGTTGCTTGCTGTCTATCATCTCTGGACTGCCTCACTGTCCCTAGATTGGATTCTCAGCCTTTCCATCACCTGTGTGATGATTTTTTTGCATTAAATGTTCTCGGTAATAAAAACCTAAAATTGTTCCTATTTTCCTGGTGGATCTTGACTACATTCTAAGATTTAGCATAGAATACGCTTAGCATGAAAGCATTTCATATATCAGTATTATTGCAAGTTTATTTTTTATATACACTTAAATTAAAAGTGAAGTCTCTCAGTCGTGTCCGACTCTTTGGGGTCCCATGGACTGTAGCCTACCAGGCTCCTCTGTCCATGGGATTTTCCAGGCAAGAGTACTGGAGTGGGTTGCCATTTCCTTCTCCAGGGGATCTTCCCAACCCAGGGATTGAACCCGGGTCTCCTGCATTGTAGGCAGATGCTTTACTGTCTGAGCCACCAGGGAAGTCTCAGGGAAGTGTGCTTTTATATACACTTAAAATCATCTTAAATGTATTTTCAGTTTGTGTGTCCTTAGTGCCAGATTCCATCACTTCTGTGTCTTGGAGTAATACTATATTGCGTGCTGGACCCCAAAAAGGCTTAGGTAAGGAGGCAAATAGCAAGAAAATAGATGAGAAAGAAAGAGTGTTAGAAGGACTCAAAGGTAACAGTTTTTTTTTTTTAATGAATTATAGAATTCAATGGAATTTTAGCATGATTCTTCTTTTCTAAAATATTTTACATAGTATATTAATTATATTATATTTTGATATTACATGGGGAAAAATGTGTCATAGCCAACTAACTTTGGGAAACACAGCTTTCATCAAAATGAAATGACTTTTTAAAAGCAGTATTGCCTCAGGGAATTTAATTTATTGATAAAACTTATGAATCTCCAAGAGATTATTTTATTCCTGCAACTCATAGCTATCATTGATTTCAAGATCACTGTTTTATTTATTCATTCAACAAATATTTATTTACAGCTTAATGTGTTTTAGGCCCTGTTACAGGGATTGGTGATAAAAGAGTAAAGAAAGCAGGGGAAAAAAAAAAAGAAATTTCTGCTTTAAGTTCTCACAGAAAGAGATGGACAACAAACAAATAGATAAGTAAACTCCAGAGTATGTCAGCAGATGATAAGTGGTATGAAAAATAATGAAGCAGAGAAGGAGGACTGGGAGTACTGGACAAAGATGAAGAGTCTCATTTTAAAAAGGAGACCAAACTAAAGCCCCATTGAGCAAGAAAGGACAAGTCATGTGGCTGTCAGAGAAGCTTCTCATAAGGATAGCACAAGAATATTGAGCCTCTGAGGCAGAGTGTGCCTGGGATTTTGGAGGAGAAAAGAGAATCCTAGTGTTCAGAAGGCTAGCATATTTTAAGAAACACTATCAATTTAAAAAGAGCTTTGGAGGAAATATTTAAAAGAAAAAGGAAAACAAAAAAATCTGTTATATTCAGTATACTTACATTTTAAAAACTAACTGAATATAACATATTTATCATCACATGCTACATTTTTTAGTCTTTATTTTTTATTAGTTTGAAGCTAAGGGTTTATTCACATGTGACATCTAAAATCTCTTCTGAATCTCTTACAGGCTGTAGTTGTATAACATCAAGGTGATGTGCTGTTTTTCATTATTTTTGCTTATGTTTGTGCCTTAATAGAACTAACAATATAATCTAGGCTCACACTGAGAGATTCTTGAATTTTGTTCTGTGTTTTTTATTTAGGTACATTTCTAGTTTCATTTTCCTCCTTAATTGAATTACATATTGCTTGAAGTTAAATAGCTTCTCTTCAAAGGCAGTTGGAAACATTTGATATCTAACCTTACAGATATCCTTCAGAACTTGTGAATCAGTCACACTGATTCTTCCTAGCTTTGAAATGCCTGTGATCTCTTCTGAAATGTTTAGTTATGTTTGCCCCAACAGTCAATGACTGCTGCTTCACAAACTACTCCTGTCTGGAAGCTGAAGAATTTCTTTTGACGTTGATGGAGAGCTGTCTCTCATATAGAGAAAATTGGAACATGTGAATGAAAAAATATAATTGATCCCAGAACCCATTTTGCAAGAAACATCTCAGGAACCAGTGTTTTGTGGAATGCACTGAGAAAAACATTGATCAGACCAGGTTTTCATTTTTGGGAATTTAAGAAAAAATTTTTGTAAATAACAACTGGATACAGTCAGTCAGTTCAGTCACTCAGTCGTGTCTGACTCTTTGAGACCCCATGGACTGCAGCATGCTAGGCTTCCCTGTCCATTACCAGCTCCTGGAGCTTGCTCAAACTCATGTCCATAAAGTCGGTGATGCCACCCAACCATCTCATCCTCTGTTGGCCCCTTCTCCTCCTGCCCTCAATCTTCCCCAGCATCAGGATCTTTTCCAATTAGTCAGTTCTTCACATCAGGTGGCCAAAGGACTCAGCATCCTTCAGTCTCAACATCAGCCCTGATTTCCTTAGGATTGACTAGTTTGATCTCTTTGCAGTCCAAGGGACTCTCAAGAGTGTCCTCCAACACCACAGTTCTAAAGCATCAATTCTTTGGCGCTCAGCTTTCTTTGTGTTCCAACTCTCATATCCATACATGACTACTGGAAAAACCATAGCTTTGACTAGATGGTCCTTTGTTGGGAAAGTAATGTTTCTGCTCTTTAATATGCTGTTTAGGTTGGTCATAGCTTTTCTTCCAAGGAGCAAACATCTTTTAATTTCATGGCTACAGTTACCATCTGCAGTGATTTTGGAGCCCAAGAAAATACAGCCTGTCACTGTTTTCATTATTTCCCCATCTATTTGCCATGAAGTGATGGGACCAGGTGCCATGATCTTAGTTTTTTGAATGTTGAGTTTTAAGCCAGCATTTTCACTCTCCTCTTTTATTTTCATCAAGAGGGTCTTTAGTTACTCTTTGCTTTCTTCCATAAGGGTGGTGTCATCTGTGTATCTGAGGCTATTGATATTTCTCCTGGCAATATTGAAGCCTGTGCTTCATCCAGGTTGGGATTTCACATGATGAACTCTGCATACAAGTTAAATAAGCAAGGTGACAATATACAGCCTTGACGTACTCCTTTCTCAATTTGGAACCAATTCATCGTTCTTGGATATAGTATCTTAGTATAAGATATGAACAATGTAGACATGCATGTTAATCACTCAGTTGTGTCTAACCCTTTGTAGTCTCATGGACTGTAGCCCACCAGGCTCCTCTGTCCATGGAATTCTCTAGGCAAGAACACTGAAGTGGATAGCCTTTCCCTTCTCCACGGGATCTTCCTGACCTAGGGATCGAACCTCTGGGTCTCCCACATTGTAGTCAGATTCTTTGCTGTCTGAATCACCAGGGATGACCTAGACATGCATAGTACAAAATATGAAAGTCTTTTATCATTACTAGTCCCATTCCTGGCTCCTGTTCCCAGAGATGGCCTCTGTGAACTGTTGTTTGTTCCTCAGAGGTCCCCTTTCTGCATATTTTGTTATATAGAAACACATGTACATAGAAAAGCAGATGTTTTTAAAAATAAAGAAAATATAAATATGAATATATAATACAAATAAAAATATATCCACATTGCTTCTGAGTAACTTCATCTGCATGTGTATCAGAAGTCATACCATGTCATTGCATTTTAATGTATCTGATTTTTTAGTATGCCATCATATGGATATATAACATAATTTAACCTTTCTTTCATGAAACAATATGTAGATCATTTACATTTGGAGGGGGTATTATAAACAATGTTTCAGAGAACATTTTTTAATTCTGTCTTCCCATAATGTAGAATTAGGTTGTATTTAAAATATTAGACCTCTAGAAGCAAAATTGTTATCTAAAGTACATATGTATTTTTGGATCTGCAACCCAGGAAGAGAGGCACCTTACTGAAAACTGAATGTGGTGGCATCTTGATCTTGAACTTCCTTATCTCTAGAACTATGAGAAATAAATTTTTGTTGTTTAACCCACTCAGTTTTTGGTACTTTGTTAGAAGAGTTTGAGCAGACTGGCAATAGCTTAGCTCACAGGGTGACTCAGGGATCCAGGCCAGTTTGATCCTGCTACTTAGCAAATGTGGTTTGCAAGGCCTGCCTGAGTGATTTTTTTTAATTAATTTTTTTTTTAAATGAAGGATAGCTGCTTTACAGAATTTTGTGTTTCTCTGTCAAACCTCCACATGAGTCAGCCATAGGTATACATATATTCCCTTCCTTTTGAACTTCCCTCCCATCTCCCTCACAATCCCACCCTTCTAGGTTGATACAGAGCCCCTGTTTGAGTTTTCTTAGTCATACAGCAAATTCCCATTGGCTATCTATTTTACATATGGTAGTGTAAGTGTCCATGTTACTCTTTCCATACAGCTCACCCTCTCCTCCCCTCTCCCTATGTCTACAAGTCTGTTCTCTACGTCTGTTTCTCTATTGCTGCCCTCTAAGTAAATTCTTCAGTACCATTTTTCGAGCTTCCATATATATGTGTTAGAATACAATATGTATCTTTCTCTTTCTGACTCCACTCTGCATAATAGGTTCTAGGTCCATCCACCTCATTAGAACTGACTCAAAGGTATTCCTTCTTATGGCTAAGTACTATTCCATTGTGTATATGTACCACAATTTCTTTATCCATTTATCTGTTGATGGACATCTAGGTTGCTTCCATGTTCTAACTATTGTAAATAGTGCTGCAATGAACAATGGGATGTACATATCTTTTTTCAATTTTGGTTTCCTCAGGGTGTATGCCTAGGAGTGGGATTGTTGGGTCATATGGTGGTTTTATTCCTAGCTTTTTAAGGAATCTCCATACTGTCTTCCATCATGGCTGTATCAATTTACATCCCCACCAACAGTGCAAGAGTGTTCCCTCTTCTCCATACCTTCTCCAGCATTTATAGTTTGTAGATTTTTGATGATGGCCGTTCTGACTGGTGCGAGGTGATATCTCATTGTAGTTTCGATTTACTTTTCTCTATTAATGACCAATGCTGGACATCTTTTCATGTGTTTGTCTACCATCTTTATGTCTTCTTTGGAGAAATGTCTGTTTAGGTCTTTTTCCCAGTCTTTGACTGGTTAGTTTGTTTTTCTGTTATTGAGTTTGATAAGCTGCTTGTATAGTTTGAAAATTAATTCTTTGTTAGTTGTTTCATTTGCTATTATTTTCTCAGATTCTGAGGGTTGTCTTTTCACCTTACTTATAGTTTCCTTTGCAGTGCAAAAGCTTTTAAGTTTAATCAGGTCCCACTTGTTTACTTTTGTTTTTATTTCCATTACTGTAGGAACTGGGTCATAGAGGATCTTGCTTTGATTTATGTCATTGAGTGTTCTGCCTATGTTTTCCTCTAATAGTTTTATAGTTTCTGGTCTTACATTTAGATCTTTAACCCATGTTGAGCTTACCTTTGTGTATGATGTTAGGAAGTGTTCTAATTTCATTGTTTTACATGCAGCTGTCTAGTTTTCCCAGCACCATTTATTGAAGAGGCTGTTTTTGCCCCACTGTACATTCTTGCCTCCTTTGTCAAAAATAAGGTACCCATAGGTGCATGGGTTTATTTCTGGGCTTTCTATCTTGTTCCATTGGTCTATATTTCTGTTTTTATGCCAGTACCATATTGTCTTGATGACTGTAGCTTTGTAGTATAATCTGAAGTCAGGAAGGTTGATTCTTCCAGCTCCATTCTTCTTTCTCAAGACTGCTTTGGCTATTCAGGGTCTTTTGTGTTTCCATATGAATTGTGAAATTTTTTGTTCTAGTTCTGTGAAAATGCCATTGGTCATTTGATAGGGATCGCATTGACTCTGTAGACTGCATTTGGTAGTATAGTCATTTTCACTATATTGATTCTTCATACCCAGGAACATGGAATATCTCTCCATCAGTTTATGTCATCTTTGATTTCTTTCTTTCTTTCTTTGCGGCCCTGGTGATGCAAAGTGTGCAGGGACATGGTATGCCTCTGCCCCAGGAGTTATAGCCCTATCAGAGTCTTTTTCTGAGCCTCTTGTAGCTGGCAATCAGAAAGCCTCTTTGGCCAGTCTTTCTCCATAGCTCCGCCTGTCCAGGCACTTACAGAGCTCCCTTGCCTGGCATCCTTCTCAACTGTTCAGCACATCAGGCACACAGAGGGGTGCCCCTATCTGGGGTCCTACTCTGTAGATTGGCACATCAGGGACTTAAAGGGGCACCCTGCATGGGATCCTACTCTGTAGTTCAGTGCATCAAATATTTGATGGGCCAGGCTTTCTATTGTTCAGCTGCTGATGCTGGCGTGTGGGGGGAGAGAGGCTATGGTGATGGCTCCACACCCTACATATACTCAGTAGTATTGCCTTGCTTCCATGGCTGCTTGGCTTTCCCCCACAGGCATCTCCCATCACAATCTCCTCCCTCACATCCCCTCTATCTGTCTCTCTGCAATCAATAGCAGCCCTTGCCCTGGGATTGACGCACAATCCTTAAACTTCAGCTCCCAGCCCCTGCACCTTCCAGAGGACCTGTTACCCTATCCAGGGTATGTATGGCTGTGGCAAGAACTGTCTGATTCTCATTCCATTTAGACTGCCACAGATCAGCTGTTTCACTTTCACCCTTAAATATTTCTCCTTTGACTTATACAATTGCCCTGATATGGGGATCGGATCCCTGCTTCAGTTCCCCCACCCACTGAGGGCAGGTCAAGTCCTACTAACACTCCTGTTTTTCCCCTAGTTCCTTCATCCTACTGAGTTTTGTGTGGTTCTATGTATCCTTTTCAGTTGGTCAGGTACTCCTGTCCACTCTCAGCTGGTGTTCTGCTTGCACTTCTGTGTCTGAAGGTGTATTCGTGATTCATCCGTGGAGAGAGATGAACTCCACGTCCACCTACCTCCTCCTCCACTATCTTGTTCTCTCCCTGCCTGAGTGTTTTCTTTTTTCCTTTTCAGCCCTAGTTTAACTTTTTTGTTTTTAATTTTAGTTTATTGTTATTTTTTAAATTGAAGTATAGTTGGTCTTCCCAGGTGGTGCTTGTGGTAAAGAATATATCTGCCAGCGCAAGAGAGGTGGGTTCAATTTTTGGGTTGGGAAGATTCCCTTGGAGGAGGAAACAGCAACCCATTCCAGTTTTCTTACCTGGGAAATCTCATGTACAGAGGAGTCTCGTGGACTGCAGTCTGTGTGTCAAAAGAGAGTCGGATATTACTGAGCACATACAAACACACACACAGTTGACTTACAATGTTTCAGGTATACAGCAAAGTGATGTGATATTTTCATATATTACACCAAGGTTGTTTCAATATTATTGACTGTGTTCCCTGTGCTGTATATTATACTGTCATTGTGAGGGGAAAATGTGCATGAGTTGTTCTGAGCTGTGTCTGCAGGTGATCTGGATTACTTCTCTTGTGATATCCTTGAGGACCATTCAGAGTCTTACTGCATCCCCTGGAAGAAGACATAGACTTAGCAAACTGGCATGCTCTGCCACAGAATACAGGTTTATTTTGCTTCTGTAAAATGATCATTTATCGAGCAAGCCAACATTTGGCTTGAAATATCACCTTTCCCATAAATTACATTGACATATACACATGATCTGCTGGGGACACTCCTTTCAATTATTTATTCCTACATGGGGTTTTAATTGATGTACCTTATACAAATTTTCATCTCTTAGTTTCCTTCTTTCTAAATGCTTTTGACTATGATCATTTTTTGAATTGTTAAATTTCATGAAGAAGCTTGTTTTCATTACGAGGACTTTGAATTTATAGAGTGATTGGGGACAATAATTTTAAATTATTGAAAATTTCCATCTCTTTACATATACAAGATTCCACTGTGTGTACCATTCAGAATTTCCTTAAGTTTTCAGAGTACCAATAGGTATTCTCAGTAATAAATATATAGTTTTTATTAATAATTTTTATCTCTTCTGTCTCTTATTTTTTATATTATGCCTTTACCTTCATTATGTCTATTTTCCACTTTTACTAGATTATTCTTGCATTGTTTTGAATTTATTTTGGTATCTTCCTCTATCATTGTGTTTATTTCAATATATCTTGTTTGATGATTAATGCAGTTAATTTCATCCTCAGACATTCTCACATTAATGCATTGTCACTCATTATACATTTGTTTATTTTTAAAAATTTTTATTTACCCTATAACTTGGGAGTTTTTTCTGTTTAATTCCATTGGGTCATATATTGGTTCTGTTGCATATTATCAGCAATATAATTTGTGTCATGGAGATTTATTAAGATTTATGTAATTATTTATCATTTATTAATTATCTATTTATCATTGTTTACTAATTTTATTTGGAGAAGGAAATAGCAACCCACACCAGTATTCTTGCCTGGAGAATCCCATGCACAGAGGAGCCTGGTTGCTATAGTCTATTCGGTCACAAAGAGTCAGACACGACTGAGCAGCATTAATTTTATTACTTATTTAATATAATTATTTTAAAATTTTATTTTAATTAATTTGTTAAGATTTTATTAAGATTTCTTGGTGATCTAGTATGTGGTCTTTAAAAAATGTTTTATTTATGTTTTAAAAGATTGGGTATTCTTTTTTTGGCTATAAAATAGGGAGCTGTTAAATGGATGTAAATTTTTGTTATTCAAAATGAATATGTTTTAGAGATCTGTTGTGCTTATAGTTAAAAGTGTTGCCTGTGTACTTAACATGTAGATTGCTGGGAGAAATATCAATAACCTCAGATATGCAGACGACACCACCCTTACGGCAAAAAGTGAAGAGGAGCTAAAAAGCCTCTTGATGAAAGTGAAAGAGGAGAGCAAAAAGTTGGCTTAAAGTGCAACATTCAGAAAACGAAGATCATGGCATCCGGTCCCACCACTTCATGGGAAATAGATGGGGAAACAGTGGAAACAGTGTCAGATTTTATTTTTGGGGACTCCAGAATCACTGCAGATGGTGACTGCAGCCATGAAATTAAAAGACACTCCTTGGAAGAAAAGTTATGACCAACCTAGATAGCATATTCAAAAGCAGAGACATTACTTTGCCGACTAAAGTCCGTCTAGTCAAGGCTATGGTTTTTTCTGTGGTCATGTATGGATGTGAGAGTTGGACTGTGAAGAAGGCTGAGCGCTGAAGAATTGATGCTTTTGAACTGTGGTATTGGAGAAGACTCTTGAGAGTCCCTTGGACTGCAAGGAGATCTAACCAGTGTATTCTGAAGGAGATCAACCCTGGGATTTCTTTGGAAAGAATGATGCTAAAGCTGAAGCTCCAGTACTTTGGCCACCTCATGTGAAGAGTTGACTCATTGGAAAAGACTCTGATGCTGGGAGGGATTGGGGGCAGGAGGAGAAGGGGATGACCAAGGGTGAGATGGCTGGATGACATCACGGATTCAATGGGCGTGAGTCTGAGTGAACTCTGGGAGGGAGCTGCGATTCATGGGGTCACAAAGAGTCGGACACGACTGAGCGACTGAACTGAACTGAAGCCTAATTTATGTTGAGTATTCTTACTACAACTAAAGTAAATAAATTTCTCTAGACATCAATTACGGTTATTCTAATATTCTATTCATCGTTAGTCTTATTTTGGACAATTTAACTTGGTAATATCTGAATTTTATTTAAATCTCTATGACTGTATATTTGTTTCATTTTTTTCTTGTCCATCCATGAGTATTTTCTTTATCTTTTAAAATGCTGTTCATTAGATGATTAGCAATTCATAACTATTGGAGAAGGCAATGGCACCCCACTCCAGTACTCTTGCCTGGAAAATCCCATGGATGGAGGAGCCTGGAAGGCTGCTGTCCGTGTGGTCACTAGGAGTTGAACACGACTGAGCGACTTCACTTTCACTTTTCACTTTCATACATTGGAAAAGGAAATGGCAACCCACTCCAGTGTTCTTGCCTGGAGAATACCAGGGATCGGGGAGCCTGGTGGGCTGCTGTTCCTGGGGTCGCACAGAGTTGGACAAGACTGAAGCAACTTAGCAGCAGCAGCAGCAACAATTCATAACTATTGAATTTTCTATGTATTTTACTAGCATGGAAACATAATTTTTAATACTATACATTTTGTATTTTACTTAATAATAATACTAATTAATTAGTATGACTACATGTTTACTTTTACATGCTTATTTTTGTTATCATTTTTCTGATATACTTTTTTTTAGCTTCAGTCATTCTATGTCACTTTGTTTTATCTTGTAACTGATTAACAGCTTAGAAATGGATTTTTTCTAACCAATATTACTCTTTGTCTTTTCAAGGGGTAATTTAATCCATTTTTATTTACTCCTATTGTGTTTAAGTTTATTCCATGTTTCTTTTGTTATGATTTCTAGTTCCTGTACTTTCTTGTTGATAGTGTTTTATCTCTTTCTTGTCCTCTCTTGGACTTGAAAAAAGAAAAACGTTCCTTTTTTTTTCTTTTCTTATAGTGGATTTGAGTCTCACATCTCTATTCTATTCTTCTGGTGGTCACCCTTGACATTTTAATACATATATTTAAACTGAAAACCTTACATTATGGATGAAAGGGCCGAGGACAGAAAGTATAAATAATTTTTCCCTTGTTACTTTGGTGATAGATGTGGATCAAAAACCGTAATCTCCTTAGGTTCAAAACTATTTTCTTTTCTAAATCTCATCCTTTCCACAATATTTGACAGGATAGATAATACTTTACTATACTTGATTCTCCCTTGATGTGTCAGCAAATATGTTGGCTAGAAGTGGTCTTATTCTCCTCTCACGATTTCTACCAAAGTACAAACATGATGGTACTTTCTTTGTTAGAACAGTACTTTCCCTTTGTCAAAGAAAATTAATCCTATGTGGTCATTTATCCAGCTATCTTTTATTGGACAAATGAATAAGATACTATTCTTGTCATAAAGGACTGCACACATAGCCAGTCGGAGTAGACACAATTGAATAAAAAAAAGTAGTAACCTCAGATGTTCAGTTCAGTTCAGTTCATTTGCTCAGTCATGTCCAACTCTTTGCGACCCCATCAATTGCAGCACACCAGGCCTCCCAGTCCATCACCAACTCCCGGAGTTCACTCAAACTCATGTCAATTGAGTCGGTAATGCCATCCAGCCATCTCATCCTCTGTTGTCCCCTTCTCCTCCTGCCCTCAATCCCTCCCAGCATCAGAGTCTTCCAATGAGTCAACTCTTTTCATGAGGTGACCAAAGTATTGGAGTTTAAGCTTTAGCATCAGTCCTACCAATGAACACACCCAGGGCTGATCTTCTTTAGAATGGACTAGTTGGATCTATTTGCAGTCCAAGGGACTCTCAAGAGTCTTCTCCAACACCACAGTTCAAAAGCATCAATTCTTCAGCTCTCAGCTTTCTTCATATAGTCCAACTTTAACATCCATACATGACCACTGGAAAAACCATAGCCTTGACTAGACGGACCTTTGTTGGCAAAGTAATGTCTCTGCTTTTGAATATGCTATCTAGGTTGGTCATAACTTTCCTTCCAAGGAGTAAACATCTTTTAATTTCATGGCTGCAGTCACCATCTGCAGTGATTTTGGAGCCCCAAAAAATAAAGTCTGACACTGTTTCCACTGTTTCCCCATCTATTTCCCATGAAGTGATGGGACCAGAGGCCATGATCTTCGTTTTCTGAATGTTGAGCTTTAAGCCAACTTTTTCACTTGCCTCTTTCATTTTCATCAAGAGGCTTTTTAGTTCCTCTTCACTTTTTGCCATAAGGGTGGTGTCATCTGCATATCTGAGGTTATTATTGCTCCCAGCAATCTTGATTCCAGCCTGTGCTTCTTCCAGCCCAGTGTTTCTCATGATGTACTCTGTATATAAGTTAAATAAGCAGGGTGACAACATACAGCCTTGACGAACTCCTTTTCCTATTTGGAACCAGTCTGTTGTTCCATGTCCAGTTCTAACTGTTTCTTCCTGACCTGCATATAGGTTTCTCAAGAGGCAGGCCAGGTGGTCTGATACTCCCATCTCTTTCAGAATTTTCCACAGTTTATTGTGATCCACACAGTCAAAGGCTTTGGCATAGTCAATAAAACAGAAATAGATGTTTTTCTGGAACTCTCTTGCTTTTTCGATGATCCAGTGGATGTTGGCAATTGGATCTCTGGTTCCTCTGCCTTTTCTAAAACCAGCTTGAACATCAGCGAGTTCACGGTTCACGTATTGCTGAAGCCTGGCTTGGAGAATTTTGAGCATTACTTTACTAGCATGTGAGATGAGTGCAATTTTGCAGTACTTTGAGCATTCTTTGGCATTGCCTTTCTTTGGGATTGGAATGAAAACTGACCTCTTCCATTCCTATGGCCACTGCTGAGTTCTCCAAATTTGCTGGCATATTGAGTGCAGCACTTTCACAGCATCAGATGTTAAATATGTCTAAAATCTCCTTGATATTCAGTGATGTCCATAGAGCAGCAGCATTGGTCGCCTCTGAAATTTTTCTAGAATTATAGAATCCTGACTAGACTTCTTGAATTAGAATCATCTGAAGAAGATTCTAGGTGATACATATGCATATTATAGTTGGAGAAGCACAACTACAACTAATTTTATTTTCTTTGCTTCCCAACACCTAAAATGATCGAAAAAAAGAATTGCAATGAATTCCTCACAGAGTATACAGAACTTTATGACATATAATGCTGGTCACTCCTGGATTCATATTTTTTATTATGCTTATCTTTCTTCTGTTTTTTGATTAATTTTATTGTCTTATGAATCTTAGTTGTGTAAAGATACAACTTTCTGGTAAAGATAGAAGATTCATTCTTCTAAGAAATAATTTTTTATAATTAAATACTATCCAGTCACAGGGAGATTCATACGCAGTTTTTCTCTGGCTATTTCTTATTTTTTTTGTCAGTTTTTGGGATAGTGAAGGGATTCGTTTGAGCATCACATTTCCAGTGCCTTGCAAGCTAGATGACTTTACATATAAGCTGGAATACCCTCAAGTCCCTCAGCAAAGATACTAACTTAGCACCATGCCATAGTTAACTCTCTAAAAACTGTTTCTTAAGCGGTGTTTTTCCCATAACTCATGCTTTGAATACAAGGTTGAAGAATATGTTAAGTTGACTTTCTATGTCATCTTTAATTGAGTGTGCATTCTCAAGATTATTAAAATGACATAAACCCATGATTGAATATACTTTGATATTTTGAAGTACTCGCAGATACTTCAGATTTTTAAAGAATATTGAGTGAGATTTTACATAGCTTAATTAAAAATAATAATGAAATGATTTTACACATGCTTTCCTACCCTGTTCCATCTTTCTCAGTTCAGTTCAGTTCAGTCGCTCAGTCGTGTCTGACTCTTTGCGACCCATGAATCGCAGCACACCAGGCCTCCCTGTCCATCACCAACTCCCAGAGTTCACTCAGATTCACGTCCATCGAGTCAATGATGCCATCCAGCCATCTCATCCTGGGTCGTCCCCTTCTCCTCCTGCCCCCAATCCCTCCCAGCATCAGAGTCTCTTCCAATGAGACAACTCTTTGCATGAGGTGGCCAAAGTACTGGAGTTTCAGCTTCAGCATCATTCCTTTCAAAAAAAATCCCAGGGCTGATCTCCTTCAGAATGGACTGGTTGGATCTCCTTGCAGTCCAAGGGACTCTCAAGAGTCTTCTCCAACACCACAGTTCAAAAGCATCAATTCTTCAGTGCTCAGCCTTCTTCACAGTCCACATCCATACATGACCACTGGAAAAACCTCCATCTTTTAGCCTGTGCCAAAAAAGAAATAATCTCATCATAATATTTTCTCTGATCACTGTAGTATTTCTGAATATCTATAGTGAAGTAGGTTTTGTTAATTTATAATGAACTCCCTTAACATTTGTTTTTTTATCTTGAATAGTTATTTAACTATTTCCTTCTTGTCTCTTGTTTACAGAATTTGACTGCAAACTTCTTGAATGCAGGAATATGTTATTGTACCATTCTGCTCAATAGCTAAAATTCTTCTCTGAATATCTGTTCTAGAACTTCTGTGGCTCTTCAGTAAGTACTACTTCTCAGACTTTTTCACTAAAGTATTTATGATGAAGAAAGAATATAAAATATTATTTCTGAGGACTCAGGGGCCTAAACAAAAGCAGAAAATAGGACGTAAAATTTATTTCAAGTATTTTTTTCTGTTCTAAAAACCTGTGCATAGTTTGCGTATATCTTTTTTTTTTTTGCTTTATTTTCGTATAAAAATAAAATAAATGTTCTAGGAAAATAAGATTGTTTGGGCTTTTGCTTAGCTTTCTTATGGCCATGGCTATAGAAACCAACAGTAAGTTTTTTCCATTTTAAAATGTACAGGAAACAGAGGGAGTTTAAACTCTTTCCTGAGGATTCTAGGCCCCTTATCATCTTGCCTTAGCTCAAAATAGTCCTATCTTTTCCTTCTGGTATCTACCTTTGGATGTAGCCAACTCTTATCAGTTTCCTGAGGCTTCCATAATGAAGTACCACAAGCTCTGTGCCTTAGAAAAATAGAAATTGAATTTTTCCTAATTCTGGAGGCTAAATGTCTGAATCGAGGAGCTGGCAGGGCACGTTTCCTCTGAAACCCATGAAAGAAGGCTCCTAACTTGATTCTTCCAGCTTCTGTTGGGCCAGACCTTCCTTGGCCTATAGCAATAGAATTTCAATGTCGGCCTCCATCTTCATATCCACTTCCCTCTATGCGTGTTAGTCTCTATGTCCAAAATTCCTCCTTTTATATGGACATAAATCATATTGAATTAAAGACCCACCCTAATGAATTTATTTTAACTTAATTACCTCTATAAAGACCCTACTTCCAAATAAAGTCACAATCTGAGGTATTGAGAGCTAGGACTTCAGCTTATCATTTTGGGGGACAGAATTCAATCCATAACATGACCTGAACCACCCTCTTTCCCCAGTATATCACATGTGTTTTTCTCTCTAGGTGGAGTTGCCAGATATAGCAAATAGAAATACAAGAGCCTCAGTTAAAGATTAATTTCAGGTAAACAGCAAATAATTTTATTGTAATTATGTCCTAAATAGTACATGATTCATTCTTATACCAAAGTTTGTTGTTGTTTACTTGAAATCTGAATTTATCTAGCAATACTGGATTTTATCTAGAGACCTTACTTCCTCAGTTTTGCTTTCCTTAGTTTGGTTAAATCATCTCTCATAACTGCCAGTCTGAGTTTTCCTTTAAGATTTGGTTCAAATCCCTACTCCAAGAAGGCTTCCTTGATCTTTCCACCTGAAAGTAATGTCTTCCTCTTCCTAAATTGGTGGTGGTTTACTTGGTAAGTCATATCCGGCTCTTGCGACCCCATGGACTGTAACCTGCTAGACTCCTCTGTCATGGTATTCTTCAGGCAACAGTACTGGAGTGTATTGCCATTTGCTTTTCCAGGGGATCTTCCCAATCCAGGAATCGAATCCAGATCTTCTGCATTGTAGGCAGATTCTTTACCAACTGAGCTATGAGGGAAACTTCCTAAACTGACAGAATTTAATCTACACTTTACTTGGGATATTTACCAGTTTCAGTTCAGTTCAGTTGCTCAGTCGTGTCCAATACTTTGCAACCCCATGAATTGCAGCATGCCAGGTCTCCCTGTCCATCACCAACTCCCAGAGTTCACCCAAACTCATGTCCATTGAGTTGGTGATGCCATCCAGCCATCTCGTCTTCTGTCATCACCTTCTCCTCCTGCCCACAATCCCTCCCAGCATCAGAGTCTTTTCCAGTGAGTCAACTCTTCTCATGAGGTGGCCAAAGTACTGGAGTTTCAGCTTATCATCAGCCTTCCAAAGAACACCCAGGACTGATCTCCTTTAGAATGGATGGTTGGATCTCCTTGCAGTCCAAGGGACTCTCAAGAGTCTTCTCCAACACCACAGTTCAAATGCATCAATTCTTTGGTGCTCAGCTTTCTTCACAGTTCAACTTTTACATCCATACATGACCACTGGGAAAACCATAGCCTTGACTAAATGGACCATTATTGGTAAAGTAATGTCTCTGTTTTTGAATATGCTATCTAGGTTGGTCATAACTTTCCTTACAAGGAATAAGCGTCTTTTAATTTCCTGGCAGCAATCACCATCTGCAGTGAGTTTGGAGCCCAGAAAAATAAAGTCTGACACTGTTTCCCCATCTATTTCCCATGAAGTGATGGGACCAGATGCCATGATCTTCGTTTTCTGAATGTCGAGCTTTAAGCCAAATTTTTCACTCTCCTCCTTCACTTTCATCAAGAGGCTTTTTAGTTCTTCTTCATTTTCTGCCATAAGGGTGGTGTCATCTGCATATCTGAGGTTATTGATATTTCTCCCGGCAATCTTGATTCTAGCTTGTGCTTCTTTCAGCCCAGCGTTTCTCATGATGTACTCTGCTGCTGCTAGGTCACTTCAGTCATGTCCAACTCTGTTCAACCCCATAGATGGCAGCCCACCAGGCTTCGCCATCTCTGGGATTCTCCAGGCAAGAACACTGGAGTGGGTTGCCATTTCCTTCTCCAATGCATGAAAGTGAAACATGAAAGTGAAGTGATTCAGTCATGTCCGACTCTTAGCGACCCCATGGACTGCAGCCTACTATGCTCCTCCATCCATGACATTTTCCAGGCAAGAGTTCTGGAGTGGGGTGCCATTGCCTTCTCCCTGATGTACTCTGCATAGAAGTTAAATAAGCAGGGTGACAATATACAGCCTCGATGTACTCCTTTTCCTATTTGGAACCAGTCTGTTGTTTCATGTCCAGTTGTAACTGTTGCTTCCTGACCTGCATATAGGCTTCTCAAGAGGCAGGTCAGGTGGTCTGGTATTCCCATCTCTTTCAGAAATTTCCAGTTTATTGTGATCCACACAGTCAAAGGCTTGGCATAGTCAATAAAACTTACATTAAAATTATTCATATATTAGCTACTCTACTAAATAAAAATTATTTGGGAGCCAACATTTTTAATGATTGAGTTTTCTACCCTCTTTAGCATCTAGTTAAGTTCCTTGGAATGGTAGGCATGCAGAAGAATACAAATAGAAGAGAAACAAACAAACAAAAAATTCTTATTTGATTTGGCTTGCTGAAGTAAAACAACAGCACCACTTAATAACAGGAATGAGAGAAATACATGCAAAAAATCTCTGCCCTTTAGTAGAACTCCCAAGTCTTTAAGAAAATGCTGCCGTGTTTTTTAAAGTGCAGCCTCTTCAGCAAACCACTGGTTTGACCTACACTAAAACTTCATCATCAGGCATAGACTCTCCATTTCCTTGATTTATTATAAAGGATTAAAGTGCTCACTGGTATTTACTTTTGAAGATTTATGCCTAGATTATATTTACAATCAGTGTGGCAGAAATATTGAAGGGTGTATTCATACCAACATTTTTCAGAAACATCTTGGCTGTGTGTGGGTTGGCAGTGCATAATAACAAGAAGGAGAACCAGACTCATTTTCAATAGCAATAATCCTGTTCTGTACTAATTGTGGGACACAGATACTTTTTAGTCATTTTTTCATTTATTCAGCAAACCAACGGGTCATTATTTATTGAGTCAGTTAAAAAGCATGCTTAAGTTTTGAACAGGATAATGTTGTCAAGGTCATTTTTAGCATTGATACTTTTATAATTAAAATCCAGTGGAATTCCTTTCTATTATTCATGCCAAGGGACAGAACAAATTTCTTCCTTAAATTGTAATTTAAAATTTTAATATTTAAAAAATGCTATTTTTCCTAAATTGGCAAACTGTCGGTTACTTGTTTATTAATAGGTATAAGCCATCTCATACACTTGAAAAAAAAGTAGTTTCTGTTCACAAATGAGGTTGGCAAACACTGGTTTTAAGGGAATTTTTTATTGTAGAACTTAGATATTTTAATACATATACTTGCTTATATATAATGATGTCTAATCTTTGGTTTAATTATTGATATTCTTTGAGAAACAAAACCATCCTGTATTAGGCTTTCATTGTACAAACTTATATTTAGGAATAAGGCTTGATCTGTATATGTAAATCTATGAAAATTTATTCTACAATGCTTTCTTTGTTGTAATTGTTATCTGCTAAATGTCAGCTCAGCAAACCTTTGTTTTTTCCTCTAAAATAAATAATAATAATAATGTACAAGATACACCAAACAATGTGGTAATTGGCATGTCAGCCCAGAGTTCACTCAGGGAAACAGAAATATTATGAATTTTGTGGAACAAGAAATTTATTGTGAAATTGTAGCTCCCACGGCTTTAGGAGTCATTGGGCAAGAAAGGTCTGCAAGGAGGAGTTAGAGGATCAGATTAAAATCACTAATAAACCACTAGAACATTCAGGTATGACCTAAATCAAATCCCTTATGATTATACAGTGGAAGTGAGAAATAGATTTAAGGGCCTAGATCTGATAGATAGAGTGCCTGATGAACTATGGAATGAGGTTCGTGACATTGTACAGGAGACAGGGATCAAGACCATCCCCATGGAAAAGAAATGCAAAAAAGCAAAATGGCTGTCTGGGAAGGCCTTACAAATAGCTGTGAAAAGAAGAGAGGAAAAGAGCCAAGGAGAAAAGGAAAGATATAAGCATCTGAATGCAGAGTTCCAAAGAATAGCATCAAGAGATAAGAAAGCCTTCTTCAGCGATCAATGCAAAGAAATAGAGGAAAAGAACAGAATGGGAAAGACTAGAGATTGCTTCAAGAAAATTAGAGATACCAAGGGAACATTTCATGCAAAGATGGGCTCGGTCAAGGACAGAAATTGTCTGGACCTAACAGAAGCAGAAGATATTAAGAAGAGGTGGCAAGAATACACGGAAGAACTGTACAAAAAAGATCTTCATGACCCAGATAATCATGATGATGTGATCACTAATCTAGAGCCAGACATCTTGGAATGTGAAGTCAGGTGGGCCTTAGAAAGCATCACTACGATCAAAACTAGTGGAGGTGATGGAATTCTAGTAGAGCTATTTCAAATCCTGAAAGATGATGCTGTGAAAGTGCTGCACTCAATATGCCAGCAAATTTGGAAAACTCAGCAGTGGCCACAGGACTGGAAAAGGTCAGTTTTCATTCCAATCCCTAAGAAAGGCAATGCCAAAGAATGCTCAAACTACTGCACAATTGCCCTCATCTCACATGCTAGTAAAGTAATGCTCAAAATTCTCCAAGCCAAACTTCAGCAATACGTGAACCATGAACTCCCTGATGTTCAAGCTAGTTTTAGAAAAGGCAGAGGAACCAGAGATCAAATTGCCAACATCCACTGGATCATTGAAAAAGCAAGAGAGTTCCAGAAAGACATTTATTTCTGCTTTATTGACTATGCCAAAGCCTTTGACTGTGTGGATCACAATAAACTGTGGAAAATTCTGAAAGAGATGGGAATACCAGACCACCTGACCTGCCTCTTGAGAAATCTGTATGCAGGTCAGGAAGCAACAGTTAGAACTGGACATGGAACCACAGAGTGGTTTCAAATAGGAAAAGGAGTTCGTCAAGGCTGTATATTGTCACCCTGCTTATTTAACTTATATGCAGAGTACATCATGAGAAACGCTGCGCTGGAAGAAACACAAGCTGGAATCAAGATTGCCGGGAGAAATCTCAATAACTTCAGATATGCAGATGACACCACCCTTATGGCAGAAAGTGAAGAGGCACTAAAAAGCCTCTTGATGAAAGTGAAAGAGGAGAGTGAAAAAGTTGGCTTAAAGCTCAATATTTAGAAAACGAAGATCATGGCATCAGGTCCCATCACTTCATGGGAAATAGATGGGGAAACAGTAGAAACCGTGTCAGACTTTATTTTTTTGGGCTCCAAAATCACTGCAGATGGTGACTGCAGCCATGAAATTAAAAGACGCTTACTCCTTGGAAGAAAAGTTATGAGCAACCTAGATAGCATATTCAAAAGCAGAGACATTCCTTTGCTGACTAAGGTCTGTCTAGTCAAGGCTATGGTTTTTCCTGCGGTCATGTATGGATGTGAGAGTTGGACTGTGAAGAAGGCTGAGCGCCGAAGAATTGATGCATTTGAAGTGTGGTGTTGGAGAAGACTCTTGAGAGTCCCTTGGACTGCAAGGAGATCCAACCAGTCCATTCTGAAGTTTTCTGGGATATTTTTGGAAGGAATGATGCTAAAGCTGAAGCTGCAGTACTTTGGCCACCTCATGCGAAGAGTTGACTCATTGGAAAAGACTCTGATGCTGGGAGAGATTGGGGGCAGGAAGAAGGGGACGACCCAGGATGCGATGGCTGGATGGCATCACGGACTAGATGCACATGAGTCTGAGTGAGCTCCTGGAGATGGTGATGGACAGAGAGGCCTGGTGTGCTGCGATTCATGGGGCTGCAAGGAGTCGGACACGACTGAGTGACTGAAATGAACTGAACTGAGCTGAACTGAACTGAAACCTGGGACATTGAGTTACTAGAGTGGGACCAAAAAGTAGCACTGGTAGCAAGGACCATGGAAGGCTGTTGTCTGTGTCTGGGGTCACTATCAGTCAGCAGGATCAGCAGATGGGAGGGAGAGCTGGACATGGAATGAGGGCGGGGAGGACAAGTTGGAATCTGCATGCCGCTTTCCATTTATGTTTCACACATATACTCCTGATGGCTTTCAAAGTGTAATGGTGGATGCTTTGCTCCTGCCATCCAAATCTCTCACATACTTTTTCTTTCCAGACAACTGTAACAAGAAAATCATCAGGGAAGGGAATGATGGGAAGAGAAGTTCCAACTTACATAAACTGAGACAGAATAAAGCCACCACAATGCAACTGGTGCTATTCCTAGTTTCTATCAGAGAAGGATGTTTTGCACCGTGTGTCCTAGTTCTAGTCCTGTCTCTACCACTAGGGCTGTGTGACTTTGGGCAAGAGACTTATTTTTAGCTTCACTTTCCATATTTTCTAATTGTGAGAGGAAGTGTACATAGCATATCTCTTATTTTCTGCTATTTATTTTTTTAATATTTTCCAAAATAATTATTTTTATTATTATTATTTTTTTTTGCTGTGGTAAAAGTCATATAATATAAAATATACCATTTTAACCATATTTAACCACACTGTTCAGCATCACTAAGTACATTCACATTGTTGTGCAACTCTCACTATGCATCCATCTCCTGAATTTTTTACCTTCCTTAATTGAAACTCTGTTCCCATTAAGCACTAACTCCTCATGTCCACCCCCCAGGTCCCTGGCATCTAGCAGCGTGCTTACTGAATCTATGAATTTGGCTATTCTAGACATCTAGTAGAAGTGGAATCAAACAGTATTTGCACCTACTGTATACTGGAAAGGAGGATGTAGGAATCACAGTGGTCAAAGAATCTCCCTGCCAATGCAGGAGATACAGGCTTGACCTCTGGATCAGGAAGATCCTGTGGAGAAGGAAATGGCAACCCCACTCCAGTATTCTTGCTTGAAAAAGTCTATGGACAGAGGATCCTGGAGGGCTACAGTCTGAGGGGTTGCAAAGAGTCAGACACGACTGAGCAATTAGATAGCAGCTATCTAATAAACTAATAATTAGTTCTTATTGTTTCTCAGTAGTTGTGTATATGTATCAATCTCAATCTCCCAATTTATTCTACTCCACCTATATGGAATCTCAGTCAATTCAGTTCATTCACTCAGTCATGTCTGACTCTATGTGACCCCATGGACTATAGTATGCCAGGCTTCCCTGTCCATCACCAACTCCCAGAGCCTACTCAAACTCATGTCCATCATGTGGGTGATGCCATCCAACCAGCTCATCCTCTGTTGGCTCCTTCTCCTCCCCACTTCAATCTTTCCCAGCATCAAGGTCTTTTCCAGTGAGTCGGTTCTTCACATCAGTTGGCCAAAGTATTGGAGTTTCAGCTTTAGCATCAGTCCTTCCAATGAATATTCAGGACTAATTGCCTTTGGGATTGACTGGTTGGATCTCCTTTCAGTCCAAGGGACTCTCAAAAATCTTCTCCAACACCACAGTTCAAAAGCATCAATTCTTTGGCGCTCAGCTTTCTTTATAGTCCAACTCTCACATCCATGCACGACTACTGGAAAAACCATAGCCTTGACTAGGTGCACCTTTGTTGGTAAAGTAATGTCTCTACTTTTTAATATGCTGTCTAGGTTGGGCATAGCTTCTCTTTCAAGGAGTAAGCGTCTTTTAAATTTTGGCTGCAGTCACCATCTGCAGTGATTTCAGAGCCCCCCAAAATAAAGTCTGTCACTGTTTCCCCTGTTTCCCCATCTATTTGCTATGAAGTGATGGGACCAGATGCCATGATCTTAGTTTTCTGAATGATGAGTTTTAAGCCAACTTTTCACTCTCCTCTTTCACTTGCATCAAGAGGCTCTTTATTTCTTCTTTGCTTTCTGCCATAAGGGTGGTGTCATCTATATGGAATCTAGATGAATCTATATACCAAGCAGAAGTGAGACAAAGACATGCCTGTCAATGTTGAGATATGAAGAGAATTAGGGGCATCCTCAGCCAACTCCTGTATACAATATGTTAAAATATTATTTTGTAGAAGCACAATAAAGATATCTATAGTCATATTATAGGAATCTAATAAAGCACTAGATACAATTCTGGTAAAATGCATTTACTCTTACCAGGATCAAAATAAGAACTCTCTAAGTAGACTTTGACTGCATTCTAGAGCCATGAAGGCAAGCTTAAAGAAAAGAAGAAAAGTATTCCACTTCAAGCTAGATTTTTTAAACATTTATTTCTCAATGTCATTTCTCCTCCCCAAATTATTTATGTTATGGTTTTTCTGAGAAGTTTTTAATGATCGATTTTTCTTCCTTTGCAATTTCTTCAGTGGTAACATTAATTTCTCTGTGAATTTAAAAGATTAATAAAGAAAATAGTTTTTGCATACTGGAATAAGATTACCTTTTCTGTAGCTAATGGATACATGGATACAGTCACTCTCCTGATCATGTGAATGCTGGGGTTGATTGTTTTGTTGTTGTTCTGTTGCTCAGTCATATTCAACTCTTTGCAAGCCTGTGGATTATAACATGCCAGGCTTCTTTGTCCTCCACTATCTCTCAGAGTTTGCTCAAATTTATGTCCATTGAGTTGTTGATGCTATCTAACCATCTCATCCTCTGCCACCTCCTCCTTTTGCATGCAGTCTTTCCCATCTTTAGGGTCTTCATGAATCACAGCCTTCATTGCATAACTCATCGAAGCTTTGAGCCATCCATGCAAAGCCACCCACAACAGAGGAGTCATACTTAAGAGTTCTCACAAAATGTGATCCACTGGAGGAGGAAATGGCAACCCTCTGCAGTATTCTTGGTTAGAGAAGCTCATAGGCTGATTGAACTAGGCCATTTTATCTAAGGGACTTGAATATAATGGCAACAGTTATCCATGAGGGATCCTGGAAGCAATTTCCCATGGGTAGTAAGGGACACATATCTCATGTATTACAGTTGTTGAACATTTACAAAGTGGCTACTATATCCTAGAGACCCTGGACATACTGACAACACAGTTTTTCATAGAAATGCAAGCAACAGGCCAGTTCTATCACTGTGCAAACATCTATACAGATAATATTAGTAGTAGGTAATAAATTCTGTGATAGATTTAGTTGCACAATCTTGTGAGAGCACAGAAGAAAGCCAGGAAGGACAACTTTGAAAAGATGATATCTCAACTGGAGTGATTTTTTTCCTCTTAGTTTTGTCTGTTTGTTATCGTTTAATGAGAGAGAGTTAGGGAAGAGAACAAGAAAAGGAAATTGAGTCACTAGAACATCAAGTGAGCAGAAGTGGAAAGAATGGCCCTATGTTGT
Organism: Budorcas taxicolor; assembly: GCF_023091745.1. Lineage (NCBI taxonomy): Eukaryota > Metazoa > Chordata > Mammalia > Artiodactyla > Bovidae > Budorcas > Budorcas taxicolor. The sequence goes on from NC_068910.1 coordinate 154,948,010, forward strand.
ACTGTGTGCTGGGCATTGGGCTGTGCCTCTTGTTTAATTCCAGTAAAAATCACAGTGGTACTGCTGAAACTATTTGCAGGGCAGAAGTAGAGATACAGATGAAGAGAATGTACTTGTGGATACAGCAGGGGGAGGAAGAGAAGACAAGTTAAGAGAATGGCATCGACATATATCCACTACCACATGGGATAGCTAGTGGGAGGCTGCTGTATAACACAAGGAACTTGGCTTGGTACTCTGGGATGAGGGAGGGGAGTGGGAGGAAGGCTCAAGAGGGAGAGAATATAGATATGCATGTTGTTCAGTCACTAAGTCATGTCTAACATTTTTCAGCCCCATGCTCAGACTCATGTGCATTGAGTTGATGATGCCATCCAACCATATCATTCTCTGCCTCCCTTTTCTCCTCTTGCCCTCAATTTCTCCCAGCATCAGGGTCTTTTCCAGTGAGTGGACTCTGCATTAGGTGGCCAAAATATTGGAGCTTTGGTTTCAGCATCAGTCTTTCCAATGAGTATTTAGGGTCGATTTCCTTTAGGATTGACTGGTTTGATCCCCTTGCTGTCCAGGGGACTCTCAAGAGTCTTCTCTAGCACCACAGTTCGGAAGCATCAAATCTTTGGCACTTAGCTTTCTTTATTGTCCAATTCTCACATCCATACATGACTACTGGGAAAACCGTAGCTTTGACTATGTGGAGCTTTGTCAGCAAAGTGATATCCCTGCTTTTTAATATATGTATACTTATAGCTGATTCACAGTGTTGTACAGCAGAAACTAACATGATGTTGTAAAGCAATTATCATCCAATCTGAAACAAATCCATTAATTAGAACTATTATTATGGTTGGTTGTGAATGTCAGATGTGAGGGACTGGGAGGCTAGCATGTTAAGAGGAGCCTGGGCTTGGTTTGGTGAAGAAGCTAGGGCTTGTTTTCTGAATGAGGAAATATTGAAAGATGTTGAACCCAAGTTCAACTTAGTCAGATATTTGGAGGATGAAGTTGAAATAGGTAAGAGTTGTAAGAATGGGAACCATTTCAAATATAATAATAATCCAGGCCTACTTAGGATATAGAAAGCATTTTATGACATATGCTGATTAAAAATATTGGGCTATGGGAAAATCAAATTTAGTGACCTTTTTCAGTATTTAAATAGTTATGGGTCCATATACATGTTAGTTATAACTAAAATTTGATTGTTGTTTCAGGTTGTTTTTTTTTTTTTTTTTAAGTTTGATTGCTCAACCTCTGTGTCTTTAAGCTTCCAAGAAGTTGAGGAGGCATAATTTATGTCACCAATGGTATAAATAGCCAACCCTTGTCTTTTGTGCCCTTTCTTCATTATTAAAAGAAGATAATAAGGCAGCAATCCACACAGCTAAAATTTTTACTTTGTTTTCTGTAGTTACAAGTGGCCATGTGATATAAATCTCTCTAATGAGATACAAGTGGGAGCCCCTTGGGAATTCTGGGATGATTTTGTTAGTTTGATAAATCTATTACACTTAGTTTCCTGCTACAAACCAGCTGAAATGACCAGATAAACAGGGAGAGGCATTTTGTGAGCACACATCAGAAGTAATAAAGCAGGAAGGTTGAGAGAGACTGATACTTGAACATCTTTACCAGTGGTGAATTGCCAAACCCAGGTCTCTTGTTATATGAGAAGAAAAATCATTTTTCCTGGTTAAAACACTGTTTTATGGTTTTATTGTATAGAGATGAATGCATCAGATTTCTTGTTTCTATTGTATCACCTTCCCCAAAAGGCAATCTCAGAAGAAGGGTTGGAAAGAGATGGCAGCATAAGTTATCTCCTAAGCTTATCCATTAAACTCATCTTGAAATTCTCCAAGGAACTGAATATTCTTTAGCTACAAGAGTAACACTGCATGAAATGTACAAACATTTGTTTTTTTCAGTAGGTGAAATCTTTCAGCAACTTTTCTCACTGGTTCAGTTCAGTTCAGTTCAGTTGCTCAGTCATGTCCGACTCTTTCTGACCCCATGAACCGCAGCACACCAGGCTTCCCTGTCCATCACCAACTCCCGGAGTTCACCCAAACTCTTGCCGATTGTATTGGTGATGCTATCCAACCATCTCATCCTCTGTCATTCTCTTCTCCTCCTGCCTTCAATCTTTCTCAGCATGAGGGTCTTTTCAAATGAGTTAGCTCTCTGCATCAGGTGGCCAAAGTATTGGAGTTTCCGCTTCAACATCAGTCCCTCCAATGAACACCCAGGACTGGTCTCCTTTAGGATGGACTGGTTGGATCTCCTTGCAGTCCAAGGGATTCTCAAGAGTCTTCTCCAACACCACAGTTCAAAAACATCATCTTCAGCATTCAGCTTTCTTTATAGTCCAACTCTCACATCCATATATGACTACTGGAAAATCCATAGCCTTGATTAGACAGACCTTTGTTGGCAAAGTAATGTCTCTGCTTTTTGATGTGCTGTCTAGGTTGGTCACAACTTTCCTTCCAAGGAGTAAACATCTTTTAATTTCATGGCTGCAATCACCATCTGCAGTGGTTTTGGAGCCAAGAAAAATAAAGTCAGCCACTGTTTCCACTGTTTTCCCATCTATTTCCCATGAAGTGATGGGACCAGATGCCATGATCTTTGTTTTCTGAATGTTGAGCTTTAAGCCAACTTTTTCACTCTCCTCTTTCACTTTCATCTAGAGGCTCTTTAGTTCTTCTTCACTTTCTGCCATAAGGGTGGTGTCATCTGCATATCTGAGGTTATTGATATTTCTCCCGGCAATCTTGATTCCAGCTTGTGCTTCCTCCAGCCTGGCATTTCTCATGATGTACTCTGCATATAAGTTAAATAAGCAGGGTGATAATATACAGACTTGACATACTCCTTTTCCTATTTGGAACCAGTCTGTTCTTTCATGTCCAGTTCTAACTGTTACTTCCTCTTCTGTGTACAGGTTTCTCAAGAGGCAGGTCAGGTGGTGAGGTATTCCCATTTCTACCAGAATTTTCCATAGTTTATTGTGATCCACACAGTCAAAGTCTTTGATAGAGTCAATAAAGCAGAAATAGATGTTTTTCTGGAACTCTCTTGCTTTTTTGATGATCCAGCAGATGTTGGCAATTGGATCTCTGGTTCCTCTGCCTTTTCTAAAACCAGCTTGAACATCTGGAAGGTCACAGTTCACGTATTGCTGAAGCCTGGCTTAGAGAATTTTGAGCATTACTTTACTAGTGTGTGAGATGAGTGCAATTGTGTGGTAGTTTGAGCATTCTTTGGCATTGCCTTTCTTAGGGATTGGAATGAAAATTGACCTTTTCCAATCCTATGGCCACTGCTGAGTTCTCCAAATTTGCTGACATATTGAGTGCAGCACTTTCACAGCATCATCTTTTAGCTTTATTGGTAGTGATGCTTCCTAAGGCCCACCTGACTTCACATTCCAGGATGTCCAGCTCTAGGTGAGTGTGAGTGATAACACCTTCGTGATTATCTGGGCTGTGAAAATCTTTTTTGTACAGTTCTTCTGTGTATTCTTGTCACCTCTTCTTAATATCTTCTGCTTCTGTTAGTTCCATACCATTTCTGTCCTTTATTGAGCCCGTCTTTGCATGAAAATTTCCCTTGGTATCTCTAATTTTCTTAAAGAGATCTCCAATCTTTCCCATTCTGTCATTTTCCTCTATTTCTTTGAATTGATCTCTGAGGAAGGCTTTCTTATCTTTCCTTGCTATTCTTTGGAACTCTTCATTCAAATGGGTATATGTTTATTTTTCTCCTTTGCTTTCCACTTCCCTTCTTTTTGTCGCTATTTGTAGGGCCTCCTGAGACAGCCATTTTGATTTTTTGCATTTCTTTTTCTTGGGGATGGTCTTGCTCCCTGTCTCCTGTAGAATGTCACGAACCTCCGTCCATAGTTCATCAGGCACTCTGTCTATCAAATCTAGTCCCTTAAATCTATTTCTCACTTCCACTGTACAGTCATAAGGGATTTGATTTAGGTCATACCTGAATGGTCTAGTGGTTTAGGTCATACCTGACTGGTTCTCAATGGTAGATTATAATATGTTGTTTAGTTGCTAAGTCGTGTCTGACCATTTGCAAACCTGTGGACTGTAGCCTATCAGCCTCCTCTGTCCATGGGAATTCCTAGGCAGGAATACTGGAGTGGATTGCCATTCCCTTCTCCAGGGAATCTTCCCGACCTAGGGATGGAGCCTGTGTCTCCTGCTTTGGCAGGCATATTCTTTACCACTGAGCCACCTGGGAAGTTAGATTGAAATAAGAAGGTATGAAAAGCTTTTGGCTCACTTGGTGAATTTATGCTTAACATAAAGAAGAAGTGAGTTATGGAAGCAGCTTGGAAAAAAGGGCCAGAAATGAGTAAAACATCCACTGGACAAAACTGAATTCTACTACCTAGTCAGGATTCTGTCAAAAGATACACTGGTAGGTAATGTGAAGAATGAGATAAAACAGGTAGCCTATCATTCTTGAGCTGAAAAGAGTACACTTCAGGCAAGTTGTTGACAAGCAATTATCTCACACAATTTCCTTAAAAGACCTTGGGGCATGGACATTCTTTAAAGATCATTTTCAATTTTTTATTCAGCTTTATTTTAGCAGCACTTTTAAACATTATTTTGTTGGTCACAAACAAGAAAATATCACCAATGGTTTAGGTCCAAATTGAAACCTGCTCTTTGTCATTGACAAAGACAAATTGACAAATTCTGCCCCTCAGTAGTAAAAGTATTTGCAAAACTGCTAAAGAGAACTCAATAAACATAAACTTAAGCAACTTGAATTAAAAAGCAAAGGTAAATGGGACCTTTTCAACAAATGATATGGGGACAACTGGACAGTATATGAAAAAAAAAATCTAAACTTTTACCTTATACCTTTCACTAAAATCAGTGCAAAATGGATCACAGATCTGGGTGTAAAATATAAAACTCTAAAATTTCTAGATGATAAAATAAGGTAAAATCTAGGTGATCTTGGGTTTGGCAATGAGTTTTTAAATAAACCACCAAAAGCATAATCCATGAAAGAGAAAAATTAAGTTGGATTTTATTCTGGTTAAAAACTGCTGTTTAAAATATACTTTGAAGACACTAATGATCACTTTATAGTATATACTAATGCTGAATTATAATGTTGTACACCCAAGACTTACATAACCAAAAATAATATTAAATTGAAGACAAAAAGATATTGTGAAGAGATTGAATATATCAGGCACAGACTGGTAAAACACATTTGCAAAGCACATACTCAAGGACTTGTTTCCAAAATATACAAAGAAATTTAAAAACTCGATGTTAAGAAAATGAACAGCCTAATCATAAAATAGGCAGAAAGCTGAACAGACATCTCATGAAAGAACATCTACAAATGGCAAATAAGCATATGAAAGTAAGTTTAGTATCATATGTCATAAGGGAATTGGAAATTAAAATGAGGATATCAATACACACCTGTTAGAATGGCTAAAATCCAAACAACTCACATTAGCAAATGCTGGCAAGAATGTGTAGCTTTGGGGACTTCCAGTCGTTGATGCTGGGAATGAAAAATGACACAGCCATATTGAGGAACAGTTTGGCAGTTTCTCACAAAGCTAGACATAGTCTTACTGTATGATCCAGCAGTCATGTCCTAGGTACTTCCCCATTTAATTTGAAAACTTATATCCATATCTTGTGCACAAATGTTTATAGCAGACATTTGTAATTGCTCAAGCTAGAATCAAGGTGAAAGGAAAAACTGTGACACACATATATACATACAATGGAGCATTATTCACTAACAGAAAAAGAAATGAATTATCAAGCCATGAAAATACAGGAGAGAAACTTAAATGAGTCTTGCTGAGTGAATGAAGACAACCTGAAAGTCTACTTACTGTGTTTCCAACTCATTGTGCAAAGAGCAAAGCTAGCTGTTCAATTTTTCTATAAATTTAAAACTGGTCAGTAAAATAAAGGGTCTATTAATTTTAAAATCTTAGCTTTGAATTACTTACAGTGATCTACTGTAATTAGCTCCAGAAATTGTCAACAAATCAATTTTATGAGGAAAGAAACTGTATCCACCTTAGGCTATATTTCTTTTATTATACTGATAAATACAACAAATCTTAAGAGGAAATATTATGTTAATTTCTATTAAAAAAAGACACTGAATTTTAAAAATTCTACAAGTTGCTTAATATCACATGATGAAGAACTGTTGGAGCTAGGCTTAAATCCACTTCCTTCTTATGATGAATCCCAAAGCTGTCCAAATCCACCATAGTTATATACTTGGGCTCTGGAATGAGCAGACTTTGCTTCACATCCCAGCCCAGCCATTTCCCAGCTAGTTAAACCTAGGCAAACTCCTTATGTCTATAAACCTCAATTTTCTTAATCTCAAAATAGCATAATGAGAGTTCTGTTTGATGAGATTATTATTGGAAATAAAATTCATTTCCTAAAGTCTGTAACATGTTAACCCATATAAAGTTCTCTCCTATCACCATTATCACCTCATCTTTGCCAGTGGCAGAGGGTGATTTGATTCGAGGAAATAAACACAATATGAGCAAGTACATAGAAGAGCCCACAGTTACAAAAACAGAGAATTAATTTTTGCAAGGGAAAGAGGTGCAAAACTAGCATGCAGCTGAGATCATGCTATTCTTTTTCTTTTTTCCTTCAGTATCTTTATGTGAGTAAAGTAGGTTAAAATAAAACAAACCAGGACTCTAGGTTCATCCACCTTGTTAGAACTGACACTGTATATTAATGCATATATATGGAATCTAGAAAGATGGTACTGATGAAATATGGACATGGCTCAGGGGTAGGAAGGAGAGCATGGGATGTATGGAAAGAGTAACATGGAAACTTATGTTACCATATGTAAACTAGAGAGCCAATGGGAATCTGCTGTATGACTCATGCAGCTCAAACCTGGGCTCTTTAACAATCTAGATGGGTGGGATGGGGATGGAGGTGGGAGGGAGGTTCAAAAGGGAGGGAACACATGTATACTTATGGCTGATTTGTGTCGATGTTTGGCGAAAAGCAACACAGTTCTGTAAAGAAATTATCCTTCAATTAAAAAATAAATAAATTTAAACAAAGACAAAAAAACAGGGCTATTACCTTAGCAATTAACAGGGAAGCAAATCATAAAAGTACAGGTCTAGGTTAGATATGAAACCAGGAAATGTTCTTTTCGTACTTGACTCTGGTGTTAAGTGGATGTAATGGGGAAGAATCATGTGAACATCTTTTCTTCTGGGGTTTTAAAGCAGAAGCTATTATAAATGTCTTCCCACTTTGCTATGTAACTAGAAGTTTGGCTTTCTAGAATAATGATACATGCATACTCAGTTTCTAAGTCATGTTAGACTCTTTGTGACCCCATGGACTGCTTGCCAGGCTCCTCTGTCCTTCGGATTACTTAGGCAAGAATTCTGAAATGCATTGTCATTTTCTTCTTCAGGGGATCTTCCTGACCTAGGGATTGAACATGCATCTCCTCCATTGCAGGTGGTTTCTTTACCACTGAGCCACCTGGGAAGCCCCAAACAGCAGTGATAAAATGGAGTTAAATTTCCAAGACATTTCAAATGCTTGAAAGGGAAAACATATTTAAAGTGAAGTTTCTAGAGTAGGCTACCACTTAAATCCACCTTGATATATGGACTAAGGCTATGACACAATGGCTGGCAAATAGTAGATGTACCATTAACATTGAGTGAATGAATGACTAGCTCCTCCACTCCTGCTCGAATAGTGTTGATTTTCCTGGTGTGCCTCTAGAGAAAACTGCCATTTAAAGACCTCTTCTGGGAGAATCTGAGGATAACCTGCAAAGTTTTGGAAGCCTCAGTGGGTTACTGAATCACTCCATGTATGTGTGAACTTAAAGCAAAATCTCTATAAAAAGAACAGGTTGATGGCTATCTTCTCTGGACCAATAAAATTATTTTCTTCTTTCTATTATTTTCTCTAACTCCTGTAGTTAAGATTTTTAAAATGAGTGGAAGGCCAGGTAGGAGAAATTGAGCCAAACTCTTCATTTGGACCCTGTTATGGACTGCGTATGTACATCCCCTCGAAGTTCATACTTTGAAGCCCTAATCCCTAATGTGATAATATTTGAAGGTATAGTTTTTAAGAGATGATTAGGTTTAGATTAAGTCATGAGAGTGGAGCCTGCCTCAATGAAGGGATTCAGTCCAGTTCAGTTCTGTTCAGTCGCTCAGTTGTGTCCAACTCTTTGTGACCCCATGAATCTCAGCACTCCAGGCCTCCCTGTCCATCGTCATCTCCTGGAGTTACCTCAGACTCACGTCCATCGAGTCCATGATGCCATCCAGCCATCTCATCCTCGGTTGTCCCCTTCTCCTCCTGTCCCCAATCCCTCCCAGAATCAGAGTCTTTTCCAAGGAGTCAACTCTTCGCTTGAGGTGGCCAAAGTACTGGAGCTTCAGCTTTAGCATCATTTCTTCCAAAGAAATCCCAGGGCTGATCTCCTTCAAAATGGACTGGTTGGATCTCCTTGCAGTCCAAGGGACTCTCAAGAGTCTTCTCCAACATCACAGTTCAAAAGCATCAATTATTCGGCGCTCAGACTTTTAAACAGTCCAACTCTCACATTCATACATGGCCACAGGAAAAACCATAGCCTTGACTAGACAGACCTTAGTCAGCAAAGTAATGTCTCCACTTTTGAATATACTATCTAGGTTGGTCATAACTTTTCTTCCAAGGAGTAAGTGTCTTTTAATTTCACAGCTGCAGTCACCATCTGTAGTGATTTGGGGGCCCAGAAAAATAAAGTCTGACACTGTTTCCACTGTTTCCCCATCTATTTCCTATGAAGTGATGGGACCAGATACCATGATCTTCGTTTTCTGAATGTTGAGCTTTAAGCCAACTTTTTCACTCTCCTCTTTCACTTTCATCAAGAGGCTTTTTAGTTCCTCTTCACTTTCTTCCATAAGGGTGGTGTCATCTGCATATCTGAAGTTATTGATATTTTTCCAGCAATCTTGATTCCAGCTTGTGTTTCTTCCAGTCCAGCATTTCTCATGATGTACTCTGCATATAAGTTAAATAAGCAGGCTGACAATATACAGCCTTAACGTACTCCTTTTCCTATTTGGAACCAGTCTGTTCCATGTCCAGTTCTAACTGTTGCTTCCTGACCTGCATACAGATTTCTCAAGAGGCAGGTTAGGTGGTCTGGTATTCCCATCTCTTTCAGAATTTTCCATAGTTTATTGTGATCCACACAGTCAAAGGCTTTTGCATAGTCAGTAAAGCAGAAACAGATGTTTTTTCTGGAACTCTCTTGCTTTTTCCATGATCCAGCAGATGTTGACAATTTGATCTCTGGTTCCTCTGCCTTTCTAAAACCCGCTTGAACATCAGGGAGTTCATGGTTCACATGTTGCTGAAGCCTGGCTTGGAGAATTTTGAGCATTACTTTACTAGCATGTGAGATGAGTGCAATTGTGCGGTACTTTGAGCATTCTTTGGCATTGCCTTTCTTTGGAATTGGAATGAAAACTGACCTTTTCCAGTCCTGTGGCCACTGCTATATTTTCCAAATTTGTTAGGATATTGAGTGCAGCACTTTCACAGCATCATCTTTCAGGATTTGAAATAGCTCTACTGGAATTCTGTCACCTCCACTAGCTTTGTTTGTAGTGATGCTTTCTAAGGCCCACCTGACTTCACTTTCCAAGATATCTGGCTCTAGATTAGTGATCACATCATCATGATTATCTGGGTCATGAAGATCTTTTTTGTACAGTTCTTCCGTGTATTCTTGTCACCTCTTCTTAATATCTTCTGCTTCTGTTAGGTCCATACCATTTCTGTCCTTTATTGAGCCTATCTTTGCATGAAATGTTCCCTTGGTATCTCTATGTTCTTGAAGAGATCTCTAGTCTTTCCCATTCTGTTCTTTTCCTCTATTTCTTTGCATTGATAGCTGAAGAAGGCCTTTTTATCTCTTCTTGCTATTCTTTGGAACTCTGCATTCAGATGCTTATATCTTTCCTTTTCTCCTTTGCTTTTCACCTCTCTTCTTTTCATAGCTATTTGTAAGGCCTTCCCAGACAGCCATTTTGCTTTTTTGCATTTTTTTTTCTATGGGGGTGGAAGGTGTAGTTTTTAAGAGATTATTAGGTTTAAATTAAGTCATGAAAGTGGGGCCTCAATGAAGGGATTAGTGTCCTTATAGGAAGAGGAAGGGAAAGCTGGGCTTTTTCTCTCCCTGACATGTGAAAACACAGTGAGAAGGTAGCCATCTGCACATAAGGAGGAGAGCTCTCCCCAGAACCTGACCATGTTTGGCACCCTGTTCTCAACTTCCAGCCTCACAACCTGTGAGAAAATAGACTTCCATTGCTTACACCACCGATTTAGTCTAGGGTGTTTTGTTATGCCAGCCCCTGCAGATGCAGGCAGAGTCTCTTTGGACTTGGTGATTGGCAGCATAGAACCAGGAGAAGGTAAAAGAAGAAACAGCACCTGGAGTGTGTGACTCTTGTTTTAATTAACAACACAAACTGTATGATACTATAATGATCCAACTGAGCTAACCGGAGTTGTACAACATAACCAGAGAAAAAGGTTCCCAGAGGTTTGTGCTATCAGCTATTCATTGTGAGACTTTAAAGCTCATAGATTTGTTTTGTTTTTCAGATCACTGTTAAAGTGATATAATTTAATTAAGACAACATTTATCATTTTTCATCAATTGTGAAACATATGCTTTTGTTCATATTTTCCCATATCTGAAACTAGAATGTGTTTTACAATCGATTTTTTTCTTATCATATTTTCTCTTGTTTAATGACTCAGTACCATATCTTACAGTTGAGCCATTTAGATTTGATGAAATATGATGTGAAGAACATTAGAGCACTTTCACTACATTCTCATGTGATTATTTCTTTATTCATGCAGTAAATATGTATTTACTTAACCAATAGGATTCTTGTTCCATCTCTACTTGGTGCTGGGGTTAAAGGTGAATCAGACCCCTGTCTTCAAAGAACTCACTGCTGACAAGGCAGACTTGTACACAAATAAAAAGGTGAAAAGTCTGAAATAAGATAGTCATAGTAAGGATGAGAAAGATCCAATAAATATAGAAACTGGCAAGGAGGTAGAATTGAGAAGGAGCTGGTAACGTTTGGGTAATGATATAGATTTTTAAGATAGAGAATACAAAAGGAAAACAGGTTTTGATAGGAAACCTAATAAGTTTTGATACTTACCCAACATATAGAAATTGATGTTTGTGCTACCAGACATGTGAAAACACAGTGAGAAGGACTGGGCTTAAGGTAGGAGTCCCGGGGTAGTCATTTGGATGTTTGAGTTGTCAGTGTGTAGTTGGCATGGGTGTTCATGAGATTGCTTAGAATAAACTTGTAGAGTAAGAAAGAGCCAAGGATGGAACATTAGGGGTACATCAGGACAGGAGCGACCAGAGAAGGAGGGAATCTGGATGCAGTAGCTCACAGGAAGCTACAGAGGACGACAGGAGCATGCATTGCTCTAAGAGGAATTGAATGAGATGAGTCTGCAGAGTCTTAGATGTGAAAATTTAAATGACAATCGATGTTACCATGAAAAGCATTCTCTGAACCAATATGTAATATTGTTTCCTTGGTTTTAAGTTAAAGCAATGATTGAGAACTGACTATGTTGAAATATGTTTTCATCTGTTGCAAACTCCTGAGGAAAACTTTGTTTCATATGTTAGAAAATGTGTCTTGTACAGTCCTGTCAAATTGAATTCCTTCAAGCTTTAGTGTAAGAAAGCTTTTTGTCTTCTGCAGAACTATTACATTTCCTTTAATCAGACATGAGACTATGTGATCCATTATTTCACTTTTTCTTTTGGCTGCCAGGAAGATCAGAGCTAAAAGAAGTGCTCAATCTTAGTGATCTTCTTGTCTCGTATTCTGTGTAGAATAATATCTGCTCCTTTGTCTATCTCTTTCCTGACTGCTTTTTGCCTTTATCTTTTATGTTCTTGTGTTTTTTAAAAGGAATTGAAAACATACTTTAGAAGGATGGGAAGTCTAAATTATAAATACCTAAAAATAAAACATCACCATCAAGATGTATTTTAGAATTCATTTGATATTTCTACTGAAACAAAGTCTAGGGCATGAATTAGTAGTTATTATTAATGTGCAGAAATGAATGCTTGGATTGTTAGTCTCTCTTTGTGTGATCTGTGACAGCAGCTTTTATTCAAGCTATTTGAAGAGTTGAACTCATATCATTAATGATTCAGGTGCACTAATCAAATAATAAACCCTAAATCCACATTGATTTCAATCTCTATTCAGGACACTAGTGAAAATAATCAGTGTTTGCCAAAGGAATGAGGAAAATTGGAAAGGAAATAAATGTTATTTTTAAAACCCCTTTGGAATATGTTAGTTGGGGAGAAAATTTGACAGCTATTTTAAAGGTAATTGATAGCATCTCTTAAAAAACATCATATTCCTTTCTAATATGACAATTATGCCATAACATATTTAGAACTTTTAGTATTGAAAATGGTATGTTTCTAACTGCTTTCAGCGTTGCTTAAATTTATCTTACTGGTGATTAGCAAAAATGCTAAGTACCCTAATTTCTACAGAGTTTTGCAGAGTATGTTCTAGGTGGTTGTGATCAGTTTTCAATGGCCTTTAACAAAAATCTGATAGGAGAAAAGGATAGCCTAATAATCATTAAAATCATAGCTACAAATTTTAAGAAGTTACAAGATGTCCGGTACTATGCAAACAATCTTATATGCATTAATTCCTCACATCTGAATTATTATTATTACTATTTTTCATATGAGGAAACTGAAGCTTTGAGAGACCACCCAAAGTGCCAGACTTAGGATTTAAACTTACAGTTTTAACCTTTATATTCTATTGACCTGGAATTCATTCTTCTCATAATTATTCTTCAAGTTTTGTCTACCTTACCTTTTAAAGATTTATTACATCCATTCTATAATCTTTGTCAATATTCATTCCTAGTTCAGACTGTCTGGTTTATTCCTGAACTATTACAAAAGCCTCAAGATTAGAGATTTTCACCATATAGAGTGAAGAGGGTACTGTATTCTTTCCTCAAAAACCAATTATAAAACTATAGAAAATTATCAAAATCAACAAGTCAGAGCCCGGAAATTGACAATGATTTAAAAGAAGCTGAGAAGCACTGGTTAGAAAGTTAACTTTCAAATAAAGAAACTGGGAATTCAAAGAATTCTTACCTGAAGCTGCATCCACTTTGATAATAAACAGCAAAATGGCAGACATACATCCAGCTATACCAATAATTACCTAAAGTGTGAGCAGACTAGCACTCACACCAAATGTAAGCGTCGTCAGACTGAAAACAAAGAAAGTAAGATTCACCCTATGCTCTTTATAAAAAACACACTGTAGATTCAGGCTCAATTAAATTGAAAGCAAAAGGATGGAAAAAATACACTATGCAAACAATAACCATCAAGAATCTGAAATGACTACATTACTATTAGACAAAATTGACTTTAAGATAGATATATTATGGGAGACAAAGAGGAAAATTTCATAGAGATGAAAGATCAATTTTTCAAGAAGATAATGAGAGTACTCCTGAATGTGTAATATAGAAACCAGCAGAAGTGAAAGGAGAAATAGACATTTGAACAATAACAAGAGACTTTTACATTCCACTCTCAAAAACTGATTCACAAACTAGACAGAATGTCAGCAAAGATATAGAAGACCTAACAATGCTACCTACCACCTTGACCTAACTGACATTTATGAAACACTCCAATCAATAAACACTGAATACATGTTCTTTTCAAAGGCACATGGTCAATTATCAGGGTTTAGATAGTGTGTTGGACTATAAAACAAATATCAGTGAATTTAAGAGGACCAAAGTCATACAAACTATCTTCTCTGAATACAGGAGAATTAACTTAGAAATGAACCAAGTCCTACACATCATCCCAAAGGGTACAGAATTCCAGTTCACTAGATTTTAAACCTTGTTCACCTGTAACTTATACATGGTGGTTAGCATCTCTAAAATATTTAGACTGCCATGCATATCAATAGAACATTGCTGAATCTACTATTAACACCCAATATGAAAAATAGCAGATTAATATAATTGATTAAGTCATAAAATATTTACTGAGTGCCTACTCTGTGTCAGGGACTATTTTTATTGTTGAGGATACTTTAGTAAACATGAACAAACTTCAAAGAAATTCCTTCTATCACTTAACTTGTATTTTACAGGAAAATGAAAAAATAGAATAAATAAATATGCAAATTTAATGTGTATTTGAGAGCAATAGAATATATTACACAGGGCATAAGGATAGAAAACACTGGGATAGTGAGTCAGGGTTGCAAATTTAAGATCAGGAAAGGCTTTATTGAGCAGATCATATTGAGGAAAAGGTTGGAGAACTGAGTCATGTAAATGTTAGGAAGAAAGCCACTACAGGTAGAAAATTTCTAGAAATAATGCCAAACCAGTAGCAATGTGACCCCTAGAATCTACATTATACCTCTTAACTAATTTTTCACTAAAAGGTACCAGGTTACTTCAGAGAAATGATTCATTGCAAGTCTGGGATAGAAACTGTTCAAAATCAGCCTGTGAACATTGTAGTTATTTAGTCATTAAGTTGTGCCTGGCTCTTTGCGATCCCATGGCCACCTCTCCCCAGGCCAGAGTATCAAAGTGTGTTGCCATTTCCTTCTATAGGGAATATTCCTGACTCAGGGATCGAACCCATGTCTCTTGCATTGGTGGGTGGATTCTTTACCCCTGGACCACCTGGGGAAGCTCCTGGGGACATTAGATTATATTAGAAAGCAGGGACTCTATCAAAGACAACTGAAGTCTTACAAATAGTCATAGGTCATATTGGTGGGGCTCACACTAGCCAACAGTGGGAAAATTTTAGTATCAGAATACTAATATTCAAAACAGATTAAAACACATCAGTTACATAAATATCTATGAGTTCATAATGATGCAAAGAGAAAACTCACCATCACTACTGAATATTTTTAGAGCACCAATTCATTATTTTGAAAACAGCTGTCTGAATGATACTTTAAAAATAATGTTAATAGTTTTTTGTGTGGAATAATTCTAAACATTAACTGCAGTGTCATAAAATCAACATTATTGAATGGTTCTAGGCATTGATCATGAAAGCACTTAAAACCGTTAAATGACAGATTGATGAGAAACTTGTTACAAGAAGATTAGGATAACATCAGTTGAACCCACTGATCAGTCTTTACATCACCAGAAGAATCAATCAGTTTGTATGCACTTTCTGAAGTGATCTTCTAGGAAAGACAAAATACAGCCACCTATGTAGGAATCTCTAGGAAAGAATTAAAATTATTGATACCTTTAGAATATACCAACTGATTTACATGATATACAGGACATGAATACATAACATGGATGCTATAATCCAAATCCATAATATAGGAATTTTGAGTGGACGGATGCTTCGTTTTCTTCAACGAATAAATGACATTAATATAAAAATTGGGTGATAGGTGAAAATGTTTTCCATTTAAAGAAATTCAATAGTCGTCTCAACCGAATGCAATGTGAGGAACTTATTTGAATTCCGACTCCAATTAGCCAACTGTAAAATGATGGTTTTGCTATAACAAGAAAAGTAAGTTCACAATCTGAGTATGAGATATTGCTAAGGAATTAACACAAGCTTTGTTTGGTGTAGGCATTTTTAATTAGTGATAATACTGAAGCATGTAGAGGTATAATTTACAATAACATAAATTTGCTTTAAAACAGAAGTGATGGGTATATATAAAAAGTGTTAATTGTTGAAGCTAGATGGCAGGTATGTGAGGGTCATTATACTGCTCTGTCTACTACAGGTATGTTTAGAAATATTTATAAGTTGAAAGAATGGATTTAGGCTTGGATTACTAAATTTTCTTCAAAGGGAACTAGTAAATCCTCTTGCGGCTCAGATTATTATAGTATTAAAAATTCCTGGTCTGTCTTTTAATGCTCCCATGCCAGGCCATACCCACTGGCCATTAAAAAACCAGCAAGTGAAGATAATGGCTACCATCACTGTATCCTAAGCACTTAATGCTCAATAGTTTGCTTTAATATTTAAACATTGCTGGGAGTTAATGTGGCAGAGACGACCGGTTGGCGCAAGCAGTCCTGCCCCATTTCCGAGTGTAGATTCAAGTGGGGAAGCAGCTGCCTCTGGACCACAGTTCTAGTCCCTTGTATCTGGGTGTGACCATGTGACTAGTTCACGCCATTGTGATTTGTAATGAGTGTAATGAGTATCTGCTGGCTTAGGGGGTTAAATATTAATGCACAATGCTCCAAGTTTTCCTTTCCATTCATCTGTTTCCTCCTCATTGGTGTTGGGATGATATCAGGGAAATCTTGAAGATACAAGATGGTAGAATCACAAGATGAAATCAGCCTAATGTCTTTGAGTCACTGGTGGAAGGAAGTTGCCTTAAAGATCTTTGCAATCAGGAAGGGTTACATTGAAATTTGTGTTAGCAAGAAATATACTTTTTTGTGCCAACCCACTGATATTTTGGGGTTGTTTGTTACAGCACATTACTTTTCCTGACTTACACAGTTGTATATTATCATCCCTATTCTTAGATAAGGAAACCAAGCTGAGAAATGCTGGATAAATTGTGTAGAGAGCAACAGTTAGAGAAGACCAGATCCAGGACCTGAACTTTGGTTTTCTAATCCTGAAGGATATGCTGTTGACTGTGACATACCAAAGTATTCCATGGGACAGAAACTTTCTGATAGCTGCTCTGTGACTTGTACTCTAGTAGCCTTCAGTTCAGTTCAGTTCAGTTCAGGTCAGTCGCTCAGTTGTGTCCGACTCTTTGCGACCCCATGAATCGCAGCACACCAGGCCTCCCTGTCCATTACTCCTTATATCTCAAGTACTGGCTTTAGAGTCTGGATCACTATTCAGAATCTTTCTTAGCCTTCAAACTGAGGCCTCCTTGAATCTTATCCTTCTAATTGTTTTGGTTTGTTACTTTTTACTATGGCCTGAAATGCATCTTAAAAATGATTTGGCCAGGAAGACTCCCACCCTTAAGAACTTGAGTTTCTGGTTATTTACTAAGCAAAGGCTTTGTCTCTGGAGAAGCTCCCCTGGGAAAACACAATGCCACGAACTGGCTATTTTATAAACACCTACTTAGACTAGTTAGTCTTAATATTTTTGAGACCAGTCATTCTCAAAGGGTAGTCCCAGGACCAGCAACATATGTGTCATCCATATCTGGGAACTTGTTAAAAATACAGATTCTTGAAGCACAGGCCAGATTTACTGAATCAGAAACTCAAGGGATCGGTCCCAGAAATCTGTCTTTCAACAAGATATCCAGGGGATTATGATATATGCTACAATTAGAAAACTGTCAATTCACCCTTCCACTTTAAAATTCTGCTTGGAATTAAACAAAGAAACAACAAAAAAAGTTATGTTTTTCCTTCAAAATTTATACTGTTAAATACTATCTTTCAAAGGACTTTGAGAAAGTTTCTAAATATCTTTATCAATATATTGGTGTTATAGTTTGCTTACCTATATACCTATCGTTTAACTAGGAATCCTCTTACAGCTATTTAAAATTTCTCCTACTTTCTTCTCTAAACTCTTTTTCATTTTTGCAGATTTTTTGCCCCCATCTAATTTTTTCCTTCTGTCATTTTTTATACTGTTGTTGCCACTTCTCCATGAATTCCTTTTGGCTTTGCTCTATCTATTTGCACTAAATTCAGACTCAAGTATGCTCCGTTTATTTAACTTTCACTTTCTGCTCTCTACTCTTATTTTTATTTGATGCTCCATAAAGGATGCACATTATAGGGTTACCTGTTTTCCAAGGACAAACTCCAATTATCGACATAACTAAGTGGTCCCAACTTGACCTCCCTGGGCCATTTAAGTTATGGATGCCCTTGGTTACCTATCCATAATGTGTACTCTCCCCTTTCTTTTTTTTTAACGGGACCATGCATGCAGAGAGTTTGTGCTGTGTGCTGTGCGTAGTTGCTCAGTTGTATCCAAATCTTTGTAACCCTATAGACTGTAGTTCCGCCAGGCTCCTCTGTCCATGAGGATTCTCCAGGCAAGAATACTGGAGTGGGTTGCCATGCCCTCCTCCAGGGCATCTTCCCAACCCAGGAATGAAACCCAGGTCTGCCACATTACAGGTAGATTCTTTATCGTTTGAGCCACCAGGGAAGCAGAGAGTTTACTTAATTTTAATTTCTGCTGAGTGATACACTGTAATCACCTGTGTATGTGAAGTCTGACTCATTTAATTACTTATATTTTTAATTTTGTTTCTGTTATCTGATATTTTTCTCTTTTACAAAAGCACTCACTTCTACTAGGCTTGATAGATATCTTTGAATATTTATCTTTATAAAATATGTACTTTTATGTATATAGTTTCTAAAAAAATTATACTCATAAAAATCTGTTTAATATTTTAACTGCACAGTTTTTAAGAGCTCGCCATGTTACTCAGCATAGGTGTCTCTTGTGGTTTCTAGATATTGGGTAGTACTTGATGATATGCAACAAACATATTTCACTCACTTTTTCCTCCTTTCACTCTCAAAAGCAGGGTACTTAACTTACTACGGGAATGTTCTTTGTTCAAATAGAAAACAATTGGTCTTGGCAGGGTAGAACAGGAAGTTCTTTTCACTGGTTGATAAAACAAGATCTGGCTCTGCGGTACTTTTTGGTTTTGACCTGTGAATACATTACAGCTCTAACTTGGAAGGATTTATCAGCTTTTTATTTTTAGCATTGTTTCCCATTAGAAATGTGGTACCTCAGTGTATTTCTCTCTATCCTTAAATGAAGAGTAAAGTGGATTATTCTTTCAAGTACTTATTTTTAACAGAGTTCTCCATCTGTTTCTCCTTTTTCTAGTGGCAAATGGACACATTCTCATGTATTCAGTTAAGTTCTGGCTTCTATAAAAAATGTATAATTCCCACAGAGTTTTTTCCAGCATCAGTAAATTCTTGGGAGGTAGGAATCACACATGCATTTCACAAGTAAGAGTTAAGACATGTAATTCCATCTGCAAATAGATAATTGAAAATAGGAAATTAAAAACTGTGTATCAAAACACACTACCAGTAGAGTAAAAGGGAACCTATAGAGTGGTGGAAAATATTTACAAATCATATTCTGCTAAGAGATTGAGAATATATAAAGAACTCCTACCACTCAATACCAAATAAACAACCCAATTAAAACTGGGCAAATAATTTCAATAGACATTTCTCCAAATAATATATAGAATGGTCAATAAGCACATGTAAGGGTGCTTAATATCATTAATCATTAAGAGACACAAATCAAAACCACAGTGAAATACAATTTAACATAAATTCAGGGGTATTAAATACAAAATAAACGCAAAAACTAAGCATTGGAGAGGATGTAGAGAAGTTATAACCCTTGTGCTTTGCTTGAGGGCATGCAAAATCGTGAAACCTCTGTGGAAAGTAGTATGGTTATTCATCAAAAAAAAAAAAAAAAAGAATAGAATTACAATATGATCCTCCAATTTTACTTCTGGATTTATTCCCATAAGAGCTGAAAGTAGTCTCAAAGAAATGTTTGAACACTTACGTTCATAGCAACATTATTTACAAAAGCTAAAAGGTAGAAGTCACCCAATTGTCCATTAATGGATGATTGGATAATCAAAATATGTGTATACATACACACACAGACACACAATGAAATATTATTCAGTCTTAGAAAGGAATAAAATTCTGATACATACTACCAAGTGGGTGAAACTATAGGACACTAAGCTGAGTGAAAAAAGCCTGGACAAATATTGAATGATTCTACTTATTTAACACATTATTGACTGGAGACATGTTACTGCCACAGGCATTAGTTTCTGCAAAAATCCCCCAATCAATAATGTATTAAAGTACCTAGAGGAGTCAAATTCATAGAGACAAAAAACAGAATGGTGATTGCCAGGGGCTGTGGAGAGGGTGAATGAAGGATAATAAGTGTTTAATCGGTATACAATTTCATTTTGAAAGATGAAAATGTTCTGGAACTGGATGGTGCTGATACCACAACGTGACTGTACCAAATTTCACAGAACTGCATACTTACAAATGATTAAAATGGTAAATTTTATGTTATATATATTTTTTACCACAGGAAAAAATATATAGTTTCATCTAAAATTAGAACAATCATTTTGCTATGTGCTTTTGATAAGAATCAGCCTTAGAAAAGCCCAGTAACATTCTTTTATCATTTGCTTTCCATAATCTCAAATCACAGTGTCCCAGTGAAAATGAACCTGATTAACTCATAGTGGCAAAATACACATCGACAGATTTTGGTTTTAAAGAAGTTCTGGCTTGTGAAGATGCTAATAATTTCACGTTTAAAACACATTTTGATGCTACATATTAAAGAATTAAGATAATGTTACTAATGATAATAAAAATAAGACCACTTTACCATTTACTTTTTAAAAAATGTTTACAAATTTATCTTATATACATTTTGTGACTTAATGATTGCATGGCCATAATCCATTTCCTAGAGCTCCGATACAGAGCAGGAAATCAAAATTATAGTTCTTCAGTAGATATATTTGCCTTGTTTTAGAAGTGAAGAGCTAAACAAAGAAATAATCAGTGACTTTTACAAAATTGTAGAGATGAGTTGTAAAACTGTTATGTTTGTTCTGCTTTTCTGACACAAAATCCAGAAAATAATTTTAATTATATGGACAAGCCAGATAACATTTTATATCTGACGATTGCTCTGCCACCTGTCATTGTCATTTAATATATTGACTATTAAAATATTTGAGGAAAATTATAATTTGAGGGTATTAAGGTGTTAGTTGATCATTTATGTCAGACTCTTTGTGAGGTTATGGACTGTAGCCCTAAGTTTCCTCTGTCCATGATATTTTTCAGGCAAGAATACTGGGGTGAGTAGCCATTCCCTTCTCCAGGGGATCTTCCTGACCCAGGGATAAAACCTGGGTCTCTTGCATTGCAGCCAGATTCTTTACCATCTGAACCACTAGGGATATTCATTTTCATTCAGTCGTACATTTAGGATGATAGAGAAGCTCTTTTATTTTATCATTTTTAGTTACATTGATGGGTTACAGCTCATTTCTCTTTGTTTTTACTTATCTTGCTATGCTGACAAGTTTAATCAGGTTGATATAAAGATGCCTCTTGATTGCCACTCCTTAAGAGATCACCAAAAATAGTTTATTAGTTAAGCAAAACCTAGATTATTAGTTCTTCTGAAGTAAGAACAAACACTTTCCTGACAAACTTTCAGTAGTATCTAAGAAGAAATACAAGGAAAAATATTTCTAAAATTATGGGATATGCCTTGAGTAGATTAGAAACTTCCAGAGAGAACAATGATTTGGACTGAGCAAGTTTTGTGGCATAATAAGTTAATGTTGGTGGACAGGGAGATGAGGTCACTTGAGTGAGTCTTAATAAGTAAACTACTGTTTGAGATGCAAGCTGTGTGCCTGGTTAACAATATATGGTCTTGAAAGGAGAACTGTTTTCCCAGAGGAGCAAACTATTTTCCCAGACAGATTGGTTGCAGAAATTTTTTGAAGCAGAGTTACATTATTTATTGGTCTACTGGGTCATATGGATTGGAATGCAAATATAGGAAGTCAAGATATACTGGAGTATCAGGCAAGTTTGGCCTTGGAGTACAAAATGAAGCAGGGCAAAGGCTAACAGAGTTTGTCATGAGAACACACTGGTCATAGCAAACACCCTCTACCAACAACACAAGAGATGACTTTACACATGGACATCACCAAATGGTCATTACTGAAATCAGATTGATTATATTCTTTGTAGCCGAAGATGGAGAAAGTCTATACAGTCAGCAAATCAAGACCTGAAGCTCAGATCATCAGCTTCTTATTGCAAAATTCAGGCTTAAATTGGAGAAAGTAGGGAAAAACACTAAGCCATTCAGATATGGCCTAAATCAAATCCCTTATGATTATACAGTGGAGTAGATGAATAGATTCAAGGGATCAGATGTGGTAAACAGAGTGCCTGAGAGCTATGGATGGAAGTTCATAACATTGTACAGGAGACAATGACCAAAACGATTCCAAGAAAAAGAAATGCAAAAAGACAAAACAGTTGCCTAAGAAGCAAGGGAGAAAGGGAAAGATATATCCAACTGAATTCAGAGTTCCAAAGAATAGAGAGGAGAGATAAAAATGCCTTAAGTGACCAATGCAAAGAAACAGAAAAAAAGAATAATATGGGAAAGACTAGAAATCTCTTCAATAAAATTAGAGATACCAAGGGAACATTTCATACAAAAATGGGCACAATAAAGGACAAAAATGGTAATGACCTAACAGAAGCAGAAGAGATTAAGAAGAGGTGGCAAGAATACACAAAATTATAAAAAAAGGTCTTAATGACTGGGATAATGGTTTTTCCAATGGTCATGTATGGATGTGAGAGTTGGACTGTGAAGAAAGCTAAGCGCCGAAGAGTTGATGCTTTTGAACTGTGGTGTTGGAGAAGACTCTTGAGAGTCCCTTGGACTGCAAGGAGATCCAACCAGTCCATCCTAAAGGAGACCAGTCCTGGGTGTTCATTGGAAGGACTGATGCTGAGGTTGAAACTCCAATACTTTGGCCACCTCATGCAAAGAGTTAACTCATTGGAAGAGACCCTGATACTGGGAGGGATTGTGGGCAGGAGGAGAAGGGGACGATGGAGGATGGGATGGCTGGATGGCATCACCAGCTCGATGCACATGAGTTTGGGTGAATGCTGGGAGTTGGTGATGGACAGGGAGGCCTGGCATGCTGCGATTCATGGGGTCACAAAGAGTCGGACATGACTGAGCGACTGAACTGAACTGAACAACGATGGTGTGGCCACTCACCTCAAAATCCTGGAGTCAAGTGGGCTTTAGGAAGCATTACTACAAAGCTAGTGGAGGTGATGAAATTAGTGTTCAGTTCAGTTCATTTGCTCAGTCATGTCTGACTTTTTGTCGGACTGCAGCATGCCAGCCCTCCCTGTCCATCACCAACTCCCGAAGTTTACTCAGACTCATATCCATTGAGTCGGTGATGCCATCCAACTATCTCATCCTCTGTTGTCCCCTTCTCCTCCCGCTTTCAATCTTGCCCAGCATCAGGGTCTTTTCAGTTCTTTGCATCAGGTGGCCAAAGTATTGGGTTTCAGCTTCAGCATCAGTCCTTCCAATGAGTATTCAGGACTGATTTCCTTTAGGATGGACTGGTTGGATCTCCTTGCAGTCCAAGGGATTCTCAAGAGTCTTCTCCAACACCACAGTTCAAAAGCATTGATTCCAGCTGAGTTATTTCAAATCCTAAAAGGTGATGCTATTAACATGCTGCATTCAGTATGTCAGCAAAATTGCAAAACTCAGCAGTGGCCACAGGACTGGAAAAGGTCAGTTTTTATTCCAATCCCAAAGAAAGGCAATACCAAAGAATGTGGAAACTGCTGTATAGTTGCACTCATTTTGTATACTAGTAAGGTTATGCTCAAAATTTTTCCATCTAGGCTTCAGAAGTACATGAACTTAGAGCTTCCAGATGTACAAAATAGGTTTAGAAAAGGCAGAGGAACCGGAGATCAAAGTGCCAACATTCATTAGATTATAGAGAAAGCAAGGAAATTCCAGAAAGCATGTACTTCTTCTTCACTGACTATGCTAAAGCCTTTAACTGTGTGGATCACAACAAACTGTGGAAAATTCTTAAAGAGATGGGAATACCTGACCACATTACCTGTTTCCTGAGAAATCTGTATGTGATTCAAGAATCAACAATGAGAACATAAGATGGAGCAACTGATTCACTGGTTCAAAATTGGGAAAGGGGTAGGATAAAACTGAAAACTCTACATTCAAAACACTAAGATCATGGCATCCACTCCCATTGTTTCATGGCAAATAGAAGGGGAACAAGTGGAAGCAGTGACAGATTTATTTTCTTGGGCTCCAATATCACTGTGGATGATTACTAAGAGCCATAAAATTAAAAGATGCTTTCTCCTTGGAATGAGAGGAGCAGCATACTAAACTTAGGCAACATATTAAAAAATAGAAACATTACTTTGCCAACAAAGGTCCATAGAGTCAAAGCTATAGTTTTTGCAGTAATCATGTATGGATGTGAGACTTGGATCACAGAGAAGCCTGGGTGCCAAATAATTGATGCTTTCAAATTGTGATGCTGGAGAAGACTCTTGGGAATGCCTTGGACTGCAAGGAGAACAAACCACTCAATCCTAAAGGAAATCAACCCTGAATATTCATTGAAAGGCGTGAAGCAAAGCTCCATTACTTTGGCCACTTGACACAAAGAGGAGACTTATTGGAAAAGACTCTGATGCTAGGAAAGACTGAGGGCAGGAAGAGAAGGGTGTGGCAGAGGATGAGATGGTTAGTATCTCTCAGTCAATGGACATGAATTTGAACAAACTCTTGGAGACAGTGAAGAATGGGGAACCCTGCAGTCCACGAGGTCACAAAGAATTGGACACGACTTAGTGACTGAACTTCAGTAACAACAACTGACTTATATTCTTGGGCAAGAATTTCCTAGAAGATATAGTTAAGTCATGCTGGCACAAGTGGCTTTAGTTTTCTGTCCTAATGGTCAATTAAATAGATGTTGGCGGTGTCTGTTTTCAACCCTTGCTTCCTATTCCTCAGAATCATTCCTCAGCCTGAGTTGAGGAAGTGATCAACCCAGCTCTGCAACCACTTTTTAAGGGATGGTGATCGTATATTAGCTTTCCAGTAGTGTTGATTTTAACCTCTATCAAGTTTATCTGTTCTTTTTGTTGGATGACTATTTTAAGAATCATTTAATTGGACTGCACAGTGGCATTTAAACCTCTAGAGATACCACCTTTGAGAATTATCTTCAGGCAAATACTAATAGGGTATTTATGGTTGGACTTTGTAGTCTACCTCTAACCCAGAAGCCAGGAGTGGTCAATTAAATGAAGAGAACAGAACTTATTTCCTATCAGAATTGTTGGCAGAAAGAGCTGTTGGGGTATAAAACAAATGACCCAATTCTTCATTTCATCATTTCCTTGCTTTTCTCTTTGTTTTTTTATACAGCGAAGTCTGTAGTGATATCAGTACAATATTCTTCCCCTAAGATTCACGTGTTTTCATTTAAAAGAAAAACTAAAATCTTATCTAAAGTGGCCTATTTTGATTCACTTTCTGTATAATTTTATGAAAACTGCAACGGAGGAATTCTATGGATATATTGACATTCTTTCCCTGCTCCACTTTGTATAGCATAGATGCTAGCAACATAATTTGTGAGACCCAGTAAAAAATAACAATGTGAAGCCCCTTGTTCAGAAATCTAGAAAGAAGTATAATTAAGCATACCAAAATAAAATATTGAAAATATTTTTTTTGCTAATAAAACATACTAGGGTTAGTGGTAATACATGTATAATAGCCTGTATTGATGTTCAATATGAGTGCTAATGCCAGAACAGGGATTTACCCCATTTAAAATGAATTTAACTTTGAGAGGCAATGCAGCTTTAGGGATTTATAGCTGCCCAGAATGGAGAGAAATTGGGTCATAAAGAGAGGAAGGAGCAGAGGGTACTGGAGAAGCACAGGAGAGCAGACGAGGACAAGTGGGATAAAGGCTGTTAGGTTCAAGTTGTGCTTTGGGAGATCTAAAGTGGATACATTTGAATTTTTATGTTTTACCTGTGTCTTGGCTAAGACCTCTCTTTTTAGGAAATAGTTTTGGAATCTGAATTTGTTTGAGGAGTTTCTTCATGCAAAGAAAAATTCATTCAACAGATATTTTCAATTTTAATCCCTGTTTGTTTTAAGGTGCTGCTGTTATAGGCAAGTTTGCTAGTATTGGGCTTTCCTGGGGGCTCAGATGGTAAAGAATCCACCTGCAATGCAGGAGACTCAGGTTCAATCCCTGGTTTGGGAAAATCTCCTGGAGAAGGGAATGACAAGCCATTTCAGTATTCTTGCCTGGAGAATCCTGTGTCACAAGGAATGGGACATGACTGAGCAACTAACCCTTCACTTCTTTGCTAGTATTAAAAATTCTTCCAAATATCCACTATAATTCCTAATTATCTTTGGTATAGTTATTCAACTTAGAAAGATAAGCACTAGAATTTGTGCAAAACCATGTAAGAAACAGAAATCTGGCCCAGCTGGGATATTAAATCACGCTGTGCTGAATTCA
This sequence comes from Budorcas taxicolor, assembly GCF_023091745.1. Classification (NCBI taxonomy): domain Eukaryota; kingdom Metazoa; phylum Chordata; class Mammalia; order Artiodactyla; family Bovidae; genus Budorcas; species Budorcas taxicolor. The sequence continues at coordinate 154,974,423 of NC_068910.1, forward strand.
GAGTGTCTGCCAGTGGTTGGTAGAATAAGCTGCTGTTGTACTTTGTGTTTTGGAGCCCTACATTAATAGATGGCCCAACTGGAGATTGATGAATGGGCATTTCTTTGTAGATGGACTGCATTGAGAAGAGATCTCTTTCAGAACCACGCTGTCATACAAAACAGGACAACATGGAGGAAGGTTTTTTTTTTTTAAGAGATTTTTAAGTGACCCAAGGCATCAGTCAAGAGGTATCTTAAAATACTAAAAAGTAAAATACTATAAATGCTCACCTTGTGATTGACCAGAAATAAAAGGAATGAAAATAGAAAACAAGTAGGGCAAAGAAATTGCTGAATAGTTGAGTTGTAAAGTTTAAAAACTGATTGATTTGGATTCAAGCTAGAGCAGAGAGAAAGAAATCAGGCAGTAATATAGTTTCTTAGGCCCAGGGCCCCAGGGAAAGCTAATCAGTAGCACTGTTTCAGATGTAGTCTGACTTATTCCTTCTAGAGTCTCCAGGGCTCCTAAGGTCTAACCTAGTAAGCTTTTTATGTGAGTGTGTAAACCAAATTCTCTTGGTTATTATGCAGTATAAGCCTCTGCTCGTATAGATTCTGTTGGTGATACATGCTAATAAGGATTGCTGTTATCTCTCCTGTTGATGCCCAGCACGAGTGCCAGTGCCGGTGATACACTCCGGATTCTTTGCCGAAGCCATAAACCCAGTATCTTCTTGTTACCAATGGCACTTGTATGTTTTAGGCCTGATGCACGAAGGTCTTTCATCATCTTGCTTAACCCTTTAGTGACTCAGCATTATCTTTACTAGTTTAAAAGAGTTACTTTAGCTTTTACTCCTCCTAAGTTTCAAATGTGTTCATGGTGATCATGGTATTCATGGCTTGGACAAATCCAAGTATGATCATAATTTGCTTTTCTTTTCTTTTGAAGACTGCAGGCCTGTCATTGGGCCTTACTTCAAGTTTCACTTTTCAAGATGTGTTGTTCTCTAGGATTGTCTTTAGCCCCTCAAGCAGTTGGGTACCTGACAGGGTGTCCTACCTGGGCTTAACCATGCTATATCTGAATCCCAAGAATGAACCACTAGCTTAAGCAGGGCCTTAATAGTGTCCAATTAAGAATGGAGGATGCTTTCCTGAGAGGTATGGTTGGATATAGGTTCATTCATGAGATCTCAGGAGACAGGACACAGAGGGAAAAGAAACAAAGTATGATGTCATCAGGGGTTGCTGATAAGAACAACTCTGATGGGGTATAGTGCCAGCAAGTAGAGACATTCTTTCCTCAGAGATGTGAGTCTGTGGGAAAGAAAGATAAACTGAGGCAGAGTAAGAGCATGTGGAAAGAAAAATGAACTGTCTCTAAGATATGGCACCTAAAAGAAGCTAAGTCGCTGTGTGACTTTAGATGGATGTCAATGCCTCCTCATATTTATTTATGTCCTGATAGTTAAAGGAAATAAACAGAATAATTTGAATTAGGTATTCTCCAAGTTTCTTTTCAGTCATCAAATTCAGTTCTTAGGAGAGTAACCAAATTAATCTGCCAAACTGGGTAAAGTTAGATTCTAAATATTCCATGCTTCTAACCTTCATGCAATCTATAATATGAAAATCCCCTTACTTTAATAAATTGTTTTTTTTTCTTACTACTCTATTTGGTAGATTAGATATATAATTTTTTGGATGATACATAAGAAGTGGGATACTAATAACTAATGGCTCTGTTGTATTGTCAATGACTTAAGTCCTAAGGACTAAACTTCTTTGATGTAGGTCAAGAGGAGGGCTTCCCTGGTGACTCAGTTGGTAAAGAATATGCCTGCAATGCAGGAGATTTGGGTTTAATTCCTGGGTTGGGAAGATCCCCCGGAGAAGGGAATGGCTACCCACTCTAGTATTCTTGCTTGGAGAATTCCAGGGATAGAGAAATCTTGTGGGCTACAGTCCATGGGGTCACAAAGATCCCATGTATAGATCAGACACGCCTGTGTGAATAACACACACATACACTGACACACACACAGACCACACATACATAGCCAGAAGAACGTTAAATAAGGAGGTGGGCTCTTTTTAGGGATATTTAAGGCATTTCATGGGCCTCCCTGGTGGTGCAGAGGTTAAAGTGTCTGCCTGCAATGTAGGAGACCTGGGTTCAATCCCTGGATCGGGAAGATCCCCTGGAGAAGGAAATGGCAACCCAATGGATGGAGGAGCTTGGTGGGCTACAGTCCACAGGTCGCAAAGAGTTGGACAAGACTAAGCGACTTCACTTTCACTTTCACTTTCAAGGCATTTCATAAAGGTAGTAGAAAAGTCACAGAGTCAAAGTAGTTCTGATTTCTACCATAGGAATTTTGTAGAAATGAGGTATACACATTTGGGAAGAGGAAACTGCAGCCACCACAATTTTGTGTCTGTGTGCTAAAAAGTTCTGGGGACACACATACGTTTTGTTGTCTGTGCAAAATAACACTGGGGCTAGGAAAAGATAACTTAGCCACTTTCTCTAGGAAATACTTTCTTCTGAAAGCTAAGACTGTGATCCAATTTAAAAGGACATAGTTTGAGCATCAGGCCTTGTTTCTGGAGTTTAGCTTTGCTGTACCCTACAATCAAAAGCTCTTTCATTGTAAACTTTGCCCAGTTAAACCGTTCTGGGTCTTGAAAGATATGCCTTAAAATCTGGCCCAAGCCCAGTTAGTATCCCTCTGCATGCACGCTTCAGTCTTGTCCAACTCTTTGCCACCCTATGGGGCGCAGCCCACAAGGCTCAAGGCAAAAATGCTAGAGCGGGTTGCCATGCCCTCCTCCAGAGGATCTTCCTGACCCAGAGATCGAGCCTGCATATCTTACCTCTCCTCCATTGGCATGTGGGTTCTTTACCACCAGCATCACCTGGGAAGCTCTCTTGTTTCCTCATTTTGAGACACCATTGATATGGTCAAATTCATGGTCGCTTTTTCTACAGTAAGTCTAACAAACTTAGCTTGGCTTGATCAACAGGTGTTCCTTGTGCTATTTTGGAATATCACAGTTCACATCATAAATTTTATTAATCTGTAAAATCAGATGGTTAGTCTATGTTATGGACTTCACTATAGCTAGCTTGTATTATAGTTTCCACAGCTAGAATCATGCTTTTCTAAAGATCTTTATCTGTTCTGTGAAAGGTTCAAAATCTCTTGGCCTTGGAAATATTTTCATATATGAAGTTTTTTTCTTTTTTTTTTTTTTAAACTTCCAGCTTGGTTTACTTCTCAAAACTAAGATTTGTCCCTAAGTTAACTAGGAAAGAAACAAAAATGGTAAAAATTTTCTCTTTCAAATCCTCCCCACACATTTTGTCATTTCCCCTCTATTAACTCTGTCCTAGGGTTGAGAAGCAGCAGCTTCCTGAACTCTCATTAATATACTGCACTGAAGCTTGGACCCTGGCTGCAGCTTGTTAAATTTATTGACTAGAAGTCCCTTGAGCTATGGAAAACTCTGACTTACTGTTTGAGAGATGCCGCATGTAGTCAACTGAAGCTTTTTACTTTCTACCATTTTCCCACGAACAATTTATATTACCTATTTTTCCTTAAAAGAAAAGAAAAACACTTATTGCAATATACTGGTAGTTTCATTTGCTTAAAATATACAAACATAAAGGAGAGATGACTCAGCAGAAAGCTCCAGGGATGCATCTACTACAAAGCCATCTGAGGAATTAACCAAAGACTGTAAATTTGGACAGATTGTTCTTTGGCTGCAGCAAGCTTTATACTGGAGCTAGTGAGTCAGTACAAAGATTTGTTTTCTAACAACCTTAATACTTCTTTTCTGCAAGAAATCCCTGAAGTGTGGATGGTCAATCTATTTTTGAACCTGGATGTAAAATAAACAAGAAAGCAAAGGAATAACAACAATAAAGTATCCCCAGAAGCCTGATTTATTTTACACAATGCATAGGAATGTGGGTTTGTTCTTGCCTCCGCTAACATTAGAACCTACACCCCTCACCTCCCAGAAAAGGGGATTTGGGAACCTGGGGTGCTCCCTTCTTGATGGGCCAGCCTCTGCTCTCAAGCACTACAAAGGAATGGTTGGGTTAGCTTACTCAGAATGGTAGGGTCCTGGTGATAGTGGCAGAGAGTGAGTGGCTGGGATAGGTGTATTGACTTAACTGCTTCTTTAAACATATTTTTTACATTGGGACCTACAGAATGGACCATACAGAGCAGGGGTCCCCAACCTTTTTGGCACCAGGGACTGGTTTCATGGAAGAAAATTTTTCCATGAACTGGAGAGATGGGGGATGGTTGTGGCTGATTCAAGTGCATTACATTTATTGTGCCCTTATTTATATTATTATTATTACATCAACTCCACCTCTGATCATCAGGCATGAGATCCCAGATGCTGGGGACCCCTGATATAAAATAAATTAAGGCCAGACTTCAAACACAAAGAAGCTAATTTTGTCAACTGTTTCTCATGTTCGATTTATGATCCTCAGAGATACTATTGTTTATTTTTTCTTTATCCTATTTGTGTATTCCCCCACCTCCCATTTATACCTTAGTTGTCATCTGTGTCCTTGCCATGTGTGCAGAAATGAAGGCATGTTGTTAAGTCTTCACTGACCAATTTGATTGGTAATTTTTTGCCAAGTTCTGATGTTATGTAAACCAGTACCCAATATTTTAAAATGGAAAATTTTCATAAAAAATTCTTATCTGCTATTAAAAAAACAGATTATTTCAAAATGCTGAGTTGATATTCTCACATGGCAACAATTGCCTGGGTTGAGGAGGCTGATTTTTTTATTTAGGGTGGAGTTCATAGACCAGTGTACCAATATCTTCATTTGCAGTGCTCAGTAGATTTGGTAAGAATGACTAAACAGTATTTTATGGTTCCAGTCAGTTACACTGGTCCAAAAGGGTAAATGCTTTCAGGAAATTGAACTAGAGAAGTTTGCATTGGCAGCATGGACTTCAAATAAAGGAGTTGATTTAAGTAAAATTTCTTCCTCCCTCCCTTTCTTTCTTTCCTTCTCCTTCCTTCATCCCTCCCTCTTTTCCCCCCTGCTTTCCTTCCTACTTTTCAAAAACACACTGAGGCTCTTCTGTGTCCATGATTTTCTACTAGAATCGCAAATGCAGTGGTACGTCAAACACATGTTTACATGTTCATATTCATGTAAGTAACTATATAAACTATGATAGGAGCAAGGAGAAAAATAGGTAAAGTGTTGTGACAATTTAATGATGTAGCCTCAGTCACACTGAAATATTAGATGACTCTTTTACAATGTAGCATTTAAGGTAAATCTAGAAAAAAGCAATAGCTTTTCAGGTAAATGTTGGACAGTGGGTCATTTCTTTTTTCTTTTCCTTTTTTTTTTTTTAAATTGATGTATAGTTGATTTGGAGCTGCCCTTGTGGCTCAGCAATAAAGAATTTGCCTACCATTGCCTGCCAATGCAGGAGACGTGGGTTTGATCCCTGGCTTGGGAAGACCCCCTGGAGAAGGAAATGGCAACCCACTCCAGTATTCTTGCCTGGAGAATCCCATGGGCAAAGGAACCTGGCAGGCTATATAGTCCATGGGGTCACAAGAGTGTCAGATACAATTTAGTGACTAAACAGCAAATAGTTGATTTACAAAGTTTCAGGTGTACCAACAAAGTGATTCAGTGTGTTTATTTTACCAGATTGTTTTCCACTGTAGGTTATTATAAGATATTGATTATAGTTCTCTGTGCTCCACAGTGGGTCCTTGTTGTTTATCTATATTATATATAGTAGTGTGTATCTGTTAATCCCAAATTTCTGATTTATACCTCCCCTTTCCCCTTTGGTAAACATAAATTTTGTGTTCTATGCTTATGAGTCTATTTCCATTTTGTAAATGAGTTCATTTGTATCATTTTTTAAGATTTCACGTACAAGTTGTCTCATATGAATGTCTTTCTGTGTCTGATTTACTTCACTTAATATCTTTATTTCTAGGACTGTCCATGTTACTACAAATGGCATCGTTTTTCATAGCTGAGTAATATTCCTTTGTGTATATACACAACTGAATCATCTTTATCCATTCATCTGTTGTTGGACATTTAGGTTGCTTCTATGTCTTGGTTATTGTAAACAGTGCAGCAATGAATATTGCAGTGCATGTATCTTTCTGAAGGGACTTTTCATTGATAGAAATAGTAGGCATTATATAGGAAAGGGTGTAGCTCAGAAGGAAACTTTTGAAAGGTTGCTGTGACTGATGTGTCATGAGCAAAATAATGGCACAACTGGGATTGTCACATACAATTCAGGACACTAGGTTAAATTAAAATTTCAGGTAACAATGGATAATTAAATTTCTGAGTATGAGATTCATTGTTTATCTGAAAACTTAGACATGCCTGGAGACTGTAGAGAAAGAGAATAGCCAGGTGAGGCAACAAGTTGGAAATTACTTTAAGAACTTTTATTTTCAGTTCGGTAAGAATTGGTTTGAGCAGGTGAAAGATGGTGCAGTTTATAATTTAAAAATTTCACTCTTCTGCTCTATTTAGGGTGGATCGAAGGGGTAAGAATGGAAGCAGAAAGACAGTAACAGGGTTGTTGACAGAATTCAGTTTAGAAAATGAGGTGTCAGCCTGCCACTGTGGCAGTAGCAATGCAGGAAAGTGATTTGAATGTAGATATTTTGTGGAAATATAAACAATCAGGAAGGCTTGGATGAGTGGCAAAGAGAAGATGAAATCATCAAAGATGGTTCTTGTGTGGAGGATAAAGGGGCCATACGCTAAAATGTAGATATGCCAATTTTTGGAAAATGTTTGAAAGGGAATTTTCTAAAGTTAATACTTGTCCACATTACATTTGGGATGCTCATAAGATGTTCAAGTATAGATGTCAGGTTGGCAGATGGATATGTAGGTCTAAGGCTGAAAAAAGTGCTCTGGGCTAAAAATATAAATATGTCTTCAGTCAGATTATAATAGAACAGACATAACAGAGTTAGTTGCTATTTTGTTTCGCTTGCTTAAATCACTATTCCAATTACTTCCTTCTGGGAATGTACCTTGTACTTTTGATGGATAACTGGAAAGCAATCTGGTTTAATCTGGAAAATATTTAAAGAAACATTCCATAGGGTGAGTTATCATAAAAATGGCAATCTACTCTCTCTTGAATTTTCGTTTCTTTCTGTTTCCAAGGGTGATCACCTGAACCTGTTCTTCCATGTGGAGAGAACGGCAGCCCACGTGCACCCCATTGTCTCCTAGCATGCATGAACAGGGCATCAGGCTGATTATTCCTGGGGTAGTGTGCAGGGCTGCTTGAAGGAGGGAGAGGCAGGACATTTGTATATTTTTAGACGTTTTTTGAAAATCCAGGTCAAAATTATCAGAAAGTAAATGAAAGAATTTGAGAGCAATTTCAGGGGATTGATAGAACCTCAAAGCTAATTGAAGATGAACTCTAAGGGCAGAGGATGATTCGAGAGTTAGTCTTGTGGTTTTTCTTCCACATGTTATAGAGCTAAAACACAGAGCTTATCTGTTATTTCTAGCACTAACTCAGGCAAAAAGGCTAGCTAGCTAATGGAAAATGTCAGAGGTAAAATCCAGGAATTTCTGAAAGCTCTGGATGCAGCTGTTGAATCTAGAGATATAATGGAATCCAGAGAGCCTGGATATTGCATTATCTCACACATGGAGACAAACAGCTGTCTTTATGAATCATTTTCTGAAATGGTAGGAGCTATGCTCTTACTTAAGATCTCTTAGTTTAGGAACAACCATGGACATGAGACCTTGAAATTAGGGAAAATTAAAAATAGTAAAAGTGACATTTGTGCATGCTAACTTGCTTTAAGTCATGTCCAACTTTTTGTGACACTGTGGACTGTAGCCCACCAGGCTCCTCTCTTCATGGGATTCTCCAGGCAAAAATGCTGGAGTGAGTTGTCATGCCCTTCTCCAGGGAAATCTTTCCAACCCAGGAATCGAACTTGTGTCTCTTATGTCTCCAGCATTGACAGCTGGGTTATTTCCACTAGTGCTACCTGGGAAAGGTGGGATAATAGGATATAGTGAAGAAGCAACTCACTGAAGTATCCAATGGGAAGAAAGGATTCATGCTGATTCTTTGAGATGAGCTCATATGCACACATACCTTAAAATAATACTGATAATAGCAGTAATAATAATAATAATGGTAATAATGATGACAATGTAGACATTTTTACAGTTTTTTATTCTAATATGGCTCTTACTACACCTCTACAACATTCAAAATAACATTACACCTTTTCTTATATGATCCTTATTGTAAAATGTGGGTGTTGTCTCATCATTAAATTTAGACTTAATGAAGAAACATTTCAGTTCAGTTCAGTTCAGTTCAGTCCAGTCGCTCAGTCGTGTCCGACTCTTTGCGACCCCATGAATCGCAGCACGCCAGGCCTCCCTGTTCATCATCATCTCCTGGTGTTCACCCAGACTCACGTCCATCGAGTCCGTGATGCCATCCAGCCATCTCATCCTCGGTCGTCCCCTTCTCCTCCTGTCCCCAATCCCTCCCAGCATCAGAGTCTTTTCCAATGAGTCAACTCTTCTCATGAAGTGGCCAAAGTACTGGAGTTTCAGCTTTAGCATCATTCCTCCCAAAGAAATCCCAGGGTTGATCTCCTCCAGAATGGACTGGTTGGATCTCCTTGCAGTCCAAGGGACTCTCAAGAGTCTTCTCCAACACCACATTTCTAAAGCATCAATTCGAAACATTTAGAGCTAGCCTATTCATATATATTTGATTTAGAAATGGCAAGTTTGATATAATTGTATCAAACAATTGAAGGATAGTTTGATCAATATGGATAGTTGATTCAATGGCTAGTTGGTTGGATAGTTAGTTCAATGGCTTCCCAGGCGGCACAAAAATCTGCCTGCTAATGCAGGAGATGTAAGAGACCCGGGTTTGCTAAGATTCCTGGGTTGCTAAGATCCCCTGGAGGAGGAAATGGCAATCAACTCCAGTATTTTTGCCTGGAAAATTCTGTGAACAGAAAAGCCTGGAGGGTTAAAGTCCATGGACTTGCAAACAGTCAAACACAGCACACTCACACACCAGTTCATTCAATATATCAGTTGTAGGGAATAAGAGTCAGCATTTTATGAAATTCTACAGGTGTTTCTATTATGCAGTTTGTGTAAATTTATATAGACTGAAAGTAACACAAAATCAGAGCTGATTTCTGTTAATCAGTTGTTGTCCAATTTATGAGAATTATTGAATAGACCCTATTTCCTTGTATTTCAATTCAAGGAGCCCAAATGTGGCATAAAGACCCATTTTCAAACTTCTCGTGCTATTTTAGATTGTACTAGTAGTTTTCTGTATCATGTCTCTTTTTGAAATAATAAGTATAATAATACTTGACCTGTTTCCGGAGAAATCTGTATGTAGGTCAGGAAGCAACAGTTAGAACTGGACATGGAACAACAGACTGGTTCCAAATCAGGAAAGGAGTACATCAAGGATATACATTGTTACCCTGCTTAATTATATGCAGAGGAGATCATGCAAAATACTGGGCTGGATGAAGCACAAGCTGGAATCAAGATTGCTGGGAGAAATATCAATCACCTCAGATATGCAGATGACACCACCCTTATGGCAGAAAGCAAAGAAGAACTAAAGAGCCTCTTGATGAAAGTGAAAGAGGAGAGTGAAAAAGTTGGCTTAAAGCTCAACATTCAGAAAACGAAGGTCATGGCATCTGGTCCCATCACTTCATGGGAAATAGATGGGGAAACAGTGGAAACAGTGTCAGACTTTATTTTTTTGGGCTCTGAAATCACTGCAGATGGTGACTGTAGCCATGAAGTTAAAAGACACTTGTTCCTTGGAAGAAAAGCTATGACAAACCTAGAGAGCATATTAAAAAGCAGAGATACTACTTCGCCAACAAAGGTCTGTCTAGTCAAAGCTATGGTTTTTCTAGTGTGGTCATGTATGGATGAGAGAGATGAACTATAAAGAAAGTTGAGCACCAATGAATTGATCCTTTTGAACTGTGGTGTTGGAGAAGACTCTTGAGAGTCCCTTGGACTGCAAGGAGATCCAACCAGTCCATCCTAAAAGAAATCAGTCCTAAATATTCATTGGAAGGACTGATGCTGAAGGTGAAACTCCAATACTTTGGCCATCTGATGCTAAGAACTGACTCTTTTGAAAAAAGACCCTAATGCTGGGAAAGATTGAAGGCAGGAAGAGAAGTGGATGGCAGAGGATGAGATTGTTGGATGGCATCACTGACTTTGTGGACATGAGTTTGAGTAGGCTGCAAGTGTTGGTGACGGACAGGGAAGCCTGGCATGCTGCAGTCCATGGGGTAGCAAAGAGTTGGACATGACTGAGCAACTGAACTGAACTGATACTTGAATAATAATGATAAATCTACCATTTATTGATCACTTCCCATACTCTGTGAATGTTAATTCTCACAATATTCTGCTGCTGCTGCTGCTGCTGCTTCTAAGTCGCTTCAGTTGTGTCCGAATCTGTGCGACCCAATGGATGGCAGCCCACCAGGCTCCCCTGTCCCTGGGATTCTCCAGGCAAGAACACTGGAGTGGGTCACCACTTCCCTCTCCAATGCATGGAAGCGAAAAGTGAAAGTGAAGTCGTTCAGTCGTGCCCGACTCTTTGTGACCCCATGGACTGCAGACCACCAGGCTCCCCCGTCCACGGGATTTTCCAGGCATTAGTACTGGAGTGGGGTGCCACTGCCTTCTCCCAATATTCTGCTAGATATGTATTATTACAGTTTTATATATGGTGATGGAGTTGAAAAAGGACCTATACAGAAAGTGGGTGCGTGGCAGCCCTGGTATGTGCCTCACTTTCAGGTGGGCGGGCATCCTGGAATGTTCCTTAACAGTGCACTCAAGTGTTCCTTAACATGGAAAACTTTCTCCTTTTGTTTTTACTCATTTCCACTCAGGCTGGGAATAGACTTGTGTGGCCCCTATTTGTCCTGGGACGTCTTTGCAGAATTGTCACTTTCCTGTTGAGGAGGGGGGCTTCCATGGTAGCTCAGCTGGTAAAGAATCCACCTGCAATGCAGGAGACCGTATTTTGATTCCTGGGTTGGGAAAATCCCTGGAGAAGGAATAGGCTATCCACTCCAGTATTCTTGGGCTTCCCTGGTGGCTCACGTGGTAAAGAATCTACCTGTAATGTCAGAGACTGGAGTTCAATCCCTACGTGGTGAAGATCCCCTGGAGAAGGGCATGGGAACCCTCTACAGTATGCTTGCTGGAGAATCCCCATAGACAGAGGAGCCTGTGGGCTACAGTCCTTGGGATTGCAAAGAGTCAGACAGACTGAGTGAGTAAACAACAGAAAGGGCAGAGACCAGAATTAGAATGCATGTCTATTTGTCTTTGTAGCCTGAGGTTTGCTTGCTATTTGTTTCCTCTATAGAATTAGAATCTGTTTTCAATATAAACTATACTTTTTAAATAGTATAGTAAATTATAAATCATTTTATAGATATTACCTAATTTATCTTCACAACAACACCATGGGCTAAGTTTGCTAGCTAAACCAACATTAAGATTCTGTTTTGAGATGCAAGAGTTTAAATCCCTTTCTCAAGTTCAAATATTTGGGTTTAAATTTAAATTCAGTTTAAATTCTGGCCTTCTAATGTCTTTTTTATCTTCTCTTGAAGATGGAGCACCTACTTTGTACAAAGAACTAGAAAAATAGACAGAAAGTGCTGCTCAAAAGTAGTAAAGGGGCTTCTGCATGTAGGTAAGACTTACATACTTTTAATTAAACATGCTAGGAAATACTCTATATGCATAAAGACAGAAAAAGCAATAGAAGTTCAGAAGGAAAAACATGTATTTGTGTGTGTGAGAGTGTGTTTATGTGATCAGAGAGGTAGAACTTGAGCTGATTCTTTAAAGAAGGGTAGCACGGCACCTCACTCCAGTACTCTTGCCTGGAAAATCCCATGGGCAGAGGAGCCTGGTAGGCTGCAGTCCAAGGGGTCACGAAGAATTGGACACAACTGATCGACTTCACTTTCACTTTTCACTTTCATGCATTGGAGAAGGAAATGGCAACCCACTCCAGTGTTCTTGCCTGGAGAATCCCAGGGACAGGGGAGCCTGGTGGGCTGCAGTCTATGGGGTCGCACAGAGTCGGACACGACTGAAGTAACTTAGCAGCAGCAGCAGCAGCATTTGATAGAAATGAGTGTCTGTTGTAAATTAGGTATAGGAAAAGAGATGAGTGGTATCTGTGTGGCAAACAGCTTTTATGTTTGGTTATCCTCCCTGGCAAAAAAATTAAAACAAACAAAAACCCCACAAAGTTTGACAGGAATCTCCAGTGAGTCATTCTTCTCAGGTTTAAATACTTCTCAGAGGTTCAGTAAGTTTGTTTGTTTGTTTGTTTTTTCCATATTCAGAATAAGTTTTCTTTTGTAATTATACAGACAGTGATTTTAAAGCATCTGCCAAAAGATTCAAAATATTTGTTTACTTTTGCTTTTCATTACTTGTCATGTAAAAGAAATAGACCTGAGGTCAAATCATTCAGTGTGTTAAGACTAAGCTTTTCATCAGCATTTCACTTCCTTGTATTAGGCTTGTTTTCTTTTCCTTTCAGTGATTAAACTTTTCATTTTGAAAAATTTTGGCACCTTTTGCTCATGACCCATCAGTCATCACTGGAAGGTATTTCTTATTTTCTAGCAAGATGATTTTTTTTTTCTGAAAAAAGTATATGTAACTAGACTATAATTATAAATTATTTTAACAAATTTGAAGTTTATTTTAGTTTTGCTCTTTCACTCATCTTCAGATTTTTGATAATTATAAGCAGAGAAAAATAAAGTTTTTTCTTAGATAATGATGATTATCTAAGCTATCAAGAAATCTCCCCCCAAAAATAAGATTTTAAAAAATATTTCCATAGGAGCAACCATTCATTTTTGTTGTTATGGTAACAATGAAGAACATTTGAAATTGAACAAGTTTACCTATATTTACAGTATCTTCATTTTATTTTAACTTTTTTCCTCCCAGTTTTGATCATTTTATTCTCTTTCTATCCGTCCACACAAACACACGTGCACATGCACACACACACACACAAATACATGGTGAAAGCATTCTAGCTGTATTGAGTACTGTTTTTGACAATTTCAGTGTCATAAAAATGTTTCTTGACGTCCTACACTCTATTCATAATTTTATTATTTTTTTGTTTTGCTCTGCTAAATTATTTGCCAATTATTGAAGAAGATGTAAACATATATATATATATATATATATATATATATATTTATTTATTTAGTCCTGTTTCTCTTCCCCTTTTGGTTGTAACCTCTCTTCTGGTCTTTGTTCATCTCTGGTGGATTTAGATAGAATTAAAAAGGATAGCGCTTATCTAAACAGGAATACTTAAGCAGGACACCTTATGCCCAAGACCAAACCTCTGCAAGTATGAATATGGCATTCAATAGTACCCATTGTGGAAGTTCCTAAGTGCTCATTCCTTTAACCTGAGGAAACCTGGTAGCAGAAAGCAAGTTGGTGTTGGAATCAGGGTACCTGAGTCTAAATTCTGACTCTGCCTGCACCAGTTGGTATTTGGTGTGCACCAGTTGGTATTTGGTGTGCACACGATACGATACATCAACTCTCTGGGCCTTGATTTCCTTATCTATAAATGCAAGTAGTTAAGATTTCTAAAATGTCGTGCATATAAGACAGACAAAGGAGAGGTGAAAGTGTCTGAAATGCCATATTTTTCTAACAGGAACAAAGAATGGGATTGGTTTTATGGCCTTTTTAATGCATGATACTGGCTATATATTACATGGAAAACAAAAACTAGGCTGGTGAAGATTTAGAGCTGTTAGCAGATGATTGCTGCAGATTGAAACTCTGTAGAGAAGTCACATATAACTGTACATTCCATTAAAGCTTTAAATGGTGCGAGGAAGTCTGACTGAATAGAAACGAACTAAGAGCGGATGAATGGGGTAGAACAGGTTTACTGGTTCTGCATGATTGTATTTCCACATTGCACCCTGTCAACTAGCTAAAGGGAATAGTTCTCATTTCTTTTCAATACCCTTGCATCTTAATTATGCTGTTATGAATCATATTATCCTATTCTTTCACACAGATGTCTGCTATCTCACTTTAGTAGTCTTGAAAATAATAACTGAAATGTGCTACTGAGGTTGACATAGGAATAGATTAATACATTTACTTATTAAACTGTTCTTGTCATACGCTGGCAAAAGATGTATTGGTGGATTCCCTCCTATTTATTTCTTCCCCTTCCTTTTGAAATTCTGTTTGAGTTGAACCAATTAGCATTATGGGATTGAAGACATTTTAAAAAAAGATTGGCTGATGAATTTTCTGTCATCAGAAAAATGTCTGTTTGCTTGTTGTTTTACAATTGATGACAGATTTCACATATGGCACTCTCAAAAATTAGGAAGGTAAGAAAAATGTTGATTTAATGCAAAGAAAGAATATGAGTTCTTGGATCTATCTACATTTTACTGGGTGTGTCTTCTGTTACCTGTGTCTTCTAAACTCAGTTTGTAAATGATTTTCAGTACAGAAATGATGAGGATGATCTAAACTAATTTGCAGTGCTTCTTGAGTGCATCAAATAGGGAAATGGAGGTAAACGTGTTTTATGTAAATGACAATATATGTGTGAAGAGGACCTCTTACCATCATTCATCATCTTTTAAATTACCCGTTTGTATGAGGTGGTATTGTTGTGGTTGCTGGTACTGTTAGTCGCTCAGTCATATCTGACTCTTTTGCAACCCCATGGACTGCAGCATGCCAGGCCTCCATGTCTCTCACCATCTCCCAGAGTTTGCCCAAGATCATGTCCATTGCATTGGTGATACCATCCAGCCATTTCATCCTCGGACGCCCACTCTCCTGCTTTCAATCTTTTCTAGCATCAGGGACTTTTCCATTGAGTCAGCTGTTTGCATCAGGTGACTAAAATACTGAGATAGTTCAGTTTGGTTCAGTCACTCAGCTGTGTCTGACTCTTTGCGACCCCATGAATTGAAGCACACCAGGCCTCCATGTGCATCACTAACTCCCGGAGTTCACCAAACTCTAGTCCATCCAGTCGGTGATGCCATCCAGCCATCTCATCCTCTGTTGTCCCCTTCCCCTCCTGCCCACAATCCCTCCCAGCATCAGAGTCTTTTCCAACGAGTCAACTCTTCACATGAGGTGGCCAAAGTATTGGAGTTTCAGCTTCAGCATCAGTCCTTCCAATGAACACCCAGGGCTGATCTCCTTCGTAATGGACTGGTTGGATCTCCTTGCAGTCCAAGGGACTCTCAAGAGTCTTCTCCAGCACCACAGTTCAAAAGCATCAATTCTTCAGTGCTCAGCTTTCTTCACAGTCCAACTTTCACATCCATACGTGACCACTGGAAAAACCATAGCCTTGACTAGACAGACCTTTGTTGGCAAAGTAATGTCTCTGTTTTTGAATATGCTATCTAGGTTGGTCATAACTTTCCTTCCAAGGAGTAAGCATCTTTTAATTTCATGGCTGTAATCACCATCTGCAGTGATTTTGGAGATTCAAAAAATAAAGTCTGCCACTGTTTCCACTGTTTCCCCATCTATTCCACATGAAGTGATGGGACCAGATGCCATGATCTTCGTTTTCTGAATGTTGAGCTTTAAGCCAACTTTTTTGCTCTCCTCTTTCACTTTCATCTGGAAGCTTTTTAGTTCCTCTTCACTTTCTGCCATAAGGGTGGTGTCATCTGCATATCTGAGGTTATTGATATTTCTCCTGGCAATCTTGATTCCAGCCTGTGCTTCTTCCAGCCCAGCATTTCTCATGATGTACTCTGCATAGAAGTTAAATAAGCAGGGTGACATTATACAGCCTTGATGTACTCCTTTTCCTATTTGGAACCAGTCTGTTGTTCCATGTCCAGTTCTATCTGTTGCTTCCTGACCTGCATATAGGTTTCTCAAGAGGCAGAGCAGGTGGTCTGGTATTCCCATCTCTTTCAGAATTTTCCACAGTTTATTGTGATCCACACAGTCAAAGGCTTTGGCATAGTCAATAAAGCAGAAACAAATGTTTTTCTGGAACTCTCTTGCTTTTTCCATGATCCAGCGGATGTTGGCAATTTGATCTCTGGTTCCTCTGCCTTGTCTAAAACCAGTTTGAACATCTGGAAGTTCACGGTTCACGTGTTGCTGAAGCCTGACTTGGAGAATTTTGAGCATTACTTTACTAGCATGTGAGATGAGTGCAATTGTGTGGTAGTTTGAGCATTCTTTGGCATTGCCTTTCTTAGGGATTGGAATGAAAACTGGCCTTTTCCAGTCCTGTGGCCACTGCTGAGTTTTCCAAATTTGCTGGCATATTGAGTGCAGCACTTTCACAGCATCATCGTTTAGGATTTGAAATAATTCAACTGGAATTCCATCACCTTCACTTGCTTTGTTCATAGTGATGCTTTCTAAGGCCCACTTGACTTCACCTTCCAGGATGTCTGGCTCTAGGTGAGTGATCACACCATTGTGAAAATTGTACAGTTCTTCTGTGTATTCTTGCCACCTGTTCTTAATATCTTCTGCTTCTGTTAGGTCCATACCATTTCTGTAAGGACAGAAATGGGCTTTATCGAGCCTATCTTTGCATGAAATGTTCCATTGGTATCTCTAATTTTCTTGAAGAGATCTCTAGTCTTTCCCATTCTGTTGTTTTCCTCTTTTTTCTTTGCACTGATTGCTGAGGAAGTCTTTCTTATCTCTCCTTGCTATTCTTTGGAACTCTGCATTCAGATGCTTATACCGTTCCTTTTCTCCTTTGCTTTTCACTTCCCTTCTTTTCATAGCTATTTGTAAGGCCTCCTGAGACAGCCATTTTGCTTTTTTTACATTTTTTTTTTGGGGGAGGGGTGGTCTTGCTCCCTGTCTCCTGTACAATGTCACAAACCTCCATTCATAGTTCATCAGGCACTCTATCAGATCTAGCCCCTTAAATCTATTTCTCACTTCCACTGTATAATCATAAGGAATTTGATTTAGGTCATACATGAATGGTCTAGTTGTTTTCCCTACTTTCTTCAATTTAAGTCTGAATTTATCAGTAAGGGGTTCATGATCTGAGCCACAGTCAGCTCCCTGTCTTGTTTTGCTGACTGTATAGAGCTTCTCCATCTTTGGCTGCAAAGAATATAATTAATCTAATTTCGGTATTGACCATCTGGTGATGTTCATGTGTAGAGTCTTCTCTTGTGTTGTTGGAAGAGGGTGTTTGCTATGACCAGTGCCTTCTCTTGGCAAAGCTCTATTAGCCTTTGCCCTGCTCCATTCCGTATTCCAAGGCCAAATTTGCGTGTTACCCCAGGTGTTTCTTGACTTCCTACTTTTGCATTCCAGTCCCCTATAATGAAAAGGACATCTTTTTTGGGTGTTAGTTCTAAAAGGTCTTGTAAGTCTTCATAGAATCGTTCAATTTCAGCTTTTTCAGCATTACTGGTTGGGGCATTGACTTGGATAACTGTGATATTGAATGGTTTGCCTTGGAATTGAACAGAGATCATTCTGTCATTTTTGAGATTGCATCCAAGTACTGCATTCCAGACTCTTTTGTTGTTCATGATGGCTAGTCCATTTCTTCTAAGGGATTCCTGCCTGCAGTAGTAGATATAATGGCCATCTGAGTTAAATTCACCCATTCCTGTCCATCTCAGTTCGCTGATTCCTAGAATGTTGATATTCACTCTTGTCGTCTCCTGTTTGACCACTTCCAATTTGCCTTGATTCATGGACCTAACATTCCAGCTTCCTATGCAATATTTCTTTTTACAGCATTGGACCTTGCTTCTGTCACCAGTCACATTCACAACTTGTTTTTGCTTTGGCTCCATCCTTTCATTCTTTCTGGAGTTACTTCTCCACTGATCTCCAGTAGCTTATTGGGTACCTACTGACCTGGGGAGTACCTCTTTCAGTATCCTATCATTTTGCCTTTTCATACTGTTCATGTGGTTCTCTCAAGGCAAGAATACTGAAGTGTTTTTCCATTCCCTTCTCCAGGGGACCACATTCTGTGAGACCTCTCACCTCGACCCGCCTGTCTTGGGTGGCCCCCCATGGCATGGCTTAGTTTCATTGAGTTAGACAAGGCTGTGGTCCATGTGATTAGACTGACTAGTTTTCTGTGATTATGGTTTGTGTATCTGCTCTCTGATGCCTCTCGCAACACCTACCATCTTACTTGGGTTTCTCTTACTTTGGTCTGGGGTATCTCTTCATGGCTGTTCCAGCAAAGCGCAGCCTCCGCTCCTTACCTTGGATGAGGGGTATCTCCTCACAGCCGCCCCTCCTGACCTTGAACATGGAGTAGCTCCTCTTGGCCCTGCCTGCGCCCATGCAGCCACAGCTCCTGGCTGCCACCCCTGGAGTATATCTACCTTTAATAATAGTACTGCAAAAATCTCTGTTTATTGAATAGATAACCTCTTTATCTATTTGTTACAAATGCTATATAAGTTGGTTTATTTTTTGGTACAGGGATTGATCATTTAAATTACTGAAAGGTTCTTCCGTACTGTGGTTGTGGAAAACACTTTTATTACACTGTCTAAGTAGTTGGTGAGGCTAATTTTTTTGAATATCACACACACGTAACTGGCGGGTTTAGGACCAAAGCACCTGTAGGCCTGGTTCCTGTGTTGCTGATGTTGCTGCTGCCATGTCCTGTGGCATGCTGCTTCCTGACCTGATCGCATCTCTGTCCACTACTTCCTCACTTGATACTGAAAACTACTTACCCTGCTTTTCAAAGTTCATAACTCTAGTTCAGTGAACTGATAATCTAAAACAGAAATTGATTGCAGTAAAGACCAAAACAGACTCAAACATTCGGTACATGTTAGGGTGACCTCATCTTACGTGGGAGACAAGGATAAATTTGTATTATTTATATATGTGGTATAGGCAAGGTATTTGGCATACTTTTAAGGCAAGGGATATCAGCAAAAAGAGGATATGCTTGTGGCAAAGGCTTAGTTATGGACATTAAGTGCCCTAGCAGCAGAAACCCTGGATTGAGTGTGTGTGGCTTTGCACAGGTCATTTAACCTCTGTAAACAACTCAGTTTCTTCATTTGTAAATTGGGTGTTTAGAAATATTTTCTGCATTACAGTGATATTGTGAGATCATCTGAGAATAAGAGGTCACAATACCAAGGAGTAAAGAGAAAATTTCACCTAATGGGGAAATGGAATTTCCATGTTAAAATATCCTTGTACATATTTTTGGATTAATTTTCAAGTCTAGATTTAGATACTTTGCTTTTGTTTTATGTTGATTAAATGCTGGCATTGACATTTTTGTTTTTATGTGTGTAAAGCATCTCTTATGGAAATAAAATCAAACCATGGTTTAGCTCCACCCAGAAATATCATGTTGCTGCCATTAGCAAGCTATAGTAAAATGTTTGGAAGATATCAATAATGGATTATGATATAAATATTTATTTAGTGCTATGAGGTAGTTACTTTCCATCAAGCTGGGGACATGCAAAATTGAATAGATACTGACACTAAACATGAATTTGATTAAGTGGCTGTAGCACAATCCTCCAGTATTAAACAAATACCATCTTTAAGACTGTTGGAGATAAAGTGTATTTTGGAATTTTGGTGGCAGCAAAAGTCTCTCTAATAACATATATGTTATTTTAATGGATTATGAACATAGTATGACTTCATTTATATCCATATTTTTCCAAGTTTACACAGTGGGTAGAAAAAATGAGAAACATATGCCTGTGTTATAAGTGCCTAGATATTCTGGAAATAAAAAAGTCAGATACTGAATATGTTTGTCCCATAAATAATTGTCATATTAGGACATTACAATCAGTTTGAATATTTCTTTTTTATTTTGCTGCTTGATTTTTCCTTCTGAGAAACTATATTAAGGAAGACAGTTACTTCCAGAAAAATGTGGAAATTTTGTTTTAGTAGCCTTTTAGAATTAAGCTGCATATGTACAATAGTTGTAATAAGAACTTTAGCACAAACCTATCTCTAAACTTCTGTATAAATTCCTTAGAAGATGAAAGATGTCACACCTGGATCAAAAACCTTTTTAAGGAGTGGATCCATAACTAAACCATCTCTTATGTTTTCCCTAAAGATTATCACAGGCATATGATGTAAGCTGTTTTAATATCACAAAGATCCTGAAGGCAATATCCTTTTGCTACTCCCTCAGTAGTGGGTATTTTATTGAACTCTAAGTGCTTTACAAATATGAACTTACATAAAACTTATTGCAAAACTGCTAAAAACTTCTTACTACAAGCTTGGAGATAGGGCAAAATGATTATTTCTTGATTTTTAAAATTTCATGCTAGATTTTTTTCAGTAAACCCATCTGAGTATCATCTGATACATGCAGAACATGTAATTTTGTTTGTCTAACAATCAATGACTGATAAATGTACTGATGGTTTGCGACTTTTTTAGGTTAGAAGTTGACTTGCAGAAATTAACAAGTTCCTATACTTTAATAGCCCTGGAGATATATCAACTCCAAAGGTAATATATTTTTGTAGCTCTGTTGAAATTTAACCTAGAAAACACTAAATCAGTTTACAATTTTACTTCAATATTCCTTTGTACCTACTTTATATTTCTGCTGATTTCTTCATAAAAATGTTGTTAGGTAACACTTTGCCAAGTGCTAACTAGGACTTTGCTGGAGGATTTTATCCCTTTAGCTATTACACTTATACTGGTATTATCCTCATTTTATAGATGGTGAAATTGTAGCCATCTTAAATAACTTGTCCAAACTCAAGCAGCTAGGAAGGAGGTACAGTTGGGATTTAACTTCGTGTGCTTTCTCTTTAAAGTCTATTTTCTTCACCATAAGGAATTTGGCCTTTCTCACTTGCCAAGATATTTATTAATTATACTCGCTCTCTCCACATGTGAACAACAAACAAATCCCTAATCTTTTCATGCAACACTCGAGGCATTAATTGCATTCCTCTGTGTACAAATGCTCGCTATGGCCTTTAACCTTCCACCCTCACCCCCCACCAAAAAATAGTTATGGAGAGCCAGCCAGTGCAAACACATTGAACTGTGGCGTACTTCAATTTGGGTCTCAAGAACATTTTGTGTAGTGGGAACAAGCATCTTATTAATCATCAAAGGATTTCTAACAGCTTGAGATCACATTCTGCTTAATAGAATTGATTTTGTGGTGTGATAGTGTGTATTTGGAGAAGGAAATGGCAACCCACTCCAGTGTTCTTGCCTGGAGAATCCCAGAGATATTGGAGCATGGCGGGCTGCTGACTATGGGGTCGCACAGAGTCGGACACGACTGAAGCGACTTAGCAGCAGCAGCAGCAGCAGCAGTAGTGTGTATTTGAATGGTGAAGGAATTGTTTCTAACTTAAATCTCATTTGAAATGACAATTACAAAACCTAAGAACAAGGCTGATGGTCCAGAAAACCATTAACAGTTGATGGGAGTGGGTCCTGGAATTCAATTTGTAACTCAGAGGTAATCAGGACTACTGTACAACTGACTGATCAGTTTTCATGATATTTGTAGCTAACTGAAAAGTCCTGTATATGCTTAGATGGGTTTATTGAAAATACCATTATAAGGGAACATTTCATGCAAAGATGGGCTCAGTAAAGAACAGAAATAATATGGACCTAAAAGAAGCAGAAGATATTAAGAAGAGGTGGCAAGAATACACAGAAGAACTATACAAAACAGATTTTCATGACCCAGATAATCACAATGGTGTGATCACTCACCTAGAGCCAGACATCCACCTAGAGCCATTCCATCCTGGAATGTGATCACGATGGTGTGATCACTCACCTAGAGCCAGACATCCTGGAATGTGAAGTCAAGTGGGCCTTAGAAAGCATCACTATGAACAAAGCTAGTGAAGGTGATGGAATTCCAGTTGAATTATTTCAAATCCTAAAAGATGATGCTGTGAAAGTGCTGCACTCAATATGCCAGCAAATTTGGAAAACTCAGCAGTGGCCACAGGATTGGAAAAGGTCAGTTTTCGTTCCAATCCCAAAGAAAGGCAATGCCAAAGAATGCTCAAAGTACTGCACAATTGCACTCATCTCACATGCTAGTAAAGTAATACTCAAAATTCTCCAAGTCAGGCTTCAGCAACACGTGAACCATGAACTTCCAGATGTTCAAGCTGATTTTAGAAAAGTCAGAGGAACCAGAAATCAAATTGCCATTCCTAAGTATTCATTGGAAGGATTTATGATGAAGGTGAAACTCCAATACCTTGACCACTTGATTCAAAGAATTGACTCGTTTGAAAAGACTCTGATGCTGTAATAGATTGAGGGCAGGGGGAGAAGTTGATGGCAAAGGATGAGATGGTTGAATGGCATGACTGACTCAATGGACATGAGTTTGAGTAAACTGCGGGAGTTGGTGATGGACAGGGAGGCCTGGCTTGCTGCAGTCCATGGGGTCACAAAGAGTTGGACACAACTGAGCCACTGAACTGATACTGAAAAGTCCTGGGTTTGTTTTCAAGTAAACTTCAGGTGATTGGGACTAGTCAGTGCCCAGGAGTGTTTGGCAACCTTAAAGGATAAAGATCTGTGCAAATGTAGAATTACAGTCTCCCTGTGCCAGGAGAGAACTGTGTTTTTCACAGAGAGTGTAGTTTTGGAAGTTTTGCTTTCTATATTACACTGATGGAGAAGGAAGAGAATTAAAGAGAAATGGATGAGGTCACAACATACTGACCTTGGTCTCTAAGCTGACAAGTTCAAAGAATATTTATTATAGGTGGTGCCATAAGAGGTGGTTCAGATTTGAGATATGGTCTGACTCACCTTAAGTGATTTAAGAAGTTTATCATCACTTTGACCTGAATTCCTCTCTTGTTCTGAAGCAGAGGAGGACAAAAAGACAATTCCCCAAAGGGGTTTTCACAACTGTTCAAGGGTCAAGCATTCACAGTCTGTCTTACTGAGCAAGGTTATAGGAATCTCATATCAATAAAAAGAGTTCAGAGTAGGTTTCACCAAGGTCAGGACCAGAGCATAGTTTGTGTTTGGAGGGCAGTTATGCCCGTGTGTGTGTGTGCTAAGTTGCTTCAGTCGTGTCTGACTCTGCAATGTTATGGACTCTAGCCCACCAGGCTCCTTTCTGTCCATGGGACTCCCCAGGCAAGGATACTGGAGTGGGTTGCCATGCCCTTCTCCAGGGGATCTTCCCGACCCAAGGGATGAACCCCAGTCTCTTCCATCTCCTGCATTGGCAGGTGGGTTCTTTACCACTAGCACCACCTGGGAAGCCCAATTATGCCCATGATCATCCTTATATTTATGGTAACACATGAATTAAAACACTGTGTAGACACATGAGAAAGAAACAGCTGCTTTGAGTTTGCCTTTCTTGCTATCAAAATAATTCAGTTTGCAAATCATGTGAAATAAACTTTGCTTTGGCTGCTTCCTTATGATTATGGTATCTGCCAGATTCTAAGTGCTTCCCATTTGAGTTCAAAACTTAGACTTGTGTATCTTAAGTGTCACTCAAGAGTTAAGCCACTTTCTTCTTTTTAGATAAACATCTGTCTTTTAAAGAAATAGTTCAAAAACACATTGATTTTAATCCCCCTCCTTTTTTTAGAACACTAACACATCTTGTCATTGCTTTTGCGTAATTGCTAAGTTGTTTGCGGCTCTTTTGTGACCCGATGGGCTACAGCCCCCCAGGCTCCTCACACCATGGGAATACTGAGAATACTGAAGTGGATTGCCATTTCCTTTTCCTGGGGGATCTTCCTGACCCAGGGATCGAACCCTTGCCTTCTGCATTGGCAGATGGATTCTTTACTGCTTAGCCATCAGGGAAGTCCCCCCAAACATTGATTTTTACAATTCCTTACCATGCAAGAGAATTTTTTCAATACTCTTAATCAGCGTTATTTATTTGGATACCACTTTTTATTTTGTGGTGAATCATTGATGCATTAATGCACCCTTTGGAGGTATATCCACTCTACAACATCAAAGGCACAGGGATTATATCCATGTTCTCATAATCAGCACTCTGGCTTTCTGAGTGTAGTTTTGAGCTGGAAAAAGATATTCATATTTCATTAACTACTAAGACTGTCATGTGTTTTCTGCATTTCAAAGAGAAAATGTTATTGTGTTTTGTTCTCAGTGACCGAAGCGTTCAAACCTTTTGGATGTATTCGTGTGTAATGTGCCATTATCTCAAAAGCTTCAGGCCTGGTGTGACATCAAGCTGAAACTGGGCATTTGTTTCCACTCTGCTTATTTTTGTATAACGCATGTGCATGGAGCTGGAAAACAAAGTGGTATATGTTTAATGTGGGCACTGAAGAATTCTTAGTTTTTCAGTTTAAAACAAAGGGAAAGGGATCCCAAATGGAAGACCACACATCCAGGATGACAGGAAAATATTTTCATTTTAAAATCTCCCCAGAGATCACATAACATGAACCAGAAAACAGATTTCCATTGTTGGAAAACACTTAACTTGTGGTTTATGAATATTTTCTCTCTTTTTTTTTTTTTTTTACCCATTGTCCAAATATGAGAAGGAAGAAATTTGGCTTAGTAGGAATTCATTTAAAAAGATTTGAACTTAGTTCATTGTAAACCTGGTGTGGGTAAATAGTGGGATATAGTTTCTATTAATCTTTTATGAGAATTTATCCACAATAAAAGCAGAAGAATGGCAACTTTTCTTGGTATTTATCATTTTGTGCTTGGACCCACATGTTAAGTGGGATATAAACACATCTAGAGATAATGATGAGGGAATATGAAGCTCTCATATTAAGAGCAGTTGAGAGAACTGAGATAGATTAGAGAAGATATGATTGCTATCTTCAAATGTGTTAAGAGTTGTCATGGAGAAGAGGGATTAAACTCATTATGTATTGCTCTCCAGAAGATGAGAGCTTGGAGAAATAAGTAGAAGCCATAGGGAGTTAAGTTTCAGCTCAGTAGAAGCAAAATATTGAGTCCAAATTACCTAAGGAAGGAAGGCTGCCTCTTCAGGGTTTGTGCACTGGATCATCGGTGGACAAATGTATAAGGATTTGCATTCACTTGCGAGGGCTGCTCTACAATGACAATGGAGTACTGAACGAGTAGTTGGAATGAGTGTGCTACTTTGATTCCATAATATATTGCTTTAGTCAATATTTGTATGACAAGTTTAACTAAAATTTGGGTCAGATTCTTTTTTTTTAAATAAAAACAACCTATGATATTCTTAGATACTTTACTTCATTTGCTGCAAACCCATAGTGAAATGTAGACTAAAGAAGATACATCTGCACCTTTATGCTAAGGGTAGAATCCTTGAACATAACAAGCAGATAAAACT
This sequence comes from Budorcas taxicolor, assembly GCF_023091745.1. NCBI lineage: Eukaryota > Metazoa > Chordata > Mammalia > Artiodactyla > Bovidae > Budorcas > Budorcas taxicolor. Next base: position 154,999,927 of record NC_068910.1, read on the forward strand.
TTTGGAATCATTGAGTCCAGCCCGTTAATTGTACAAATGAGAAAATTGAGACTTAAAGATGCGATGTGACTGGCAAAAAGTTTACAGAATTAAATGTGGGGTTGGAGTAGAAAAGAAGAATTCATATTCCTAGTTAGATCCTTTTATACTGCAAGAGTTGAAAAGGATGTGTGCTCTGTGCTAGAATGCTACCAGCAATTGCAAGAATAAAGTTACTAAAAAGGCTTAATTCTTTTGAACCCTGACTCATTGTGTGTGTATGTGTGTGTGTGTGTGTGTGTGTGTGTGTGTGTGTGTGTAGTTGTATGTATTTAAACTTGCTCACTGATGAACTTGAACTGTTTTACCTCAGGGTTTTTTTCTCCAATTGCTGTAACTGGTGCTAAGATTTTGCCCCATTCTTTATATTTAGTAGATCCTTAATTCTGGAAACTCTTCAGCTCAGTCGCTCAGTCGTGTCCAGCTCTTTGCGACCCCATGAATCGCAGCATGCCACGCCTCCCTGTCCATCACCAACTCCCGGAGTTTACTCAAACTCATGTCCATCGAGTCGGTGATGCCATCCAGCCATCTCATCCTCTGTCGTCCCCTTTTCCTCCTGCCCCTGATCCCTCCCAGCATCAGAGTCTTTTCCAAGGAGTCAATTCTTCGCATGAGGTGGCCAAAGTACTGGAAACTCTTAGAGCCCCATTAAACAAAACTTTTTTTTATAGCTTTCTGATTCAAATGTGGCCAAATATGAGGATAGTGTTTTAATATGCAGGGAAGTAGAATTTCTTTGTCCAGTCTCATTATGGATGTCAATATGACTCTCCAGGTATCTGCCACACCCCAAATTTCCAAACACACATACACACACAAATAATATTTCATAAGGATAGGTATCCAACTGCATGCAAAAGGTGTTTGAATATGTATTATTGCTAAAGAAGGAAGGCTAAAGTTGTATCCTGTCAAAGGCATATTGAGTTATGACCAAAACAGATCAGAATTCTACAACCCTGTCAAATGGATTCTTTGAGGCTGGTTAGACCAAATAGGGTCGCACGGAGTCGGACACGACTGAAGCGACTTAGCAGCAGCAGCAGCAGCAGACCAAATATTATCTTATGTACGTTTTTTTTTTGCTTTGTGCTTTGTTAGTGAAGTGTATATGCAGCTAGAAGAGGTGACACTATTCATCAACAAAATTAAACAAAATTTAACTGTTGTAATGGATTCACACAAATATCTCAGTAAGTGAGAAATCTGCTGGTTTTATTTCCTCTCTTGGCAGTTATGAGACTAAACCACTACGGAGATTTCCCTCTTTTGTATACTTCTCTGTGTATGGCTTAGTTTTCAGAGTACATTAGAACGAATTTTTTTAAACAATATATCTGCAACTTAATACCCACCAATTATTGACCATTCATTGGGCTCATTCCTACTTAAATTGGCCACTTGCTTCTTTTATTCTGAGAAAACAAGAGACCAATTGCACCTGCATTGAGCCTGATGGAGATTCAGAAAAGGAATATTTTAACAGTTCTGTTTTGGTGTGTGGTTCATCCTTCATAGGAATAAAGCAGTGACATTGTCACACTGCAATGTGTAGCAATACATGTGTGATTATTTTGCTTGTTTTTTAATGCAAATTTTGTTGTAAAATGCAAGGTGATTTGACTCCAGTAACTCAGTGAATTTGTTCTTTGAATTTAAAAGGCATAATCAAGAGACTTTTCTCTAGGTTGATAATGCAAACTCATTGATGTGCAAGCTTAACCTTGAATATGTGGAAAAATAAGGAAGCAAGAATAAAGCAATTAGTATACATACACATAAGAAAGGAAGAGCTGGTGCAATAAAGAGTGTAATTTTGATCCCAGGAAAAATGTTACAGATAAAGGTTGAATAATCTTATTTGGATTAGTGTGTGTGTGTGTGTGTGTGTGTGTGTGTGTGTGTGTGTGTGTGTGTGTGTATCTGTGTGTATTCTTTTTTTCTGGCTATATAGGTTAGAGTAAAATACAGTACATTTTGGTCAGAACTCTGAAAATTTTCCCTCTGATATATTTACTAATCAAAAGGAAAATGTGATTTAGATTGATTAAGTCCAAGGAGCATGATCATTTTACAGAGAGATTCATGGGGTTGCAAAGAGTCAGACACGACTGAGCGCCTGAACTGAACTGAACTGAAAGAGATATAAGCCACTTGGGGTAGATGGGGGTTGTCATCATATTGGCAAGTATATTCTGCCTGCTAAATAGACCAGATTGAGTTACATTATTCCATTTGAATTATATTTATACCTCTCATTGTCTAAAAGAGAAAGTCCATTATGCTACTTTGTCAATCAAGGTCCCTCATTCTCTGGCTACTGCCCAATTCTCCAATATTATCTCTCATCAATACTTCCTATGGGTATTATAATCCAAGAGTGAAAAGCTGTTTGTACACACCTAGCTATTCTTCAATTCTGTGCCTTTGAGTGATGCTGAAACAAGCCAAGGAATGCCAAGGATTGTCAGGAACTACCACCAGCTCCAAAATCACTGTGAATGGTGACTGCAGCCATGAAATTAAAAGATGTTTGCTCTTTGAAAGAAAATATATGACAAACCTAGGCAGAATATTAAAAAGCAGATACATCACTTTGATGACAAAGGTCTGTATATTCAAAGCTATGGGTTTTCCAGTAGTTATGTATGGATGTGAGAGTTGGACCATAAAGAATGCTGAGTGCTAAGAATATGCTTTTGAACTGTGGTGGGAATTAAGGAAGAGGAAGTAGACAAAAACCCAAGAAACAGTTCATGCTTTTTATATCTTGTCTGAAATTCTTCTCCCCAACTCTACAGATTTATCATATTCTACCTTTTACTTAACTTCATATGATGTTTTCACCAAATGTTGCTCCACTTTCTCTTGAGAGTCCCCTGGACAGCAAAGAGATCAAACCTGTCCATCTTAAAAGAAATCAACCCAGAAAATTCATTGGAAGGACTGATGCTGAAACTCCAATACTTTGGCCACTTGATGTGAAGAGCTGACTCATTGGAAAAGACCCTGATGCAGGAAAAGATTGAGGGCAGGAGAAGAAGGGCACGACAGAAGATGAGATGGTTGGATAGCATCACCGACTCAATGGACATGAGTTTGAGTAAACTCCAGGAGTTGGTGATGGTCAGGGAGGCCTGGCGTGCTGCAGTCTGTGGGGTCGCAAACAGTCAGACATGACTGAGTGACTGAACTGAACTGATGTAGGGATGTGTCTGAAACTACATCTACAGTGGCTGTCCAGCTCCATTTTGATTTTTGATAACTTGAAATATGTCATCAAACCCCCAAAACACAAAGCCACTAATGACACAGGGATTTCATGAATGACGTTTTGAGTTACCCCACCAGACTAAGAATCCTGACAAACTTAAGAGCTTGTTGAAGAACTTAAAGCATATCACAGTCCCACTCTTGGTTTTTACCTTGATACCTTATTTTACTGGCAGAGCTCTGGATTTAGTTTTTCCACAAGGCCTTAAAGCAATGGTCATATCTTTGATTTGATAGAAAATAATGTTATCTTTCAAACTCAAGATTCGTTGGCTTTATATGTCTTCTAAATTTTGCTAAAATTTACTAGTTTCCTTACTGCATCTGTTTCTTGAAATTTTCTTTTCAAAAGAAGCTGGTAAAAAAAAATAAGAGGAAGCAAGTGAAAACCCAAGAGTTCATGCTTTTTACATCTTGTCTGAAGTTCCTCTCCCCAACTCTTCAGGTTTGTCATATATTCTACCTTTTACATAATCTCATACAATGTTTTCACCAAATGTTATCCCAGTATATAGCATAGGTTGTCACTTTACTTTTTCAGTTTTTTACCACATTTCTCACTATTTTTTCTAGCCTCCTATAATTGTTTCCTTGTTTACAGTTACCTGGTCCAAAATCCAGCGCTTCATATTTTAGATTTTTTGTTACAGCAGCAACACAGTCTGGTCAATGTATACATTGGTTCATTTTTTCCTCAATAATGTTATTTAACAAACCACTCCAAGGCTTAGTGACTTAAAACACAATCATGTATACTTGTGGGTTATCTGGGAAATCTGCTGGTAAACTCTATTGTTGACTTTAAGACAAGTAGAGTACAAGCCTGGTGTCTCTTCTTCATGTATCAGTGGGCTACTCAGGATTTATCCTTTTTATGGGAAATGATAGCAGTGTAAGAAATCATGCTCAACTTTTCTGTTATATTTGAAGGCTCTGTTGGAAAAGGTCTGTTTAAAAGTATTTTTCTCCAAAGAGATTCTAATGTTGCTTCTAATTGTATAGTTGGTGCCCAATCAGGAAGTGCTCTGAGTTAGATCTTTGTCTTGAGGTGTCTTGAAATACTTGGGTAGTAGGAGTGAAGGTCTAAAGCTAAATGAGGAATAATAAAGAACTCATGGGAAAGACATTTTATTTCTGCCCACAACAAACACCAGAACACGTATCCCCTCCATCTTACATTGCAATGTGTTTTGTTTTCCTTTTTCCTTTTTCAAATGCAGAATTAAATATTGCTTTATAAAAATTTTGAGTGACTTCTCCCTCTTCCTTTCCAGTTCATAATTCTTGTCACCTCACACTTCTAGAACCAGTAATTAAGCTCTATTTTACCTTTTTCAGTTATATAATCAGATATAATTGCCTAATTTTAGTTGATATAAATTATAATACCTTGACAACATGTTTTATATTGGTTTGTTTACCAATTTCCAAAGCAGTTTTTAAACTTCTGTATTGGGAGCAGAAATTCTGAGTTTGACTTATAGCAGCAATTTCCTGGAAGTTGATATCTCAAAGGAAGTTGGGAAAATTGGGTTACAATTGACTTCATACTAAAGGGTGCCCATTTTCTTTCTAGGAAAAATCAGGTAAATTATTCTCAAAAATGTAGAGTTAAAAAATCCTTATCTGAGTCTATTTGCAAATATCTCTAAGACTATTTTAATAATAATCCAGGAGAATAAAAAAAAAAAAATCCCTGAATCTGATAACTTTAAAACAAACTTATTTTAGATGCCAAATAAATTTTCTCTGCTTTTAATAAAATTTTTTTCCTTTTTATTTGCATTATACATTTCCTTAGGATAAAGATTCAAAAGCTCCTATGTTTATAGCTAAGCTAAATATATCTCCATTTAAAAAGCATCTTTTCTCATAATGTAACCTTAGTTTGGGTTAATGGAATCATACTTTCAGACGAATCTGAATAAAGATTAGAGAAGCATTTTATGAGCTAAGTTTGGAAATGTTTCATGTAAGTCTGTTCTAACTGAGATATGGTAATTTTTGCTTGATTTCTCTTTTTTCTTTCTTTCTTTCTTTTTTTTTTTTTTACTTTACAATATTGTATCGGTTTTGCCATACATCAGTATGAATCCACCACGGGTATACACGTGTTCCCCATCCTGAACCCCCCTCCCACCTCCCTCCCTGTACCATCTCTCTGGGTCATCCCAGTGCACCAGCCCCAAGCATCCTGTATCCTGCATTGAACCTAGACTGGCGATTTGTTTCTTATTTGATATTATACATGTTTCAGTGGCATTCTCCCAAATCATCCCACCCTCTCCCTCTCCCACAGAGTCCAAAAGACTGTTCTATACATCTGTGTCTCTTTTGCTGTCTTGCATACAGGGTTATCGTTACCATCTTTCTAAATTCCATATATATATGTTAGTATACTATATTGGTGTTTTTCTTTCTGGCTTACTTCACTCTGTATAATAGGCTCCAGTTTCATCCACCTCATTAGAACTGATTCAAATGTATTCTTTTTAATGGCTGAGTAATAGTCCATTGTGTATATGTACCACAGCTTCCTTATCCATTCCTCTGCTGATGGACATCTAGGTTGTTTCCATGTCCTGGCTATTATAAACAGTGCTGCGATGAACATTGAGGTACACGTGTCTCTTTCAATTCTAGTTTCCTCGGTGTGCATGCCCAGCAGTGGGATTGCTGGGTCATAAGGCCGTTCTATTTCCAATTTTTTAAGGAGTCTCCACACTGTTCTCCATAGTGGCTGTACTAGTTTGCATTCCCTCCAACAGTGTAAAAGGGTTCCCTTTTCTTCACACCCTCTCCAGCATTTATTGCTTGTAGACTTTTGGATAGCAGCCATTCTGACTGGTGTGAAATGGTACCTCATTGTGGTTTTGATTTGCATTTCTCTGATAATGAGTGATGTTGAGCATCTTTTCACGTGTCTGTTAGCCATCTGTATGTCTTCTTTGGAGAAATGTCTATTTAGTTCTTTGGCCCATTTTTTTGATTGGGTCGTTTATTTTTCTGGAATTGAGCTGCAGGAGTTGCTTGTGTATTTTTGAGATTAGTTGTTTGTCAGTTGCTTCATTTGCTATTATTTTCTCCCATTGTGAAGGCTGTCTTTTCACCTTGCTTATAGTATCCTTTGTTGTGTAGAAGCTTTTAATTTTAATTAGGTCCCATTTGTTTATTTTTGCTTTTATTTCCAGTATTCTGGGAGGTGGGTCATAGAGGATCCTGCTGTGATTTATGTCGAAGAGTGTTTTTCCTATGTTCTCCTCTAAGAGTTTTATAGTATCCGGTCTTACATTTAGATCTTTAATCCATTTTGAGTTTATTTTTGTGTATGGTGTTAGAAACTGTTCTAGTTTTATTCTTTTAAAAGTGGTTGACCAGTTTTCCCAGCACCACTTGTTAAAGAGATTGTCTTTAATCCATTGTATATTCTTGCCTCCTTTGTCAAAGATAAGGTGTCCATTGGTGTGTGGATTTATCTCTGGGCTTTCTATTTTGTTCCATTGATCTATATTTCTTCTGTCTTTGTGCCAGTTCCATACTGTCTTAATGACTGTGGCTTTGTAGTAGAGCCTGAAGTCAGGCAGGTTGATTCCTCCCGTTCCATTCTTCTTTCTCAAGATTGCTTTGCTTGATTTCTTATTGAATTTTGTGCTTCTTAAAAGTAAGCATAATACTCAAGGATCTTAATAGATATATATTGGTCTTTGTAAAATGTGTAGACAAATTAGGTTTCTTGAAAGATACTCCAAATGTCTCATATCTAAAGGTTTGACCAGGAGCTGTAGTGGCATGAAAGTGAAAGTTGCTCAGTCGTGTATGACTCTTTGTGACCCCATGGACTATACGGTCCATAGAATTCTCCAGGCCAGAATACTGGAGTCAGTAACCTTTCCTTTCTCCAGAGGATCTTCCCAACCCAGGGATCAAACCCAGGTCTTCCACCTTGCAGGCGGATTCTTTACCAGCTGAGCCACAGGGGAAGACCAGTAGTGGCATAGTAGAAAAAAAAAATCACATCTGTTTCTTTATATAGTAGCATTATATTTAATCATTAACCCACTGCAAGATGGGGAATAAGATTCCTTATATTATTTTGAGCAGGTAAATTTGGTCTTCAAATGCTTATGTTCAGTTCTCTCCATCATGCATCCAAAACTACTTGTTTGATTATTTAAAGGTTTTTTTTTAAAATTATTTTAACTATTTATATTAAAATACACTTTTTTAGGTTTAAAGGTTATTTTGATTATTTTACTTTAAAGGTTATTTTGATTATTTTAACTATTTGTATTAAAGTAAACTTTTTCAGATTTTGGCAGTGAGTTAAATGGGAAGATTTAGCCCTACAAGAGCAGAATGTATTGAGCTTAATTGTAGTGACTTTCACTTTTGTATCAGCAAATTTTATAAAAGAGGACATTTGAGGATAATGTGCATATGCTATATGAATACTTAACAAAAATTAGTGGCAATTCTCATGATAACTATTTGTGGTTATATTCATAAAAGAGAAATACATGGCTATTTAAAAACAAGCGTCTCTTAATCTAAAGCAGTAATTCTACTAAGTGACCTAAATAATAATCCCACTGGTATATATATTCTCCTAGTTGGGAAAGGAGTATGTTAAGGCTGTATATTGTCAACCTGCTTATTTAACTTATATGCAGAGCACATCATGTGAAATGCTGGGCTGGATGAAGAAAAAGCTGGAATCAGGACTGCTGAGAGAAATGTCAATAACCTCAGATATGCAGATGACACCATCCTTATGGAAGAAAGTGAAAAAGAACTAAAGAGACTCTTGATGAAAGTGAAGAGGAGAGTGAAAATGTTGGCTTAAAACTCAAAATTCAGAAAAGTAAGATCATGGCATCTGGTCCCATCACTTCATGGCAAAGAGATGGGGAAACAGTGGAAACAGTGGCAGACGTTATTTTGGGGGGCTTCAAAATCACTGCAGATGGTGACTGCAGCCATGAAATTAAAATATTCTTATTCCTTGGAAGGAAAGTTATGACCAACCTAGATAGCATATTAAAAAGAAGATACATTACTTTGCCAACAAAGGTCCATCCAGTCAAGGCTATGGTTTTTCCATTAGTCATGTGTGGATGTGAGAGTTGGACTTTAAAGAAAGCTGAGTGCCAAAGAATTGATGCTTTTGAACAGTGATGTTGGAGAAGACTAGAGTCCCTTGGAAAGCAAGGAGATCCAACCAGTCCATCCTAAAGGAAATCAGTCCTGAATATTCATTGGAAGGACTGATGCAGAAGCTGAAACTCCAGTACTTTGACCACCTGATGCAAAGAACTGACTCATTTAAAAAGACCGACCGGTGCACCGAAGAACTGATGCTTTTGAACTGTGGTGTTGGAGAAGACTCTTGAGAGTCCCTTGGACTGCAAGGAGATCCAATCAGTCCATTCTGAAGGAGATCAGCCCTGGGATTTCTTTGGAAGGAATGATGCTAAAGCTGAAACTCCAGTACTTTGACCACCTCATGCGAAGACTTGACTCATTGGAAAAGACTCTGATGCTGGGAGGGATTGTGGGCAGGAGGAGAAGGGGACGCCCGAGGATGAGATGGCTGGGTGGCATCACTGACTCGATGGGCATGAGTCTGAGTGAACTCCGTGGGATGCTGATGAACAGGGAGGCCTGGCGTGCTGCGATTCATGGGGTTGCAAAGAGTCGGACATGACTGAGCGACTGAACTGAACTGAACTGATGCTTCCTAATGCTCTTGACTTCACATTCCAGGATATATGACTCTAGGTGAGTGATCACACCATCATGATTACATGTGTTGTGAAGATCTTTTTTCATACTGTTCTGTGTATTCTTGTCACCTCTTTTTATAGCTTCTGCTTCTGTCAGGTCCATACTATTTGTTTCTTTTATTGAGCCCGTCTTTGCATGAAATATTCAATTGGTATCTCTAATTTTCTTTAAGATATCTCTAGTATTTTCCATTCTATATTTTCCTCTATTTCTTTATACTGATTACTGAGTAAGGTTTTCTTATCTCTCTTTGCTGTTCTTTGGAACTCTGCATTCAAATGGGTATATTTTCCTTTTCTTCTTTGCTTTTCGCTTCTCTTCTTTTCACACTTATTTGTAAGGCCTCCTCAGATAACCCTTTTGCTTTTTGTATGTCTTTTTCTTGAGGATGGTCTTGATCCCTGTCTCCTATATAATGTCATGAACCTCTGTCCATAGTTCATCAGGCACTCTGTCTATCAGATCTAGTCCCTTAAATCTATTTCTCACTCCCACTGTCTAATCACAAGGGATTTGATATAGGTCATACCTGAATGGTTTAGTTGTTTCCCCTACTTTATTCAGTTTAATTCTGAATTTGGCAATAAGTACTTCATGATCTGAGCCACGGTCAGCTCCCAGTGTTGTTTTTGCTGACTATATAGAGCTTCTCCATCTTTGGTCGCAAAGAATATAATCAATCTGATTTTGGTGTTGATCATCCAGTGATGTCCATGTGTAGAGTCTTCTTTTGTGTTGTTTGAAGAGGGTGTTTGCTATTACCAGTATGTTCTCTTGGGAAAACTCTATTAGCTTTTGCCCTGCTTCATTCTGTATTCCAAGGCCAAATTTGCCTGTTACTCTAGGTATTTCTTGACTTCCTACTTTTGCATTCCAGTCCCCTATAATGAAAAGACATCTTTTTTAGGTGTTACTTCTAAAAAGTCTTGTAGGTCTTCATAGAACTATTCAACTTCAGCTTCTTCAGCATTACTGATTGGGGCATAGATTTGGATTACCATGATATTGAATGGTTTGCCTTGGAAATGAAGAGATCATTCTCTCATTTTTGAGACTGCATCCAAGTACTGCATTCCAGACTCTTTTGTTGAGTATGATGGCTACTCCATTTCTTCTAAGGGATTCTTGCCCATTTACCCATTCCAGTTCGTTTTAGTTCCCTGATTCCTAAAATATCAATGTTCACTCTTGCCATTGGAAGTTCGACCACTTCCAATTTACCTTGATTCATGGACCTAACATTCCAGGTTCCTATACATTATTGCTCTTTTCAACTTTGGACCTTGCTTCCATCACCAATCACATCCACAATTGGGTGATGGTTTTGCTTTGGCTTTGTCTCTTCCTTGTTTCTGGAGTTATTTCTCCACTGATCTCTAGTAGCACATTGGGCACCTACTTATCTGGAGAGTTCATCTTTCAGTGTCCTATCCTTTTACCTTTTCATACTGTTCAATTTAAAAAGACAAAAACCCAAAAGTGAGCAGAAATCTTTGAAGAGAGCTGTAAATATTCCAGATGTTCAAATGGTCACTTCAGAAATGAAAAACTGTTTTAATTTGTTAGTAATAAAGAAAATTCAAATTAAAACCACATTGCAACACCTATACAGACTCAAAATAATGGCCAAAATTAAAGAGCCTAATAATATCAAGTGCTCACAAGGGCATTATATTCTTATACATTATACACTACACCTGCTAGATTCTAGTTGGAGTGAGAATTGGCAAAATCACTTTCAATTCAGTTCAGTTCATATATATATAAATGTCTCTATATATGTAACTAAATCACTGTGCTATTCACCTGAAATTAACATGATACTGAATCAAATATACTTCAATTTAAAATAAAAAAGCAAGATATAAATAAAATACAAAAGAAAGAAAAAAGACATTTCTCACAAATTGAGGAGCAATCTGTGTGGATCACAATAAACTATGGAAAATTCTGAAAGAGATGGGAATACCAGACCTCCTGACCTGCCTTTTGAGAAACCAGTATGCAGCTCAGGAAGCAACAATTGGAACTGGACATGGAACAACAGATTGGTTCCAAATAGGAAAAGAAGTACATCAAGGCTGTATATTGTCACCCTGCTTATTTAACTTATATGCAGAGAACATCATGAGAAATGCTGGGCTGGAAGAAGCACAAGCTGGAATCAAGATTGCCGGGAGAAATATCAATAACCTCAGATATGCAGATGACACCACCCTTATGGCAGAAAGTGAAGAGGAACTAAAAAGCCTCTTGATGAAAGTGAAAGAGGAGAGCGAAAAAGTTGGCTTAAAGCTCAACATTCAGAAAACGAAGATCATGGCATCAGGTCCCATCACTTCATGGGAAATAGATGGGGAAACAGTGGAAACAGTGTCAGACTTTATTTTTTGGGGAGCTCCAAAATCACTGCAGATGGTGACTGCAGCCATGAAATTAAAAGACGCTTACTTGTTGGAAGAAAAGTTATGACCAACCTAGATAGCATATTCAAAAACAGGGACATTCCTTTGCCGACTAAGGTCTGTCTAGTCAAGGCTATGGTTTTTCCTGTGGTCATGTATGGATGTGAGAGTTGGACTGTGAAGAAAGCTGAGCGCTGAAGAATTGATGCTTTTGAACTGTGGTGTTGGAGAAGACTCTTGAGAGTCCCTTGGACTGCAAGGAGATCCAACCAGTCCATTCTGAAGGAGATCAGCCCTGGGATTTCTTTGGAAGGAATGATGGTAAAGCTGAAACTCCAGTACTTTGGCCACCTCATGCGAAGACTTGACTCATTGGAAAAGACTGATGCTAGGAGGGATTGGGGGCAGGAGGAAAAGGGGATGACAGAGGATGAGATGGCTGGGTGGCATCGCTGACTCGATGGATGTGAGTCTGAGTGAACTCCAGGAGTTGGTGATGGACAGGGAGGCCTGGCGTGTGCAATTCATGGCGTTTGAGAGTCGGACACGACTCAGCGACTGAACTGAACTGATATATATGTATACATATATATTCTTTTTCTGATTCTTTTTCCTCATAGATTGTTACAAATTTATCTATCCCCTTCCCCCTTTTGAAAACATGAATTTGTTTTCTATGTCTATGAGTCTCAGAAAACCGCCCCCCCCCCCTTTTTTTTCTAGTTATTACGGTTATTTGGAAGCTGTATGAAGCTGAAGTATATAAGGATTCTTATTCTTGAGGTGGTCCCAAGGTGGTGGACAGACAAGAAATCCTACATCTGCAATTGATATGGAAGGTGAATGGAGATAACTATGTTCTTATTGCCAAGCGCCATTTACCTAGGGGCGCAGGAACCGATTTGTCAAGTGCAACCAATTCGTCATGTATACGTATACAGCGATATAACACGATCACTTGACACAAATAGGATGTTTCTGTATTTTTATTTAACAGTAGTTGGTTTGCTTTTCCTTTAAAGAGACAATGTGTGATCTCTGTTAGAAGTATAAGGCTTCACTTTGTAGATACACAGTACCTGAAATAAATAGTATTTGTTTATAGTTTGTATTGTGTGAATGTGTATGTGTGAAGTCGCTCAGTCGTGTCCAACTCTTTGCGACCCCATGGACTGTAGCCTACCAGGCTCCTCCCTCCATGGGATTCTCCAGGCAAGAGTACTGGAGTGGGTTGCCATTTCCAGGTTTTTAATTATAAGGCATTTTAATTTCAGTAGTGTTAATAGATAGTATTTTTATTAATGCTCTAAGAAACATGAGAAAAGTTGTGTGCATAGGACAAATGACATTCTTTTTTTTTTCTGACCTATTTGAGATTAATTTACCAACCTGATGCCCTATAATATTCCAATACTTCACTCTACAAAGAAGGACAGTATTTAATTGTATTTAGTAGCACATGGGAGGAGCCTGACAGGCTACTGTCCATGGTGTCACATAGATTGGACACGACTGAAGTGACTTAGCACACACGCACAACATTTCGAATCAGTATATTGTTTTACAAACAAGCACATTCTCTTATATAACTGTAACCATTAAATTGAGAAAGCTAATTTTTGCCCTCAAATATTCAGGTCTCATTCCAATTTTGCCTGTTTCCCTAATAATGTACTTTATAAATGACAAAGGGATCCAGTTCAGAATCAGTCATTGCATTTAGTTGTCAGTCTCCACTATCTGCAGCGGTTCTTCAATCTTACATTGATTTCAGGGCTTCAACATTTTTGAGGATTAAAGTCTAATTGTCTTGTGCAGTAGCCCTCAATATGAAGTTGTCTGATGTTTCTTCATATTTAAATTCAAGCTATTCCTCATAAGCAGGAGTGTTACAGAAATAATGCTGTATTCCTCTCATTGTAGCCTATTATGTGGTATATAGTTTCAGGTTGTTCCATTACTGATGATGCTCACCTGAATCTCTTGTTTACAATCATATATGTCAGAAAGTTACTTCAGTTTATTTTTGAAATTAAGCACTTAGGAGATTACTCTGAATCTGTGAAAATACCCCTTTCTTTTCAAACTTTTAATGTATTTATTTTTTTATAACATGTGGATTCTCAGTTTCCATTTTTTGTTCACTGGGTCATAATCCAACGATGTGTATATGTGTCTTAGTCACTCAATTGTGTCTGACTTTGTGACCCCATCAACTGTAACCCTCCAGGTTCCTCTGTCCTTGAAAATCTTCAGGCAAGAATACTAGAGAGGGTTGCCATTCCCTTCTGCAGGGGATAATCCACTGATATTTATCCTGAATCTCAAATTATTTCTGGATGTGATCAATTTGAACTCATTTTAACTAGCTATTCTCTCCTTTTTCACATGTTCCCATTGCTCTTTAAGCATTTTTTTCCTAAAATAGAAATATGTTTCAGGTGTACTTTCCCTGTCCCAAACCTGGAATAAGCTATTTCTCCAAGGAGCTTTGATTATTTTCATTGATCTTGTATATATTCGATCTCCCATCACTGCCTTTTCATCCTCCCTTCTGTGGATGCTCTCCTTGCCCAGCTCAGGCTCTGGATCTCCATTCCTGGATAAACCCTCCCAGTTTTGTGGGGTCGCCCATCACCCTGCTCAACATGCTACTCTGATGTTGTTTGACTCCCACTCCCCAAGCCAAGCTCCTCTTTTGCAGTGACATGTCCTCATTCTGCATAGCCTCTGATGTCCTACTCTGGACCATGGAGGCAACCCCTCTTTCCCCCCATTACAGACAGTTACCCTGCTTTAGCCACTAAATAGCTTTAAGATTTAAATGCTCAGGATAGGGAGATTTCAAATTGTTCTGTATAGTATAAAAGTATACTATACTTTTAACTGATCAATGAGAATTTTGTGGGCCTTTTAGGAGATAATACTCTGCTGGCACAGTGTAAGAAAAAAGAAGCAGAAGGCAGGATTCTTATTCTCAAGGAGCTTTTCAGAGTAATTGGAGAGACAAGACAACTCATTTTATCTTTAGAATAATTCTGTAAGGCAGAGATTAGTATCCTTATCTGAGCATAGCTATTAAGAATATGAACTTATTTTCTTTGAGGGGATAATTTCTCAGCAGTTTTGGAATACTATAAATGGAAGTGAAGAGGAAAACTAATGTGAAAAATTGAGATGCTAAGCAAATTCTAGAAAGTCACAATGACAAATTACTTTTCTTTTTCTCTTACATTTTTCTCCATTTAGAACTAGTGAATAGCATAGATGATATCCTTTAGGGAAATAAAATCATATTAATTTACATCATTAAAATACTACTGGGAACCCAACAAACCAAGAAAATAACCTTCCAGCATAATAATTCCATAAATAGGCCAACTGTTTTCAATTTACAAATAGGGTATCAGACCACATTGATGCCTTTCTTTTGTGTATTAGATAATGTTTTCTGATTATGAATGTCAAAAACTGGATATAGAATCTAAGATAAATCTCATGCATTTATAATTCAAATGCGCATGAGGGTAGGAAGAAATAAATAGGAATACAATGCTAACCTATTAGAGGAGGAAGGCAGCAAGTTGTGATTATGGTAGTTGGGTCT
Source organism: Budorcas taxicolor (assembly GCF_023091745.1). NCBI lineage: Eukaryota > Metazoa > Chordata > Mammalia > Artiodactyla > Bovidae > Budorcas > Budorcas taxicolor. Next base: position 155,015,038 of record NC_068910.1, read on the forward strand.
ATTCTTTTGCCTATAACAAAAACAAACAAAAAATTCCTCACTTTGATAAACTGAGGAATATACTGACTTATGTAACCAAGAATTACAGATGCAAAAATGTAAATGACTAGAAGCAGAACCTTCATTTCACTAGAGGTTTTTTTTTTTTTTTTTCTGGCTTTTCTGTATATTACCTTAATCATCTTCTATCACTAACCAGTTTTCAACATATGATTATGGATGGATCACTGGAAGTACAGGTTCAGCTTTATAAAGCTTCATTACCAGAGGAGAAGAGGCTTTTACCCTCAGGGAAAAATTCAGAGGAAAAACTATAGATGGGTAGAAATCTATCACATATTATAATCCAATTTCTGCCCCATAGGATTGGAGCAGAGATATTACATTTTCATGTGCTCATCTCTGGAGTGTGGGTAATAAAAAGTATCACTAATTGAAGTTCCTGTTAGAACCAGTGATGAATGTGTGAAGTAGTTCCCCCTGGGAAGGCAGGATTGCCTAGGCCTGGGTGCTGAGGAATTACTGTGAGCTCGGAAGCCATGCTGATCCATATTTACTGTAATTTCTGAATGGGTCATTGCAAATGATCCAAACTGGAAAGGAGAATTAAGCAGTGGTGTGTCTTGAATCTGGGAGAGACTGATTAAGAGCATCACCTGTGTCAATCTATGTAGTGAGAAGTCACTTGGGAACTACAGCTTTGAGTCTTCTGCCCTTATTCAAATATTCAGTTTCATCAAATTTAGTGGGATTTTTAAATAAGAATCCCAGAGCATCCATGATAAAATTGTTTTAGCAAACAATTGCAAATTAATTAAAGCCTTCCAATTGGCTCAGTGGTAAAGAATCTGCATGCAATGCAGATGTGAGTTCGATACGCAGATCGAGATGATCCCCTGGAGGAGGACATGTCAACCCACTCCAGTATTCTTGCCTGGAGGATCCCGTGGACAGAGGAGCCTGGCAGGCTACAGTCCACAGGGTCGCCAAGAATGTGACACAGCTGAAGCAACTAGCACTTGCATAAGCCCAAGCGAAGAAACAGAAGACACAACAATGGAAGGAGAGATCAGAACTGAAAAGTATAACTAAAATAAAAATCTTAGTAAATGATGTCAACAACAGAATGGGAAGAATAGAGGGACAGTTAGCAAAGTCTGAGACAGAACAAGAAAAGCTACTCAATCTGAAAAACAGAGAGGGAGTAGATGAAAAATAAATGAAGAAATGCAGAGACATGATGGACTATAACAAAAGAAGTAATATTCATGTCGTGAGAGTCCCAAAAGAGGAGGATAAAGAGTGCAGAGCTGAAAATGTATTTAAAAAAAAAAAAAACAACAGTTGAAAGATTTCCAAATGTGTGAAAAGGGAAAAACTAAAAGCAAACCAAAAGAAGTTACAAATTTAAATCTGAGCAAAACCCAAACTGAATAAATTCAAGCAAATTCATGCCAATATAAAATTATAATTAACTTTCTGAAAATGAAAGACAAACACAAGTCTACTGAGCAGCCAGAAAAAAAAAAAAAAAGAAGAAGAAGAAGAAGAAGAAGCTTACATATAGCGGAAAAGAAATTCAGAAGACATTGAACTTCTTACCTAAAACAGGTGAGAATGAAGTGTTACCAGATGTTTCAAGTGCTGAAAGAAAAGAACTGCCAATACAGAGTTTTATAGATGGAGAAGATTTCCTTTAGCAATGAGAGGGGAAATTAAAAAAAAAAAACATAACTGTGTCAAATAAGGAAAACTAACAGAATTTATTTCCAGCAGAACTTACTCTAATAAAGGTTAAAGGAAGTTTATAAACAAAATAGAACACCAGGAAGGAAGTTATGTTAGGCCAAAATACAGGTAATTGCAGTAGACAATGCTTCTCACCTTGAGTGTTTTAAGCAGTGTTTGAAAATTGAAGAAAATTTATAATGCTGACTGATGTGGTTCCAGACGTATCTGGGCTTCCCAGATGGCTCAGTTGTAAAGAATCTGTCTAGCAATGCAGGAGATACAGGAGATGTGTGTTCGATCCCTGCATAGGGAAGATTCCCCTGGAGGAGGAAATGACAACCCACTCCAGTATTCTTATCTGGAAAATTCCATGGACAGAAGGGCCTGGTGGGCTACAGTCCATGGGTTTCAAAGAGTCAGACATGACTGAGTGAGCAAGTGATGATGATGTGATGTGATTCTAGATGTATCTAGAGAAAATATTCTAAGTAGAGAAGAGTAAACAGATATAAAGGAAAGGAAATTTTGAACATTAGGTATAACTACTAAAAATGATAACATTTATAGTCCATGGTAAATTATGACATGTAGTGTAATTCTTAATTACTTAAAATGGTGTGTGAAGAAATATACTCAAAAACACTCAAGATAAATCAAAATGGAATTTTTTTAATTAAAAAAATTTTTTTAAAAATTTTAATTTTTACTTTATTTTACTTTACAATACTGTATTGGTTTTGCCATACGTTGACATGAATCCACCACAGAATTTTAAAAATAGGTTCAAATAAACCATGAGAGGATAGGAAAAAGAAAGCAGACAAAAAAAAAGCATAGTGAAGAAACAAAATAAAAGATAACTTGGCATATTTGAACCAACCATATGCTATCTATAAGAAATCCACTTCTGAAAAACAAAAAAAGAAATTTGCTTCCATCAACAATGTGAATCAGTGAGGTTGCTCAGTCATGTCTGACTCTTTGCGATCCCATGGACTGTAGCCTACCAGGCTCCTCCATCCATGGAATTTTCCAGGCTAGAGTACTGGAGTGGGTTGCCATTTCCTTCTCCAGGGGATCTTCCCAACCCGGGGATCGAACCCAGATCTCCCACATTGCAGGCAGACGCCTACCCTCTGAGCTACCAAAAACAAAAGGGTAAAACTAGATGTATCATACCAAACAAAACAGAGAAAATTAACATAGTATTCTGAAAAAATATTAATGAAACAAGAAATATACAATAGAACCTACAGATTTCAAAAAAGTTAATAAGGGAATACTATGCAAAATTATGCTGGAGAAGGCAATGGCACCCCACTTCAGTACTCTTGCCTGGAAAACCCCATGGACAGAGGAGCCTGGTAGGCTGCAGTCCATGGGGTTGCGAAGAGCCAGACACGACTGAGTGACTTCGCTTTCACTTTTCACTTTCATGCTTTGGAGAAGGAAATGGTAAACCACTCCAGTGTTCTTGCCTGGAGAATCTCAGGGATGGGGGAGCCTGGTGGGCTGCCGTCTATGGGGTCGCACAGAGTCGGACACGACTGAAGCGACTTAGCAGCAGCAGCAACAGCAGCAGCAGTGTATATATGGAGAAGGCATATCTACTCATATCATATAATCAGAAAAGCATTTGCAAAATTCAGCACTCATTCATGATAAAAACTATCAGAGCAATAAACATAGAGGTGGACTCCTTCATCTTGATGAAGAAATATGACCACATTTAGAAATGGATGCAAAGGAATTGAGGAAAACAATAGAATGGGAAAGACTAGAGATATCTTCAAGAAAATTAGAGATACTAAGGGAACATTTCATGCAAAGATGGGCTCAATAAAGGACAGAAATGGTAGGGACCTAACAGAAGCAGAAGATATTAAGAAGAGGTGGCAAGAATACACAGAAGAACTGTACAAAAAAGATCTTCATGACCCAGATAATCACGATGGTGTGATCACTCATCTAGAGCCAGACATCCTGGAATGTGAAGTCAAGTGGGCTTTAGAAAACATCACTACCAACAAATGAGTAGAAGTGATGGAATTCCAGTTGAGCTATTTCAAATCCTAAAAGATGATGCTGTGAAAGTGCTGCACTCAATATGCCAGCAAATTTGGAAAACTCAGCAGTGGCCACGAGTCTGGAAAAATTCAGTTTTCATTCTGATCTCTAAGAAAAGCAATGCCAAAGAATGCTCAAACTACTGCACAATTGCACTCATCTCACATGCTACTAAAGTAATGCTCAAAGTTCTCCAAGCCAGGCTTCAACAGTACATGAACTGTGAACTTCCAGATGTTCAAGCTGGTTTTAGAAAAGTCAGAGGAACCAGAAATCAAATTACCAACATCTGCTGGAACATCAAAAAAGAAACAGAGTTCCAGAAAAACATCTGTTTCTTCTTTATTTACTATAACAAAGCCTTTGACTGTGTGGATCACCAAAAACTGTGGAAAATTATTCAAGAGATGGGCATACCTGACCACCTGAGCTGCTTCTTGAGAAATCTGTATGTAGGTCAGGAAGCAACAGTTAGAACTAGAAATGGAACAACAGACTGGTTCCAAATAGGAAAAGAGTACATCAACACTGTATATTGTCACTCTGATTATTTACCTTATGTGTAGACTGCATCATGAGAAACGCTGGGTTGGATGAATCACAAGCTGGAATCAAGATTGCCAGAGAAAAAACTCGGTAACCTCAGATAAGCAGATGACACCACCCTTATGGAAGAAAGTGAAGAACTAAAGGGCCTCTTGATGAAAGTGAAAGAGGAGGTGAAAAAGTTGGCTTAAAACCCAACATTCAGAAAATGAAGATCATGGCATCTGGTTCCATTACTTCATGGCAAATAGATGGGGAAACAGTGGAAACAGTGGCAGACTTTATATTTTGGGGCTCCAAAATCATTGCAGATGGTGACTGCAGCCATGAAATTAAAAGATGCAACTTCCCTGGTGGCTCAGAGGTTAAAGCGTCTGCCTCCAATGTGGGAGATCAGGGTTCAGTCCCTGGGTTGGAAAGATCCCCTGGAGAAGGAAATGGCAACCCACCCCAGTATTCTTGCCTGGAGAATCCCATGGATGGAGAAGCCTGGTAGGCTACACTCCATGGGGTTGCAAAGAGTCATACACGTCTGAGCGACTTCACTTTCACTTTGCTCCTTGAAAGAAAAGTTATGACCAACCTAGACAGCATACTAAAAAACAGAGACATTACTTTGCCAACAAAAGTCCATCTAGTCAAGGCTATGGCTTTTCCAGTAATTATGTATGAATGTGAGAGTTGGACTATAAAGAAAGCTGAGTGCCAAAGAATTTATGCTTTGAACTGTAATGTTGGAAAAGACTCTTGAGAGTCCCTTGGACTGCAAGAGATCCAACCAGTCCATCTTAAAGGAGATCAGTCCTGAGTGTTCATTGGAAGGACAGATGTTGAAGCTGAAATTCCAATACTTTGGCCACCTGATGTGAAGACTTGACTCATTTGAAAAGGCCCTGATGCTGGGAAAGATTGAGGGGACGACAGAGGATGAGATGGTTGGATGGCATCACCAACTCAATGGACATGAGTTTGGGTAAACTCCACGAGTTGGTGATGAACAAGGAGGCCTGGCGTGCTGCAGTCTTTTGAGTTGCAAAGAGGCAGACACGACTGAGTGACTGAACTGAACTGAGTGATGGATGCATCTCATCATCTTGCCATCCCCATTGCTCTTAGGATGAAGCAGGAATTGCCTCATGTGACTGACTAGGCTTGACATGAGGTGGTCTGTCTCACCAGCCTCCTCACAGGCTGCTTTTATCTGCAGACAGGCTGACCAACCACCATCTTTTTATTCCCTCTAACAGAGCTTTTTCTTCTCCTCAAGGCCTTTGTAATGGCAAAGTTATAGAGATAATTAAATTAAATGAAGCCATGAGGATAGACTCTAATCTAACAGGATGGATATTCTTGTATGAAGAGGAAACTGGGACACAGACACACCCAGAAAAGACTGTGCAAAGATACAGGGAGAAGATGGCTATGTGCAAGACAGAGAGAGAAACCTCAGAAGAAGCCAGCTCTCCCGACACTTTGATCTTGGACTGCCAGACTCTGGAGCTGTGAGAAAATGAACAATTTAATTATAACAAGGACAACATAGATAAATAGACTTTTCCCTGAAGAAAACATACAGATTGCAAGTAAGCAAATGAAAAGATGTTCAACATCATAAACTATCATGGAAATGTTAATTAAAATGCCGATGAGATTTTGGTACACATGTATCAGAATAGCTAAAATCAAAAACATTGACAATGCCAAATGCTGACATGGATGTGCAACAACTTGATCACTCATACATTGCTGCTGAGAATGTGAAATAGTTTGGCTATGGTGGGAAACTTTTTTTCTCTTTCTTAAACCAAATGTGTAGTTACCACAAAACCCAGTGATGCATTGCTGAGTATTTATTTCAGAGAAATAAAGAATTATGCTCACATAACAAGTATGTACACAAAGTTTGTAGGAACTTTATTCATAATAGCCAAAAAATTAGATCCAACCCAGTTGCCCTTCAATCTGTGTATGTTAGAACAGTGTTACAGTCATACAATGAGATATTAGTCAACAATAAAAAGAAATGAAATATTGATACAGGCAACAACTTGAATGAATCCCCAGGGAATTTTGAAGGGTGAAAAAAAGCCTATCTCGTAAGGTTACACACTGTATCATTCCATTATATAATATTCTTGAGGTGACAAATTTATAGCAATGGAGGAGATATCAATGGTTCCAGTAGTCGGAGAAAGTGTGAGAGAAATGAGTATGATTATAAAATGGATCCTTGTTCTGATAAAAATGTTCTATGTCCTGATTTATCAATATCAATGTTTTGGTTGAGATAGTCTGTTATTGTTTGGGAGATGTTAACATTGAGACAAACTTCCTTTTCTGCCTTACAGGCCATTTTCTATTTTATTTCAACACTTGAAGATTTATGATTAGGGCATTCTCTCTGTTGCAGTAGTATTTTTGATAAGGCCTTTCCTTATCTAAGTGCCATTTTGCTTTAATTTGATAACCATTTTGCCAGCTGAAGACTCTCAATTTCAGAAAGACAGAAGAAACAGCTCAGATAATAGCCTGACCTTTCATTTAATTGGGAAAATTTGATAGGGAAATTATTTGCCCAGTCTCTACCTTTTGTTTACTTAAAATCATCATCTGGCCCCAAGTATGTAAAATTATCATCTGGTCTCAATTAAAGTAATCAAATTATGGAGGGCCAAGAGAGGGAAACCATTTCAAATTTTGGCAGGTTCTAACAAAATATCAAACTAGAAACAGAACCATAAGCCAAGTTTTATATTTTGCAATTTAGTGGGCATATCCTTAAGCCCACTGCATGCTCATTCTTGATCTCAGCTGCTATTGCAAATTAGTTTACAAATATTTTCTTTACTTTGGTCAGGATTGACTAGGGGTCAAAGAGTCTTCACCTGTAGGGGAAAAGCTTCAATGCCTATATTTAAGCCATCTGGGAAATTAAGAAACATAACTAAAAGATGCTAAATTTTAGCTTGAAAGCAATTTATGAAAATGTAGACACCAGTCAGTTCATATATACATGATCTTAAATCAGTCAATAATAGAAGATTAATTATAAGAAGCACACTAATTTGTCATCTCCAGGGGCTTCCCTGGTGGCTCAGCAGTAAAGAATCTGCCTGCAATGCAGGAGACACACGAGTTGTGGGTTTGCTCTCTGGGTTGAGAAGATCCCCTGGAGAAGGGAATGGCACCCCATTCCGGTATTCTTCCCTGGAGAATCCCATGGACAGAGGAGCCTGATAGGCTACAGTCTGTGGGGTCTCAAAGAGTTGGACTCAACTGAAGCTACTGAGCATGCATGGGCCTCACAGCTGTGAATTCATGTGAAGTGTCATCAAGCCATTGAAAGTAGGCAAAAATTTATATGGACACAGGGAGACATTGTGCAGTCTTTGCCTACATTCCTGTTTTGTGGTTTCTTCTGGCAAATTTCAAAGGTGCCATCTGAAGGAAAGTGTATTTACTCAACAGAGATCAGTTTCCATTTTGGCCAACTTAAATTTCAAAGAATTCAGTGAGGCCTATATTCTATTCATCGAGGGGGAGATCTGGTTCAGGTCAGAATTGTTAACATCCAAATCAGAGTAGTTCAGTTCAGTCCAACTCTTTGGACCCCATGGACTGCAGCACACCAGGCTTCTCTGTCCGTCGCCAACCACTGCAGCTTGCTCAAACTCATGTCCATAGAGTTGGTGATGCCATCCAACCATTTCATCCTCTTTAAATTTCTCTGCACTTTTGCTAAATCCTTCCTCCAACTTTTTTCCCTACACTACTTTTTCTCCTCATCAGGCAAAAATAAACTCCAAACCTAAAACATCCTTTCATCACCCCTCTCTATCAAAATCTTTTAATCTTTTTTATCAAAACCAATATAGTATTGTAAAATTATAAAAAAAGAATAAAAGAAGTAATAGTAACACTACTACTTCTCATATGCATACTTTTAAAAGGCTTAAAAAATATACATAGGGATACATGAGAGAGGACAAAAGAGAAGGAAACATAGGGAAATATAGCTGATATAATCATACAATAAATGCTTTGAGTTTTTTTGTTTTTATTATTTCATTTAGAATGCTAGTATTTCATATATTTTCCTGTAATTTGCTGTTTTCATTCAATAGTGTTTTTGGAATTTCCTGTTTCATGCTTCCATTGGTGTCATGGTACTTTGTTTTTCTCAGAACTTGCCTCTCATTGACAGATTCTTGTAATTTCTCTCTCCAGTACAGCTCCTGTCTCAAACTTGGCACAAGGTCCCAACCTTAGTCCCCAGTGACCTTGATTTACTTCCTATCTATGTTACCCATCCCCCTAGAGGAGGAAATGGCAACTCACTCCAGTGTCTTTGGCTGGAAAATCCCATGGACAGAGAAGCCTAGTGGACTACAGTCCATAGGGTTGCAAAGAGTCAGACATGACTGAAGCACCTGAGTATACATGCTACCCATCCAGGAGACTTTCCATGGCTTCTTCAATAATACAAAATGTGCTTGCAGCATATACATTGTACCTTCTTCTTTGGTATTATACGTATATAATAAGAAAGTGAATGCCCTTCTAAGGAAATAAGACCTTTAGAGTATTCCTGCACTAAAACAGCTGCTGAGCTAAAATGAAATACTATACCCTTTGATTATATTCAATTGAAAATTCCCAGGAAATCTTAAGTAACTTTATAAAATAGATGAGATTTTCAAAGAAACTCGTTTTCATATGCATTGCATTCACTTGGGTGCTGACTTAACAAGAATGGAGAGGTTTTTTTCTTTTTTTTGCTTAACTTGACAGTTTTGCCCTTCTACAGGAAGATCTCAGTGCAACTTTTTTTCTTTTTAGTTTTATTATGTTTTTAATTTAAAAGGGTAAAGAATTACCTTGGTATTTTGCCATCCCAAATATTGTGACTAAAACTTATATCCAACATTATTTGAGATATTAGAACACTCTGATCAATTATTTAAAAGGGAGTTATTAATTTCCAAGGTCAGAACTTTCCAATAAGCTTGGCATTTCTAGACTATACTAGAAAAATACAACTGGAAAAATAGAATCCAGAGAAAGAAATTTTCAAATAATCAGACTTCCAAAAGATAGATTGATGTATTAATTAATATACAATATAAAATTAGAAGGAAATACCTAAATTTTCATGCTATAGGAAATTAAAGTGGCTAACCTTTCACTGTCCAGTTCTAAACAATGGCTATTGAAAGTTGTTTATTTTTGTTGAATATTTTAAGCTTGTCAATTTTTGAGATCTATTTGTTTTTTAAGAGACTATGGTAAATACTGAAGTATGAAATGACAATGGATTGCACAAGACCTGCCATAGACTAGATACTTGCATGAAAAGACTTCTTAGAAGGGCACCGAGAGTCTCTTTATACCCACAAAAACTCTTTCACAAATGTCCCAAGAAGTCTAATGAGGCTAGCATTAGTAACATGCTTTAAAGTGAAAGCCTAGTCTCAAGAGGACTATTGTGGGAGCTGCATTTCCCTGGATAGAGAAGCAGAGGCTATTGTGTGTGTGTGTGTGTATAATTATAGATCAGATAACTTTTAGCTACTCCTTTGAAAAGTACACTTGGTTCTGAGAGAGTGAAATGGAAAATATTGGCAAGTTTTATTGGCAGGAAGGTCAGAATGAGTTTGACATGGCTCCTAGAGGGCTTGCTCAGGATGATTCCTCCATGGGCCAGGAGGACACAGAACGACTGGAATGGCCTTGAATATGTGTGTGTATGTGGGGAGGTAGGGGTGGGGACAGGGCATTGAGACACCATGGCAAAATGTGGGCAGGAAGACTTGAAGATCCATTTCATTTTGTCACATGTGCCCTTGGAAAGATATTGGGATTCACTAAAAACTTTCAGAGGAAAATGACATATATACTTCAATCTAGTTCTTAGACACAGCAATGAGAGTGGAGACATGAGAATGGCATAAATACTTCAAAAACACTGTCTAAGATATGGGGTGATAAAGGATATTACAGTGACCCAAAATGCATTTTTAAAATTGAGGCATTTAACTAAATGCTTTAATTTAGACATTTAAATTTTAAATTTTCCATGGAGACACAACGTATCTAGAGTAGTAATATTTGATTAGGAGGAATAGAAATTATATATAATTGTTGGTTGATTTTGTTACAGGTTTTCTGATATAGAATCAGTGCCTACCAGGTGGCAAACATTTACAAGTTCCTTGCTAGAACTGCACAAATATGCAAATACTTTAAACGATTTTTAATAAAACCATTCTATTAACATGTAGCAAATAAAATTATGTTAATGAGTATTATACTTTAATTTAAAATTTTAATTTTTTTCAAATCACTTTAACTGATGAGCTCAAGCTTGTGGCTTTCAGAATTTGGAGATTTTAAGCACCGTACAGGTGATGGCTTTTCTTTTTAAAATATTTTTTAGAATTCCTTTATTATAATATAACATATATGTAAAAGTTTATATACCAGACTGTAGCTGGTAGAGTTTTCTCAAACTGCATGTACTTGTGTAAAATATACAATCTATTTTATCCCTTCTATTACTGATTGACATTTGAGTAGTTTCAAGTTCAGGGCTAGTTTAATTTGTGTTGCTATAAACATTTTAGTATTTGTCTTTAAGAAAACATGTGTATGCAATTCTGTTAGTTATATACCTGTATGTAGAGTTGTTGGGTCATAGCTTATTCCTATGTTTGGAGGTAGCTCCAAACAATTCTCTAAATTTTTTTGTGGTACCAAATTATTCTACCAACTGATACATCCTGTCAATATCATAGGTATTGACATAGGTATCATGTGGTTGTTCCAAAGCTTTCTAACAGAATTTTGGAATTTTTTTCCTTTTCATTTTATCTGTACTCTAGTTCAGATGACCCATTGCCTTTTATTCAAAACACCATGTTTTCTTCCTTTGTATTTCACTTTCTCCTTGGATTCCTGGAAGCTGTTCTCTTCCCTGGAGAGTTCATCTATTCATACACAAATAGCACAGTCTTAATTACTTCAGCTTTACAATAGATCTTAATTTCAGATATTCTTTTTGCTTCATTTTTTTCCTTAAATATCTTTCAACCATTCTTGACCTTTGTATATGCTTATAAATTTTAAAATCAGCTAGTAAATTTCTGCATAAAAGCAGCAATGAAATTTAAAAAAATTAAATTGCACTGTATATACAGATCAGTTAAATAAATTGATATCTTTATTTGGTTTTACGAAGTAAGAACCTAGTTTAGTTTTTTGTTTATTTAATTTTTTAATCTTGTTTCAGTTTCTCATTTTTGGCAGCTATATTTCTATCGTTGTTGTTGTTGTTGAGTTACTAAGTTGTGGGCAACCCCATGGACTGCAACACACCAGGCTTCTCTGTCCTTCATCATTTCCCAGAGTTTGCTCAGACTCTTGTCCACTGAGTCAGTGATGCCATCCAACCATCTCATCATCTGTCACCCCCTTCTCTTCCTGCCCTCAATCTTTCCCAGCATTGGAGTCTTTTCCACTGAATCGGCTCTTCACATCAGGTGGCCAAAGTATTAGAGTTCAATATTTGCTTTAAAAATACTATCATAAAATATATTTTTTAATTTATAATTTTTGTTACTGGTATGTAAAGTTAGTACTTTTATATATTGTCTTTATATACAACTACTTTGATAAATTTGTTTATTTCCATCACTTTGTACTTTTTAAACCACATTTTCTGTAGCAATTCTGTGACTTATTTTGCCTTTTGGCTTACTGAACAGATTAGGTCACCCAGTAGAGTTTTTAATAGAAGTGGTCATGATGAAACGGAAATCCGAGTTCTTGTTCGTGGAGCTGAAGAATGAGCTTTGCAAACATGCAAACACTCATGGTAGCAAGCAAACAGGATTTATTTCAGAGAGAAAGTACAAAGCTCTCAGCATAAAGAGGGTGTAAAGTGCCCTGAAAAGGTAAGACTTACAGCAGTTTTTATCATTGCTAGTATTGATTTATACACACTTGATTGGTTCTTACTTTTAACATATGTCATTTCTAACCAATCAGTTTAAAGGTCATGATGTTTAACTTGACATTTTTATGGCTTCTTTCGATCCTTGGATTCTTAGTTTTCTTAGACGTGAAGTCACCATCCTTGCCGTTTTCTCATGACGTTTTTCTGATTGGTTCAATTCCTGGATAGGGAACTAAGAGCTTGTTTCAAGTCATTGCTTACTGCTCTCTCCTTGAGATCAGAAAGACAGAATGGAAACAGGAAATTGCTAACATGTTAGTGCTTCTGTTTGAATTTTAAGGCAGTTATTTACAGGCAATAGTCATAGTGATGATTTTGCAAAATAATCTGTACAGGATTTTGCAGTAAGATTTTGAAACCTGTAGCTTGATTTCAAGAAAAAGGAAAAAAAAGATGCTAACTGCAGTTTGGAATTTATATTTACCTATTACTTTTCTTTGAAAATGTTACTAAATGTTTGGGCTTTTAAGTTCTCTGTCCTCTTTTCCCATTTGAAAAATGTGGATAATAGCAATATCTTTCTCATAGTAATACTTTGAGATTAAATGAATTAACACATGTAAATGTGTGCACCTGGCATATACACTATTCTCAGTTTATGATATAAATCATTATTTTTATTAGCTATATTTAGTTTCATGAATTCCTAAAGGCAAAAATGAATGTTTCATAATTTTAATTTTTATTTGTCCATTTTAATATTTTGTACCAAATCACTGATAATAATATGAAAATGAATAAATGAAATGTGTGTATGAGGAACTGTGCATTAAAAATAAGTTCTCTTCAGTGTTAGATACAGAAAAGAAACAAACAAAAGACCCATAAATTATTTTCACATTTATAAACTATGTTGTCTGACTCAAGAAATCTGTGCAATTGTGTGGTGTAGTCTCTTTATATCTTCTGATTCTCATTTTCCCCAAAATCAAGGGTTGAAACAAACAAGGTTTATTATGAAAAATTAGATGTAGTGAATTTGAAATTAATATTTAAACTAACAAATACTATGTTATTGTGGCTCCTTTAATTTGCTTTTGTAAATCCCATGGTGTAAAAGGGAGAAATAAATCTCTGGGCCCAAAGATAGTAATAGATTGTAAATTATTTATGCCTTTAACTTTCTCTGTGTTGTGTCAACAAATGGGCAAAATAACTCAGAACAATTAGAAATGCTTATCTCTTGGGGTAACCATTAACTCCATCATAGAGCCACCAGAACTTGCACAGGGCTGGGGAAACAGACTTCTGGAAGGCACAAATAAAAACCTTGTGTGCACCAGGACCGAGGAGAAAGGAGCAGTGACTACACAAGAGACTGACCCAGACTTGACCATGAGTGTCCAGAAGTCTCTTGCAGAGGCTTGGGTTGGCAGTGGCTTGCTGCAGGGTCTGGGTCACTGAGTGCAACAGTGGATGCATGGGACCTTTTGAAAAGGTCACCATAATCTCCATTACCTCCACCATAGTTTGGCCTCAGATCAAATAACAGGGAGGGAACACAGCCCAACCAATTAACAAAATTGCATTAAAGATTTACTAAGCATGACCACACCCATCAGAACAAGAGCCAGTTTCTCCTTCAGTCAGTCTCTCCCATCAGGAAGCTTCCATAACCTTCTTATCATTATCCATCAGAGGGCCAACAGACTGAAAACCACAATCACAGAAAACTAACTAATCTGATCACATGGACCTCAGCTTTGTCTAACTCAAAGAAACTATGAGCCATGCTGTGTAGGGCCACCCAAGATGGACGGGCCATGGTGGAGAGTTCTGACAAAACATGGTCCACTGGAGAAGTGAATGACAAACCACTTCAGTATTCTTGCCTTGAGAACCATGAACTTTATGAAAAGAAAAAAGATCAGATACTGAAAGATGAACTACCCAGGTCATTAGGTGCCCAATATGCTACTGGAGATCAGTGGAGAACCAACTCCAGAAAGAATGAAGAGATGAGCCAAAGCAAAAACAGCACCCATTTGTGGATGTGACTGATGATGGAAGTAAAGTCTAATGCTGTAAAGAACAATATTGCATAGGAACTTGGAATGTTAGGTCCATGAATCAAGGTAAATTGGAACTGGTCAAACAGGAGATGGCAAGAATGAATATTGACATTTTAGGGATCAGTGAACTAAAATGGTTGAATGGCATAACTGACTCAATGGACAGGAGTTTGAATAACTCCAGGAGTTGATGATGGACAGGGAGCCCTGGCGTGCTGCAGTCCATAGGGTCACAAAGAGTTGGACATGACTGAGCAACTGAACTGAACTGAACTGAACTGAACTAAAACAGACTGGAATGGGTGAATTTAACTCAGATGATCATTATATCTACTACTGTGGCAAGATTCCCTTAGGTGAAATGGAATAGCCCTCATAGTCAACAGAAGAGCCAAAATGAAGTACTTGGATGCAATCTCAAAAATGACAGAATGATCTCTGTTTGTTTCCAAAGAAAACCATTCAATATCACAGTAATCCAAGTCCATTCACCAACCAGCAATGCGGAAGAAGTTGAAATTGAATGGTTCTATGAAGACATACAAGACCTTTTAGAACTAACATGCAAAAAAGATGTCCATTTCATGATAGGGGACTGGAATGCAAAAGTAGGAAGTCAAGAGATACCTGGAGTAACAGGCAAAATTGGCCTTGGAGTACAAAGTGAAGTAGGTCAAAATCTAATAGAGTTTTGCCAAGAGAACACACTGGTCATAGCAAACACCCTATTTCAACAACTCAAGAGAAGACTCTACGCATGGACATCACCAGGTGGTCAACACCAAAATCAGATTGATTGTATTCTTTGCAGCAAAAGATGGAGAATCTCTATATACTCAGCAAAAATAAGACCAGGAACTGACTGTGGCTTGGATCATGAACTCCTCATTGCCAGATTAAGGCTTAATTGAGGAAAGTAGGGAACACCGCTAGACTATTCAGGTATGACCTAAATAAAATCACTTACAATTATACAGTGGAAATGACCAATAGATACAAGGGATTAGATCTGATAGAGTGCCTGAAGAACTATGGACAAAGGTTTGTGACATCATACAGTAGGCAGTGATCAAGACTATCCCCAAGAAAAGAAATGTAAAGGCAAAATGGTTGTCTGAAGAGGCCTTACAAATACCTGGGAAGAGAAGAGAGACTGACAAGAAAATGAAAAAAGGAAAGATATACCCATTTGAATGCAAAGTTACAACAAATATTAAGGAGATATAAGAAAGCCTTCCTCAGTGAGCAATGCAAAGAGAAAGAGGAAAGCAACAGAATGGGAAAGACTAGAGATCTCTTCAAGAAAATTAGAGATCCTAAGGGAACATTTCATGCAAAGATGTGCACAGTAGAGGACAGAAATGGTATGGACCTAACAGAGGCAGAAGATGTTAAGAAGAGGTGGCAAGAATACACAGCAGAATGGAACAAAAGATCTTCATGACCCAGATAATCATGATGGTGTGATCACTCATCTAGAGCCAGACATCTTGGAATGTGAAGTCAAGTGGGCCTTAGGAAGCATCACTATGAACAAAGCTAGTGGAGGTGATGGAATTCCAGTTGAGCTATTTCAAATCCTGAAAGATGATGCTATGAAAATGCTGCACTCAATATCCCAGCAAATTTGGAAAACTCAGCAGTGGCCACAGGACTGGAAAAGGTCAGTTTTCATTCCAAATCCGAAGAAAGGCCATGCCAAAGAATGTTCAAACTATCACACTATTGCACTCATTTCACACCTAGCAAAGTAATGCTCAAAAATTTCCAAGCCAGGCTTCAACAGTACATGAACCATGAACTTCCAGATGTTCAAGCTGGATTTAGAAAAGGCAGAGGAACCAGAGATCAAATTGTCAACATCTGTTGGATCATTAAAAAAAAAGAGAGAGTTCCAGAAAAACATCTGTTTCTGCTTTATTGATTATGTCAAAGCCTTTGACTGTGTAGATCACATCAAACTGGAAAATTCTTCAGGAGATGGGAATACCAGACCACCTTACCAGCCTCCTGAGAAATCTGTATGCAGGTCAAGATACAACTGGACATGGAACAACAGACTGGTTCCAAATAGTAAAAGGAGTACTTCAAAGCTGTATATTGTCACCCTGCTTATTTAACTTATATGCAGAGTACATCATGTGGAATGCCAGGTTGGATGAAGCACAAACTAGAATCAAGACTGCGGGGAGAAATGTGAATAACCTCAGATATGCAGATGAAACCACCCTAAAGGCAGAAAGTGGAGAGGAACTAAAGAGCCTCTTGATGAAAGTGAATTAGGAGAGTGAAAAAGGCTGGCTTACAATGCAACATTCAGAAAACTAATGTCATGGCATCCAGTCCCATCACATCATGACAAATAGAAGGGGAAACAATGGAAACAGTGACAGACTTCATTTTGGAGGGGCTCCAAAATTACTGCAGATGTTGACTGTAGCCATGAAATTAAAAGACACTTGCTCCTTGGAAGACAGCATATTAGAAAGAAGAGACATTACTTTGCCAACAAAGGTCTGTCTAGTCAAAGCTATGGTTTTCCCAGTAGTCATGTATGGATGTGAGAGTTATACTATAAAGAAAGTTGAGCACAAATGAACTGATGCTTTTGAACTGTGATGTTGGAGAAGACTTTTGAGAGTCCCTTGGACTGCAAGGAGATCCAAACCAGTCCATCCTAAAGGAAATCAGTCCTGAATATTCATTGGAAGGACTGATACTGAAGCTGAAATTCCAATACTTTGGCCACCTGCTGTGAAGAACTGACTCATTTGAAAAGACCTTGATGCTGGGAAAGATTGAATGTGGGAGGAGAAGTGGATGACAGAAGATGAGCTGGTTGGATGGCATCACCGACTTGATGGACGTGAGTTTGAGTAATTCCGGGAGCTGTTGATGGTTAGGGGAGCCTGGTGTGCTGCAGATCCATGGGGTCACAAATTGCTGGACAGGACTGAGCCACTGAACTGATATCGACATCTCTTGAGGATTTGTCTCTGACTGGATAGTGGAGATGGCATGAATGGTTAGATTTCTTTTTTAAAAATAAGTCATTTTTAAAGCTTTTTTTTTTTTTTTTTAATATGACCTTGATGTCTTTTCTCCAAATCTTGCATTGGTTTGTTCTAGTCAGAGTTCAATAATGGAGTAACAGAGGTTTAAATCTCTATTTCTCACTGTAGCTATTATGTTGTTATAGAATCCTTTCAGTTCTAGAAAAGAAGCAAATAATTTTTCAGTAGTGAAGCTCAAAGAATAGGAGGAAAAATTTCACATCGTAAAGTAATTTGTGTTTATTATGTCATCCAAAAAAAGGTTATCCTTTGGAAAATAGATGTTACCTTTAATAGCCACAGGAGTTATCTATAAAATAATAGGGAACACTTGAACAACTAGACAAAGTAAGAATATATGTATGCTACCAAATATTAAATGAGAAAAAAAAAAAAAAAACCTGTGCTTTACTGGACTTTAAATTCAATTCATTCAAACAAATTCTATGAAAATATGATATTCTGCCATTCAAGGACAGATTATTGTGTGACCTGGGAACAGACAGAATTTTTCTCTGGGGATTTTTTTCTGCATAAGAGTTGCACAAATCTCAGCTATCCATGAGATAGCTATTGTGTTTCCTGTTTGCCTTTTATCTTATGAGCTTTCTTGCGGATAGAGCTGCATATTATGTTTTGTTTCTTTAAGCAAATGTTTACCCTTTCATTTTACACTTTGTGAAGAATGAAGGAATTAAGTCAGATGGGTATTTCATTGAAATGTACTAATATTGATAAAATGAAAAAAGTATTTAGCAATTTTCTCTGAAATATGTTCTCCTCTAAGTGACTGTGGGTGCTCCTGTTTGCTAAATGAAAATAAATACATAGAATCTATTCTGGTATTTGTTGGATTTCTTTTACTTAAAAACCAGAAATCAACAAAATCGGTTTCACAATTAAAAAAAAATGTCAGTGAAAAATTAATCAGTTGATCTAAAAAGAAATGGAAAATTTTCTTCAAGCAAAATTAAGAATCATAACCCAGGAATAGCCCCTCAGAAAGCTCTAAGAATAGTTCTGCATAGTCAAAGCAGAGTCATATATGCTTTTTGAGACAGAGGGCTATACATTAGATGTATTATTAACAGTTTATATTATCCAGATTTGAATGTACAAAGTGATGGGTCATTGTGACCCCCTTACAAGATCAAGAAGAAATGCTGCCTTTAAAGAGTTGTCTTGTTGGTGCTAGGAGAATGTTGTTCTTTAAGGTTGAGCAGGAGTTTCTGCTAATGGGGGAGGTTTGGTCAACGTGTAATGCAGATACACAGTGCACAGTAGAGGGGACAGAGGAGGACAAAGAGACGAGACAAAATTTTATGCTTAATTGTTTTTCTTGTCTTGCCATTAAATGTATATTTTATTTCACAGAAGTAACCTAAACCTATCTCTGCCTCATAGGTAAATTAACTTTAAATATCTTCTCTCTTTGAAAGTCATTAGCTTGTATTGTGTTTTTGGTGCAAATAGAACACATGCGTCATATGAAGTCTTGCTAAGTTATTACTTTTGAAAGAAAAATGCTGTATAGATGAATGTATGTATAGATGAATAGTTACAAACCTGCTTTAAAAAATAAAACTCCATCAGAAAAAAAAAATGATAGCATAGTCAGAGACTTCAGATTCTAGCAAACTCAAGTTTCTTTATTCTACTAGTTGTAATATTGCCTCTAATGATCACATTCTATTAGGCATGGCATTTTGCTCATCAGTTTTTCTCTACCTCAAATAGTTCCTGGTGCATAATAAGTATTCCATTTACACCTATTGAAAAAAAATTTAAACAGTCTTATTGTAATGGAAGTCCTTAAACCTATTTCTCTTTGAAGAAAACAATTTTCAGTGCAGCCAACTTATAACATATTTGATTTCCTAAGTACATTATAATGTTTACCCTTTCTTTAAGAATCGTACTTGTGTAATTCAAAACTGCACATTAGCTTTCAAACACATGACCAGCATCTGTTTTCACATTTGAAATGTCAACTAAATATTACATCAGATTATTGCTTTACTTTAATTAAACCTTTATTTTTAATTAAAATTTATTTTAAATGTATATTCACATGAAGCTATAAAAATGATACAATTCCTATGTATTCTTTTCCTAGCTGTTTCCTATGGCAAAATCTTGTGAAACTATAGTGTATAATCACAACCAGGATATTGGCATCAATATAGTCAAGACACAGAACATTTCCATCACCACAAAGATCTTTCATATTACCTTTTAGCACCATACCCATTTCACTCACAATCACCCTGTTTTTGATCCCCTGGAAACTACTAATCTGTTATCCATTTCTATTTCTCCACAGAAAAATGCATCCTTATCAAAGAGTGTTTTACTAATGAAATCATATAGGATATCACCTGCTATATATATACTTTTAACTTATGATACCTGTGAAACTGAGCAGGACTTTGTGGGACCCTCCCAGATACAAAAGCTTTTCCATATCCTCCATTTCTTGTTTGTTAGAGAAATAGGTTTCTGGGACTTCCCTGCTGGTCCAGTGGTTAAGACTGCACTTTCAATACAAGGAGCGTGGGTTCAATCCGTGGTCAGGGAACTAAAATGCACATGTCATACGGCATGTCCAGTTTAAAAAAATAAAAATAGAAAAATAGACTTCAGCCTCCAGCCTTTCCATGAGTTCTAAAGGGAAGATTTAAACAGTTGCTGATTAGGGAGAGAATGCAGAGATAAAGAGCAATCAAGAAACAATAGTAGAGCAATAAGGCATTTTTCTGGTTCCTTCTCAAGGGATATTTTGTTGTTGTTCAGTCTCTCCCTGACTCTTTGTGACCCCACGGACTGCAGCATACCAGGATTCTCTTCCTTCACCATCTCCTGGAGCTTGTTCGAACTCATGTCCATTGAGTTGGTGTCAATGGACGTTGATGCCCTCCAACCTTCTCCTCCTGCATTAAGTCTTTACCAGTTTCAGGGTCTTTCCCAATGAATCAGCTCTTTGCATCAGGTGGCCAACATACTGGAGCTTCAGTTTCAGCACCAGTTTTTCCAATGAATCAGTTCAGTTCAGTTCAGTTCATTTCAGTCACTCAGTCATGTCCGACTCTTTGCGACCCCATTAATCGCAGCACGCCAGGCCTCCCTGTCCATCACCAACTCCCGGAGTTCACTCAGACTCACGTCCATCGAGTCAGTGATGACATCCAGCCATCTTATCCTCGGTCGTCCCCTTCTCCTCCTGCCCTCAATCCCTCCCAGCATCAGAGTCTTTTCCAATGAGTCAACTCTTCGCATGAGGTGGCCAAAGTGCTGGAGCTTCAGCTTTAGCATCATTCCTTCCAAAGAAATCCCAGGGTTGATCTCCTTCAGAATGGACTGGTTGGATCTCCTTGCAGTCCAAGGGACTCTCAAGAGTCTTCTCCAATGCCACAGTTCAAAAGCATCAATTCTTCGGTGCTCAGCCTTCTTCACAGTCCAACTTTCACAACCATACATGACTACTGGAAAAACCATAGCCTTGACTAGACGGACTTTTGTTGGCAAAGTAATGTCCCTGCTTTTGAATATGCTATCTAGGTTGGTCATAACTTTTCTTCCAAGGAGTAAGCGTCTTTTAATTTCATGGCTGGAATCACCATCTGCAGTGATTTTGGAGCCCCAAAAAATAAAGTCTAATACTGTTTCCACTGTTTCTCCATTTATTTCCCATGGAGTGATAGACCAGATGCCATGATCTTCGTTTTCTGAATGTTGAGCTTTAAGACAACTTCTTCACTCTCCTCTTTCACTTTCATCAAGAGGATTTTTAGTTCCTCTTCACTTTCTGCCATAAGGGTGGTGCCATCTGCAGATCTGAGGTTATTGATATTTCTCCCGGCAATCTTGATTCCAGCTTGTGTTTCTTCCAGTCCAGCGTTTCTCATGATGTACACTGCATATAAGTTAAATAAGCAAGGTGACAACATACAGCCTTGACATACTCCTTTTCCTATATGAAACCAGTCTGTTGTTCCATGTCCAGTTCTAACTGTTGCTTCCTGATCTGCATACAGATTTCTCAAGAGGCAGGTTAGGTGGTCTCGCATTCCCATCTCTTTCAGAATTTTCCACCGTTTATTGTGATCCACACAGTCAAAGGCTTCGGCATAGTCGATAAAGCAGAAATAGATGTTTTTCTGGAACTCTCTCTCCTTTTCCATGATCCACCAGATGTTGGCAATTTGATCTCTGGTTCCTCTGGCTTTCCTAAAACCAGCTTGAACATCAGGAAGTTCACGGTTCACGTATTGCTGAAGCCTGGCTTCAAGAATTTTGAGCATAGTACTTTACTAGCATGTGAGATGAGTGCAATTGTGCAGTAGTTTGAGCATTCTTTTGCACTGCCTTTCTTTGGAATTGGAATGAAAACTGACCTTTTACAGTCCTGTGTCCACTGCTGAGTTTTCCATATTTGCTGGGATATTGAGTGCAGCACTTTCACAGCATCATCTTTCAGGATTTGAAATAGCTGTAATTCCATAACCTCCACTAGCTTTCTTCGTAGTGATGTTTTCTAAGGTCCACTTGACTTCACATTCCAGTATGTCTGGCTCTAGATGAGTGATCACACCATTGTGATTATCCAGGTTATGAAGATCCTTTTTGTTCTGTTCTTCTGTGTATTCTTGCCACCTCTTCTTAATATCTTCTGCTTCTGTTAGGTCCAGACCATTTCTGTCCTTTATCGAGACCATCTTTGCATGAAATGTTCCCTTGGCATCTCTAATTTTCTTGAAGAGATCTCTAGTCTTTCCCATTCTGTTGTTTTTCTCTATTTCTTTGCATTGATCGCTAAAGAAGGCTTTCTTATCTCTTCTTGCTATTCTTTGGAACTCTGCATTCAGATGCTTATATCTTTCCTTTTCTCCTTGGCTTTTCACTTCTCTTCTTTTCACAGCTATTTGTAAGGCCTCCCCAGACAGCCATTTTGCTTTTTGCATTTCTTTTCCATGGGGATGGTCTTGATCCCTGTCTCCTGTACAATGTCACGAACCTCATTCCATAGTTCATCCGGCACTCTATCTATCTGGTCTAGGCCCTTAAATCTATTTCTCTCTTCCACTATATAATCATAAGGGATTTGATTTAGGCCATACCTGAATGGTCTAGCGGTTTTCCCTACTTTCTTCAATTTCAGTCTGAATTTGGAAATAAGGAGTTCATGATCTGAGCCACAGTCAGCTCCCGGTCTTGTTTTTGCTGACTGTATAGAGCTTCTCCATCTTTTGCTGCAGATAATATAATTAATCTGATTTCAGTGTTGACCATCTGGTGATGTCCATGTGTAGAGTCTTCTCTTGTGTTGTTGGAAGAGGGTGTTTGCTATGACCAGTGCATTTTCTTGGGAAAACTCTATTAGTCTTTGCCCTGCTTCATTCCACATTCCAAGGCCAAATTTGCCTGTTACTCCAGGTGTTTCTTGACTTCCTACTTTTGCATTCCAGTCCCCTATAATGAAAAGGACATCTTTTTTGGGTGTTAGTTCTAAAAGGTCGTGTAAGTCTTCATAGAACCCTTCAACTTCAGCTTCTTCAGCGTTACTGATTCGGGCGTAGACTTGGATTACTGTGATATTGAATGGTTTGCCTTGGAAATGAACAGAGATCATTCTGTCATTTTTGAGATTGCATCCAAGTAGTGCATTTCGGACTTTTTTGTTGACCATGATGGCTACTCCATTTCTTCTGAGGGATTCCTGCCTGCAGTAGTAGATATCATGGTCATCTGAGTTAAATTCACCTATTCCAGTCCATTTTAGTTCACTGATTCCTAGAACGTCGATGTTCACTCTTGCCATTTCCTGTTTGACCACTTCCAATTTGCCTTGATTCATGGACCTGACATTCCAGGTTCCTATGCAATATTGCTCTTTATAGCATCGGATCTTGCTTCTATCACCAGTCACATCCACAAATGGGTATTGTTTTTGCTTTGGCTCCATCCCTTCATTCTTTCTGGAGTTATTTTTCTACTGACCTCCAGTAGCATATTGGGCACCTACTGACCTGGGGAGTACCTCTTTCAGTATCCTATCACTTTGCCTTTTCATACTGTTCATGGGGTTCTTAAGGCAAGAATACTGAAGTGGTTTTCCATTCCCTTCTCCAGTGGACCACATCCTGTCAGACCTCTTTACCATGACCCCCCTGTCCTGGGTTGCCCTGCAGGCATGGCTTAATTTCATTGAGTTAGACAAGGCTGTGGTCCTAGTGTGATTAAATTGACTAGATTTCTGTGAGTATGGTTTCAGTGTGTCTGCCCTCTGATGCCCTCTTGCAACACCTACCATCTTCCTTGGGTTTCTCTTACCTTGGGCGTGGGGTATCTCTTCAGGGCTGCTCCAGCAAAGCACAGCCGCTGCTCCTTACCTTGGATGAGGGGTATCTCCTCCTGCCGCCCTTCCTGACCTTCAATGTGGGATGGCTCCCCTAGGCCCTCCTGCGCCTGCACAGCCACCACTCCTAGGACATGGGGTTGCTCCTCCCGGCCAACACCCCTGGCCCCAGATGCGGGGTGACTTCTCCCGGCCGCCGACCCTGGCCTTGGATGCGGGGTATCTCCTGCCGGCCGTCGCCCCTGACCTCGGAGGTGGGGTAGCTCTCGGCCACACTTAGTGCGCCCGCTGCTGCCTCCGCCTGTGCTTCCCTGGTGGCTCATATGGTAAAGCATCTGTCTACAATGCAGGAGACCAGGGTTTGATCCCTGGGTTGGGAAGATGCCCTGGAGAAGGAAATGGCAACCCATTCCAGTACTCTTGCCTGGAAAATTCCATGGACTGAGGAGCCTGGTAGGCTACAGTCCCTCCAGTCACAAAGAGTCAGACAGGACTGAGCGACTTCTTCCAATGAATATTCAGGGTTAATTTCCTGTAGGGTTGGCTTTGATCTCCTTGCAGTCCAAGGGACTCTCAAGAGTCTTTTCCAACATCACAGTTCAAAAGCATTAATTCTTCAGTGCTCACCCCTCTTTATGGTCCAACTGTCACATCCATACATGACTACTGGAAAAACTATAGCTTTGACTGTATGGACTTTTGTTGGTAAAGTAATATTTCTGCTTTTTAATATTCTAAGTTGGTCATAGCTTTTCTTCCAAGGAGCCAGTGTCTTTTATTCATGGCTGCAGTCACCATCTGCAGTGACTTTGGAGCTCAAGAAAATAATGTCTGTCACTGTCACTTTTTCCATTGTTTCCCATCTATTGCCATGAAGTGATGGGACCAGATGTCATGATCTTCATTTTTTGAATGTGGAGTTTAAAGCCAACTTTTTCACTCTGCTCTTTTGCTTTCATCAAGAGGTTCTTTAGTTCTTCTTTGCTTTCTTCCATAATGGCGGTTTCATCTGCATATCAGGTTATTGCTATTTTTCCCAGCAGTCTTGATTCCAGCTTGTGCTTCATCTAGCCCATCATTTCACATGATTTACTCCACATATAAGTTAAATAAACCAGGTGACAATATACAGCCTTGATGTACTCCTTTCCCAATTTGGAACCAATCTGTTGTTCCATCTCCGGTTCTAACTGTTGCTTCTTGACCTGCATACAGATTTCTCAGGAGTCAGGTAAGGTAGTCTGGTATTCCCATCTCTTGAAGGATTTTTCACAGTTTTTTTGTGATGCACACAGTTAGAGTCTTTTGCATAGTCAGTGAAGCAGAAGTAGATATTTCTCTGAAATTCTCTTATTTTTTCTATGATCCAATGAATGTTGGCGATTTGATCTCTGGTTCTTCTGCCTTTTCTAAATCCAGCTCAAACATCTGGAAGTTGTCTGTTCATATACTGTTGAAACCTAGCTTGGAGAATTAAAATGAGTGCCATTGTGCAGTAGTTTGAAGATTTGTTGCCTTTCTCTGGGATTGAGATGAAAATTGGTCTTTTCCAGTTCTGTGGCTGCTGAGTTTTCCAAATTTGCTGGCATTCTGAGTATAGCACTTCCACAGACATCATCTTTTAAAATTTGAAATAGCTCATCTGAAATTCTATCACCTCTACTAGAGAAATAATCAAGGGATATAGTCATTAATAAAGCTTTCAGTTCTATAGAAACTAAGGCCCCCACCCATTCAGGAGATGGTAACTTCAGACTGAGAACAAGATTCTAAGATCACTGCTTTGCTACCTCGCCACCAATGAATCAGAAGAAAGTCACACATCCTGCAGCCCTCCAAATTTGTCTTTAGAAACTCTTCCCTTCAAACCATGAGGAAGTTTGAGGTTTTTGAGGAGAAGCCATCCATTCTTCTTGCCTGGAAGTAAGCTTTTCTCTGTTCCAAACTGCAACATTTCAGTTTGGCCTCATTGTAAGTTGGGCATACAAACTTGGGTTCAACAACACCTGGAAATTTGCCATGTTATTGTTTATATCAATAGTTTATTCCTTTTTATTGCTGAGTAATTTTTCATAGTATGAATGTACCACAGTTTGTTTAACCAAATACCCAGTGAAGGACATCTGACTTGTTTTTAGTTTTAGACTATTACAAATAAAGCTTCTATAAATTTTCTGTACAGGCTTTTTGTATCACCATTAGTTTTCATTTCTCTAGGATAAATGCCTAGGAATGCAATGGTTGTATGATGATGCATGTTTAGTTTTTTAAATAATTGCTGTTTTCCAGACTGACTCTTCCAATTTACATTCCCAACAGAGATGTATGTGATCAAATCACCATGTACCCATGTCAGCATTTGGCATTGACAGTATTTTTTTATTTTAGCTATTTAATAAGTGTGTAGTGATATCCCATTGGGATGTAATTAGCATTTCTCTAATTGGGGTTACCCAATAGCTCAGCATGAAAAGAACCCACCTGGAGTGCAGGAGACACAGGAGATGTGGGTTAGATCCCTGACTCAGGAAGATCCCCTGAAGAAGAAAATGGAAACTAACTCCAGTATTCTTATCTGAAAAATCCCATGGTCAGAGGAGCCTGGTGGGCAACAGTCATATTGGTTGCAAAGAATCGAACGCGACAGAGTAACTATGCATAAGCAACAAAACACAAATTGCCATTGGTATATCCTCTTTGGTGAAATACATATGCATGCATTTCTAACTGAATTTTTCTAACTGGATTGTGTGTTTTACTACTGAGTTTTGAGAGTTTATCAATTATTCTAAATTTTAGTCCTTTGTAAGATTATGTGCTTTGCACATATTCTCCACCAGTCTATAAGTTTCTCTTTTCTTGTTCTAAACAGTCTTTCACAGAAGAAAAATTTAAAATTTTGCTGAATTCTGATTTATTATTTTTTCCTTTTATGTATTATGTTGATGTCAGATCTAAGAGCTCTTTGCCTAGCCCTAGATCACAAAGATTATCTTTTATTTATTTATTTTTTCCTAAAAATTATATGGTCGCTAAGAGTCGGACACGACTGGGAAACTTCACTTTTACTTTTCACTTCCATGCCTTGGAGAAGGAAATGGCAACGCACTCCAGTGTTCTTGCCTAGAGAATCCCAGGGAGTGGGGAGCCTGATGGGCTTCTTTCTATAGGGTTGCACAGAGTCGGATACGACTGAGTTGACTTAGCAGCAGCAGCATTTATGTTTGCAATTCATTTTGAGTTAATTTTTATATAGATTTGAGACTTGGATTGAATTTAACTTTGGATGGGCATATGAATGTACAATTGCAGCAGTACCATTATTTGAAAAAGCTGTTTTTCCTCCATTGAATTTCTCATGCATGCTAATCAAAGATTTGTTGGGTATATTTATGTGAGTCGTTGTTGTTCTGTCACTAAGTTGTGTCTGACTCTTTGCAACCCCAAGAGCTACAGCATGCCAGGCTTCCCTGTCCTTCACTATCTCTCTAAGTTTGCTCAAAGTCATGCCCACTGAGACAATGATGCCATCCAACCATCTCATCCTCTGTCACCCCCTTCTTCTCTTGCCCTTAAACATTTGTAGCATCAGGGTCTTTTGCAGTGGGTTGGCTCTTCACATCAGGTGGCCAAAATATTGGAGTTTCAGCTTCAGCATCAGTTCTTCCAATGAATATTCAAGGTTGATGTCCTGTAGAACTGACTGGTTTGATCTTTTTGCTGTCAAAGGGAATCACAAGAGTCTTCTCCAGTACCACAGTTTGAAGGCGTCAGTTTTTCGGCACTCAACCTTCCTTGTGGTCCGACTCTCACATCTACTAGAAAAACCACAGTTTTGACACTATGGAGCTTTGTTGGCAAAGTGATATCTCTGCTTTTTAATACAGTGTTTAGGTTTCCCATAACTATTCTTCCAACAACCAAACGTATTTTAATTTTGTGGCTGCAGTCACTGTCCACAGTGATTTTGGAGCTCAAGAAAATAAAATCTGTCACTAATTTCCATGTTTTCCCCATCTATTTACCATGAAGTGATGGGAGCAGATGCCATGATCTTCATTTTTTGAATGTTGAATTTTAAGCCAGCTTTTTCACTCTCCTCTTTCTCCTTCATTAAGAGGCTCTTAAGTTTCTCTTCATTTCCTGCCATTAGGGTGGTGTCATCTGTGTATCTGAGGTTGTTGATATTTTTCCCAACAGCTTTTATTCAGGCTTGTACTTCATCCAGCCTGGCATTTCACATGATATACTCTGCATATAAGTTGAATAATCAGGGTGACAATATACAGCCTTGACGTACTTACTCCATTCCCGATTTTGAACCATCCATTGTTCCATGTCCAGTTCTAACTGTTGCTTCTTGACCTGCATACAGGTTTCTGAGTAGACAGATAAGGTGGTCTGGTATTTCCATCTCTTTAAGAATTTTCCACAGTTTGTTGTGATCCACACAGTCAAATGCTTTAGTGTAGTCAGTGAAGCAGACGTAGATGATTTTCTGGAATTCTCTTGCTTCTTCTTTGATATAACAGATGTTGGCGATTTGATCTCTGGTTCCTCTGCATTTTCTAAATCCAATTGTATGTATGGAAGTTCTTGGTTCACATACTGTTGAAGAATAGCTTGAAGGATTTTGAGCCATTATCTTGCTAGCATGTGAAATGAGTGCAATTGTGTAGTATTTGAATATTCTATGGCATGGCCCTTCTTTGGGATTGTAATGAAAACTGACCTTTTCCAGTCCTATGGCCACTGTTGAGTTTTCCAAATTTGCCAGCATATTAAACCAGCATTATCTTTTAGGATTTGAAGACCCACTTGACTTCACACTACAGGTTGTCTGGCTCTAGATAAGTGACCACACCATCATGGTTACCTGGGTTACTAAGACCTTTTTCTGTACAGTTCTTCTCTGTATTCTTACCACCTCTTCTTAATCTCTGCTGCTTCAGTTAGATCCTTACTGTTTCTGTCCTTGGATCTACTTTTAGGTTTTCTATGTTACACTGACTGATAAGTGTATCTCTATATCAGTATAAAGTGGTCCTGATTATTACATCTATATCATGTCTCAAAATGAAGTAGACTATTTACTACTGCTTTATTCTTCTCCAAAATTACTTAAGCAATTTTAGTTCTTTTACATTTCCATATGTTTTAGAAGAGTCTTTTCTATATTTACAAATAATCTTGCTGGGATTTTGAAAGTAAAGGTGTTAAACATGTATAGCAATTTGGTGAGAATTGATGTCTTAACTGTGTTGCATCTTCTGATTCATTAACATCATATTTATCCATTTATTTAATTAAATAAATTTCATTAGCATTTTCTAATGATCAGTATACAGATTTTGCGCATGTTTTGTTAGACATACATGCTATTTCATTTCTTTTTGACTAATTACAAATTTTACTGCATTTTTGCTTTTGTTTTTTATGTATGTACCATTGGGAATATATAGAATACAACTGAGTTTTTAAATGTTCATCTTACATCCTTATCTTACATGCCATCTTGCCCAACTTACTTGTTAATGATTGATTTTTCTTGTGGATTCCTTAGAATATTTTACATAGACAACTGTGCATCAGAAAATAAGGACATTTTTAATCCCTTCCTTCTCACGTGTAGGTCCTTGTTTGCTTTATTGCCTTATTTTGATAGCTTAAACTTCAGGTTTTATTTTGGGTAAGAATGTTGAAAGCAGACATCCATGAATTGTTCCTAGTCTTACAAAGCATTAAGTTTTCCTGTATTAGATATGATGTTAGCTTTTTTTTTTTTTGGTATTTTTTTTTTTTATTAAGTTGAGGAATTTCTCCTCTATAACATGTATATAACATGAAATTTGTCATTGCTTTTTCTTCATAGTTTTATATGATTATGTGATTTTTCTTCTCCAGTTCATTAATTTGACAGATTACATTGATTAGATTTGAATACTGAACTAGCTTTGCATCCTTGGAATAAACTGCACTTGGTCACAGTGTAGAATTCTTTCTATATGCTGCTGAATTCTTCTTATTAATATTTTGTCAAGAAATTTTTCATTTATACTCAGGAGAGATATTAGAGTTCTCTACTTTTTGTCTTTTTGAAAGTGATTATATAGAATTAGTGATAATTCTTTAAGTATTTGGTAGAATTCTCTACTGAAAACTCCTGAGCATGAAGATTACTTTTTCTGGGAATTTTTGAATTATGAATTCAATTTCCTCTTGTTAAAGGACTATATAAATTATTTCATACTGGAAATATTTTAGTAGTTTTTGTTTTAAGAAATTTGTCCATTTAACCTATATTATGAAACTTATCTGTGTGGATTTGTTAATAATATTCTATTATATTATCACTTTTCGACCTTTTGACTAAGGTCAAGTTAGTATTCTGTTATATTTTTTCTTTTTCATCATTTTTTATATTAAGAGTTTATAGAGATCTTATTTTATTTCTGAAATTGATACTTGCATTATTTCTCTGTTAGTTTGCTTGAAGTTTGGCAGTTGTTGATTTGTTCAACATATGCTCCTTTTCTTTTATTTTGATTTTCAGTTTTTTTTCAATAGCAATAAAATTGCTATTATTTCTTTTCTCCTACTTGCTTTAGGTTTACTTTGGTTTTCTTGATTCTGCAAATGGAAGTTTAGATTATTGATTTGAGACTTTTCTATTTTTCCAATATATGTTTTGTGCTATCATTTTTTCTCTCAGTACTGCTTTAGCTATGCTTAATCTTTGAATCAAAGTGGTTAATTTTCAAGTTATGATGCTATATTTTTATATTACCTTAGTTCAATTAATCTTTAAATTTATGTGTTGAAAGTTTTAGAAATTTATTGTCTAGTTTCTAAATTTTTAGAAGTTTTTTTTTTAAATTGTGTTTCTCTTATCATTTGACTCCATCGTGATTGAGGAACACACTTTATGATTTCAATTCTTTAAAATTTTTTTGAGATTTGTTTTATAGCCCAGAATTTGGTTTGTTTTTGGTATATGTTCTGTGGACATGAATAAAACTTGTGCTCTACACTAGCCATGTGGACTGCTCTATAAGGGTTAATCAGATACTGTTGCTTGATAGTGTTTTTAAGGTGTTTTATACCCTTGCTGATTTTATGTTTAGTTCTACTAATTTTAGGAGAAGAATGTTAATATCTCCAGTAATAAATGTGTATTCATCTATTTCTCCTTTCAGTGCTATAGATGCTTCATATTTTGCCAATTTCTTGTTTGATGCACATACATTTAGGATTGTTGTGTCTTCTTGGTTGACTGACCATCTTATCGTTATGTAATATCCTTTGCTATCTCCAGCATTTCCCTTTGTTCTGAAGTTTACATTGTCAGACATTAATATATTCACTGCATCTACCTTTGAGTTGTTATCTATTTCTATCTTTTTAACCTACCTAAATTGTTATATTTGAAGTGAGTTTCCTATAGATAACAGATGGCCAGTTCATGTTTATTAATCCACTCTGACAATTTCTGTGTTGTATCTAGTATATTTAAACAATTTGCATTTAATGTAATTATTGATATATTGAGCCTATAGTTTGCCATACTACTTTTATTTTCTGTTTGCTTACAATTTTTTTGTTCACTTGTTTTCTTTATCCTATCTTTCTGTGGCTTAGTTGAACAATTTCTTAGGATTTCATTTTTATCTTTAGTGTTTTGAGGCTCATTTATAGTTTTTTTCAATGGTTGATATAGGTTCCATAGTGCATATGTATACGTAACTTTATCAAAATCTACTTGATATAATTTTACTAAATAGAGGAAAGTATATAAATCTTATCTCCCTATATATCTTCTTACTTTCCTTATTTAGGACATAATTTTCTACATCTAGAATCACATCAATGTTACGATTGCTACTCTGATCATCAAATACCATTAAGAACACTCAAGATGAGAATAATCCTCTATTGCATCCACTTGCTGTTTTGCTTTATATGTCCTTTCTTCCCTCCTATGTTTTAAGGCTTCTTCTTTTATAGTTTCTTTTCTGTCTATAGAACTTACTTTAGTCATTTATTAGGATAGATATACTGGGAACACTCACTATTAATGTTCCTTCAATTGAACATGTCTTGATTTCTCCTTCATTCCTGAAGGATATTTTCATTGGATATAGGGTGCTGGGTTGAAAGTTCTTTTCTTTTGGTACTGAAAACATTTTATATCACTTTCTTCTGAGCTCAGTAGTTTGTGGTGAGAAATCTGCTATAATTAGAATTGCTTTCTCCTATAAATATGATGACACTTCTCTCTCACTTCTTTTTTTTTAATTTTTAATTTTTATTTTTACTTTATTTTACTTTACAATACTGTATTGCTTTTGGCATACATTGACATGAATCCGCCACGGGTGTACATTAGCTCCCAAACATGAACCCCCCTCCCACCTCCCACCCCACATCATCCCTCCAGATCATCCCCATGCACCAGCCCTAAGCATCCTGCATCCTGCATCGAACATAGACTGGTGATTCGTTTCTTACATGATAGTATACATGTTTCAATGCCATTCTCCCAAATCATCTCACCCCCTCCCTCTCCCTCAGAGTCCAAAAGTCAGCTCTACACATCTGTCTCTCACTTAATACACATCACAGTCAAACTCTTGAAAACTAAAAATGAAAACAGAATCTCTCACTTCTTTTTAAGTTTCTCTTTTCATTTTTAGTTTTCAAGAGTTTGATTGTGGTGTATTGGTATGCATTTATTTGAAAGCAGAATTTTAATTATAAGGCTTTTTTTCTGTTTATATCTATTGTCATTTTAGGGTTACCAGTTTTTTCAGCTCTCAATCTGAGATGTAGGAGACAAAACAAAACCTATGGAAACTTTGTATCTTGGATTCCATGGTTCTTGACCACACTGCTTTCTTCAACTCCTCTTTCAGGGTCTTCTATGTTTATTTTACATATATTGTCTATTTTACATATATTGGTTTTAATTGTGCATAGCAGGAGGAATAAAAAGAAGTGAATCCACTAAACTGTTTTTTTTTTTTTTTTCCCGGAAGTATGCTCATCTGTGCTTAAGCATGAGAGTTAAATAATTCCACAGATTAAGAATGAATTTCTTCTATTAATGGACAGTTAGTCACTATTGGAATGACTGATGCTGAAGCTGAAACTCCGATACTTTGGCCACCTGATGTGAAGGACTGATTCGTTGGTAAAGACCCTGATGCTGGGAAAGATTGAGGGCAGGAAGAGAAGGGGACAGTAGAAGATGAGATGGGTGGATGGCATTACCAACTCGATGGACATGAGTTTGAATAGTCTCTGGGAGTTGGTGATAGACAGGGTGGCCTGGCGTGCTGTGGTCCATGGGGTTGCAAAGAGTTGGATATAACTGAGCTACTGAATTGAACTGAGTCACTAGGACTCTAGTGCTTTCAGATTGTTATATAAAATTTCAAGATGTTTTTGATGACAGGACAAAAGACACTGACACTTGGATAAAGGAAAGGCAGAATACTCTGTTGCTTGTCACTCCAACCAGGAGAAAGTTGTCAGGCAGGACCACACAGGGAGTTGTGACAGAGATAGCACAACAGCAAATGTAGCTTCAGCATCAACTTATGCATGGCAAGTGAGAAGGAGTTAGCTGGGTTCTCTGGGTTCTTAGTTTGAATTAGGGTAGGTTGGCTAATTTGAATGATATCCTGGGCTCTAGGGCGAAGGGACTGTCCTTACTTGTTTGATTCTTGGCTTTAGTGCCTTAAAACATGTATATACATGGTAGTCTAGAGTGTGAAGACTTGATAAAGAAGTGATTGAAGTGTATACTCAATCGGTTGTTCAAGATTAGCTAGGATCTCCAGCTCTAGCCAGACCTCAACACTGGGTTGAGACCATATTTTTTAAAATGTATTTCAGTAGCCCATCTATTTCAGTAGCAGGATGATGTCCAGCAATTAGTTGTGGTCTCTTGTTGAAAATACCGTTGTGTACATAATAATATTCAGCAGAGATGACTATTGTATCTACATTTATGGCTTCTTTATTTTTCTACTCATTTATTTATTTATTGGTATTCACAGTTGTTTGGCCTTTGTGTAATAAAACATTTTCATATACTAGCGAAAAAACTATTTAATTTCTTCCTTTGTTCCCAAGATTACCAGGATATAATTGTTGCAGCTTTAATAGAAAACATAAGGAAAGCTTGTGATGAGGTCTAGTCTGCTCTGAAAGGCATTAGAAAATGAAATTAAAAGTAAAATGAAAGTATATTATTACTTGAACGTTTCCATAAGTCACAATTCTCCTTGACTCTCACTGAATAACGATAGTTCTTCACTGAGTAGCTTCCACCTGTGAATACCTCTTGAAATGCTGTTTGAATAGTGACAGGACTTGTTTGTTTTCCTTATTCCGTATTGAGGATTTGGGAAATAAATTTAAATGAAGAGTTCTCCAAGTGTCACTGTCTTATCTGTGTAGTTAAAAAGGCTGTATTTTATAAAAGATGGTCATATCATTTCAACTGTCATTATGAATAAATCTGTTGGCCATAAGTTAACTCTAAGAGAATGACATACAGTTAATTGAGTTGCCAGAGAAAGCAGATTGGTTGTACAGGGTCCCATGTCATTGGTAGTTGCACATGTTGTTTTTGGTTGTATTTGTACAATTGCTGGAGCGACCTTGAATTTCAGGTGCTTTCTTTTTTTTTTAATTGTCAAGCCCACAAAGGTTTGTATTGGTCACTCATTGTTCAGTTACCCCATACACAGTTGTTCTGAAGACCAAAACTATTGATGTGGGCCAAAATTGCTCATAGCTGCCAAAATGAATATTTTTTGTGGAGTACATGGCATGCGAATGCTAAGGGAAAGAGGTAAAAAACAAACAAACAAACAAACAAACAAAACACAAACAAACCCAAACGCCAATAAAACCTAAGAAAATGTTGAGAATAGATGCTAGTACCGCCTTCTTTCTGGCCACCTTTGTCTTCTCATTACTCTTTGCCTTCCTAAAAACTTTTTCTTAAAATGTTATGATAATATTAGCAGTGATCAGTACGTTAGCTTGAAGAGTGTATAATTGTAAATGACTATATATTGCCAGATGGATGTATGATTTGTACAGAAAAAAATTCTGTAAACTTCAGGAGGAGCAATGAAATGAATCTCTCTGAAGTCCTAGAGAAATCAGATATGCTAAAAAAAAAAAAAAAGTCTATACCATACTGTAGAAAGTGTTCTTTATTTCTTTATCCAGGGAATTAGTTTTCTTCTTTTTTCCTGATGTAAAGCTTATTGCTGAGTAAAAGCTTCACTGGGAATTGCTTCTACTGAAGGAATGTTGTTGCTGGTGTTGAGTTCCTAAGTTGTGTCCAACTCTTTGCGACCTCATTGACTGAAACAAGCCAGGCGTCGCTATTCTTCGCTATCTCCTGGAATTTTCTCAGACTCATACCCATTGAGTCAATGATGCCATCCAACAACCTAATCCTCTGTCATCCCCTTATTCTGAAGGAATAAGATGAGTTTGTGGAAAATTTTGAGATTCTATTAAAATGTTAAGCGTCAAACCCACATCTCTTGTGTTTTCTGCTTTAGTAGGTGTATTCCTTACCACTGTGGCACATGAGTTACTAGTCAAGAACCTAGAAGTCTAAATTAGAGGAGCATTTGCCTTCTGAAACTTGACTCTGGAATATGTTTGCTACCCAATTTTCAGAACTATAAGAATTGCTGTGTTAGTCATTTTGAGGGTGGTTTAAAATCTGTGTAATATAACGATTAAGATTAATGATCTGAAAAGGTAAGAATTACTAAAAATTCTCCTGCACACCATGCATGAATAACACATTGATTTGTTTTTAATGTTACTCAACATTTTAAATTCTATACCATCTTTTTGAATATTAAAAGAATAAATGGGTCCAAACCCGATACTTAACATTTTCAAGCATAGCCAAATTATTGTAGCACCATGAAAACAGTGTATTACAATTGTATATTTCCAAAACTATCCAGAAACTACTTTGCTGTCTCAATCTGGAGTTTTTTTTTTAATTTTTTTTAATTGAAGAGCAAATACAAAAACAAACATAAAACCAGTTGTGCCTTTTATAATGTGGAACCAGAGGTTTCTAGGGTTAAGCTATTCTGAAGCTCTCCCAGTTCCCTGCTTGCTGATGTTTGACCTCAGTCTCAGCCTTTGATGGGTAATAGAAATCCTTACTTAGGGCACAGTGAGAAGGGACAGTTTTACTCCCATGAGGCTGATAGTCTAAATCCATACTGTGTTTGGCCTATGCTGATTTCTCAGCTACTATCATTCTAGGTTTCCTGTTCACATCATGCAGTGTGAAATGGAAAGGGATGTGGTTACTGTGCGATAGCATTGCCACTGAAAAATTCAGACATGCAGGCAAAAGGCATAAATATTGACACCACCACTGTAAATGCTACCTTTATGTTCCAGGTTTAGCGGAGATTACAAATGTGAGAACCAACATGCAAAATGGTGTCATGTAATTGTTTAATACTGATGAACAGATTTTAAAATGATATACATGAACCCTTATACATAATACTGCTCAGTAAAATGTTCCTAATTATTGGTTTTATCCTGTTACTTCCTAAAACAAATACCTTTAGTAGTACTGCTCATGTCCTGTAGGAATACACTGTAGCATCTTAGAAAGAGCAGGGACTGTGGGATCTATGGATGATAAACTTGTGTTCTTACCTAGGTATTTGAAGATACACAGCTTACAAGGTCTCTGAGTTTAAATTTTCTTATTTATAAAATTGGAAATACTCCTAACTTGTCCACAGGGTTGTGGTGAGGGCTAATATAGACAAACATTGTCAACTCATAGTTGTGTTTCAGCACAGAACATTAAAAGCACATAGTATTACCTTATTGCAATTTGTTTTACTCTTGCCTTTAGTGAAAATTTTGCCCAATTGAAAGGCCAAACTACATATCATTATTACTTTAGTTTGCATTTATGTAACTATTGTCAGTGTTGCTTTTTCCCTTTTCATATGTGACTGGCATGAATATATATATATTTAATTTTCCTGTTCATGATTTTCCCTATTCTTGTGACTTGTTTTCATTATAGATGTTGATCTGTCCTCTATTCATTTTTTATCATGTCCCTTTTCATCTTACTTGGATACATTTCACTTAAAACATCCTAAGATTTTAAGTAGCCAACTCTGTTGTGGTGGTTTAGTCATGAAGTCCTGTTCGACACTTGTGACCCCTAACCCAGCAGCCTCCTCTGTCCATGAGATTTTCCAGGCAAGAATACTGGAGTGGGTTGCCATTTCCTTCTCCGAGCCAACTCTATGTAACTCATTTATTTATTATATCTGCTTATAGTTTCATCCTCATAAAGAAATTTCCATACCCCAGCTGTATATATAACTGCATAACTTTTTATTCTTTTATAGGCTTTCATATATTTAATTCGTAAGCACTTGGAATATATTTGAATGTACTGGGTGTGTGGTAGATCTTTTTTCCCCTGTTTCAACAAGATTTAGTTTGTTAAATGGATAATTTACTCTCCTTTATTGGTTGTAGTAACATGTTTATCATACACTAAATTCCTATATAGCTAGTATGATAGTTTCATTTAGCAAGGGCTTTGTCATCACACATGGTATCTGATGTAACCTTTAGGTAAGGGGCAAATGACACCACTGTTGCTTTTTCCCATTCTTGCTTGTCATTGATTGGTATGTGCTTTTTCTTCCAGTAGACATACAGGGTAGCAGTTGGCCATCAGTGATGAGGGAAGAATGTGATACCTCTTCCACATCTTCTGGATGTTATTTTCTCTATTATTCATGAGACCTTATCTAGTGTACATCAGGCAATGCTTAAGCATTCTTCGTATTGAGTTGGCCAGGAAGTTCATTTGGGTTTTTTTATCTTAACATCTTACAGAAAAATCTGAACAAACCTTTTGACCAGCCCAATAAAAGAAGTTATAAAGTACTGATACTCTACAGAGCTGGGACTAGAGATTTGATGTACTGTGAAGTGCTTTACTCTCTCCTACTGCATAAGGAATAAGGTCCCTAGCCTAGCCTGGTGAAGGAAGTTTCACAGAGTCACCCCCACCCCTGGTGTGTCATCCATACAGCTTCCTGAGTTGCTATTCCTTTCTCTTCCCTTTCTTTCTGTGATTTCTTCCTTTAGGCTCCTGCTCTTCATTTTTATTTTTCTGTTATACTATGATAGGTCATCCCTTCTAAAAAGAATAATCAGATCTCAGTATCTTTGAATTTTGCAGGTTTTACATCCTCAACTTATGAATTTCAGTGGCTTTTCTCTTTAGCCTAGTTTAGTGTAGCTCTTCAGAGGACAGTCAGATGTGTATAGGACACAGAAGCTGATTCATTTGAAAGGACCCGGATTCTGGGAAAGATTGAGGGCAGGAGGAGAAGGGGACCACAGAGGATGCGATGGTTGCATTGCATCACCGACTCAATGGACATGAGTTTGGGTAGACTCCAGGAATTGGTGATGGACAGGGAGGCCTGGCATGCTGTGGTTCATGGAGTCGCAAGAGCTGGACACGACTGAGCAACTGAACTGAACTGAACTGAACTAGAAGGCAAAGAGGTGAATTCTGACCCTTAAATGAGTGAGGACTTTCCAGTCTGGCATGGCTTATTCTGCTCTATTAGATTTAAATTTTTATTTTAATAAAATTTTGTTGAAACTGTATAATTTCTCCAAGAATTAACCCTCATCCAGAAAAATGCAGTTATCTTAAAAGTGCTTTTGTTGCCTGTATTTCTGGTGACATATCCATAAAATCATTGCCAAGACCAAGTAAGATGGTGGGTGCTGGACTGGCCTTGAAGAGATACCCCACATCCAAGGGCAAAGGAGAAGCTCTAGCAAGATGGTAGGAGGGGTGAATTTGCGTTTAGAATCAAACCCTATTCCCACCAGAGATGCTAAAAGGGTTCAGACAAACATTGTGTACACCAGGACCCAGGGACCTCGCAGAGACAGAACTGTATTTGAGCATCTCCTGAGGAGGCACAGGTCAGCAGTAGACTGCCACAGGCACAGGGGCTCTGGGTGCAGCAGACTTGGGTATGGCATAAGCCCTCTTGGTAGAGGTCACCATTATCCCCATGAGAGAGCTGCCAGAACTTACACAGGACTGGGAAATAGACTCTTGGAGGGCACAAACAGGACCTTGCACACCAGGACCCAGGAGAAAGGAGCAATGACCATACAAGAGTCTGACCCAGACTTTCTAGGTGAGTGTCTAGGAGTTTCCAGCAGAGGTGAGGGTTGGTGGTGGCCTGCTGCAGGGTTAGGGGAACTGAGTGTAGCAGTGCATACATGGGATCTTTTGAAGGAGGTCACCATTATCTTCATTACCTCCACCATAATTTCAGTCGGTTCAGTTCAGTCACTCAGTCGTGTCCGACTCTTTGCAACCCCATGAATCGCAGCATGCCAGGCCTCCCTGTACATCACCATCTCCTGGAGTTCATTCAGACTCATGTCCATCGAGTCAGTGATGTCATCCAGCCATCTCATCCTCTGTAGTCCCCTTCTCCTCCTGCCCTCATCCCTCCCAGCATCAGAGTCAACTCTTTGCATGAGGTGGCCAAAGTACTGGAGTTTCAGCTTTAGCATCATTCCTTCCAAAGAAATCCCAGGGCTAATCTCCTCCAGAATGGATTGGTTGGACTCCTTGGAGTCTGAGGGACTCTCAAGAGGCTTCTCAAACACCACAGTTCAAAAGCATCAATTCTTCGGCGCTCAGCCTTCTTCACAGTCCAACTCTCACATCCATACATGACTACTGGAAAAACCATAGCCTTGACTAGGTGGTCCTTAGTCGGCAAAGTAATGTCTCTGCTTCTGAATATATTATCTAGGTTGGTCATAACTTTTCTTCCAAGAAGTAAGCGTCTTTTAATTTCACGGCTGGAATCACCATCTGCAGTGATTTTGGAGATTCAAAAAATAAAGTCTGACACTGTTTCCACTGTTTCCCCATCTATTTCCCATGAAGTGATGGGACCAGATGCCATGATCTTAGTTTTCTGAATGTTGAGCTTTAAGACAACTTCTTCACTTTCCACTTTCACTTTCATCAAGAGGCTTTTGAGTTCCTCTTCACTTTCTGCCATCAGGGTGGTGCCATCTGCAGATCTGAGGTTATTGATATTTCTCCTGGCAATCTTGATTCCAGCTTGTGTTTCTTCCAGTCCAGCATTTCTCATGATGTACTCTGCATATAAGTTAAATAAGCAGGGTGACAACATACAGCCTTGATGTACTCCTTTTCCTATTTGGAACCAGTCTGTTGTTCCATGTCCAGTTCTAACTGTTGCTTCCTGACCTCCATACAGATTTCTCAAGAGGCAGGTCAGGTGGTCTGGTATTCCCAGCTCTTTAAGAATTTTCCACAGTTTGTTCTGATCCACACAGTCAAAGGCCTTGGCATAGTAAATAAAGCAGAAATAGATGTTTTTCTGGAACTCTCTTGCTTTATCCATGATCCAGTGGATGTTGGCAATTTGATCTCTGGTTCCTCTGCCTTTCCTAAAACCAGCTTGAACATCAGGAAGTTCACGGTTCACGTATTGCTGAAGCCTGGCTTCAAGAATTTTGAGCGCTACTTTCCTAGCATGTGAGAAGAGTGTAATTGTGCGGTAGTTTGAGCATTCTTTGGCATTGCCTTTCTTTGGGATTAGAATGAAAACTGACTTTTTCCAGTCCTGTGGCCACTGCTGAGTTTTCCAAATTTGCTGGCATATTGAGTGCAGCACTTTCACAGCATCATCTTTCAGGATTTGAAATAGCTCAACTGGAATTCCATCACCTCCACTAGCTTTGTTCATAGTGATGCTTTCTAAGGCCCACTTGACTTCACATTCCAGGATGTCTGGCTCTAGATGAGTGATCACACCATCGTGATGATCTGGGTCATGAAGATCTTTTTTGTACAGTTATTCCATGTATTCTTGCCACCTGTTCTTAATATCTTCTGCTTCTGTTAAGTCCATACAATTTCAGTCCTTTATTGAGCCCATCTTTGGATGAAATGTTCCCTTGGTATCTCTAATTTTCTTGAAGAGATCTCTAGTCTTTCCCATTCTGTTCTTTTCCTCTATTTCTTTGCATTGATCACTGAAGAAGGCTTTCTTATCTCTCCTTGCTATTCTTTGGAACTCTGCATTCAGATGCTTATATCTTTCCTTTTCTTCTTTGCTTTTCACCTCTCTTCTTTTCATAGCTATTTGTAAGGCCTCCCCAGACAGCCATTTTGCTTTTTTGCATTTCTTTTCCATGGAGATGGTCTTGTTTCATGTCTCCTGTACAATGTCACGAACCTCATTCCATAGTTCATCTGGCACTCTATCTATCTGATCTAGGCCCTTAAATCTATTTGTCACCTCCACTGTATAATCATAAGGGATTTGATTTAGGTCATACCTTAATGGTCTAGCGGTTTTTCCTGCTTTCTTCAATTTCAGTCTGAATTTGGTAATAAGGAGTTCATGTCTGAGCCACAGTCAGCTCCTGGTCTTATTTTTGTTGACTGTGTAGAGCTTCTCCATCTTTGGCTGCAAAGAATATAATCAATCTGATTTCAGTGTTGACCATCTGGTGATGTCCATGTGTAGTCTTCCCTTGTGTTGTTGGAAGAGGGTGTTTGCTATGACCAGTGCATTTTCTTGGCAAAACTCTATTAGTCTTTGCCCTGCTTCATTCCTCAT
The DNA here is from genome assembly GCF_023091745.1 of Budorcas taxicolor. Lineage (NCBI taxonomy): Eukaryota > Metazoa > Chordata > Mammalia > Artiodactyla > Bovidae > Budorcas > Budorcas taxicolor. The sequence continues at coordinate 155,056,569 of NC_068910.1, forward strand.
TCCAAGGCCAAATTTGCCAGTTACTCCAGGTGTTTCTTGACTTCCTACTTTTTCATTTCACCATAGTTTGGCCCCAGATAAATAGCAGGGAGGGAACACAGCCCCACCAATCAACAGAACATTGGATTAAAGACGTACTGAGCATGGCCTTGCCCATTGAACAAGACTCAGTTTCCCCTTCAGTTAGTCTCTCCCATCAGGAAGCTTCCATAAGGCTCTAATCCTTCTCCATAAGAGGGCAGAAAGACTGAAAATGACAATCACAGAAAACTAACCAATCTAATCACATGGACCACGGCCATGTCCTATGTCAATGAAACTATAAGACATGCCATGTAAGGCCACCCAAGATGGATCGGTAAAGGAGGAGAATTCTGACAAAATGTGGTCCACTGGAGAAGGGAATGGTAAACAGTTTCAGTACTCTTGCCTTGAGAACCCCATGAACAGTATGAAAAGGCAAAACTATAGGACACTAAAAGGTGAACTCCCCAGGTCAGTAGCAGCCTAATATGCTACTGGAGATCAGTGGAGAAATAACTCCAGAAAGAATAAAAATATAGAGCCGAAGCAAAACAACACCCAGTTGTGGATGTGACTAGGGATGGAAGTAAAGTCTGATGCTATAAAGAACAATATTGCATAGGAACCTGGAATATTAGGTCCATGAATCAAGGCATGTGATCACTTATCTAGAGCCAGACATCTTGGAATGTGAAGTCAAGTGGGCCTTAGAAAGCATCACTATGAACAAAGCTAGTGGAGGTGATGGAATTCCAGTTGAGCTGTTTCAAATCCTGAAAGATGATGCTGTGAAAGTGCTGCACTCAATATGCCAGCAAATTTGGAAAACTCAGCAGTGGCCACAGGACTGGAAAAGGTCAGTTTTCATTCCAATTCCAGAGAAAGGCAATGCCAAAGAATGCTCAAACTACCGCACAATTGCACTCTTCTCACATGCTAGTAAAGTACTATGCTCAAAATTCTCCAAGCCAGGCTTCAGCACTACGTGAACCGTGAACTTCCTGATGTTCAAGCTGGTTTTAGAAAAGGCAGAGGAACCAGAGATCAAATTGCTAACATCTGCTGGATCATGAAAAAAGCAAGAGAGTTCCAGAAAAAACATCTATTTCTGCTTTATTGACTATGCCAAAGCCTTTGACTGTGTGGATCACAAGAAACTGTGGAAAATTCTGAAAGAGATGGGAATACCAGACCACCTGACCTGCCTCTTGAGAAATCTGTATGGAGGTCAGGAAGCAACAGTTAGAACTGGACATGGAACAACAGACTGGTTCCAAATAGGAAAAGGAGTACGTCAAGGCTGTATATGGTCACCCTGCTTATTTAACTTATATGCAGAATACATCATGAGAAACGCTGGACTGGAAGAAATGCAAGCTGGAATCAAGATTGCCAGGAGAAATATCAATAATCTCAGATCTGCAGATGGCACCACCCTGATGGCAGAAAGTGAAGAGGAAATAAAATGTCTCTTGATGAAAGTGAAAGAGGACAGTGAAAAGGTTGGCTTAAAGCTCTACACTCAGAAAACGAAGATCATGGTATCGGGTCCCATCACTTCATGGGAAATAGATGGGGAAACAGTAGAAACAGTGTCAGACTTTATTTTGGGGGGCTCCAGAATCAGTGCAGATGGTGACTGCAGCCATGAAATTAAAAGACGCTTACTCCTTGGAAGAAAAGTTATAACCAACCTAGATAGTCTAATCAGAAGCAGAGATATTACTTTGCCGACTGAGCACCATCTAGTCAAGGCTATGGTTTTTCCAGTGGTCATGTATGGATGTGAGAGTTGGACTGTGAAGAAGGCTGAGCGCCAAAGAATTGACGCTTTTGAACTGTGGTGTTGGAGAAGACTCTTGAGAGTCCCTTGAACTGCAAGGAGATACAACCAGTCCATTCTGAAGGAAATCAGCCGTGGGATTTCTTTGGAAGGAATGATGCTAAAGCTGAAACTCCAGTACTTTGGCTACCTCATGAGAAGAGTTGACTCATTGGAAAAGACTCTGATGCTGGGAGGGATTGGGGGCAGGAGGAGAAGGGGACGACCGAGGATGAGATGGCTGGATTGCATCACGGACTTGATGGACGTGAGTCTGAGTGAACTCCGGGAGATGGTGATGGACAGGGAGGCCTGGCGTGCTGCGATTCATGGGGTCACACAGAGTCGGACACGAATAAGTGACTGAACTGAACTGAACTGAATCTAGGCAAATTGAAAGTGGTCAAACAAGAGATGGTAAGAGTGAATGTTGACATTTAGGAATCAGTGAACAAAATGGATTGGAATGGGTGAATTTAATTAGATGACCATTATATCTACCATTGTGGGCAAGAATCCATTAGAAGAAATGGCATAGCCATATTAGTCAACAAAAGAGTCTGAAATGCAGTACTTGGATGCAATCTCAAAAACAAGAGAATGATCTCTGTTCGTTTCCAAGGCAAAACATTCAATATCATGGTACTCCAAATCTATGCCCTGACCAATAATGCTGAAGCAGTTGAAGTTAAGTTAAGCTGAATTTATGAAGACCAGGAAGACCTTTCAAAACTAACACCCAATAATGATATCCTTTTCATTATAGGGGACTGGAATGCAAAAGTAGGAAGTCAAGAGACACCTGAATTAACAGGCAAATTTGGCCTTGGAGTACAAAATGAAGAGGGCAAAGGCTAACAGAGTCCTGCCAAGAGAACATACTGGACATAGCAAACACCCTCTTCCAACAACACAAGAGAAGACTCTACACATGAACATCATCAGATGGTCAATACCAAAATCAGATTGATTATGTTCTTTGCAGCCAAAGATTGAAAAGCACTATAGATTCAACAAAAACAAGACCAGGAACTAACTGTGGCTCAGATCATGAACACTTTAATGTCAAATTCAGAATTAAACTGAAGAAAGTAGGGAAAACCACTAGACCATTCCAGTATGACCTATATCAAATCCCTTACAATTAGACAGTGGAAGTGACAAATAGATTTAAGGGACTAGATCTGATAGAGTGCCTGATGAACTATGGACAGAGTTTCGTGACACTGCACATGAGACAGGGATCAAGACCTTTCCCAAGGTGGAAAAAATGCAAAAAAGCAAAATGGCTGTCTGAGGAGGCCTTACAAATAGCTATGAAAAGAAGTGAGGTGAAAAGCAAAGAAGAAAAGGAAAGATATAAGCATCTGAATGCAGAGTTCCAAAGAATAGCAAGGAGAGATAAGAAATCCTTCCTCAGTGACCAGTGCAAAGAAATAGAGGAAAACAATAGAATGGGAAAGACTGGAGATCGCTTCAAGAAAATCAGAGATACCAAGGGAACATTTCATCCAAAGATAGACTCAGTAAAGGACAGAAATGGTATGGACCTAACAGAAGCAGAAGATATTAAGAAGAGGTGGCAAGAATACACAGAAGAACTGTACAAAAAAGATCTTCATGACCCAGATAATCTTGATGATGTGATCACTAATCTAGAGCCCGACATCCTGGAATGTGAATTCAAGTGGGCCTTAGAAAGCATCACTATGAACAAAGCTAGTGGAGGTGATGGAATTCCAGTTGAGCTATTTCAAATCCTGAAAGATGATGCTGTGAAAGTGCTGCACTCAATATGCCAGCAAATTTGGAAAACTCAGCAGTGGCCACAGGACTGGAAAAGGTCAGTTTTCATTCTAATCCTTAAGAAAGGCAATGCCAACGAATACTCAAACTACCTCACAATTGCATTCTTCTCACATGCTAGGAAAGTAGCACTCAAAATTCTTGAAGCCAGGCTTCAGCAATACGTGAACCGTGAACTTCCAGATGTTCAAACTGGTTTTAGAAAAGGCAGAGGAACCAGGGATCAAATTGCCAACATCCACTGGATCATGGAAAAAGCAAGAGTGTTCCAGAAAAAAACATCTATTTCTGCTTTCTTGACTATGCCAAAGTCTTTGACAGTGTGGATCACAATAAACTGTGGAAAATTTTGAAAGAGATGGGAATACTTGACCACATGACCTGCCTCTTGAGAAATCTGTGTGCAGGTCAGGAAGCAACAGTTAGAACTGGACATGGAACAACAGACTGATTCCAAATAGGGAAAGGAGTATGTTGAGGCTGTGTATTGTCACCCTGCTTATTTACCTTATATGCGGAATACATGATGACAAATGCTCGGTTGGATGAAGCACAAGCTGGAATCAAGATTGCTGGGAGAAATATCAGTAACTTCAGATATGCATATGACATCACCCTTATGGCAGAAAGTGAAGAAGAACTACTGAGCCTCATGAAAGAAGAGAGTGAAAAATTTGGCTTAAAGCTCAACATTCAGAAAACTAAGATCATGGCATCTGGTCCCATTACTTCATGGCAAATAGATGGGGAAACAGTGAAAACAGTGGCAACTTTATTTTTTTGGACTGCAAAATCACTGCAGATGGTGACTGCTGCCATGAAATTAAAAGACACTTACTCCTTGACAGGAAAGTTATGATCAACCTAGACAGCACTTTACAAAGTAGTGACATTACTTTGCTAACAAAGGTCCGTCTATTCAAGGCAATGGTTTTTCCCGTGGTCATGTATGGATGTAAGTGGTGGACTATAAAGAAACTGAGTGCCAAAGAGTTGATGCTTTTGAACTGTAGTGTTGGGGAAGACTCTTGAGATTCCCTTGGAAAGCAAGGAGATACAACCGGTCCATCCTAAAGGAGATCAGTCCTGAGTGTTCATTGGAAGGACATATATTGAAGCTGAAACTTCAATACTTTGGCCACCTGATGCAAAGATCTGATTCCCTTGAAAAGACCCTGATGCTGGGAAAGATTGAAGGCAGGAAAAGAAGGGGACGACAGTGGATGAGATGTTTGGATGGCATCACCGATTCAATGTATATGAGTCTGGGTAAACTCCGGGAGTTGGTGATAGACAGGGAGATCTGGCGTGCTGCAGTCCATGGGGTTGCAAAGAATAAGACGTGACTGAGCAACTGAACTTAACTGAAGACCAAAGTTATCAAGCTTTTCCCCTGTTTTCTTCTATGAGTTTTGAATTTCATGTTTAATATTTAAGTTTTTAATTTATTTTGAGTCAATTTTTGTTTATCATATAAGATCAAGTTCCAATTTCATTCTACTGAATGCAGATATTCAGGTTTTTCAACCTGAATTGTTGAAAAGACTGTTCTTTCCCTATTCTGTGTTATTGACATTCTTGTTGAAAATCAGTGACCATATATCTGTGGAATAATTTCTGGGCTCTTTTTTCTGTTTTATTGATGTATTAGTCTATATCCCTGTCTTACTGCCAGTTCATACTTTTATTTAGTTTTGCTTTGTAATTAATTTTGAAGTAAAAATATGTGATGCATCTAGCTTTGTTCTTTCTCAAGACTGATATGTTTACTCTTGGTCTTTTGCAGCTCCATGCAAATTTTAATACCACTTTTTCTATTTCTAAAAAATTCCATTGGAACTTTCCTGTGGATTGCATTGAATCCATGGATTTTTTTGAGCAGTTTGGATATTTTAACACTATGAAGTCCTCCAATCCACAAACATGAAATGTCTTTCTGTTTTTTTGTCTTCTTTAAGTTCTTTCATTAGTTTTTTAGTTTTCAGTATCCAAGTCTTTATCTTAGTTTATTCCTAAGTATGTATTCTTTTTGGTGCTATTTTAAATGGGATTATTCTATTTAATTTTCTTTTCACATCGTTTACTATTAATATATAGAAATTAAACTGAATTTTCTATGTTTAAATAGGGCTCAACTCTATGTTTCCTGGAAATGAGCCAGCTGAAACTAGTGGTTTGCTTGTGAAAGGCATTTCCAAAAGCCACAGTTGTCTATTATTTACCTAGTAATAAGCTTGCTCCTACACTTGCCCCATAAGTAGAGAAGAGGGAGTGATGGGAGAGGAAATCAAGAGCAATGACCTACCATTGAAGCAATTATCTTAGAATACATCTTGATAATGGGTGCACAAAATAATTAGAGCTAAACTATAGATGCTCACACATAGAGTTCAAAGCTATGGTTGCTTGATGCGGAGATACAGAGTCTAGTTCCCAGGGAAGGAGCTTGGTGGTGCCACTCACTGCCTGGATGGGTGCTGCCTCTATAATGACTCACTGCTAAACAAGTGTTGAGTGCTATTTTTGTTTTTCACCTTGGATTTCTTTCAGTTTGTGGAAACAGGCACTAATGTAATTTTTAAAGAGAACTGAGTTGATGTAAGTCTATCAAGTCAATGTGTGGTTCTTTTAAACTTTCAAAATGTTATATATGTTAATTATTTCTCAAAGTTTGGAAAAAGGCATAAAGAAAAGAATGAATAGCAGTCAATGAACACTAATTACAGAAAAGTGATTTCTGTCATTTAAAAAACTATTTTCTGAATGTCATTTTTCTAGGCAATTTTATTCACATCTTTGAATTCATTCATGTAAATAGTTTGAGAATGTTATTTTCTTCCATCAACTAAGGATAAAATAAAACAGTAGAGCTTCTAATTCAACTGGTAAACCAACAAAAACAAGGGTTTTTTTTTTAATGTTAGGAATTTCTATAAATCAAAAGTGAAAAATAAAGATTGAACAGACATTTCTCCAAAGAAGATATATAAATGACCAACAGGCATATGAAAAAAAAAAATAACATCACTAATATTCAGGGAAATGTAAATCAAAACTATAATGAGATATCACATCCCACCTGTTAGGATGCCTGCTATTGAAATGACAAAGACAATAGTGCTGGCAAGAATGTAGAGAAGTTGAAGCACTCGTACATTGTCAGTGGGAATGCAAAATGGTATAGCCACTATAAAACACACAGTATAGAGGTGCTTCAAAAATAAAAAGAGAACTATCATATAATCCAGCAATCCTACTTCTAAGAATTTATCCAAAATAATTGAAATAAGGATCTCAAAGAAATGTTGACACTCCAGTGTTCATTGCAACATTATTCATAATAGCCATATTATAGAAATGGCCTAGGGATCCTTTGGATAAGTGGATAATGAAAATGTAGCTTATATACAGTGGAATATTATTAAGCCTTGAAAAAGGAGGAAATCTTGCAATATGTGACAACATGATTTTGAAGCCATTATGCTAAGTGAAATAAGCCTGTCATAGAAGGGCAAATATTACATATACATATATGAAGTAGCTAAAACAGTCAGTTTCATAGACTCAGAAGGTAGAATACTGGCTGTGAGGCACTGGGTGTATGGTGAATTGGGGAGTTGAAATGGGGAGGATGGTGAAATGGGGAGTTGCTGATCAAGGGGGCATAAGTCTCAGTTACTCAAGACAAATAAGATCTAGTTGTCTAGGTATCTGCTGTACAACACTGTTTCTATAACAATAGAATATTGTAATTTTATGAAGAGGGTAGATCTCATGTTAAGTGTGCTTATAACAATAACATTAAATTTTAAAAAATGAATGCAGTAATCTTTGGTGTTTGAACATAGGGTTCTTCAAGAAGTAATTAAAATGACATGAGAATGGACCTAATCCAATATCAACTGGTGTCCTTAAAAAGAGGGTATTAGGACACAGATAAACATAGGCAAGAAGAGAAACTTAAGAAAATCCAACCGTATATTGACACCTTGATTTTGCACTTCTAGGCTCCAGAGCTGTGAAAATATAAATATTTGCTGTTTAAGCAACTAGTCTATGATATTGTATTTCAGAATCCCTAGCAAACTAATACACTTACTTTATTTCTATTTACTTCACCTGAATAGTGACCTACATTTAGTATATATTTGGTAAAATTTAATTTGAAGTTGGTAGCTCCTAAAAATTTGTCAGCATACTTTTGTAAATCTGAAATATACTTGTACCCTTATAATTATGACTTTTAAATGCAAAAGACTGTCTTGATCTAAGTGGGTTTCTTTAAAAATGTTTTTTGTAAAATACCAACCCTAATTTAATAATCTATTTGTTTATCTTTCTCATTAGTCATCCAGATGCTAGTGAAGCCAATTTTTAATGGAATCCATAGATGAAAAATATCTGAGAAATGTAATTAACGGATAAGTGTGTGATCTTCTTGGGAGTCCCTTAAATGATGAACACCTGTCTCCTCGTTAGCTTAACAGGCTCTCATTATGAAGAGTATCAACAAAATGATAATTGGTGGCATTTTTTATCATTCCCATCGAACTAGGGGGAATACTGTAGTAATGAGTAATTGACATTTACCTTGTCCTAAGATGCTTTCTTTTAATAGAACAGAGATATAATGGTAACTTTTCTCCCTGATGTGGAAATTACTTTGTCGACAATGACTTTGGTAACTATCGCTTAAAAACCATTACATACAGATTATTAAGTTAATACCTTCATTTATAGCTACAAAAGCAAAAGAAGAATGGAAAATAAATCCAAAAGCATTAATACCAATTCGCTGCAGCATACACAGATGAGTAATGACTACTTGCTGAAACTTAGAAGCATTTTTTATTTTAGTTGTACTCTTCATTTCAGTTGTGTGTCTTCTCATTGTTAAATCAGATTGATCTGTGGATCGTGAAATTACTCTCACATTTGTTGATAATTTTTTTGCTGTGGGTAATTTATTTTATGTATTTATATCAGTGATTTAATTTCCTTATCTATCTAGCTACCTATTCCTTCAACAAGTATTTGCCAAGGGTAGAATGAGTACTTGGGAAAACATAAACAACTTTGGCAATTCTTTAACCTCTGAGGGTGAGCAAGGGAAATCCACAACACAGTTATAAAATAGTGCAAAGTTTCGTTTGGTATCCACCCTGTTCTCTGTTTAAGCATCTGCAGTTTTAACTCGAGATCTCCATGGTATCTTCTGCCACATGGCTGCGTAGCACCTCCCAATACCAATTCCCCTATTGGACCTATTCTTGACCTATTATACTCTAGAAATGCACTGTCCAATATAGGAGTCACTTGCCACATATAGCCATTCAAATTTAAATTAATAGCATTAAAAATACATTTCCTTGTTGACACTAGACACATCAAAAGTATATACAAGTCACATGTGGCTTCTGTATTGGAAAATGCAGATGGGCATTTCTATTCTCATAAAAAGCTCTGTTGGAAAGTGCTAGTCTAGAATTTCTCTGTTCTTCTGCAGTCTCCAATCAAAATTCAGCCAAGCTCTATCCTGTTCTCTTGATAACTTATTCCTCTGCTTTGCATGTTATCTAATGGAAAACTTGTGCTTAGATGCTAATTATTTAAGTGATATAATATTAAACTTTCTAAAGAGCTTTGGTATAGTCCTGTTATACAGAAATTAAATAATAATTTTAATTAATTAAATTTTATTATGGAAAATTATTGATAAGTGATGAAAAACTGTCAGGTAAAGACAAGTTGATTTTTCTTATTTTGCAATGTAAAGTAAGTATAAGAGTCTGAGGAAGTCATGCCTCATATTTTACAAAATGATAAAGGAAACATCATAACATAAAATTTATTAGGAGAAATTATTTAGAAAGTAAGAAACAAGCACATGAAAAGGCAGAATTCCTTAAAGACATCATGCTTCTGAATTTGAGGAAGTAAAAAGTGATAAAAAATATTCATCAAATGTTTTGAATTATTGATAATGGTAATTGAAATTTGCAAAGTACAAAACAAAATTTTATTTAATATATACTCTGTTTTTAATCTATTATGTATTGATTACTTTTATAAAAGTAGGTACTTCTAATAACAGGATTACTCATAAGTTTTCATACTTCTTGCCTTGATTTGAGATACAGACATTTAAAACTACTGGGTAAAATACCTTTTAGCATTTCAACTATTTCCCTAATTCCATTTAACACTATTGGGCATGTTAATGGGCTCTGTGTAGACAGCTATCGGAATACACAATTGAATAAGGTATGGTCTTGGCCACTTAGAAGCCTGCATTTCAGCAGAGAATGCCATGAATACGCAATAATGATAAAAACTGTCCTGTAAAATGTACTATAACAGAGTTCTGGGTACATATTTTTGGAACTTAAAAAATATATATATTCAGAACAGGGAATTAAGGAAGTTTTTTGGAGGAGTTGAAATTTGACTGAAAGATCTATAAAAGAGCATGGAAAAGGGTACATTTGTCGGAAAGCACTGTTGAAAAACAGGATGTGTGATTGGGAGTGATGGGACTTAAAGCTGAATAGGTGGACTGGGACCAGATTATGGACATTAAAAATGCCAGGGCGGTGACTTTAGACTTTATTCTCTGGGAAAATGAGAATCACCAAATTCTAATGCAACATTTTAAGATGAGAAGCCATACAATATAATAAATATGAAGAAATTTCTAATCAAGGAAAAATTATTTCAAATATTTGACTAAAATTGGGACTGGTGACAGTTTTGCCACAAGATAGTTTTGTCACTCCAAATGCTCTTTTTTTAAAAGAATAAGATCTAATTGAAACATTTACCTATATTTTCCTCCATTTTCTATAATTATTTAACATAGATATCAAGTTCCTGTGGTGTTAAAACTTCTATACTTGATTTCCAGCTCTTGCAGCTTTTCACTGGGTAATGTTGGACTACTACAGAACCTCTCTGGGGCAGTTTTCTCATTTGTAAAATGTAAATAACAAAAGTACCTTATTCACTTGTTGAAAAATTAAATGTGTTAATGCAAGAAGGGTACCTATAATAGTTCCTAGTACTTAATTTATACTACTCAGTACTTAGTAAACTGCTTAGTTCATAGTAGTTTCCCAATAAATAGTGAGTAATGTTATAATAATTGGATAAGACTCTGATGCTGGGAGGGATTGGGGACAGGAGGAAAAGGGGATGACAGAGAATGAGATGGCTGAATGGCATCACCAACTCGATGGACATGAGTTTGGGTGAACTCCAGGAGTTGATGATGGACAGGGAAGCCTGGCGTGCTGTGATTCATGGGGTTGCAAAGAGTCAGACATGACTGAGCGACTGAACTGAACTGATTATAATAATTGTTAATTTGGTAAATAATGGCATTGAGTGCCTCAAAGTTGAGCTTTAAAGGTTGTTACATTATGAAAATTCTATTAATCTCTCAAATGTCCCCATAATCTATTTTTACAACATTAAACATATTCATATTGATTTGATGATTAGGTGAATTATTAGTTCATTCATTTATTACTCCAGTAATAGCTTTGTTAATTCTCAATCTGGAATAATATAAGTATTATAGGGGAAAAGTTAATTTTGGCTTGAGTTTCACAGTTGAATTCACAAAGAAGTTATAATTTAGGCATCACTTATGATGCCCTGGTTCCCTTTCACTCATGATCCACTACATGATAGGCCGGCATTTTGTGTGGGAATTGACCTATCTCAATCCCCAGAGGTGGCCCTAGATGGGCCCAAGGCACTCATTTTAATCTCATCTCTTTTGCTACAGTACTTGGTACAAAACTGGGCACCTGTCATAAACTATCCATATTGGAATGAAGTTCCCATTTTTTTTCAGTAACTGGAAAAATCAAGCATTCTCTTTTTCCCATTTGATAAGAACAAGGGAGCATATAACATAGCCCCTATTTGTGGAACCATAGGGTAGAGCTGCCCTAGGAATAACATCAAAACTGAAAAAGAAGAGTTGGGAAATACAAGATGAAACCAGGACCAGATCACATTGTTTCAGCTAGGATAAAGCCACATTTGGAGAACCTTCAGTAATATGAGCCAAAGGACCCCCTGCTATGTAATCCTTTCTTAGAGATCATAACTCTTGCCCCATAGTCTCTACAGAGTTGTGATTCTAAATCCTTTCACATGCTTGTGGTAACTACCTCTTCCCAGAATTCTTCCTAGCCCGGATATTGTACCTGATTTTTGTTGTACCTTATAACGGGACTTCCTGTCTCTTCTTTGACTTCTCAGATCTTCTGTAATCTATGAAACTGACGCTATATATTACATTCTCTTCCTTTGAAATTCCTAGTGATTTCTGTTTTTCTACTAAGTCATGGTTGATTTGGAGCTCCACAATGGAAAGATTATATTCTCTTCTTCAAAGTGTTACACTTTCAGTGTTTGCAATAGGAAGAAAACAACTTGTATGTGTGTGTGTATGGGTGTGTGTGTATGTGTATAATTTTACAGTGGTTTTTATGCTTAATGCCATTTATCCAAGTATGAATCTATGATATTGTTTATATGATCACCATACTCTTTGTTAGTGGAATTGGGCTCTTGAAGAAAATTGGTTTGTGGAGGTCAAATATAAAGGCAGCCATTCTTAGGGAAAATCAAATCATAGTCGCTTGTGGTGAGGCATGCTAAGTCAATAATGGTGCCAGAGACAATATCATAGTAGAAGTTCCCTAAGAATGCTTTGTCTTCCAGGGAAGGGTGGTTAGGCACTGCTCAACAGGGCTTTATACAATACATCCAGAAAAACAGCTTTACTTGCTTATTTCTAGATTTTCATTTTAAAATACTCTCTCTGGAATAAAGTTTGTAAAGAGAAGCTCATCTATATTTTGTCATTATCCTCAGAACATATTTTCCTATATAAAGCAACAAAAGATAGAAAGCAGGAGCCCCAATCATAAAATATGTGACAAAAAAGGAAAGGTATGAAGGAGACAAAAAAATTCTGATGCCTCTCATGTTTGATTCATTTGGATGAAGTAATGCTTTATCCAACAGGGTAAATAATCTCTGACTCTTCTATAGGCAGAGATGAGATTTATGGTTTGAACTTGCTCGATGGTTGTCATTGGTAGTATTTTGACTTGAAGTTTGTGGTTATAGTAATTTGGCCCTTGCTGTAAGTAATTCCAGCTGTACTCTAAGACTCTATGGAGGTGACTTAGAAAAGTGAAGAAAGAGTTCTGCAGACTGAATGATAATTAACTCCTTAATGCTCTATGTCTCTGGTCCTTGATTTAAATAAAGTGAAATTATATGGATGGTGACATGGATCAATTTGTATTAGTCTTATTGTTTGACAGTTCTCGTTACCCTTGAATAGAAGGTTAAGTGAGAAGTTATATAATCTTGTTGACAGTTAAGACAATGGGACATTTTAAGTTCAGTTTTAAGGAGGATATTAAAATAAAGTTGGAGTGGCCTACCAGGTTAATAGATATTCTAACTAGGTCTTAAAATGAAGGCTGGTTATGTTCATCCTGGAGATATATAAGAAAGAAAGAAAACAGAAGTCTTCAGACTTTTTCTACACTCTCACTGAAAGAGATGCCCATAATTATATGTGGTCTTAGAAGGAAGAGTTAGAATCAAAAGGCATAATATTAGAGCAATGGATTTTCAACTAAAACAAAGATAATTTTCCTAATAAATTGAAGTGCTAATATTCACAAATGAAATACATTGTCTTATGAGAAATTTAGTTTCTGAGCATTAAAAAATTTTAAGAAGGAAGAAAATAAATTTCAGGAGCACTTTTATTTTTTAAAGTTGAGAATGTAATATACTCCAAATAAAGATTTTAATATTCTCTCCCCTCTTTTGTAGCCTAATCCATCCCTTTTAAGTCTCATATCAGTGAATATACTTTTATCTCTAGGAACCTATTTAAGCCATCTCACATATAGATTATCTACTTAAAAACAAAAACAAAAACATTGTTACCATTTTTTAATGACTGAAAAATTTTTTAAAGAATATTTGATGATACTTAAAAGTTACATGACATTCAAATTTCCATGTCTGTAAATAAAGTTTTATTCCAGTCCAGCCAAGCTCATTTATTATATATTGTCTATGAATGTATTATCTGCTACAGTGGCAGAACTGGATAGTCATATCTTCTGGCCCACTACAACAAAGGCTTGCTGATCCCTTATCTAGATCATTCAAACAGCTTTTTTATTAGTCTCCTGGCTTCTGTTTTTGAGCACAATAATCTGTTCTGTACATGGCCAGTTCAGTTCAGTCGCTCATGGTCATAACTTTTCTTCCAAGGAGTAAGCGTCTTTTAATTTCATGGGTGCAGTCACCATCTGCAGTGATTCTGGAGCCCAAAAAAATAAAGTCTGACACTGTTTCCACTGTTTCCCCATCTATTTCCCGTGAAGTGATGGGACCGGATGCCATGATCTTTGTTTTCTGAATGTTGAGCTTTAGGCCAACTTTTCGCTCTGCTCTTTCACTTTCATCAAGAGGCTTTTTAGCTCCTCTTCACTTTCTGCCATAAGGGTGGTGTCATCTCCATATCTGAGGTTATTGATATTTCTCCTGGCAATCTTGATTCCAGCTTGTGTTTCTTCCAGTCCAGCGTTTCTCATGATGTACTCTGCATATAGGTTAAAATGTAAATAAGGTCATTTTGCTCTCCTGTTTAAATTCTCCAGTGGCTTTCTGCTTAACTTGGGATAAATTTAATACTCCTTATCATGACTTATGAGGCCTTACATGATCTAACCTTGCATACATAGAGATTCTGCTTCTCATTGCACCATCCTCTCCTTCATCCATTAAAATCTAGCATGTTGATACTCCATCAATTTCTAAAGCATGACAAAATGTCAGACTTACTCTTCATGAAGTCTTTACCCACTCCTTCTTCTGACTAGAAGGTACTTATCTGATCATTGATCAAGAGATGTTTTCTTATACTTCAGTTTGCAGCATAAAATGTGACCTTGTCTCATCTATTAATATATAAATTTCACCACTCTCCCCATCTCTATCATATTACCTTCTTTTATTGTAAATTTTACATTAATTATTATCATTGCCTCACCACACAATAACTTGCAGTTAGCTTAAGCAGATAAACAGTCTATGTATCTCTAATGTTTTTGACAGCTGCTGCTGTCCAACAGTTGTTAAATGAATGATCTCACATTACTATTTCATTGCTTATATTACTATTACTAAGGCCCTGAATTAGATACTATGGTATGACCCTTGCTGTAAGTAGGGAAAATGATATAAAGATGGATATTTCCAGGAATCTAAAGTTTATCTTCCCTGGTGGCTCAATGGTAAAGAATCTGCTTTCCAATTCAGGAGACACAGGTTCCATCCCTGGTCTGGGAAGATCCCACATGCTGTGGAGCAACTAAGCTGGTACACCATGGCTATTGACTATTTAGCCTGTGCTCTAGAGCCTGGGAGCCACAACTTCTGAGCTCACGCACCACAGCTATTGACCCATGCACCCTAGAGCTTGTGTTCCTCAATGGGAGAGGCCACCACAACAAGAAGCCTGCACACTGCAACAAGGACTTGATCTCTGCAACTAGAGAAAAACATACACAGCAACAAAGACCTAGCACAGTCAAAAATAAATAAAGAAAATTTAAAAATACAGAAAGTCTGTCTGGGAAAAACATGTGTGCCAACCTCTAAAATCAGTAAGTCACACAATAACGGGGCTGCATGGCTTCAGGGATAAGAGTTTTGGAGTCAGACTGCAGGAGTTTGATGCCCAGTGGCACCAAGTATTAGCTCTATGATCTAGAACAATTGATGTGACTTTTTTGCGCTCAATTATTAAATCTGTAGAATGGAGGAAAAAGTATCTTTCTCATGGATGTTTTGTAGATTAATTGTGTTAATAAATGTAAAAAAGTTAGTTCTGGCACATAAGAAAAACTGCATCAATGTCTTTTGAGTAAGAAATTGAGCTGCTAAAAGTCCATTATGGGTACCCAGTGCAGGAAGTCTTGCCTGTACTAACAGCTTGTTGTTTATTCAAGGACTCTAGGAAAGTTTTCCAATAAAAATGCATTGTGATTAACATTGTTTCTAGGAAGATGAATATGTTGCAAAGAAAAGTTAGGAGGGAGATCCACAGGTAAAGGAAGAGTGGCTCCTGCATTGGTTCAAAGAGAAAGTAATGAGAGGCAAACTTAGAAAGTGGAAAGATGAGGCAAGAAAGCAGAGGGCTTCAGAGCTGGAGTTAATCATATCTGAGTTTGAATCAGGGATGTCTTCCTTATTTTGTGAAGAGCAAGTGTTCTCTGAATCGTCTGTTTTTCCACTTCATATATCTTCTTTATGGTGCCACTTGGAGGGTTAAATGATAATTTGCAGAAAATGCTTCGTATAGTTCTATTTGAAAATATATGCCAAGAATGGTGGTATTGGTGGGGGTACTTGATAGTATCCTTATTACTATCATTGTCTTATCATATGAATAATATTGGGGAGGTAGATGAAAGGATTTGGCAACTCATTAGCTAGAGAGTGTCATAGAGAAAGGCACATATAAGTCAGCTTTAACATTTCCAGACTACATCCCAGGAGGAAAGTGGTCCTGTTAATTGAGATAGGAAACCAGGAAAGGGAAACGATTTTGAGACAGACTTCCATGGAGCCACATCTTGAAATACAGAGTAGAGACTTGGCCAATAGATACAATTTGGGGATTTCTTTCTTGGATGATTGGGGAGGAAACTCATGTTCCATCATGAAAGAGGAGAGAAATAGGAAAAACAAAACAGGCTTTAGGAGAAGGATTATGTTAAAAGAGTAGCAGAAAAACAGGTAAGAGTGGAGAACAAGGAGTACAGGAGCAAGGTTAAGGAGTAGAAAAGAGTGAAGTGCAGTGTTTTTGAAAGTCAAGGAGAGTTTGTGGAAGGAAGCAGTGATCAGCAGAGAGGTTGCAGAGGATAGGACTGAGGACAGTCTGTGGAGATGCCAGAATTCATGACGGACACCTGAGAGTCTACTGAGTGAACTGTAGGTGGGAAGTCATGTCCACTGAGAATATAGAGTTTGAAAATAGCTGCTGAGTGAGAAGGACATATTTAGAAATTTGTCATCATTTAATGTAATTATCATGAAAGAACTGCAGTTTAACACTCCTAGAGTGAGCAAGCTTCTATTTTTGAAGAGATGGCCATCAAAGATTCTTCTGGAAGTTAGGTATGCTTGAGGATTAAATTGTCAGGTTTATAAGTGGTCTGAACTTGAGTATTCTGAAATGGAACTGGACTCTGGTGAGAGGGCAAAGCAGAAGAGAATTTTGTCTTCATCAGTTATTAGCCAGATAACTTTGAGAAAGTTGCCTAACCTTTATGAGCCCCTTTCGCCATCTAAAAATTGGAATCCTATCATTTCCTTCTTGGTAGGCGTGAAACTAAAGCACACCAAATTTTTGAATGTTGGCATAGATGAAAGGTTGTTTTTATCTGCCTCTCTGTGCTCTCAGCAAGCCTCCTGCCTGGGTACATTTTTTACATATAAGGTAAAGTTAGTTAGACTAAAGTCAGTTCTGTGAAGGCCAAGATTCACCGATAAGAAACATTTTGATTAATGTCCCAATTTCTACTAATGGCACAACTCTCCTTCCAGAGACTCATCTTCAAAGCTTTGTCATCTTTCACTTTTCCTCTTCAGAATAATAAATTGTCTATTAGTTGCTCATAATGCAGGTTTAGAGTCAGAAATCATGGATTCAAATCCTGCCTTCACTCATCACTACTTATGAGAGGTTGCACAAGTTGTTAAACCTCTTGGAATCTCCATTTCCTCATTGGAAAGATATAGGTGACATTTCTACTCATGATTATAGCTTAGTGATAATAGTGCATAGTGCTTAGTCCAGGGCTTGGCACATAGCGCTGTTTTGCAATTGTTATGTCATGTCTGACTCTGATACTCCATGGATTGCAACTTGCCAGGCTTCCCTGTCCTCTACTATCTACTATCAGAGTTTGCTCAAGTTCATGTCCATTGAGTCAGTGACATCATCTAAATATCTCATCCCCTGCCACCCTCTTCTCCTTTGCCTTCCATCTTTTCCAGTATCAGGCAGGGTCTTTTCCAGTGAGTCAACTCTTCATATCAGGCAGTCAAAGTAGTGGAGCTTCAGCTTTAATATCAGTCCATCCAATGAATATTCAGGATTGATTTCCTTTAGGATTAACTGGTTTAATCTCCTAGCAGTCCAAGGGGGTCTCAACAATCTTATCCAGCATCACAATTTGAAAGCACTGATAAATTCAATAAATGTTAGTTACCATGTTAATATTAGTGTCATCATATATTAAGATTTTCCCATGATATCTTGCTCCTCACTCTCCTCTGTGCTCAACTATAACTTACATAGACTTTCCTAATAAATTACTAAACATATGTCCATCCTTAATTCACCATTTCAACTGATCACCCCTACCAACTTGCTGGTGTACTCGACTTTGAAGCACAGTGCTGTTAATATCATTATACTATTAACTACCCTTGGTTTCCTGTAGGATATGTAGCAATTTTAGGATAACATTTATTGCCCTCCTCTATGATTCTTTGTCTTTCTAACTTTACTTTTTTCTGTTCCATTTTCTGGATCTGATGCTGACACTGTGTGAACTACTCATTCCTCTGAGAATTGCCAGTTCTCTACTCTGTAAATGGGAACTCTGTACATAATCATTAAATCTACTTTCTCGTACTAACTGAAGGTCAAAATAAATCTGGGCCTGTGCTCATGTGGAATTATCCTAGAAGGACATATGCCATGCATCTTTATTGTATTCTTTTTTTAAAATCAAAGTTTATATTACTGAGGACCATAATTACTTTCAGAAACATCTCTTGTCCTTGTACTGAAACTATATTAGGAAAACACTGGAAAAGAAATACAATCACTTCAAGATAATTCACATTTTAATGGCTCTATTAAACACTACATTAATAACTTATTTAAATTGATTTGCACACTTGAAGACATATTTTTAAATGAGAAAAATGTGTTTGATTGCTTTCTGACATTGAGGAGAATGTTTCATACAGGAGCAAATGAT
Source organism: Budorcas taxicolor (assembly GCF_023091745.1). Classification (NCBI taxonomy): domain Eukaryota; kingdom Metazoa; phylum Chordata; class Mammalia; order Artiodactyla; family Bovidae; genus Budorcas; species Budorcas taxicolor. The sequence continues at coordinate 155,075,331 of NC_068910.1, forward strand.
TCTTTATGTTGATAAACATGTGTTGATTTATAAAAATAGTAAGAAATTATAATCAATGTAGAGGAATTAGCTATAAAATTTTTGAAACAAAATATCAAGTGCATTTTTTATTCTAAGATATACGTTGTTCACTATTTAAAGAATCTTCTAGTATTGGTGAGGGATAGAGAGTTCTGGCATGCTACTGTCCATGGATTTGCAGAGTTGGGCATGACTTGGTAACTGAACAACAATAACAAAGTAATTACTGAAGAATTTAGACAAAAATACAAAAATATTGGATATAGTTACTACAATTTTTAGTGGCCACTAGAATCAACTTTATCTTTTTAAAGTAGAGAAATATATGCAAACTTATTTTTTGTTTTCTAAAGATTAATCTGTACAGCTTTGTGTTAAACATAGTTTATTCTGTGTTTTGATGAAAAGAGAGAAACTTTCCCAGGTTATGCAGTTTATGCTTGCATTTTTATCTAATCAGGCAAACAATTTTAATTAATTCAGACAGTTGCCTCTATGGTGTGTATGCCCTTTAGGGACTCTTTCATTACACATGCAAATGTGTTCCTAAAATAATGAGAATGTCATTATCTTGCTTTATTCATTTAGGTGGTCAGGAAGAGAACAAAAAAATCATTTGGTGGTGAGGTAATTCTTTTAATATACGGTAATGGCATTAACTTTGGTATTTCTCTGTCTCATTTTCTTGATCATTCTCAAACAATGCTCCCTTGTGCAAGATAGTGAAGGTGATGAGGGCAAGGATGCCAAGAAAACAGGAACTGAGAATCTTTATATTTCACACTGTCAAAACATAGATTGGGACTTACTTAAATTGCATTTGTTAGAGAGGAAGTATCTGATAGTCTAAGCATGTAAATTGCATAAAAATACTAGTTTAAGAAACTAGGCATTTTAATAAAGAATTTAATTTTAAAAATTTTAATCAGGTTTCTAATTATGAAATTTATTGCTATTATTCTTAGAAAAAGACACCCACAATGGAGATGAGTAATGTCTAGTGTATTGAGTCCCTTCAGGTCCACTATGAGAATCTGTGGAAAAAATTTTTTGTCACAAGGCAGAACTTCCTTATGAAAGTTACTCCAATGCAATGCTTCATACCTCATTTACACATTCATTTATTTGCTAACATGTCCCTGTGTGCTTATCAAGTGCCAGAGGGGGAAAACAAATATAGAAACTAGTCCAATAGAGTTCATGTTATCATAACAATCTAAGTAATGAGTGTACAAAGGAGAAAACCAAATACTTAGGCATAGGAAGCAGAGTGCACAGAGCCTAAAGAGAGTATCATCCATTTGGGGAACTGCTACAAATTATTGAAGCCTGGATATCAGCTAGAGACGACGCTGCAGAAATGCCTTGCATGCAGAACTTTGATTTTTTTTTCCTATAGTGAGAGACAGACATTAAATATTGACAAAAATTCACTGTGAAATAAAAGTTGCAGTGGAGCACAGGGCTATTTCAACCCAGTTGTTCTCTTCATAGCATACCTAATATAATCATCAATTGAAGCATGTCCCAGAAGGGATAGGCTACCCACTCCCTTATTCTGGCCTGGAGAATTCCATGGACTGTATAGTCCATGGTGTCGCAGAGTCGGATACGATTGAGGTACTTTCACACACACACAAACCAAACGTATCATCTATTTCAAAACAGTAGCCTCTGCCCTTTATCCCTGGCTTCCTCACCCCACACCTGAATGGCTCTAGTCATGGTTATTTAATCTCTTTGAATAGTCTTAAAACTATTCTTCACATTATACCTAGACTAGTTGTCCTAAAGTTTTATGATTTCATAGCTCATTTGTATCCTTCACATCATGTCTGAATGTCTGTATATCAGGCAGCTTCACAATCTGTTCCTATTTAAGCTTTTAAGCCCCATCAGCTACCAGTCTCCCAGAGTCTTTATGTGCCATCCACCCAAGTGTCCAATTTTCTTAAGCAACATTTGCTGTCATCCCTCCGTTCTCATATAATGTATATGTGGTATTTATTCCATGGTGAATCCTCTCTCCCCATGAAAAACTTTTTTCTTTCAAGCCTCAACTCAAGCATTGTCCCTATATGAAGTCTTCTCTGATAGCCAAAGATAGACATGGTCCCTCTCTACTTGGAGGCCTCACAGTATTTACAATTTTCCTTAATTAAAGTGTTGTAATATTTTGTTGATGTTTATACATCTGCCTCTCCCAACCACAGTACAGACTTCAAGGATACAGAAATCATATTTTCTACTCTCCCCAGTTCCTGGTATAGTATCTGGCTCCTACTAGATGCTAAATAAATGTGAACAAAGTATATAGCACATGAAAATAAAACTTTAGCTGTGTTATCAAGTGCTGGTTTTGTGAAGTATTATAATCACAGAGGGCTTCCCAGGTGGCTCAACAGTACAGAATCCACCTGCAATGCAGGAGACATGGGTTCAATCCCTGGCTCAAGAAGATCCCTGGAAGAATGAAATGGCAACCCACTCCAGTATTCTTGCCTGGGAAATCACATGGACAGAGGAGTCTGATGGGCTATAGTCATGGTTCACAAAAGAATCAGATATAACTTAGTGACTAAACAGCAGCATGATTGCAGGTGTAGAGACTGAGGCTCAGAGATATTTGACTTGCCTTTTGTTACATTGCTAGTAATTAGCTGAGCTGGGAATCAAAATCAGGCCTTCTAACAAAACATAAATTTTTCCAATCTTAATATAATTTTCTTGGTAAATCAATGATATTCAGAAGAATGTTTAATGTTTACAAGAATTTATATTTAAAGGAGGGAATTTCTTTTTTCTTGGTATGAGCTAAGGTATATTTTTATGATATGAGACTGCAATTAGTCAGATTGAGGATTAAGAATGAAACTTTGGAGTGTCCCTAAAGAATTAAGATGTTTACTGAATTTTAGCTGAATTAAGGCCTTATTCTTACTTTCTTTCACTGCATGTGTGCTCAGTCATGTCTAACTCTTTGCAGCCACCAGGCTCCACTGTAGATGGGATTCACTAGAGTGGGTTGCCTTTCCCTTCTCCAGCTGTCTGCCAGACCCAAGGCTGGAACCCACATCTCCTGCAGCTTATTGCATTGGCAGGCAGATTCTTTACCACTGAGCCACCTGGGAAGCCCAAAGAATTAAGATCTTTACTGAATTTTACCTGAATTAAGACCTTATTCTTACTTAAGGTTATCACTTTTTTTTTTTCCAAAGGCATGATTTCCTCAAATTGCACATAGGTGGCTTATACCTCCTTGTCAGATATACTGAGGGACTGAGAGTAATAAAAATTTTTAAATGTCAGAAATTGTTGGTTTTCTAAATGCATTTTTATTTGATAATTGGATATCAGCTCTACCTATCTTTCAGACACCAGAAAGCTTATAAAACTGGTCCAACCACATCTCTTCTTTGAAATGGTTTCCCAGTCATGTCCATTGCATCTGGCTTTTATTGTTGGGCATTTTTTAGTCTGTCCCTTTAAAATTCTAAGAGAAAGAAACATCTGCAACACAAACAGAAAATCAGTTGACCATGCCTCTCTGTTGCTTAATGATGCTTTGTTTAGAGCGAAAAGAAGAAAATAAACACCTTTGACTGATTTTTGTCTTTAGTTATCCTGACACTTTTAGTTCATTATAAAAGTCAATCAAGTCTAACAAAAAAGGGAAACCCCCATTTTGGCAGCATCATGCCAGTGAAACTTGTGGGTTAAGGTGGAAGTTTCTAAAGCATCAAACCGTGAAGATTTAACATATATCTCTAGCATATTCACTTTTATTTGATAAAGATTTAAACATAGATTTAAAACATTTTATAGAAGTAGGTGGGCTTCCCTGGGGACTGAAATGGTAAAGAATCGGCCTGCAATGCAGGAGACCCAGGTTCAATCTCTGGGTGGGGAAATCCCCTGGAGTAAGAAATAGCAATACACTCCAGTAGTTTTACCTGAAGGATCCCATGGACAGGAGAAGCTGGTGGGCTGCAGTCCATGGGATTGCAAAGAGTCAGACACGACTGAATGTCTAACACACACACATAGAATTAAGTTGAATTTTCAGTCTATGAATAAAGGGCGAGGAGGAACAATAACAAAGCAAGCAAGTCGGCAGAAGATGTGCCAGAGAGAATTTTTCACAGAAGAAAATGAGGGAAGGCAAAGTGTTCGGTTCAAGTGATGGGAAACTTAGTGAGTACTTTAACTAAAATTGTCAGACTTTAGAGGATGACTTTGCATATCCTTGTTCTACCCTTTATTTGGTTTAAGCCATTGCTGGTAGTTTAGGCTATCATGATCATAAAATATTATGTTGAAATTTGGAAGCACAAATTTCCCCAATAGTGAAAAACTGGTGCTAAAAGTATTTGATTCATCACAAGCATTTTTTATTGTTCTTAAAATTCACAAGCAAGAAAATAAAGCTAAGGTAAAGTTGGTTTAATGCAGTGTAGTGATAAAAAATACTGTAGTGATGATCAAACAGTATAGCTGTGGTAAATAATATTTCATAAGGGAAAAAACCCACTCATTGAAATGAATTATTCAATAATTATGGGCATAATACACAGGATAACATTTCCTTTTGTGATAACAGCCTTTCTAAAGGCATCTATTAAAGCCAAACTAATAAAAACAACACAGGATTACAGAACCATACATTTGCAAAAAAATCTTTTAATTAAACTTCATAAGTGTGTGATGAATTAAAAGGCATATATTTGCATTTATTTTTCCTCAAAAAGCACACTTCAGTGAAGTGATTTTTGAAGAGGTTTTAACTAAGAACGAATATAAGATGGCAGAGAAATTAAATTCAAACAAAGAACCACTTCAATTTCACTTGCCACTTCCATCATTTCTGTGATTTAAAAGCCTATTGATCTGGTGTTTATCTCCATCAAATTCCAGTTGTTTCAGAGATCTGATTTTGTTATTGAACTTACTCACTTGGTAAATGTCTAAAGGACAGCTCTACTAATGCAAGTCTCTTAATGAACAATTCTTGCTCTATCTATTTGGCTGTGCGGTATTTGGAATCTGTTGAAATGGGAAGAAAAATGCAAATACACAGGGCCATATAGTGTCGAATATAGGTAATACCTATGTGCATATTGGATTGAGCTTCTTTTGGTCAGTCTTTTTCTTTTTTTGAAGTCTGCAATAGCTGATTCAATTGGTAGAACTGATAGTCTATCAGTTGGAAGAAACTGGGATAAAACAGCAAGTGTGTTTACTTTATTTGCTAGTTTGAGTTCCATTAAAAATAAAGAAAAGGCTAGTTACCGAGTTTTTTTGCATATTGTGAATGAATGAAATTGAAACAAAATATAATAGACAATGTTATGGATAACACATTGGGATTAAACAGGTAAATAGATTTGTGTTCCTTGCAGAGATATGATAGGACCTGTTAACATGAAAATAGAGTTTACCTCTCTTAGATGTAGAGCGGATCCCTCTTAATTCACCAGTTACTTGGAAAAAAAAAAAAAAAAAAGAAAGAAAACCAAAAGGCCAAAGCCAAAAGCCAAAGCCAGAAGAAAATGACCAGGAGAAGGACTCCAGAGGGTAGCATATAAAACACAACAGGCAGATGTGAGAACTTTCAACCTATATTAAAACATCATCTCCAAATATTCAGACTGCTGTCACCTCTGTCATCTATGTCCTTGGATTTGATTCATCAGAACTTTCTTCCTCTGGGGTGGAGTAGGGGGAGAGAGTGGCACTGAATGAATAATCCCTAGAGGTAACAGTAAGACATGGCATTGACCTTTATTGGCATAACTTGTCTTTTCCTTTGCTTCTAACAAAGCTGTAAATCCTTTGTTCCTAATTTACAGATTTGAAATTCATGAGCTTTGCAACATCTTCACATCAGGACAAATAACCCCCCTGCTGTTGAAATCACTTGCATAATTTATATCTTTCAAAATTGGAATTGCATCATTGCCTCCTGTGTAATTATCCTGTAGTCAAGCCTTTCACATCATTGAAAGGTCTTTATTTTTTCTTGATTCATAAGCATTTCTACATTTTCATTGGGCATATTTGTATATCTTGGGATATGACAGTATCTGTTCTTATCTGTATAATAGTATAGAATTTTAGCTATGTACAGATTATGTTCAAATTTAAAGTCAAACTGTTTGCAAATGTTACGTACCGATTTTTGTTGAAAAAAAATTAGCTAGTGAACTTTCAAAACAAATATTATCAATACTGAATAGAAAATCATTTTTAACTATGAATTTGTCATTTATGCTTCCAAAATGCTAATATTTCTGTGCTAAAATTATTATATTATAAAATTTCTTATTTGTGAATATCTAATTGGATCATGAGCTCCTTGAAATATTGGCTGTAATTTATTTACCTATTTATTCCCAATGTGTAGTTTATTACCCCAAAGGTACTGTTTCATTGTTATTGTTCAGTTGTTCAGTCATGTCTGACTCTTTCTGACCCTGTGGACTGCAGCCTGACAGGCTTCCCAGTCCTTCACCATCTCCCAGAGCTTGCTCAGTTTCACATCCATTGAGTTGGTGATACCATCCAACCATTTTACCCTTTGTCATCATCTTCTCCTCCTGCCTTCAATCTTTCCCAGCATCCAGGTTTTTTTAAATGAGTTGGTTCTTTGCGTCAGGTGGTCAGTGTATTGGAGCTTCAGCTACAGCATCAGTCCTTCCAATGAACACCCAGGACGGATCTCCTTTAGGAAGGACTGGTTGGATCTCCTTGCAGTCCAAGGGACTCTCAAGAGTCTTCTCCAACACCACAGTTCAAAAGCATCGATTCTTTGATGCTCAGCCTTCTTTATGGTCCAACTCTCACATCCATATGTGACTACTGTATAGCTGTGACTGTCCATTTAGCTTTGACTATGGAACTTTGTTGGCAAAGTAATGTCTCTGATTTTTAATATACTATCTAGGTTGGTCATAGCTTTTCTTCGAAAGAGCAAGCATCTTTTAATTTCATGGCTACAGTTACCATCTGCAGTGATTTTAGAGCCCAAGAAAAAGTCTGTCACTGTTTCCATTGTTTCCCCATCAATTTGTCATGAAATGATGGGGCTGGATGCCATAATCTTTGTTTTTCGAATATTGAGTTTTAAGCCAACTTTTTCACTCTCCTCTTTCACTTTCATCAAGAGGCTCTTCAGTTCCTCTTTGCTTTCTGCCATAAGGATTGTGTCATCTACATATCTGAGATTATTGATGTTTCTCCTGGCAATCTTTATTCCAGCTTGTGCTGCATCCAGCCTGGCATTCTTCATGATGTAATCTGTATATAAGTTAAATAAGCAGGGTGACAATATATAGCCTTGATGTACTCCTTCCCAATTTGGAACCAGTTGGTTGTTTAATGTCCAGTTCTAACTGTTGCTTTTTGACCTGCATACACATTTCTTAGAAGACAGGTAAGATGATCGAATATTCCCAACTCTGAGAACTTTCCACATTTTGTTGTAATCCACTAAGTCAAAGGCTTTAGTATAGTCAATGAAACAGAAGTAGATGATTTTCTGGAATTCGCTTGCTTTTTATTATGATCCAGCAGATGCTGGCAATTTGATCTCTGGTTTCTCTGCCTTTTCTGAATCCAGCTTGAACATTTGAAGTTTTCAGTTCAAGTACTGTTGAAGCCTAGCTTAGGGAATTTTGAATTTTACTTTGCTAGTGTGGGAAATGTACTGTTTACTCAATAAATACTTTTTGGTTCATTTAGCGAATGTTGGTATATCAAAACAGCTAGATATCATTTATCATGTAAAGAAAACTGTGATGATGATGTTATTTCAGAGCCTAGTTTGATCTACCTTAGTAATTTTCATTGGCATATAACATCCTTGAAAGATGAACATCTGACCTTTTCTTAAAGATAACATTGAGTAGCAGGTCATTCGAAATGTGCTTACTCATTTTAGGTCAGTATTTCTTTCATCAAGACCATTTTCCATTCTTTGAAACACCATAGAGTGAGTCTATATTGTCCTTTGAAAGTCCTTCAAATGTTTGAAGGCAGCCATAATTCTTCCTCTATCTCCTCTTCAGGTTAAACATCCTATTTTATTCCCTATTGTCAAATGATATCCAGATCTCCATTCTCTCTTAATAATTTATTTAATTATTTGAAAAAAAATAGGAAATGGGAAAAGATAGATATTTCCAATGGTTCATACACTCTTTATTCATTTTTCCTATTGGGAATATGTGTAAATGAAAAAATGAAGTATTCTCTTCTGTCTTTTCATTTGCCTCTCACAGGTAACCATAGTTAACGGTTTGAGTTGAATTCTTCCATAATGTTAGCTTTGCTTATTCTCACGTGTGCACACACACATACACACACACAAACTAGGATGCAGTTTGGAGTTTTGTTCTATTTCAAAGAAAAAAGATAACTTGCTGTAATGTCACTATTCCATTCTGTCTCCCACAAAACCATCATTAGCTATGGTTCTCTTAGCTCTTATTTGTCAGTGAATCTCTTGAAATGTTGCATGTGGGACTAAATATAAATTCAGATATAATTAACTTTTATTAAGCATTTATTAGATTCCAGGCACTATATTTGGTACTTAAAATATTATTTTAATTCTAAAAACATTATATGAAATAGTATTCTAATTTTACACATATATATGTCTGTGCTTTGCTGTGCTAATCACTCAGTCATGTCTTACTCTTTGTGATCCCATGAGCTGTAGCCCACCAGGCTCCTCTGTCCTTGGGGATTCTCTAGGCAAGCATAATGGGGTGGGTTGCCATGCCCTCCTCCCGAGGATCTTCCCAACCCAGGGATCGAACCCAGGTCTCCTGCATTGCAGGCAGATTATTTATCAACTGAGCCACCAGGGAAGCCCAAATATGTCTAAAGAGATGAATTAAATTGTTCAAGACCATTCATAGGTAATTGAAGATCTGTGTATTTGTTTGCTTATTTATACTCCAAGTTGATTCATAAGGTATTTCAGACCTTTTCTCAGGATGCACACATATAACCATATAGATTAGATGTATAAAATAGAAAAAAGAAACAAGAATAATCAAAATTAATAAAATGAAATTAAATCAAGAATGAGGCTAGTAAAAAAATGAAAATGATGTACTTGCTATAAATGATCGCAGGTATGATACAGATATTCTTAATGAATATGAGACAATGGCCAGTGATTGGGGTAATAAAATCAATACAATAAAATAAAAAGTCAAGTTATTTTAAAAATACTACTAGACTTGGCACTAAAAATGAAGAATTTCTAAAAAAAAAAAAAAGAAGGAATAAAAAGTTTCTGCTGTATACTCAAAAAAAAAAAGACAGGAATATGAAGAGATGAACATTTTCATAAAAGATATAACAGTAAATTTCATAGGATATTTTTATAGTGTCTCTTGATGGGATCAATGTTGACATCAAACCTGGATTAAAAAGGCAGTTCTTCAGGAAACCAAGAGAACTTGGTTATGCTCTGGATACTCAGAGTTCTATTTGTTTATTTCTTTACTAGATCAGTGGTAAAGTTCAGAACATCCAGAGAAATAAATGGATTGCAAGTCTTTCTAGTAATATGTATATATACTGTAATTGAACTTTAGATAATCATAGATAATCATAGGGTAAGTGGTTAAAAAGGTAAGTGTTACAAGGACAGCTATTATACTTGTGTGTTAAATATAGACCTTAGACCTTGGAGTGGGATTGTGATAAATGTGTATTATTTCACCTCCAGAACTCTTTCTAGGCTGTCTGTAAATGTAGACTTCACAGTGCAGAGACAGGGGGATAATTATTTGAATTGATCTGGCAATTATGCCTCCATTAATATTGACTAAGTTTATTATGAGTAGTTAAATATGCCCAACCTGAATTACTTCTCTCCTGTTTTATTTCTACTGCTTCTTCCAAGCCTTATTCCCAAAGGAAGAAAAAAATCCAGCGTTGGTCCCCATTGTCATTTCCCAGAGACCAAGAAACAAGCAATAGGTAACTATCATAAAATGTCGTAGTAGATATTTCTGGGCCCACAAATCTCCAAAAAATGAATATGTCTTTAGGGAGTGGAAAATGAACTGCTGAAGTCATTCTGCATTTTTTAGCAGGAATATCATTGCCAGGTTTGCCAAGTCAGAATGTGTAAACTCTCCTACGTTATGGATCTCTGTTGGTGATAGCTGCAGCAAGAAATCTTACATAAACCAGTCCTTTCCTGTGAAAGAAGTCACATGCTTTTTATTGAAATTAGCCCCAAATGCTGCCAGTAGCTGTTGTTCTTGGAGAGAATGGTGATTGTGGTATAGGCTAGAATTGTTTTTCCCCTTTGCAGATAGCATAGGAGCAGCTCATCTTCATCAGCTTGTTGAACACAGAAATTGGCAAGGCAGATCTGAAATGAGTTAAGAATCAGGCTTTACGTGGAACACGCCTGAAATAGGAGGCCTTAGTGGTGGTTATGGGGACCAAAGGGGACTGAAGACATATGCTTTGCCTCTATAGGTAGGCACTTTCTGGGCTGGTGTGATTAGCTGGAAGATAGAAAAGAAACTAGGATGCTGCTAAGATAGGCTGAACTGAGCAAGGCCAACATTGTTCTTCTTCCAGACAACTAAATTTTTGAAGTCAAATTAGCCTCCCTCCAGTAAATATAAATATTGAATAGAAAGTTTTAAAAAATTCAAATTTTTGGTTTTTGTGTTTATTCAGTTCACAGACTATGGGAACTTTGAGTGCGACAAAGAATAAATGAAACTATTGGAAAGTGTTAAACTAAATCTCATTTTGATTTTTGTTACTTTTGAAGGTGTTTCTAGATCCCCTGGAGAAAGAAATGGCAACCCACTCCAGTACTCTTGCCTAGAAAATTCCATGGATGGAGGAGCCTGGTGGGCTACAGTCCATGGGGTCGCAAAGAGTCGGACACGACTGAGCGACATCACTTTCACTATAGACAAATTCTAATTGATCTAATCAGATTAAAAGTAAAAGAAGCCATATTTGTGTTAGGAATGTTGATAGAAGGTTGGGTCTTAATTCTATTTAGAAGCAGTTTCTAATTCTTCAGCTGATACCATGCAACTGTGGCCATCTCTTCACTTTCTGGACTTCAGGTTTCTCATTCTTTGAATGCAAGTTTGTATTAGTCTGCCTCCAAGGACTCTTCTAGGAGCATATTTTATAAGTCTATATATAAAGAGCTAATATTTTTTTAATATAGAGAGATTTATTTCTACTCACATCTTCAATTTTATATCTTAAATAACAGTTGATAATTTTCCTCAAATCCCTCTGTCAGTTGGGATTACTGACTCCCAGCAACATTTACTAGCAGAGGACATGACTTGCTAAACCTTAAGAAATCAAGAGAATGTTGAGATTACTTTAATCTCCCTGTTGTGAACAACCAAGCTAAGGCATCTTGATTCACTTTATGGCTCTCTCCTCATCATGCTCTTTTATATTTTCATCTCTAAAGGCACAAAAATTCAGTTGAAATATATTACCTGCATAAATAAGAAAAATGAAAAACTAGACATAATTAATAGTTTTTATTGAACATTTTGTTTCCTGTGCACATTAACAACTACGATGATGCTCATTTTTCTCTTTATGGTCCAGCCACTGAAAGACAGACATTTTACAGCTAGCTCTCTGTCTGCCTTATGATGTCTTTGATATTTACAATATAGGAAAGACTGTAATTTTCTTGCAATCAAAAACTGCTCTTATTTTTCCCCTTAGAGAACTGTATTGATGCCAAACTGAGCACTGCATGCTCTGTATCTGAGTAGTCTGTATAAAGTTTACAACACATCACTTATAAAATTAAGGCATCCATCAGAATATTTTGTAAGTTCAGAAAAGCTTATATTTACTTACTGCATTTTCATCTGAAACTCTGACCTCAATACACTGAAATGTAGACATCATTCACTTTACCCCTATGTTGAATTGTGCTTCATGTACAATATTACTTTGTTTCAAACAATGCAGTAGAAAAAGATTTTAAGAAAGCTGATAATTAAATGTTACTTTAAAAGGAAAAATGAATATGTTTTAGTAATTAAAGTGAAGTGAAAGTCGCTCAGTCATGCCCAACCCTTTGCAGCCCCATAGACTATACAGTTCATGAAATTCTCCAGGCCAGAAGACTGGAGTGGGTAGCCTTTCCCTTCTTCAGAAGATCTTCTCAACTCAGGGATCCAAAGAAATAGAAGAAAACAAAGGATGGGAAAGACTAGACATCTCTTCAAGAAAATTAGAGATACCAAGGGAACATTTTTGCAAAGATGGGCACAGTAAAGGACAGAAATGGTATGGTCCTAACAGAAGCAGAAGATATTCAGAAGAGGTGGCACGAATTCACAAAAGAACTATACGAAAAGGATTTTTTATGACCCAGATAACTACAATGATGTGATCACTTTCCTAGAGCCAGACATTCTAGAGCGTGAAGTCCAGTGGACCTTAGGAACCATCACTGTGAACAAAGCTAATGGAGGTGATGGAAGTACAGCTGTGCTATTTCAATCCTTAAAGATGATGCTGTGAAAATGCTGCACTCAAAATCCCAGCAAATCTGGAAAACTCAGCAGTTGTCACAGAACTGGAAAAGATCAGTTTTCATTCCAATCCCAAAGAAAGGCAATGGCAAAGAAGCTTCAAACTACTGCACAATTGCACTCAATTCACTAGAAATATAATGCTCAAAATTGCCCAAGCCAGGCTTCAATAGTACATGAACTGAGAACTTCCAGATGTTCAAGCTGGGTTTAGAAAAGGCAGAAGAACCAGAGATCAAATTGCCAACATCTGTTGGATCATAGAAAAAGCAAGGGAATTCCAGAAAAACATCTACTTTCTTTTTATTGACTACACCAAAGCTTTTGACTGTGTGGATCACAACAAGCTGTGGAAAATTCTTCAAGAGATGGGAATACCAGACCAACTGACCTATCTCCTGAGAAACCTATATGCAGGTCAAGAAGCAATAGTTAGCACTGGATATGGAACAACAGCCTGGTTCCAAATAGGGAAAAGTGTACATCAAGGCTGTAAATTGTCACCCTGCTTATTTAACCTATATGCAAAGTACATCATGAGAAGTGCTGGGCTGGATGAAGCACAAGCTGGAATCAAGATCGCTGGGAGAAATATCAATAACCTCAGATATGCATCTGACACCACCCTTAAGGCAGAAAATGAAGAGGAACTGAAGAGACTCTTGATAAATGTGAAAGAGGAGAGTGAAAAAGCTGACTTGAAACTCATCATGCAGAAAACTAAGATCATGACATCTGGTCCCCTCCCTTCATGGAAAATTGATGGGGAAACAATGGAAACAGTGACAGACGTTATTTTCTTGATCTCCAAAATCACTCCAGATGGTGACTGCAGCCACAAAATTGAAAGAACGTCCTGATGTTCAAGCTGGTTTTAGAAAAGGCAGAGGAACCAGAGATCAAATTGCCAACATCCACTGGATCACGGAAAAAGTGAGAGAGTTCCAGAAAAACATCTATTTCTGCTTTATTGACTATGCCAAAGCCTTTGACTGCGTGGATCACAATAAACTGTGGAAAATTCTGAAAGGGATGGGAATACCAGACCACCTGACCTGCCTCTTGAGAAATCTGTATGCAGATCAGGAAGCAACAGTTAGAACTGGACATGGAACAACAGACTGGTTCCAAATAGAAAAAGGAGTATGTCAAGGCTGTATATTGTCACCCTGCTTATTTAACTTCTATGCAGAGCATATAATGAGAAACGCTGGACTGGAAGAAACACAAGCTGGAATCAAGATTGCTGGGAGAAATATCAATAACCTCAGATATGCAGATGACACCACCCTTATGGCAGAAAGTGAAGAGGAACTAAAAAACCTCTTGATGAAAGTGAAAGAGGACAGTGAAAATGTTGTCTTAAAGCTCAACATTCAGAAAACGAAGATCATGGCATCCGGTCCCATCACTTCATGGGAAATAGATGGAGAAACAGTGGAAACAGTGTCAGACTTTATTTTGGGGGGCTCCAAAATCACTGCAGATGGTGATTCCAGCCATGAAATTAAAAGATGCTTACTCCTTGGTAGAAAAGCTATGATCAGCCTAGATAGCATATTCAAAAGCAGAGACATTACTTTGCTGACCAAGTTCTGTCTAGCCAAGGCTATGGTTTTCCCGGTAGTCATGTATGGATGTGACAGTTGGACTGAGAAGAAAGCTGAGTGTTGAAGAGTTGATGCTTTTGAACTGTGGTGTTGGAGAAGACTCTTGAGAGTCCCTTGGACTGCAAGGAGATCCAACCAGTCCATTCTGAAGGAGATCAGCCCTGGGATTTCTTTGGAAGGAATGATGCTAAAGCTGAAACTCCAGTAATTTGGCCACCTCATGCAAAGAGTTGACTCATTAGAAAAGACTCTGATGCTGGGAGGGATTGTGGGCAAGAGGAGAAGTGGTCGACAGAGGATGAGATGGCTGGATGGCATCACTGACTCGATGGACGTGAGTCTGAGTGAACTCTGGGAGTTGGCGATGGACAGGGAGGCCTAGCGTGCTGCGATTCATGGGGTTGCAAAGAGTCGGACATGACTGAGCAACTGAACTGACTGACTGCCCCTTGGAAGAAAAACTATGACCAACCTAGACAGCGTATTAAAAAGCAGAGACATTACTTTGCAGCAAAGGCCCATCTAGTTAAAGCTATGAATTTTCCACTTGTCATGGATGGATGTGAAAGTTGGACAATAAAGAAAGCTGAGCATTGAAGAACTGGTTCTTTTGACCTGTGGTGTTGGAGAAGACTCTTGAGAGTCCCTTGGCCTGCAAGGAGATCAATCCAGTCAATCCTAGAGGAAATGAGTCCTGAATATTCATTGGAGGGACTGATCCTGAAGGTGAAACTCCAATACTTTGGCCACCTGATGCAAAGAACTGACTCGTTGGAAAAGACCTTGATGCTGGGAAAGACTGAAGGCAGGAGAAGAAGGGACCACAGAGGATTAGATGACTAGATTTCATCACCGACTCAATGGACATGCATTTGAGAAAGCTCCAGGAGTTGCTAAGGGACAGGGAAGCCTGATGTGCTGCAGTCCATGGGGTCACAGAGTCAGACATGAATTGACATCTTAACTGAATTGAACTAGTAATTAACAGTTATATTTTAAGATATTTAAAAGGTGGACAATTGGCTAGAAAGTCAAAGATGAAATATCTATTTTAGGGTAATAGATTTTAACTATAAAATAGCAGAGCTCTCTTTTTTGTTTTAAAATTTTTATTTGAGTATAGTTGACTCACAATGTTGTGATACTTTATTCTGTACAGCAAAGTGAATTAGTTATACATATATACATGTCCAATTTTTAGATTCTTTTCCCATATTGATCATACAGAGTATTGAGTAGAGTTCCCTCTGCTATACAGTAGGTCCTTATTAGTTATCTATGTTATATATAGTATTGTGTATCTGTCAATAGCAATTTCTAATTCATCCCTCCCCTCAGTAACTGGGCTTCTGTGATAACTCAGTTGGTAAGGAATCCACCTGCAATGCAGGAGAGCCCAGTTCGATTTCTGGGTTGAAAATATCCCCTGAAGAAGGGATAGGCTGCCCACTCCAGTATTCTTGGGCTTCCCTTGTGGCTTAGCTGGTAAAGAATCCACCTGCGATGTGGGATACCTGGGATTGATCCCTGGGTTGGGAAGATCCACTGGAGAAGGGAAGGCTACCCACTCCAGTCTTCTGGCATGGAGAATCCCATGAACTGTATAGTCCATGGGGTCCCAAATAGTTGGACATGACTGAAAGACTTTCACTCAATAACCCTAAATGGTTTTCTACATCTATAATTCTTTTCTATTTTGTAAATAAGTTCATTTGTATCATATTTTTAAAAGATCCACGTTAAACAGTGCATGCTAAGTCATTTCCTTTGTATCCAACTGTTTGTGACTCTATGGACTGTAGCCTGCCAGTCTCCTCTGTCCATGGGATTCTCTAGGCAATAATATTGAAGTGCGTTGCTATGCCCTCCTCCAGGAGATCTTCCTGACCCAGGTATCAAACCCAGTACTCTTACATCTCTTTCATAGGCAGGCAAGTTCTCTACCACTAGCACCATGGTATCATATGATATTTGTCCTTCTCTGTTTGACTTACTTCCCTCAGAATGACAATCTCTAGATCCATTCATGTTGCTGGAATGGTGTTATTTCATTATGTACCACATCGTCTTTATTCATTGCTGTGTCTAGAGACATTTATGTTGCTTTCATGTCCTGGCTATTGTAAATAGTGTTACAATGAACATTGGGGTGCATTACCTTTTTGAATTGTGGTTTTCTGAGTATATGCCCAGGAGTAGGATTCTTGGATCATATGGTATCTCTGTTTTTAGCTTTATAAGGAACCTCTATACTATTCTCCACAGTGGCTGTACCTATTTCCAACAGTGTGGAAGGGTTCCCTTTTCTTCACACCTCCAGGATTTATTGTTGATAGATTTTTTTGATGATGGTGATTCTGGTGGGTATGAGGTGATACTTCATTATATTTTTGATTTGCATTTCTCTAATAATTAGTGATGTTGAGCATCTTTTGATGTGTTTTGTTGGCCATCTGTATATCTTTTTTTGGAGAAATGTCAATTCAGATCATCTGCCCATTAAAACATTTTTAAAAAATTTTATTTATTTAGTAAGTTATTTTTGGCTACACTGGGTCTTTGTTGCTGCATGCAGGCTTTCTTTAGTTGCACCAAGCAGGGCTTACTCTGTGGTTGCAGTGCTCGGGCTTATTACAGAGGCTTCTCTTGTGGAGCATGGCCTCCAGAGTGCATGGGGTTCAGTAGTTGTGGTGCATGGTCTCGGTAATTGTGACTTACAGGCTCTAAATGCAGGCTCAGTAGTTGCAGCTCACAGACTCTGTTGCTCCATGGCATGTGAGATCTTCCCAGGCCAAGCATCAAACTGGTGTCCCCTGCATTGCAAGTCAGACTCTTAACCAGTGGACCACCAGAGAAGCTGCTAGCCCATTTTTTATTGTTTTTTGTTCTTGCTATTGAGCTATATGAGCTGTTTATATATTTTGGAGATTATGCTTTGTTGGTTACTTCATTTGCAAGTATTTTCCACCATTCTGTGGGTTGTCTTTTTGTTTTGCTAATGGTTTTCTTTGCTGTGAAAAAGCTTTTATGTTTAATTAGGTCCTGCTTATTTTTGTTTGTATTTTTATTACTCTAGGAGGTGGATCAAAAAAGATCTTGCTGTGATTTTTGTCAGAGAGTGTTCTCCCTATGTTTTTCTCTAAGAGTTTTATAGTATCCAGCCTTACACTTGTCTTTAATCCATTTTAAGTTTATTTCAATGTATAGTTTTATCTTTGAATTTGGTAAATTTTCAGGATACAAAATTAATACACATAATTCTCTTGTATTCTTATATACTAGCAATAAAATATCAGAAAAAGAAATTAAAGAAACAGTCTCATTTACCATTGTATCAGCATAGGACTTCCCTTGTGGTCCAGTGGCCAAGACTCCAAGATCCCAATTGAGGGAGCTCGGGTTTGACCCTTAGTCATGGAACTATATCCCACATGCTGCAACTAAAAGATCCTGCATGCTGCAAAGAAGATCGAAGATCCCATGTGCTGCAGCTAAGACCTGGCACAGTCAAATAAATATATAAATATTTAACAACAACAACAAAAAAACCCAAAGAATAAAATACCTGGGAATAAATCTACCTAAGGAGTCAAAAAATCTATACAGCTATAGGATACTGATGAAAGAACTTTAAGATGACATAAACAGATGGAGACAGAGATATACTATGATCTTGGATTGGAAAAATCAGTATTATCAAAATGACTGTACTACCCAAAGCAATCTACAGATTCAATGCTATCCCTATTAAATTACCAATGGCATTTTTCACAGAATTAGAATTTTTATTTTAAATTTATATGAAGCACAAAAGACCCCAGATAGCCAAAGAAATTTTGAAAAAGAAAAATGGAGCTAGAGGCATCAGGTTCCCTGACTTCAGATTATGCAATAAAGCTACAGTCATTAAACAGTCTGATACTGGTTCAGAAACAGAAATATAAATCAATGGAACAGGATAGAAAATTCAAAGATAAATCCACACAACTATGGTCAACCAATCTATGACAAGGAGACAAGAATATACAATGGAGAAAAGAGGTCTCTTCAAAGAAAGAAATCAAAGAGGACATTAATAGATGGAGAAATTTACCATATTCATGCATCAGAAGAATCAATATAGTGAAGATAGGTATACTACCCAAAGCAATCTACAGATTCAATTTAATCCCTATCAAGCTACCAACGGTATTTTTCACAGAACTATAACAAATAATTTCAAGATTTGTATGGAAATACAAAAAACCTTGAATAGCCAAAGCAATCTTGAGAAAGAAGAATGGAACTGGAGGAATCAACCTGCCTGACTTCAGGCTCTACTACAAAGCCACAGTCATCAAGACAGTATGGTACTGGCACAAAGAACAGAAATATAGATCAAAGGAACAAAATAGAAAGCCCAGAGATAAATCCACATACCTTATCTTTGACAAAAGAGGCAAAAATATACAATGGAGTAAAGACAATCTCTTTAACAAGTGGTGTTGGGAAAACTGGTCAACCACTTGTAAAAGAATGAAACTAAATCACTTTCTAACACCACACACAAAAATAAACTCAAAATGGATTAAAGATCTAAATGTAAGACCAGAAACTATAAAACTCCTAGAGGAGAACATAGGCAAAACACTCTCTGACATAAATCACAGCAGGATCCTCTATGATCCACCCCCCAGAATTCTGGAAATAAAAGCAAAAATAAACAAATGGGATCTAATTAAAATTAAAAGCTTCTGCACAACTAAGGAAAATATAAGCAAGGTGAAAAGACAGCCTTCTGAATGGGAGAAAATAATAGCAAATGAAGCAACTGACAAACAACTAATCTCAAAAATATACAAGCAACTCCTGTAGCTCAATTCCAGAAAAATAAACGACCCAATCAAAAAATGGGCCAAAGAACTAAATAGACATTTCTCCAAAGAAGACATACAGATGGCTAACAAACACATGAAAAGATGCTCAACGTCACTTATTATTAGAGAAATGCAAATCAAGACCACAATGAGGTACCACTTCACACCAGTCAGACTGGCTGCAATCCAAAAGTCTACAAGCAATAAATGCTGGAGAGGGTGTGGAGAAAAGGAAACCCTTTTACACTGTCGGTGGGAATGCAAACTAATACAGCCACTATGGAGAACAGTGTGGAGATTCTTTAAAAAATTGCAAATAGAACTGCCTTATGACCCAGCAATCCCACTGCTGGGCATACACAGTGAGGAAACCAGAATTGAAAGAGACACATGTACCCCAATGTTCACTGCAGCACTGTTTATAATAGCCAGGACATGGAAACAACCTAGATGCCCATCAGCAGATGAATGGATAAGGAAGCTGTGGTACATATACACAATGCAGTATTGCTCGGCCATTAAAAAGAATACATTTGAATCAGTTCTAATGAGATGGATGAAACTGGAGCCGATTATACAGAGTGAAGTAAGCCAGAAAGAAAAACACCAATACAGTATACTAACACATATATACGGAATTTAGAAAGATGGTAATGATGACCCTTATGCGAGACAGCAAAAGAGACACAGATGTGTAGAGCGGACTTTTGGACTCTGAGGGAGAGGGAGAGGGTAGGATGATTTGGGAGAATGGCATTGAAACATGTATACTGTCATGTAAGAACCGAATCGCCAGTCTACGTCCGATGCAGGATACAGGATGCTTGGGGCTGGTGCATGGGGATGATCCAGAGAGATGATATGGGGTGGGAGGTGGGAGGGGGGTTCATGTTTGGGAACTCATATACACCCGTGCTGGATTCATGTCAATGTATGCCAAAACCAATACAGTATTGTAAAGTAAAATAAAGTAAAAATAAAAATAAAAAAAGGAAATAAAAATTGGTGCTGGGAAAACTAGACAACCACATGCAAAAAATGAAGTCAGAGCTCTTTTCTATCAATAAACTATGTTCATGTAATTTTTTAAAAATCAGTGGTCATATTCACCCCAAAATATTTTACTATGAAGTCCATGAGTGGTTTATAAGAAATATGCACATGATTAAGGCTTCCTTTTAAGAATTTTACACTAACCTGGGAAATATTTAAAAACCACTGAGTATAAAGATCTATCCGTTGGATCACTGCAAAAGCAGGAGAGTTCCAGAAAAACATCTACTTCTGCTTTACTGCCTATACCAAAGCTTTTCACTGTGTGGCTCACAACAAACTGGAAAGAAGAGATGGGAATACCAGACCACCTGACCTGCCTCCTGAGATATCAGTATGCAAGTCAAGAAGCAACAGTTAGAACTGGATATGGAACAACCGACTGGTTCCAAATCGGGAAAGGCATACATCAAGGCTGTATATTGTCACTGGAGAAGCCGATGGCACCCCACTCCAGTACTCTTGCTTGGGAAATCCCATAGATGGAGGAGCCTGGTAGGCTGCAGTCCATGGGGTTGCTAGGAGTCGGACACGACTGAGCGACTTCACTTTCACTTTTCACTTTCACTTTTCGCTTTCACTTTTCACTTTCATGCATTGGAGAAGGAAATGGCAACCCACTCCAGTGTTCTTGCCTGGAGAATCCCAGGGACAGGGGAGCCTGGTGGGCTGCCGTCTATGGGGTCACACAGAGTCGGATATGACTGAAGCGACTTAGCAGCAGCAGCAGTATATTGTCACCCTGCTTATTTAACTTATATGTAGAGTACATCATGAGAAATGCTGGGCTGGATGAAGCACAAGCTGGAATCCAGATTGCTGGGAGAAATATCAATAACCTCAGATATGCAGATGACACAATCCTTATGGCAGAAAGTGAAGAAGAACTAAAGAGCTTCTTGATAAAAGTGGAAGAGGAGAGTGAAAAAGTTGGCTTAAAGCTCAACATTCAGAAAACTAATATCATGGCATCTGGTCCCATCACTTCATGGCAAATAGATGAGGAAACAGTGAAAACAGTGGCAGACTTTATTTTGGGGGATCCAAAAATCACTGCAGATGGTGACTGCAGTCATGAAATCAAAAGATGCTTGCTCCATGAGAGAAAAGCTATAACCAACCTAGACAGCATATTAAAAAGCAGAGACATTACTTTGCCAACAAAGATCTGTCTAGTTAAAGCTATGGTTTTTCCAGTAGTCATGTATGGATATGATATTTGGACTATAAAGAAAGTTGAGAGTGCAAAAGAATTGATGCTTTTGAACTGTGGTGTGGAGAAGATTCTTGAGAGTCCCTTGGAAAGCAAGGAGATCCAACCAGTCCATCATAAAGGAGATCAGTCCTGGGTGTTCATTGGAAGGACTGATGTTGAAGCTGAAACTCCAATATTTTGGCCACCTGGTGCTAAGAACTGACTCACTGAAAAAGATCCCGATGCTGGGAAAGATTGAAGGTGGGAAGAGAAGGGGATGGCAGAGAATGAGAGGGTAGGATGGCATCACTGACTCAATGGACATGAGTTTGAGTAAACTCTGGGTGTTGGTAATGGACTGGGAGGCCTGGCATGATGTAGTTCATGGGGTCACAAAGAATATGACATGACTGAGCGACTTAACTGAACTGAATATAAAGAAAAAGAGTTGGAAAAAGTAAATGCCAAAAAGAAATACAATAATTGTTATTTAAAGAAGATGAATATATTTTTGATTAGAAGAAGTCTCAGTTGAAGAGGGGTCCTGTGAATTAATCCATAAAATAAAAGTAAGGTTTTAGTAGGTAGAGTGGAGAGGCTGTGTTCTGTTCTATTTAGATACAATAGAGTTCAGAGGTGTATGAGAACAGGGCATATCCAGAGAATAACTTAAATGTGAATGATAAGTGATACAGATGAATTGATAGATGGAGTGGGAGGTAGCCCCTAAAAAATGAAGATAAAACCATGGAAAGTAATCAAACTATCAAAGGAATTAGAATTGTACTCTTTAAAAGAAAGAGACAAATTAAAGGTTTTTTTCCAAAGGGGACTATGTGATTCAGCCTGCATTTTAGAAAAATAATAGAGTGATAGTTTGTAAAAGTATTTAAGACAATAAATCTAAAGACATATTTCATAAAGATAAATAAATATTGCAACATCAGATTGATTTTTATATTAACTACTCTACATATTTTTAAAAATTTAGGAATGCTCTAAGTTTATAAATTGATAGGTTATTGAAACTTTAAAATCTGTGTTTTAATCTATAAGAAGAATATTTAAAATATTTCTTGGAAAACTGAACATTGACATAAACATTTATAGAAGAAAAGAAAGCAATAGTAGATGCTATAGACCATGTCCCCATTACAACATAAAAACAGGATTAACTGAGAAAAAAAATTTTTTAAAGCACTGGAGGGAGAGCCATGGAAGCAGAGAAGATTAAATGAATGGAAGTTCCAATCATTTCCTTCTCTGTGGTCACTTCTAGGCTCAAATTGGGCTGGCAATTGAGAGTGCCGAAGCAGAAGAATCGGTTTCCCTGGTGGCTCAGATGGTAAAGAACCTGCCTGCAATGCAGGAAACCTGGGTTCAGTCCCTGGGTCAGGAAGATCCCCTGGAGAAGAAAATGGCAACCCATTTCAGTATTCTTGCCTGGGAAAACCCATGGACAGAGGAGCCTGGTGGGCTACAGTCCATGGGGGTCACAAAAGTTGGGCACGACTAAGCAACTAACAAGCAGAGTAACATTACTAGACAGAGAATATAAACCAGCAATGATTCTGTTTGCTGAGTGCAATATGGAAAATGTTAGGTCCTTAAAAGATCTGAAAGGCCTTTTTTTCTTTTTTTCCTACCATCTGCTTGTTGAAGGATGGATCATGTAGGTTGTAGGGGGCTTAAAAATGTTGAAATTGAAATGTCCTGTGGTCTTCCATTATTTAGGACAACAAATCCTACTTCAGGGATGTGCCTGTCTCAAACTCAAGACTGGTCACCTTTTCGAAACACTTGCCAAACTTTAAAGTAGCGTGGCATGTGGTAAACCAAAGAGCAAAGCTCAAAACCTCTGAAAGAAATATTAAATTTCCCACAAACATTCTGTCTAAGCAGTTTGAGATAACCAGGCTCTTATCAAAAACATGGAAAGGAAAATCCTGAGATACAGGAAAGAACCAGAAACCCTTTGGGTCTACTCCCTGGTGCTCATCCAATCTGCCTGAAAGAGGGAAACAGAAGCCCTGAGTTGTTTCCTGTTTGGGGCGATTGTGAATAAAATTACTATGAATATTTGTAGACAAGTCTTTGTGTAAATGTGGTTTTTCATTTCTTTTAGAGAAACATCTAGAATTGAGGTTGGTTGTCCATGTGGTAAATGTGTATCCAACTTTATAAGAAATTGCAACCTGTTTTCTAAACTGTCTATATCACATTTCATTTATATTAGAAGTATTTAAAATTTCTAGCTGTTTTGAATTCTTGCCAATACTTGATATAATTATGCTTCAATATTAGCCATTCTCATAGAGATATTTTGGCCTCTTCATACAGCAAATTTTTGCCTCCTCACTCCCAACATCTGTCTTTTTTTTTTCACACTTAAAAAAAATTATTGGAATATAGTTCACTTACAGTGTTGTGTTAGTTTCAGGTATTCAGAAAAGTGATTCAGTTATACATATACATATATTTATTCTATTTCAGATTCTTTACCCATATCACCTTCTTAACAATGTTTTATAAAATCAGAAATTAAATATTATTAACTCCAGCTTATCCATTTTTACTTTTATGATTAGTCCTTTTTGTGCTACATCAAATAAAATAAAACAACATTAGGAGAGTAAGAAGGCAATACAAGTGGGAGTAAATATTTGCAATATATGTTTCCAATAGATGAATCATATTCCAAATGTATGAAGGATTCATATAAGTCACTTTGAAAAGGAAAACTCAATAGAAAAAAGTGGTGCAAAATATGAACAAATATTTTTTAAAGTGAAAGTGAAGTCGCTCAGTCATGTCTGACCCTTTGTGACCCCATGGACTGTAGCCTACCAGGCTGCTCCATCCATGGGATTTTCCAGGCAAGAGTACTGGCTGATATTCAACTGAAGAGATGGAAGTTCAATTTCATTAGTAACTAGGGAAATGTAAATTAAAACTGCAGTGGGATACTACATACTTAACAGAATGATTGAACTGCAAACAAAACAACCCAGGCAGAAGTATACAGAGTGTTAGCAAGGACGCAGAGCAATTGGAGAATTGATGCACTGCTGATGGTAGTGTACATTGGTAAACTTCTTTAGAAAACCTCTTGCCAACATGTGCTAAGGCTCAACACATACAGACTCTGTCGTCCAGCAATTCCTTTCCCATGCAAATGCCCACAGGGATGCATACATATGTTCTCCCAAAGATGTGTAGTAAAATGGTCATAGCAATATTATTGAAAACAAACCAAACTGAAAAATACCTGAATTTACATCTGTTATTCCAATATGGAAAAATAAAATGTGCCATAATTACATAGTAATGAGAATTAGCAATTTACAACTGCACTCAATATGTGTAAACCTCACAAATATAATGGTGAGTGGAAGAGGTCATAAAGAGTTTAGACTCTGATTCCATTTCCATCAGAATAAAAACAGAAAAACTGATTTAAGTTGTTAGAAGTCAAGCTGGTATTAAAATCTGATGTGTGGGTGGGTGTTGTTTACATGGCTGTGTTAAGTTTGCACGAGTATAGCTAGTTGTACTATTAAGATATATGAATTTACTTTTATGTATATTTTTCAATGCAAATTAAAACTAACTCAAATACTTCCTTGTGTAAAAAATAACAAGACGAGATAAAGACCCTAGAATATTAACCCCACTGTGTATTTATCTTCAATAATTTTAATCTTCTGTATTTAAATTTGATAACAAATTGAATGTCTAAATCAAAGATTAACATTCAAATAAATAGTAATAGTGTTTGATAAATGATTCACATACATACATTTAAAAACTGTTAACAAAATGGGTTTATTTTATCTTAAAATAGAATATTACTTATAAAAATTTCATACTAAAAACATTGTTTTTTTTTATTCAGTTAATATTATGCTATTGTTGTTATTAGAAAAATTATAAATTAACACACTTTTCTTTACCTCATCAAGAAAGAGACAAAACAAACCTCCAGGACTTGCAGACTAATTACATTACCCTGCTTCTATTTTTTTGTGCTGTTTTGAAATGGAACTGGGGAAAAATTGCAAGGAGTATTAACATTTATCTGTCTAAAATAGCACTCCATTATTACATCTATCTTTCTAACTTTGCTTTATAGTACTCCTTCTAGTTTGTTCTTATTCATTGTTTCTACTTTTTTCTTTATTGCCTGTTTACTGAGTCCCTCCCAAACATACTACAGTGTGAAAGTTACATCAGTGTAGGAGCTTTGTTTTGTGTAGTATTATCTTAACCCAAAGAACAAGGTCTATCATGAATAAGCAACTCAAATATTTGTTGAATATAAGAATAACTATTGATCCAGATTAATGGGTTTCAAACTTTAAGTTCCTCCCTCTTCCTTTTATAGTCATACCATAGTGGTGACAATTGTATTAAGATTCAATCTAACATTTTACCAAAAAATGTGGGCAGAAGTTGTTTTCTAACTTAAAAATGCATAAAAATACAATTCTGTTTTATTAAAGCAGGATGTATAAAATTTATCATTATTTGTATTTAAAAATATGTATATAATTTGTTCTAGCAATTCATTTGGAAAGTTTAACATTATATTAGTGACTGACTTCTATTAAAATGTAAGCTCCAAAAGGTGGTTAGTCTGCAAAATTTGGTGAACTTGTTTCTGAACTTGTGTTTTGCCTTCTACCTGAAAAATAATTCTGCCTAAAAGTTATCTGATTGCATGCTGAACATAGTAAAGATTTTTAGATTGAATACATTACCCCTAAATTGTCAGGATAACAGACATTCCTTCACTGCCTTTCATGTTGCTCATAGTAACTTGTATTTAATTATTAGAACAAGGCAAAATAGCAGTAAGTCACGGACTATTTGTGTTGGAAAAAAAAATCAATTCTAGAATTTCAGAAAAGGTGATGTTTTCTTAAGAAATTGATATGATTGAAATAGATGATTGAATATGTCTTGGGGAATAAAGTAGTGTGTTAAATCATCCTTTGAATGTCATTTAAAAGTGAAAAGGCACTGATTTTTTTAAAGACATAATTTTTGAGGACATAATACCATTAATGGATATACTGCTTAACCTTGGTTTCAATAATTACGTTTTTTTAGATCTGTTATCCATTTGAGGAGATCAATCTATCATATATGTTAGTGAAAGAGTAGAATAAAAAACACTTTGAAATTTGTGTATATATTGCTGTTTAGCCGCTCAATTGTGTCTGACTCTTGCCTCCTCTGTCCCACTCGTGGATTGTAGCCTGCCAGGCTCCTCTGTACATGGAATTTTCCAGGCAAGAATACTGGAGTGGGTTGTCATTCCCTTCTCCAGGGAATCTTCCTGACCCAGGGATCAAACCCATGTCTCCTGCATTGGCAGGCAGATTCTTTACTACTGAGCCACCTGGGAGCCCATCTGTAACTATAGCATAGTACACTAATTGAATGTGGTCAAGATGCATATTCCTCAAGAAAAGATAAATCAGTTTGCAGTAAGACTACTTAGTCAGAGAGTGGGTAATACAGTCTAGAAATATTAAAAAAAAACAGTTTAAAGAAAAATGTATTCATTCTAAATATTGGCTTTTTCTTATTTACACAACAGTGTTCTCTAGACTGGCTGGATAACTGAATATAGAAAGTTTTACTGTAGGACCAAGATGTCAATAAAGTTTATACAAAAAGAGAAAATTCTCCCCTGCAAAAAAACAAAATTTCGTGATTAACCAAGAGTCTAGGATACGAACAAGCATTAATCTGTGGAGGCACATGGTGGTTGCAAGTTATTTGCCTCTTACTCTGGATTTGATGGCTGAATATCCTTGGCAGCAGACTAATTTCTGACTAATGATTTATGAGTGCCATTTTATGTTTAGTCACTCAGTCACATCCGATTCTGCAACCTCATGGACTGCAGCCTGTGAGGCTCCTCTATTCATGGGGATTCTCCAGGCAGGAATACTGGAGTGGGTTGCCATGCCCTTCCCCAGGGGATCTTCCCAACCCAGGAATGGAACCCAGGTCTCCTGCATTGCAGGTGGACTCTTTGCCAGGTGAGCCACCAGGGAAGCCCAAGAATACTGGAGTGGGTAGCCTATCCCTTCTCCAGGGGATCTTCCCCATCCGGAAATTGAACTGGGGTCTCCTGCATTGCAGGTGGATTCTTTACCAGCTGACCTACCAGGGAAGCTCCATGATATATGAGTTGAGTTCCATTCAGTTCAGTCGCTCAGTCATGTCCGACTCTCTGCGACCCCATGATATATGAGTAAAGGATGCTAACTGAAAGGAGAAATTAAGAGTATCGACAAATTCCTATATACATTTTGTGGCAGTCATGCAGGCACAGAAACTGAGTGTTCCTTCAGGAAGAAACTTGGCCTTCTAGCTACAAAGAATGTAGTTACCTGTCGCCCTACATCACAGAAGCTTCAGGATTCACCTTATTTTTTTTTCCCCCGATGGGTCCATAGGGGCAATAAAGCCAGACTTTCTCAATCTAATGGAGTGCAACTATAACTGGTAAGCCTTATTATTCTTAACTAAACTGGCTAAGGACTTCCCTGGTGGCTCAGACGGTAAAGAATCTACCTGCAATGCTAGAGACCCAAGTTTGATCCCTGAAACAAGAAGATCTCCTGGAGAAGGGAATTGCTACCCGCTCGAGTATTCTTGCCTGGAGAATTCCATGGACAGAGGAACTTGACATGCTACAGTCCATGGGGTCACAGAGAGTTGGATCCAACTGAATGACTAACACTTTCATACTTCCACACTGATTAAAACCTAGTCATGATCTGTATACAGTCCTCCCTGCCCAATCCTGCTTTCTCTTGACATTCCTTTCACAGGTATCAGATCTACATCATGGTCTGAACACTTTCTCTGTCCAATCCTACTTCCTCTCCCTTTTATTTTATTTCTCACTGAAGTACAGTTGACTTACACTTTCCCTTTTATTTTTCGTAGGCATTGCCTCTCCTCCCAAATCTTCTCATATTCATCATTTCATCCTATCATCTGTTTCTTGCTAAAAATATAAAAATTTGCATTCATATATTTTATTTAGGGCTGTTTCATATTATGATTATTAATTATGTCAAAAGCCTAATAGCATGAAAGTTTGATCCTTTTCGTCTTGCTCACCATGCTTCTGGCAGCAACTGTATATATGTATTTTGGTTCTAAACCTCTAGGTAGTGCTGCAGTAATCTATGTGTTGAGCTGTGCTAAAATGTTTATACCCCAGCTAGCCTAGATCAGTGGCTATCTCTCCTAGTTTCATAATGTAATCACTTGAGCAACCTATAAATAAATTGATGCCAAAATCCCATACTAGAGATTCCTATATATCAAAGATTGGTTCAGAGTCGAGCCAAGGTTAAGAAACATCATTTCAATGTTGAGAAAGTAGACTGTTTGGCTCTTACTTCACAAATCCACATCCTGATTTTAGCCTTAGGATTTCATTATCCTTTAGCAAGATACAGCGAAAGGCAAATGCAGAGGTAAGCATTTGTGTCAATCTCTGCCCATTTAAACTGGCAATGTAGCAATCTCTGCTACATTTAAATCTCTGCTCTAATAAAATCTCACAAGCTAGAGCTGAGTCTTAGTTTTTGTATTTTCAAATGGCATATTGTTGGCCTGTATCAGAAGAACTAATTAGGAGAGACTGTGAATTCCTCCAAAGGTAGGGTGATGCCATTAAAACTGCTGATCAGATGCCAGGAAACATAATACAAGCTTTGAAAAAATTGTTCTCTCCATATCAGCATGAACTTTTCTTATTATTAAACAATAATAAAATAGCATTTTTTTCTTTTTATGTCATTTACTGTTGTGCTTAAATCTCAACATTTAATTTTTTTTTCTATTTTTAGTTTATACCCATGATTTCATATGTTACCTCAAGCACTTTTAATTAAATAAATAATAAATTAAAAGACAAGGCTTAACTATGAGCACAAATCAAAATGATCCAATCCTGAGAATCTCAGTTCAAGCCATCATTTCCTGGTTTGTTTACTACTGGTATCCATCGATATCAGCACATGTACTGACACCACTAAGCTTGTGTAGTTTAATTAAAAGGAAGAAATCTGCATCTTAATATGTAAAAGCTATTCATAATAATGGGCAATAATGGGATGTTTATTAGCATATCAACAATTAAAAATTATTTGCCACTTACTCTTTTCTCAAGTTTATATGGTATAATGTACATGCTAATTTTATATTAGGAATAAGGTTTGACAAATTGCTGTTAGAATGCAGAGATTATAGTGATGGTTCTTTTTACTAATTCAATTTTATTAAACAATAATACACTGAAGCTGAATAATTTGAAAAGGAATAAAGCAAACATTTTTATAAGACATGCTGCCACTGCAATTTTGTATAGTTTTATATTATGAAACATAGTATGAATATAAATATGGAAAACAAATTTTAGAGGAAATTTCTGCCTCTAGCTGTTACACTTTGTTGGATGGATTAGTTGGGCATGGTATATAAACAGACATACTATTTCATGTCTCAAGATTTTGCCTGGAAAATCCCATGGGCTGAGGAGCCTGGTAGGCTGCAGTCCGCGGGGTCGCTAAGAGTCAGACATGACTGAGCAACTTCACTTTCACTTTTGACTTTCATGCATTGGAGAAGGAAATGGCAACCCACTCCAGTGTGCTTGCCTGGAGAATCCCAGGGACAGCGGAGCCTGGTGGGCTGCCATCTATGGGGTCGCACAGAGTCGGACACGACTGAAGCGACTTAGCAGCAGCAGCAGCAGCAGCAGCAGCAGAAATTCACTATGATTTTTCTGCAATTTATTTTTCATTAATAAAAATACTGACTACAGAAAATTAATTGGCCTATTAAGGAGTATTTTTGTAAAATTTTATAAGTACTTTCTTTCACCTAATGGATAAAAGCCAAAACATACTGCTGACATATTGGTAGCTAAATTTATTTGGCTTAGTACACCACATGCCATGTCAGCAATAATTAATACTGTTATTTCCTGGAGAAGGAAATGGCAATCCACTCCAGCACTCTTGCCTGGAAAATCCCATGGACGGAGGAGCCTGATAGGCTACAGTCCGTCAGGTCACAAAGAGTCGAACACGACTGAGCGACTTCACTTCACATGTCTCAGTTTAGGTGGAGGATAAAAGTCACAAACAATGGACAACCAAAGGCTGAAGTAATTCTATTTTTAACCTGAATGGTATTTTTAAATAATTCAATTAGCTGTCCTGTTTAAAAACTGGGACATTTCACGTAAAATAAATCAGAATCTGGCTTTTCTTGAAAAAGCAAAAGATTTCAATGTGCTATTTCCACATTCATCCCGGTAAACAGAGTGGAGCCAAGTATGCTTGTTTTTTTTTTTTTTTTTTTTTTTTCAAATAATGAAACAAGTTATCCTACCTGCTAAAAGAAAGATTCAGTGAAAGTCTATAGAGAGACAGACGAACTCTTTTCAGAAAGAATTCTTCCTCATGAATACTACCAGTAGCAAAATTTGCCCCTTATAAGAAAAAATTTCACTCCTGAAGAAATTTTTGTTGGAGGCCTTAAGTCTTACATTTTAGCGTGTCTCTTTCTCCCTGACAGATAGGAAACTCAAAGCCAATATGAACTTCTGAAAGTCTCTCAAAACCATTCTTCTCAAAAATTTTCCTAAACCAAAAACAAATATCACCTTTCTTCTAGATCCTCTCAGTCGTGTCCGACTCTGTGCGACCCCGTGGACTGTGGCCCACCAGGTATCTCCGTCCATGGGATTCTCCAGGCAAGAGTACTGGAGTGAGTTGCCATTTCCTTCTCCAAACAAACTCGAGGTCATTTTAAATATAACTATGCTGCTGCTGCTGCTCAGTCGCGTCAGTCGTGTCCGACTCTGTGCGACCCCACAGACAGCAACCCACCAGGCTCCCCCATCCCTGGGATTCTCCAGGCAAGCACACTGGAGTGGGTTGCCATTTCCTTCTCCAATGCATGAGAGTGAAAAGTTAAAGGGAAGTCACTCAGTCGTGTCTGACTCTTCGTGACCCCATGGACTGAAGCCTACCAGGCTCCTCCGTCCATGGGATTTTCCAGGCAAGAGTACTAGAGTGGGTTGCCATTGCTTTCTCCAATATAACTATAAGCTTATAAAATTTGTCTTTGTGTGACTTATTTAACTTAGCATAATGTACTCCAAGTCCATCTGTGTTGTTAAAAGTAGCAAAATTTCATTTTCTTTATGACTGATATTCCTCTGTATGTATGTATCACATCTTTTTTATTCATTCCTCTTTTAATAGACATTTATTTAGGTGGATTCCATGTTCTGGCTGTTGTAAATGGCGCTGTAATGAGGATCAGAGTGAATGTATCTTTTCAAATTATGGTTTTCTCTGGATTTATGCCCAAGAGTGGGATCATGTGGTAGCTATATTTTTAATTTTTTAAGGACTCTTAGTGGCTATTCTCCATAGTGGCTGCACCAACATTCTCACCAACAATGAGTGTAGGAGGATTCCCTTTTCTCCACACCTTCTCCAGCATTAGTTATTTGAAGACTTCTTGATGATGGCTACTCTGACTGATATGAACTGATGTCTCATTGCAGTTTTGATTTACAGTTCTATAATGATTATATTGAACATTTTTTCATGTGTTTGGCTATCTGTATGTCTTCTTTATATTCTCCCCATTATTTCATTTGGTCTTTTTTTTTTAATATTTATATGCAAGAGCTATTTATATATTTTGGAGATTATTGCCTTGATGGTTGCTTCATTCGCAAATAGTGTTGTCTTTGTTTATAGTTTCCTTTGCTGTGTTCCTTCATGAGTTTGGCTATAGGTTTATTAGTCTTGTTTATCTTTTCAAACAACCAGCTTTTAGTTTCATTGATCTTTTCCCTATTTTTTTTTTAGTCTTTATTATAATTTCTGCTCTAATGTTTAATATTTCTTTCCTTCTGCTAACTTTGGGTTTTGTTTGTTTCTTTCTCTGGTTGCTTTAGGTGTAAATTTACATTGGTATTTGAGGTTTTTCCTGAGGTAAGCTTGTATCACTATAAACTTTCCTTTTAGAACTGCTTTTGCTGTTTGGCTTCCCTGGTGGCTCAGATGGTAAAGAATCTGCCTGCAAAGCAGGAGACCCAGTTTGATCCCTGGTTGGGAAGATCCCCTGGAGAAGAGATGTCAACCCACTCCAATATACTTGCCTGGAGAATTTCATGGGTAGAGGAACCTGGCAGGCTACAGTCCATTGGGTTGCAAAGAGTTGGATGCGACTGAACGACTTTCACTATACTCCCTATACCATAGAGGTTTTGGATCATTATGTTTTTGCTTAACTTGTCTCTAGATAATATATATATATTTTAAATTTCCTCTTTGATTTATAGAGATTCAGTATGGTTTGAATGATCCACATGGTTTGAATGGATCCAAACCAATGATCCATTGATTGTTTAGTAGCATATCATTTATACCATACTCTTCTAAGTCTTTAGATTAGAAAGCAAAAGATTCAACATGTGTTACTAGCCTTAACTTAGGTGACACAATTGCACCTTTCTAAATCAATCCTCAAACAAATGAAGATCTTCAGAAGACATTAAGTTTTGTCATTAGAAAACAACCACAATGTAACTATCATAGAAAAATATTGCATAATTAAAACAAAATTTGATAGAAACAAAAATCAGTAGACATTTAATATTTATTATTTCTCAGTATTGATAAAGTAAGACAAGAACCATCTATCTACGTCTGGTAGTTGACTTTGAAGCTTGAAAATTTTATCTGATGTCTCATGCTGTTGTATTCATGTAAGCTTTCAAATTCATTGAAAGCTTTTGTTAGTATCTTTCAGTATTTAATCTTTGCAGTTATTAAATGATTATTCCCTGTAAATTAAGAAGAAATAAATCTTTTGAATGTCCTTTGTTTGAAACTCTACAGGTTAAAATTATAGCAATTATTCTATTTCCTAGATTCCTAAGACTTGTTTTTCTTTAGTCAGGGTAACATTGTCTAAAAATTAATCAGTCAACGTCCTTTTTTGGGGGGGCACCTTAAATATGCCATTGTATTTTTTCTCTCAAGCACTATTTCACGGCTTCTTATTTGGGTCATATTTTAACATATATAGAACATGGCATGATATCTGTAAAATTGGTATTGAAAATTGTATTCTTCAAGGTAAAAAAGATTTTTAAAATATTTATAAATAAATAGATTTAAATGTTACACACCTTTCCTTAATGTCCATCTGTTACTTCTAGCTTGATATTGCAATTATACGAATCCATAGAGGAAATTTTAAAAATGAAACAGCATCAATAAAACACACACATGGTTGTATCAAAGGTTTAGATTTGTGTATGTAAAGCCCACAAAGCTAAAAGAGGTTGTCCATTATGCCTCTACTATGGCCCTCTTTCTTTAAAAATAGCTTCAGACTCACTTATGTCTGCATTAGTATAGATCTGACTTACAGATCATCAGTGGGAACATTATTCTTATCCCTAGAGATGTATGGAACCAACTATAATATTGACTGTTGGACAAAATAACAAGGAAGCATTTGAGCTAATAATTTGCAGTCTACTAAGACCAAAACTTCCCTAGAGGCATCCTCTACCATCTTGTCTAAATTATTATAGTAAATATATTACTTGATGGTCTAAACCTGGTTTTTCAAATTACATGTCCTGGTGGAGAACTGGTAAGAGCCTTATGGATGATCATCGATCTCTCAGTAAACATGAGACTGAGACCACTTGTATTTATCTTGGCGATCTGTGATGTGTAGATGAAGTTTGTCCTGTGTGACTGAAAGGACTTTAGAAGCTATTCTTGGATGCCTCAAACCTGCCTGGTCTTTTCTTTCTCTTGCTGTATTGTATCCTTTGTCTTTATTAAAGGGCTACATTTGTATGCAGAGTGGTATGTCATGAGTGTCTGCATTTTCTTACCCTCTGTAGTTGCTGCAATGTATGACTTCATTAAAAGAATCCAAGAATTGACTGGTCTGAGAACTGACCTTCCCAAGATTGTTTGGCTTCTCCAAGTACCAAGTTTGCTTTTCTTAAATCATTTTAAATATTTTCCTATTATTTTTGATGACTATATTAAACACACTTGAAGTTCTTCCAAGTAAATGTTCATGTAATGCATGTTCCCTCCCTAATTATAAGAGCTGTGAATTTAGATAATGTTGACTTTGTCTGTTTTCCCCATCGGTGGAGTCAATGTTCTGAAAACAGTCAAGGTTAAGAATAACAGACAAGGCAACTACAAATGCTACAATCTAAATCAATTTATAAAAGTCAACAGAGGGGTAAGCACCATAATATTCCAGTATAGAATTCAATTGGCAGAACAGTTGACACAACCTGGTTTCTGAAACTTAATTTATTTATTCTGTGTAACCACAACACAGGAAGAAATAGCTGGCATGACCACTTCCACAAAGTTCTCCATCTTGCATGGTCCAGGGCATCCACTAAAGACACAGAACCTTCGTATATTCTCAGTCACTGTTCCCTATCAGAATTGCTCTCTCATCCTGCTTCCTTTCCTTTCTCTTTGTTGTAATCACAAGAATTTACATCTCTGTCACCTGTATGTGCTCAAGTTTCACGCTGACACATTAATCTTATGACTTTTCATGGTTTCCTAATCTTATTGGTTCTATCCATTCTATTTATTTTGATTTAGTCAAAATAACACATCAACATGGTCAAAAGGCTAAAAAGTCAAATTATGTTAACTTCATAATGTTCATAGCAAGACATGGCTTCATCCTTTCCTACTCCTGATTCTTACTACACTGAGGCAATTTCAACTCCTTTTAGCTATTTCTCTTTTTTTTTAACTTTTGTTGTAAGTGACACATTAATGCAAATATTTATTGAATCTTTCAGTTTTATACATTTGTTACTGAATTGTAAGTGATAATTTTAAGAAATTAGCTATCTTATAAGCCTCATTTCAGCACACACTAATGCACACATTTCCTTCTGCCATTTCATTCCATCCTACCAGTGTAATTAGAACATCATTTTGCTTAATTACTTACCTTTGGCTATATAACCTTTTTCAAACCTAAACTACTAAAGAACTATAATTATCTGAAAGGGAGGATGAATGAAACAGAGACCTAAGGCAGAAATCAGGTAGGTGTTTTCCATCTCCATTTCTCTTTTCTTCCTGGGCACATAACTGAACTACCCGCCCCCTGCCCTCTACCCTTTCAGTTAGTTGAGTTGACATGTCTGTGTTTAAGAGAAAGGAATGGATAAAAGTGATGTAAATCACTTTGCAGCTTGCCACACACAGTCCTTCCTACTCTTTTCCTTTTATATAAGCTTAAGACAAGTTTAGAAATCTTAGAAACAACCAGTTTTTGGTTGTTGGCTGAGTCTCAAGAAGGAGATTATTGTGGCTGAGGAAGAGAGTTGAATGTCAATCAGGAGCACCATTTTCAAGTCAATATACTGAATTTTAAGTTTGTCTGTTGCAGATGTTAGGTAATACTTGCTATATTCTAAATACTTTTTAATGCACTGTACATGTATTAATATAATCTGCTAACAAACTTAGATAACTATTTTCATTTTACTGAAAATGAATCTCAGAAAGTTAAAAAAAACAAAACTTCTTTACCTGCATTTATCTGATAACTGGTGAAGCTAGAATTTTGCTTCTTGTGTTCCGATCCCAAGTCCAGCTTTATTATATTTCTTTCTAAAGAAAGATTCTAAGGCCAGATCTTTGGGTCTTCTTGCTGATTGCAAGCTCGTCTTAATATTTGCTGGCAATTCCTTTGTTACTACTTGCCTCAGAATTTCATTTTTCCAGTAGAGTGGAAGAACTTGAAATAGGTAGTGATCCTAAAGATCTATGCAATACTAAACCCATTCTCCCTTCTGAAACTTTATATTGGAGAAGCAGAGTTACTTTCTTTTGAAGGTGAATCTAGATATATTACAATGTATATTAAAATGACTTTTTTGGCATTCACAAAGCTGGAAAGAGAAATTCAGTGGGATTCAGATTCAAGGTGTTCTCTAAACACAGCCAAGAAAGAAAATTTGAAAAGGTCAGTGATGTACATAGTAATATTTTACTGGGTCAGAATTCATATTATGACCCCACATATTCATAACAACAATCACATTTTCTGTGCAACAATCGTAATGTTAGCAGCACTTCATGGACAACATAGTGCTTCCTCATACATGGCTTCATTTAGTCCACCTAATAAAACTGTGAGATAATATTTTTCCACATGAAAACATTGATATAGCAGTCACTCAAAATGAGAAAAGAAAGGTTGACAACACAATAGGAACCATGATGTCCTTCCTAGTCACTCACCTTCTCCAAACATAACTACTCTCCAAATATAATGATTTTTGCACTGCACATTAGTTTTGTCTGATTTAAAATTTTATATTTGGAATCAAGTTGCTTATATTCTTTTGTGTCTTACTTTTTCACTCCCAGATTCATCTATGTTCTTGCATATAGCTATATAGAATATTTGAATTATTAGGTAGTATTCCATTGTGTAAATATACCATGATTCATTTATCTGCCTTTAATTTGATGGTATTTATATTGTTTCCAGTTTTGGTTATTACAGTAGTGCTTCTGGGACCTCCATCTGCATGTATTTTGATGAATATACATATACATTTCTATTAAGTTTTTATCTTTGAGTTGAATTGCCCTGTCAAGAGTTATGCATGTGTTCAAATGTAGTGGATTCTGTCAAAAAAGGTTCTATAGTGATTGTGTAGTATCAATATATACTAAAATCAGCAATATATGAGCATTCCAGTTGCTTCACACTTGTACTAACACTTATTCTTTTTCTAAATCTTCTTTTTAAATAAAATATTACTGTAGTATATTTGCTTTACAATATTTGTTTCTGCTGTACACCAAAGTGAATCAGTTATACATATATATGCATCTCCTCTTTTTTAGCAGAGAAGGAAATGGCACCCCAGTCTAGTACTCTTGCCTGGAAAATCCCAGGGACGGAGGAGCCTGGTAGGCTGCAGTCCATGGGGTTGCGAAGAGTCGGACACGACTTCACTTTCACTTTCACTTTTCACTTTCATGTATTAGAGAAGGAAATGGCAGCCCACTCCAATGTTCTTGCCTGGAGAATCCCAGGGACAGAGGAGCCTGGTGAGCTGCCATCTATGGGGCTGCACAGAGTCAGACAGGGCTGATGTGAGTTAGCAGCAGCAGCAGCCTCTTTTGCAGATTTTCTTCCCATTTAGGTCACCACAGAGCACTGTTAACTCACCACAGAGTTCCCTGTGCTATACAGTAGTTATCTATTAGTTACCTATTCTATACATAGTATGTGTGTGTGTGTATATATATATATATATGTCAATCTCAATCTCCCAATTTGTTGCACTCCCCACTCCCCCCTTGGTATCCATAAGTTTGTTCCTTTCATCTGTGTCTCTATTTCTGCTTTGCAACCAAATCAATCTATATTTTTAGATTCCATATGTAAATGATATTATACAATATTTGCTTTTCTTTTTCTCACCTACTTCTCTCAGTATGATAGTCTCTAGTTCTACCCACATCTCTGCAAATGACATTATTCCATTCCTTTTGATGACTGGGTAATATTCCATTGTATATATGTGCATCTTCTTTATTCATTCCTCTGTTGATGGACATTTAGGTTGCTTCCATATCCTGGGTTTTGTAAACAGTGCTGCAATGAACACTAGGATGTATAGCTCTTTTTCAGTTTTTTTCTGGACATGTGTCCAGGCATGGGATTGCTGCCCATATGTTAATTCTATTTTTATTTTTTTGAGGAACCTCCATACTGTTCTCCACAGTGGCTGCCCCAATTTACTTATCCAACAACAGTGTAGGAGGGTTCCCTTTTCTTTACATCCACCCTAGCATTTATTGTTTATAAATTTTTTATGATGCCCATTCTGACTGGAGTGAGTTGTACCTCCTTATGCTTTTGCTTTGTATTTCTCTAATACTTAGCAATACTGAGCATCTTTTCATGTGC
The DNA here is from genome assembly GCF_023091745.1 of Budorcas taxicolor. Taxonomy (NCBI): domain Eukaryota; kingdom Metazoa; phylum Chordata; class Mammalia; order Artiodactyla; family Bovidae; genus Budorcas; species Budorcas taxicolor. The sequence continues at coordinate 155,113,711 of NC_068910.1, forward strand.
CTGTTGGCCATTTTCATATCTTCTTTGGAGAAATGTGTATCTAGTTCTTCTTCCAATTTTCTGATTGACTTTTTAAAATATTAAGCTGTGTGAGCTGTTTGTATATTATAGATATTAACCTTTTGTCAGTAGCATTGTTTGCAAATATATTCTCCCATTCTGTAGGTTGTCTTTTTGTTTTATTTATGGTTTCCTTGGTTATGCAAAAGCTTTTAAGTTTAATTAGGTCTCATTTATTTTTGTTTTTATTTTCAGTACTCTAGGAGACAGATGCAAAAAAATATTGCTGCCATATAAGTCAAAGGGTGTTTTGGATATATTTTTCTCTAGGTGTTTAATAGTATCTGGTCTTATATTTAGGTCTTTAGTCCACTTTGAGTTTGTTTTTGTATATGATACTAGATAATGTTCTGATTTCACTTTTTTGCATGTTGCCATCCAGTTTTCCCAAAATCACTTATTAAAAGAGGCTGTCTTTTCTTCATTGTATATTCTTGCCCTCTTTGTTACAAGTTAATTGACCATAAGTGTGTGGGTTTATTTCTGGGCTCTCTCAACTGTTCCATTGACCTAAGTGCTTTTGTGCCAGTACCTTGTTGTTTTGATGACTATAGGTTTGTATAGTCTGAATTTAGGGAACATGATTCCTCCAGCTGTGTTCTTCTTTCTCAAGGTTATTTTGGCTATGTTGGGTCTTTCATGTTTCCATACAAATAAAATTTTTGTTCTAGTTCTATGAAAAATGCCATTGCTGATTTGATAAGAATTGCATTGAATCTGTACATTGCCTGGGGTAGTATGGTCATTTTAACAATGGGGATATTTTAACAATATTGACATACAGTAATCTGTTGCAATTCCATACACTAACAATGAAATATCAGAAAGAGAAATTAAGGAAATAATACCATTTATCATAACATTAAAAAGAATGAAATACATAAGAATAAACCTACCCAAGAAGATAAAAGACTTAGACACCCAAAACTGTATGATACTGATGAAAGAAATTGTAGATGACACAAAAATATGGAAAGATATATTGTGTTCTTGGGGTTCTTGTTTTTTTTCCCCCCTCTCTGGCCAAAACATTGATTACAAACTTATAATCACAGTAAGACACAGAAAACTAGAGTAGTTGGTGGTAATGTGGAAATTGAGAAATAGTAACATTAAACCCATGAAATCACTTCTGCCATTTGAGGGATGGAGCATGGAGAAAAGGGAACCCTCCTACACTGTTAGTGGGAATGTAAATTGGGCAGGGAGGGAGGGATAAATTAGGAATTTGGAATTAACATGTACAAACTACTATATAGTAGTACTATATAGTATATAGTATTATATGTATATATATAATAAAATTTATAATGAACATGAACTTACTTTATAACATAGGGAACTGTATTAACTTATTAACTGTATTAATTATATGTATATATACATATATATATATATAACTATATATATTGTTTCCCTATGGAAAACAGTATGGAGGTTCATTAAAAACTAAAATCAAAGCTACCTTATGATGCTTCACGTTCACCCCTGGGTATCTGTGTGTAAATGCTAAGTTGCTTTGGTTTTGTCCAACTCTTTGCAACCTTTAGATTGTAGCCCTCCAGCCTCTTGTCCATGGGATTCTCCAGGCAAGAATACTGGAGTGGGTTGCTTTGCCCTCCTCTAGGGGATCTTCCCAACCCAGGGATTGAATCCGTGGTTCCTTTGTCTCCTGAATAATTTAAATTTAAAAAGGCACATACACCACAATGTTCATAGCAGGACTGTTTATAATAGCCAGAACGTGCAAACAACCTGTGTCCATTGACAGATGAATGGGGAAAAAAAAGTGGTATACATATGCAATGGAATATATAGTCCTTAGGAATTAGTTTAGTTCTGAACCTAATTCAGGTGTCAAGAATCCATAATCAATCCAATGCAGTTAATGTCTCCATTACAAATGGCTCTTTATTCTGAAGGATTCCAAATATTAGGAGCCCACTTAATGGGTGGAATCAATTTGTATCTAAACCCATGTTGTAATAAATTTTATGGAATGTAAAAAAAATGAAGCAAATAAACAAAATATTGTCTATATTAGAGTGAAAGAAAAATTAAGAAGATAAACATAATGTATTCTGATGTTATTTTTTCAGGAGAGAAGGGAGAATAAATCTTAAAGAGAAATCAGCTGTCTGTCTCCCAGATAACTTGTGAATCCTTTCAAATGCATGAATAGCTTCCTAACCACATCAGTGTTATTTTTAAAATTTAGACAATGAACTTGAATCATCTGCAGATGGCAAGTCTTTTACTAAAACAAGAAAAAAGTATGAATCCGGAGGGATATTATGACCCACTAACAGTAGGACACAGACCTACATTGAATAATAATTTAGAGCTATTACTAGGATAATTAGGAAGCCAATCTTCTGCCAGAAAGGTTAGACCTTGGCTTCTCAATTTATTAAAAAGCAGACTCTGATCTGTGAATGAGAAGAACACTTAGTTCACTAATACCATAACCCCAACATCTGCCTGCCATAAAAAGATAATGTTTTAGTATAAATTAATCTCAATTCTTCAGGTAGCTTAGGTTTTATCAGACAATTATACATAATTGGCATTCATTTTCATATTGCATTACAACTTTAAATGTTTCCTGATGTTTGTTAAACAACAGATATTATGGGAAAAAGCATTTTAGGAAAATAATTTTTTGTCTTATATGAATTTTTATATGTAATATCTCCAGATTTTACTGTGCTTCATTTACAAGAGCACAATAAAATTCTGAATCAAGCTAATACATTGATGTGGTTGTACAAAAAACACCATTACAATCATACTGAGCCCTTGTGAAAAGAATTCACATGGTTCACTTTACCAAGACATCCCAAACTATTTAGAGATCAGTAAGTTCACTATTTCCCCCTCCATATTTCTACTTTGTCCCAAACACTGATTTTTGTTTCTACAAGCAGAGCTTCTCTAAGAATCAAGTCAACTCTTGCCACGGGCTATCTTAGCATGGAGAGAGTGTATACCTAACGATTATAACTGATGTCCTCCCCTTCATGCCCATTCATTCCTCCATCTTAGAACATTTCATTCTAGAGATAGCAATTCAAATGCCCCGATTCTCTATCAATAAAGAGATTTTAATGGCAAGATAGAGCTAAAACATTTTGCTTTTTCTTTAGTTTTCAGACTAATATCATCAAAACTCACATTTGAATCAGTTCAGTCGTTCAGTCATGTCCGACTCTTTGCGACCCCATGAATCGCAGCAGCAACCAACTCCCGGAGTTCACGCAAACTCATATACATTGAATCCATGATTCCATCCGGCCATCTCATCCTCGGTCGACCACTTCTCCTCCTACCCTCAATCCCTCCCAGCATCAGAGTCTTTTCCAATGAGTAAACTCTTCGTAACAGGTGGCCAGAGTACTGGAGTTTCAGCTTTAGCATCATTCCTTCCAAAGAAACCCCAGGGCTGATCTCCTTCAGAATGGACTGGTTGGATCTCATTGCAGTTCAAGGGACTTGCAAGAGTCTTCTCCAACACCACAGTTCAAAAGCATCAATTCTTCGATGCTCAGCTTTTTTCACAGTCCAACTCTCACATCCATACATGACCACTGGAAAAACCATAGCCTTGACTAGTTGGACCTTTGTTGGAAAGGCAATATCTCTGCTTTTCAACATGCTATCTAGGCTGGTCATAATTTTCTACCAAGGAGTAAGCGCCTTTTAATTTCGTGGCTGCAATCACTATCTGCAGTGATTTTGGAGCCCCCCAAAATAAAGTCTGACACTGTTTCCCTGTTTCCCCATCTATTTCCCATGAAGTGATGGGACCGGATGCCATGATCTTTGTTTTCTGAATGTTGAGCTCTAAGCCAACTTTTTCATTCTCCTCTTTCACTTTCATCAAGAGGCCTTTTAGTTCCTCTTCACTTTTCTGCCATAAGGCTGGTGTCATATGATTATTTTAGGTTATTGATATTTCTCCCAGAAATCTTGATTCCAGCTTGTGCTTCTTCCAGCCCAGCGTTTCTCATGATGTACTCTGCATAGAAGTTAAATAAGTAGGGTGACAATACACAGCCTTGACGTACTTCTTTTCCTATTTGGAATCAGTCTGTTGTTCCATGTCCAGTTCTAACTGTTGCTTCCTGACCTGAATATAGGTTTCTCAAGAGGCAGGTCAGGTGGTCTAGTATTCCCATCTCTTTCAGAATTTTCCACAGTTTATTGTGATCCACACAGTCAATAAGCAGTCTTAATTTCTTTGAAAATGGTTTTGTTGGTGTTGTTATTATATTCTTGCACTTTTATAATTAGAGAAATTATAAACTTAGATAGATATCTAAATCAGCAATCAAAATTCCCAGTTTAACTCAGAGTGCCACTGTGTTCTTTGACCTTGGATAGCTGGTCAAATCTTTTGAGACATTATTTTTCTCTTCATCCAAGTAGAACATTTGAATTAGTAGATCTCTAAATTGCCTGAAAGCTATAAAATTCTACAAATTTTTATTAAAAGTAAAGGATATGAAATTATCTTAGTATTATGCTATGCTGGATTTATTTCTGTTCTTTTTTCTTTTTAAATTATTCTGCAAATTTTAAAGGTTACTTTTCATTTATAGTTATTAAAATTATTATCTATCTATCTTACACTCAATAACTTGTGTGTCCCATTTCCCCACCCTTATGTTTCTCCTCCTGCCCTCCCCACTGGTAACCACTAGTTTGTTTTCTATATCTGTGTCTGCTTTAAAAAAAAAAAAAAAAAAAAAAAAAAAATATATATATATATATATATATTCACTAGTCTGTTGTATTTTTTAGAATCCACATTGATATCATATAGTTATTTGTCTTTCTCTGTCTGACTTATTTCACTAGCGTAATGTCCTCCAAGTTCATCCATATTGCTGCAAAAGGAAAAAAAAAATCATCTTTTTTATGGTTTAGTAGTATTTCACTGTGCATGTATATACATACATATATAGATGTGTTTGTGCGAGTATGCCATATCTTCTTTATACATTTATCTGTTGATGAACACTAATGTTGTTTCCATATCTTGGCAATTATAAATAATGCTACTATGAATAATGGGGGTGCCTATATTTTTTTGAATTACTGTTTTGGTTTTTTTCAGACAGGTACCCAAGAGTAGATTTTCTTGGTCATATGGTAGTTCTGTTTTTAGTTTTTTGAGAAACCTCCATACCATTTTCCACAGCAGCTGCACCAATTTACATTCCTATCGACAGTGTACAAAGGGTCCCTTTTTCTTCAATATCCTTGCCAACTTTTGTTATTTGCATTCTTTTTGGTGACAGACATCCTGACAGGTGTGAGGAGATATCTCATTGTGGTTTTGATTTGCATTCCCCTAATAATTAGTGATGTTGAGCTCTTTTCATATTCCTGTTGGCCATCTGTATGGCTTCTTTGGAAAAATGTCTGTTCAGTTCTGCCAATATTTTAATCAGGCTTTTTTATGTTGATTTATATGAACTGTTTTTATATGATGGACATTAATCCCTTATCTGTCAAGTCACTTTCAAATATTTTCTCCCATTCTGTAGGTTGTCTCTTTGTTTCATTGCTGGTTTCCTTTGCTGTGCAAAAGTTTTACATAAAGGTGCGATTTGTTTTCATTTTATTTTTGTTTCCTTGAAGAGATATATCCAAAAATATTGCTGCTATTTATGTCAAAGAGTGTACTGGCTATGTTTTTCTCTAAGAGTTTTATAGTGCCCAATATTACATTTAATCCATTTTGAATTTATCTTTGTATATGGTGTTAGAGAATGTTTTAATTTCATTTTTTACATATTGCCATCCAGTTTTCCGAGAACAACTTCTTAAAGAGACTTTATTTTCTCCATTGTATATTCTTGCTTTCTTTGTTATAAATTAATTGACCATAAGTGTGTGGGTGTATTTTTGCATTCTGTATCCTGTTCCATTGAGCTATGTGTTTGTTTTTCTGCTAGTACCATATTGTTTTGAAGACTACAGATCTATAATGTAGTCTGAACTCAAGGACCCTGATTCCTCCAAATTTATGCTTCCTCAAGATAATTTTGGCTATTTGGGATCTTTTGTGTTTCCATACAAATTTTTAAATTATTTGTTTAATTTGTGAAATATGCCATTGGTAGTTATATAAGAGTTGCACTGAATCTGTAGGTCACCTTAGATAGTGTATTCATTTTAATGATATTTTAACATTTCATATTAATTTCTATTTTTTATAACTGTGAGTGAAACATTTGATTGATACATTATGGCCTAATGCTGATGTTCTAAGAAACAATTATTGAGGTAAACATATCTTAGAGGGCCTCTTCCATGTATACATGTTATTAAACTTTGTTTTATTTTTTTCTGTTAAAAAAAAAGAAAATTAGGACATAGTTGAAGAAAATTCAAAATAGACAGCCATCATGGCATCTAGAGATATAAAAAGTTTCTGGTTACTAAGCTCAGTTAAACAACACAGGAAGCAATGCTCATAAAATAAAGTTTTAAATCAAGCTCCCAAAGCAGTCAGTACAAGTAAATTCATGTATTAGATGAAAATAATTTCCCCCTTGTCATATAGATACCAGTATGAAACTATTGTTAGCTACTTATTTAAAATGACAGTGTTACAATCCTGCTACTAGGTTGTAAAAAATTATTGCTTGTATGTATTTTGTGTATGTATAATTTATGATTCAATTATATTTCATACACAAAATATATTTTAATGTTTATTCTTAAAATTGATGGCATTTAACATGGTCTATAGAAGCAATTTCACCCTTCAAAAGGAAAATAAAAGCATATAACTTCAAGGTGGTAACTGAAATGTAGGTTAGGAAAGTATTTAAAGGAACGGAGGTAGATTTACAGAAGCTGCTGCTGTTGCTAAGTTGCATCAGTCGTGTCCGGCTCTGTGCGACCACATAAAGGGCAGCCCATGAAGCTCCTTCATCCATGAGATTTTCCAGGAGAGAGTACTGGAGTGCACTGCCATTGCCTGCTCTAGATTTACAGGAGAGGGACCTACGCTTGCATGTTTTCCTTTTATGTTCCATAACTCTTCCTATTCTCTATCATAATATTGATCATGAATGTCTACTTTATAATAATGATTTATTTATACTACAACTAGACATAATTCCTAGTGTCTTACCCTTTAACAATACTTTTACATGAAAGGCAACATATATGGTTACTTGTATTACAAATTTAGCTGTCAATTAGTCTCCTGCTCCTAGTTATGAACTTGGAGATGATTACCTTGATAGTTAATTTTTTTAAGAAATGTGCTCAACATGGTAATGTGCCTTAATCCTGTGGCAAATGCAGGTTTTGCCTTAGTGATCTGAGGTACCAATATGTTTGCTTTAGTCTTTGAAATGTGGTCCTAGGAGTAGAAATGTGGCTGACGAGGAAGGTAGGGGAAGGATAATAAAAATATTTTACAAAAAGTTATCCTTGAAATGTTCTGAAACTTCTGTCTCAGAAATGACTCAATCTCCTTGGAACCTTAAACCACACCCCCAAATACAGAAATAACTTGATTAATAATTCTCTTGTACTTAATGATATCATTAGTCAGTGTAGACTACCACAGACATGGACTGACTTCTTATTGGGTGGTTCACATTATAAAAATTTTCTCTAGATACCCCACCACATAAGTGATTCTTTCAGCTGAATTATAAAGCCATTCACTAAGATATAAGAGTTAAAAGAGTATTACATTTTGGTATCATAAAAATATTAATAATAACACTTTGAAACATTGTGTGTCAAATGTACTATATTCTGCATTTTTGATATATACTTTTAAATCTCAAGACAACACTTGAAACAGGTTATCTTACCCCTATTTTACCAATTTTGTAACTGAAATTTATGAATTTGTTAGTAATTATTGCATGGCTAACTGGCTGAAAAATAAATGTAATGCCCCAAATCTGTGTAATCCAAAGCCTATCCTTGATACAATAAACCATCTTGATAGTATCTTCCTACTTCATTTTCAACTCCTGACAGTAACTATTATTTGAAATTGATGTCAGGTAATGGGGGAGAAATGCACCTTATTGCAAGTCCTGAATCATCTTGAAATGTTCACAAATATGTTATAATTAAAGGCTATAACAAAATTATTTCTGATATAAAGTTAGCTTGAAACCTTTGTCTTGTCTTCAGTTCAGTTCAGTCACTTAGTCATGTCTGGCTCTTTGCAACCTCATGGACTGCAGCTCACCAGGCTTCCATGTCCATCACAAACTCCCTGAGCTTACTCAAACTCACGTCCATAAAGTAGGTGATACTATCCAACCATCTCATCCTCTGTCGTCCCTTTCTCCTCCTGCCTTCAATCTTTCCCAGAATCAAGGTCTTTTCAAGGGCTTCCCTGGTGGCTCAGAGGTTAAAGCATCTGCCTCCAATGCGGGAGACCCGGGTTTGATCCCTGGGTCAGGAAGATCCCCTGGAGAAGGAAATGACAACCCACTCCAATATTCTTGCCTGGAGAATCCCATGGACTGAGGAGCCTGGTGGGCTGCAGTCCATGGGGTCACAAAGAGTCGGAAACGACTGAGTAACTTTACTTACTTACTTACTAAGGTCTTTTCAAATGAATCAGTTCTTTGCACCAGGTGGCCAAGTATTGAAGCTTCAGCTTCAGCATCAGTCCTTCCAAAGAACATTCAGGATTCATTTCCTTTAGGATTGACTGGTTTGATCTCCTTGCAGTCCAAGGGACTCTCCACAGTCTTCTCCAATACCGCAGTTCAAAAGCATCAATTCTTCAGCACTCAGCTTTCTTTATGGTCCAACTCTCCCATCCATACATGATTACTGGAAAAACCATAGGTTTGACTCTATAGACCTTTGTTGGCAAAGTAATGTCTCTGCTTTTGAATATGCTGTCTAGTTTGGTCATAGCTTTTCTTCCAAGGATCAAGCATCTTTTAATTTCATGGCTGCAGTCACCATCTGCAGTGATTTTGCAGCCCCCCAAAATAAAGTCTGTTACTGTTTCCATTGTTTCCCCATCTAATTACCATGAAGTGATGGGACCGGATGCCATGATCTTAGTTTTCTGAATGTTGAGTTTTAAGCCAGCTTTTTCACTCTCCTCTTTCACTTTCATCAAGAGGCTTTTAAGTTCTTCACTTTCTGCCGTAACTGTGGTGTCATCTGCATATCTGAGGTTATTGGTATTTCTCCCGGCAATCTTGATTCCAGCTTGTGCTTCATCCAGCATGGTGTTTCTCATGATGTACTCTGCATATAAGTTAAATAAGCAGGTGACAATATACAGCCTTGACGTACTCCTTTTCCTATTTGGAACCAGTCTGTTGTTCCATGTCCAGTTCCAACTGTTGCTTCTTGACCTGCATACAGATTTCTCAGGAGGCAGGTCAGGTGGTCTGGTATTCCCATCTCTTGAATTTTCCAGTTTGTTGTGACCCACTCAGTCTTGTCTTAGCTACACGCTATTTTATGAACATGACCTTCCATTTCAACATACACATACAAGTATTACTAACAGAGAGGAAAAAATAAAAAAAATGGATTTAAAATGTTTACTGAATGTTACTGAAATAAATATTTCTGTTCAAATGTTGTGGTACAACTTAGCAATAGGCACACTATCTGGTTTTCCTCTACTTCCAGTTGTCTGGAAAATTACTTTTCTCTACCCCTTTGAGAACAGAAATATACAAATGACTAGTTCTGCTTCTAAAACATGTTGTTGGATTTCCTGAGCAATGTAGTGCTGCTGCTGCTACTGCTGCTGCTGCTAAGTCGCTTCAGTCGTGTCGGACTCTGTGCGACCCCATAGATGGCAGCCCACCAAGCTCCCCCACCCCTGGGATTCTCCAGGCAAGAATACTGGAGTGGGTTGCCATGTCCTTCTCCAATGCATGAAAGTGAAAAGTGAATGTGAAATCACTCAGTAATGTCTGACTCTTCGCGACCCCATGGACTGCAGCCTACCAAGCTCCTCCATCCATGGGATTTTCCAGGCAAGAGTACTGGAGTGGGGTGCCATTGCCTTCTCCAAGCAATGTAGTTACCAGTGCTTAATTCCTGATTCCTCTCATCTCTGCCTCCACAGACCCTGAAACCTCATAGTGAGATGGCAGTATTGTGAGATCATGGCTACACTATCCTCCTGGGTGCCTGAGTGATCACTGATGAGCCCAATCCTTCTGATGAAATGTGGCATGAGCCAAATAAAAGTTGATATATGATATTTTCATATGCTACATAAAACTTCAATAAATATATATGGCTTACAAAAGGCCAGTGTGGGCTGTGCCTATTTTAACTTTGATACTATGTATTTTATAGTCCTTTGCTAAGTAAAAAAACCAAAACAGCTCAAGCTTTATACTGTCCAATTCTGAGTGTCACTCCTCCACAAAAGGATAAACTAGGAAAACCTTTAGGGAATTTTTCTGTTCAAATGATATTTTCTGCTCTGGAATGAAACTAGCTGAAATGAGACAATGTCTTCTGTACTAACATGAATCAATCAGAAAGTAAAACAAAAAATAAAAACAGAGCTGAAGAGAACACATTTTATCTCAATGAATTCATCTCAATTCTGTGTCAAATTTCTACTCTTTTCCATAATAACATACTGTGAGTTGTGTTTTGATGCCCCAATAGGTAGTGAAAATATTTCTTGTCCTTAATAGCTTAAGAAAAAGAAAACACTTCAGAAATTCATTGAGAATGCCAGAGAAAATTCATAAATTTGGATCTTAGATTTATTTGTTGAGAGAATTAAATTCAGAATATAAAAGATTTGTACATATAATTAATTTTTATTGTTTTTAACATTTATGAACATTTAATAATTTACATTTTGTCATTTATATTTCTAATGTCACATATTTAGTGTTAAGCAGTATCATCTAATCATTATGATATAAAGCAACTTCACTCTACTTATCAAATTAAGTAATGATAGTGTATTTCTCTCAAAATGTAATGAAAAATTGTTGCATTATTTGTAAGAACATAAACTTCATTGTTAGTATATTTATCTGTGTTCATATATATGTGAATTTTCCTCCATTGAAAAAGGTTAAAATGCCAGCAAGAATAAAAATATCATCCATAAATGATGGTACAATAAAATGAGATGTGGAAGAGAAATATTTAAAGGGAATTAAGTGAACATAAACAGTAAAAGGTGGCATATAGTAACTATCTCTATAAAATATATGATCAAACTATTAAAATATTTCTTTGTACATTTTATTTTTGCCTTGAAAATAGTAACAACTATTTCACGCTGATCATTGAAGATAATTTTTTAAAGGCTAAGTGTCCATGTTGGAAGAAAAAAATATATTCAAATTTGCTTTCAATCTACTGTACTCACTTCTCCAAATGAAGTCAGCACAATTAATATAATCTTATTATTATGCAGGAGGAAAGTCACCTCAATATCAAAGGATGAAAGCTAATATAAATTATGATTCAAACACTAGAGCAATTTTAACATTTAGTGACTTTAGTTCATTTTACGTGATTGTTCATAAATTATCATTTGTGTCCATGTCTATAGGTGACCAATTCTATCTATTAAATACAGTTCTATCATGCTACAGTTCTTCTATTTTATTGCTATATTTTGGGCATTAATAATTATAGAGTGTTATGCCTCTGGAAAGATGATGATGTTTTTATTTGTATGAAATCATAGCAATAAATAAGTTACACAAAAAATAGACAAGTTGTTAATTATTTACTGTCTCTGTCAGTTTAACTTTTTCTACCTCCAGGCTGTTTTATTTCTTTTTAAAGCTTTATTACAGTTAAAAGCTGGAAAATAATAATTTTCAGTTATCTTTTGAAAGCATGCAACATTATGAAAAAAATTATCCTTTCCATTGAATTGCACACCTATTATATATATGTATATATATGCAATTCAGTGGAAAGTATAAAATATATATTTCATCTTAGTTCACTTTTCCTGGCATACAGCTCCTAAAATCCTTGGAATTTCCAAAGGATGAGAGCCACAAAGTTGTCTTTTTGTTTTATAAATAATGTGTCTTTTGGGCTGTACCTAAGGATGGAAGCTGGTTGCACAGAGATCCAAGCCTGTAATCAGAAGGTTGAATCCCCTCTCCCCCTCTGCCTTCTCCTGTGACCTCTGGGGACTTAGGGACGTGATATGGGCTGGAGGTTGGATTGACAACCAGTGAACAATGACTTAAGCAATCATGCCTATGTAATGAAGCTGCTGTAAAAATCCTCAAAGCAAAGGGATGGGAGAGCTTCTGGACTGCTGAACATGTGGAAACTTGGGAAAAGTGGTACATTTGAATAGGGCAGGGGAGCTCCATGTCTTTCTTACCACACCCCTTGCTCTGTACATCTCTTCCATCTGGCTATTTCTGATGAGTTATAATAAACTGGTAATTTAGTAAGTAAAATATTTTCTGAGTTCTGTGAGTTGCTCTAGCAGATTAACAAATTCAAGGAGTGGGGTCTCTAGAACCTCCCAACTATTGCCAGTCTGTCAGAAGGACAGGTGGTAACCTGGATCTGCCACTGACATCTGATTTTGGGAGTGAGGGTTGTCTTGTGGGACTGAGAGCCTAACCTGTGGGATTCAAGGCTATATCCAGGCAGAGTGTGTCAAAATTGAGTTGAACCATGGGAAATGCTGTTGGTACTGGAAAATTGCTTCTTTGTGGCAAACTCCCACCCCTAACCATAGACTTTAGAATTGAGGCACAGGGATTATTCATACCTTTGACTTTATATGCAATGACTTCAAATATATCTGAATAATAAGATCATCTGTACATTTAAATTATATTTTTGTACAGTTTCATAGGCCATGCCTGGGAAACTATTTCAGAACATCTAAAATGGGAACCAATTATCTGAAATTCTTTTAAAAAAAGATCTCCAGGTGATTCTGATCATCCACCAGGTTTGAAACAACTCATATACAGGAATGAGGCAGAGAAGGAAAACTATGAATCTGCATGCCAGGACGGTTCAGTGATAAATATCAATCATTTATATCAGAGTTTATTGTTATAATAATTATGCTTTTGAGTAAATAAAAAGGCATAGCAATGAGATAAGTATGAGCAGAAGAGCAAACATATTTGAGGATGTATATATGTGGACCACAGCCTTGTCTAACTCAATGAAAGTAAGCCATGCCCGCAGGGCAACCGAAGACAGGTGGGTCATGGTGGAGAGGTCTGACAGGATGTGGTCCACTGGAGAAGGGAATGGCAAACCACTTCAGTATTCTTGACTTGAGAACCCCATGAACAGTATGAAAAGGCAAAATGATAGAATACTGAAGAGGAACTCCACAAGTCAGTAGGTACCCAACACGCTACTGGAGATCAGTGCAGAAATAACCCCAGAAAGAATGAAGGGATGGAGCCAAAGCAAAAACAATACCCAGCTGTGGATGTGACTGTTGATAGAAGCAAGGTCCGATGCTGTAAAGAGCAATATTGCATAGGAACCTGGAATGTCAGGTCCATGAATCAAGGCAAATTGGAAGTGGTCAAACAAGAGATGGAAAGAGCGAACATTGATATTCTAGGAATCAGTGAACTAAAATGGACTGGAATAGGTGAATTTAACTCAGATGACCATTATATCTACTACTGTAGGCAGGAATCCCTCAGAAGAAATGGAGTAGCCATCATGGTCAACAAAAGAGTCCGAAATGCAGTACTTGGATGCAATCTCAAAAATGACAGAATGATCTCTATTCGTTTCCAAGGCAAATCATTTAATATCACAGTAATCCAAGTCTATGCCCCAACCAGTAACGCTGAAAATGCTGAAGTTGAACGGTTCTATGAAGACTTACAAGACCTTTTAGAGCTAACACCCAAAAAAGATGTCCTTTTCATTATAGGGGACTGGAATGCAAAAGTACGAAGTCAAGAAACACCTGGAGTAACAGGCAAATTTGGCCTTGGAATATGGAATGAAGCAGGGCAAAGACTAATAGAGTTCTGCCAAGAAAATGCACTGGTCATAGCCAACACCCTCTTCCAACAACACAAGAGAAGACTCTACACATGGACGCCACCAGATGGTCAACACCGAAATCAGATTGATTATATTCTTTACAGCCAAAGATGGAGAAGCTCTATACAGTCAACAAAAACAAGACCAGGAGCTGATTGTGGCTCAGATCATGAACTCCTTATTGACAAATTCAGACTTAAATTGAAGAAAGTAGGGAAAGCCGCTAGACCATTCAGGTATGACCTAAATCAAATCCCTTATGATTATACAGTGGAAGTGAGAAATAGATTTAAGGGCCTAGATCTGATAGATAGAGTGCCTGATGAACTATGGAATGAGGTTCGTAACATTGTACAGGAGACAGGGATCAAGACCATCCCCATGGAAAAGAAATGCAAAAAAGCAAAATGGCTGTCTGGGGAGGCCTTACAAATAGCTGTGAAGAGAACAGAGGTGAAAAATAAAGGAGAAAAGGAAAGATATAAGCATCTGAAATCAGAGTTACAAAGAATAGCAAGAAGAGATAAGAAAGCCTTCCTCAGAGATCAATGCATAGAGGAAAAGAACAGAAGAACAGAATGGGAAAGACTAGAGATCTCTTCAAGAAAATTAGAGATACCAAGGGAACATTTCCTGCAAAGATGGGGTCGATAAAGGACAGAAATGGTATGGAGCTAACAGAAGCAGAAGATATTAAGAAGTGGCAAGAATACACAGAAAAACTGTACAAGAAAGATCTTCATGACCCAGATAATCACTATGGTGTGATCACTCATCTGGAGCCAGACATCCTGGAATGTGAAGTCAAGTGGGCCTTAGAAAGCATCACTACAAACTAATCTAGTGTAGGTGATGGAATTCCAGTTGAGCTATTTCAAACCCTGAAAGATGATGCTGTGAAAGTGCTGCACTCAATATGCCAACAAATGTGGAAAACTCAGCAGTAGCCATAGGACTGGAAAAGGTCAGTTTTCATTCCAATTCCAAAGAAAGGCAATCCCAAAGAATGCTCAAACTACCACACAATTGCACTCACCTCACATGCTAGTAAAGTAATGCTCAAAATTCTCCAAGCCAGGATTCAGCAATACATGACCATGAACTTCCAGATGTTCAAGCTGGTTTTAGAAAAGGCAGAGGAACCAGAGATCAAATTGTCAACATCCACTGGATCATGGAAAAAGCAAGAGAGTTCCAGAAAAAACACCTATTTCTGCTTTACTGACTATGCCAAAGCCATTGACTGTGTGGATCACAATAAACTGTGGAAAATTCAAGAGATGGGAATACCAGACCACCTAACCTGCCCTTGAGAAACCTGTATGCAGGTCAGGAAGCAACAGTTAGAACTGGATATGGAACAACAGACTGATTCCATATAGGAAAAGGAGTATGTCAAGGCTGTATATTGTCATCCTGTTCATTTAACTTATACGCAGAGTACATCATGAGAAATGCTGGGCTGGAAGAAACACGAGCTGGAATCAAGATTACCGGGAAAAACATCAATAACCTCAGATATGCAAATGACACCACCCTTATGGCAGAAAGTGAAGAGAAGCTAAAAAGCCTCTTGATGAAAGTGAAAGAGGAGAGTGAAAAAGTTGGCTTAAAGCTCAACATTCAGAAAACTAAGATCATGGCATCTGGTCCCATCACTTCATGGGAAATAGATGGGGTAACTGGAAATAGTGTCAGAGTTTATTTTTGGGGCTCCAGAATCACTGCTTATGGGGATTACAGCCATGAAATTAAAAGATGCTTACTCCTTGGAAGAAAAGTTATGACCAACCTAGATAGTATATTCAAAAGCAGAGACATTACTTTGCCGACTAAGGTCTTTCTAGTCAAGGCTATGGTTTTTCCTGTGGTCATGTATGGATGTGACAGTTGGACTGTGAAGAAGGCTGAGCACTGAAGAATTGATGCTTTTGAACTGTGGTGTTGGAGAAGACTCTTGAGGGTCCCTTGGACTGCAAGGAGATCCAACCCGTCCATTCTGAAGGAGATCAGCCCTGGGATTTCTTTGGAAGAAATGATGCTAAAGCTGAAACTCCAGTACTTTGGCCACCTCATGCAAAGAGTTGACTCATTGGAAAAGACCCTGATGCTGGGAGGGATTGGGGGCAGGAGAAGAAGGGGATGACTGAGAATGAGATGGCTGGATGGCACCACCAACTCGATGCACATGAGTCTGAGAGAACTCCTGGAGTTGGTGATGGACAGGGAGGCCTGGCATGCTGCGATTCATGGGGTCGCAGAGTCCGACACGACTGAGTGACTGAACTGAACTGAACTGATATATATATATAGGACTTCCCTGGTGGCTCACTGGTAGAGAATCCACAAACCAGGAGACCAGGTTTGATCTCTAGGTTGGGAAAGATCCCCTGGATAAGGAAATGGTAACCCACTTCCATGTTTTTGCCTGGAAAATCCCATGGACGAGGAGCCTGATTGTTTAGTTAACTTTTTCTTTTCCATTATGGTTTATTATTACAGGATATTGAGTATTATTCCCAATACTATACAACAGGACCTTTCGTTCATCCATTTTGTCTATGATAGCTTGCATCTGCTAGTCCCAAACAATCCAACCATCCCTTAGTCCTTCTTCATTTTAATGTAGAGGGGTTACCTGAAAGCCTCAGCTGGTCTCTGTACTAAGTAAGCTCTTTGTGAAAGTTAACCTCCAAGCAAAACGAATCAACTAGATAAGGTACCGCTTCATTTTGGCCAGAAAAAAAACCCAATTTGGATATATATCCTCAAATCATAGAATTTGGGAGAAGGCAGTGGCACCCCACTCTGGTACTCTTACCTGGAAAATCCCATGGACAGTGGAGCCTGGTAGGCTGCAGTCCATGGGGTCGCTAAGAGTTGAACATGACTGAGTGACTTCATTTTCATTTTCATGCATTGGAGAAGGAAATGGCAACCCACTCCAGTATTCTTGCCTGGAGAATCCCAGTGATGGGGGAGCCTGGTGGGCTGCTGTCTGTGGCGTCACACAGAGTCGGACACGTCTGAAGTGAGGTAGGAGCTGCATATAATTTGTATGGGCAGTAAGATTTCAGTTGGGTCACTTCATACCTTACTTCACTTTGA
This sequence comes from Budorcas taxicolor, assembly GCF_023091745.1. Taxonomy (NCBI): domain Eukaryota; kingdom Metazoa; phylum Chordata; class Mammalia; order Artiodactyla; family Bovidae; genus Budorcas; species Budorcas taxicolor. The sequence goes on from NC_068910.1 coordinate 155,130,898, forward strand.
TATTATAGAATTTTTCTTTGGTGGCACAATGACATCATCATTTACCTACTTATGAACACTGGTCTGGACACTTCTTATTCCACTATAGTTTATAGAAGCCTTCAATCTATTCCTCTTTTTCACCGTGTAAGTTTACTTTAAAATAGTTGCAGCTGATAGTTATCTCATCTCTGCTGAGGGCTTTTATGTCCACAATCAGCAAAACAAAATTTGAAAGGACATGTTCCAACAGTCAGAAGGAAGGATGCCCCCTGTCTCTGGAGATTAGGACTGGAAAAGTCTTCCATTTTCTGATTTATTCTAATTTGACTTTTTATTAAAATTTTTATAATTATAGGAAACAGTAAAGATATTTTCATTTAAAAAAAAGTTTACTGAACATAAAGTATGGCCATGAATTCCTAATGTGTCTAAAAATAATCATTGGAAAAACAGTGATATATTAAATTATCAAGGAATTATTTGGATTTAATCTTTGCATAAGTTTCTAATTGTTATTATACACTTGAAACTTAAATAGAGTGATTAATGATATTTTTCAAATATGTAACACTTTAATAGAATTTAATGGTTTAATTGTACTATATATGTAATATTTCAATTTATTAAATTTTATTGCTCTTGTGAAATAATCTATGTGATATAAGGGAATGATAAAATTTGAAGAGAGAATCTTGAATTATGTCACTTTTTTAGTGGCTAAAAAGGAAAGCTTTCATTCTTTTATAATATACCCAAAAGGCCAATTTGCAAGGTAGTTTTATTGTACTTTCCTAGAGAGGAAGACATTTCACATTAATCTATGTTCTAAAATATGTTAGTGTCTTGAATGCTAAAGACATATCCAGTTTAACTCTGAAACTGAAACTTCAGTTGTACTGGAAGACTTTGTAATTTAAATATGAAAATTAATTCATAAATCTTTTTATGTTTATAATAGCACTACCAAAGCTTATCAAAATTGGACCATCCTATAAAACTATGAATGAGTCTTAAAATATGATCTAATATTCAAAACACTAGAGACAAATGTAAATGGTGAGACAAACTTCATCTTTTTGTTATTAGAGATGTGTTGTTTTTTAATAACTTTTTCATGTAGATTTTGTCTTTTCATCTCACAACTGCTCTAACAAAAGAATTGTGTCATCAATTTTAGTATATTCCATTATTCCTGTAATAACACAGCAAATTCAATTTGCAGAGTAGAAACCATCCAGGAAACTTTAATATTACTAATATTCTCATCTATGACATATACATATTGATTTTATCTTTTGACCATGATATTTGTTCAAAATATTATTTAACAGATGTTAAAAGTGTTATATAAAAATATTTGAGATGAAAATAGAAGATAATTCCCTTGAAATATTTATAGTTAATAAAATCCCTAAAGGAACAAATGCACTGATGAATTTTTATAAATGTTTTAAAGGTTCAGTTCAGTTCAGTTCAGTCGCTCAGTCGTGTCCAACTCTTTGCAACCCCATGAATCACAGCATGCCAGGCCTCCCTGTCCATCACCAACTCCCGGAGTTCACTCAGACTCACGTCCGTCGAGTCAGTGATGCCATCCAGCCATCTCATCCTCTGTCGTCGCCTTCTCCTCCTGCCCCCAATCCCTCCAAGCATCAGAGTCTTTTCGAATGAGTCAACTCTTCGCATGAGGTGGCCAAAGTACTGGAGTTTCAGCTTTAGCATCATTCCTTCCAAAGAAATCCCAGGGCTGATCTCCTTCAGAATGGATTGGTTGGATCTCTTTGCAGTCCAAGGGACTCTCAAGAGTCTTCTCCAACACCACAGTTCATAAGCATCAATTCTTCGGCGCTCAGCCTTCTTCACAGTCCAACTGTCACATCCATACATGACCACTGGAAAAACCATAGCGTTGATTAGACGGACCTTAGTTGGCAAAGTAATGTCTCTGCTTTTGAATATGCTATCTAGGTTGGCCATAACTTTTCTTCCAAGGAGTAAGCGTCTTTTAATTTCATGGCTGCAATCACCATCTGCAGTGATTTTGGAGCCCAAAAAAATAAAGTCTGACACTGTTTCCTCTGTTTCCCCATCTATTTCCCATGAAGTGATGGGACTGGATGCCATGATCTTAGTTTTCTGAATGTTGAGCTTTAAGCCAACTTTTTCACTCTCCTCTTTCACTTTCATCAAGAGGCTTTTTAGTTCCTCTTCACTTTCTGCCATAAGGGTGGTGTCATCTGCATATCTGAGGTTATTGATATTTCTCCTGGCAATCTTGATTCCAGCTTGTGTTTTTTCCAGTCCAGCCTTTCTGATGATGTACTTTTATTACAAAATATTGGCTATGTTTCTTATGTTGTACAATATAGCCTTGTAGCCTGTCTTACACCTAATAATTTGTACCTCCCCTTCCTCACCACCATATTGTCCTTCCCTTTTCACTGGTTTGTTCTCTATATCTGTGGTTCTGCTTCTTTTTTATTATATTCACTAGCTTGTTGTGTGTGTGTGTGTTTTTCTTTTTTTTTAGATTCCACATATAATTTTTATCATACAGTATTTGTCTTTATCTGTCTGACTTAGGTCATTTAGCATAATGCCCTCCAAGTTCATCCATGTTGCTGTAAATTATATTATTTCATTTTTCTTTTTTATGACTGACTTGTATTCATACATACATGTATGGAATACCCCTTCATCCACTCAGCTGTTAATGGCTACTTAAATTGCTTCCATATCTTGGCAATTATAAACAAAGCTGCTATGTACATTGGTGTATGTATCTTTGGAATTAGTGGTTTTTTTTTTTTTTAATATATACCCAAGAGTCAAATTCCTAAGCCATATGGCAGTACTGATTTTTTTTTAAATGAACTAGATTATACTATAAATTAAAATGTTAAAATACAAAGTATACTGTGAAAAGTCAGAAAATAAATCATGACATTTTAAACTGGAAGGTAAATTTTAGTTGTTCTAATTACTCTTTCCATTTTATAGCTGAAAATAATAGAATCTCATGAAAAGTTAAAATGTTTGACCAAATTTCTACTAATTGAATACAGCTACTCAGATCATAAATGTTGTGTTTAAAGTGTTTTTGAACTTAATATTTATTTCTTATTTTAATATGTTTAAGAGGCTCAAATTTTTACAGATATTATTTATTTATATTAAAAATAGTGATAATGTAATGGTCATTTATTCATTTTGCAAAACTTTATGTTCCTGTTATTTGCCAAGTATTCTACAAGACCTTAAACCACATTACAGAACAAAGCAGTCAAGTTCCCTACTCTCTTCAGTTCAGTTCAGTCGCTCAGTCGTGTATGACTCTTTGATATCCCATGAATCGCAGCACGCCAGGCTTCCCTGTCAATCACCAACTTTCGGATTTCATTCAAACTCATGTCCATCGAGTCGGTGAAGCCATCCAGCCATCTCATCCTCTGTTGTCCCCTTCTCCTCCTGCCCCCAATCCCTCCCAGCATCAGAGTCTTTTCCAATGAGTCATCTCTTCGCATGAGGTGGCCAAAGTATTGCAGTTTCAGCTACAGCATCAGTCCTTCCAATGAACACCCAGGGCTGATCTCCTTCAGAATGGATGGGTTGGATCTCCTTGCAGTCCAAGGGACTCTCAAGAGTCTTCTCCAACACCACAGTTCAAACGCATCAATTCTTTGGCATTCAGCTTTCTTCACAGTCCAACTCTCACATCCATACATGACCACTGGAAGAACCATAGCCTTGATTAGACGGACCTTTGATGGCAAGGCAATATCTCTGCTTTTCAATATGCTATCTAGGCTGGTCATAATTTTCCTTCCAAGGAGTAAGCGTCTTTTAATTTCATGGCTGCAATCACCATCCGCAGTGATTATGGAGCCCAAAAAATAAAATCTGACACTGTTTCCACTGTTTCCCCATCTATTTCCCATGAAGTGATGGGACCAGATGCCATGATCTTAGTTTTCTGAATGTTGAGCTTTAAGCCAACTTTTTTGCTCTCCTCTTTCACTTTCATCAAGATGCTTTTTTAATTCCTCTTCACTTTCTGCCATAAGGGTGGTGTCATCTGTATATCTGAGGTTATTGATATTTCTCCCAGCAGTCTTGATTCCAGCTTGTGCTTCTTCCAGCCCAGCGTTTCTCATGATGTACTCTGCATGTAAGTTAAATAAGCAGGGTGTCAGTATACAGCCTTGATGAACTCCTTTTCCTATTTGGAACCAGTCTGTTGTTCCATGTCCAGTTCTAACTGTTGCTTCCTGACCTGCATACAGATTTCTCAAGAGGCAGGTCAGGTGGTCTAGTATTCCCATCACTTTCAGAATTTTCCACAGTTTATTGTGATCCACACAGTCAAAGGCTTTGGCATAGTCAATAAATCAGCAATAGATGTTTTTCTGGAACTCTCTTGCTTTTTTGATGATCCAGCGGATGTTGGCAATTTTATCTCTGGTTCCTCTGCTTTTCTAAAACCAGCTTGAACATCTGGAAGTTCACAGTTCACATATTGCTGAATCCTGGCTTGGAGAATTTTGAGCACTACTTTACTAGCATGTGAAAGTGAAAGTGAAGTCGCTCAGTCGTGTCCAGCTCTTTGAGACCCCATGGACTGTAGCCTATCAGGCTCCTTCGTCCATGTGATTTTCCAGGCAAGAGTGCTGGAGTGGATTTCCATTTCCTTCTCCAGGGGATCTTCCCAACCCTGGAACAGAACCTGGGTCTCCCGCATTGCAGGCAGATGCTTTACCATCTGAGCCACCAGGGAAGCCCTCACTAGTGTGTGAGATGGGTGCAATTATGTGGTAGTTTGAGCATTCTTTGGCATTGCCTTTCTTTGGGATTTGAATGAAAACTGACCTTTTCCAGTCCTGTGGCCATTGCTGAGTTTTCCAAATTTGCTGCATATATGAGTGTAGCACTTTCACAGCATCATCTTTCAGGGTCTGAAATAGCTCAATGGGAATTCCATCACCTCCACTAGCTTAGTTTGTAGTGATGCTTTCTAAGGCCCACTTGACTTCACATTCCAGGATGTCTGGCTCTAGATGAGTCATCACACCATCGTGATTATCTGGGTTTCATAAGATGGATAATAAAACAGTGAGTAAACAAAAGTAATTTCCCAGTTATAATGATAACAAAGAAAATAAAACATGGCTATATGCTGGAAAGTGACTAGAATGTGGTCAGCTATGACCTTTGAGCTAAGGTAGGAAAAATGAGATAGAGCTAACATTAAAAAGATATTGTGCTAAAGAGTTTCAAGAGGAGAAAATAAGAGGGGCAGGAGCTTCGAAAATATATGCTTGAGTGTTTGAGAAACATACATGAATGTCAGAGCATAGGAAAGTGAAATGAGTCCCAGCTTATGGAATTAGTAAGGAATTTAAACTAAAATGCAAATGACAGTTGTTGGAAAATTAAGGGTAGGAAACTAATATGCTCTGATTTCCATTTTGAGAACTGCTTGTAGATAATAATTGCAAGAACATAACTGAACTGAACTGAAAAGTACTAATATTGTGGTTTGTATCAAACTAATCCTACAATTGTAAAACCTGATGTTCAGTTCTGTTCAGTTGCTCAGCCGTGTCCAACTCTTTGAGACCCCATGGATGGCAGCACGCCAGGCTTCCCTGTCCGTCACCAACTCCCAGAGCTTACTCAAACTCATGTCCACTGAGTAGGTGATGCCATCCAACCATCTCATCCTCTGTCATCCCCTTCTCCTCCGACTCAGTCTTTTCCAGCATCAGGGTCTTTTCAAATGAGCCAGTTCTTCACATCAGGTGGCCAAATCATTGGAGTCTCAGCTTCAGCATCAGTCCTTCCAAAGAATATTCAGCACTGATTTCCTTTAGGATTGACTGGATGGATCTCCTTGCAGGCCAAGGGACTCTCAAGAGTCTTCTCCAGCACCACAGTTCAAAAGTATCAATTCTTCGGCGCTCGGCTTTCTTTATGGTCTAACTCTTACATCTATCCATGACTACTGGAAAAGTCATAGTCTTGACGAGATGGACTTTCGTTGGCAAAGTAATGTCTCTGCTTTCTAATATGCTGTCTTGTTTGGTCATAGCTTTTCTTCCAAGGAGAAAGCGTCTTTTAATTTCATGGCTGCCGTCACCATCTGCGGTGGTTTTGGAGCATTAAAGAATAAAGTATGTCACTGTTTCCACAGTTTCCCTATTTGCCATGAAGTGATGGGACCGGATGCCATGATCTTAGTTTTCTGAATGTTGAGTTTTAAGCCAACTTTTTTACTCTCCTCTTTTACTTTCATCAAGAGGCTCTTTATTCTTCAATTTCTGCCATGAAGGTGGTGTCATCTGCATATCTGAGGTTATTGATATTTCTCCCGGCAATCTTGATTCCAGTTGTGCTTCATCCAGCTTGGCATTTCTCATGATGTTCTCTGCACAGAAGTTAAATAAGCAGGTGACAATATACAGCAACTACTACTACATCAGTGACCATTTGAACACATCACAGAGTATGACAGCCACAAGGACTTCACTGAACATGATCCCAGATAAAAGGGAAAAGCCTTGAGATAAAACTATATTTTGCCCCCCCTTTTTTTTTTTTTTTTTTTTAGGTTGTTTGATGATTCCCAGTACAGGGGAATACAGGCCAAGTAGGGGAAGGAGGAATTGACATTGCACAGATAAAATGCTAAGATTTAAACAGGCTACATAATCATTTTTGTGCTCATTAGTAATGCATGAGCCTGTGTATAGGAGAAAGTACAAATACACAAAAGAAATGTTACTAAATATAAGCCTCATAACAGAGAAATTTTCAAAAAATTATGAGAGTATATTCTTAAATTCTTTGTCAATAAACTTGAAAATCCAGATGAAATGAGTAGCTTTAGGAAAATATAATTTCCTAAAGAGATAGAAAGAAATTTTTAGAAGATAGTTTCTATGTTAGAAAATGTACAGAGATTTATAAAAGAGCCCTTTCTAAATCCATTAGGCTCAGATGAGCATGTATGGTAATATAAAACTTAGAGATCAGAAAGTACCAATTTTCAAATTCTAATTGTTAAACTGTCCAGTGTATCAAAAATAAGGAAACTTTTAGATTATTGTCATGAAATGTATATAAAATTAAACAGGATTCAGAGTGATTGCATGTAGAAACAAAATTACTATCTCACCTTTATTCTGATAAATCTTAATATATTAGCAAATAAAATCCAATTGGCAATAAAAATGTCATACTGTGAATAAAGTGATTTGGGCAGAAATTCAAGGGTGACTAAATACTGAAAAATATTTCCATCATATTGGGGAGAAATTCATGTAGTAATATTCACACATAGAGCTATTTGACATTATTGAATATCCATTCTTGATTAGAGAATGTCTCAATAATGTAGGAATTGATGGATATTTAATGTGATTCAACATTTATTAATATATAAGTCCAAAGCCAGCGTTTTAATGGAAAAATTCAAGAGGTTCCTTAATAAAGTCAGAAATACAACTAGGAAAAATAATATAGCCACTGATATGTAACATTGATTTTGAGACATTAAGCAATGCAATTGGGACCCAAAAAGTGGTATACAGTAGATCCTTGTTGTTTACCTAGTTTATATATAGTAGTGCTTGTATGTCAGTCCCAAACTTGATTTGTCTCTCCCTTCCCCCGCCCCCAACATCCCTTTTGGTACCCATAAGTTTGTTTGTTATGTCTCTGAGTCTGTTTCTGTTCCATAGGTAACTTTATTTGTGTCATATTTTAGATTCCACATATAAGTGATATCATATATTTGTCTTTGACTTGCTTCATATAATTGATAATCTCTAGGTTCATCCATATTGCTGACAATACCATTATTTAATTCTTTTTGTGACTGAGAAATATTCTATTGTGTGTGTTTGTGTGTGTGTGTGTGTGTACCACATCTTCCTTGTCCATTTATTTGTTGATAGACATTTTGGTTGCTTCCAGGTCCTGGCTGTTGTAAATAGTGCTTCATTGAATATTAGGGTGCATGTATCTTTTTAGATTAGAGTTTTCTCTGGATATATGTTCAGGAGTGGAATTACTGGATCATGTGGTAACTCTGTTTTCAGTTTTTTAAGGACCCTCTGAACTGTTCTCCATAGTTGCTGTTTAGTCTTTAAGTCATGTCAGACTCGTTTGCAACACCTTGGAGTATAGCCTGCCAGGCTCTTCCGTCCATAGAATTTCCCAGTGGCTGTACCAATTTACATTTTCACCAACAGTGTAAGAAAGTTTCTTTTTCTCCACACCCTCTCCAGGATTTATTATTTATAGACTTTTTAATGACACCATTCTGACTGGTGTGAGGTGATTCCTTGTTGTAGTTTTGAGTTTCATTTCTCTAACTAGCAATATTATCATAGTTATTAATTATTAATAATTATACAATATAAGATAATAATCCTGATAATTTCTTATGTATCAAATAGTCAAAAATTCAAAAGCTGGACTATATATTATTTTGGTAAAAATGTGAGAAAATAGGCATTTCACAAACTTTGTTGGTGGAAATGCAAAATGGTTTAATCTCTATAAATATATATATGACTATCTAGTCAAATAGCCTATGCCTCGGTCATTAGATACAGGAAGATATATTGAGTAAAATAAACATCAAATATTACATTGTCAGGGAACAAATAAAGGTAGGAAGAGGTATGAACCCACCTGATTAAATTGATCCATCTTAGCATACAGTGGGGATAAACGATGTAATAAACTCCGTGATGTCATGCAGAAGGAAGTATAAAGCCACATCTTAAAAGGACTGTTGTCTATCAAATGGAACCTGAATATCATCTAGCCCCTTGATTTAACTAATTGCTTTCAGAAAGTATAGCAGCTGTAGGAATAAGCAAAGGACATGTTGAGGGGGGAAAATCAGTCAATAGAGATGTTAGAAATTCTGGAGGAGAAATATCCTAGTTTATCCAGTGAAACAATGAACAAAATGTGGTAAATAGTTGTAAAATAAAAGAGATGTAAGAGATATTTCAATGATGTGAACTGTGTAGAACTTGTTTGCATTCTGACAAATTGGGGAAGGAAACTCTGAAAAGACATTTTATGGTAGCTAAGAAGTGTTAATATGAACTGAATATTAGGTGATATTTAAGAATTATTATTATTGCTAATGTACCAATGGCATGATGGTTATGTGAAAATACACTCATACCAAAGTTTTTATTAGTGAAATAAGAGGAAGTCTGTGGTTTGCTTTTTAGTGATTTGTCAAAAAATAAGAAGCAAAAGGAAAAGAGAGATTAGGTAAATGTGGGGATATTTTGGTAATTATTGACTATTGGTGATGGGTATAAAATGGTTTGTTTTATCAGACTCTGTTCTTGGTGTGGTTTTGGAAAGTTGTATGATAATTTAAACTTATTAGCCCTGACTTGTGGTGGTAGTAGGTACATGGCACTGTTTTAAGTGATTTGGAACAGGATGATAAAAATTGATGGAGAAAAGTAAGTATGGGATATAATTTGGAAGCTCTAACAAGATAGGCTAATGAATTAATGAAGGTATTAAGGAAAAGAAAGAAATCAGATATGTCTCATAAATCTAAGTAAAGATTATGTGGAAAATATTTAAGTCTGTTAAAGGAAGAGTTCAAAGGAATATGGAATCAACCGAGTGAAGATAGATTACACATTCTTAGCCTGGATAAGACTACTGGGAGAGAATATTAATAAAAGAGAAGAGCGAGAACGTGGCCAAGGACATTGTAATTTTATAAGTCTCTTGAAATAGAAGGAATAAGGAGTTGCCAATGACATCAGTTGTGCCAAAAGACAAAAAGTGTATAAGAAGAACTGAGGATCACTAAGGAGTCAAATAAAATGTGGTTAGAAAAATCAAATTTGTATTTTGGTAGCATGGAGGCTATTGATACCCTCACGAATGACAGCTTCACAGACTTGATTAGTCCTCTTGAAAAATATAACACTGTGTGAGAGTGACCTGATGGGCAGAGAGTTGTATATTCCCTTATAAGGTCATTGAAGACATTCATAAGATGCTTTCACTTCCGTATCCTCCAATGGTTAAGATATTACTTTCGTGTGATTTAGATTTCCTGAAATTAGTTTTACCTTTGATCCTGTTTCCAAAAGCTCTAATATTCTGAGTACTGGACAAGATACCTGGTTATGGAAATAAGGCCTATGATCTCTCTAGACTGACAGGAGATTTTAACAAATTGGGAGGGAGAGAACTGAAAACAGTCATTGTCATTAAAAGTTACATCTTATTTCTATTAAAAGCAGATTTTAAAATAGATTAAATGGAAGGAAATGCCTCAGGAGTGACCCTTGTTTTTTTATTTTTAATATACAGGGAGAATTCATCCTTTTGATTTATTTTCTCTTCCCCATGTGTCACAACTTCTCTTGACTGTCTTAACTTTTGAACTGGCATATTGAATTCTAAATTGAGAACTTGCCCTAGTATATTTGGCCATATTTTTAGTGGCTACTGACAGCTTTTTAACTCTGATAATGCAACAGTCTCTCTTATGATTTTATTTCTACTCTGGTCTTCTGTGAATTTAGTGGTCTGGTTGTATAAGAATGTTTATCATATGAAACAAAATTGACATTGCTTCTTTAATGTCATCTAATATCAAGTCCTTGTTCAAACTTATCTATCTAAAAGTGCTGGATATATATTTTAACAATTTGAAAATAGGTAGAAGATATTGTGAATCATTACTAACATAAGAACCATTCTCTACAATGATGTTATAGCTATAATATCATTGTCACAATTGAGAAAAGTAACAATAATCCCATAATAACTAATATACCATACGTTTCCAAATTTTCTCAGTTTTTACAAGACTATAAGAATATATTTTATAGTTTTTATATGTTTGACCAGAAGGTAACATAAATGTTAGAATGTTGTGGCCATATTGGCACCTAAGGGAAGGTGGAAAGCATAGCTGAATGGCCATGTTCTCATCTGACACTTAAAATGTTCTGTTTGCAAAGAGAATGAAAAATAGGCACTAAGGGACAGTCCATGGTCTTCATCCCTGTGGTAAATAGGAAAAGATAACAAGAGAAACTGCACAACAAAAAATATCATATATTTTGTTGACAGAAAGTCAATCACCTGGTAACCCAAGTGCATGATAAATTGGAATTCTTCACTTCACCCTATGAAGTAGTGAAAGTAGGGATTTAAAACTACTTGAAAATAAAGGACAAAGGTGTATGTGGACATGATCAGGAATGTAACAATCTTACAAATGAAGTATATTTTGTTGAATTTCTAGATTGGGTCATGCCCACTTATAAGAATTTGATCTAAGAATTTTGCTATCACAAAGTCCCAGATCACTAGAGCTAAATCAAATCAGCTAAGAATGACACCTCCTCAATCATCTTGCCCTTGGTCACTTAGAACAAGTGAGAAACAACTCAGCCAGAACAGTTTCACTCTGTTCCTATTAGTGCCTTTGCATCTGAGGAGAACCTATGGTCAGTGGCAGTCTGGGCCTTACTTAATAAGCCAGCGGGAAATACAACCCATTTACACTACAGTTTCCTGCTTTTCATTCCTTTCACACCTCTGTATCCTTCATTAGAACCTCCCTTTTCGTATACATATCCTTTATTATTCTATACCATCACCATCTCATTTAATTAGATTTAGATTTAATTTAATCTTCCAGTGACAGGAAAACTGTCTGAAGCTTGCTCATCTCTTGAAGTTAGGGTTCATTTCCCATCTTACAATGTCTATATATGTTTGTGTGATTATATGAACTAATCAGTTCCTCCTATTCTTAAGGCCAATACTTTTTCCCCTTAAGTGCATCAGCCTAACAATTCCCTAAACTTTTGTTTATATTAAATAAAAAGTGAGTATATTTATACCTACATATCAAATTGCCAACATCCGCTGGATCATGGAAAAAGCAAGAGAGTTCCAGAAAAACATCTATTTCTGATTTATTGACTATGCCAAAGCCTTTGACTGTGTGGATCACAATAAACTGTGGAAAATTCTGAAAGAGATGGGAATACCAGACCACCTAACCTGCCTCTTGAGAAATCTGTATGCAGGTCAGGAAGCAACAGTTAGAACTGGACATGGAACAACAGACTGGTTCCAAATAGGAAAAGGAGTATGTCAAGGCTGTGTATTGTCACCCTGCTTATTTAACTACTATGCAGAGTACATCATGAGAAATGCTGGACTGGAAGAAGCGCAAGCTGGAATCAAGACTGCTGGGACAAATATCAATAACCTCAGATCTGCAGATGACACCACCCTTATGGCAGAAAGTGAAGAGGAGCTAAAAAGCCTCTTGATGAAAGTGAAGGAGGAGAGCGAAAAAGTTTGCTTAAAGCTCAACATTCAGAAAACTAAGATCATGGCATCCAGTCCCATCACTTCATGGGAAATAGATGGGGAAACAGTAGAAACAGTGTCAGACTTTATTTTTTTGGGGCTCCAAAATCACTGCAGATGGTGACTGCAGCCATGAAATTAAAAGACGCTTACTCCTTGGAAGAAAAGTTTTGACCAACCTAGATAGCATATTCAAAAGCAGAGACATTACTTTGTCGACTAAGGTTCGTCTAGTCAAGGCTATGGTTTTTCCAGTAGTCATGTATGGATGTGAGAGTTGGACTGTGAAGAAGGCTGAACGCTGAATAACTGATGCTTTTGAACTGTGGTGTTGGAGAAGACTCTTGAGGGTCCCTTGGACTCAAGGAGATCCAACCCGTCCATTCTGAAGGAGATCAACCCTGGGATTTCTTTGGAAGGAATGATGCTAAAGCTGAAGCTCCAGTACTTTGGCCACCTCATGCGAAGAGTTAACTCATTGGAAAAGACTCTGATGCTGGGAGGGATTTGGGGCAGGAGAAGAAGGGGACGACCGAGGATGAGATGGCTGGATGGCATCACGCACTCGATGGACGTGAGTCTGCGTCAACTCCGGGAGATGGTGATGGACAGGGAGGCCTGGCGTGCTGCGATTCATGGGGTCGTGAAGAGTCGGACACGACTGAGCGACTGAACTGAACTGACATATATTTGAAGGGACATAGAAAATACAGGGGCAACCCACTCCAGTACTCTTGCCTGGAAAATCCCGTGGATGGAGGAGCCTGATAGGTTGCAGTCCATGGGGTCACTAAGAGTCGGAGATGACTGAGTGACTTCACTTTCACTTTTCACTTTCATGCATTGGAGAAGGAAATGGCAACCCACTCCAGTGTTCTTGCCTGGAGAATCTCAGGGACAGGGGAGCCTGGTGGGCTGCCGTCTATGGGGTCATACAGAGTCGGGCACGACTGAAGTGACTTAGCAGTAGCAGAAAATACCTTATGTGTCAACAGGTCTTTATGTCCTTACCTATGTCCTATTTTGGAGTTCTTATAAAATATTTAGAAAAATCATATTTTCTTTTAAAATTAAATTATGAACTTGAGACATAATGAACTCAGTTCAGTTCAGTTCAGTCATTCAGTTGTGTCGGACTCTTTGCGACCCCATGAACTGCAGCATGCCAGGCCCCCCTCTCCATCACCAACTCCCGGAGTCCACCCAAACCCATGAACATCAAGTCAGTGCTGCCATCCAACCATCTCATCCTTTGTCATCCCCTTCTCCTCCTGCCCTCAATCTTTCCCAGCATCAGGGTCTTTTCAAATGAGTCATATCTGCTCATCAGGTGGCCAAAGCTGGAGTTTCAGCTTCAACATCAGTCCTTCCAATGAACACCTAGGACTGATCTCCTTTAGGATGGACTGGTTGGATCTCCTTGCAGCACAAGGGACTCTCAAATGTCTTCTCCAACACCACAGTTCAGAAGCATCAATTCTTCGGCTCTCAGCTTTCTTCACAGTCCAATTCTTGCATCCATACATGACCACTGGAAAAACCATAGCCCTGACTAGATGGATCTTTGTTGGCAAAGAAATGTCTCTGCTTTTTAATATTCTGTCTAGATTGGTCATAACTTTCCTTCCAAGAAGTAAGTGTCTTTTAATTTCATAGCTGAAGTCACCGTCTGCAGTGATTTTGGAGCCCAGAAAAATAAAGTCAGTCACTGTTTCCACTGTTTCCCCATCTACTTGCCATGAAGTGATGGGACCAGATACCATGATCTTAGTTTTCTAAATGTTGAGCCTTAAGCCAACTTTTTCACTCTTCTCTTTCACTTTCATCAAGATCCTAGTGCTTAGGTAACTGAATTCATTCAATTCATTCATTGAAACACCTAGCTCCTAAGTCTTGTGGTTAGAATGTATCTTAAGTGAACGTATCAGAAAATCTAAAGAAAATGTGCATTACCTCAAAGATTTGCTTATAACCTAAAGAGGCAACAAATGAAGAGAGAATTACAAAGCAAATGTTGCCAATGCCCAAATACACCCAGTCTAGGAGAAAGAGGTATTAGCAAATTGATTTTGAATATTTTCAACCCCATTAGCAGAACTATCATAAATGTAAGATAACTTGCATTTGACAATTCTAGGCTTATGATGTTGAAATTCAGTTTATCTAATTTTCTTTTTTACTGATTTCATATAAAGAAATGTGTGTACCTGTGGGCTTCCCAGGTGGCACTAATGGTAAAGAATCTGCTTGCCAATGAGAGAGACATAAGAAAGGCTCACTTAATTCCTGGATCGGGAAGATCCCCTGGAGAAAGACATGGCAACCCATTCCAGTATTCTTGCCTGGAGAATCCCCTGGACAGAGGAGCCTGGCAGGTTATAAGTCCAGAGGGTCACAAAGAGTTGGAAATGACTGAAGTGACTTATCATGCACCTAAGACTTACCAAAGCAGAAGAGCTGTTAGTAGAATCTAAGAATCTCTAATCTATAAAAATCACCCTGTCATTCTGATGTGGTTAATCTAACAATCGGTCAGTGACAGACATTTGTAATACCGTTGTGATAGTGCTATTCTGCTGCACTTGCCATCTGTATATTCTCAAGAAATTTCTGCTTTTCTTAGGCAAATTGCATACATATGTGCCTCAGTTTTAGAACATATATAAAAAAATACATAAATTATACATAAATATATATAAATTATACATAAATATATATAAATTATATGAATGTATATGTGTTAAGCAGTTATCACTTATATAACAACGAACACTTATCTCCAGACTCTGTATATAATCAATTCCCACAGTGATTTTAAATGAAGATTGACTCCCGAAACATTGAGTATTTGTTTTAAATTTTATTTTTATACTATTTTAAAGATTACTTTACATTTACAGATATTACAAATAATCAGCTATGTTCCCTGTGTTGTACAACACATACTTATGCCCAATTTTGTCCTCCCACTCCCCACCCCTAATGGCTCCTCCCACACTCCCTACTGGTAACTACTAATTTGTTCTTTTTGTCTATGAGTCCACTTCTCTTTTGTTATATTCACTGGTTTGATGTATTTTTTAGATTCTACTTATAAGTAAAGGAATATGGTATTTGTCTTCTCTGTTTGACTTATTTCACTTAACATCAGTTCAGTTCAGTTCAGTCTCTCAGTCATGTCCAACTCTTTGTGACCCCATGGACTGCAGCACGCCAGGCCTCTTTGTCCATCACCAACTCCTGGAGTTGCTCAAACTCATGTCCTTTGAGTCAGTGATGTCATCCAACAGTCTCATCCTTTGTCGCCCCCTTCTCCTCCCACCTTCAATCTTTCCCAGCATCAGGGTCTTTTCAAATGAGTCAGTTCTTTGCATCAGGTGGCCAAAGTATTGGAGTTTCAGCTTCAGCATCAGTACTTCCAATGAATATTCAGAACTGATTTCCCTTAGGATGGACTGGTTGTATCTCCTTGCAGTCCAAGGGACTTTCAAGAGGAGTCTTCTTCAACACCACATTTCAAAAGCATTAATTCAGCTTTCTTTATAGTCCAACTCTCACATCTATACATGACTACTGGGAAAAACATAGCCTTGAGTAGAAGAACCTTTATTGTCAAAATAATGTCTCTGCTTTTTAGTAAGCTGTCTATGGTGGTCATAACTTTTCTTCCAAGGAGCAAGTGTGTTTTAATTTCATGGCTGCAGTCACCATCTGCAGTGGTTTTGGAGCCCCCCAAAATGAAGTCTGTCACTGTTTCCACTGTTTCCCCATCTATTTGCTATGAAGTGATGGGTCCAGATGCCATGATCTTAGTTTTCTGAATGTTGATTTTTAAGCCAACTTTTTCACTCTCCTCTTCCACTTTCATCAAGAAGCTCTTTAGTTCTTAGCTTTCTGCCATAAAGGTGATGTTATCTGCATATCTGAGGTTATTGATATTTCTCCCAGCAATCTTGATTCCAGCTTGTGCTTCATCCAGTCCAGCATTTCTTATGATGTACTCTGCATATAAGTTAAATAAGCAGGGTGACAATATACAGCCTTGACATACTCCTTTTCCAATTTGGAACCAGTCTGTTGTTCCATGTCCAGTTCTAACTGTTGCTTCTTGACTTGTGTACAGATTTCTCAGGAGGCAGGCCAGGTGTTCTGGTATTCCCATCTCTTGAATTTTCCACAGGTTGTTGTGATCCACACAGTCAAAGGCTTTGGTATAGTCAATAAAGCAGAAATAGATGTTTTTCTGGAACTCTTTTGCTTTTTCAATGATCCAGAAGATGTTGGCAATTTGATCTCTGGCTCCTCTGCCTTTTGTAAATCCAGCTTGAACATCTGGAAGTTCATGGTTCACTTGAACTTGGAGAATTCAAAAGCTTAGAGAATTTGTAGTCTATCTTAACACAAAGATAGTTGTTAAACTATGGCTACAGTGACTTAATATCATATCCTTTGGGCAATCTTCTAAAAATATTTCATGCATCAGTCAATTAATGTTTATAGAATACATATATGTTGTATAGATGTTGTCACTAGGTTCAGTTTACTTTTGTACTGCTTCAGTTGATATATTTATGGATTAATCTAGGCAGCATTTAAATAAAAATAGTACTGGCCAGGATTGATAAGTGTGAAGGAAGACCAGTGGCACAGTGCCCAAGAGTTCAGAGGAGAGAAAGAGAGATCTCTTCTAGTTTATGAGGTCAGAGATTAACGGAGTAGAGGGTGACATACAAACCGAGCTGCATTCTTGGGAGGATTTTGGCATGTGGAGGGGTATTCTCAGGAAGGGAAGAAGATGTCCGATTCAGAAAAAGCAAACAAATCAAAGGCGGATAAGGTGAAGGGAGGAGGGTGAAAGGAGAAAACAAGACAAATGGAGTAGATAAAGAATTGTTCATAAAGTGAAAGTGAAAGTGAAGTGGCTCAGTCATGTCTGACTCTTTGTGACCCCATGGACTGTAGCCTATCAGGTTCCTCTGTCCATGGGATTTTCCAGGCAATAGTGCTGGAGTGGATTGCCATTTCCTTCCCCAGGGGATCTTCCCAACTCAGGAATAGAACCTGGGTCTCCCGCATTGCAGGCAGATGCTTTACTGTCTAAGCCAGCAGGGAAGCCCTCATAAGACCATTAGGTTCAATTCAGTTCAGTTCAGTTCAGTCGCTCAGTCGTGTCTGACTCTTTGCAACCCCATGAATGGCAGCACACCAGGCCTCCCTGTCCATCACCATCTCCCGGAGTTCACTCAAACTCACGTCCATCAAGTCGCTGGTGTCATCCAACCATTTCATCCTCTGTCAGCCCCTTTTACTCCTGCCCCCAATCCCTCCCAGCATCAGTCTTTTCCAATGAGTCAACTCTTCACGTGCGGTGGCCAAAGTACTGGAGTTTCGGCTTTAGCATCATTCCTTCCAAAGCACACCCAGGGCTGATGTCCTTTAGAATGAACTAGTTGGATCTCCTTGCAGTCCAAGGGACTCTCAAGGGTCTTCTCCAACACCACAGTTCAGAGTCATCAGTTCTTCGCCGCTCAGCTTTCTTTGCAGTCCAACTCTCACATCCATACATGACCACTGGAAAAACTATAGCCTTGACTAGATGGACCTTTGTTGGCAAAGTAATGTCTCTGGTTTCTAATATGCTGTATGGTTTGGTCATAACTTTTCTTCCAAGGAGTAAGCATCTTTTAATTTCATGGCTGCAGTCACCATCTGCAGTGGTTTTGGAGCCCAAAAAAATAGTCTGACACTGTTTCCACTGTTTCCCCATCTATTTCCCATGAAGTGATGGGACCAGATGCCATAATCTTCGTTTTCTGAATGTTGAGCTTTCAGCCAACTTTTTCACTCTCCTCTTTCACTTTCATCAAGAGGCTTTTTAGTTCCCCTCACTTTCTGCCATGAGGGGGGTGTCATCTGCATATCTGAGGTTATTGATATTTCTCCCTGCAATCTTGATTCCAGCATTAGATAATTCTAGTTGCCTTGCTTGGGCACTGTTTTTAAAATTATTATGATAATTCTTTGTGGAGGTCTAGAGAGTTGCTGGAAGTGTTTCAGAAACCACAGCAGGAGAGGATTCCAAATAGCCAAACAAGCAGAGCCACTATCTGGGTTTCAAATAGAGAAGCTCATCTATATTCTCCCCCACCCCCAGCCCCACCCCCACTTTTTTTTTTTTTTTCTTTTTTAGTGAGGAGAATTAGCTCTGGTTTAAAGTACTAGAAATGCTACTTAAATATAAGGAAAAAAGAAAGGATATTTGGTGAGTAAAGAGACTAGAGAAAGGGCAGGATTGTAGCTGGGCTTCAGGAAATTGAATTGAGGAGTGAGGGTTGGAATATTTCTAGAACATACCTTTTTGTTTAGCTTCAAATGGCTGCTTGTGATATGTGACATATGATTGTTCATATTTTTCAAATAGTTCATATCAGATTGACATGACTATCTGCCACTTCCTTTATCTTGGAGAGATCTCAACTCATTGCATCAGTATTAGAGAATAGCTACGTTTCCTACCAAGGTCCTATTTGAAACATCACAAGAAAAAAAAAATCTTTTTTCTGCATCAGGTTTCTCTCCCTAGACCAATTAATTGGGATGGGACGGGAGTAGAGTATAAAAGAAGCTGCTTCATCTATTTCTCTTCTCATCATCACTCAACCCATTCTATCTATGCTCAAATTCTCTCTGTCTTAGACTTGCCAAGCAGGCACCTACCTTAGGGCTGACATTAGTGTGTCTCTCTGCCTGCAACATCAGACACTAGGAAATGGGAAAGTAATAGAGCTGAATATTTGCAATGCTTCATGGAAATTGAGCCATGTGTCTGAAAGATAGGTCATGATTAAATTAGAGAAATTATTATTATGTTGTTGTTGATCATCAGTCACTAAGTCATGTCCAGCTCTTCGTGATCCCACAAATTGCAGCACACCAGGCTTCCCTGTCCTGCACTATCTCTTGCAGTTTGCTCAGATTCAAATCCATTGAGTCAGTGGTTCTAACCATCTTCTCTTTTGCCTTCTATCTTTCCCAGCATCAGTGTCTTTTTCAATGAGTTGGCTTTTCACATTAGGTGGCCAAAGAATTGGAGCTTCAGCTTCAGCATCAGTCCCTCCAATGAATATTCAGGGTTGATTTCCTTTAGGATTGACTGGTTTGCTCTCCTTGCTGTCCAAGGAGCTCTCGAGTCTTCTGTAGCACCACGATTCAAAGGCATCAATTCTTTAACTCTCAGCTTTCTTTGGTCCAATTCTCACAACCATACATGACTGCTGTAAAAAAACATAGCTTTGATTAGACAGACCTTTGTCGACAAAGTGATGTCTTTGCTTTTTAATACTCTGTCTAGGTTTGTCATCGCTTTCTTTCCAAGAAGCAAACATCTTTTAATTTCATGACAGCAGTCACCATCTGCAGTGATTTTGAAGCCCAAGAAAATAAAATGTGTTACTGCTTCCATTTTTTTCCCTTTCCATTTTCCATGGAGTGATGGGACTGGATGTCATGATCTTAGTTTTTGAATGTTTAGTTTTAACCCAGCTTTTTCACTGTCCTCTTTCACCTTCATCAAGAGGCTCTTTAGCACTTTTTCCCATTAGAGTGGCATCATCTGCCTATCTGAGCTTGTTGACATTTTTCCTGGCAATCTTGATTCCAGCTTGTGATTCATTCAGCCTGACATTTTGCATGGTGTATCTTGAATATAGATTAAAGAAGCAGGGTGAAAGTATACAGCATTGTTGTAATCCTTTCCCGATTTTGAACCAGTACATTGTTCCATGCAAGATTCTAACTGTTGCTTCTTGATCCACATAGAGGTTTCTCAGGAGACAGATAAGGTGGTCTGGTATTCACATGTCATTTAAGAATTTTCCACAGTTTGTTGTGTTCTACACAGGCAAAGTCTTTAGTGTAGTCAATGAAGCAGAAGTAGTTGTTTTTATGGAATTCCCGTGCTTACTCCATGAGCCAATGAATGTTGGCAATTTGACCTCTGGTTCCTCTGCCCTTTCTAAACCCTGCTTGAACATCTGGAAGTTCTTGGTTCACATACTACTGAAGCCTAGCTTGAAGGATTTTGAACATAACCTTACTAGCTGCAATATAAGCACAATTTTGCAGTAATTTGTAGTAATTCTTCCTAATGCCCACTTGGTTTCACACTCCAGGATATCTGGCTCTAGGTGAGTGACCATCATTATCTGGGTTATCTGAGTCATTAAGATCTTTTTTTCTGTAGTTCTTCTGTGTATTCTTGCCACCTTTTCTTAATCTCTTTTGCTTCCTTTGGAGCCATATCATGACTGTCCTTTATTGCGCCCATTTTTGCATGGAATGTTCCCTGGTATCTCTAATTTTCTTGAAACAATCTCTAGTCTTTTCCATTCTGTTGTTTTCCTCTGTTTCTTTGTATTGACTGCCGAGGAAGGCTTTCTTATCTCTCCTTGCTATTTTTTGGTATTCTGTATTTGGATGGGTATATCTTTCCATTTTTGTCTTTCCTTTTGCTTCTCTTCTTTCTTCAGCTATTTATAAGGGCTCCTCAAACCACTTTGCCTTCTTTCATCTTTTTCTTTGAAATGGTTTTGGTCACTGACTCCTATACAGTGTTATGTATATCTATCTATAGTTCTTCAGGCATTCTGTCTACCAGATCTAATCCCCTGAATCTATTCCTCACCTCCATTGTATAATGATAAGAGATTTGATTTGAAATCAGGTCATACCTGATTTCCCTACTAGTTTTCCCTACTTTTTCTTAAATATAAACCTGAATTTTGCAATAAGTAGCTTATGACCTGAACCACAGTTAGCTCCAGATCATGTTTTTGCTGACTGTAAAGAGCTTCTTCATCTTTAGCTGCAAAGAATATAATCAATCTGATTTCAGTATTGTCCACGTGTAGAGTCACTCCTTGTGTTGTTTGAAAAAGGTTTTTGCTATGATCAGTGTATTCTCTTGAAAAAATTCTATTAAACTTTGCTTCATTTTGTACTCCAAGGTCAAACTTTCCTGTTACTCCAAGTATCTGTTTATTTCCTACTTTTGCATGCCATTACTGTATGATGAAAAGGACACCTTTTTTTTTTGTTTGTTTTTTGGTAGATTCTAGAAGATGTTATAGGTCTTCATAGAACCATTCAGTTTCAGCTTCTGCATCAGTGGTTGGGGCATAGACATGGATTACTGTGATACTGAATGGTTTGCCTTGGAAACAAACTGAGATCATTCTGTCAGTTTTGAGATTACACCCAAGTACTGCATTTTGGACTCTTTTGTTGACTGTGAGGTCTACTCCATTTCTTCTAATGGATTCTTGCACACAGTAGTAGATGTAATGGTCATTGGAATTAAATTTGCCCGTTCCCATCTTATTTTAGTTCAGTGATTCCTAAGATGTCGATGTTCACACTTGCCATCTCCTGCTTGACCATGTCCAGGAAAAACCAGACAGTCAAAAGACAGTCTAGCCTGATAACAGTTTAGGTGGCTAGGAAGGCGCTATTGCTGAATTTTTATTTCTGACCCTGTAGTTAGTCTCTTGATACCATATCATGAATACTTTCTCAACTCTCCACGTGTTTTGCCATCACTTCTACTAGATTTGAAATTCCAAAGGGAGCAAAATTTTCACCCTGTTAGGTTTCAGGCCTTTCCCTACCTCAGATGGGATGAGACAAAGTGGGAATCAGGAATGTGTGTTTTACTGAACCTCATAAAACAGGAAATTTCCCCAGAAAGAATAATTTTCAGATTCGGGGTAGTAGAGAAAATGACAGATATGGCTAAAACCCTTTCCTATTGTAGTTTTTCAACTCCTTAAATATAGTAGTAAAAGTAAAAAGCCACAATCAAATTAAAATTAAGTTAAAATCTGACTTATATGTCAATTATGGTACTGTTAGGTTCTTACATTTACCCTAATATTTGCAACATTTTATTCATTTAATTTTGATATTCAAAAATAATGTGTTATATTATTTTAGCTTTATTTTAGCAAAATATGTTACCCATTTAACTCTATTTTTATTTCATAAAACATTATAAAAGATGTTCTATTTAAAAAATCCTGATTTTTAATATTCAGCCTTAAAAAGTCCCCTCTGAAATATCTCACCTCTGAAAACAGAATACAAAAATGTAAATCATGAAACATATTCTTATTTTCCTTGTATTAGACTATCAAGTTTCTGTTGGTCTTGAGAGATTCATTAATTTCCCAAAGTCTATATTGTTAGACTTTCCACAGGAGAATCTCAGATTCCAGTAATCGCTCATGGCCAACTCTTTTCTGATAACTTGCTGTAGAATATTTGAAAGGCCATTAACATGCAGTGCATTGAGCCGCTTCAGGGTTTGCAACTGTATTGGAGAAACAGAGAACAACTTATACAATTCCTCTGGGGTGTGTATAAATCTCTTCAACTCCTGATGTGTATCCTGTATTAATAACCAAAACCAAGCAGGATGGAGCAATCGTAAAAGGAAGAGAACATTAATCTTTTTTCTTTTCTAAACATTTCTCCCACTTCCAGTCTCCAAATCTCCATGCTACAGTAAATGTAAAAGCTTTTTGCTTGATACTTCATATATTTTGCTGCTTTTTCTTTTTTTCTTAGAGATGTGTCTTATGAATTATTTAACAGTTCATAATATTTTGACCTATACCCCTTTAGTGCTATTTGTCAGTGCGCTTCTTCTCCCCTATGTGTTGTGTGTCTTTTGTGTTCAAGATGCCAAACGTCAGGTGCTCTTCTGCCTCTTAGCACTACTCTGGGCAGTAGTCAGATGGTCCTGGACGTGGACCTTGGCATTTCTTACCCATTTTGCTTGGTTGCTTCTCCTATTTTCTAATCCTTGATGCCAAACAGCAGTTGTTTTTACCTCTCCTGTTTAACTCCCAGGTTAAATTTGCTTTCCCAGTGTCATTACCTATTCAATAATGAACTGAAGTTTTTCCATTAAACCCAGTTTTTCACTCTAATCCCAGATGTGACTAACACAGCCACCTTGTTCTCTCAAAGTGACACCACTAATATTGTCCTTATATGATTGTCTTGTTTATCCTCCCTAAGGGATCTGTACATCTAATTTTCTTTCTCAAAAGAAAACCTGAGCATTATTAATGTAGTGGAAGAATGGATATGTATTCTCCTTTTTCATGTAATTACAGCTTCATGTTTTCATGAATTGACTATAAGTATCTTGATAAAAACCCACAAGAAGATAAATTCCTCAAGATTTTTAGGTTTATTTTTCTCTTTTACTGCTTAGCAAATAATATTTATTTAAGATTATGAAATGATACAAAACTATATTTGGGGAGTCATAAATTTATGAAACACTGAGTATGGAACATAAAGGGAATGAGAATCTTCCTAACTTCTGCCATCTCTTCAGTAAGGCAGGAATGGCTGAGGTAGATGCCAAACCCACCCACTGTCTTCTGTACTTACAATTGAAGCATATTCTCTCCTCTATTTAATATAATTTTGAATTCTAATTGCATAAATTTCATCTACTATATAACTTGATTTACACTGTCTTAATTTAAAAAATTTTCCTGAGTGAAAATGAGTTTTTCTTGCTATATACAAATTTGTATCATGCTTAGAACTTCTAATGTCAAAAGTCAAATCACTGTTTTATGGACATCTGAGGAAATCAGAAAATAAATGTCCTTTTTTTCAAAATTAACCAATTTCAGAAATGTGAAGAAAAAAAGATAACCAATTTCAGGAAAATTTGCTACATAACAAACCACTCAAAATTCAGTGGTTTAAAACAGCAAGCACTTATCATCTTTCACAAACAGTCAGATCCTCTGAGGACCACCTGATTCAGGCTGGGTTTTACTTGGTGATTCTCTGGTTCAAGCTTAGTTCTGAAGGGCAGCTGATCTGCTGGCTTGGTTTGTCTTAGTTCCACATTTCTGTTATTCTCATGGGACCAGTTGCCAGGTAGGGCTTATCTCTATCATGGTGACAGCAGAAGTGCAAGAAATGGAGGCATTTTACAAGCTTCCTATTGTATCATCTGTGCTGAAATTTCATTGATATGCAAACTCAATGACCAAGCAAGAGCCCAGGGGTGGGTGAGAAACTCCACTTACCCTGAAAGCTACAGCAAAGCTGCTTGACAAAGGAATCCATACAGGAAGAGATGAAGAACTTGGGCCACTACTGAAATCTAGCAAGCCATTTATAATGTGTGTGTGTTTTTAAAATATTTTATTGGAATATAGTTGCTTTTCAATGTTGTTTGAGTTTCTGTTGTATAGCAAAGTGAATCAGCTATCAGTTCAGTTCAGTCGCTCAGTCATGCCCAACTCTGTGACCCCATGAATGGGAGCATGCCAGGCTTCCCTGTCCATCACCATCTCCAGAAGTTCACTCAAACTCACATCCATCGAGTTGGTGATGCCATCCAGCGATCTCATCCTCTGTCATCCCCTTCTCCTCCTGCCCCCAATCCCTCCCAGCATCAGAGTTTTTCCAATGAGTCAACTCTTAGCATGAGGTGCCAAAGTACTGGAGTTTCAGCTTTAGCATCATTCCTTCCAAAAAACACCCAGGGCTGATCTCCTTTAGAATGGACTGGTTGGATCTCCTTGCATTCCAAGGGACTCTCAGGAGTCTTCTCCAGCATCACAGTTCAAAAGCATCAATTCTTCAGCACTCAGCTTTCTTCACAGTCCAACTCTCACATCCATACATGACCACTGGCAAAAGCATAGCCTTGACTAGATGGACCTTTGTTGGCAAAGTAATGTCTCTGCTTTTGAATATGCTATCTAGGTTGGTCATAATTTTCCTTCCAAGGAATAAATGTCTTTTAATTTCATGGCTGCAATCACCATCTGCAGTGATTTTGGAGCCCAAAAATATAAAGTCTGACACTGTTTCCACTGTTTCCCCATCTATTTCCCATGAAGTGATGGGACCAGATGCTATGATCTTCATTTTCTGAATGTTGAGCTTTAAGCCAACTTTTTCACTCTCCTCTTTCACTTTCTTCAAGAGATTTTTTAGTCGCCCTTCACTTTCTGCCATAAGGGTGGTGTTAGCTGCATATCTGATGTTCTTGATATTTCTCCCAGCAATCTTGATTCCAGCTTGTGCTTCTTCCAGCCCAGCGTTTCTCATGGTGTACTCTGCATAGAAGTTAAATAAGCAGGGTGACAATATTCAGCCTTGACGTACTCCTTTTCCTATTTGGAACCAGTCTGTTGTTCCATGTCCAGTTCTAACTGTTGCTTCCTGACCTGCATATAGGTTTCTCAATAGGCAGATCAGGTGGTCTGGTATTCCCATCTCTTGAAAAATTTTCCACAGTTTATTGTGATCCACACAGTCAAAGGCTTTGGCATAGTCAATAAAGCAGAAATAAATGTTTTTCTGAAACTCTCGTTTTTTCGATGATCCACTGGATGTTGGTAGTTTGATCTCTGGTTCCTCTGCCTTTTCTAAAACCATCTTGAACACCTGGAAGTTCATGATTCATTGCTGAATCAACTATATATACAAGTATCCCCTATTTTTTTGGATTTCCTTTCCATTTAGGTCACCACAGAGCATTGAGTAGAGTTCCCTCTGCTATACACCATTTATAATGTTGAAAAATGTGTGTATATACCTCTTTCTATAGCTATATCTACTTACCCATCTATAATTTATCAGCAAGTGTTTATTGTAATATAAGACTTTAATCTGTTGAAAAGCTATTTGTATTGGTTCTTATGAAAGTAAGATGAACCCTGGATCATAGAAATTAACTCCACTCATTAGTAATTAGGGTAAAACTAAAGGGGAAACACATATTATAAGCTGTTCACCGCATTTCCATACACCAATCTGTTTGTAATATAACTAAATGCAAGTCTTTAGAGAACTATCCTATAGGCAAAAAGGAATTGGCAAACAGAACAAATAGGTAAACAGTAATGATCAAAGGGATCAGTCTTAACTGTTTAGATGACATTATTACATACTTACATGTTTCTTTATATAAATAGTGAACATGATTGCAATTTTTAATTTTCTTTCTCTGTTCCCATTTATCTTCTCCATCAGGCATGCAAATGAAAGCCCTATAGAAAAATTAACTTTTGTGATAATAATTAATATTTCTTGTGCCCTTCTATGTGTCAAGGTGTTTTATAAGTCATTTTACATAATTATCTCTATTCTTTCAACAAAACAGTGGGGTAGGTATTATTGTTACTTTACAGCAATGATACTAAGGCATGAGAGTTTAACTTGCCCAGAGTCTTAGCAAAGAATATGAATAGAATCCATACTTATGATAATCTAATTCAAATATATATATATATGTATATGTATATATATATATATGCTTAGGTAACATTGGTTTTATGTATAATGAGCATACTTAATATAATATAATACTATATTAAACCCATCAATGAATGTAAAATGAGGTCCTAGGCTGTTGTGCCATAATGGGGGCAGGACGACCTATGTTTGTTATCAGAGTATTCTACTTAGATTCCTTTCGGGACTCCTTTGCTCAATTTTAGTGCTGGTAGCCCTAATGGGAAGAGACCATGATGACCAAAGGGTCAGAGGTACAGGTTCATAGCACCAAGTCAGCCACTGAGACTAGAAGAGGTACTAGATGATACTAAGGGGACTAGACAGGGCAGAGGCACACGATAATCGTCCCTCGGCAGTGGTAGTGGCAGGGGCTGCTTTTGTTTCACTGACCTTCTTCTACCAAGTTTCTCCAGGAAAATAGGTCCACCAGGGTATCCATGCCAAGGTGAATCTGAGTTAACAAGAGGTGAAAAGTGATAGAAACTTTGATGTGCCATGTAGATACCCCTTCAGTGATGCACTTGTTGCCCCAGCTGCTGAAATTGCTATTGGTAGATAAGCTTCAACACTCAGCTCCTGCAGGGATTAGACTTAGTTGAAATGAGTCACTTTGCCTGTAGTCACTTCCTTTAACAAGACAGTCCATATCCAATGCCTGATTGAATTAGGAGTGTGAGGCTTGACCATTGCAGCTCAACATGGGGCAACTCTGAAGAGCTCCTCTTGCTGCAGGGCTCACCAGGGGTTAATCTGAGACTGTTGTCACAGCTAGACTTCTTGCCCTTCACATTCCCCTTTCCTTCTCCTCCTCCATGAGTGTTCATCCGAGGGAACTCTAGTAAACACCTCAAATAGTAAACACCATCTCAGAGTCTGTTTCCTGGGAGTCCACTCCGGCAAACACAAACATTTCTGTGAAAACATGCTATAATGTGTGGTACTCTCATCTTCAATTTTATATGGGGCTAGGAAATGTCTTTTCCAAAGAAACAACAAAGGCTCTTTGTACTTGGCTTTCTTGAAAGATATTCCTAAATATAGTACAAAAGGACTTTTTCACAGTCCAAAACTTTGCCTTTGGGATTGCTTTATATTTTTACCTCTGAAATGATGAATGCAGTTTTCCATAAGAAAGGAATTGTTCTTCCTCAAAAATGAATTGATTCACTTCCATTATTAAGAATTAACTGCTCTTATACTGATGAGCCTAATACACCTAGGGTTGTAGTCCTATTGTGGTTGATGAAAGTAAAAGTTTAAGTGGAAGTCGGTCAGTCATGTTTGACTCTTTGCAACCCATGGACTGTAGCCCACCAGTCTCCTCTGTCCATGGAATTCTCCAGGCCAGAATATTGGAGTAGGTAGCCATTCCCTTCTCCAGGGGATCTTCCCAACCCAGGGATTGCACCCAGACCTCCTGCACTGGCAGGCAGATTCTTCACCATCTGAGCCGCAAGGGCAAAGCCCTGTGATGGCTCAGATGGTTGATGGAGACACATAAACTATTTCTGAGAATACACCCAACTTGTGTGCCTGAAAATTCTTTTTGAAAGCATATAAATTGGACTGGAGGAAATAAAGACTGTGGTGAGAGCCTACTTAGGAGGTAATCCTGATCAAATAGTATTAATTTGTGGGCACCACTGGAGATACACTCAGAGGAGGAATGAGAATGTTTGAAGATCAGTGCCTTCTCCTTGGCTGTGATCTGTGCAATACTGAAGACACTGAGAGCTCATCAACAGTTTGAATAAACATTACATAATTTGAAAATAAAAATTAAATGCTCAATGTTAATTTTTATAATTTTAGTTTGAAATTTGATTATTTCCTCTTACTCAACATTTTGTAAAAGTTAGGATTTGAGTGTTGCGTTAGCTGAGCAAATCTATGCCTAGAGAAAGGAGAAGAATTTGTTAAACCTAACAAGCAAAATTGATAGCAACCATCTGTCTCATTTAATAAAATTACTTGATTTTTCTTCCGTGGCCCCTATTAATAAAGTCATTAGGAAAAAAGATGTGGAACTAAGCACCTGGAAATGAATTTCATGTGCTTTGATGGGATCACAATTTCCTAAAATATTGTCCTCATTTTTTTAAGTTAAATTCTTTGCAATTTTCCAGCCTATCTTGGTTCAGTTAATACAAAGGGAAAAAGTTTTTTCTTTCTGCTTTTTTTTTCCTGTGGCTAAATCGGTAAGTAAAGAGATAACAATATACCTTTGGGACTAAACCCTAAATAATAGCAGGGAAGAGAAAAATAAGAGAACTCTAGGAGGGGAAGATGAGGCATCTTAAGAGAAATTGGAATTTTATACATAGAAGGATCTAAATACTATAAATGGTAATAAAAATTGTCAAGTGTTGTTAATTGCAGTTATCATCAAAATATATAGCCTTCATAAGAATGAATATTAATCGGTTTTATTGTCTGCCATCAAGAGATAGGATTATTAATATTTTACAATAGCTGATTGATTATACGTGTGTTTAAATGAGGTCACTTTAAATAAGTTAAATTGAGGACTTCCCTGGTAGCTCAGCTGGTAAAGAATCTGCCTGCAATGCAGGAAACCCCAGTTTGATTCCTGGATCAGGAAGATCTGCTAGAGAAGGGATAAACTGCCTACTCCAGTATTTTTGGGCTACCTTGGTGGCTCAGCTGGTAAAGAATCCACCTGCAAAGTGAGAGACCAGGGTTTGATTCCTGGGTTGGGGAGATCTGCTGGAGAAGGGAATGGCTACCCATTCTAGAATTCTGGCCTGGTGAAGTCCATGGGATTGCAAAGAGTCAGACATGACAGAATGACTTTCACTTTAAATAAAACCAGATTTTTTCCAATAATAGTCAATTTCAGTTTATGAAATCTTTGAAAAGAGAAGAAAGTAAGAGAAAAAGAGTATCTTAGCAGTATGTTGCTACTATGTCATCAACTTAGGACTTTTTTCATCATGGTGTCTATCAAAATATCACTCCTTTATATTACCTCTTCACAAGAAGAAATCTGTCATTGTCCAGATAACTTGGGGACTATCCAAAATTTTTAGCAAAATAAAATATTAATTTTACTCAATCCATATATATTAGACACACAGGAAAATAATTCCTCAAAAAAAAAGTCTTCATGGGACTGTTATGTTAATCACTACCATAATCAAGACCAAGTCAGAAAGGGAAGATTATTAGTGTTTTAATTATGGATATGAATATTTACTTTATACTCCAAATTGTCCTATTTATACATCACATTTGAATTACTTTGTTTATATTTTATCTGAGAAAATGGATAAAAAGTGGGACCAGGCATACACTTAAAATAATAGGACTAGGAAAGTCCAGGCAGTAGCTGTGACGAAAGGACTGGCCTCGAGGCTTGCAGAATAGCCATGGAAAATTGGATACTTTCTTCATTGCTTCTAGAAAGGATCCATCTTATATAAGTTTGAGGAGTGTTAGTGGGTCGAGGTGAGAAGATGTTTAATTATCTCTGCCTCTCCTGTCAGGATTTGTCTATTTTTTGATTAATAGAGAACAGCAGTCTTCCAGATATTCATTTTCCCTCGGAAATGTCAACACCATGCCCTACAAGAAATTGGAAATTGAACACTTCTTCGAATAGATTGTTTGTTATTGGTTTAATAAATGTAGAATATCTTCAAAATATTCAAGTTGGTTTCAGTCAAAAATGAATTTTTATATGTGATTTATGCTGAGTTGGGGGATTTTTTTTTTGCAGTTGCAGTGATGTTGTGAGCATTGAAATAGCATTTGAAGTTTTTTTCAATTTGAGAAAGAAAGGATCATTAATTTGGAATTGTTCTCACTTGAGAAAACTCAAAATGTTCAAAACACTATTGTTGAACAGCAAATCTGAGAATAGCTTTCCCAAATTTAAATCACAACATTCACCATTAGCTTACTAGATATGAAGTAAAATATGTTCAGGACAATGAAACCCAATAACAATCATCTTGGAATAGGGAGGAATTTGAATATTAAGGAAATTGGGATTGGAAGAGAGGGTTTTGGTGAGATAATTGCATAGGGAAGAATGGTGTTTTTGCTTATTTTTGTCTGTGATCTTGCCACGTCTTCACTAATCTTTATATAGCGTCTTCATGTTGTTTCCAGTTGCTCAGTTGTGTCCAACTCTTTGCCACCCTGCAGCATGCCAGGCTTCTCTGTCCTTCATTATCTCCTGGAGTTTGCTCAAACTCATGTCCACTGAATCGATGATGCCATCCAACCATCTTATCCTCTGCTGTCCCCTTTTCCATGTGCCATCAATCTTTCCTAGCATCAGGATCTCTTCCAGTGAGTCAGCACTTCACATCAGGTGGTCAGAGTATTGGAGCTTCAGCTTTACCATTTGTTCTTCCAGTGAATATTTAGTGTTGCTTTCCTTTATTATTGACTGGTTTTATCTCCTTGCAGTCCAAGGGACTCTCAAGAGTCATCGCCAGCACTACAGTTCGAAAGCATCAATTCTTCGGCACTCAGACTTCTTTATGGTTCAGCTCTCACATCTGTACATGACTACTGGGAAAATCGTATCTTTGATTAGATAGACGTTTGTTGGCAAAGTGGTTTCTTCTTGTTAATATGCTGCTTAGTTTTGTCACAGCTTTTCTTCCAAGGAGCAAGCGTCTTTTAATTTCATGGCTGCAGTCACCTTCCACAGTGATTTTGGAGCCCAAGAAAATAATTTGTCATTGCTTCCACTTTTTCTCCTCTCATTTGCCATAAAGTGATGGAATGTCTTCACAGATCTTTATAAAAATTGTTGCATTATTGAGGCTCAGAAATTTCATCATTTTTGGCAATAATTACTTTTGAGTGTTCATCTTCTAATATTTTTCTTTTCTTTTTCTCTTGAATCAATATCATTTATAAATCAATTCCATGAGAAATCCTTCTGGATTATTTCATCTTTACAGTAAGTTAGTTCTTCACTGATGAGCATTTTTTGGACTTTGGCATAGAGAAAAAGCAGAATAATTTATAAGTCATTGGGAATATTTCTTAGGACACAAAATTGAGTGTGAATGAGGTTTTTGACAGAATAGCTTGTATAGAGTAACCTTGGGATTTGTATAAAGAATATGAGGATTTCCTCCATATTCCAGAACAACTACATCTGAATCATTAGATTGAGACCCTAGCATCTGTCTTTTCAAAACTTCCCCAAGCAATCTGAGGCAGAATGAAAGCTGAGAATCAATATTTTAGTTTTCTTTCTCACTAAATGAGGTTTCCAGTAAAGGGCTACTCAAATTGTAGTTTTCTCTACTTTTGATACTTTCTGGAGAGAATGTTCACTGTCCAGGCTCAATAACATGGCTCAGTCTTGTTTATTCTTCTATCTGGAAATAAACTGTTAGGGTCCCAGCAAAATTAAGTGGAAAATACAAAGTGTGCCTGTATGTCTACTGTCCTCCCATCTGCACAACATCCCCAACTATTAATAAGCCACAGCAGATGGTGCATTTTTTTTTTAACAATTAATGAACCTACATGATATTAATTCTCTTTTGAGGAGGGAAGATTGGCTGCTTTTTTAGCATTTATATATTGCATTTCTTCTATTTTGAAAAAAATTAGAAAATCAGATGGCCATTTACAGGCAGAATGTTTCAGAAAGAGCAATGTTAGGAATTGAACCAATCATCAGTTGGGTGTACACTAAGTCCCTTACATACAGACCTTCAAGTTGTGAACTTTCAAAGATGTGAATGTGCCCCTGTATGCCAGCTGTTGTACTGTACTACTGTACTTTTCAAAGTACGATACTCTAAGATTAAAAATATATTCTTTGTTGTTTTTATGCATTATTTGTGTGAAAAGTATTATAAATTTTTTTATAGTATACTACTCTATAGTCTGATTGTGTTAGGTACCTAGGCTAACTCTGTTGGACTTACAAACAAATTGGACTCATGAACGTGCTCTGGAATGGAACTTGTTCATATGTATGGGACTTGCTGTATTCCTCTATGTCTCAAAGCCTGCCTGTGCTTTTATGTGAGACCACTATCACAAAGATTGTCACCATTCTCATAGGGGCAGCTAGGTCAATAAGAAAGGATATTGAACCATTCAGGAAATTTACAAACTAATCTGTAAATGTCACCCCAGAAAAAACTGATCATCATGATACTTTTTCTCAGATACCATTTTCCTACTGTTGTTATTTTCCTCATCCTACTGGAAGCTCAGTTCCTTTGGCCTTCCTTGTGGCCTTGAGAATACCATGTTTCCATTGATAG
This sequence comes from Budorcas taxicolor, assembly GCF_023091745.1. Lineage (NCBI taxonomy): Eukaryota > Metazoa > Chordata > Mammalia > Artiodactyla > Bovidae > Budorcas > Budorcas taxicolor. Next base: position 155,163,882 of record NC_068910.1, read on the forward strand.
AGCATTTTGTCCTTAAAATTAGAATGAGGAAGGAACCCCGAGTCTGTCTTCTAGGTTAGTGTACACCATTAACATTTCCATGAAGTACAGCTGTTATTACTTGTCTCAATTGGATTATATATTCTGTTAATTTTGTGATGTAATTGGATCATTCAATTATAGTTCATAGTTTCAGATCAAAATAGGCTGATAATATGAACAACCTTGGAGAAGAAAATGGCAACCCACTGCCGTATTCTTGCCCAGAAAATCCAATGAGCAGAGGAGCCTGGCGGGTTACTGTTCATGGGGTTCCATACAGTGGGACACTGGGGAACTGAGTGCACACAGCACATGAACAACTTACAGTAATTTAAGTGTTGGATGATGCTTCAAATCCCTGCTGAAAACGAAATACTTGTGTCAATTCTAATTTTGCCATCAGCTTAATAAAGAGTAACATAAAAAATTACAAAATATATTTAAAATACTGGTACATTTAATAGCATTTTGAAAATAGGGTATTTAGCTTAAATATTGATGTTTTAAAAGTTGAATTGTATTTCAACTTAATACTTGAAAATATCTTGTCATAACTTACCGAGTTAAGTGATACATTTACATTGTATTAACAGAGACATTAGCTATAATACACCATGCCACAACCCTGTTATAACAGTGTGTAATATAATATAGATGAGGCTCTAATGTGGTCTGTTTATGTTTCTAGTGATACATGCTACCAGGAATACCCACAGAAAAATGACATGATACACAATAAAATTTTTAAGTAGGTGTTAGCCATACTCAGTCCCTAGACTGCTATAATTTATTAATTGAAGCAGTGTGATAATTTTTAATATTTAAATTCTGAAATATTAACATTTAATATGCTTTTTATGAACAATTCATTATATTGTCTAATGGCCAACTAAAATTTAGATACTTTAAAGTATAAAGTAATAGCATGTGAAGAAAATATTTATGACTTGAAAATAGAAAATTGAATATTGCCTTGTCTCTCAACCCCAAGTACACATTGTGGTATTACTACACAGGTGGGGATGGAGAAGAACAAGATGGTGGAGGAGTAGGTGGACGTGGAGTGCATCTCTCTCCACAGATACATCAGGAATACACCTTCAGACACAGAAATGAATGCAGAACACCAACTGAAAGCAGACAGGAGTACCTGGCCAGTGGAAAAAAATATATGCTGCTGCTGCTAAGTCGCTTCAGTCGTGTCCAACTCTGTGCAACCCCATAGAGGGCAGCCCACCAAGCTCCCCCGTCCCTTGGATTCTCCAGGCAAGAACACTGGAGTGGGTTGCAATTTCCTTCTCCAATGCATGAAAGTGAAAAGTGAAAGTGGAGTCGCTCAGTCGTGTCCATTTCTTAGCGACCCCATGGACTGCAGCCTACCAGGCTCCTCCGTCCATGGGATTTTCCAGGCAAGAGTACTGGAGTGGGTTGCCATTGCCTTCTCCGAAAGAATATATAGACCCATGCAAAACTCTGTAGGATGAACAGAACAAGGGGGAAAAAAAGGAGTTTTAATAGGATTGGACCTGCCCTCAGCAGGTGGGGGAACTGAAGTAGGGGTCCGATCCCCACATCAGGGCAATTGTCTGAGTCAGAGGAGAAACAGTTAAGGTTTAGAGTGGAACATCTGATCTGTGGCAGCCTAAATGGAATGAAAAACAGACAGTCCTTGCTGCAGCCATATATACCCTAGACGGCACAGCAGCTGAGAGCTGAAGTTTAGGGACTGTGGCGTTATCCCCGGGTGAGGGCTGTTGTTGACTGTTGAAAAACAGCCTGAGGGGATGTGAAGGAGGAGATTGTGGTGAGAAATGCCTATGGAGGAAAGCTGGGCAGCCGTGGAAGCAAAGCAATACTGCAGAGTCATGCATAGGGGGTGGAGCCATCACCACAGCCTCTCTTCCCCTACACACCAGCACTGACAGCTGAACAACAGAGAAGCTTGCCTATCAAATGCCTGATGGCACTGAGCTACAGAGTAGGACCTCAGCCAGGGGGGCCCCCTCTATGTGCCTGATGCTGAAAAACAGTGAAGCATCACGGACAAGGAAGCTCTCTAAAGGCCAAAATGGCCAGAACTACAGAGAAAGACTTGCCAAAGAGGGAGGCCTTCTGATCGCCAGCTACAAGAATTTCAGAAAACGATTCTGATAGGGCCATAACTCCTGCAGTGGAGCCAGTCCGTGTCCTTGCACAGTTGGTGCCACCAGGCTCCCCAAAGCCAAGCAGCTGCACCACCTTCACTCTCAACTCTCACTAGGGCAGAGATGCCACAGGGAAAAAGGTCTTGTACCTCTGCGTGTTGGGTCACTTTGGTACTGTCTGATTCTTTGCAACCCTGTAGACTGTGGCCTGCCAGGCTTCTCTGTCAGGGAGGACGTTTTTCCAGGCAAGAATACTGGAGCATATTGGCTAATACTGGTTGCCATACCCTTCTAGAGCACTATATTTCCTGCTGCCCTAGCCACCAACTCCCCTGAGTACCTGGTGCTGCCAGAACCCCTGCGACCCAAGCAGCTGCATCACCTCTACACACGGCCCTCACAGGGGCAAACCCAAGTCCTCCAGGGCAGCTCAGGAGCAAACCCCAGTGGATAATCCACATGCAGAGGTGGAAATAAAACCATCATTGAAACCCAGGGACAGTGTGGCTAAGGAGGAAGACCCAAAACCCTCCTACCAGCTGTACAGGCTGCAGATTAAATCCACACGATTAACTAGGCAGACTCTGTGTCTATGAAATATATAAAAGTTCATTGAGAGTGCCCACAAAAGAAAATGCACTAGTTCTGATAGCTGTGGACATTGGAGGCAAGAACACAGAGGTTAGGACCGGATTAGGATCTGAGCTGCCCCCCCCCTCCCCCAGCAGGTCCAGAGATCAGCACAGTGTTAGAGAGCATCCTAGGCAGGTGAGGTGGACTGTGACTCCCAGAGATGGAAAGGACACTGGCTGCAGTGACTCAAGAAACACATTTATTATTCTTATGTTTTGACTTGTTCTGTAGATTCTTTTGGATTTTTTTTCTTTTTTCCCCCTGCTTTCTCCCCACTGTTGTAGTTGTCAATTTTTTTTGGCACTATGAAATCTAATTAAGCTTTTGAGCTTTTTTTTCCTTCTTTTTCCTCAGTCACATTTTTTATTGTTGTTATTAACCTCTGCCTCTACATTGGGCTTTTGCAGTTCTGAGGAGCTTTCCTTTATTATTGTTTTTTTTCCCCCTCTCTCTTTTTAAAATTTTAGCTTTTAATTTTTTAAAATCTATTATTATTTTCTGCATTTATTCCCTTGTTTGCTTTTCCTACTGTTCTTTTCCCCTTACAGTTAATCTTTATTATATATGTCTTCTTTATCTACCTCTATTTAACTTTGCATATCTATTCTTTCTTTTCTTTCCTCTCAACATGTTTGTTAGTTTTATTTTCATTGATTTTTTTCCCTAGTTGGCACCTTGTTTAGTTTTGTCTTACAGTTTGTGCTTTAGTTACTTTTCTTCTGGTAGACAAAATTTTTGGTTCCCTTTGTTTGCCAGGTCAATCTATTGTTCTGTAGTTTTGCTGGAATGTTTTGGTCTTGTTTATGGGTGTATATGTATACGTATATATTCAGTCACACTTTTTATTGTTGTTATAAACCTCTGCCTCTACATTGGGCCTTTGCAGCTCTGTGGAGTTTTCCTATAGTTTTCCTCTTCCATTTCTTTTCTTTGCTCTCTTTTATAATTTTAATTTTTTAAGCCTATTATATTTTTTTCTACATTTACTCATTTGTTTGCCTTTCCTACTGTTCTTTTCCCCTTGTAGTTAATCTTTAATGTATATAAACCTTCTTCATCTACCTTTATTTAACTTTGCATATTTATTTTTTTCTTTTCTTTCTTTTCTTTCCCCTCAACATATTTGTTAGTTTTATTTTCATTTCTTTATTCCCCAATTGGCACCTTGCTTTAGTTCTGTTTTCCAGTTTGTGCTTACATTAGCTTTGTTCTAGTAGATATAATTTTTGGTTTCCTTTGTTTCTGGGTTAGTCTATTGTATTTTATTGTTTTGGACTATTATGATTTTGCTCATGGGTGTATATGTATATGTGTATATTCAGTCACACTTTTTGTTGTTGTTATAAACCTCTGCATCTACATTGGGCCTTTGCAGTTCTGTGGGGTTTTCCTTTTTTCTCCCCACCCCCCTTTTTTTTCTTTTCTCTTTTTTATAATTTTAATTTTAAAAAAACATATTTTTTCTACATTTTTTCCTTTGTTTGCCTTTCTTATTGCTATTTTCCCTTTTCAGTTAACCTTTAATGTATATAAATCTTTTTCATCTATCTCTATTTAACTTTGCATATCTATTCTTTCTTTCCTTCCTTTCCTCTCAACATATTTGTTAGTTTTGTTTTCATTGCTTTATTCCCCACTTGGCACCTTGCTTTAGTTTTGTTTTTCAGTTTGTAATTCATTAGTTTTGTTCTTAATTAATATAATTAACGAAATAGAATTTTTGATTTCCTTTGTTCACTGGGTCAATCTATTATACTTTATTTTTATTGGACTGTTTTGACTCTGGTCATGGGTGTATATGCATATGTGTATATTTAATTATTTTAATTATTATTTGCCTGATTTTGTAACTGTCATTTGCCTGGGGTTCATCTTTGGTTTCTCATTTTGGGATATTTGTTTTTATCTCACTTAATGCCATAACAAACAACTTGTGGAATCTTTGTCCCTGACCAGAGATCAAGCCCTGACCCTTTGGAGTGGGAACACTGACTCTAAGACCCTATCCTATCAGAGAACTAACCCTAAGGGGTATCAAATAGTGAAAAATCACAGAAAGGAAACCACTTGAATACAAGACCTGGCATCACTTAACCATCAGTAGCACACTATGCAGGACACCTCACCTAAACAACAAACAAAACAAAAGTACAAACCAAATCATCAGCAGACAGGATTACCACCTCCCTCAACTCTTGCCCATCAAAGGAAAAACAAAACAAAAAAACCTCAGCACAACTCTCACCCTATACAAAGCTTACACAAACCACTGGACCAAACCTAGGCAGGCAGAAACCAAAAGGAAGAAAGAATTCAATCCTGAAGCCTGAGAAAAGCAGACCTCAAACACAGTAAGTTAAAAAAATTAAAAAAAAAAAAAATGAAAAGGCAGAGAATACTACACAAATGAAGGAACAAACTAGAAACACAAAAGTCCAAATGAATGAAGAGGAACTAGGCAAACTACCTGAAAAATAATTCAGAATAATGGTAGTAAAGATGATCAAAACCTAGAAAACAAACTGGAGAAAATGCAAGAATGAATTAACGAAGTCCTAGAAGAATTAAAGAACAAACATGCAGAGACAAACAATACAATTACTGAAATTAAAAATACTCTAAAAAATATACTCTAGAAGGAATCAATAGCAGAATATCTGAAGCAGCAAAACAAATCAGTGAGCTGGAAGATAAAGTCGTGGACATAGCTTCTGAAGAGCAGAATAAAGTAAAAAAAAATGAAAAGAACTGAGGATAGTCTCAGAGTCCTGGGACAATATCAAACAGACCAACATTCAAATTATAGGGGTTAATTATATGGATTAAATGTTCCAACCAAAAGACTTAGACTAGCTGAATGGATACCAAAACAAGACCCAAATATATGCTATCTACAAGAAACCTACTTCAGACCTAAAGACACATATAGACTGAAAGTGAGAGGAAGGAAAAATATATTCCATGCAAATGGAAAGCAAAAGAAACCTGGAGTAGAAATCCTCATATCAGACAAAATAGACCTTAAAATAAAGCATAATACAAGAGATAAGGAAGGATACTACATAATGATAAAGGGATCAATCCAAGAGGAAAACGTAAAAATTGTAAATATCTATGTGCCCAACATAGACACTAATGAAAGACATCAAAGACAACTTAAACAGATGGAGAGAGATTTCATGTTCCTGGGCAGGAAGAATCACTGCTGTGAAAATGACTATACTACCAAATGCAATCTACAGATTTAATGTGACCCCTATCAGATTACCAACGGCATTTTTCACAGAGCTGGAACAAAAGATTTCACAATTCATATGGAAATACAAAAGATCCTGAATAGCCAAAACAATCTTGAGAAAGGAGAATGAAGCTGGAGGAATCAACTTTCCTGACTTCAGATTATGCTACAAAGCAACAGTCATCAAGACAGTATGGAACTGGCACAAATCCATAAATATGGACCAATGGAAGAAGATAGAAAGCCCAGAAATAAACCCATGCGCCTATGGGTAACATATTTTTGACAAAGGAGGCAAGAATATACAATGGGGGAAAGACAGCCTCTTCAATAAATGGTGCTGGGGAAACTGGACAGCTACGTGTAAAAAAATGAAATTAGAACACTTCCTAACACCATACAGAAAGATAAGCTCAAAATGGATTGAAGACCTAAATGTAAGACCAGAAACTATAAAACTGTTAGAGGAAAACATAGGCAGAACACTCAATGACATAAATCAAAGCAAGATCCTCTATGACCCACCTCCTAGAGCAATGGAAATAAAAACAAAAGTAAACAACTGGGACCTGATTAAATTTAAAAGCTTTTGCACAGCAAAGGAAACCATAAGCAAGGTGAACAGACAACCCTCAGAAGGGAAGAGAATAATAGCAAATAAACAACTGACAAAGGATTAATTTTCAAAATAGACAAGAAGCTCGTAGAACTCAATGCTAGAAAAACAAACAACCTAATCAAAAAATGGGGAAAAGACCTAAACAGACATTTCTCCAAAGAAGACATACAGATGGCTAAAAAACGCATGAAAAGATGCTCAACATCACTTTTTATTAGAGAAATGCAAATCAAAACCACCTCGCACCAGTCAGAATGGCCATCATTAAAAAGTCTACAAACAATAAATGCTGGAGAGGGTGTGGAGAAAAGGGAATGCTCTTGCACTGTTGGTGGGAATGTAAATTGATACAGCCACTATGGAATACAGTATGGAAATTCCTTAAAAAGCTAGGAATAAAAGCACCACCTGACCCAGCAATCCCACTCCTAGGCATATACCCTGAGGAAAGCCAAACTGAAAAATACACATGCATCCCATTATTCACTGCAGCACAGTTTACAATAGCTAGAACATGGAAGCAACATAGATGTCCATCAACAAATGAATGGATAAAGAAGTTGTGGTACATGTACACAATGGATTATTACTCAGGCATAAAAAAGGGACGCATTTGAGTCAGTTCTGATGATGCAGATGAACCTAGAACCTATTATACAGAGTTAAGTGAGTCAGAAAGAGAAAGATACATATCATATTCTAACACACATATACAGAATCTAGAAAAATGGTACAGAAGAATTTATTTACAGGGCAGCAATAGAGAAACAGACATAGAGTACATAGTTATGGACATGGAGACAGGGGAGGAGAGGATGAGATATATGCAAAGAGTAACATGGAAACTTACATTGCCATATGTTAAATAGATAGCTAACAGAAGTTTGCTGTATGGCTCAGGAAACTGGGGTGGGGTGGAGTGGGAGATGGGAAGGAGGTTCAAATAGGAGGGGATATATGTATACCTATGACTGATTCATGTTGAGCTTTGACAGAAAACAACAAAATTCTGTAAAGCAATTATCCTTCAATTAAAAAGAAAGAAAGAAAGAAAAGATACACGGGTGTGTGTGTTCAGAGTCCAGTTGATAATCTCTGGGGACTGGAGCCCAACATTAACACTTTGTTAAGCCTCTTCCAGTGTGAATCCAGGCTTGGCAATCTTAGATTTAGAGAAACACAGTTTACTTTTGCAGCAATGTTTTCAATGAACTAGATATTGTCCTGCTGATTTTTTTCCCCCCTTGCTAAAGAAATGAGATTGACTTCAGTTGCAAATGAGCTGATTTCAGAGATAGCCCCTCCTCTCAGTAGCCACAGAATTTAAGTAATTAATTTTTCTGTGCCTCCTATTCTTGATCTGTAAAATAAGATTTTCTTAAGTGAAATATTAAATCTTTTCAGCTTTGAATTTCTAGATTTTAAAGCCATTAAAGGAAGAAGCCACTCTTCAATCTGGAACTGACTAATCTGTGTAATCAATTACCTTATCAGTGAGTGAAATTATTTATTGTGGCGTTACTATTCTATTAGATGAACTTGTCTTCTGCAGATATATTTTTGTTATGTTAAAAAATATCAAAGAGAAAACTAAAGTAAAAATATTATTATCTATAAAATTCAGACCAAAATCATTAACATTCACCCAAATTTCCAAAACTAAAACTTTTACTCCCTTTAAAATATCTGCAATCTCTTTAAAATGTTGTTTTCTCATTTTGTCACATGTGTGAAGCCTGACTAAAAGTAGGATAGGGACAAATTTCACTATAGAAATGTGTTCCTTGTATAATGGAACACGTTCAGTCTGATCCTGCTTTTAACACACAAAAAAAGAAAAAGAAAAAAGGAATCTATGTTGAAAAACCTCTAATAGACCTTCAAAAATATATTCACAAAAATAATTCTTTAACAAATATCTGTATTACACTCTGTTGGCACTGAGGATGGGGAAGAGAGTGTAGTAATGTGGTACCACTTCTCAAATCATGAAGGACACAGAAAATTGTACATATTTATGTAACTCCAAAAGAGATATTAACAATATGATGTGGAACAACAGTGGATGTAATGATAAACAGACTCTGAGTTAGTGAACATAAAGGACTAGTAATTTAGCATGAATTACAAAGCAATATTAGAAACATGAGAAGGACAATCTATTTCTTTTTATACAAGCACCAAGTGACCCACCATCTGACTTATTTAAACCTAGCAGGCTTGCTTAGATCTGTTGAAATCTTCATTGCTTATACCATTACTTCCTTCTGTCCAAGATGTGGTTTTATTTTTTTTCTTTTCATGCTAAAATACATCTATTTCTGCTTTATTGACTATGCCAAAGCTGTTGACTCTGTGGATCACAATAAACTGTGGAAAATTCTGAAAGAGATGGGAATACCAGACTACCTGACCTGCCTCTTGTATGCAGGTTAGGAAGCAACAGTTAGAACTGGACATGGAACAACAGACTGGTTCCAAATAGGAAAAGGAGTATGTCAAGGTTGTATATTGTCACCCTGCTTATTTAACTTATATACAGAGTACATCATGAGAAATGCTGGGCTGGAAGAAGCACATGCTGGGATCAAGATTGCTTGGAGAAACACCAATAACCTCAGATATGCAGATGACACCACTTTTATGGCAGAAAGTGAAGAGGAACTAAAGAGCAAGAGGAGAAAGTGTGAGAGAAGAGTGAAAAAGTTGGCTTAAAGCTCCAGATTCAGAAAATGAAGATCATGGCATCTGGTCCCATCACTTCATGGGAAATAGATGGGGAAACAGTGGAAACAGTGTCAGACTTTATTTTGGGGGACTCCAAAATCACTGCAGATGATGATTGCAGCCATGAAATTAAAAGATGCTTACTCCTTGGAAGGAAAGTTTTGACCAACCTAGACAGCATATTCAAAAGCAGAGGCATTACTTTGCCAACAAAGTCCGTCTAGTCAAGGTTATGGTTTATCCAGTAGTCATGTATGGGTGCGAGAGTTGGACTGTGAAGAAAGCTGAGTGTCGAAGAATTGATGATTTTGAACTGTGGTGTTGGAGAAGACTCTTGAGAGTCCCTTGGACTGCAAGGAGATCCAACCAGTCCATTCTGAAGGATATCAATCCTGGGAGTTCATTGGAAGGACTGATGCTGAAGCTGAAACTCCAATACTTTGGCCACCTCATGCAAAGAATTGACTCATTGGAAAATACCCTGATGCTGGGAGGGATTGGGAACAGGTGGAGAAGGGGACGACAGAGGATGAGATGGCTGGATGGCATCACTGACTCGATGGACATGAGTTTGGGTGGACTTGGGGAGTTGGTGATGGACAGGGAGGCCTGGTGTGCTGCAATTCATGGGGTTGCAAAGAATTGGACACAACTGAGTGACTGAACTGAACTGAAGTGATACCTAAAGTAGAAAACATGATGGTAACCTTCTCCCGTGTCAGAAGCAACAAATGTTCTGATTTAGTCTCAGCACATACTAGTTTTGCTGTACTAGAACTTCACATAAATGAAATCGTTCAATATGTGTTCTTTGCATTTGTTGTCCTGTCCTCTCAGCATGCTGTTCCTGAGAGGCGTCCATGTTGTTGCATGGAGTCTGTTCCCTTTTATTGCTGCCCAAGTAAGTAAGTAAGTGTTAGTCGCTCAGTCATGCCCAATGGACTGCAGTCCATTGCGACCCCATGGACTGCAGCCCACCAGGCTCCTGTCCATGAGAATTTCCAGGCAAGGATACTGTAGTGGGTTGCCATTTCCTTCTCCAGGGTATCTTCCCAACCCAGGGATCGAACCCAGGTCTCCTGCACTGCAGGCAGATTCTTTACCAACTGAGCTACAAGGGAAGCCCAAATGAAGGTGTATGATTACATCAGTGTTTTCTTAAATCTATTTCCTATTGATGGGCACATAGAATAACAGGAATAATTTTCACATTTGGACTACTGTGAATGCATTTATAAACACTGGTATACATGTATATTTCTTGAATGCTTTGTTTGGAAAAATGTCAGTAAATTGAATTTCTGAGCCATAAGGTAAGATTATTTTAGTTTTATAAGAAGCTACTAGACATTTGCCAAATGGGTATATAATTTTAGATTCCCATCAATAACATAAGTTATTTATGTACAACTGCACATTACTCAGTGTGATTTTAATAGCTTGCTCCTTATTTTGTGCTGTTATATATTTCAGTTCTACAGATGTCAAAAGCTCATTGAGCTTATGACAATACATTGTTATTCTTTTTGATTTAAACAATTATCTTTCAAAGAAATATTTAAAAGGGAGAGAAAGCTGTTACATATTTGCTTACATAATTGCCATTTCTGGAAATACTCACTCCTTTGTGCAAGTTTCCATCTGGGATCATTTGCCTTCATCCCAAGGAGATTTTAACATATAATAGAGGTTTGATGGTGAAAAATCCTCTTTTTGTTTGTCTGAAAAGGTCTTAGTTCACATTCATTTGTGAAGGGTATTTTTATTGGATGTAGAATTTTTTTCCCTAGTTTGCAAGTTTCTGCTAAGAAGCCTGACATCATTCTTATATTTGTTTCTCTGCCTAATTTATCTCTTTTGTCTAAATGATTTTCTAATATTTTTGTAATTGTTTTTCTGTAGTTTGATTATGATATTATGATCTGCTTTGGTTTGGTTCTCTTTGTATTTATCCTATTTGTGGCTTTATAATTTACTTAGATTCTTAGTTCATGAGTTTCATCAGTGTTGACAAAATTTTTGGCATCATTTTCCCAAATATTTTTCTCTTCTCTTTCATGGAAATCTAAATACTCATATATTTAACCACTTGATTCTGTCCCACAAGGTTTTGTTTATTTGTTTTCAGTTTTTAAAAGCTTCTCCGTGTATTAGTAACAACCTGCCAGAACTCTGATCTCTGGATCCTTAAGTTGGTAGCAGCCTTCCTCCTCTTAGCGTTCAGTCCCTTACCTGGTAAACTTGCTGGCAGTTCCCTCCAGGTGAAAAGCTTTGGGAAACCATTGGCTTTATCATTATATTTCCCCAACTCTCAGAGTTTATGGCCCTTCATTGAATGGAAAACATTGTTGGAAATGTTGTTTCATATATTTTGTCCTGTTTTCTGGTATTTACAGCATGAGGGTACATCCTGTTAACCATATGAGAAGTGAAAATCTATTTTAGTTTACATGGTTTGAAATCATGTCAAATGTATTTTAGAAAAAAAGATTAAATATTATAAAAAGTTATTTAGTGATTTGCAAGATAATAGAAAAATATAGCTTGAACTCTGCCCTCAGCTTTTGGTACAGAATTCTTAAAGCCCTTGTAATTAGCCATGGGATAAGAGTAGTAAGGCTCCTCTGTCCATGAGATTTTCCAGGCAATAGTACTGGAGTGGATTGCCACTTCCTTCTCCAGGGAATCTTCCCAACCCAGGGCTTGAACCCGGGTCTCCCGCATTGTAGACAGACGCTTTACCGTCTGAGCCACCAAGGAAGTCCTTAAGAGTAGTAGGAGCATCTTTTGTCCCAATATTTGGTCTTTGACATGGAGTTCCTAAATCCCTTAAAATTTCCTGGGTGATAGCAGTGTCATTGTTCTAAAGATGTGACTCTTGGTGCGCTCCTGAATGGCGGCTGATCACCTGAAAGACCAGGCATGATTAGAGCCCTGGAACTGTCATCCTCCCGCCCACCCTTCTCCAGAGCTGGAAATGGAGTTGTCAATTGATCAAGCCTACTTGATGAAGCTTTCATACAAATTTCAATAGTATAGGATTTGGAGAGCTTCCAAGTTGGAGTACACATACATGTACCAGAAAGTGGATGCAACCAACTGCGCTGGGGCAGAATCTCCTGCACTTAGAACTCTCCCAGACCTCACCCTTTATGTCTCTTTGTCTGGGTATTTATCTGTATTCTTTATCATATCCGTTATTATATAATAAGCTAAGCATAAGTAAATTTTCCTAAGTTTCATGAGCTGTTTAGCAAATAAAACTGAAAGGGAAGAGTTCCTAGAAACCTCTGATTTATAGGCCAGTTAGACAGCTGTGGGTAAGCTTGGGACCTACTACTTGTGATTGGCTTCTAAAGTGAAGGCAGTCTTGTGGGACTGGCCCTTAACCTGTGAAACCTGACACTATCTCCAAGAAGATAGCGTCGGAATTGAGTTGAAGTTGAGGACATCCAGCTGATGTCACCGAGAATGGCGTGGTGTGGGAAAATCCCTTACACATCTAGTATCAGAAATGTTGTGAGTGTGTAGTAGTGTGAAAGTAAAGGAGAAACACAGGAAACTAAGCTTCCCCTACTTACAGTCACACTGTCCCTCTATGTTTATAACTCACATGTGACTAAATGCAAATTTACGTTAAGGTTAAGGACTTCTCAGATGAAAAAAATGGCCTTCAGCTTTGTTCAAGCAGATGGCAGGATTCCTGAGTTGGCAATTATAATTTAAAATGCTGGATAGCTTCTGAAATAGGCATAGAAGACCTCTTCCATAAGCAATATCAAGCATGAATTAAAAAATTAGATGAGTTTGTTAGTCATTTGTATGTCTTCTTTGGAGAAATGCCTATTTAGTTCTTTGGCCCATTTTTTGATTGGGTCATTTATTTTTCTGGAATTGAGCTGCAGGAGTTGCTTGTGTATTTTTGAGATTAGTTGTTTGTCAGTTGCTTCATTTGCTATTGTTTTCTCCCATTCTGAAGGCTGTCTTTTCACCTTGCTTATAGTTTCCTTTGCTGTGCAGAAGCTTTTAAGTTTAATTAGGTCCCATTTGTTTATTTTTGCTTCTATTTCCAGTATTCTGGGAGGTGGGTCATAGAGGATCTTGCTGTGATGTATGTCAGAGAGTGTTTTGTCTATGTTCTCCTCTAGGAGTTTTATAGTTTCTGGTCTTACATTTAGATCTTTAATCCATTTTGAGTTTGTTTTTGTGTATGATGTTAGAAAGTGTTCTAGTTTCATTCTTTTACAAGTGGTTGACCAGTTTTCCCAACACCACTTGTTAAAAAGATTGCCTTTAATCCATTGTATATTCTTGCCTCCTTTGTCAAAGATAAGGTGTCCATAGGTGTGTGGATTTATCTCTGGGCTTTCTATTTTGTTCCTTTGATCTATATTTCTGTCTTTGTGCCAGTACCATACTATCTTGATGACTGTGGCTTTTTAGTAGAGCCTGAAGTCAGGCAAGTTGATTCCTCCAGTTTCATTCTTCTTTTTCAAGATTGCTTTGGCTATTCAAGGTTTTTTGTATTTCCATACAAATCTTGAAATTATTTGTTCTAGCTCTGTGAAAAATACTGTTGTGCTTTGGGTAGTATACTAGACATTTCTCCAAATAAGACACACAGACGGATAACAAACACCTGAAAAGATGCTCAACATCACTCATTATCAGAGAAATACAAATCAAAACCACAATGAGGTACCATTTCATGCCAGTCAGAATGGCTGTGATCCAAAAGTCTACAAGCAATAAATGCTGGAGAGGGTGTGGGGAAAAGGGAACCCTCTTACACTGTTGGTGGGAATGCAAACTAGTACAGCCACTATGGAGAACAGTGTGGAGATCCCTTAAAAAACTGGAAATAGAACTGCCTTATGACCCAGCAATCCCACTGCTGGGCATACACACTGAGCAAACCAGAATTGAAAGAGACACATGTACCCCAATTTTCATCGCAGCACTGTTTTTAATAGGGCATGGAAGCAACCTAGATGTCCATCAGCAGTTGAATGGATAAGAAAGCTGTGGTACATATACACAATGGAGTATTACTCAGTCATTAAAAAGAATACATTTGAATCAGTTCTAATGAGGTGGATGAAACTGGAGCTGATTATACAGAGTGAAGTAAGCCAGAAAGAAAAACACCAATACAGTATACTAATACATATATATGGAATTTAGAAAGATGGAAATGATAACTCTGTATGTGAGACAGCAAAAGAGACACAGATGTATAGAACAGTCTTTTGGACTCTGTGGGAGAGGGAGAGGGTGGGATGATTTGGGAGAATGGCATTGAAACATGTGTAATATCATATATGAAATGAATCGGCAGTCCAGGTTCGATGCATGATACTGGATGCTTGGGGCTGGTGCACTGAGATGACCCAGAGGGATGGTATGGGGAGGGAGAAGGGAGGGGAGTTCAGGATGGGGATCACGTGTATACCTGTGGCAGATTCATGTTGATGTATGGCAAAACCAATACAATATTGTAATTAACCTCCTTAAAATAAATAAATTTATATTTAAAAAATAGATGAAAATATAAAATGGGAAACATCTTCAACCATCTAAAGTGGATCAAAGAAGTTGATTCAACTGCAAGAGAATAGTGTTAATCTAATACATTCAATTATAATAATGCTACGAATAAAGAAATTAATACAGAATTCTTTCCCCGCTGAGCCATTGGGGAAGCTCATAATAATAAAGAAATTGATATATACTTGCACACTGTTTGTAGATTATAAAAAAAGTTTTACATTCATAGCCTTATTTTATTCAAATAATCTATGAGGGAGGTAAGGCAAAATTATCTTCAAATTCAGGATAAAATTTGTGATAATTAATGTCAGACTTTGGCATACAGGAGAAAACACACATACTTTGCTTTAGACAAAACTGTATTCACATTCATGCTATGGCAGTTTCTATATATACATCAATTTCACTATCTGAAAAAAATGAAATTAAAACAGCTATAAAGCAGGAGGTTTTTATCCAACTGTTTTAACTTGACATTTTGACTGAGTCCAAGATAAAATTTATTATGGATGAAAAGCTAAATGAAGAAATGCATCTTGATGGCATACCAGAAACTTGAAAATATTTATTTGGATAAAATTAGATTTCATAAAACAAATAAATCCAGAACACCATGAGAGCTTAAAATAAAGGCTGTAATGAAAGTATATTGAAAAATTCAATTGTCTTTTAAAAAATTTAGATTAGCAAAAATTTGCAAGAGAAAAAATAGACTTGAGAGAAATAGTAGCCAGAGTAATTTAAAATAGGAGTTGTTGTAGGTAAAATTAGTATGAACCAAAATTGATTTACAATCATAGGCATGATTGTGATATTCCTAGTTAGAATAGTAAAAATAAACAATAAATTGTGATTTATGTTTGCTGTATTGAATATAGTTCACTAATTAATTTAGCATATCACTGTTTGCTCTGGACAATTGTTTCTCAGTTGTTACTTAATTCTCACTATTTTTTTTCTATTCATAAGAATAAAGTTAAAAAAATAAACCTTCTCCTTCACCACAGTAGGTCAAAAGTTTTATACCCTAAAACCTTCTGTATGGGAGTATTATAATAAGTATAATATCCATAAAGTATATTATATGTCCTTTAGTGCTTGGGAAAGGAGCAAAAATAAATGTGATTTTTAGATTAGAATATCTAGTGTATGTCTGACTTAACTGTGTCCGTTCTGCTTGTGAACAAATTGATTCACATGTTCAAGTTTTCCCCACAATAAAATGGGAATAATTTTAATAGTGATTTTGTAAGAAGGAGTGCAGTAGATAGTGCATATATACATATTTTTAATTGAAATATAGTTGATTTACAATGTGTTATTTCTAGTATACATCAAAGTGATTCAGTTATATATATATGTATTATTTTCCATTATGATTTATTATACAACATTGAATATATTTCCAGTGCTATAGTAGCACCTTATTGTTTATCTAGTTTGTATATAGTGGTTTCTATCTGGTAATCTTCAAGCTCCCAATTTATCCTTCCTTCCTTCTTTTCCCCTTTGAGAGCCATAAATTTGTTTTCTATATGAGTCTGTTCTGTTTAGTAAGTAAGTTCATTTGTATCATATTTTAGATTCCATATATGTAATATCATATGATGTCTGTCTGTTTTGTTTTTTTTTTTTTTTTTACTTTCTTTACTTACTATGACAATCTCTAGGTCAATACAGTTCAGTTCAGTTGCTTTTTGTGACTCCATGGACTGTAGCATGTGAGGCTTCCCTGTCCATTACCAACTCCTGGAGCTTGCTCAAACTCGTTCATCAAGTCGGTGATGCCATCCAACCATCTCATCCATTGTTGTCCCCTTCTCCCCCTGCCTTCAATCTTTCCCATCATCAGTGTCTTTTCCAGTGAGTCAGTTCTTTGCATCAGGTGGCCAAAGTATTGGAGCTTCATCTTCAGCATCAGTCCTTCCAATGAATATTCAGGACTGATTTTCTTTAGGATTTAGACTGGACTCCGTGCAGTCCAAGGGACTCTCAAGAGTCTTCTCCAACACCACAGTTCAAAAGCATCAATTCTTCAGCACTCAGCTTTCTTTGTAGTACAAATCTTGATTCCATACATAGCTATAGGAAAACCAAAGGCTTGACTAGATGGACCTTTGTTGGCAAAGTAATGTGCTTTTTAATAAGCTGTCTAGGTTGGTCATAGCTTTTCTTCCAAGGAGCAAGCATCTTTTAATTTCATGGCTACAGTCACCATCTGCAGTGATTTTGGGAACCCCCAAAGTAAAGTCTCTCACTGTTTCCATCATTTCCCATCTATTTGCATGAAGTGAAGGGACCGAATGCCATGATCTTAGTTTTCTGAATGCTGAGTTTTAATCCAGCTTTTTCATTCTCCTCTTTCATTTTCATCAAGAGGCTTTTCAGTTCTTCTTCTCTTTCTGCCATAAGGGTGGTGTCATCTGCGTATCTGAGGTTATTGAAGTTTCTCCTGGCAATCTTGATTCCATCTTTTGCTTCCTCCAGCCCGGCATTTCACATGATGTATTCTGCATATAACTTAAATAAGCAGGGTGACAATATACAGCCATGATATACTCCTTTCCTGATATGGAGTCAGTCTGTTTTTCCATGTCCAGTTCTAACTTTTACTTCTTGACCTACATACAGATTTCTCAGGAGGCAGGTCAGGTGGTCTGGTATTTCCATCTCTTGAAGAATTTTTCACAGTTTGTTGTGATCCACACAGTCAAAGGCTTTGGCATAGTTAATAAAGCAGAAGTAGTTGCTTTTCTGGAACTCTGTTGCTTTTTTGATGATCCAATGGATGTTGACAATTTGACCTCTGGTTCCTCTGCCTTTTCTAAATCCATCTGGAACATCTGGAATTTCACAGTTCATGTACTGTTGAAGCCTGGCTTGGAGATTGAATATTACTTTGCTAGTGCTTCATTACTACTACACCCTGTATCACTGCATATGGTGACTGCACCCATGAAATTAAAAGACATTTACTCCTTGGAAGAGAGTTATGACCAACCTAAGCAATATATTAAAAAGCAGCAACATTACTTTGCCAACAAAGGTCCACCTAGTCAAAGCTATGGTTTTTCCAGTAGCCATGTATGGATGTGAGAGTTTTACTATAAAGAAAGCTGAGTGCCAAAGAACTGATGCTTTTGCACTGTGGTGTTGGAGAAGACTCTTGAGAGTCGTTTGAACTGCAAGGAGATACAGCCAGCCTATCCTAAAGGAGATCAGTGCTGAATATTCATTGGAAGGACTGATGCTGAAACTGAAGCTCCAATACTTTGGCCACCTGATGTGAAGAACTGACTCATTGGAAAAGACCCTGATGCTGGGAAAGATTGAAGGCGGGAGGAGAAGGGGATGACAGAGGATGAGATGGTTGGATGGCATCACCATCTCGATGAACATGAGTTTGAGTAAGCTCCAGGAGTTGGTGATAGACAGGGAAGCCTGGTGTGCTGCAGTCCATGGAGTCAAAAAGAATCTGGCATAATTGAGTGGCTGAACTGAAATGAGCTTGAACATTCTTTGGTTGTTGCTTTTCTTTGGGATTGGAATGGAAACTGACATTTTCCAGTCCTGTGGCCATTGCTGAGTTTTCCAAATTTGCTGCATATATGAGTGCAGCACTTTCACAGCATCATCTTTTAGGATTTGAAATAGCTCTACTGGAATCCCATCACCTCCACTAGCTTTGTTCGTAGTGATGCTTCCTAAGGCCCACTTGACTTCACATTCCAAGATGTCTGGCTCTAGAAGAGTGATCACTCCATCGTGGTTATCTGGGTCATGAAGATCTTTTTAATATAGTTCTTCTGTATATTCTTGCCACCTCTTCTTAATATCTTCTGCTTCTTTTATGTCCATACCATTTCTGTCCTTTATTGTGTCCATCTTTACATGAAATGTTCCCTTGGTATTTCTAATTTTCTTGAAGAGATCTCTAGTCTTTCCCATTCTATTGTTTTCCTCTATTTCTTTGCATTGATCACTGACGAAGGCTTTTTTTAATCTCTCCTTGCTATTCTTTGGAACTCTGCATTCAACTGTGTATATCTTTCCTTTTCTCCTTTGCCTTTAGCCTTTCTTCTTTTCTCAGCTATTTGTAAGGCTGCTTCAGACTACCATTTTGCCTTTTTGCATTTCTTTTTCCTGGGGATGGTCTTGATCACTACCTCTTGTACAATGTCATGAACATTGTAGGTCCATCCATGTTGCTGCAAATGGCATTATTTCATTCTTTTTTATGGCTATGCAGTATTCCATTTGGAGAAGGCAATGGCACCCCACTCCAGTACTCTTGCCTGGAAAATCCCATGGGCGGAGGAGCCTGGTGGGCTACAGTTCATGGGGTTGCTAAGAGTCGGACACGACTGAACGACTTCACTTTCACTCTTCACTTTCATGCATTGGAGAAGGAAATGACCACACTTCAGTGTTCTTGCCTGAAGAATCCCAGGGATGGAAGAGCCTGGTGGGCTGCTGTCTATGGGGTCACAGAGAGTCAGACACGGCTGAAGCAACTTAGCAGCAGCAGCAGCAGCAGTATTGTATTACGTATATATAACATATTCTTTATTGATTCATCTGTGTGCATTTGTATTATTTCATATCATTTAAAATTCACCTTATTATTACTATTGTTGTGTTAATTTTTGAGAAATCACAACTGTACAATGATCTTGATCTTGATTTCCTGGGAATCAGTTCCTGGGAATTGTGACTAAAATGTTTGTATGTTTTTGTACCAATGTGATAGCTGTGTTAACTTCTGTAACTTTACTGTGATCCTCTTTTTTGGTAGAAGAAATATAATTTGGTTCTTAGGAGTGGCTTGCCTATTCTTGGTCATTTTATTGCCACAGAATTATTAGAATAAGCTTGAAAAATGACAAATACACAAACACAAACTCTCAGAGTTTCTAGATATGTATTGAGACTTCTAGATTAATTTAGGAAGAATGGATATCTTTAAAAATACTAATTTTTCTATACCATAAACCAGGTATATTTAGGTGTTCTTTATTTTCCATCCATAAAAATTTCTGATTTTCTCTTGAGAACTCATATATGCTTTTCGTTGGATTCATTCTAAGATATTTATATTTTGATATTTTATGCTATTATAAGTGACATTTTTAAAAGATGTTTTCTTTGATATTATACAGTGATATGATTATAAACATATCTTTATATCAGGCACACTTGCCAATTCCTTCTTTGTAATAATTTATGGGTAAATTCCTCTGTATTTTCTACATACATGATCATGTTAGCTAGAAAAAAAGTTAGATTTTTTTTTATTCCTTTCCAGTTCTCACATGTATTATTTATTTTTGTAGGTTTAGTGAACTGAACAGGCATTTAGGAAACCATTGAATATAAAAGGAAGTGGCAAATATCATTGTCTTGTGCCCAGTCTGAAGACTACATTTTCAGTATTTTACATAGTTAGTTTGCCACTTGATATAATAAAACAAAGCATATGGTCAATATTGTATGAGAAATAATTACATTATATTTTAAAGCTATAGCTGTAGCCTTCATCTTAAAGAGGAAATGCCAGTCTTTTCCTAGATTGCTAGTATCTAATACCATTTCTCATTATAATATTGAACATATGCTTTGTCTTCTTCTATTAAGTGGCAAACTAACTGGAATAATTTATATTTTATGTTAATCTAATAGTGTATTGAATAAACTCATCTTTCTTTAGAATATTTAATTTACTATAGATTTTGTTTCTTAATATTTTGTTTAGAATTTTTACATCTACTTTCATTAATGAGTTTGGGTTATATATTTCTTTCTTGTAGCATCCTTGTTAAGTTTTGAATCAAGGTTATATTAGTCACAACAAAATGAGATTGAAAATGTATTATCATTTTCTAATATACTAAAATTTTGTATAAAATTGGCATTATTTCTCTATTTCTTTGTAGAATTCACCAGTGAGGCCATGGGCGCTCAGAGTTTTCTTTGTTGAAAAGTTTGAAATTATAAGTTTAACTTCTTTTATAGACAGTGAACTATTTGGTTTTACTAGTTCTTTCTTGCACATATTTTTAATATTGTGTTTTTCTAAAGTTATTAATGTTATCTAAATTTGAAAAATTATAATTTTTCAAGGTAACTTACTACCTTTTTACTACCTGTTTGATTTTAGTGACAACTACTTTTTCATTTATTGTTAGTCACTCAGTCATGTCCAACTTTTTGTGATCCCATAGACTATAGCCAGCCAGGCTCCTCAGTCCATGGGATTCTCCAGGCAAGAATACTGGAGTAGGTGGCCATTTCCTTCTCCAGACATTTTTATTTAGGTTATAGAATATTTATGCCTTCAACCACCCTCCTATCCTGTGAAAAATCATTCTGTCAGATTTTCAGTATTTATTTTTAGCCTTTCAATTTAATGTATTATCTCAATGATTTCTTTTCAATTTATTATTTTCAGGTTTTTCTTTTTTTTAGTTTGTAATTATTTATTTATTTTTTGCTTTACAGTACTGTATTGGTTTTGCCATACATTGACATGAATCCACCACGGGTGTACATGAGTTCCCAATCCTGAAACCCCTCCCACCACCCTCCCCATATCATCTCTCTGGGTCATCCCTATATTATCTCCTCTTTTGCCTTTTAGAGTTGATTTTGCTGTTCCAACTTCTTGAGACAAATGCTTAGCTCTGGATAATAAATAACCTTCCTTATTTCCTATTACTCACCTTAAAGTCTATAAATTTTCCTCTGTTACTATTTTGACTATATTCTCAGATTTTTACATATAATATTTTTGTTATCAATCAGTTCAAAACCTTTTTAATCTCTATTATTTCTTCATTTAGTCAAGTTTAAATAGGACTTAGAACATATCAGAGCTTTTCTAGTTGTCATTTGTTATAGCTGTCCAGTTAAATTACTTTGTTGTCAGAGAACATATTCTGCATTTTATCAATTCTTTAAAAATCATAGAGTTTTTCTTTTTAATGAATGAAAACATTGTAAATTTTGTAAACATTACTTTCTTCCTTGACAGTAGAGCATGTCCTTAACTTGCGGTGTGTCATGTTCCTACATAAACTTATTAGTTCAATTTTGTCAATTGTTTATTTTAACATGAAAGCATATTTTTATGATGAATATTTTCAAAAACACAAAAGGGGGAAAGTAGCATCATTTTGCATTTTTGTAAAACTCTTTCATGTCTTTGAATTTAAAGTCTCATGTCTGTTTCTATATTCAATCTGCTGCAATATGTTGTTTAAGTTAAAGTGTTTGAAGAAAACCTGGCCTCATACCGATATGCAGTTGGAAAACAGAGGAAGTTGTGGCTACACTGAAAAGTCTTAGAGCTATCATGGATTGTCAGACCACATTTTGAGAAACCTTGACCTAGTTCAATTATCTTGGTGGATATTGTACAACAGTGATTTTCTAATTGTTTTATTTTTTTCAGTGTTGAAGAATCCTTTGTATTTTCCTTTAATGTCTGATTTCTTTCATTTTGGATTGTCCATATCTGTTTCAACACTAGAATCTTCTGTGATGTCTAGTCACTCTTGTTTTTAACCTAATTTAATCCTTTTTAGGTTATTATTTTTTTCAAATTATTTCTTGAGCCCATTTAGCTCTCGTTCATGTTCTTCTCATTTCTAACTTTTTTTTTCCCAAACTTGATTTATTTTATTTCACCATTTGTTCTATTTCTCCGCATAATCTCAGTTTACTTTGGCATCTCTAATGGCTAAGAATCCATCTGCCAATGCAGGAAACATGGGTTCCATGCCTGGGTCAGGAGGATCACCTGGGGAAGGGAATGGTTACCTACTCCAGTATTCTTGCTGGAAGAATTCCATAGACAGAGGAACCAATGGGCTACAGTCCATGATGTCCCCCAAAGAGTCAGACATGACTGAGTGACTAGTACTGATTGATTCAGTTTCACATACTAAACCCTATCTTAGGAATGTCCATTGTGTTACAACTTAACACTGAAAAATTGATCTTTTGTTTATTTTTAACTCCAGAATTTCTGACACCTGTTTTCTCTCATTCTCTCCTCAGATAGCATCAGAATTTGCCTTTCTTATGCCCCCAGTTTGTTCTATTTTTAATTTAACTTGTGTCTTACTTCCAGCTGATTCATCCCAGTGTGGCTTACTCTTTCCATTGAATATTTCAGTCGCTATCCTGTCCAAGATCATGAGTCATGCTCAGTCCTTCACAAAGACCCAATGAATTCACCTATTAATTTTAATTGCACTGAGATCCACCTGTCAGGTTCTTTACTCCAAGTGAGGTGATCTTGTCTGCAGTGGGAAGTACTTCTTGGCTGGGTTTCCCAGCCCTTAGGTTACTCGCTCTTGTCTCCATTTGCTCACACGTGGCTGCTGTGCTGCTGGTTTGAGTCAGTATCATCACATACTCGGGACAGAGCTGCAGATTCACCTGGTCTTACTTGGACATATTATTTTCAGCTTCTTGTTCTACTATCTTAGTTCCTACATCCTTTTTTAAAAAGAAGGTTTGAAGAGATCTTTAAACTATGCTGTTGTTAACATCTTTAAATTTATCAGAAGGTGATAGTTTTGGTAATTTTCAAATATGGGCATGTCTTAGGGAGTTTCCTTCACTTCCTTTTCTTTATCTATTCACTGATCTCTCCACTTCAGACCTCCTCTTTAAAAAAAAAAAAACAACTTTTATTATAATATAGTTGTTTTACAATATTTGTGTTAGTTTCTGCTGTACAGCAATATGAATCATCTATGCATATACATATATCTCCTCTTTTTTGGATTTCCTTTCTACCTAGGTCACCACGGAGCACTGGGTAGAGTTCTCTCTGCTATATAGTCAGTTCCCATTAGATATCTATTTTATACATAGTATCAGTAGGGTATATATGTCAATCCCAATCTTCTAATTCATCCCACCCCAGCTTCTCCCCTTTGGCATTCACACGTTTGTTCTCAACAGCTGTGTCTCTGTTTCTACTTTGCAAATAGGTTCATCTATACCACTTTTTCTAGATTCCACATATGCACATTAATATATGATATTTGTTTTTCTCTTTCTGGATTACTTCAGTCTGTATGAGTGTCTAGGTCCATCCACATCTCTGCAAATTCGTTCCTTTTTATGGATGAGTAATATTCTATTGTATATATGTGTCACATTTTCTTCATCCATTCCTCTGTTGATAGACATTTGGGTTAATTCCATGTCCTCACTATTGTAAATAGGGCTGCAGTAAACATTAGGATACATGCATCTTTGGGAATTATGGTCTTCTCTGGATATATGCCCAGTAATGGGACTGCTGGATCATATCATTTTCCGTAAAGGCCGTGTCAATTTACATCCCCATCAACAATGTAGGAGGGTTCCCTTTTCTCTACAACCTCTCCAGAATTTATTGTTTGTAAAATTAGGCTTACTCTTGCTCACAGCTTTTTTTTTTTTTTTTCATTTAGGTAAGACCCTCTCATCCATCACAGCTATTCTAACATTTATCTCCCCATTCTTTCCAGCTGGTCTCCATGGTATTTATTTATTTATTTGCTTAGCTAATCTATACATTTAATTTGGATGAAATTTTTTCCCCATTCACTTCATTGTCTTGTTTAATTTCCTGGAAGAAATGTACATAGTCATACTTTTGATGACTCAGGCTTCTAAAATTTAGAGGCAGAATCCAACACTTATTTGGCATCATTCTTTAACCTCCTTCTTTCACTGTGGGTGACTGGAAATTGTCTGATATTTCATTCTGCCACTCAGCATTGAAACTTCTCTCTTACTGCTTTTACATAATAATATGAAATTCTCAATTGGTAAGTAACTAATATGAATTGTCCTTACTCACACAAAACATTGGAAGCTGGGGCTCTTGAAGAGAAGGACAGGAGTGGATTTCATTAGCATAGCCTGATCGTCCCCTTTCCCGGTTTACATCTGCCTGTCAAAAACCTGGACAGGTCTCCAATTTAGTCTCCTCAAGGGAAACAAATATTTCATCATATGATTTATATCAATGTTCAGAAGCATTTACCTGATCTTGTTCTACATGTAAGTCTTATTTATGATTTTCTAAAAGAGGAGACCTCTGTGAAATAAGCATTCAGTCTGTAAAATATACAAACATCATCCCATTTTTAGACATTTGAAATATATTAAATATGCTTTGTGTATGTAACACAAATATATGTGTAATATGTGATTTTCTAAAATAAAGTTAAAATCTTCTTTGTATTCACAATGCTATTCAAATTATTAAAAAAAAAAAAAATACTGAGAGCCTCGAGATCCAATGTTACCCTACAGAAACATGTTCTCCAGTCTCTCTTTAGAGATGGTCACATACTCTAAAATTCAGCATTTGTAAACCTACGTATGTTCCCTACAGAAAATCTTATATGTGTAAAAGGAGAATTGAGGATAAAAATTTTATATTGAATAGATAATTCAAGATGCTATTCCAAAGTGCTTTAAAAAATTTATGCTGTTGCCAGCAATGTACAGGAATTCTTTTTCTGTATATCTTTGCTTGTACTTAGTATTTTCTTATAAATTTTTTTCTTCATTTTTGTTAGCATTTACTAATTACTAATAACTAAATGATTAGATTGACTAGTTTTCTGTGATTATGGTTTCAGTGTGTCTGCCTTCTGATGCCCTCTTGCAATACCTACCATCTTACTTGGGTTTCTCTTACCTTGGACATGGGGTATCTCTTCACGGCTGCTCCAGCAAAGCACAGCCGTTGCTCCTTACCTTGGATGGGGGGTATCTCCTCACCGCAGCCCCTGCTGACCTTGAACATAGCCTTGTCTAACTCAATGAAACTAAGCCATGCCCTGTGGGGCCACCCAAGATGGGCGGGTCATGGTGGAGAGATCTGAAAGAATGTGGTCCCCTGGAGAAGGGGATGGCAAACCACTTCAGTATTCTTGCCTTGAGAACCCCATGAACAGTATGAAAAGGCAAAATGATAGGATACTGAAAGAGAAACTCCCCAGGTTGGTAGATGCCCAATATGCTATTGGAGATCAGTGGAGAAAAAACTCCAGAAAGAATGAAGGGATGGAGCCAAAGCAAAAACAATACCCAGTTGTGGCTGAAACTCCAGTACGTTGGCCACCTCATGTGAAGAGTTGACTCACTGGAAAAGACTCTGATGCTGGGAGAGATTGGGGGCAGGAGGAAAAGGGGATGACAGAGGATGAGATGGCTAGATGTCATCACCGACTCGATGGATGTGAGTTTGAGTTAACTCCAGGAGTTGATGATGGACAGGTAGGCCTGGCATGCTGCAATTCATGGGGTCACAAAGAGTCGGACATGACTGAGTACAATGAGCAAAGCAGTCCACTCACATGTGTACTGCATTCCCCTGGAGTCCTCCTCCCACACGATAGTATAATTTTGAATTCACTACAGCTTTCATTTTATTTGCACACTTTTTTGGGCTTTCTTCCTTCGTTCTATTCTGACATCTTACTAGAGTGATTGCTATTTCCAACCTAAGGGCCCTCTGATATCCTTTATCCTTTTATGATTCAGACAGTTTCAATCACTACCCCATAACAAGCTAGAAGTTTTATTTTAAATGTGCTATAATGAATAGATATAGCACATATATTTCTAGACCAAAACCTGAGGAGTTTCTTCTGAGTACCATTCTTAGTTTCTGCCAAAAGTTCCAGTCTGTGTATATTTATTTGCCAATATAGGTCATATTATCTGAGCCATCAGATACCAAAAGCTTAGTAAGACTGCCTGTGCTCTGGAACTCTGGAAAATCTGAAGCATGCTTCTGAACAGGGATCTGCCCATTCAAATTCAGATTCTTTTTGGTGACTTTGTTAATTGGGCCAAAAGATCTCTAGATAAGGAATATGCTTTCACCAAAACCCCCAACCCATCTGTCTCTCAGCTTCTTGATTCCCACCTTGATCTCTGAGAAACAGTAGCTTATTTCTCACAACTTAATAAATGGTTCTTAATACTCCAGCTCATGCAGTCCTCTGGGTTGTCAAATATAGTCGCATCCTGAATTTTGCTGGCTCTATTAGCTACATAAGGATGGCTGGTCATTAGTCCTTTTGTATGTCTTTCCCTAAGTCAGCTATCATGGCATCAATGATGCAGTGCCCTCACGTGTTCTTAATTTTTATCAGTCCAATTTTGCCTTACTCAGTTCAGTTCAGTTGCTTAGTCGTGTCCGACTCTTTGCGACCCCATGAATTGCAGCATGCCAGGCCTCCCTGTCCATCACCAGCTCCCAGAGTTTAGTGGCAAAAGAAGTAGACAGCATCAAGTAGCAGAAGAAATAAATTAACCCTAAAGATGGACACCCTATTTGAACACCAACTACTCCAAATAAGGCATACTATTGCAAATAAGGACATGGAAAGATGCTCAACATCATTAGTTTTTACAAGAGTGCAGATTAAAACCACTATAAAATACTACCATGTTCCTATTTAACTGGTTAAAAAATAAAATTGTGACCATTTCTATTCTGATGAGAAAATGAAGTAAGTAGAACTTTCATACACTATGAATTGGAATGAAAAATAATGCAACCACTTTGTTGGTGAGTTTAGCATGTTCTTTAAAAATACATATTCTACTATTGCTGTTGTTCAGTCAGTCACTAAGTCGTGTCTGACTCTTTGTGAGCCCATGAACTGGGGCATGCCAGTCTTCCCTGTCCTTCACTGTCTTGCAGAGTTTGTTCAGATTCATGTCCATTGAGTCAGTGATGCTATCTAACCATCTCATTCTTTGCTGCCTCCTTCTCCTTTTGCCTTTAATCTTTCCCAGAATCAGGACCTTTTCCAATGAGTCAGCCCTTCACATAGCCAAAGTATTGGTGCTTCAATTTCAGTATCATTCCTTCCAATGAATATTCAGGGTTGATTTCCTTTAGGATTGACTGGTTTAATCTCCCTGCAGTCCAAGTGACTCTCACGAGTCTTCTCCAACATCACAATTCAAAAGCATGAACTCTTCAGCCCTCAGCCTTCTTTATGGTCCAACTTTCACAGGCATACATGACTACTAGAAAAACCATAGCTTTGACTATATGGACCTTTGCCGGCAAAGTGAAATCTCTGCTTTTTAATATGTTGTCTAGGTTGGTCATAGCTTTCTTTCCAAGCAGCAAGCATCTCTTAATTTAATGGCTGCAGTCACTGTCCACATCGATTTTGGAGCCCAAGAAAATAAAATCTATTACTGCAACTGTATAATGAAATATCACAAAAAATATTTTAATGAACTTTTGATAGATACTGTAATATGAGTTTCAAAATAATTATGTTGAGTGAATGTAGCCAACCATACAAAAAGTATTTTGTATGATTTCATTCATATAAAATTCTAGAAAATGCAAACTAATTTATAATGGATGGAAGGTCATTGGTTGCTGCTTTTGTGGGTGCAGGGAGAAATGGAAGAGAGGAATTCCCAGTGAGGAAACTTTGCAAAGTGATGGTTATTTTTACTCCCTTGGTTATAGCAACTATCTTTCATTTGTATACATATGTGGTATTTATAAAACTGTACACTGTAAACAAGTACAGTTTATTGTATCTCAGTTATACTCAACAAACTTGTTTTTAAAACATTCCACAGCAACTATTCTTTAGTCAGAACACTAATGTCTAATTTCTCTGCTGGAATTGTAATTTCTCTCCTGTATAACTCAATCTGTGGTATCAAAGAAGGCTTGAGCATTTAGCATGGCTGATTAAAACAGTGAGCAGTGAATTTAGATAATATACCCTTTGAAACGGTAGGGGTAGAGTGCTTCATTCACATATTCATCCTTATGTGTATTCAGGTGATAATAGATAATTTATTCCTCTGTTAATTCACACCTTCTATATCCTCTTATCTCACAATCTTACTTTCAGGACCTTCAGATAAGCATCATCAACTCTTATGGTGCACACACTAAGGGGTAGACCATAAGCACCAGGAGACTTCCCTGGTGGCTCAGACGATAAAGTGTCTACAATGCAGGAGACCCAGGTTCAATCCCTGGGTTGGGAAGATCCCCTGGAGAAGGAAATGGCAACCCACTCCAGTATTCTTGCCTGGAAAATGCCATGGACGGAGGAGCCTGGTAGGCTACAGTCTATGGGGCCGCAAAGAATTGGACACGAGTGAGCGACTTCACTCATAAGCACTATATAAAGCAACCTTGAAAATATATTGCAACCACCCCTAAAACCAGAGGTTTTGAAGCCAATTTTGAAATCAATAATAATATTTTCATCTTCTGTTGATAGATAATTTTAGAATTAGCAATATGCTTTTAACATATGTTTTAAAAACCCAAGACTGGAGTATGATTTATTAGTCTTTTGGCTATTTTTGAATGCAGAGATTCTTTCTTCTATGTTGATAGCTATGGAGATTGATATATCTGAATCAAGGTAGGAAAACTCTTCTTGTTTGCTAAACACTAAACCAATTGTAGGTGGCACTAGTGGTAAGGAAACCACCTGCCAATGCAGGAGGCACAAGAGATATGGGTTCAACCTCTGGGTCAGAAAGATCCCCTGGAGGAGGCCAGGGCAAATCACTCTAGTATTCTTGCTTGCCTGGAGAATTCCATGGATAGAGGAACCTGGCCTGCTACAGTTCATGCAATCACAGTCAGATATGTCAAGCAAAGCAAGCAAGAAGTGACAAACACTAAACCAACTGTAGTAGATACTATTTACGTTATTTTTATTTTTAATTGTGGTAAAATTCACATAACATAATATTGACCATATAGACCATTTTAATGTATAGTTTAGTAGTATGAACTACATTCACATTATTGGACAGCCAATCTCTGGAACTCTTCATCTTGTAAAAATTAAACATTGTACCCATTAAAGAGCTTTCTATGCCTCCTTCCACCCAGACTCTGGCAACCACCATTCTAATTTGTCTCTATGAAATTGAGTACTCTAGATATCATATATGAGAAGAATCATATCATATTTGTTGGTTTGCTACTAGTTTATTTCACTTAACCTAATGTCCTCAAGTTTCATTCATGTTGTAGCATGTAATAATTCTGGAAACGGATGAGACAAAGCACTTTTCACACATTATACTGTTTCAGTTAACATTTTTTTGGCTGATAGTTTCTCAAAAGAAGGGTATATTTTTTCACAAAGAGGCTATGTACTAAGTGACCTAGTAGTACAATGTGTGTGAAATAGGTTGATTTTTTTCATGAGGTTCTGTTTATATTGTCCTATGATAGGATAAAATAGGAAACAGGAATAGCTGCTTGTGGTCATTTTAAAGGTGAATTTATACTTAGTACTTGAGAACAATCTAAGATCTTGGAGGTGGTTATACATTGTTATGAGCTTTGTCACAGCAAAGCTAATGCTTCAAATTGTGTACATTTTAAACCTGGACAATTCCTATTCTGGATTATAGCACAGACTGAACTACTTTGTAATCCACACATTCGATATTCTTGGAATCACCAGCTGAAGGATTAATAGCATATATACTTACTCTCAGATGACTTGAAATCTTTAAGGTGGGGTCCTGACTATAAAGCACAGCATCCTTCTGGTATTTTATATTCTATCAGTTGACTGAAAGATTGGTTTAAGGCAGAGATTGTTTCATTTTTAATGAAACTGTACTACCCAAACCTAAATCTGAAGTGTGCAAATACAGCATGATATATTCCCCATAAAAGATCAATTTTCTTATGTCACAATGCCACTGATAAATGTTTAGGTTTATTTTCTTTAAGTAAATTATTCATTATAAAATGATGTTTAAAGTTCAAGATTTTCACCTAGCAATTTTCAAAGTGAATTATCTGAAGGATTTATTATTTTATTTTACATGTGTATGCACCATCATATTTAATATCTATGTCTCCATTAATTTTTGTGATATAATTTCATATCTTATAAATATAACACCATCTCCTAATAAAAGCATTAAAATTCACAGCCTGCAGAAAATAAAAATACAGTGTTAAAAATCATAGGCAAGATATTATGCCTTGAACAAACCATCAAGATAAAACCTAGGATATTTTATTCAAGATAATAAATAACCTAATGCCTTCATTAACCTTTATTCTTTTTTATTAGCAGTCTTGGAACTTTGGCTCTGAGCTGAGCCCAGCAGGCTACCCATGAGGTGACATTTTAGAGATTGGCAAAGCAGTGCTCTCTGTGTCAGAGTACCCTATCTTGAGCTTTTGTCTTTCACAGCAGGAGAAAGCCTCTCTCTGGATCCCTTTGCCCTTTTGAAAATAAACTTGAATGTGTGTACATGTAAGTGCACGAATGTAAGGAATTTTTGCCAGTGTGAAAAACACCCACTTTTTAGTTTAAGATACAAGACTGAGTATGTCAGATGGTTGAAAAAATATTTTAAACCAAATTCAACCAAAGAAAGAACTTAAAATACTAGTCTTGAAACTTCCTTAGAGTGTGCATTTCATTCCATAAAGATGGAAAAAGTATTTAAGTAAAATTTTTCCTGGTTTATCATTTGTTCTAATAATGTAAAGTGTTGTTTATAAAAAATAGATAAGTTAGATGTGGTAGTTACAAAAGCAAAAGTATTATGTGGTGCTTGGAAGTGATAAAGATGTACACATAACAACAAGTTCAGATCTTAATAACATACAAATGAATTAAAGAAAGGAAGAGAGATTTACATGCATAACAAAATAGCACACATGTTAATTAACAAACATCCATTCAAAATAACAATACACATGTTTAGAAAGGCATAGAATAAAGCAATATATAATAAACAGTTTAGAATTGTTACCTAAGTTGAAAGGCAGATAAAAGCAGATGGCTGGCTGGCTGGCTGGATAGATAGGTAGGCAGATAAACAAAACAAGAGAAGAATCTTTGAGGACCAGATGGTATGTACCATAATACAAAAAATTTAATTAATTCATATGTCTTCCTATGAGATCCAAAGAAAAAATTCCAGTGTAAATTGAGTTTCAAAAGTATTTGAAGCTGTTTTCCTTTCTTTCATTCTCTAAAATTACTGATGTATTAATAAATAAATAAACCACTTCAAATAGGTAAAATTATAAAATAAGAAACTATTATTTCTGAGGTCATCTCTTTGAACATTTTCTTCACTTCTGTGAATTTAGGGTCAGGAGCATGTGTCTGATTCTCTTCCCAGATGCCATAATTCAGTAAACTCTTTAGGATTCTTGTGACATAACCTAAAATCTTCTCAGAAATAATTGGAACAGCAGAACAAAGGAAACAAGAGAAGAAATTAATCACATTTATGTAATATCTAATGTATAGTATTCCACCATTCCACACAAGAGAAGACTCTACACATGGACATCACCAGATGGTCAACACCAAAATCAGATTGATTATATTCTATGCAGCCAAAGATGGAGAAGCGCTATACAGTCAACAAAAACAAGACCAGGAGCTGACTGTGGCTCAGATCATGAACTCCTTATTGCCAAATTCAGACTTAAATTGAAGAAAGTAGGGAAAGCCGCTAGACGATACAGGTATGACCTAAATCAAATCCCTTATGATTATACAGTGGAAGTGAGAAATAGATTTTAGGGCCTAGATCTGATAGATAGAGTGCCTGATGAACTATGGAATGAGGTTCCTGACATTGTACAGGAAACAGGGATCAAGACCATCCCCATGGAAAAGAAATGCAAAAAAGCAAAATGGCTGTCTGGGGAGGCCTTACAAATAGCTGTGAAAAGAAGAGAAGCGAAAAGCCAAGGAGAAAAGGAAAGATATAAGCATCTGAATGCAGAGTTCCAAAGAATAGCAAGAAGAGATAAGAAAGCCTTCCTCAGCGATCAATGCAAAGAAATAGAGGAAAAGAACAGAATGGGAAAGACTAGAGATCTCTTCAAGAAAATTAGAGATACCAAGGGAACATTTCATCCAAAGATAGGCTCGATAAAGGACAGAAATGGTATGGACCTAACAGAAGCAGAAGATATTAAGAAGAGGTGGCAAGAATACATGGAAGAACTGTACAAAAAAGATCTTAATGACCTAGATAATCATGATGATGTGAGCACTAACCTAGAGCCAGATATCTTGGAATGTGAAGTCAAGTCAGCCTTAGAAAGCATTACTACGAACAAAGCTAGTGGAGGTGATGGAATTCCAGTTGAGCTGTTTCAAATCCTGAAAGATGATGCTGTGAAAGTGCGGCACTCAATATGGCAGCAAATTTGGAAAACTCAGCAGTGGCCACAGGACTGGAAAAGGTCAGTTTTCATTCCAATCCCAAAGAAAGGCAATGCCAAAGAATGCTCAAACTACCACACAATTGCACTCATCTCACATGCTAGTAAAGTAATGTTCAAAATTCTCGAAGCCAGGCTTCAGCAATACGTGAACCATGAACTCCCTGATGTTCAAGCTGGTTTTAGACAAGGCAGAGGAACCAGAGATCAAATTGCCAACATCTGCTGGATCATGGAAAAAGCAAGAGAGTTCCAGAAAAACATCTATTTCTGCTTTTTTGACTATGCCAAAGCCTTTGACTGTGTGGATCACAAGAAACTGTGGAAAATTCTGAAAGGGATGGGAATACCAGACCATCTAACCGGCCTCTTGAGAAATCTGTATGGAGGTTAGGAAGCAACAGTTAGAACTGGACATGGAACAACAGACTGGTTCCAAATAGGAAAAGGAGTACGTCAAGGCTGTATATTGTCACCCTGCTTATTTAACTTATATGCAGCCTACATCATGAGAAACGCTGGGCTGGAAGAAACACAAGCTGGAATCAAGATTGCCAGGAGAAATACCAATAACCTCAGATATGCAGATGATACCACCCTTATGGCAGAAAGTGAAGAGGAGCTAAAAAGCCTCTTGATGAAAGTGAAAGAGAAGAGAGAAAAAGTTGGCTTAAAGCTCAACATTCAGAAAACGAAGATCATGGCATCCGGTCCCATCACTTCATGGGAAATAGATTGGAAAACAGTGGAAACAGTGTCAGACTTTATTTTTTGGGGCTCCAAAATCACTGCAGATGATGATTGCAGCCATGAAATTAAAAGACGCTTACTCCTTGGAAGAAAAGTTATGACCAACCTAGATAGTATATTCAAAAGCAGAGACATTACTTTGCCGACTAAGGTCCTTCTAGTAAAGGCTATGGTTTTTCCTGTGGTCATGCATGGGTGTGAGAGTTGGACTGTGAAGAAGGCTGAGTGCTGAAGAACTGGTGCTTTTGAACTGTGGTGTTGGAGAAGACTCTTGAGAGTCCCTTGGACTGCAAGGAGATCCAACCAGTCTATTCTGAAGGAGCTCAGCCCTGGGATTTCTTTGGAAGGAATGATGCTAAAGCTGAAACTCCAGTACTTTGGCCACCTCATGCAAAGAGTTGACTCATTGGAAAAGACTCTGATGCTGGGAGGGATTGGGGGCAGGAGGAGAAGGGGACAACAGAGGATGAGATGGCTAGATGGCATCACGGACTTGATGAACGTGAGTCTGAGTGAACTCTGGGAGTTGGTGATGGACAGGGAGGCCTGGCGTGCTGCGATTCATGGGGTCACAAATAATCGGACATGACTGAGCGACTGAACTGAACTGAACTGAATGTATAGTATTCCACCATGTGTTTTGATTACGTATACATATATATTTATATATGTAGATTTATTTTGCATATGTTTAAAGTCCTCTTCTGTACCAAAGATTTGCTTTGGGAATATCACAGTGAACAATGCAATTCCTTGTCCCTTTGAAGTTTATTTCTATGGGGGGACCAACAATATCCCCAAATAAGTGTATAACATGATGTAGTAGGAAGTGCTATAAAAAAAATAAATAGTGAGAAGTGATCATTCTAACAGAGAAGCTATCTTTATAGAGAGATAAAGGTGAGGTTCTTTGAGAAGGTGACATTTGAGCAGAGCCCTAATGATGCAAATTCCTGAAGTTGTCAATAATTTATGGAATCAAGATGCAAATGTGGCTGTTTATTATAAAAGTCATGTGTTAATAGATTGGGTTTCTGACAGTAAATTCAGGTATATAAATAACTGCTTTTCTTTAATTTAACATCAATTCTATTTTGAGCAGACATTTGACATGACAGTAGCAAATAGCTTAATAAATTATAGGATAGCAGTTATTTATTATGAATAAATAAATAAATATAAATTAGAAATAAATAAATATGTAAACTATTATAGGACAACAGTTATTTATTCAGTACTGTAATCACTCTGACATTCTTCATTCTTTCCTTCTCCATAGGATTTATCTGAGCAATGATGGTGGTGGAATTGTGGTGGGACAGCATTGTAGTTCCAGGTGGATTAAATAAAAGCATGTGGTCCACACATGCTCCATGCTGAAAAGTGAAAGTGTAGTCACTCAGTTGTGTCTGACTCTTTGTGACCCCCAAGGACTGTAGCCTGCCAGCCAGCTCTGTCCTTGGGATTCTATTGGAGTGGGTTGCCATGCCTTCCTCCAGAGGAATCTTCCAGACCCAGGAACTGAATCCAGGTCTCCCACATCGCAGGCAGATTCTTTACCATTTGAGCCACAAGGAAAGCCCATGTTCCATACTGGCATCCTCTAAAGTGTACAAATATGTCCAAACTATTCTGCATGGTCATCCTTCCATAATGGCCTCCTCTGTTCTGTGTTCCTGCCTGGTATCTGACCATATGGTGAATGCCTTCTCCTGCTGTATCCCCTGGTCATGGATATAGAACTCTCAGAGTTTTCTGCTTGCTTTCTTGCTTATGACCTCCCAGGCATAGGAAATAGACTGAGATTCAAGGCTGACTCTAAGTACTAGTTCAAGCCCTTGGTATGCGAATGCACATCTCTCTGCTATGTTTCTTCTTTTACTATTTTTTATTGGAGTATAGTTGACATATAATGTGTTAGTTTCAGGTATATAGTAAAGTGAATTGTTTATACATATACATATATCCATTCTTCTATAGACTTTTTTTTCCCGTAGTGTTAGTTGCTCAGTTGTGTCTGACTCTTTGCATCCTCATGGACTGTAGCCTGCCAGACTCCTCAGTCCATGGAATTCTCCAGGCAAGAATACTGCAGTGGGTTGCCATTTCCTTCTCCAAGAGACCTTCCCAAACCAGAGATTGAACCCACATCTTCTGCATTGCAGGTGGATTCTTTTATCGTCAGAAGCACCAGGGAAACCATATTTTTTCCATAGATGTCATTACGTACTATTGAATGGAGTTTTTTGTGCTATACAGTAGGTGCTAGTTAGTTATCTATTTTATATGAATTAGTGTGTATATGCCAATCCCAGTCTTCCAATTCATCCCTCTTCTCCTTTCCCCATTGGTAACTGTAAGTTTGGTTTGCACATCTGTGACTCTATTTCTGTTTTGTAAATAAGTTGATTTTACCTTTTTTTTTTTTTTTTTTTTAGATTTCACATGCAAATGGTATCATATATTTGTCTTTATCTGTCTGACTTACTTCATTCTTCTAAGTTCCTTTACTGTGAGGGAAAGGGGAGTCCTTTAAGCTTTCCCCTTCTCAATATTCCTGGTTGGAAAGGGGCAGTATCACCTCTAAGCTTGTATATGAATATTTTCAGGAGGTTCTAGTATCATTCCCTTTCCCTTAAAGTTAATAAGAAAGGCAGGATATATGACTTATCCTGTTTCCAACCACTGTTAACAACTTTTCTTCCACTTTGTTTCCTTCTGCTGCTTGGAAAATCTTTAGTCAGAAGAGCAGTGGAAGAACCACCTCAGTAAATAATCCTTCTGTCTTGTTTTAATATCAGCTTTAACTTGAGAGCTGAGCAATCATATGTTAATTCTTTGGTGGCAATGCTCTCTGGAGGACAGAACCCTTAGGGCTGAGAAAAAGGGCTTGAGAAACAAGTGAAGCTTGGAAAGTGGATAAGTGAATATTTCACAGTTTTCAAGGTGCAAAATTTATAGAGCCTCAAACCCTCAGGTCATGAAATATATAAAATTCCGTAGAAAATATACAAAATATTGTCCAGTGAAGGTCTGTTTCTACAAATAGATATTTCTGTGAAGCCAAGAGGAAAGCAAGACAAAATCTGAGGCTGTGAGTGCTGCGGGAGGATGCAAGTAGCAAAGAGCAGGGAACTGCTGACCAAGTCTTAGGTCTATTCAGGGGGAGAGTCAGCTTAGCAAACCCTCCACCTAAAGCTGGGCCTGGGGAAAGGGTGCATTGGCACAAACCCTGTTGTGCTTGCAATAAGGTAATACCATTTTTCCAAGTTCTTGTTCAGTTGGAAATTAAAATAACATAAAGGTACTTATGTATTTTTGGGTCTGAGTTATGCTACATGCATTGTCTGAATATTTGTACCCATATAACTATAAAGATAATTGCATGGAAACACCACTCTGTCTCTGACTAGAGAAAATGGAAACCTGATAAAGCATCCTCAAGCCCCAGAGGAAAGTATACAATGAGAGTAAATGAAATAAGTGAAAAAAAAAGTATATATGGGTAAATTTAATAAAACTTACCATCTAGAAAAAGTAATAATAACATATAAATTATAGAGAGTTTTAAAAGGTCACAATTAAATGGCAAGACAATAATAGCATATAAGCTGGGAGAGGCTAAAGATTTTAGGATCCTTAAGTTGTTTAAAAAGCAGAAAAAGAAACTATTCATATTTAATCTTTTAAGTTAGGCTTGCATGTTAAAATTTCAAGGCTAATGACGCACACACATGCACATATGTAAACAGAACTATTTTTCTAATTATTTTAAAAAGTTGTTTGAGAGAGAGGATAAAAGTAGAAGTAGAGATAAAACAGTTTTGCATTAATATAAAATAAAATATGAAGTACAGGGGAAAAGAAATGAGGAAATCAATAGACAGCAAGAGTAGTGTAAAAATAAATCTAAATATATCTATACATAAATAAATATATTTAGACATTGGTTTTAAAAGCTTCAATTACTTTTTAGTAGAATACTCCTGAATACTGACAAAAGTACAAAGTGAAAATTTACTTATTTTCACCAGATAAGAAGTTGATAATAGAACTTAAAGCTGGTATGAATTAGTGATACCATTTATATAATGCAGAAATTAAAGGAAAAAATGAACATACATTTGCACATTTACTGAAAGAATATAATTGTGTATTTTGTGATTTAAGACTGCTAATATCACCTTTGGACACAAATCAAAGCCACTAGATATGTCTTCCCTCAACTAAAATAGTTTACTTTAATAAAAGCTAATTGTGTTCCAGGTCCATGTTAATTATCGTTGATAGGTAGTGTTACATGTCTGCTTCACCTCTTGCTCATAATATGATTTTTAAACAGGCATAAATTATGTTCAGTTCCTCAGATCATCCAGAGCAGTAATCTTGCCTCTGGTATTAATCAATCGGTGGCTTGTAAAGTTAAGAGGCACACTTTCATGTATGTAAATATTCTGTTTCAGTTACTCTGTTATAGTTGAACTGTGAATAGCTTAGTTATAAGAAGAAAACAAGATGCACTCTAATTAGTACATGCAGGTCTAACTATGTTGGGCTTCCCTGGTGGCTCAGTGGTAAGAATCTGCCTGCCAATGCAGGCGATATGGATTCAGTCCCTGGGTTGGGAAGATCCCCAGAGGAGGAAATGGCAAACCACTGCAGTATTCTTGCCTGGGAAATCCCATGGACAGCAGAGCCTAGTGGGCTATAGTCCATGCAGTCACAGGAATTGGATATGACTTAGTGACTAAACAACAACAATAAAAAGCAAATATACTTGAGCCATAGATGTTGATCTCTCCAAGGTTTAAGAAGCTTTTCATTTGAATTAAAAGAAATTAGTGGCATAACCAATATACTGCTTGAGTATCTGGGCCAACCCTAATTCAAGGGTTGTAAATCATTTATAGAAAATGAGGTAAGGTATGGCTAGAACCTCCCAGAATCAGATGGGAATAGAATATTTCTTCATTTGATGACCTATTTGATTTCATTCATCAGAGATGGGTGGGTTTTGTCAAATAGCTCTTTTGCATATTTGTTAGTTTATTAGGTTACTATATTAGATTATACGTAAGTATTCCATTTTGGTGGGTCCTGATATAAACGGTATTGTTTTAATTTTCAAACTCCACTTTTCCATTGTCAGTATAATGATTCTGCTCTCCTGCTCAGTTGCTTCAGTCATAGCTGACTCTTTGCGACCCTATGGATTCTAGCCCAGGAGGCTCCTCTGCGCATGGGATTTCCCAGGCAAGAATACTGGAATGGGTTGCCATGCCCTTCTCCAGGGATCTTTCTGACCCAGGGATCGAGATCGGGTCTAAATCTCCTGCATTGCAGGAAAGAGATTGATTTTTGTATATTAACCTTGTTTCCAGAAACCTTGCTATAATTGCTTGTTAGTTGCAGGAGGGTGTTTTTATTTTTTTGATCAGTTCTTACAGATTTTCTACATAGATGGTCATGTCATCTGTGAACACAGACAATTTTATTTCCTTCTTATCAACCTATATACCTTCCTTCCCTTCCTTTAACTCACCAATACATTCTTCCCTCCCCTTCTCCCTCTTTCCTCCTCTCTTCTCTCCTCTTCCCTTTCCTTTCCTTAGTGTATTAGCTAGCACTTCTAATGCTAGGTTGAAAAATAGTCCTGAGAGGGGACATCCTCACCTTGTTTTTCATCTCAGTGGGAAAACACCATGTTCCTCACAATTAAGAATGTTAGTTGTAGGTATTTTGTAAACAGTCTTTATCAAGTTAGGTTTTCCTCTATTCCTAATTTACTCAGAATTTTTACCAAGAATGAATGCTTTATTTTATCAGATGCTTTTTCTGCATCATTGCTATGATTATGTAAGTTTTCTGTTTTAGTCTGTTGATGCGATGGATTACTTTAATTGACTTTTTAATAATAAAATTGCCTTGAATACTTGGGATAAAGCCCACTGGGTTATGGTGTATAATTTTTTTATACTTTTTTCGATTTAATTTGTTTATATTTTGTAGAGAATTTTTATGTTTATGTTCATGAAAGATATTGGTCTTCAGTTTTCTTTTCTTATATTTGTCTGGTTTTGAGTTTAGGGTAGTCTTAGTATTATAAAACAAGTTAGGAAGAGTTCCCTTTGCATCTATTCTTTGAAGAAGATTGTGGGGAATTTGTATAAATTCATCCTTGAAAGTTTGGTAGAATTCACCAGTGAACTCCTGACTCATCAGTGACTTGATGCTTTGTCTTTTGGAAGGCTATTATTTATTGAGTAAATGTATTTAATAGATTTAGACCTATTTAGGATGTTTACTTCTGTGCGTTTTGGAAATTGTGTCTTTCAAGAGGTTGGTCCATTTAAACTGGGTTATCGAAGTTGTGACCATGGGGTTGTTCATAATATTCCTTTATTATTCTTTTCATGTCCATTTTTTGATAACATCTTTTGATGTCACCTCTTCCATTTCTGATATTAGTAATTTGTGTATCAACTCTATTTCAGCATGGC
The DNA here is from genome assembly GCF_023091745.1 of Budorcas taxicolor. NCBI lineage: Eukaryota > Metazoa > Chordata > Mammalia > Artiodactyla > Bovidae > Budorcas > Budorcas taxicolor. The sequence continues at coordinate 155,204,320 of NC_068910.1, forward strand.
TAGAGGTTTATCAATTTTGTTGATCTTTTTAAAGAATTAGCTTTTCATTTTGCTGACTTTCTCTATTGATTGCCTGTTTTGAATCTCATTGATTTCTGCATTCATTCTTATTATTTCTTTCCCCTGCTTAGCTTGGATTTAATTTGCTCTTCTTTTTTTTTATTTCCTTGTGTGGAAACCTAGATGATTAACTTTCTATTTTTTCTTCTGTTCTAACATATGTGTTCAGTGCTATAAATATCCTTTTAAGTGTTGCTTTCAGTTTCTCCCATAAATTTTGATGTTTCATTTTCATTTAGTTAAAAAATATTGTTTGATTTTTCCTGATATTTCTTCATTGTCCCATTATTTAGAAATGTATTTTTCAATCTCCACTATTTTGTAAGAAATCTCTCTGTTATTGATTTCCATTTCAACTCCATTGTAGTCTAAGAAAAGGCATTGTATAATTTCTATCCTGATTTTCTAACTTCTGGTTTTGTCCATTTCTGAGATAGGAGTGTTGAAGTCACCAACCATAATAATGAATTCATTTATTCCTCCTTATAGTTCTATCATTTTTTGTCTCATATAATTTCATATTTTGTCATTAAAAATTATGTCTTTTGTAGAACTGACTCTGGTATCATTATGTAGCATCCTTCTTTATCCTTGATAACTTTCCTTGCATTGGATTCTGGTCTGACTGAAATTAACATGGTTGTGCTATGTTACTTCAGTTCAGTTCAGTTCAGTAGCTCAGTAGTGTCCAACTCTTTGTGACCCCATGAATCGCAGCACGCCAGGCCTCCCTGTTCATCACCAACTCCCGGAGTTCACTCAGACTCATGTTCATCGAGTCAGTGATGCCATCCAGCCGTCTCATCCTCTGTCATCCCCTTCTCCTCCTGCCCCCAATTCCTCTCAGCATCAGAGTCTTTTCCAATGAGTCAACTCGTCACATGAGGTGGCCAAAGTACTGGAGTTTCAGTTTTAGCATCATTCCTTCCAGAGACTTCAGTTGTGTCCTACTCTGCGACCCTATGCACTGTAGCTTTCCAGGCTCCTCTGTCCATGGGAGTCTCCAGGCAAAAATACTGGAGTGGGTTGTTGTGCACTTCTCTAGGGCATCTTCCCAACACAGGAATCAAACCCGCACCACTTTATGTCTCCTGCATTGGCAGGTGGGTTCTTTACCTCTAGCGCCACCTAGAAAGCCCTAACGTAGCCATTTCTGCTTATTTCTGTTAGTGTTATCATATTTTCTCCATCCTTTTACTTTTAATCTATATGTCTATATATTGAAAGTGAGTTTCTTGTAGTAAGCATATCATTGGGTCTTGTTTGTTGATCCACTCTTTTAATTGACACCTGTAGATCATTAATGTTCAAAATTATCATTGATATGATTGGATCAGTATCTTCTATATTTGTTACTCTTAGGTGGTGTAAATACTTATAATGACAAAGTAACCCTAATTCATTCCTTCTGTCTCTCGTAATATTGGGGTAATTCATTTCACTTACATATAAGCATACATAAACAGATATATATATATAAACATATATATATTATAGTTTATAGCTCTGTTTATATATATAAACAGGTATATTTATATAAGAGAACCATTTCTTTATATATTTTGTCTGTTTTTTTCCTTTCAATTATTTCAAATGAAGGGGACAGTTCCTTCCAGATCTTGTCTGGAAGTGGAATAACAATAATTATTTTCTCTTATGAAAGTCAGAGGAAAACAATAATTTGGAGAGAGGAAGGGGTGTTTGTTCATAAGTAATCTTTGCTAGGTTTAACTGAATGCAATAAAACTTTGGTCAGATATTAGTATTGATGTGTATCAATAAAATTGATATACACAACTTTTTTAAAATTTGCAATTTTAATCCAATAATTGGATTAGCATTATGAATTTCAAGATAGATAATCTTTTTGTGCTTTGAATAAATGCTTTCTCTTATACTGTCATCCTGGAGAAAGAAATGCAACTCACTCCAGTATTCTTGCCTGGAAAAACCCATGGTCAGAGGAGGCTAGCAGGCTATACTCCATGGGGTCACAAAGAGGTGGAGGCGACAGTGACTGAGCATACATTGTCATTGCTCTTCAGCCAAAGACACTGAAAATACACTTACAGTTGACAAAAGTTATTGTGTTTTTCCTGAAAAGTAGGGAGAGACTCACAACGGGTAAGTGTCTCAGTGAGAGGCTGTAATTACTTTGCTAAAGACTCAAGGAAGAAAGGCTTTGACTGAGTAATATATATCATCTTTAAAGCAGAAGAAATAAATTAAGGTTAAATTTGTAGTTGGTAAGAGGGAGCACTCATAACTGTCAGGGGCTGGGATATTTGGTCTCTTTTTGTGGCAAAGATAATGATTATTTCATTATTATGATTATTAGCCATGAGTTTGAAATGCTTGTTTGTCTTAATTTATCAGCATAACAGATTTACCTTGTCTGATGTTGATGTTCTTTGCAAGGATGTATGTTCAACAGAAGAAAACCAGTGTCTAGCGGTGAGTACAGGCCAGTAACCAGATGCTGGAGGTTGTTTTGCTCTTTCCCATTGTCATGCTGTGAAAGGCAGCATGGCGGAATGGCCAGAATCCTGCATTGGTGCCCATGGGGTTTGCATCACCATCACCTTTCTTTTGTCATCAGTGTGTCCTTGGATACGTAAACTAAAATTTCTGTGTCTCAATGACTAGTTTCCCTCAGGCAAAAATTCTGGGTCTAACTCTATAAAATTAGAGAGTTAGGTTTAATGATTCCTAAAGTTACTCCCATGTCTTGCATTCTATAAATGAGACTTTTTACAAAAGCTAACAGAATTCCATTGTGATATGTTGAATAAAATAAAACCATCAGGGAGTTTTATTTACTGTTTCTTTAGATATAAGCTTTATAGTAAAGATAAAAGGTCTCTATGCTCTGTTTATAGCTTCCTGATCTCAGGAAATAAGTCAATGAATAAAGCTGTCCCTTATTTCATCCTTTCCTACAATGCCAATAGTTATACTTCATTTCATTCAGTGACTCTGAAAATGATAAAATTCATTTTTTTCTTTTTAATGGGAAACAGTAAATTACAAATAAATCTTTTCATTTCTTTTCCCTACAAATCAATATGTCTTATGGGTAATTTTTTGTATAGTATGTTTTATGGCTGAGTTTATAAATAATACAGAAAATGTTCAGAATTTTAGAATTATAGTCATCACTAGGATCTATATTTTTTGTCTTTTTCTTCTGTGTGACTAGTCATTGCTGGTAGAGCCTCACCTTTTAGTAATGAATCATTTAGAAATGGAGTTTTATTCACAACATTTAATCTAAAAGGAGAGAAGGCATTTGGTTTGTTCTCACACTGGTTTTCCATGAAGGTTCTGCTCTTTGTTGAAAGTCACTGGGATATCTCTTATCTGTCTCTTAACTGGTATTTTTCTATAATGTGGTGTGAAATATTGTTAATAGAGAATGTCTCTTTATGTGTGTTAGAGTCTTCTTCGTATGATTCTCTAAATACATAACCCAAGTTGCTAAGTCAAAGTATGTTTCATTTTACATGTATAAATCCTCTATAAATGGATTAGTCTGTGACTAGAGCAAGTGTTATCTGTCTGTCTAGTATGGATCTTTTGTAGATTGACAGATGACCTTGCTTCATCTGTCTGCTCCTAAGAGAATTATAGGCTTGATGTACAATGATACAATGAGAGTCTGACCTATTAAGTAACCAGTTAGAATCCGCTTAGATTTATCTTTTAGCATAAATATTAACAAAATGAGCCAAAATTTACATAGAGTTCTTTAATGAAGGAAACACATCGGCATGTGGTAACTTAGCTATAAATATATTAGAGAAATAAACATAAAGTTTAGCATATGATTTATTAAGTCCAAATAAATATGTATGTTTTTTAGCATTCCTGGCTTTACTGTACTTTCTTTTTTAGAACAGATTAGCACTAAAATATGGAAGGTCTGGACAAGATGTGGTGACATTTATTCTTTGAAATTTATAGTTTGTTTCATAGAAAAACCATTCTGCATTGTTTTTAACCTCAAGTGTATTATTATCTCAACAATGATCTTAGTATTCCAGGGAATCAACATATATATGAGGGTCCCTTCAAAGAGTTAGCAATATAGCTATAATGTATAAGATGCTAAACATTAAAATTATGAAAAACTAACAATTTCTAAAAGGAAACAATCAAGCATTATCATATAATAATAAAATATGGATTTTCTGATATAATTCTTTCTTTTCAGAATGTTATTCCTTTCTTAAAGTGTTATATTATGTTTAGAATTCAATATATATGTCTTTGCAGTGCTTTTTAAAAATTTATTTTAATTTTTATATAATATTAGAGCATAGCTGATTAATAATGATGTACAGTTATAGGTGTGCAATGTAATGATTTCATTGTACCTCTACAAGTATAAATTATTTTTTAAATTCTTTTCCCATTTAGGTTCAGAATATTGAGTTGAGTTCCTATTCTGCAAGGTATGTCCTTGGTTATCTACTTTAAATGTAGAAGTGTATACATATGAATCTCAAACTCTTGATATATCCCCTCCCTTCTCCTCTGGTAACCAAAAATTCATTCTCTAAGTCTATGAGTGCTTCTGTTTTGTAAATAAGGTCATTTATATATGTTTTTAGATTCTGCATACAAATTATTTCATATGATATTTGTCTTTGTCTGACTTACTTCACTTAGTATGATAATCTCCAGGCCCACTTATGTTGGTGCAAATGACATTATCTCACTATATTTAATGGCTGAATAATATTCCATTGTATATATGAACCACATCTTATTGTAAAAATCTAAACATGTGATTGATTTCTCCCTTTTAGACTGTGGTTACACACAAATGCAGAAAGCTGTAGTTATAAGTGAACACGTCCATACATAAATGAATTCACAGAGGAGGTAAAATTTGAAGTGCATTTTAAATGATGAAGATGAAAGTAAGCAAGGGAGAACATAGAGCTTTTGAGGGAGAACTTTATAAATGAAAGCACAGAATTAGGAGATTTGCCTTGAGTATGGAAGATGGTGAAAAAAGTAGCCTAGAGGGAACAAAGGTATTATATATGGGGGAGAGACAGGAAATAAAGTTGAATAGCTGAAATAATACTCATGTTTGAAGGCTTTTCAAAGCTGAGTTTAATCTTACAGAATAAATATTACATTGTTATCTCTACTCCATGAGCAAAATACATTTACAGTGAGGAAAAATGTTTTTCCTCAACTGCCAGGGGAAATGTGGGTTGTACAAATTCAGGTACACAAGGAGGAAACCAGCAAAACAAAGTAGGCATAGGGAAATGTTTTGAGATTTTTAGTTTAAGCTATCATGAGAAATTTACTTAAAGCACTCTGTTTCAAATTTCTCATCTATAAAATCTAGATAGTAGTAGTAATACTACTTTCTTCATGATATAATGTTCAAATTTGAGAAGTACATTTTAAAATACATTGTAAAAGAATAATTCTTATTATTCTGCTTTAGTTATTTATTTTTCAATTAAAGACACTAAAAGATCTAGATGTGGTTTGATAACGGCCTGACACAAGGTGACACAAAAGAACTTCTTGAATATGAAGAAATATGATTTTCCTTTCTTATGGTGGATAACTTCCAGGCCCTTTCCAATTTTTTCAGTTCTCCTAGCAGAGCAAGTGCCTAAGGATCTTCAGCTGTGAAAGCCCATTTGCCAAAGCTATGCCTAGCTCTTTAACTGCAGTTTAGGGAGGCATTCAGTGTAAGTTTAGGACTTGGTAACTGAAGGGCATGAGGGAAAGAAAAGCACCAAAACTAGCTCTTTTGTTATTTCAAATTCCAGAAGAATAAAGTTGCTTTTGCCAAAAAAAAATAGAATAAATAAATAAAAAATAAAAGTATTTTAGGACAGAGAAACAGTTTGTGCAATAAAAATGAAAGTGTTCAGTTTTAAATAAGACATGCTCCATGTGGACATGTTGATAGTTGCTGGTAGGCCATCTAAGTGAAGGTGGTCTATAGCTCATTCTACACACAGTCTATCGTAAAACAGAGTGGGCTGGCCTGCACACAGATTTTGAAGCAAGAGGAAGTAGAATAAATTAAAGATGGGAAAGGATATGGAGAATGATGAAAACAAAAACAAAACAAAAAATGCAATCTAAAAAAATGTTTTTACACGTGTATATTTTATTTTTTGTTGAAGTATAGTTGATTTATAATATTTCAAGTGTACAATGAAATGATTCAGTATTATGTATACTTATGTATGTATTTTTTTGAAAAGAGTAAGTAGTCAATGGAGTTATATAACAGTGAGTTCAAGAAAGATGAAGATATTTAGTTAGAAATATTTTTATTTGGTTAGAAAAAGTAATCTTAAAAAAGCAATCTCACTGCAGAAGGGGATTAGGGATGGGAGATTCATAAAAACAGAACAACAAAAACAAGGAAAAGAACACTAGAATGGTTCAAAAACTGGCCCAGGAATCAGGAAAATCTGTATTGCAAGGAGAGCTTCTTATAAAAGCGTGTTTGTGTCACATAGACGGAGTGGGGAATGTAATTGTGATTGAAGGTCTCAGGAAAAACAAAGCTGAATACTTGATGGAGGAATTTGGAGAGAGAAAATATGTAAAAAACAAGGATCTAGGAGCAGTTTAATGTTAGGTTATACGGTAGTCGCTCAGTCTTCCCTTTGCAATCCAAGGACTGTAGCCCGCCAGGCTCCTCTGTCCATGGGATTTCCCAGGCAAGAATACTGGAGTGGGTTGCCATCTCCTCCTCCAGGGGATCTTCCCCACCCAGGGTGGAGCCTGCGTCTCCTGGGTCTCCTGCATTGCAGGTAGATTCTTTACCCACATGTTGTGAAGTAAAAACCTCTGATTCTCAACAGAGATGTGGTCTTGCCCACTTTAAGGCAATAGATTTAGTATTTCAAAAGTAGTTTTTTGAGCTCCCCCCTAGCCCTCAAGTTTCCAGAATGGCCCTGAAGACAGTGTGCACGCCAGTAGAAAAATTAATTCATCTAATTTTTAAAAAATGCTAATGGGAAACTTGCAGTGCCTATGAAACATGGAGAGAAATAAACAGTTTTGTGGATCCACTAGAAAATCAGTACGTTTAATATCTCTGAGATCAAGTCAATGAGCCAATATTAACATGGAAATTTTTGTTGCAGAAAGGCAATATGATATAGCAAAATAATTCTGAGATTAGAAAGACCTGAATTGAATTCTGGCTTTGCTATTTGGAGGGTATTTTAAAGTCCATTTATTTCTTCAACTCTTAAAGGACATATTAGTTCATAACAAGAATCTTCTGAAGTATTTAACATGACAAAATATGTCAGAATGCTTTTTGAATGCTAAAGCGCTGTACAATTTAAGAGTGTTGGAATTACTGATATTATCATCTAGATGATAGTAGATAAATATTTGACTCCTATTTGAAGACCTTAGCATTTAAAAAGTAAGTCACTAGTAGTAATGTCAATGAGAATTGAAATAAAGACATTTGGAGAAGACACAAGGATTATTGATCGGGAAATTCTTCCTCTGAGCAAGCAGACGAGTTAATCTCCCTGCCACTGAGCAGAAAAAAACCCAACATTCACTCAAGCAGACATGATGGTCTATAATATTTCAGTGAAGAGCCTTATTTTCATTAGAACATGCAACGAGAGATAAAATGAGTCAGGATTTAATAAGTTTGTGTGCGTGCTAAGTTGCTTTAGTCATATCCGACTCTTTGCGACCCTGTGGACTATAGCCCACCAGGCTCCTCTGTCCATGAGATTCTCCATGCAAGAATACTGGAGTGGGTTGCCATTCTCCTCTCCAGGGGATCTTGCCAGCACGGGGATCAAGCCCCACATCTCTTGTGTCTCATGCATTGGCAGGTGGAGTCTTTACCACTAGTGCCAACTGGGAAATCCCTTAATAAGTATATCTGTATCATTTTACATATATTCCTATATTTGATATATTGACATACTATGAAGTATTGATACTACACAGGAGATAGCCAACATACTCAAAATAATCCAAATCAAGTGTTGAAAATCATTTGTACCAGCTCGATTATGTTCATTGCTTTGATATTTGGGTTCCACACAAATTAAGCAGGGGGAAAAAAAAACCTTCTTGACTATGTTTTCGCACATAATTCTTTAATGAAAATTTTCTGTTTTAAAAACAAATTGTGAAGGGTGATGAAAAATGGATACTGTATAATAATGTGGAATGGAGGAGAGCCTGGGGTAAGTGAAATGAACCACCACCATTGGTCTTTATCCAAAGAAGGTGATATTTTGTAGACAATGGCAATGGAAGAAATTCCTCTTATGAATTCCTTCTGAAAAACAACTAATTCATTCCAATAAGTACTGTTTCTAGTTAGGCCAACTGAAAAGCAGCACTTGATGAAAAGCACCTGGGATTAGTCAACAGAAAATGTATAATCTTCACCCAGGATAAAGTAAGACCATGACTGCATGTTTTTTTGATACCAGGTGATAACTGTTACAGCTTAGCTGATTCATTGGCTGTATTCACCAGTTATTGCACCTTCAGATTTCCATTTATTTTGGTCTTTATACAAAATTCTCTTAATGGAGAAAAATTCCATTCCCTGGAAAACTGTAAAAGGCACCTGAAACAGTTGTTTGCTCAAGACAATAAAACATTTTAGGAAGATAGAATGAAGCTGCCTGAAAAATGGCAGAAGGTAAGTGGAACAGAGCAGTGAATACATTGTTCAATAAAGTTCTTGGTGAAAATGAAAAATGTCTTTTATTTTTACTTAAAAACCTCAAGGAACTTTTGGGCCAACCGAATAATGCTATTATTATCTCCATTTTACACATGAGGAAACTGAGGGGAAAATATTTTTAAAAAATGGTCCTAGTTTTTCAAAGAAGTAGTACAATATAGTTTCCTAATTCCAATCTACTTTTCTTACAAAAGAAAGCCTATGATCTTTCCAGCATTCCTCAAAAGCTTTAAGTGCTTTCCTTTAGCACCGTCCTTAAAGTGCCTTCATTCTTTTGGTGAGAGCAGATGATAGCTCACGGGAAACCTTTCTCTTAGAGAGGGCAAGAACCCATCTCTTATTTCTTTGAGAAATGAATGAAGCAAAGGTTGTAGCTGACTGAAACACTACTGGAATTTGAGAACTTGTCCTATTTCCTCTTCCTCCTCCTTCTCCTCCTGATTTTTCTTCCTCAACTATTGATACTAGCTTCTTTTTGGGAATCTGTATGCCAGAGACCTATTCATTCTCATTACCTGCCTCCACCCCCCACCACACACACAAGTGACCATATCCTAGTCACTCTATAAATTTTAGGAAATCTTTACCTCATTACAGTATATAAGGCAAGATTGTACTCTCTTGCAGATGTGTAGTGTAAGCTGTGGTGTAGGGATTTTTTGTTGTTGTTGTTGTTGGGGAGAGCTCATAATAAACATGTTACAGCCCCCAAAATTATAAATAATAGCCTAAGTTCTACAGCACAGAACTGAGGTTTTTAAGTACTTTCCTGATATTTGCTTTAAGCTGTTATCCTTCAAATATGTGTCTCATCTAATTCTGGGTTTATTTAAACACATGAGATTTTCCTATGCTTAGGACATCCTGATAATTCATATATATAAAACTTTCTCCTTAAATGGTTCTGTTTTAAAAAGAAATTGTATTGGAGAATAGTTGATTTAAAATGCTGGGTTAGTTTTTGTTGCACAGCAAAGTGAATCACTTATACACTTACATATATTTAATCTTTTTTAGATTCCTTTCCTATATAGGTCATTACAGAATATTAAGTAGAGTTCCCTATACTATACAGTAAATTCTGATTAATTATCTATTTTATAAAGTAGTGTGTATATGTCAACGCCAAGCTCTAATTTACTCCCTCTTCTCCCCTGTTAACCATAAAGTTTGCTTTTTTATCTGTGACTTTTCTTTTTGTAAAGAAGTTCATTTGTACCACTTTTTAGATTCTGCATGTAAGTGATATCATATGATATTTGTCCTTTTCTGTCTGACTTACTTCACTCAGTGTGACAATCTCTAGGTCCATCCATGTTGCTGCTGATGGCCTTATTGCATTCTTTTCTGTGACTGGGTAATAGTCCACACACACACCATCTTCTTTATCTATTCCTCTATTGATGTGCATTCAGGTTGCTTCCAGGTCCTAGGAATGTAAATTGGAACAAATGTTATGGAGAAAAGTATTCCTAAGTCACTTCAATCATGTCCAACTATTTGTGACCCAATGAACTGTAGCCCACCAGGCTCCTCTGTCCATGGGATTCAGCAGGCAAGAATACTGGAGTGGGTTACTGTGCCCTCCTCCAGGGGTTCCTTAAAAAACTAAAAATGGAGCTACCATAGGATCCAGTAATCCCACTCCTGGCATATACCCAGAGAAAACCAAAATTTGAAAAGATACATGCACCCCGATATTCACTGTAGCACTATTTACAGTGACATTAAATGGTCTTGATTGAATGTACTAAATGTATTATTGCATCCTCCTGTGGCCTCTGGAAGTAAGAGCTGAAGAAAGAGGAAAAGTAGCAAGATTTTCTCTTCTATCTGTACATTTGATAAGAATATTCTGATATTCTTAAACAGAATATCCATAAGCCAAGAAAAAAATCGTTTAAAGTTTGAGCAATTATTAACCTTTGGAAAGGAGTCCAAGGAAAAAAAATGCAAATGATCTCCTTTCAACTTCATCCAGACAACTTCCTAGCCAGAAATAAGAGAGTTGAATAAAAAGACAATAGTGGGTAATAGCATAATATATACTAAAATATAGTATCTCAGAGTCCAAACAAGTTGTATAGACAGATTTCATAAGTACTTATTCAAAGGAATTAAATTTGTACTTCTATGTATTAAAATCATTTGGTAATTAATTCAGTTAAGATGAAAACATTTCAAAACATTTTTAGTTCTAATAAAAATATCCCATTCTCGCCAAGACTTTAGATATATTTATGTCATCACTAATATTCTTAAACAGTTTTATTGCATATTTGCTTCAAATTTACTTGGTAGTAGATCTATCAGGAATTTCCATAATTGAGTTTTACCTTGCAAAATTCACTTTTAATTTGTGCTAACTCAGAAATAAGTGAATGAGTGACAGAGGAATATGCCTTTGCAAGTAGGAAGCAATATTGTTAATTTATCCCAGAGGAATAGTCAACTATGCCAGAAATGGCTAAATAATTAAAATGAAACGATAAAGAATTCACACACCTGTTGTAAGTAATATGCCAAGTGAGTTTTATTATCAAAAGCTGTTTTCTTGGAATTAACACAAAGAAAACTGGCTATTTTTGAAGATAAGATTTGGATAAACAGTCAAGTAACCAAATATAAAAAACATATCCTGTATATGTTTTATATATCTGCTAGACCGTTTTTTAGGTTCAAGTGACAAAAAGCCTCTTTGATTCCTCCCCTTTTCCAAAAATATAGAGAAAAGTTTTTTAAAGCTTTCTTTTCTGCTCTATATAAATCTCAATCAAATTAGCCTCCAAAGTATTAACTAATCATCTACTAAGGAACTGATAGTCCTGAAGGAATTTCAGACTTTTTCAAACAGCCTCTGGTTCTAAATTCTACTAATTAATTTGTGTTTACTAATGGTCTTTGGTAATAATTCAGAAATAGAAAAGAACTAATTTGTCATTGGCTTGCTTTATTTTTAGTGATGTATATATATCAGATAGATACGTATGCATCAGTTCAGTTTAGTTCAGTTCAGTCGCTCAGTCATGTCTGACTTTTGCGACCCCATGAACTGCAGTATGCCAGGCCTCCCTGTCCATCACCATCTCCCAGAGTTCACTCATACTCATGTCCATCGAGTCGGTGATGCCATCCAGCCATCTCATCCTCTGTCATCCCCTTTTCCTCCTGCCCCCAATCCCTCCCAGCATCAGAGTTTTTTCCAATGAGTCAACTCTTCACATGAAGTGGCCAAAGTACTGGAGTTTCAGCTTTAGCATCATTCCTTCCAAAGAACACCCAGGACTGATCTTTAGAATGGACTGGTTGGATCTCCTTGCAGTCCAAGGGACTCACAAGAGTCTTCTCCAACACCACAGTTCAAAAGCATCAATTCTTCGGCACTCAGCTTTCTTCACAGTCCAATTCTTGCATCCATACATGACCACTGGAAAAACCATAGCCTTGACCAGACAGACCTTTGTTGGCAAAGTAATGTCTCTGCTTTTCAATATACTATCTAGGTTGGTCATAACTTTTCTTCCAAGAAGTAAGCATCTGTATATGTACATGTAATATGTTAAACATTAACATTATTGAGATTATTATATTACTTAAAATATCATGTAATACAATACAAATACATATTTATGTGCACATAATTTCATATGTTAAAGGAAATGGCAACCTACTCCAGTATTCTAGCCTGGAAAATCCCATGGAGAGAGGAGCCTGGACGACTACAGTCCGTGGAGTGGCAAAGAGGCAGACCAGCCTTAGCGACAAAACAACTACTTACATGTGTACACATAATTCTAAATAATATTTGTAATTAAAGAAATGTATATCATGTTTCTTGAAAAATAAAGTAGTTCAGATTACTGGAGTTGCTAATACTTCAGAGCTATTATGATTGTTGTTATCAATTTGCACAGAAACCTCAAGAAAAATGTAGCTGCTGCTGCTGCTAAGTCACTTCAGTCATGTCCAACTCTGTGACTCCAGAGCCAGCAGCCCACCAGGCTCCCCCATCCCTGGGATTCTCCAGGCAAGAACACTAGAGTGGGTTGCCATTTCCTTCTCCAATGCATAAAAGTGAAAAGTGAAAAGTGAAATTGAAGTCGCTCAGTCGTGACCGACCCTCAGTGACCCCATGGACTGCAGCCTACCAGGCTCCTCCGTCCATGGGATTTGCCAGGCAAGAGTACTGGAGTGGGGTGATATTGCCTTCTCCAGAAAGAAGTAGAGCCCCAGCATAAAAATAAGGGCCAAATAGGGGTCCTATTTTCTCCCTGCTGGTCATCTTCTCAAACTATGCTTCTGCCAACCTTAGGCAAATAGATTGCCAGATATGCCTCCAGCAAAGATGAGTTAATTCGGAATCAGCAGAAAATTACAGGTCAGGATCTGCAACCATGACAAGCTATGTGCAAATCCCTTCATATCAAGAGAATGGGGACACTTCATGGAAAGGAAAAGGAAGTTGAGAGGGTATACTAAACAAAAACTTAGTGGCTTTTCATTCTCTGAAAGAGCAGGAGTCTTTCTTTTTCCCATTGGGATCACCTATGTCTGTCTCAAGGCATGAAAACACTTCTTTTGGTCATCCAACTTTATTTAATGTGAGGTTAAAGTTTTTATACTTCCTTTCTCCTGCTTTCAGCTATTATCATCTGTAGATGTGAGATTCAATGTTTGTTTTCTCCTATTGCTCTGCTCAAAAGTAGGTGGATGCAGAGTACGGAAGCTAAAAGTTCCCTCCGACTTTCTAATTTGTAATACACAGTAACTGCCTCCACTGCCTAACATGCCTACAAATGCATGAAAGCACATTTTATAACAGAATCTCAGAAGAAAACAAAATAAAACAAAATGTATGTGTAACTCTCAGAAACGTGATAAATCATGAACTTTTGTGGTACATGGGAAAAGACTAAATAAAATTTGAGATATTGTGCAGTTTCTTCTTCTATAGCATCAACACCAGATTTTACAGTTATTGAGGTACAAAAGGAAAAAAAAAGGTAAGCTATGTATAATTTACAATGGCTGATTGTGTGCTAGGTCCCCAACTCTGAAACCATTTGAATAACTCTAGATACCATCTCCCGGAGAAGGCAATGGTGACCCACTCCAGTACTCTTGCCTGGAAAATCCCATGGGCAGAGGAGCCTGGTAGGCTGCCGTCCATGGGGTTGCTGGGAGTCAGGCACGACTTCACTTTTACTCTTCACTTTCATGCACTGGAGAAGGAAATGGCAACCCACTCCAGTGTTCTTGCCTGGAGAATCCCAGGGACAGAGGAGCCTGGTGGGTTTCTGTCTATGGGGTCGCACAGAGTTGGACATGGAAACAGTGTCAGATTTTATTTTTGGGCTCCAAAATCACTGCAGATGGTGATTGCAGCCATGAAATTAAAAGACGCTTACTCCTTGGAAGAAAAGTTATGACCAACCTAGATAGTATATTCAAAAACAGAGACATTACTTTGCTGACTAACGTCTGTCTAGTCAAGGCTATGGTTTTTCCTGTGGTCATGTATGGATGTGAGAGTTGGACTGTGAAGAAGGCTGAGCGCCGAAGAATTGATGCTTTTGAACTGTGGTGCTGGAGAAGACTCTTAAGAGTGCCTTGGACTGCAAGGAGATCCAACCAGTCCATTCTGAAGGAGATCAGCCCTGGGATTTCTTTGGAAGGAATGATGCTGAAGCTGAAGCTCCAGTACTTTGGCCACCTCTTGCAAAGAGTTGACTCATTGGAAAAGACTCTGACGCTGGGAGGGATTGGGGGCAGGAGGAGAAGAGGATGACAGAGGATGAGATGGCTGGATGGCATCACTGACTCGATGGACGTGAGTCTGAGTGAACTCCGGGAGTTGGTGATGGAAGGGAGGCCTGGCGTGCTGCGATTCATGGGGTCGCAAAGAGTCGGACACGACTGAGCGACTGAACTGAACTGAACTGAAGCGACTTAGCAGCAGCAGCAGCATCTCCAACTAATTGCCAACATGCCACCTTCTTATAACAACACTCTTCTGCTCCCCACATACCCGCTGACTGGCTCTGCAATTTTTTTTAACTTTTTGAAGTAATGGTCACGTCTCCAAAAGAATTGCCTTTCTTTGATATCTTTACCGCAATGAATATTATCTTCACAGAATCAGTTCAGTTCAGTTCAGTTACTCAGTCATGTCTGACTCTGTGAACCCACGGACTGCAACACACTAGGCTTCCCGGTCTGTCAGGAACTCCCGGAGCTTGCTCAGACTCAGATCTGTTGAATCGGTAATGCCATCCAACCATCTCATCCTCTGTTGTACCCTTCTTCTCCTGCCTTTAATCTTGCCCAACATCAGGGTCTTTTCCAACGAGTTAGTTCTTTGCATTAGGTGACCAACGTATTTTGAGTTTCAGCTTCAGCCTCAGTGTTTCCAAAGAAGATTCAGGACTGGTTTCCTTCAGGATGGACTGGTTGTATCTCCTTGCAGTCCAAGGGACTCTCAAGCATCTTCTCCAACACCACAGTTTAAAAGCATCAGTTCTTCAGCACTCAGCTTTCTTTATAGTCCAACTCTCACATCCATATATGACTACTGGAAAACCATAGCTTTGACTCTATAGACATTTGTTGGAAAAGTAAAGTCTCTGCTTTTTAATATGCTGCCTAGGTTGGTCATAGCTTTTCTCCCAAGCACTAAGCATCTTTTAATTTCATGGCTGCAGAATAGCATACTACATATCCAAAGACAAAATGTGTGAATATTTTTCACTTAAGGCATATCACCAGGTTAAGATCTAGTTTCTCAGGCATGGTTTATTCATGTATCTCTACTATGTAACATAGTACTCTTGCTTTATTTAATGACTCTTCTCTCGAGCTATCTACATGTACCTATAAAAACAATGTAAGCCTCAGTATTTTAAGATGATTGAGTTGCATATAAAATTCAATTTAAAATTTTATAATTTCACTTTAGTATGTGTTAATACTAGGAAGTAACCAGTTAGTCTAAAAAAACAACAACAAAAAAAGCAAAGCTAATTTGGTATTAGTGAATTAATAAACTGAACAGCACTCTTTAACCTATTTACTATTCCATTGTGTAGTTTCACTTAGTCTGGTTAATTTCATATCTTCATGCAAAATGTAGTATATACATGTATTCAGTCAAAAAGTATACATGATATTTTAATACCTGAAACTAAGATTAATTTTAATGTTAAATAGATTAAATATTTAGATAATTTTATATTTTAGTTTAATCATTATTATAAACAACCTAATTATTTAAGTAGGAAATATAGATTTGAATAATGTTCCTTAAAAGACAGTTTAGGTTAATGAGTATAAAAAATGACTAAGAAGATAATTTGAATGAAGCCTAAAAGACTTTAGATAATTTAGCTTTGAAAATGTATCTCTAATTCCAAAAGAGGAAAAGGATACCAGCTTTTTCTTCTAGAATGAGTCGTTATTCAAATAAAGTAAAATACAATTCTTCACCAGAAATTCCAACTTTTCAATTTATGCAAAGCTGACTATTGAATCTCCACAATCCATTTAGTAAAAATAAGATTATATTAAACACTATTGAACTTAATTGTTCCTACCCACTATGCACAGAAAACTAGAGAATTTAATTAGCACTAATACTCTTCATTGGAGAGGGAAATGGCAACCTACTCCAGTATTCTTGCCAGGAGAATCCCATGGATGGAGGAGCCTGGTGGGCTACAGTCCATGGGGATGCAGAGAGTCAGGCATGACTGAGTGACTGAGAGAGTGTGAATACTCTTAACTGCAGAATAAGGAAAGCAAACTAATATTTGTTGATTTTTTCCAGGTGCTCACACTTAATTCTTCATCTGCTTAAAACAAGTTTGTAAAGTACATATTACTTTCCAAATAAAAATAAAACATCTGAGATTCAGAAAGAGTATATGATTTGCCTGATATTACAAAGCAATCATATAGAAAACCTATTATCAAACTATGTCTGCCTCTAACCCTGTAAACCCTGACTCATTCCTAACGTACTACCTCATTCTTAGTGTAATTAATCATGTACTACCTTGAAATTTTATTCAACTCTCTTGTGCAGGTTGTCGTTTCAGGTGGGCTATAAGATTCTCAAGTATATGAGCATGGGACTCCAAAACAATTAACTTTGAAGTATGGGGTTGAATTTTAATTGTCATTTACTGACAAGTAGCAGATTTCTATGAACCTCATTTTACTGATCCCTAGAATGGAATTATGGTCTTTATCCTGATGAACTGTCAGTTTAGTTGGTCCTCTTTATCTGTAGGGTCCACAACCACAGATTCAATTAATCTCTTGTTGAGTTGGTTGAATTCTCAGATCCAGAATCTTTGGTGAAGGGCCGGCACAAATGTAGCATATTATGTTAGGGATTTCAGCATCCCTGTATTTTTGTATCTACAAGGGATCTGAAACCAATCCCTTGATGATACCTTGGGAAGACTGTATTAGTGAATATGAATACTTCCTATTTAACAAATATTCACTGACAATAAGACCAATGCCATTTTTATTTCTTATTCATGTTTGACTTTACTTTTATTCCTCATTGAATCTATCTCCTGTCCCAAGGTTTATTCCACTTCTCTTCTAGAACTTTATATTTCCCCTAGGAGTTTGATCTTACCTCATAGCTTTAGAGACACGTCTAGATTATCTGAATTCCATATTTCATGTATTAAACTCTCCTACTTGAAATTTCCATTTGAATAACTAATGTATCAAAATCAACACATCTGGCATACAGTTCTTCATTTTGGAGTGTGTAATTAATTTTACCTTAGTCTTTGCCGACCTCAACAAATTATACTTCTATCTACCTACCTGTTCAAGGCAAGAACCTGAGTCATCATGATTCCTTCCTTGAACTCACAATCCCACACATCCTACCCAGCAGCAAGTCTTATTTGCCTACTGACAAAATTTATATCTCAATTCATTCAATTCTCTCTACTTCTATGAACATTAGAGTTGATCACTTCTTGTCTGTATGACCAAAGTAGCTTCCTGACAAGTCTGGTCTTCCCACTTGCATACTTTTTACTGGTTGACTATACCCAAAAGCCAGAAGGATCCTGTAAAGATGTAAAGTGTATGATCTTACTGTGCAAGAAGAAAAAGCCAAACTTCTCATCCTACCGTACTTGGACCTGAAGACATGGTTTCTGCTTATTTTCTCCCTTACTATATTTCAGTCACACTGTTCTTTAGGCTGTGTCTTGAGTAACCAAACTCATTTCTGCCATCAAAATTTGACATATGCAACTGTGTTTAACTTGAACATTCTCTTGCAGATTCTCTGCAGCTCTTTATAGAGCAAGGTTTCTTCTTACATTGTATGTCTCAACTCCATATTAAATCTAGCAAGTCCTTTCTCTATGATCCTATCAAATGTATGACTTACCTGAGACCATTTCTCATAGAACCCTTCTTTATTTCATTCCTAATATTTATTACTATTGGGTTATCCATTTTCTGCTTGTATATGTTATTTGAATATAAAATAATACAGTTTATGAGAGCAAATATTTTTATGCATTATTTGCTGCCATATTGCCAAGTGCCTAGAATATTTCTTAGTGTATACTTGTTCTCAATGAATATTTATTGAAAAATGAATGGATGGGTAAAAAGAAGGTATATTTATTCATAGATGATTAAAAAAAAAGGGCTAAAGTAGTTTTAAAAACCCTAACCAGAAAAATTAAGAACAAACAGAGTTAATGGAAATAGGTGATTACAAATTGTATGTGGCATATATTTATCAAAAGTTGACACATAAGCATGGATGTATAAAATATACCTTAAGGAATTCTTCAGAGTGAACGTTTCCCAACCATCAAGGTATTTTTGAGGACTGGTGGCTTCAACTTGTATTGAAATAGGGTTAGGGTTAGCTAGTTTTTCATATATCTTTACTCAAGTAATCATGAAATTAACTAAGATACAACATTTCTTTCCATAAAATGTCAATATGGAATTCAAATCTGTAATCAAATATGACTAAACTATTTTTTTAGAGTTGTTATATTATAGTACTACCTGACAATATGGCAATTAAGCACCACCAAAATAGCCATCATGGTATTTCATTCTTTGTAATATAAATGTGTCATCCCCAACTGGAACAGATACAGGCAGGGTTCCTACATCTCTCAGCTTCAAAGGTATCTTGTATTCTCTACCTTCTGATGGTATGTAATGAGATAGCTCTGGCGATGACTAGAGTTTCATCTTGGCCATAGTGCATTAATTAATTTGCGTTTTTTTTTCCAACTCTGCTTGCTAAAATTCCTGCTCAATAGTCACACATTAAATATGATTATTATTAGCTAGCACAATCGATTGTAATATTGTATTTCATGTAGGGAGGACACAGCAAAGACTTCCCTGGTGGCTCAGATGGTAAAGAGTCTGCCTGCAATGAAAGAGACCCAGGTTGAATACCTGGTTTGGGAAGATCCCCTGGAGAAGGAAACCACAACCCACTCCAGTATTCTTACCTGGAAAACCCCATGGACAGAGGAGCTGCGAGGGTTACAGTGCATGGGGTTGCAAAGAGTCAGATACAACTAAATTACTTTCACTTCACAACATGTAGCACTAAGATTCTAGAATAGAATCAGGCAGATTTTTTAAATTAATTTTTTATTGGGATATAGTTGATATACAGTGTCCCATTAGTTTTGGTGTACAGCAAAGTGAATCTGTTATACATATATGCACTTTTTGTTAGATCCTATTCCCAAATAGGTCACTTTAGAGTGTTGAGCAAAGTTCTCTGTGCTGTACAGTATGTTCCTATTAGTTATCTGTGTTATATATTTAGTTCAGTTCAGTTCAGTCGCTCAGTGGTGTCTGACTCTTGGCGACCCCATGAATTGCAGCGTGCCAGGCCTCCCTGTCCATCACCAATTCCCGGAGTTCATTCAAACTCACATCCATTGAGTCGGTGATGCCATCCAGCCATCTCATCCTTGGTCGTCCCCTTCTCCTCCCCCTAATCCCTCCCAGCATCAGAGTCTTTTCTAATTAGTCAACTCTTTGCATGAGGTGGCCAGAGTACTGGAGCTTCAGCGTAAGCATCATTCCTTCCAAAGAACACCCAGGACTGATCTCCTTTAGAATGGACTGGTTAGATCTGCTTGCAAGAGTCTTCTCCAACACCACAGTTCAAAAGTATCAATTCTTAGGTGCTCAACCTTCTTCACAGTCCAACTTTCACATCCATACATGACTACTGGAAAAACCATAGCCTTGACTGCTGCTACTAAGTCACTTCAGTTGTGTCTGACTCCGTGCAACCCCATAGACGGCAGCCCACCAGGCTCCCTTGTCCCTGGGATTCTCCAGGCAAGAACACTGGAGTGGGTTGCCATTTCCTTCTCCAATATAACCTTGACTAGATGGACCTTTTTTGACAAAGTAATGTCTGTGATTTTTAATATGCTATCCAGTTTGGTCATAACTTTCCTTCCAAGGAGTAAGTGTGTTTTAATTTCATGGCTGCAATCACCATCTGCAGTGATTCTGGAGCCCCCAAAAATAAAGTGTGACACTGTTTCCACTGTTTCCCCATCTATTTCTCATGAAGTGATAGGACTGGATGCCATGATCTTCGTTTTCTGAATGTTGAGATTTAAGCCAACTTTTTCACTCTCTTTTTTCACTTTCATTAATAGGATTTTTAGTTCCTCTTCACTTTCTGCCATAAGGGTGGTGTCATCTGCATATCTGAGGTTATTGGTATTTCTCCTGGTAATCTTGATTCCAGCTTGTGCTTCTTCCAGCCCAGCGTTTCTCATGATGTATGCTGCATATAAGTTAAATAAGCAGGGTGATAATATACAACCTTGACGTACTCCTTTTCCTATTTGGAACCAGTCTGTTGTTCCATGTCCGGTTCTAACTGTTGTTTCCTGACCTGCATACAGGTTTCTCAAGAGGCTGGTCAGGTGGTTTGGGATTTCCATCTCTTGAAGAATTTTCCACAGTTTCTTGTGATCCACACAGTCAAAGGCTTTGTCATAGTCAATAAGGCAGGAATAGATGTTTTTCTGGAACTCTCTTGCTTTTTCCATGATCCAGCGGATGTTGGCAATTTGATTTCTGGTTCCTCTGCCTTTTCTAAAACCAGCTTGAACATCAGGGAGTTCATGGTTCACGTATTGCTGAAGCCTGGCTTGGAGAATGTTGAGCATTACTTTACTAGCGTGTGAGATGAGTGCAATTGTGTGGTAGTTTGAGCATTCTTTGGCATTGCCTTTCTTTGGGATTGAAATGAAATCTGAACTTTCCAGTCCTGTGGCTACTGCTGAGTTTTCCAAATTTGCTGCCATATTGAGTGCCGCACTTTCACAGCATCATCTTTCAGGATTTGAAAGAGCTCCACTGGAATTCCATCACCTCCACTAGCTTTGTTTGTAATGATGCTTTCTAAGGCCCACTTGACCTCACATTCCAAGATGTCTGGCTCTAGGTGAGTGATCACACCATCGTGGTTATCTTGTGTTATATATAGTAGTGTATATTTGTCAATCTGAATATCTGAATTTATCCCCCCTTGGTAACCATAAGTTTGTTTTCTACATCCATGATTCTATTTCTGATTTGTAAATAGGTTCATCTCTATCTTATTTTTTAGGTTTTAGATATCAGTGATACCATGTAATATTTGTCTTTCTCTCTCTGACTCACTTCAATCAGTATGACAATTTCTAAGACATGTTGCTGCAAATAACATTATTTCATTCTTTCTATAGCTGAGTAATATTCCATTGTATAATATACTAAATATCAGAGAAATGCAAATCAAAAACTTCAATGAGGTATCACCTCACACAAGTTAGAATGGCCATCATAAAAAACCTATAAATGATAAATGCTGGAGAGGGTGTAGAGAAAAGGGAACCCTCCTACACTGTGGGTGGGAATGTAAATTGGTATAGCCACTATGGGAAGCAATATGGAGGTTCCTTAAAAAACTTAAAACAGAGGTACTGTGTGATCCAGCAACCCCACTCCTGGGCATGTATCTGGAGAAAACCATAAATCGAAAAGATACATGTATTTCAGTGTTCATTGTAGCAATATTTACATTTGCCAGGACGTGGAAGCAACCTAAATGTCTACTGATGGAAGAACAGATAAAGATGTATAGCAGATTTTTGAGGTGAAAGCATTTAATTCTGCAGAAGAAAAGTTTTCAAATGACAGATGAGGCAGAATGGAAGTTGAGTTAATATTTAAGATGACTTTCATTTCATCTTTAAGGAACTATCTACAAATAGCTATGCAGTATTACATAAATTCTGCTCCAACCAGAGAGAAGGAGAGATGGCATATCCTTTGAGATTAATTCTTTGAGCTTTGTCTCACTTCACTATTCCCTGCTGGAATCAACCTCTTTCTCTCTGAACTCCAAAGGCTATTGCTGCTGCTGCTGCTGCTAAATCACTTCAGTTGTGTCTGACTCTGTGCGACCCCACAGATGGCAGCCCATCAGGCTCCCCCATCCCTGGGATTCTCCAGGCAAGAACACAGGAGTGGGTTGCCATTTCCTTCTCCTATGCATGAAAGTGAAAAGTGAAAGTGAAGTCACTCAGTCGTATCCAACTCCTAGCGACCCCATGGACTGCAGCCTACCAGGCTCCTTCATCCATGGGATTTTCCAGGCAAGAGTACTGGAGTGGGGTGCCACCGCCTTCTCTGCCAAAGACTATTACCTTGTACCTTTTTATAGCACAACTTATCACATTTCAGATTGCAATATGGTCAACTGTACCCATGTCTTCTGTCTCACTCTAGCTTAAAACCTCAAGGGAAGGATCTGAGCTTTCTTTTTCTATTTCTCATGAATGCTAATAACATGCCATATACTATTTCCTTTCAAAGTTAGTTAAATCAGTAACTAAAAATGCTCTTTTTAAGTGTTCATAAGACATTTGTTAAGTAAGTTGCAAACATTATCTGTTGGCAGAAGAAATGAAAAGAAAGGAAGCAAAGCAAAAAGGAAGGAAGGAGATGAAAGAGGAAGGAATACCCTAATTAAAGTTACTTTTTAGACAGGAAGCCTTTGATCTAAGAGGTTTAGCTACGAGGTAGATTTTCTTCTCACATTTTCAAACCTATAGGTCCACTGATTGTAGCAACCAAATATCCAGACACCAAGTAACAGCTTTCATCAACAAGATGACAGCTTGCTCCTAATGTTTAGGCAGTTAAAAGATCTATTTGGGAGGCACTGCTCTTGCCAACACGAAAGTCTGCCTCGGTGACTCTACCACACATTCCAATCCCCCAACATGTGTCCCACTGATCTCTTAAGAGAGTGGCAATTAATTTCCAGGTGTCTCGTTGGGCAAAGCATATTCTTGGCTCATTTGTAAAATTGCATGTCTTCTAACAATCTCTGCCTTCCACATTCAAAGGAAGTTCGTTTACCTCTTCATGATGCAGTGTGCTCTGAGTCCAAGTTTTTCCCAGCAAATGTTTGCTACAAATCTCCAGTGTCCCTCAGGGCTTTACCTGTATGACCTCAGACAAGTCTTTCAACCTCAATTCTCTCTCTTTTAAATGTGAATAGTAATCATCCCACTAAATGCCTTACCTGAATAATGCTGCAGGGAAGGTGGAAGTAAAATAAAACACTGCAAAAGTCAGAAATAAAGATGTAAGGTCCTAGAAGAAAGAAATGGCAGAAAGGTAGGCTCCTTCAGGGACACTGCATTTTATTGAAAACACTCGATACGGTAGCATGTGCAGAGCCAGTATCTTTGCCTAAATGGTTTAAAGAGAGACAAATCAAGCATCTAGGTGAAAATATAAAGTACAAAAAAATTATTTACATTATTTTCCCGCTCTCAAGACTAGAGGCAAAGTACAACTTTTCCATATCTTTAGAGTAAGCTATAGTAAAGCACAAAAGATATTAAGAGCAACTCAGGTTAAATAGGAAGCATTGGAGAAAGGGAGGGAGGCAGGGTGGGAGGCACAGAAAGAGAAAGGGAAAGGAAAGAGAGGGACAGAAGAAATTCCTAAATATATTCTATAATTGCTTTTATTTCCTTTATTTTCCTATCACAATTTTTATATGGTAATTGTTACCAAGAACAATTATTTAGCTAAGAGCAAACGAGCAAAGGAAAACATATTCCTCAGTTGTGAAATAGATTTGATGACAATAATGTAGACTTCTAAGGCATATGCTTTCTCTAATCTGTTGACTACCTGAAAAGTCTCTTGTGTCATTTCTTGTTCAATTCTGACCCAGAGAAAATAATATATCTTTATATGATATTTTCCTAAGTAATAAGAATCTCAAGGAATTCGAAGTTGTAATATATGAGAACTTTTCACATGGGAGATTTAAAAACAGTCTCTTGTTTAATGTCTAGAAAATGAACTGCTGCTGCTGCTGCTGCTGCTGCTGTTTCTTCAGTCGTGTCCAACTCCGTGCGACCCCATAGACGGCAGCCCACCAGGCTCCCCCGTCCCTGGGATTCTCCAGGCAAGAACACTGGAGTGGGGTGCCATTGCCTTCTTCAGAAAATGAACTAGACTACCTAATTTACCCCAATATTTTGTTATTTCACTTGTTAAATTTGCTAGCTGGACAGGTAGGAGAGCAACATGGTTGCAATAAGGAAGAATGGTTCTAAATTATTAACTTCTATTACATATTCCTTAGTATGAAGAAATAATTCATTTTCATCTTCAATAGCTTGCTTCATTTCACATTTTTATTGCAATGATTTTGATTTTAGGCAATATTGATTATAAGAATGGAACTTGATAACTTGGATCTAATGGGATTTTTTAAGTGATTCTGTTTTTCTCTTTGAGTACAGGAAATTATATTACCCCAGTGATTATCTTATCCAGTTTATCATTACAAGTATTTGTATAACTTCAAAGGAAAAAAAATAGACCTCCAATTAAGAAAATAAATTTGTATAACTAAACATCAGTATCTTCTTAGGAAATTTTTATAACTAATAGAACAAAAAAAATATGTGTTAATAATCCTCAGAAAGAATTTTTAAAAGTTAATTAACATGTCTATAATGGTAAACTCAACTGAGAACCTATTTAATTTTAATTCAACCATTTAAAGCATATTTTCAGCAGGAAAATAAATCAATATATTCAACTCTCTAGACTAAGGTACTGTATTCTAAGACTTAATATTTCTAGTTCTCCCAGGTCCTGGCTAAATGATCTATTTCCTGTGCTTCCAGAAATCAAAATCTGTGTAGGTCAAGATTTAAAATCTTGTAGTTTGCCTCTTATTACCTTTAAATTTCAGTTTATATCTTTAAAGGAAAATGACAAATCCTTCTTGGTCTCAGACTACATCAAAACTAATGACTTCTCACCTCAGGGTGGGATGATATCCAGCTCAGAAGGCAAGTGATATGACAGAAAAATAGGTGACACCTCCGGTATGAATTTTTAAGTACTTTCTAGTTGAGAAGGATGCTAATGGGATAAAAACACTGACAAAACCCTGAAGTTAAGCTCAGAAACCAGACAAAAAGATATTCTTAAAATCAACATTTTCTTTGAGTAACACGAAATAGAATAATAATTTTAATTATTGTATATCAAAAAAGATCTTCTCGACCCAGATAATCATGATGGTGTGATCACTCACCTAGAGCCAGACATCCTGGAAGGTGAAGTCAAGTGGGCCTTAGAAAACATCACTATGAACAAAGCTAGTGGAGGTGATGGAATTCCAGTGGAGCTCTTTCAAATCCTAAAAGATGATGCTGTGAAAGTGCGGCACTTAATATGCCAGCAAATTTGGAAAACTCAGCAGTGGCCACAGGACAGGAAAGGTCGGATTTCGTTTCAAACCCAAAGAAAAGCAATGCCAAAGAATGCTCAAACTACCACACAATTGCTCACACACTAGTAAAGTAATGCTCAAAATTCTCCAAGCCAGGCTTCCGCAATACGTGAACTGTGAACTTCCTGATGTTCAAGCTGGTTTTAGGAAAGGCAGAGGAACCAGAGATCAAATTGCCAACATCCACTGGATCATGAAAAAAGCAAGAGAGTTCCAGAAAAACATCTATTTCTGCTTTTTTGACTATGCCAAAGCTGTTGACTGTGTGCATCACAATAAACTGTGAACAATTCTGAAAGAGATGGGAATACCAGACTACCTGACCTGCCTCTTGAGAAACCTGTATGCAGGTCAGGAAGCAACAGTTAGAACTGGACAGGGAACAACAGACTGGTTCCAAATAGGAAAAGGAGTACATCAAGGCTGTATATTGTCACTCTGCTTATTTAACTTATATGCAGCCTACATCATGAGAAACGCTGGGCTGGAAGAAGTACAAGCTGGAATCAAGATTGCTGGGAGAAATATCAATAACCTCAGATATGCAGATGATACCACCCTTATGGCAGAAAGTGAAGAAGAGCTAAAAAGCCTCTTGATGAAAGTGAAAGAGGAGAGTGAAAAAGTTAACTTAAAGCTCAACATTCAGAAAACGAAGATCATGGCATTTGGTCCCATCACTTCATGGGAAATAGATGGGGAAACAGTGGAAACAGTCGCAGACTTTATTTTTCTGGGCTCCAAAATCACTGCAGATGGTGATTGCAGCCATGAAATTAAAAGATGCTTACTCCTTGAAAGGAAAATTATGACCAACCTAGACAGCATATTAAAAAGCAGAGACATTACTTTGTCAACAAAGGTCCGTCTAGTCAAGGCTATGGTTTTTCCAGTGGTCATGTATGGATGTGAGAGTTCGACTGTGAAGAAAGCTGAGTGCCAAAGAATTGATGCTTTCGAACTGTGGTGTTGGAGAAGACTCTTGTGAGTCCCTTGGACTGCAAGGAGATCCAACCAGTCCATTCTAAAGGAGATCAGTCCTGGGTGTTCATTGGAAGGACTGATGCTGAAGCTGAAACTCCAATACTTTGGCCACCTCATGTGAAGAGTTGACTCATTGGAAAAGATTCTGATGCTGGGAGGGATTGGGGGCAGTAGGAAAAGGGGACCACAGAGGACGAGATGGCTGGATTGCATCACCGACTCGATGGACATGAGTTTGAGGGAACTCCGGGAGTTGGTCACGGATAGGGAGGCCTGGCATTTTGCATTTCATGGGGTTGCAAAGAGTCGAACATGACTGAGCGACTGAACTGAAGTGATTAAATAGTAGGTATACAATAAAAGATTGTTCAAAGTATAGAACAGTTGCACTCATTTCCCACACTAGCAAAGAAATTTCCAAAGTTCTCCAAGCTAGGCTTCAACAGTACGTGAATTGAGAACTTCAAGCTGGATTTAGAAAAGGCAGAAGAACCAGAGATCAAATTGCCAACATCCATTGTGTCATAGAAAAAGCAAGAGAATTCCAGAAAAAACATCTACTTCTGCTTCATTGACTATGTCAAATCCTTTGACTGTGTGAGTCACAACAAACTGTGGAAATTCTTCAAGAGATGGCAATACCAGGCCACCTGACCTGCCTCCTGAGAAATCTGTATATAGGTCAAGTAGTAACAGTTATACCCAGACATGGAACAACAGACTGGTTCCAAATTGGGAAAGGAGTATATCAAGGTTGTATATCGTCACCCTGTTTATTTAACTTACATGTAGAGTGCATTGTGAAATACCAGGCTGGATGAAGCTCACGCAGAAATCAATATTTCTGGGAGAAACGTTAATAACTTCAGATATGCAGATGACACCACCCTTATGGCAGAAAGAAAGAGGAACTGAAGAGCCTCTTGATGAAACTGAAAGAGGAGAGTGAATAAGCTGGGTTAAAACTCAACATTCAGAAAACTAAGATTATGGCATCTGGCCCCATCACTTCATGGCAAATAAATGGGGAAACAATGGAAACAGTGACAGACTTCACTTGCTTGGGCTCCAAAATCACTGCAGATGGTAACTACAGTCATAAAGTTAAAAGATACTTGCTCCTTGGAAGAAAAGCTATGACCTACCTAGACAGCATATTAAATAGCAGAGACATTACTTTGCCAACAAAGGTCCATCTAGTCAAAGATATGGTTTTTCTAGTAGTCATGTATGGATGTGAGAGTTGGACCATAAAGAAGGCTGAGCACTGAAGAATTGATTTATTTGAACTGCTGTGTTAGAGAAGACTCTTGAGAGTCCCTTGGACTGCAAGGAGATACAACCAGTCCATTTTGAAGGAAATTAGTCCTAAATATTCATAGTAAGGACTGATGCTAAAGCTCCGACACTTTGGCTATGTGATATAAAGATCTGACTCCTTAGAAAAGACCCTAATGCTGGGAAACACTGCAAGCAGGAGAAGGGGATGACAGAGGACTAGATGGTTGGATGACACCACCTCAATGGACATGAGTTTGAGCAAGATCTGGGAGTTGGTAATGGACAGAGAATCCTGGAGTGCTGCAGTTCATGGGGTTGCAAAGAGTTGGACATGACTAAATGACTGAATAACAACAACAAAATAGTAAATATAATTAATTGGTTTTCTGGGAAATAAGGTGGTATAATAAGAATGGCTTTAATGAAGTTAACTCTTACTGGTTTGTTTCTATGTTTTATTCTTCATTCATGTGGCAATTATCTACAAAGTATTTACAGTAAGAATAATAATAGCTAATGTTTATTGTAAGCTCACTCTTTCTAGACATTGTTCTAAGTATATATTTAATGAACTGACTCATTCTGTCCTCTTAAGAATCTGTGAGATCAGATGCTTCTAATGTCATTTTTTTGGTATGGAATCTGAAGCAGAAGAAAATAATTAATTTTAACTCACATATATATTAAATGGCAGAGTCTGAATTCTGGCTGCAAATTTCACCACATCTTTATTTCATAGGAGCAGTGATAGAGGATATACTTGTTTTGCTTTCAAAGAGCTTAATCTCTAGAAAGAAGTTAAAAGTGTTTAAAGTGTAGAATATTCAGTAGAAATTCTAAAGGAATATAGAATAAGCAAGGAGATGTCAAAGACGATGGTGCCTTGAAGGGCCTCACCTTGGATTGGAAGTGAAAGTGAAAGTCACTCAGTCGTGTCTGACTGTTTGTGAATCCATGGACTATACGGTCCTTGGAATTTTTCAGGCCAGAATACTGGAGTGGTATCCTTTCCATTCTCCAGGGGATCTTCCCAACCTACAGATCAAACCAACATCTCCCACATTGCAGGTGGATTCTTTATCAACTGAGCTATCAAGGATAGTAAGGGAATGTCAATAAATGCAGATGCATGGCAATTAAGCCAAAGAAATGGTTAAATACTATGTTAGCATTGTGTAGCAATCATGATGGAAGCACAGGAGAAAAGGTAACCTGTCTTCCAACAGGTGCAGAGAATAGTAGAAAAAGGTCTATTGGGCCTTGAAAGAAAAGTAGATGATTCCAAGTAACAGAGGGCATATAAGACAAAGGGAAAAAGCCAAGGAAAGTGAGTACTAAGAAGAAATAAAAGGTCAAATGGAGCATGAGGTGGCCAGGCCTGTCTGAGAATAGCGGGGACTTCAATTTGCTGGCACATGGAAGATGGGGTGGATGTTCATTTCAGTATACAGCCTTAGCTTTTAGAAAAGAGGCTCATTAAGGGAAAGAGATGAAATGCTGTTTACTTTTCCTCAGTGAAAATCCTCAGCCAATCACAAACTATTTCTTTTTTTAAAGAAGCAAAGTGAAGTGAAATCGCTTAGTCGTGTCGAACTCTTTGCGACCCCATCGACTGTTGCCTACCAGGCTTCTCCGCCTATGGGATTTTCCAGGTAAGGGTACTGGAGTTGGGTTGCCATTCCCTTCTCCAGGAGATTTTCCCAACCCAGGAACCGAACCCGGGTCTCCTGCATTGCAGACAGACGCTTTACGGGGTTTGTCAAAACATGAGTCCTTAGTAATAGTGATTACTATGGATCACCCTTTATATTTTATTTAATCATTTATTCATTCATTCAGCCATTTAGTCTTTTCAAGCCACTTGGATCACCTGTTAGGCTCAAGGCAGTCTTTATTCAATTAGTGCCCAGTTGTGCCTCCCTAGGTTGCAAAATAAATTAGCACACCTAGGTCACAATGTAAAGAATAACTATTTGTCCTTGGAAGTCAAATATAATTACCATCTCAGTACTTTCTATAAAGACTTCTACCAGCCAATGACCCCTCAAGGTCAACTTGAGTGACTCCTTTTTCATGTGCTCATGACATGTCCTCCACCCCTTTCATAGTGCTTATCATATTGTGTCAGGGTCAATTTTTTGTGCATTTTCTCCCACTGTCTTGTGATTTCCCCAAGAAAGAGCAGTGTATACTCTGAATCCTTGCATCCAGAACATGGAATAGTCTTTGACATATATCTGGCATCCAGTAATTGTGTGTTAAATTGAATCAAACTAAATTGATATTCCCATAGGTAGACAGTTTCAGTGTTTGGCACATCATAGGCACAATTAGTTTTTTAAATTAGTATTTTGAGCATAATTACTTATATTTTTAACCACATTATCTAAGCTGGAAACGAATCATTTGAGACAGTAGATAGGGGCAATTCAGGCTACAGAAATTACCTAATGGATTTTGCTGATAACATTATAGGCTAGCAATTCCATTTCATAATTATATGATGCTTAGAATGGACTTGAATAAATACAGGGAATCATAACCTTAGGATACATAAGAAAATGAGCCAAGAGTCTGATAGAGAAATATATGTAGTTATGTTTTTAAAAAGACTCAGATACACTGAGAATCAAACCAAAGAAATGAAAAGCTTACTTCCAATTAGTAATACAACTCAGTATTCTGTGTTACCTAATATGGACTTTGGGGTTAAGGGTAGGTAATTCTTAGAATGACTGAGCAATATTATAGTGTCATATAAATTCATTGAAGAAAGTGAAAGTAGAGTCTAGGGAAGAGGATGTAATCCTAGCAGTATATTAAGATGCTAGACATTATACTCAAAATTATTACAAGGACTAAAGGCTGACATATGGGCTTCCCTGGTGGCTCTGGTGGTAAAGAATCTGCCTACCAATGCAGGAGGAGATGTGTGTTCAATTCCTGGGTCAGGAAGATCCCCTGGAGAAGGAATTCTCCCGTATTCTTGTCTGGAAAATCCCAAGGGCAGAGAAGCCAGGTGGGATACAGTCTGGGGGTTCACAGGAGAGTGAGACATGACTTAGTGCCTAAGTGACAACAACAAGCTGCTATATTTCAGCCATAGGTGTTGATATCTCCAAGATTTAAGGAATTTTCACTGAAAGTAACAGAAAAAATGGCACATTCAATATACTACTTGAATATCTAGACCAATCCTAACTCAAGTGTTGTAAATAATTTATAACAAATGAAGTAAGGTATGACTAGAACCTCCCAGAATATTGTCACTCTTCATTCTCTAAATGTCTGGTCATGGCTTCCCCAGATTTCTGTTCGAAGTCCAATAGATCCAGTTAACATCGACATAACATTTGTTGAAGTGAAATATTCTAACATGCTTGTTACTTTTCTCAGAATTTTCTCTATGATTTAATCCTGGAATGAAGAGCGGCTCCTGCTTATGCTGAATCCTGAGCTTAGACAGCAGCAGGGACTCTGGGTTCAGTAGACCTGGGTATGGTATAAGCTCTCTTGGAGGAGGTTACAACTAACCCACCATAGAGCCACCAGAACTTACACAGGACTGGGGATACAGACTCTTGGAGGGCACAAACAGAACCTTGTGTGCACCAGGCCTCAGGAGAAAGGAACAGTGATCCCACAAGAAATTGACTCAGACTTGCCAATGAGTGTCTAGGAGTCTCTGGCAGAGGCATGGGTCAGTGATGGCCTGCTGCAGGGTTGGAGGCAGTGAGTGTAGCAGTGTATACATGTGACCTTTTAAAGAAGGTCACCATTATCTTCATTACCTCCACCATAGTTTGGCCTCATATCAAATAAAAAGGAGGGAACATAGCCCTTCCCCTCAACAGAAAATTGGATTAAAGATTTATTGAGTATGGCCCCATCAATCAGAACAAGACCCAGTTTCCCCCTCAGTCAGTCTCTCCCATCCGGAAGCTTCCATAAGCCTCTGATCCTTCTCCATCAGAGGGCAGACAGACTGAAAACCACAATCACAGAAAACTAACCAATCTGATCACATGGACCACAGCCTTGTCTGACTCAGTGAAACTATGAGCCATGCTGTGTAGGGCCACCAAAGATGGATGGGTCATGGTGGAGAGTTCTGACAAAACGTGGTTCATTGGAGAAGGGAATGGCAAACCACTTCAGTATTCTTGTGTTGAGAACCACATGAACAGTATGAAAAGGCAAAAAGATAGGACACTGAAAGATGAACTCCCCAGGTTGGTAAGTGCCCAATATGCTAATGGCGATCAGTAGAGAACTAACTCCAGAAAGAATGAAGAAACAGAACCAAAGTAAAAACAACAGCAAATTGTGGATGTGACTGGTGATGGAAGTAAAGTCTGATGTTGTAAGAGCAATATTGCTTTGGAACCTGGAATGTTAGGTCCATGAATCAGGGCAAATTGGAAGTGGTCAAACAGGAGATGGCAAGAATGAACGTCGACATTTTAGAAAGCAGTGAACTAAAATGAACTGGAATGGGTGAATTTAACTCAGATGACCACTATATCTACTACTGTGGGCAAGAATCCCTTAGAAGAAATGGCATAGCCATATTAGTCAACGAAAGAGTCTGAAATATAGTACTTGGATGCAATCTCGAAAATGACAGAATGATCTCTGTTCATTTCCAAGGCAACCCATTCAATATTAGAGTAATCCAAGTCCATGCCCGGACCAATAATGCTGAAGAAGCTGAAGCTGAATGGTTCTATGAAGACCTATAAGACCTTCTAGAATGAACATGCAAAAAAGATGTTATTTTCATTATAGGGGACTGGAATGCAAAAGTAGGAAGTCAAGAAATACCTGAAGTGAACTTGGCCTCGGAGTACAAAATGAAGCAGGCAAAGGCTAACAGAGTTTTGCCAAGAGAATGCACTGGTCATAGCAAATACCCTCTTCCAACAACACAAGAGAAGATGCTACACATGGACATCACTGGATGGTCAGATTGATTATATTCTTTGGAGCCAAAGATGGAGAAGCTCTATACAATCACCAAAAACAAGACTGGGAGCTGACTGTGGCTCAGATCATGAACTCATTATTGCCAAATTCAGACATAAATTGAAGAAAGTAAGGAAACCACCAGACCATTGAGTTATGACCTAAAACAAATCCCTTATGACTATACAGTGCAAGTGACAAATAGAGTCAAGGGATTAGATCTGATGGACAGATTGCCTGAAGAACTACGGAAGGAGGTTCCTGACATTGTACAGGAGGCAGTGATCAAGACCCGTCCTCAAGAAAAAGAAATGCAAAAAGGCAAAATAGTTGTCTGAGAAAGCCTTACAAATAGCTGAGAAAAGAAGACAAGTGAAAGGTAAAAGAGGAAAGAAAAGATATACCCATTTGAATGCAGAGTTCCAAAGAATAGCAAGGAGAGATAGGAAAGCCTTCATCAGTGATCAGTGCAAAGAAATAGAGGAAAACAATATAATGGGAAAGACTAGAGATCTCTACAAGAGAATTAGAGATGCCAAGGGAGTTTTCATTGAAAGATGGGCTCGATAAAGGACAGAAATGGTATGGACCTAACAGAAGCAGATATTAAGAACAGGTGGCAAGAATATACAGAAGAACTGTACAAAAAAGATCTTCATGACCCAGATAACCATGATGGTGTGATCACTCACCTAGAGCGAGATATTCTGGAAAGGGAAGTCAAGTGGGCCTTAAGAAGCATCACTATGAACAAAGCTAGTGGAGGTGGTGGAATTCCAGTTGAACTATATCAAATCCTAAAAGATTATGCTGTGAAAGTGCTGCACTCAAAATGCCAGCAAATTTGGAAAACTCAGCAGTGGCCGCAGGACTAGAACAGTTCAGTTTTTACTGCAATTCCAAACAAAGGCAATGCCAAAGAATGCTCAAACTACTGTGAAATTGTACTCATCTCACATGCTAGCAAAGTAATGCTCAAAATTCTCCAAGCCAGTCTCCCACAGTCCATGAAGTGAAAAGTTCTAGATGTTCAAGCTGGTTTTAGAAAAGGCAGAGGAACCAGAGGTCGAATTGCCAACATCCGATGGATCATCTAAAAAACAAGAGAGTTCTAGAAGATAATCTACTTCTGCCTTATTTATTATAACAAAGTCTTTGACTATGTGAATCAGAATAAACTGTGGAAAATTCTGAAAAAGATGGGAATACCAGACCACCTGTTCTGCCTCCTGAGAAATCTGCATGCAGGACAAGAAGCAACAGTTAGAACTGGACATGGAACAACAGACTGGTTCCAAATAGGAAAAGGAGTACGTCCAGGCTGTATATTGTCACCTTGCTTATTTAACTTATATGCAGAGTACATCATGAGAAATGCTGGGCTGGTTGAAACACAAGCTCGAATCAATTTTGCTGGAGAAATATCATTAACCTCAGATATGCAAGTGATACCACCCTTATGACAGAAAGTGAAGAAGAACTAAAGAGCCTCTTGGTGAAAGTGAAAGAGGAGAGTGAAATAGTTGCCTTAAAACTCAACATTCATAAAACTAAGATCATGGCATCCGGTCCCATCACTTCATGGCAATTAGATGGGGAAACAGTGAAAACAACGAGAGACTTTATTTTCTTGGGCTCCAAAATCACTGCAGATGGTGACTGCAGCCTTGAATTTAAAAGACGGTTACTCCTTGGAAGAAAATTTATGACCAACCTAGACAGCTTATTAAAAAGCAGACATTACTTTGCCAATAAATGTTCCTCTAGTCAAAGCTATGGTTTTTCCAGTAGTCATGTATGGATGTGAGAGTTGGGCTATAAAGAGAGCTGAGCACTGAAGAATTGATGCTTTTGAATTGTGGTGTTGGAGAAGATGCTTGAAAGTCCCTGGATGGCAAGGAGATACAACCAGTTCATTCTAAAGTAAATCAGTCCTGGATACCCATTGGAAGGACCGATGCTGAAGCCGAAACTCCAATATTTTGGCGACCTGATGTGAAGAACTGATTCATTTGAAAAGACCCTTATGCTTGGAAATATTGAAGGTGGAAGGAGAAGGGGATGACAGAGGATGAGACGATTGGATGGCATCACTGAATCAATGGACATGAGTTTGAGTTAACTCCAGGAGTTGGTGATGGACAGTGAGGTCTGGCATGCTGCAGTCCATGGGATTGCAAAGAGTCGGACATGACTGAGAATGAGCTTGGACATATACTTCTGAGTCCTGCAACTTACTAGATCTTTCATCTTGTGCAAGTTTTCAAAGTGGCTAAATATCAGCTTTCTTATGTGAAAAAGAATGATGATAATGTCTTATACTGTAGTTATTAATGGATATCTGATATCTTAGTTTGAATACCAATTAAGCATAATATTCTGGTATGTAGTAGGTGGTTCATATACATCTGATCTTTCTGCCTTCCTTATATGAGAGAACTGCCTTGAGATTGGGATTTGCTATTAAAACTCAAGGTTTATAAAGGTGCTACGCTCAAATGCTTAGGGTGACCCTGCTCCCACATTTTCTATGCATCTTAGGGCTAAGCTATCTATTGTTAACATTTCTCTTTGTACTTATCTTTTGGGAATGATGCAGTGAGTCTTAAGAAAATTCTCTCATTTTGTTAAACTTTCTTTCTGAATGATAAATGTGTTAGTTCTTCAGTTATGTCCAACTCTTTGCAATCCCGTGGACTGTAACCTGCGAGGCTACCCTGTCCATGGAAATCTCCAGGCAAGAATACTGGAGTGGGTAGTCATTCCATTCTCCTGGGGATATTCCCAACCCAGGAATTGAACCCAGGTTTCCTGCATTGCAGGTGGATTCTTTACAGACTGACTCACCAGGGAAGCTGAATGATTTGCAGATGATAGTAAAAATTAAAACTGAGTCACACTATTTTCAATTTGCAGGGGCGATCCTATAACTGGCAGCTAAGTTAAAACAAGAAAGTCTCCAGGTTCTATTTTTAATTCTCTCTAGGTCTGTATTTTGCTACTAAACCTGTTATGTTTTTTAGTAAGTAGACTGAATCAGAAACAACAAAAACTCTAACTGCTACAAAATTTGACACTGGGAGTATGATTCTCACTTGCACTAGTGACCTAGAAGTGACAATTTTGTGTATGCCAAGAACTCTATTTCTGTCATCAAACAGAAAATAAAATAATTCTACAGGTATGGATTCTTCTGAGTTTTGTTTTGTTAACCATCAATGAACAGAAGATACAGAAGATAAATAGTGTGATTTGTTTCTTAGTTTTAAAAAAACTGCAAAGAGTATTAATTTGAATTTTTAATTTCAAATTTAATTTTTAAGAATCATTTTTAGGAACAGATAAATGATTATGCCAGGTCTAGTTATTTCTTATCCTTATTCAAAAAAGTCAGTTTATAAGGCATCCATTTAGCTATCACTGAATTGCTTTACTTAAGACATAAAATTCTTAACATTTTAAAAATTCAATTTCTTAGCATGTCATTATGTTCAATTAGCTCTGGCTTTATTAACAAACTTAATAGTATGTTAAATAAATTTAAATTAAAAATTAGTGATAAATTAATTAGAATTATTCTCATGAGTGAGGTTTCTGTCACATTTCCCAGTGAAAAAGAAGAGTGTGAGAATCATTTCACTTAACTTGGCAGCATAAAAATTATACAAGAAGCACTCAGTTTAGATGGAGAAGACCTTAGTTCTCCTGCCTCTGCCATTACTGTTTGTTTGGTATTGATCACGTTATTTAAATTTTATAAAAGCAGCTATGTTAATTTCAGTGCTCTCTAACTCACATGATTTCTTATAGATATAAAAATATGAGCTATGGGAACACACTTTAATTTGTGTTCATCTTTGTGTCCCCATGGACTGTGATCCATCAGTCTCCTCTGTCCATGGGATTGTCCAGGCAAGAGTACTGGAGTGGGTTGCCATTTCCTTCTCCAGGGGATCTTTCCAACCCAGGGATCAAACCCAGGTCTCCTACATTGCTGGCAGATTCTCTACTGTCTAAGCTACCAGGGAAGCCCCTTTAATTTGCAATTGTATGTAAATGTTAAGTAATTACTTTTGTGATTGTTTCCAAATATAGACTCAAATTACCTTTGTTATTGTGTATTTTAAGAACTGAATTTTTATTTCACAAATGGAAATCCGTTTAGTTATCTGCAGAGCATGATAGACTCATGGGCTCATTTGGTATATACATTAGGTTTATCTGTATCAATATACTCTTCATAGGGGTCATTAGTACTGTTTGCTGAGAAAGAAGAGACTTTGAAATGTTATATAATACATAACCAACATTTTGCATCTTTTGCTTTATTTTTCCTTTCTATTATTTATTTAACATTTACCTCTATTATGTATAAATGCAGTATTAATGATAGCATATAATACTGTATAATACAGTATTATAACTCCTGGAGTTAATGGAATGGTGCTAAGAAAAAACTAAACCTTTCAAATATTATACAGTACAGTTCTACTACTATACTAACAGGAAGACACATTCACAAAATAATTTTATAGCATATACAGTACTTGAATGTGGATTTTATAATCACTCAAAATGGGGAAATTGATATTCAAGAGAAGTTATATCAATTACCTAGGATCAATCACTCAATTATTTGATAGGCATAGATTGATCATTTTTTAGTTATTTAGGAATAGTAATGTTGTAACCACATGTTCCGGGAAATAAATTCACTCAGAAGAACAACGCAGATATTGGAGTGCAGTTTACTACACCAGCCGGCCCAAAGCAGAGTCTCCTCTTAGCCAAGGACCCCAACCAATTTTTGTAAAAATCTTATATACCCTAAGTGTACATGCCCAAACCCACCTCCCCAAATTCCCTGAAACTAGTCTGAACAAAGGAAAAAAAAAAAATGATACAATCAAAGTTAACCTGTGATTCATATTCCTTAAGCCTAGGTAGTTAACAGTGGACAATTATCAATAGGCCTGTGGTCATAACCCCAATAAGCATAATAGAATGTATGATTCTATCCAGTTACACATATAATTAGGGTATTCATTTAGGCCACAGAGAGCCCTGGGGTTTTTCCTTCCAGGGGCCTGGTTTTCCAATTGGTATGTCGTTTCCACAGATACTGGGCTTATAGCTCGAAGTCCACAGTCCGGCCCAAGATGGAGTCCTGCTTTCAAGATAGAATCTGTTCTTTTTCTGCCTTTAGTAAAATCTCAAATATCCATTTATTCGTCTACTACAGACAGCCAATCTTAACTTGAGCTATTAATTTGATAAAAATCAGCCAATAAACTCTACCACTAACTACAGGTGAATAACTTTAACTGAAATGATGGGTTATTCATTAACAGTAGCATCCTACCATTTCAAGTCACTTGTAGTACCACATGGTACTTTGAAACTCATTGCGTTTCTCAATAAAAACTGTCTTGAGAACCTAGCAATTTACTAGTTTCTTGGGAAGACTTAAAGATAAGCTATCTTCCAATAGTATAATTTATCTGATTCAAAACAAGAAAATATATTAAAACTGATAAACTCACAATGGCATAATCTAAATACCAAAATAAATGATTCAGAAAAAAATACCATAGGATAGCACAGAGAGATGTCTGCATTCTTTTTCTGTTAGGCACTTGAAGG
Organism: Budorcas taxicolor; assembly: GCF_023091745.1. Lineage (NCBI taxonomy): Eukaryota > Metazoa > Chordata > Mammalia > Artiodactyla > Bovidae > Budorcas > Budorcas taxicolor. The sequence continues at coordinate 155,242,860 of NC_068910.1, forward strand.
AAGATATTCCTGTATATGCTTCTATCTGAGACTACAGCTAGATTTTTTTAACAGATTACATCTTTTATAAAGTATATAGAAATTCCAGAAAGCTACTTCTAATTCATTTCTAACTTTCTTTCTCCCTTGATTCTTTATACAGAAGTGTATCTTGATTCCATCAGTGGAAACCACTGCCCTAGGTATCTAGTCATGTAGAATGGAACGTTTGGGATAGTTTAATGAAGTAGACAGGGTCCCTAGTTGGCGCTGCTGGTAAAAAGCCCACCTGCAAATGCAAGAGATATAAGAGACCAGGAAGATCTGTTGGAGGAGGGCAGGAGGCAGGCTATGTACTATTTACATTTTAGGTGAGTTGGAAACAGTGGGTGAGACATTCTGCATACAAGTTCAGGTTTGCAAAATTATATGAATAATGAGGGTAAGTGTTAACTTGCCCAATATTGATTTCTTATAGGATGACCTCTGAAATGGACAGAGATGGCCTCACAAAGTGAAGAATATTTTGTGAGTTGAAAATATCTTATGAAAAATATACAAGTAAGTATATAAGGCAGTCAATTTGGTATTGACGGGTCACATCAGTACTAAAAATCACTCATAAGTGTTTTAGTCACACAATCGTGTCTGACTCTTTGTGACCCCATAGACTATAGCCCACCAGGCTCCTCTCCTGGCATGAATTCTCCTGGCATGAATACTGGAGTGGGTAGCCATGCCATGTCAAGTAGCCACAATCACAAAGCTTGGACTGAAGACTTTGATCAAGCCAGAGAAGGGATTGTTTACCCCAGCCATGAATGGTGCATTGGCAGAATAGTTATGGAAGCACTGAATTGTTAGGAGAAGATTCCTATCTAGATCCGGATTACCTCAGAGAAGGAGCTGGTTCTTTCCCTAACACTCAACCTGGCTGAATCATTGTATACAGCCACAGAGCAAACTAGACAATAGGAAACCATGCACTGCTCCTATGTCCCAGAGTTTTCTCCCAATAAACTTGGTTCTAGGACTATTTTTGGTTTTGTCTACAACACCAACATTGTTTGTTTAACCAATAATGATTACAATGGTACATTTCAAGAATGGATGGGAAATCTTTTTAGAGCAGAGGCTTCCTATTTGATTGCATAGAGAGAGAACATTACATATAAAGTGATGCAATGAGTCATTGTTTATTATGAAGTTAGCCTTCAGATACATATAAGAATGTTCTTGTAATGAACTCTCATGGTTGAACCTCACACACACACACTTTATTCAACACCGAATTTTAAGATATGTAATTTTCCTTTCAGGACTTCCCAGGTGGCTCAGTAGTAAAGAATCTGCCTGCCAATGCAGGAGATGTGGGTTCAGTCCGTGAGTTGGGAAGATCCCCTGGAGGAGGAAATGGCAACCCACTTCAGCATTCGTGCCTTGGAAATCCCATGGACCGAGGAGCCTGGCAGGCAACAACAGTCCATGGAGTTGCAAAAGAGTCAGACATAATTTACCGACATAGCAGCAACAACACAGATTTTCCTTTCAGTTGTAGGATGGGGAATGAAGAATATTTATGATGATATTCCTCTTTATAAGAGGTATGATTTTGAAGTTACTAAGTAATGTGTGCACTGGCCTTTTTCTTCTCTCTTCTACAAATTTTGATATAGAAAGATTAAAAATGCAGCTAATTAGAATATAGATATATGTGTATATATACAGATATGTCTATATAGATAAATATACTTGTCCCTCATTGAATTTTTAATTTAAATCATATTTTACATTTAAAAATCTTATTTGGTTAGTTTTGCACAATTAGTTAATTATTTTTATTATATTTGTATATTTTAATTGATTGATGATTGCTTTATAATATTGGATTCATTTTTGTCATACATCAACATGAATTAACCATAGTACATTGGTACATATGTACATATTGTACATATATAACAATTGTACATATGTCTCCTCCCTCTGGAATCTCCCTTCCACCTCCCGCACATCCCAACTCCCCTAGGTTATTACAGAGACCCAATTTGAATTCCCTGAGTCATACAGCAAATTCCAATTGACTCTCTCTTTACATTTGCTTCCATGCTACTCTCTTCATTCAGTTTCCTATTTTCTGCTTATACTTTCAAATTTGTATTCTACTTCCCCAAATCAGTTTAGTTTAGTTCAGTTGCTCAGTCATGTCTGACTCTTTGCAACCCCATGAACCGCAGCACGCCTGGCTTCTCTGTCCATCACCAACCCCTGGATCTTGCTCAAAGTCTTGTCCATCAGGTTGGTGATGCCATCCAACCATCTCATCCTCTGTTGTCCCCTTCTCCTCCTACCTTCAATCTTTCCCAGCATCAGGGTCTTTGCTAATGAGTCAGCTCTTTGAATCAAGTGGCCAAAGTATTGGAGCTTCAGCATCAGTCCTTCCAGTGAATATTCAGGATTGGTTTCCTTTAGGATTGACTGGTTTGATTTCCTTGCAGTCCCAATACCACAGTGAAAAAATATAAATTCTTTGGGGCTCATATTTCTTTATGGTCCAACTCTCATATCCATATATGACTACTGAAAACATAAAAATTTGACTAGACAGATCTTTGTTGTCAATATAATGTCTCTGCTTTTTAATATGCTGTCCAGGTTGGTCATAGCTTTTCTTCCAAGGAGCAAGCATCTTTTAATATTATGACTGCAGTCACCATCTATAGTGATTTTGGTGCCCAAGAAAATAAAGTCTGTCTCTGTTTCCATTGTTTCCCCCATCTGTTTGCCAGGAAGTGGTGAGACTGGATGCCATTATCTTTGTTCATTCTCCTCTTTCACTTTCATCAAGAGGCTTTTCATTTCCTCTTCACTTTCTGCCATAAGAGTGGTATCATCTGCATGTCTGAGGTTATTGATATTTCTCCGGGCAATATTCCTGCTTGTGCTTCTTCCACCTTGGCCTTTCACATGATGTACTCTGCATATAAGCTAAATAATATTGATTTCCCTAAATAGTAGTAAGCATAGTTTTTAGAAAAATATTTATCTTTGTTGGCTAGCAGACATTTGGCCATGCCAAAAGTTCCTTGCAATTTGGTCCTACTCAAAATGTCCACGAGCATATTTAGTCTATGTCAAATGGCTTGGGATAGGACTGAATATTATGGACCTTTTGACATAGACCAAATTTGTTATGAATATTTTGGACAGGACCAAACACCTTTCAAGGCTTTGTAGTCTCTGTAGGTCTAATTCTGTGTTTATCTAGACAGAATTTATTTTGTTTTTCCATGGTATTTTGGACATATCTGACCAAGGACCATATTAAAGTGTATTAACAATTTGAAAGTTTTGAGAATTCACAAATTTGTGAATTTGGATTGCAAACCCATGAAAGAACTGGCTCTCAAAGGTAGGTCTTTCCTACCACCATTGCTTTCTTTACCAACAATATATACATATGTCTTTTAATTTCTTACTTATAAGTAAAAAATAACAAGTTTGTGAATAGAGACAACTGATGCATGGTAAGTATTCCACTCATCTATATTGGCTTCGATCATTAAGATTTACAGAATTTATGGACTATTTTCAAGTCAGGTAAATTTAGGTAAGATTTTTTTTTCTATATTTTATTTGGCCAAAGTTCAGAGAAATTGAGGTAAAATTGCAAGATCTAATAATGAATAGGTTGGATGGGAAACACTTCATAAACACCTGAATTGTCAAGTCAGAAATTACAAATATTAATAAATTAGCTATGGAATATCATTAAAGCTTGCATAGTTTTTTGTTTTACTATTACAGCAAAATAAGAACTCCTTCTAAGATTATTCTACCAACAATGGATTCAAATGTTTTAATTATTTATGCAAATATGTAGACAAGTAGATCACTAGAGTTCTATCATGATAAGTCAGATTAGAAAGAAAGAGTTTGAACCAAGATAGTAGTACTAAGAACAAATAGGAAGGGCCAGTCTGAGAATTGTTGCAGGATTTGAATGAAAAGGACTTAGCAAATGATAGGATCAGAAAACGGCAGAATTAGAGATATTATATTATAGTTAGCATCTATCATCAATAACAAACTATGGCTTTAATTGGTAAGCATCACCTGTACCATTAAAATTTCTTTATTATTATAAGGTATAGTTCAGGCAGAGGCAGAAGAAAAGGAGAAATGACCTCAACGGAAGTAAGTTACCTTTAGTCGGCCTAAGGACCAGGCTGAGCACAAGAGGAATCAGAGAGGCTTCATATTTAAAGGGAGGTTTGTGGAAGAGATAAGGGAAACGTTAGTCAGATGGGGAAGTTTTGGGTATTCTTTAGTTGAGATGGCATTTCTTGTTGGGCAGGGGGTGATAAGTCCTCTGGACAGGGGCTGGTAAGTCCCAGATAGATACAACTGGTCTGGAGCATCAGGGCAGGACCTAAAGTTAGCTTTTGTTTTCTCCCAAGTTAGATGATTCAGCAAGGGCCTTTGAGACTGTTGTTTTCTTTTCTAGGCCCAAAGACTCCTTCGATTATCAACTCATCAAGATTAAAGGTAACTAGGGAAGACTAAGTGATAACAAAATAGCAGTAATTTTGAAGAAATTAATTACTTTTAAAAGGCTTGGAGTAGAAAACATCATGACCTATTTTCTGTTTTCCAATCTCACACAATATATTGGGTGTGGGGGTGTGTGTGTGTGTGTGTGTGTATAAAATCAGCATGAAGATAAATGCAGTCCTTGAATTTGATGTTTCCCTTTTACTTAATCACTAATTTGTTAGCAAGCAACAAATGTATATAAACATTATGATATATAGGATAAGGAACTATATGCTGAAAGTCTAGTCAAAACAAATTTCCTCAATTGAATTACAAAATTTTGAATTATCATTATGATTCCTTCTACTTCCACTTTACCTGCAAAGATAATATTTGGACATACCAAAGTTTAGAACTTCTTAACAGGATAAAATGGGAGGAAAAAAATTAAAAACCCTATAAAATTTCTCCCTACTTAGTAAAACAGCTGCTGCTCCTGACTGCTTCAATTTATGGTTGAATAAAAATTAAATACATGCTACCCTGAATAAAATTTTTCAGTTACATAAAATGAATAGACCATGATGACAGAATAAACTTCTAATACTAACCACACTGATACATAGACAAAATAAAGTATTTGTATTATATTATTGTCTTTCATTCATATTTTAAGACAGAGTCCACATATCAGCAATATAAGAAGCTGAATATTTTCAATACCAACTTTATTTATGTGATAATCAAGTTACTCAGAGTGGTAATACATATGTATCCTTAATATGACTGGAAGTAATAGACTGACTACATATACAGACATACACACACACACATCCTTTGTGCCTTTGTTTTCTCTTTTGCATTTAGCTATCATATGGCTTGTGACAACCTAGGAAAAGTGAAATGATTTTTCTTACTAACTGCAAAGACAGTAATATTTATTAAATGTGAATCAGATATATTTAATATTTGCATGTTATATGAAAACTCTTCTTTGCTCTACAACTTCAGCCTGTGACTTAACCTCTTATTTTTAAGTGTAGAATTCTGTCGTATTTCAATAAATTCAGTCTAGCAGTTGTATGTCCTAATACTTTTGGTAAAATTACTGTTACTGCTATTTTAATTACAACATGTCTTGGTGTATTCCTCTCTTGGTTTCATCCTGGATGGGACTTTCTGTGCTTCCTGGACTTGGGTAATTGTTTTCTTTCCCACATTTAGGAAGTTTACAGCTATTATTTTTTCCTAATAAATCATGATATATATATATATATATATATATAAAATTTATTATGTAAACCTAAGTACTACTTCAAAGAAATATTTTCAATATTTTAATAATTCTAGGAAAAGAGGTCATTTAAACTTGGCATTCTGGATAATTCCTTCAGTCAATTTGAAATTGATGGCATAAGGTTTTTCAGTAAAGCCTATATTGTCATCTTATGTAAAACAAATGGTCAGCAGTGGGATTAGCTGTTCATGAACCTCCTACAAAGTCATTTTTCTCACCTCCACCACAGTCCTGAGGCCCCTGATTTAATGCCTTCTTGGATGTGCTCCAATTCCAGCATCAACAATTCTCCACATGCCACTCCTGACACCACCTCTAACACAGAGCAAGATGAGAAATACAGGGTGTCTACGACTCCCAAAAGCCAACCCACTCTAGTCTACTGATGGGTGTGGCTGTTTCTCACACAGTTATTGGTTTGGCCAGAGGGTCTCAGCACTAACACCTGCAGGATGTTGGCAGGGCTAGGCACCCACTTCTGGCTTCCAAATATGGCTGCTTCCACACATGGGGGGTGCCAGTATCTCTGTCCCTGGGTGAGCTCCAGCCTTTCCTCACCTCTATGAGAGACTCTCCAAAACCAGCAGGTGGGTCTGGCTCAGGCTTCTATCAAATTATTGCGTTTGCCCTGGGTTCCAGTGTGCTTGAGATTGTGTGTGAGCCCTTTAAGAAAGGGGTCTCTGTTTCCTGAAGAGCCTCTGGGACTCCTGATATTAAGGTCCACAGACCGTCAAAGCCAAATGCTCTTGGGGCTCATCTTCCTGGGCTCAAGAGCCTGACATAGGTTCCAAACTTGTACTCCTGTTATTCTCTAGTTTATGGGTCATTCACCTGAGGATAGGAGACTTGATTATATCACACGTCTCCCTCTCTTACCCATCTAATTGTGGTTCCTCTTTATGTTTTTCATGGTAGATTCTTCTGGTAGATCTCGGTCTTTTTTCATAAGGTGGTTATTCTGCAAGATAGTTATGGTTTTGGTATACCCATAAGAGGAAATGGGTTCAAACTCATCCATCTTGGCCCAGTCTCTAGTTACTGTCCAATTTGTAATTTCAACCTCAGAATTTTCTCTCATACTGGATATTTTCCTTGATTTTGTTTCTGTTTGCTTTGGTTTGCAAGCAAGTGCCTCTGCTTTCTTGAGTTAAGGCCTATCTAGGGAAAGAAAATTTGCGAAGCTAGATATTGTTTGGGCTCTTCTCACCTTTTGGTCTCAAGTGTTGTTGGTGTAAACATCTTATCTGTGGGGTGACATTGGAGTAAGAGACTTGTCCAGTGTCTTTCTTCCATTTGGTACAAATAACAGTTGTCTGGGAATTTTGGCATACCGATCCTTGTGGTTTTCTTGGGCAGAATCCAATGTCACTTCACCAGTCCATAAAGGATACACGGGAGACAAATGCATTTCCCTTCATCCCCTGCCAGTACTTCCCCATGCCTCACCACCTTGCTGGCTGCAGTTATCAGGCTTGGATAAGTAAGCATCAAGACAAACCAGATGTTTCTTCCTCAACTGTGTGGTCCCACTTCAAGAGCCCACAGGATCCAGCTGAGCACTCCTGTGCAAACATCCATTTCAAAACCAGTGCATAGGTGACTCCATAATTTTCCTTCTGTGCAAAATATACTGTGACTTTTTGATAGTCAGCAAAGGGTAGTTTGGCAAGTCTCAAGCTTAACAAATACCAGGGTAGAAAACTGAGGACAAGTTCTACAGCTCTTCTTTCAGATTTCCCTAAATTGTCAGGGGATATATATTGAGTATCTTTCATTACATTGTATTGCAGAACTGAGAAACAGGTTAGATAACAATGCATCTTTAACCACCAGAAAAGCTCATCTGTCTCATTGAACATTCTATGGTACCATTTTCACTGCAAATAGATTGAAAACAATTCACTTTTTCAATTTGATCAAATGCCACTGTTGTTAATGTTGTTCTTGTAGGAAACCTGCAATGATTTGACTGGCAAAGAGTATGAAGAAGAAAAAAAAAAAAAAAACTGGCTGTCTTATTTAACGTGTAGCACCATGTTGCAAATGCTTTTGAAATCAGTGTATATTCAGATACATTCTGTCTTTATGTGATGTACAATTATATTAAAATTGTTCCCTATTACCTTAATATATCATTACATTTCTGTAGTATAAACTATTACTATGATTTTTGAAAACCTGCACTTTACGTTAGTTAAGAAGATATAGCCATCGGTTGCCCAGTTTTCTTACTTAAACATATTTCAAAGTTGATTCTGGGTGCTGACCAAGTTATTTTCAAGATTCTGATTATTAGCTCATATTTGAATTTATATTACCCTTCAAACTGACCTTTGCCATAAGAAGCAGCTCTGATTTGGAAAAGTGTAGTTTGTTAAATCTTATTTTTTATTTAATATCTCAAATAGCTATAACTTTCTACAAATTGCTGATCTTACATTTGGAAAGAAATAGAAAAGTTTTAAAGTCACTTTGGGAACTTTAAAAGAATAATTTTGTAATTTTCCATTTATAATTTAAAATACTCAAAGTTCACACTGTGACATATGTAACTTTTGTGTCCCTTTAAAGTGCCTATAAACATTTTGTCACATTCATCATATATACCATGATAGATGCATATGTAGCTTAATATGTTAATCAATTAAATCAGTAATGCAGAAAAATATTTTTAGTACTTTAATTTTTATATTTAGTCAATTCAAAATTAATATAATAAGATTTGTCATTTAAAAATATATATTGTCATCTTATGTAAAACAAATGGCCAATAATGGAATTAGCTGTTCATGTATTTCTTACAAAGGCATTTTTTTCCCACCTCTGTCACAGCCCTGAAGTCCCTGATTTAAATACCTCCATAACTCCAATTCTGACATCAGCCATCCTCCACGTGCAACTCCTGCTAACCACCTCTGTCACATAACAAGATGAGAAATATGGAGTCTATTGGCTTTTGATAGTCATAGAAGCATGGAGTTTAGGTCTTATCAATGAAGTGAAAGTGAAATTGAAAGTCATTCGGTTGTGTCCAAATCTTTGTGACCCCAGGAACTATACAGGCCATGGAATTCTTCAGGCCAGAATACTGGAATGGGTAGCCTTTCCCTTCTCCAGGGGATCTTCCCAACCCAGGGATCAAACCCAGGCCTCCACATTGCAGGTGGATTTTTTACCAGCTGAGCCACAAGGGAAGCCCAAAAATATAGGAGTGGGTAGCCTATTCCTTCTCCAGTGGATCTTCCCAACCCAGGAATGGAATCAGGGTCTCCTAAATTGCAGGCAGGTTCTTTACCAACTGAGCCACCAGGTCTTATCAATATTGGCTGTAAATCAGAATTACAGTACACTGTCTGAAAAATCATCCAAAATTGTAAAATAAGGCAAAAAGTGAATGATATGTTATTTCAAAGTTATACTAAGGCAAAGAGACTGAAAATAATTTAGGGAGATATCCCTTGGTGGAGGGCATGGCAACCCACTCCTGTATTCTTGCCAGGAGAATCGCATGTTCAGAGGAGCCTGGCGGGCTATAGTCCATTGAGTGGCAAAGAGCTGGATGTGACTGAAGTGATTGAGTACTAGAACTACTTAATTTGATTCATCATTTACTACTGATTAAACTATCAGACATGCTGAAGTTACAAGTTAGCTTGTAGACTTTTGTCCAGTAGAGATATAAATAATTTCTGTTCTGTGGAATACCATAACTACAAAGATTTTGTTTCATAGCCCTGCTGGATAGTAACTAATTGTGTAACCTACTCAGTGAACTTAACATCCTGTAAATAGACTAGCCTCTCAGATACTTTTTGAGTCAGTCATATTGTCATTTTACTGAAACCCTCATGAATTAATGAGTTAAATAATATTTTAGCATTTTTTTTCTATATATGCTTGAGAATCATTAGGTTAAGCTATTTTAAGTATGTAGTTTAAGCTATTTTAAACATGAAGCTTTTGAAATATGTGGATATCTGAGCTATATTTCAGGTTTCCCTGTGTGGAGACTAGTATACCAGAGTTCATGTATTTTCTAGGGAAATATTAAGGAAAACTCATCAATGTGACGAAGTCTATCCAGGTTGTGTTCTGTGTTCTACCAGTACCTAGTTGATGCTTCAGCCTTTTTAAAGGTTCTAGGTAGTATGCCTTTCCTCATCTTAGAGAGCATCCAAAGACTACTTTCTGTTAGTCTTCTCTTATGCCCAGCAACTGCAGTTTGGAAAGTACTAGTTACCTTCCTCTTGCAATCTGATATTTTATTCACGTTTGTATTGTATTGCAAATTTAGTGCATGTTTCGCTTTCATTAAACTATCATCACTCCAACAGAGGACCTATCTTAGTCATTTGTGTTTAGATGTCTCCTAATCCACTGGCAAGAAGAGAATGTGTACACAATGAAAGTATACTAACACAGTAACCCAAAAATGAATGAAAAATGAAAGAGTACCTTAACAATGGAAGGGAAATGATCATACTAGCACTAAAGCAAATAAGTCAACCTGATAAAAAGAGAGTAGAGGTTGTATTGTAAGCACATAGGATGGAAAAGAGTAATACAATGATTGGCCAAATCAGGAACGAATTTGTATATAGGATTATTAAAAGTTTTCAATTAGAAGAACTGACTTTAGTATCTTTATGTAAGTTCCAAATGTTCGCTTTGTGAAAATATAAAAGCTTTAATCCAAGTAAATTGTTAAATGGTCTAAAACTTCACCCAAGTCAACATCCTGTATACTGTTTTGTTGCCTAACATTATCTACAAACCTTAAAACATGTGCAAATAAACAGCAAATGTGTTCCTTTTGAGATTTATTGAGAAAATAATTTTCAGCTATACTACAGTTTAGATTGTATGAAGAACTTCGTTTCTCAGTTTAACTCCTAATATGGAATAAAACGTCCTTTTTTTCAATCCCTCCCTTGAGGGAATATTTCAGATTCTCTGAAGAAGTAGGAGATAAAAGAAGCAGACAACTTTTTGTAGAATTTTTTCAAAGGGAAATTTATTTTTGAAAGTATGAGGGCTTTTTTTCTTTAAGTTCATGTGAATTGTATTCCCTTTCTGTGTCAGAATCCTGACCTGCTCCTGTGTTGTGCCTTACTTTTTTTCCCCAGCCCTTTCTGCTTTCCTTTCATCTTTCTTCTTGTTAAGCTATGTCTTCTGTGCAGGATTAGACCTGAAGGTTTTAGCATTTTATTTTAGTTTTTCTTAAATCAAGTGGGGTTGCAATCAGGTACCTGTTTGGAGAGGTAAGAAATAGAAGAAAGGAGTAAAGGGAAGGCCATGCTGGGAAGAAAGACCAAAATAGGAGCAAAGAGAAGGCGAAGCCCTGCTAGCAATTAACACAGTGTGTCCTTTTCACTTTAGGATCTAGAGCAATATTTGGTGAAATAAAGGAAATGACTCATAGGCTACCTCTGAACTTTTTATTCACCTACTTTTCTTTTTGCATGAAAAATATCTCACTTAATGGGATGACTACATTTAGAGATTTGAATTCTGCTTTAGAAGTAATAAAGGCCTAGACCAAAGCTTTTAGAAATAACTGGAAAGAACAATAACAGTAACAACAAAAAAACAACCAAACTTCTGGAAAATTCAGTAGTGAGCTCCAATTAGATAAATCTTCAAAAGTTTATTTCTTTAAACTGTTTTAATAGACAAATAAGTAAATATTCATACTCCACATTGGATGTGCATCTTCATTTTCTTAGTTTTCTGTCTCTCACTTATATTCTGTAATCCGAAACTGTTTGACTTAATTCAGTTCTTTTTGGTTTGTTTGTTTAATGAGAGAGAAAGGACACACATCTTACCTTTGCTTTGTTTGCACATTGAGCTGCTGACCTATTAACCTTCCCTGTTTTCTTGAATTTTTGATTGGTAGACTAGATTGCAACAATTCTTCAACTCTCCTCTTCAGAAGGATGGAATTTAGTTATTAATTCAAGACAAATCTGATCCTGGTTTCACCTTGATAATCAAATGCACTCTGGGAGGCCTATTAGAATTAGATTTCAATTGGCTGATTAGGATACTATTGAGACAGGAAATTTTTAAATGCTATACTTAGAAATGGGTCAGGAGAAAACAGGAAATATATTTCTATATTGAAGGAAACAAAAGAATCTTAATCAAGAGTTGTTTTCCCGGCTTCTTCCTGAATAATAACTAGGGAACTTCATCAGCAACTAAATCTACTTGATTCTTTTTTTTTTTTTTTAACTTTTGTATATATGTTTGAAACCTAACTCTGAAAAGCTTGTGAAAACTACCATTATAGAAAACTGGTTTTGTGTTATATCACAGACACTAGAGAACAAGCACAAAAATAGAGGAATCGGAATGGTTAGAAAGTTGGCAGCTTGTCTAGAAGCTTCCATTATTCTCTGCCTAAGAAGGGAGTTGCTACCAGTTGTTAAACTGAACTGATTAAAGAGTACTTATGTTTCCCTTAGCCCTGTCCTATTCCTCATTATTGTAGAAATGGTAGATCCTTTGAATAGGCTTATTGAAACACCTGGATCCTCTAGATACAAGCTGAACTTTCATGATATGGGGTGTCTTTTGATAGTCCTGAGACAAACTTAGTCTTATGCATGTGGGCTAGCTTGTGCAAATTGGGAAGTGGAGAGCAATCCTCACTCACTATCCAGCATCTGTGGCTCAGGGTAGTGTTATTTTATTCTACTTGTTCTCTGCACAGTAACATGTTTAGTGACACAATCCTGTGGTTTTATGAGAAAATGTACTAAAAAACAATCACTTTTTCTGTGTTTAAAAATGGAATCTCACAGGAATAAAATAAAAAATAGAATATTGAATTTGCTCTTGATCTGATATGGAAATGACAGATATTCCATAAGTTTTATATGCAAACAAAAGAGAGGGGCAGAGAGGGAAAGAGAATATTTATAAAATTACCTTTTACTTCAAACAACACAACTGTTTTCAGTCTGCTTAAAAAGGAACTACTGAAATTTGAAAAACAAAAAAATGGTTTCATGAGATTTATAAATAATGTTATTTTGCATATATAGAATATTAATTTGTCTCAAAGGATCACTAAATATTTTCAGTTAAGCTTCATATTGTAGAAGAAATAGTGTAATTTTTAAATAGTCTTAGTAGACTCGGGGCTTAAGTCAATTATATAACCTTTATGTATGCCAAGTATTTACTGTATTTTTGTACACATGCATGTATTTTTTTAAAATTAATTTTGAATTGAGATATAAGTGATTAACCATGCTGTGGTGCTTTCAGGAGAATAGCAGGTGAACAGCAAAGGGACTCAGCGATACATATACATGCATCCATCTTCTCAAATTCCCCTCCCATCCACACTGCCACATAACACTACAAGCATATATTTTAATTGAAGATATTACAACTTGTTGTTGTTGTTCACTCAGTCGTGTCCAACTCTTTGCAACCCCATGGACTGCAGCAAACCAGACCTCCCCGTCCATCACCAACACCCAGAGTTTACTCAAACTCATGTCCATTGAGTCAGCGATGACATTCAGCCATCTCATCCTCTGTCGTCCCCTTCTCCTCCCACCTTCAATCTTTCCCAGCATCAGGGTCTTTTCAAGTGAGCCAGTTCTTTTCATGAGGTGGCCAAAGTATTGGAGTTTCAGCTTCAGCATCAGTCCTTCCAATGAATATTCAGGACTGGTTTCCTTTAGGATGGACTGGTTGGATCTCCTTGCAGTCCAAGGGACTCTCAAGAGTCTTCTCCAACACCACAGTTCAAAAGCATCAATTCTTTGGTGCTCAGCTTTCTTTATAGTCCAATTCTCACATCTATATATGACCACTGGAAAAACCATCGCCTTGACTAGACGGACCTTTGTTGGCAAAGTAATGTCTCTGCTTTTTAATATGCTGTCTAGGTTGGTCATAACTTTTCTTCCAAGGAGTAGGCATCTTTTAATTTCATGGTTGCAGTCACCATCTGCAGTGATTTTGGAGCCCCCCAAAATAAAGTCTGTCACTGTTTCCACTGTTGCCATGAAGTGATGGGACCAGATGCCATGATCTTAGTTTTCTGAATGTTTAGCTTTAAGCCAACTTTTTCATTCTCCCCTTTCACTTTCATCAAGAGGCTCTTCAGTTTGTGCTTTCTGCCATAAGGGTGGTATCATCTGCATATCTGAGGTTATTAAGATTTGTCCCAGCAATCTTGATTCCAGTTTGTGTAACAATAATGTTAATACTTTCATATTGCTTGATTGAGACATACCCAAGAGAACTCTGCAATAAATTCAGCAGTTTTAAAATAAACTTACATCTTTATCATAATGGCAGATACATTGGCAAACAGTATATTGTTCAATAGTATATTAAGCAAAGGGTAACTTTGATCAATTTATAAAGCTGTGGCTCCCCCAATAGTTGTTTAGGCCCCCAAATATCCATTGTTTTGGAAAATAAATAAATTGATTGTACCACTTTTGTCATTTGATTATTAAAATTGGTTGGCAATTTTATGTTACTTTGCCTGCATGCTAGTGAGGCAAGCCACCCTACTGAAGAGGAGTTGTGTGTTGGTAAAAACCTATATTAAACAACTCTAATGCCTATTACACAGTGAACTTCTGAAAGGTGTGAGAGTAGCCTATGAGAGGAGCTTGCAAATTTTCCAGCCACATTTTCAAAGATGTGCACAGTGTCCAATGTGAAAGTCTCTTTACCCATCATGCCATTCACCATGAAATCTGGTTGAGTAGATTTCATCATCTCCACAAAGTTCTTGCTGCTGCAAAAGTAGCTAACTTGTGAACCCTCAATATCTAATGTAGACTTTGCCCACATTCCCTCCACAATTTTTGTGTTATAATATTATTTCTGTTTTAAAAGTGAGTATATTTTCTGTTCCAAGCTATCATCAAGTGAATAAATAACCAAGATATTTTTCCACATGTTTATACCAATAACAGTATATTTATTTATATTCACAAACAAAAAGGAAAAATCTTGAACTAAATGTACATTTTTTCCAAATGCAACTCTTAAACTTTAGACTCAAAGATAATCTTGCATAATCTTATATAACAATATTATGAACACACTATGATACAATTACTGCATTGCTAACTCACACAGATAAAAACTGCATGTGTGTATGTCCCCATATGTGTGTTTGTACTCATTTTTACCTACTATTATAATACCGTAGAAGTTGTTGAATAAGGTACCACAATAAAATTATGCATTTTTAAATAACAACAACAAAAAATTTTACAAGGAATTCTTAGCAGTCCACAGGTCACCAGAACCTTTAACATGCCTTATTTAGTCAGTGATTTTGATAACTAAATTGAATCAGTTTGCCTATAATATACTTTACTAAACTCAAGAATGGACCAAGTATAAGAATGAAAGTATTGCTAAGACAAGAATGGCAAATGTTGACAATTTAAAAAATGATAGAAAGTACTTGGGGACTCATATGCTTCTGCTTATATTTTTAAATTTCCAAAATAAAAACTTTTCCCATCAACCAATTCTACACAGTTTTAGATGATAATAATCTGTTTGGAAAGACAAGGAATCATGTAGAAAATGTTTTATGTTTTGTGTTCAGTACTGAACAGACCTCTATAAGGTTAGACATTCAGCAACACTTAAGCCTGAACTAATAAACAAAAATGAAAGTAATCTAGGAGAGTGTAATGGAGATGGTAGAAGCTAAGTAATGGATACATCAGATTACAGTTTACTAAATTATAGACAGCATATGAGAATATTAACATTTTTATTTATTGAATTCTTTAATTACCTGTATGACTGGCATGTTTAGCCCAAACTAATTTCTGATAATACCACCTAAACCTTAGTTAAATTTGTCTCATATACAACTATTAAATATGTCTAATTTTAAGTATAGATTATAGTGCTCAAAGGAAGGTTTATACATAGAAATTTTAAAGCAGGACAGGAAGATGCCAAAATAAATATAGCTAAAAATTATTCTGGTGAGTCTCACAGAACAGAAAGTTATGTGAGGTTATTTGCATAAAAATTAAGACAAAATCTTATGTAAAGAATATTTATAGAGGGACAAATTTAACTCTTGAGAACTGTCTTATTTTCTTTCAGAAATTCACTCCATATTCAAATAATAATGTTGATATTAAATATTCATCAACAGATAAATTATAAGATTGAGTTATTTATTCAAATAATATTATTTTACTTGTGAAACTGAAAAAAGAAGCATATTTATGCTAGCTGCACAGATTATAATTTTGTACCCATCTCCTGCAGCTTTAACACAACACATTGAAATATCTTTTCCCCCCAAAATTTGCACATACAAGTAAAAGATCTGATTGTTTGTAAAACACTTAGAGAACATTAATCAATTGTTTACATGCTGTGTTTAAAACACAAAATTGCTAACTAATTTAATTATTATAGTTAACCTGTAACCTAGGCATATAGAGTTTGGATGTGAGTGAAGTGGATGTGACATGAATTGATCATAGCTATTATAGGCAATTATAACACCTAACAATTATAACATCCTCTGGATCATCGAAAAAGCAAGAGAGTTCCAGAAAAACATCTATTTCTGCTTTATTAACTATGCCAAAACTGTTGACTGTGTGGATCACAATAAACTGTGGAAAATTCTGAAAGAGATGGGAAACCCAGACCATCTGACCTGCCTCTTGAGAAACCTATAGGCAGGTCAGGAAGCAGCAGTTAGAACTGGACATGGAACTAAAATGGACTGGAATGGGTGAATTTAACTCAGATAACCATTATATGTGGGCAGGAATCCCTTAGAAGAAATGGAGTAGCCATCGTGGTCAACAAAAGAGTCCAAAATGCAGTACTTGGAGGCAATCTCAAAAATGACAGAATGATCTCTGTTCATTTCCAAGGCAAACCATTCAATATCACAGTAATCCAAGTCTATGCCCCAACCAGTAATGCTGAAGAAGCTGAAGTTGAACGGTTCTATGAAGACCTATAAGACCTTAGAACTAACACCCAAAAAAGATGTCCTTTTCATTATCGGGGACTGGAATGCAAAAGTAGGAAGTCAAGAAACACCTGGAGTAACAGGCAAATTTGGCCTTGGAATATGGAATGGAGCAGGGCAAAGACTAATAGAGTTTTGCCATGAAAATGCACTGGTCATAGCAAACACCCTAATCCAACAACACAAGAGAAGACTCTACACATGGACATCACCAGATGGTCAGCACTGAAATCAGATTGATTATATTCTTTGCAGTCAAAGATGGAGAAGCTTTTCCTATCTGGTTCCAAATAGAAAAAGGAGTATGTCAAGGCTGTGTATTGTCACCCTGCTTATTTAACTCATATGCAGGGTACATCATGAGAAACACTGGGCTGGAAGAAGCACAAGCTGCAATCAAGATTGCCGGGAGAAATATCAATAACCTCAGATATGCAGATGACACCACCCTTATGGCAGAAAGTGAAGAGGAGCTAAAAGCCTCTTGATGAAAGTGAAAGTGGAAAGTGGAAAGTTGGCTTAAAGCTCAACATTAAAAAACAAAGATCATGGCATCTGGTCCCATCAGTTCATGGGAAATAGATGGGGAAACAGTGAAAACAGTGTCAGACTTTATTTTTGGGGGGCTCCAAAATCACTGCAGATGGTGACTGCAGCCATGAAATTAAAAGACGCTTACTCCTTGGAAGAAAAGTTACGACCGACCTAGACAGCATATTAAAAAGCAGAGACATTACTTTGCCAACAAAGGTCCATCTAGTCAAGGCTATGGTTTTTCCAGTGGTCATGTACGGATGTGAGAGTTGGACTGTGAAGAAAGCTGGGCACTGAAGAATTGATGGTTTGAACTGTGGTGTTGGAGAAGACTCTTGAGAGTCCCTTGGACTGCAAGGAGATCCAACCAGTTCGTTTTGAAGGAGATCAGCCCTGGGATTTCTTTGGAAGGAATGATGCTAAAGCTGAAACTCCAGTACTTTGGCCACCTCAGGCGAAGAGTTGACTCATTGGAAAAGTCTCTGATGCTGGTAGGGATTGGGGGCAGGAGGAGAAGGGGATGACAGAGGATGAGATGGCTGGATGGCATCACTGACTTGATGGACGTGAGTCTGAGTGAACCCTGGGGGTTGGTGATGGACAGGGAGGCCTAGCGTGCTGCGATTCACAGGGTCACAAAGAGTCAGACACGACTGAGCGACTGTACTGAACTGAACTGAACTGATAACACCTTTATTGTCATCATCTGAAATTATTCATCAGATGTGTTTATTTGATGAGCTAGGGTTTAGCAAGTATTGCTTCATAAACTCAATCCAATATGTAAAGATCACATTAATTAAGCAAGGTATTGTTAGGTAGTTTTCCATTGTTCATATGTACCATAGTAAAAACTTCTTGTTGGTGAACAATTTCCAGTCTCACTGAGGAGTAAAATCTGAAACTCTTACCATGGCATATAAACTGTTTAATCTGTCACTTTCCTATTATTCTGATCTTATGCCACTCTCCAAAATACCCACTATGGAAGATATGAATTTGGGAGTCATCAGCATAGATGATAACAGTGACTTACGTTAACCTAGGAATGATTGTGGAAAGCAAACAGAAGAGATCCAAGGACTAAGTCCTGAGAACCTTAAACATTTGGAGATCAAGGAGATAAGAGACACCAGCAAAAATGATTGAAAGATTGTGACCTAAAAGAAAAGTAGGTTTGCTGGAAGCCAGAGGAAAAAATGTGGAGGAGAGTGACTAGTTGTGTTAAATGTTGCTGGTAAGGCATTTAAGATAAGAGTTGAAAATTAAACTCTGAGTATAGCAATGTGGAGGATTTTGTTGACCCTGTTAACAAAAGCGTCAGTGAAGTGAGAAATACTGATTTGAATCAGTTTAATAGAAAATGAATAAGAAATGTTTTGATATTGTAGTGGGAAGAGGGAAAATTGTTTAAGCATTGAAAGGGAGGCAGATGATGCTGTCTTGGGCACAGTTACAGAAGCTGACCTTAGTGAGTATAGGAATAGGACATTCATAGTAGTAGCACAAAAGGTACAGATTATGGGCACAGTTGAAGGTAAATGGATAGACATGGTGTTATACCACTCATAAAAATCCTCCTGTTTTTCTAATGAAACTATTACTTTGTTATATCCTTTATTTTTTATAAAGTTATGTTTTTATAAGCCTCTCACAGCTCTGAGGAATAGTTCCAGAATGGTAAGGAAGGGACGAGGATATATAGAGGTTTTTGCTGAAAAAACCCCGAATGTAGTCCAACATCAAAAGGTTACTGTAAGTCACAAAAAACAGACATCTAAAGTTAAAGATTTTACTGCTTTTGTATATATGGAAGATGCAAGAATCTTTGTTGTTCAGTCACTAAGTCATATCTGACTCTTTGTGACCCTGTGAACTATAGCACACCATGCTTCCCTGTTTCGCTATCTCCCGAAGTTTGCTGAAACTCTTGTGCATTGAGTCAGCGATGCCATCCAACCATCTCATCCTCTGTTGCCTCCTTCTCCTCCTGCCCTCCTCAATCATTCCCAGCATCAAGGTGTTTTCCAGTGAGTTGGCTCTTTACATCAGCTGGCCAAAGTATTGGAGATTCAGCTTCAGTCTCAGTCTTTCCAATGAATATTGAAAGATGATTTCCCTTAGGATTGCCTGTTTGATTTCCTTGCTGTCCAAGGGATTTTCAAGAGTCTTCTTTACCACCACAGTTTGAAATCAATTCTTTGGTGCTCAGCCTTTTTTATGGTCCAACTCTGACATCAGTACATGACTACTGGAAAAACAATAGCTTTGACATGCAAACCTTTGTTGGCAAAGTTATGTCTTTGCTTTTCTTAATATGCTGTCTGGGTTTGTTATAGTTTTTCTTCCAGGGAGCAAATGTCTTTTAATTTCATGGCCGCAATCACCATCCACAGTGATTTTGGAGCCCAATAAAATAAAATCTGTCACTCTTTCCATTGTTTCCTCATTTATTTGCCATGAAGTGACAGGACTGGATGCCATGATCTTAGTTTTTTGAATGTTGAGTTTTAATCCAGCTGTTTCACACTCTTCTTTCACCTTCATCAAGAGGCTCTTAGCTCTGCTCATCTTTCTGCCACTAGAGCAGTGTCATCTGCACATCTGAGGTTGTTGATGAGTCTGGCCTCATTTAAATTATTCCTTCGAAATGTATAACTATCTATGGCCAGTGTCCTTTTTATTCTCCATCCTGAATTCCCTTCAGGGAACACCAACAGGGGCAGCTGTAGTGTCTGATGTGTTGATGATCGGCGACATTCCTTGTTTATGGAAATGGGAAATATCAGGCTAAAGATTGTATCCTCAGATTAAACACACATGCACACACACACACACACGTTTCTATTATGGCTTTTTAACATTCAATTCTCTTTAAGTTTTAATTAGCAACAGGACTGAGGGGTTTTGCTTAAAATAATGAACCTATAGGCTACAGGTCTAGAGTCCTATGGAAAATTATTCAAATAACCCTAACAATTATAAGTAATTAAACAAGAATGCCTTAATTTTGTCAAAGTTTGAAAATAGTGCTTGAATATTATTAGCTTGTTCTCTTCAATTTTAATTAATTTTTCTGTTGACTCTGGGTTGCTTCTTCACAATGGAGCTTTGAAATGGAAAGATACTTGCATGGCAGCATATTTGCCCAGCTGTGCTGTAATTGTCTTAAATGTGAGCTGATGGAGGAGAAACAATAAGACTTTGTCCACAACCCAGACACTGAAAATGAGACCAGTCAAAGCAAAAATGACATTGAGGGTAAAAGCATAACCCATTCCAAACTGGATAAGTAGGCTGTTTGTATTTAACATGAGATATTCTATCATAAACTATACTGAGGATAACTGTGGTGGCTAAAGGTTAAGGCCTAAAACAAAATTCAGAAAGAATTTCAAATTATCACACTTTTAATTTCTTTTATGGTATAGATTAATTTTATGTCTATTATTTTTATTTTTACTTCTTTAAAAGGAAAGGAAAAAAAAGAGGTTTCTTTTAGATAAAAAATCTAGATGAAAAAATATTATTCTTTTTTATAATCACTTTTAAAATTGAAGTATATTTAATATGCAATGTTGTGTTAGTTTCAGATATACAACAAAGTGATTCAGTTATATATATATATATATAATATATTCTTTTTTCAAGTAATTTTCCATTATATGTTACTATAAGACATTAATTTTAGTTCCCTGTGCTGTACAGTGTATTCTTATTTACCTATTTCATATATAATACTGTATATATGTTAATCTCAAACTCCTAATTTATCTCTCCTCCTCCCCTTGCTACACCCTTTGTTGTTGTTCAGTTACTCAGTTGTGTCTGACTCTGCAGCCCCGTGGACTGCAGCACACCAGGCTTCCCTGTCCTCCACTGCTTCCCAAAGTTTACTCAAACTCATGTCCATAGAATTGGTGATGCCATCCAATCATCTCAGCCTCTGTTGTCCCCTTCTCCTCCTGCGTTCTATATTTCCCAGCATCAGAGTCTTTTAAAATGAGTCAGCTCTGCACATCAGATGGCCAACATATTGGAGCTTCAGCTTCAGCACCAGTCCTTCCAATGAATATTCAGGAATGATTTCCTTTAGGATGGAATGGTTGAATCTCCTTGCACTCCAAGGGACTCTCAAGAGTCTTCTCCAACATCACAGTTCAAAAGCATCAGTTCTTCAGTGCTCAGCCTTTTTTATGGTCCAATTCTCATATCCATACATACATGACTACTGGAAAAACCATAGCTTTGATTGTATGGACCTTTGTTGGCAAAGTAATGTCTCTGCTTTTTAATAAGCTGTCTAGATTGGTCATAGATTTCTTCCAAGGAGGAAGCATCTTTTAATTTCATGGCGGCAGTCACCATCTACAGTGATTTTGGAGCCCCCAAAATAAAGTCTGTCACTGTTTCCATTATTTTCCCGCCTATGTGCCATGAAGTGATGGGGCCAGATGCCGTGATCTTAGTTTTTTGAATGTTGAGTTTTAAGCCAGTTTTTTACTCTCCTCTCTCACCTTCATTAAGAGGTTCTTAATTTCTCTTTGCTGTCTGCCATTAAGGTGGTGTCATCTGCGTATTTGAGTTTATTTATAATGCCTCCAGCACTCTTGATTCTAACTTGAGCTTCATTCAGGCATTTTGCCTGATATACTCTGCATATAACCTAAATAAGCAGTGTGAAAATATACAGCCTTGACCTACTCCTTTCCTGATTTTCAACCAGTCTTTTGGTCTATGTCTGGTTCTAATTGTTGCTTCTTGACTTGCATACAAGTTTCTTAGAAGGCAGATCAGGTGGCCTGATATTCCTGTCTCTAAGACTTTTCCACAGTTTATTGTGATCTACACAGCCAAAGGCTGTGCAGTCAGTGAAGCAGAAGTAGATGTTTTTTGTCAAATTATCTTGCTTCTCCTATGATCCAATGGATGTTTGCAATTTGACCTCTGGTTCCTCTGCGTTTTCTAAATCCAGCTTGTACATCTGGAAGTTCTCAGTTCACGTACTGTTAAAACCTGTCTTGAAGGATTTTGAGCATTTGTCTTCCATGAGTCTGTTTCTGTTTTGTAAATAAGTTATTTTGTATCATATTTTTAGATTTCACATGTAAGTGATATCATATTTGTCCTTCCTTGTCTGGCTTGCTTCCCTTAATATGAATGTGGGTCCATCCATGTTGTTGCAAATAGTATTAGTTCATTCTTTTCTATGGCTAAGGAATATTCTACACACACACACACATATACACCCACACTATATCTTGATCCATTCATCTTTCACTGGTCATTTAGATTGCTTCCCTGTCTTGGCTATTGTAAATAGTACTATTATGAGCATTGGGGTGCATGTATCTTTTGAATATAGAGTTTTTTCTAAATATATACCCATGAGTGGGATTACTGAATCAGTAGTTACATTTTTAGTTTTTTAAGCAATCTCCATACTATTCTCCATAATGGCTGTACCAACGTTCCTACCAACAGTGTAGGATGGTTTCTTTTTGTCCACCCTCTCTGGAGTATTTATTATTTTTAGATATTTTTTTGATGATGGCCATTCTGACCAACATGAGGTGATACCTCAGTGTAGTTTTGATTTGCATTTCTCTAAAATTTGAGTTATATTGAACATCTTACCATGTGCCTAGTGATCATCTGTATGTCTTCTTGGAGAAATGTCTATTTAGGTCTTCTTCCAAATTTTATTCCTTAGTTGTTAGAATTATTACAAACTTTACATTAAGTATGATATTAAAATAACAGCTTTTTTAAAGGACATGTTTTCAAAAAATCTGGTCATTTTGTATAGTACATACAATTCAAAGAATTACCCACCTGATACCTCCCTTTAAGTGTTAGCTTTCTCTAATGCTTAATATTAGCATCCCCTTGGGAATTTAGAAACAAAACAAAAATTCTAGACCAGATTTTCATTTAATTGGTCTACCATAGGGCTTAGACATTAGTATTTTTAAAACTCCTCCCCCAGCCCAGATGGTTCTGATGTGCAACATGAATTTGGAGAAAATCTGCTTCTAAATCCATTCATATCTCAACCGCTCTTCATAATGCTCTAAATTGTTGGGCCTTTGCTTATTTAGTTTCTTGGTATTGTCTTAAATTTCAAGGTTACCTCTAAATGCCAAGCTTTGCTCAGCACCATGGTCATGTATAGAAAGACTACTTTATCCATCCGGGTTTCCCCCCCCCCCCCCCAAAAAAAAAACAGTGGATTTATTTGAAATTTCTAAAGGGAGTTAACATGTAAAACAAGAAGAGTATAATCTGTTCCTAGAAAGAAAGACAATGTATAAACTGTTCAGAGATGATATGTTTATGGATGAACCTGAATTTCTAGCTATGCTTTCATGTGGTGATTTTATCCCCCTTTTCAGCCAGATACTAGATCTTTTCAGATTTCTGGAATATAAATACTATCTGTTCCATTTGGATACTTAAATTCCCATCAGTGGTTTTTTTTTTTTTTTTTTTTTTCCTGTGACTCATTCTCCTACTTCTGCCCAGGCAGTCCATAGTATGCAATACTCTTCAGAAATATTATGCCTCATAATTAAATAACCCCTCAATACAACCACAGGTGACTGCAATATTTAGAAACAGGATTAGCTGAGTTACAGAGACCCGGAATATAATTGCTTAAATAGTATCATCGTTCATTTCTTTCTCCTATAAATATATAGATATATGACAACTGGGCTTCCCTGGTAGCACAGCTGGTAAAGAATCTGCCTGCAGTGCAGGAGACCCTGGTTTGATTCCTGGGTCAGGAAGTTCTCCTGGAGAAGGGATAGGCTACCCACTCCAGTATGTTTGGGTTTCCAAGGTGGCTCAGATGGTAGAGAATCTGCCTGCAATGTGGAAGACCTGGATTCGAACCCTGGGTTGGGAAGATCCCCAAGAAGAGGGCATGGCAACCCACTCCAATATTCTTGCCTGGAGAATCCCCACGGACAGAGGAGCCTGGTGGGACTACAGTCCATGGGGTTGCAAAGAATTGGACATAACTGAGCAACAAAACACCTACAACAACTACAAGGTCTCTGGGACCCAAACTACTTGTCACTTTCAATCTTCTGTATTTAGGGAATAGCCTTTAATGCATGATCCAAAATGAAATTCTAATCATTATATTCAGCAGGATGGAAGAAAAGAATACTTTCTGCCTAATGGAACTTCTACTTGCCTTCAGTTTTCAAGTATTTGATTTCATGCCCACATCACAGCAAGAAAAGTTGGGAAATGAAGACTTTATTGCAAATAATAAGATGTCCAGACCAAAGAATGAGAATTCTTTTAGAAAAGAAATAGTTGCTAACATAAGCAGCTAGAGGTCTTTGTCCCAGAAAATTCAGCATAGCAAGCTAAAATAGGATTTGAAATTAAGGGTAAGCAAAAGACTTTAGAATAGATTCTGATTCTATGAAGCCAATCTCCTTCAAGGCATCTCCACCATAGTAGGGTGAAAGTGTACATGGAAGATAGGATGTATGCCACTCAGGGCCCCCTTTAGGACCCAGGAACTTATTTCCCCAAGTATTAGGAATCTGTTGTCTATCTGTTGTCTTGCAGCTAAGTCCTTCTTTGGGGCTTTTCTTTGACTAAAGAGAGTTGCCTCACCCACAGTTAGACCCCTGGCTCTGTTGACAGTGCATGTCTGATAGTTAGTCACTGTAGAGGTAAAAAGATCTGCCAGATGTGTCAGTTCTGGACAACTCTGACACACCGTCCAGGCTCCCAAGCTCCATGGTGGGGTGCACTGAGGCCACTGTTGCATTTTCGTTTCATTTAAGATTCTCCTATACGATCATCAATTTCTCACTACCTATTTCTTTGAAAGCACTCAGGAACCAAGTTGAGGAGAGTTGATACCAGGATTGGTCTTAGCTGGTTCATCAGCATGACAGGCATGAGGGCATTATGTGGACAGAAAGTGGAGTACTACTAGCCTGTGACATGCTATATTGGTACCACTGAAATGATACATTTCCTCTGAGAATAACTAAAATGGCACATTCTTAGAAAGGAATGTACTGAAAAGTGCAATGTATCATACTTTTGAGAAGTTTTAGAAAAAAAAAAGAAACTCTAAGGACTGTGGAATCGACAGTCACTGGAAACTTATCAGTATGTTAGAGAAAAGACAGTAAAAATCTGAGGGCAACTACTTATCAATTTAAGGTGATGTTAAAACTCACAGATTCTCCTTACCAGCATGTACAGAGTTTTTCAGCTTCTCTAGCAAGAAGACAGTACAATCTGAGACCAGGCCCAGGACTTAAATATATAAGGAAAGTAGAAATCCTATGAAATTCTAATTCTCAGCTATATCACTTCTGTTATGCCAAGGTCAGGTTCCTAATAAATCCTGAGTCTTGGGACGAATATATTTAGATCAATTCAGTTCAGTCACTCAGTCATGTCCAACTCTTTGCTACCCCATGGACTGCAGCAGGCCAGGCCTCCCTGTCCATCACTAATTCCCAGAGTTTACTCAGACTCATGTCCATTGAATCAGTGATGCCATCCAACCATCTCATCATATTTGGATAGATGAACTAAAAATTCTTATAATTCTAGTTATCTCTAAACTCTGTAGGCCAGTCAAAATTATTAACCTATATTAAAGGTTAGTATTCCCCCTTGTCTGAAGACAGTACAGATGTCTCCTCAGCTTTCTATTCTCTGCTCCTGTGTTATAGCCCTTCTTTACCCCTCATGTCATCTCCCAGGAATAATACAAATAACTGGGGTCAAGTTAAAATGTAACATGGCTGGAGAAGTGCTGATCTGTCAAGGGAATAAATGGAAAACATACTAAATTTGCTAAATATCCTAGCAAACACATATGATGAGAACCAGGAAAGTGTGAATGAATCTGGATTGCGAAGATTCTAGCTTAAGGGAGGTGAAACTTAAAGTTGAATGGGGAAGAGAGTGTTAAAATGAGAACACCCTTTCATGATATAAAAGTTAATAACTTTATTTCCAAAGGACCTTAGGAAATGGTGCTAATATGTTACTAAGATATCTCTTGAAAGCTTGGTAAAAGAGATGACCCAAATTAAGTGAAGTAGTATTGTGTGATAGACAAAGATGAAGAGATCAAAAGTCTCAGAGTATGAGTAGGCTAGAGTAGATATACTGTTAAGGTTGGAGAAGTCATCATTGGCTTGTTATATCAGTGAAGAACCAAAGGATCCTTCATTTACCAATGTGATAGGAGAACGAGCACTGTTGAGATGCACATAAGGAACTGTTCAGGTCAGAACTGACCGTAAGAAATGCTGTTACAGAACTGGGCTTTCTAACAGCAATGGGATTAATAGGATTTGTAAATAATAGACACCATATTGAGTTGCTGAATCATCAGAAGCAATGTGATCATAATTACTGTAAAGGGTAACAAAATGGCATTGAGTGAAGGTATACTAATTTTCAGAAGGCTGTGGATACAAATGTAATTAATAGGACACAATGCTCTTAAGAGTGGAATAGATGGGCAGCCAATAAGGATATTGGGTGTGCAAATTTTGAAGACAGCCACTCCAATAGAAGTATATAAGACTTTTTTCAGTTTCTTGACCTAATATGATTCTGTAACTCAGAGACCACTGTCCAAAGAGGCAGAATCCCCTTGAAAAGGACTCTAAGATACCTCAGAGAATATATAGTAATAATTCCCCAAGGCCTTTTCAAAAGTACCTAGGACAGTGCATGCAGATAACTTTATAATAGAGGTCAAGGACTGATGTGTACAGCATATAAACTGACATTAATACCTGGACTTGAGGCATCAGTAGGATCTCCTGTTACCTCTATTAGAGCGAAGTGGGATGGAGTATAGATAATAAATAGAGTCCTGACTCTGGCCTGGCTCTCAGTGATTGTACTGGGGTCTGTGAACTCATGTGGAAGTAATTTCCTGGTCTTCAAATATCTAATTCAGTGAATATACTTGGTAGTTGGCAGAACCCCTGCAATGGTCCATTAGCTTTTAAGAGTTGTTATAGTGTGATGAGCCAAGAGGAGGCAGCTGAAACAATCCCTTCTCTTGGCCAAGATAGTACAAATCAATATCAATTTCCAGGGGACATAGCAGAGATTAGTTCCATCCTAAATTATCTAAAGCATGCAAAGGGCTGGTCCTCATAATGTTCTCATTCAATTCATAATCTAGCATCTACAGAAGAAAATGGATCTTGGCAAATGACAAGCTGATGGCTGACTATTACAAACTCAACCAAATAGTTGCCCTGGTTGTAGCTACTGTGCCAAATATGGTACCTTTGTGAGAAAAGATTAACTCAGGCATGCAGTCATGATCAAGTAAAAATGTTTTGTTCATCCTTTTCAAGAGAAATAATCAAAAACAGTTTATATTTATGTGGAACAAACAAGAAAATGTATTTAGCTTGTGCTCCAAGGTTATGTCAAGTCTTATGCCTTAACTCAGAAGCAGCCTGGACCATCTGGACATTTCTTAGAAGACAAAGGTGGTCTACTATTTTGATGACATTAAGTTAATTAAACAAGATGAACAAGACATGGCAAGTATATTATAGATTTTGGTAAGTTGTGTGTATGCTTCAGAAGTGAGAGAACCCTATATTGTTTCAAGGGCCTGAAGTTTTTAGTGGTCTAGATGCCAGGGGCATTCCAGAAAAACCTCCCCTCAAAAGGGCAAAATTATTGAAACTCATATTTTCCACACCTAAGAGGGAAGCAAAACACTTGGAAGTCCTCATTAAATTCTGGAAGTAGCCTATGCCTCACTTCAGAATTTGAGAATATAGATCCTATTCCTTCCCACCGCAGTCATGACAATCAAACATGTCTTCAGACATGGCCCAATGTCTGCTGGAAGGCAGAATTTTCCCTGATTGAGAACTATAGCTCTAGAGATATCTGCAGTACGGAAAAGCACTATGTGGGTTTAGGACAAACATCAAATCATAAGATAGACCTGTGGGGGTCGAGTATGAAGATATGCTGTCTGCAGCAGAGATATACACCATTTAAAAGAGACCCCTACTGAAAAAGACTCTAAGCAGTAAATATGATGATCAACATTCATGTTGATATATGGCAGAAACCAACACAACACTGTAAAGAAATTATCTTTCAATTAAAAATAAATAAATTTTTAAAAATAGCTAAAAAATATCAAACCACCACGCACCCAAAACTTTTGATCTGGGTGTGACAGATCCACAAAATTATGAGGTTTGACTGAGATGAGATACATGTGGGGTCAAAGGCATTAGAACAATGAGCTGCACGAATATTCCAAACCCTATGTTATCCACCACTATTCTTCTGTACCTCTTCCTCAACACATTCTATGGCCACGAGGGGAACTACTCATAACCAGCTGATGGAGGAGGAAGAAAGCGGAAATTGGTTAATAGATTAGTTTGTTCAGTAAATACAAGCAGAAAATGAATTGCTGCTGCACTGCAATCTTACTTAGGAATAGAACTGAATAGGGCTAAAATGGTGAATGCATATTTAACATAGTTATTAAAGCAATCTAATTTGAGAAAAAGTTTCTTCATCAGATACTCCAGGGAAACTATAGCCATTACTTGATAACACATATAAAATTAACTCAAAATGAATCATAAACTTAAACATAACATCTAGATCTACAAAGTCTCTAAAGAAAATATGGGACATCTTTATAATCTTTAGGGAAGCAAGATTTCTTATATAATGCATAAAAAGCACAAATCATAAAATAAAATTAAACATTATAAAAATTAAGAACATCTACTCTTTAAAATATTTAATCCTAAGGTGAAAAGATAGGCAACAAACAAAGACAAATATTTACAACAGTTATATCTGACAAAGAATCTGGTATTTGAAAATAAAATGAATGCTTGCAAATTGATAGTGAAACAAATTGCAATAAATAAATGGGTAAAAAGTTTAAACAAATCTTTCAAAAAGAAAGATATACTTGTTGAATAAACATATAAAATATATTAAGAATAATTTTTCATCAGAAAAATGTAAATTAGTTATCAGAACATTCATCAGAATGGCTCAAATTAAAAGGCTAATGCTGTCAAAAGCTGATAGGATGTGGGGCATTTGGAACTACATTTTATATTGGGGAAGTTATAAAGTAGTAAAAGGCTTTCAAAAACACTTTGGAAATTTTGTTACATGTACTTATAATAGAGCCACTAATTATCTTCTACTTGTTTAAACAAAAGAAGCAAAAACAGATTTCAAAGAAATACTTGTGTATGAATATTTATGACATCTTTATTCTCAAAATCCAAAACTGGGAACAACCTAAATGTTCATTCAGTCAGTGTATTAAGAATGTATTAATGCAGTTAAATGTGACCCAGGAAAAAAAGCAATTACTGGTATGTAAACAACACAGATGAATCTCAAAATCATCTGGCTTAGTAAAAAGGGTCAGACATAAAACAGAAGATGTTATAAGGTTTCACTTATACAAAACCCTAGAGCACTACTTAAGATGGATATTTTGTCTAGTGGTTAAATGTAAAAATACAATATTTCCAGAGGAAAATATAAACAATAGCTATGCAAATTCTATTTCTTATGATTCCTTCCCTGAGTGTTTCTATATGTGTCTTTTATCTCTGTTAGTTGGTGAGTTTCTTGAGAACAGGAAAACTTAATGTATGCTTCTCTTATTGTCCACTAACTTGCCAAATATGATCCTATACTGATATTGATGATCACTAGAAACTTTTAGTTGGGTTAATTTGCTTTACATACTATGATTAAATCTCAAAATATTCCATGCTTCTTTTAACAGATGTTAATTTTCTTTCAATTTGGGAATATTATTAAGTGCAAAGAGGAGATTAACTGTTACATTAGCGACCATTTAGCAGGAGAGCAGAAGGTAGAAGTTAGGTGCTAGTGAGGTATAATTTTAGCTCACAGTGTGAGTGTTAATTGAATGTTATTGCTAATACCACAGTTGTAACAGTAAAGTCACTTGTTAAGTGTAGAAACAACGTGATTAGGAAGCCAAAGCAGTGAATTAAAACAGGCAGGTAATGGAGGGTCTTGTTAGTACACCATCATTTTTTTTTCCCCAAAGAACTAAAATTGAATATTCTAAGCCCCAGACAAGGAGGTAAAATATTTGTTGTGTTCAAGTTAACTGTTTTAAACTTTACATTGGAAGAGAATATTGGAGTTAAATGAAGGATATAATATAAAATATTGAATGCATTTTCTCTCTGAAAGGCAATTACCACTCATATCTGTTGATTGAAATATTCTAGTACTTGATTAGTCTTGAAATTGTTGACTCAAGTTTATTCTTTTAAATGTTTGTTTTGATGGATCATCTCCTAGTGGAACAAGTTTATATGAATATAAATTCATATAGGTGAATATAGTTTTTATTCATATTAACCCCATACTTGTTGATAAAAAATTGAGGAGATAGTGCTCAATTTCAAATAATGGGCTCCTTCTTAAAATAGAAATTAAGGTAAATATAAATAATTTTATCAATGGATAAGAATTATGAAATAAAATCCAGAAAACATGCCTTGTTTATTTTACCAGTTACATATGAAACCATGATGATTATATAGACTTTCTGATTTCTATTCTGTTCTCTCTGTTTCTAGGTATAGGGTGTTAATAGTGTTTTCATATGTCATGTAGAAGTCAGAATTAGTCATGTTTTAGCATATGTGGGAGTCATATGTATGGTCATGCTTGAAGCATTTGCCTGCCAAAGCAAACATGGAAATTTGGTATTCTCTCTTAACAGTATACTAGTATAAAAAAGTCACTATTACTTGATTCAAAAGGAGAGGTTCTCTGCACATAAAAGCTAGAATCAGAGTATCACTAGAGATGAGCACTTCTTTTTGTGGATGTAGAAGAGACTAAAACTAACAAATCTCTCTTTCATGCTCCATCACCTCTTTTCTGTCTTTCTTTTGTTCATGCTCTTTCTCATCTTGCTCTTTCTTGCATCATTAGAAAATGAATTTGAGACAGCAATGAAAATTACTTAATACAAAATTATCAAAATAAATGGTTGATGGAACGCAGTAGAGGAAAAGTAAACAGTTCTATTATAAAGATGGTAGGGAACTAACAAACTTTAATGTGTATTGCAGTAACCAGAGATACTAACAAGATACTCTTCCCCATTAATGCGTTTAGAGCACCTGCATTTTCTACACATGTATTCAAAGTGATGTTGACTGACTCATGTTTGGAATGATGTAATGTCAATTCACTCAGCAAAGAGGAAAGCTATATGTGAAAGGGGGACGTGATAGGTGGAAAAACTAATTTTCTGTGTTTCAGACCCTAATTTTCCACAAAATAAAATATTTATAACTTTTTTAGATTAGTTATTTGAAGTCCTCTGGGTGCTACAGTAGCCTATATGACTGAAAGTTGTTTGTTTGGTTTTTCTAAACATTCCTTAAGATACCAGATAAAAGTAAATTTAGAACTTGCTGTTTTAGAAGTTAGAATTCTATAAAGATCACAAGTGGAAAAAATACTTTGAATATGATCCCATCTTTAGATTTTGAGCCCCTGAAGAGCTTGAACTGCATGAAGTCTTAATTCCCTCTCATCACTAGCACAGGACTAACATATAATAATGTGAAATAAATGTTGGTTTGCTTAAAAGGCAACAGACTCCTTGTTTTGCTTAGTTTATTCTCTCATAAATGCAAACTGGGTACTACATACAGATACTTAAAAGTTATTAGATTCTTCCTGGAGGGAAAAGTACTTTTATGATCTTAGGTATGGGTCTATTAGGAGAGGGAAAAGAAGAAAAGTGAGAAATTAAACAGGTGCATAATATATAGATATGTGTGTGAATCTACCTGTATATCTGCACATGTATATTTTAAAAACTTCTTGTTTGATATACCCATGATAGCAGACACTTTTAGTTGCCTACTCAAAATCTATTCTCCCTATCTTCTACAGCTAACAAAAATAATTCTTTCAGAGGCCCAAGGTGTCTGAGGAAAAACAAAAACTTGCATTCCCAGAATGTCTTGCAACTCATGGTCCTCATGCAAGTCAATTCTAACAAATAAGATAAAAAAGAAGCATTGCTGATGAATTATTATTGTTAATAAAACAAAAACTATTACCAGCCAATATGTGCCTCTGTCCTTCTGCTTTTTGCCTCCTGGTGGAACACCAGTCATTCTGTATGTGTGAGGGACAGAAGCCAAACTAAAAAGACCCCGAGTTCCTGAAGAAGCCAAAAATGGATCCAAAATTCTAGACCAGTACTGTTTACTTCTAGACTTATTTTATATGAAAAATATATACCCTAATTTGAATAAGAGATTAGGAAGTTTTTTGTAGCCTGCAGCTGAATGCAACCTATATGATACATTAGCCTCTGGCTCAGAAGAGACTTAGGAGCCTACAGATATGTAAAATTATAATATAAATAGTTTAAGGGGGTGAATGAAAATAATAACATGGGCAAAATGATGGGTTTACACATAAAGTTATTGCAGGAGGGAACAAAATGACCATAAAGCTTTGTTAGATGAGGCTCACAAGTTTGACACTGAGTTTTCTAGAAGTCAGAACCAAAGTAGATCATAGTCCCATGGCTAAAGGAAGTCAGTTGTATAGCTAAAGTCCAGTTATTCCTGATGCTTTGGTTCTAAAGTAGAACAGGTTGAGAAGGGACTGATAAACAGAAGGGCAGGATGGGGAGTACACTGGTAGAGTGTTTAAGTAAGAGGGGTAATGATTACTTCTCAGTGAGAGAGTAATCATAGTAGTAATGGTCAGCCACTTTCTGCTCTGCTGTGTCAGAAAAGTGAAATCAATTCTGAAGTTGCTTGGTAGTGTATGAAATCTCACCCAACTACAAAACAGTAAATTATTGATTAAGGCTTTGATATAACCTACTTCTTTAATCGTGAAAACCATTTATATATTATGTGAGTGTAGGACCTCCCTGGGATATTCATGGCCCATCTATGTATATGACTTTGATAGTGCCAAGTAATTTTTTGAGTCTTAAATAATTTTCAGACTTTTAAAAATAATAAACCCACAAAACTAATCTAACTTATACTAGGGAGCAGAGGGAGTATTTGAGGCAATGCTTATCCTATTTTAGGAAAATTGCATGACAGCCACCTGATCAAATTCAGGTCAGAGATATACGATTTGGTAACAGAAAATGATATGAGAAAGGGAAACACATTTGAAAGAAAACTTGGTAACCCCTTTCTCAGCACTTTCACATATTGTTAGGCTTCTAGGGTACTATGGAAAGGTAAGGTTCCTGTTCCTTCTGCATTTTAATACAGTGCCTTACAGATAGACTTATATGATAGAATTTCTAGAGACTTCTACTTTTTCCTCCCTTTGTTTTACTCCTTTTTTTTTAAAATTTACCATGATGCATTGCACTAATTAAACTCAGCTAAGGTCTGATGGTTTGTCAGGATGAGAGAAATCTTTATGATAAAAATATGTAAAGCTATTTATATTAGGCATGCCTTTTCTTCTAAATTCCTGGTGTTTGAGTTATAACCAAGACAAGGTACTTTTGTTTTTCTCTCTGCTTTAATGAGTGTTCTACACCATTTGTAGTACACAGGATTGCACTATTCTCCAATTAGGAAAGTATACAGGATGCAAGGCTTATCATTATTCTGCACATAATTGAGCCATGCATCTTCTACCATCATCGTGGTTTTATTCCCTCAGAGACTCTCATTATCATGCATAGCTTTTGCTTTTTTGGCAGACTCAATAATGTCCTTTGGGGATTGAACCTCAAAGCAACTTGACATCCTCTTTAACTTTTATGGCAACTAAGGCATTGAACTTTCTTACTCTGAGGAGTTGTGTCAAATTGTTATCATTTCTTTCTTTCTCCATCCATTCATTTATACAATCTTAAATTTATTAGCAGACCAGAAAAAGTGAGAAGAAAACCAAAAGAAGTCACCTAGGTTTTGAATATATTTTTAATGTGTGTCTAAGTAAGAAGAATAGATGCTTTTGAACTGTGGTGCTAAAGAAGACTCTTGAGAGTCCCTTGAACTGCAAGGAGATCCAACCAGTCAATCCTAAAGGAAATCAGTCCTGAATATTCATTGGAAGGACTGATGTTGAAGCTGAAACTCCAATACTTTGGCCACCTCTTGCGAAGAACTGACTCATTTGAAAAGACCCAGATGTTGGGAAAGATTGAAGGCAAGAGGAGAAGGGGATGACAAAGGATGAAATGGTTGGATGGCATCACCAACTTGATAGACATGAGTCTGAGTAAGCTCCAGGAGTTGGTGACGGACAGGGAAGCCAGGCGTGCCTGGCTTCCATGGGGTTGCAAATAGTCGGACATGACTGAGTGATTAAACTGAAGTAGGAATAGCAATATATTTTTTCCTTCATGAACTAAGAGGTAGGTGTTCTATTGCAACAAACCTTTAGTACTTCACTAAATAAAAAGTAAATAACCATTTAGTTTTGTTATTTCAGAGCATTTAAAGCCTGAAAGATGTGTTAGTGGTGACTGAGATTACCTATTTTATTTTATAGATGAAGTTGCAAGAACCAAAAGAGAGTTAAAGACACCAAAATTAGCAAAAAAAAGAAAATTAAAATCACAGACTATTTTTCTAGGCTAACTGTGTCTAATGCACATTACAGGATGCTAAAATGTTTCAAGATATGAGTATTTAACACTGGTTGGGCAGAGAGAATTATCCAGATTTCATCCCTTTGCAGATCATCCTTCAGATCATCTGAATATGGTTTTCCTCTGCCTCAAATGCTTGCTCATTCTTCATCACCTAACACAGTGTTTCAAATACTAGTATAATCATCAGAATCCCAGTCCCATAGGACCTGTCATATCATGCTCCTTATTCAATATTCAAACACATAATGTCCCATAATTGCCCACAGAATGTGTTTTCATTGAAAGACCACTGGGATGGACATTTTTTCCTTCTTTCTGGATTGTATGTTGGAAAATCTATGATCAGTCTTTTCCTACCAAAACATATCACTCCTCCTTTGTTTGGACTGGAAGTGTGCTGTCCTAAGTCACCTTATGAGATGTCCACCCAAGGGGAAGTGTGAGCCATTCATTAGGACCAAAGGGCTACTTGGAGTATGGTAGTGAATTAAGAAATGATTGTGACTTTTACCAGTGCCAGAGGTGGCCTTGAAATGAAGTAAATGGTGGCCTACTTGACTTAGAAAAAGTCTTTGTAAGCTAATCCATTTTAGCTAATCACACAGCTATGAATCATATCTATAATTGTGGAACAGATACATAAGTGTACATCTATATCCACTCAGATCTCCATTACATCTCCAGAAATTGGAGATCCATGTGTTCCAGTTCAGAGTAGTGTTGCACTTACTTAATAATAGGTCAGTCTCTGAAAGTAATATTAAAATAACTCAAAGCCTTTACTTTTATTCTTGCATATGTTAAAAGAGGATTCAAAAGATACAATTAACATAGTTAAAACTCCTTCATTTCTTTTCCCCTTGATTCTTTAGTTCTCTAAAACCTTCTAAAATTCTTAATCCACAAGCAAATCTTCATATTCATGCCATTTTTTATTTTTCTCAGATTATTTCATTTTCTTGATCATTTTGTCCCCATCAGAACACCTGCTCATATCCATGACACATCCTCACAGCCACCATGATGTTAACCTGTGAAGTTCTCAGCAGCTCATTTCTGGGAGAAGTAGACTTTAATGTTTGTTGGTTTTCTTACTAAAATGAGCCCTATCTGCTTTCCTCCCCTTATCTAATTCTGCAGAAGTTGGGAATACATGACTGTCATGTTAATAATTGTACATATATACATATATATTTGTCCATATATTATTTAGTATTTCTAACTTTAAACATTTAGTGTAAAAACTACATACAATAAAGCACAAAACAACATACATTAATACCAGCCAATGCTAAATAAAATTACCAGATCATTGTGGATTTTTTGCCAGTCATATATAGATATATTTTGTCAATACATATAATCCAATAACAGGATTTGGACTGTTGTATGTAAAAATGTTGTTATTCTGTGATATTTTTCTAAGTACATTTTAAATGTCTCTGTAAAATGTGATTTTAAAAAATACTAGTGTTTCATTTTATTATTTGAATATACCATAATTTTTAAACCATTCTCAGATATGTGGACATGTATGTGAAGAATCCATATTCAAATGAAATGAACCGCAGCAGTTTCCATTTCATAGAAAGAACAATCTGATTTCAATATCTGAGAGATTTACAAATACTTTTGAAAACTGTTTAGAACCTTCAAAGAACCATAGATACTTTCAACTTCAAAAGAAAATATTTGGAGTAGAATGAAACTGGCTTGGGTCCAGTTAAATATTCTTTTAAGTCACTTAGAGTAAGTCAAGGTGTCACTTCCTCTGTCCCAGTGGAGGAAATATAAAGTTGTTAATTTCAATTTCTTTTAATTACATTTTAGTTTCAACTTACAAAGTTCTTTTTTTAAATTTTGTTTTCGTGATAACCATAAGTATATGCTCATCAGAAATTATTTTATGGTCACTGTAATCATTCAATTACTTCATCAATCTAATGCAGACAGTACTTACTTTTCATGGTAATTGTATTCAGTATTTTGCAGTCCAGACACACTAAAAACATATTTTTTTAAACAAATGAAATTGAAACAGGCAGTAAAAAGCAGCTAAATCTGAAGAAATTTTTAAGAGCTGACTTTGGTATCCAATTTATTTATTCAACAAGAGGGCAATTGACAGGTGAAAAAAGAAATAATGTTTTAATCAGATTCTAAATTCATAGCTTAGCTCTGTAACAGAAGATACCAAATAGTGCAGAATGACACTTCTCCTTCTCTGAGCCTTACTGAAGAAGCATTAAAAGTTGCAACAGTTTACCTTCCTTGTAACCTTGTAAAACTGGCACAATCCACACTTTTCAGCTAAAGAAACTGAACAACC
Source organism: Budorcas taxicolor (assembly GCF_023091745.1). Lineage (NCBI taxonomy): Eukaryota > Metazoa > Chordata > Mammalia > Artiodactyla > Bovidae > Budorcas > Budorcas taxicolor. The sequence continues at coordinate 155,280,238 of NC_068910.1, forward strand.
AAGAGGTTAAAATCATGCTGCTGCTGCTGCTAAGTTGCTTCAGTAGTGTCCGACTCTGTGCAACCCCATAGACGGCAGCCCACCAGGCTCCCCCGTCCCTGGCTTAACAAGCATAGCCAAGATAAATTTTATACTATCTGATGCCAGTCTTGGTGAAGAAAAAATGCTATTTTGATAACAAAGACACTGAAGGTGTTAAAGGTCAACAACAGTAGCTAATAATGTTCCTCTAATAAAGATGATAATAGCAACAGCACTCAAGACAAAAGATTATTATGAATGGGAAAGTTTGAGTTTCAAAATTCCTCACCATCATTAATTAAAATGTTGGAGTTTACTCAAGCAGCATCTCAAGAGCAGCCCAAATATCTGACTGTGGCTGCTCCATCACAGCTCAGCCCCCAGAGCATGCCAAGAATCCCTGTGGGGTCTACCTGCCTGTCGAGTGATTCCACAACAGAGCAGGGGCAGCAGAAGCTGAGGGCAAGAACTGACATTAAGAAACAAAAGAAACTTGCACCCAAGTCTGTCTTGGAGTGGAGTCGTGGATACCTGCACTAGCAGTGCACTGGGCCTCTGTCTGTGGCTGACATGAACCCCAGTAGCGGAGGTTCTTCAGCACTCCCTCATAGCGGAGCAAGGATCCTGGTGTGGGCAGAGGGAAATACACACACTCAAAGGGAGCAAAGCCAGCTCAGGCTGACCCTCAGGACTTCTGCTCCTTGCCTGTTAGGTGGGTTACAGCAACTGAGTGGAGAAGAAGTCCTACCTCACACCCATTGCCTCCTTTGGGCCATTTATCTCACCTGGTAGACTCCACCTACCAAGCTGAGAGCTGCCAGTGCATCCTGGGAAAGATGTGACTTGTCTCCACTTGTAATCCAGTTCTCCCACCAGAGGAAATGAACACAGCCCGTACAGGGATACTTCCACATAAGATCACCCTTTTAGGACTGCAACAGGCAACTTTTCACCTACATGCATAGAGGCAGAGAAAGTTAAACAAAACAAGAAGGTTATTGTCAGTTGAAAGAGCAAGAGAAAAGCTCTGGGAAAAAAAAAAAAAAGGTTGAATCAGAAATAATTTACCAGATAAATAATTCAAAGCATTCTTAATAAATAGGTTAACAGGAAAAGTAATTGATATACACAGTGAACACTTTAATAAGGAAGTAGAAAATATGAAAGAGACCCAATCAGAAGTGAAGAATTCAATAACAGAAATAAAAAACAAATGGAATGAATAGCAGGCTAAGCAATATGGAAGAACACATAGAGTTCCTGATCTTAGAGAAAAGCTTTTATGTTTATACTATTTGTATTATATTAGTAAACCATGAGCTTGTCATATATGGCTTTTATTACAATGAGGTATGTTTATTTTAGGGTTCGCTGGTGGCTCAGTTGGTAAAGAATCCACCTGCAATGCAGGAGATCCCAGTTTGATTCCTGGGTCGGGAAGATCCGCTGGAGAAGGGAAAGGCTACCCACTCCAGTGTTCTTGGGTTTCCCTGGTGACTCAGACAGTAAAAAATCTGCCTGCAGTGTGGGAGACCTGGGTTCAAGCCCAGGGTTGGGAAGATCCCCTGGAGAAGGAAAAGGCTACCCACTCCAGTGTTCTGGCTTGGAGAATTCCATGCACTGTATAGCACATGTGGTCCCAAAGAGTCAGACAGGACTGAGCGACTTTCACTTTCACATGTTCATTTTATGCCAAAAACTCGGCAGTGGCCACAAGACTGGAAAAGGTCAGTTTTCATTCCAATCCCTAAGAAAGGCAATGCCAAAGAATGCTCAAACTACCGCACAAGTGCACTCATCTCACACACTAGTAAAGTAACACTCAAAATTCTCCAAGCCGGGCTTCAACAATACATGAACAGTGAACTTCCAGATGTTCAAGCTGGTTTTAGAAAAGGCAGAGGAACCAAAGATCAAATTGCCAACATCCATTGGATCATCGAAAAAGCACAAGAGTTCCAGAAAAACATCTATTTCTACTTTAATGACTATGCCAAAGCCTTTGACTGTGCAGATTACAACAAACTGTGGAAAAATCTTAAAGAGATAGGAATACCAGACCACCTGACCTGCCTCTTGAGAAATCTGTATGCAGGTCAGGAAGCAACAGTTAGAACTGGACATAGAACAACAGACTGGTTAAATAGGAAAAGGAGTACATCAAGGCTGTATATTGTCATTGTGCTTATTTAACTTATATGCAGATTACATCATGAGAAACGCTGGACTGGATGAAGCACAAGTTGGAATCAAGATTGCCAGGAGAAATATCAATAACCTCAGATATGCAGATGACACCACCCATATGGCAGAAAGTGAAGAACAAAAGAGCCTCTTGATGAAAGTGAAAGTGGAGAGTGAAAAAGTTGGCTTAAAGCTCAACATTCAGAAAACAAAGATCATGGCATCTGGGCCCATCACTTCATGGCAAATAGATGGAGAAACAGTAGAAACAGTGGTAGACTTTATTTTTGGGGGTTCCAAAATCACTGCAGATGGTGATTGCAGCCATGAAATTAAAAGATGCTTACTCCTTGAAAGGAAAGTTATGACCAACCTAGACAGCATATTAAAAAGCAGAGACATTACTTTGCCAACAAAGGTCCGTCTAGTCAAGGCTATGGTTTTTCCAGTAGTCATGTACGGATGTGAGAGTTGGCCTATAAGGAAAACTGAGCGCTGAAGAATTGACACTTTTGAACTGTGGCATTGGAGAAGACTCTTGACAGTCCCTTGGACTACAAGGAGATCCAACCTGTCCATCCTAAGCAAATCAGTCTTATGTTCATTGGAAGGACTGGTGCTGAAGCTCCAATATGCTGGCCACCTGATGCGAAGAGCTGAGTCGTTTGAAAAGACCCTGATGCTGGGAAAGATTGAAGGCAAGAGAAGGGGTCAACAGAGGATGAGATTGTTGTATGGCTTCACCAACTCAATGGACATGAGTTTGGGTAAACTCTGGGAGTTGGTGATGGACAAGGAGGCCTGGCATCCTGCACTCCATGTGATCACAAAGAGTTGGACGTGACTGAGCAACTGAACTGAACTGTTGATGGTTTTTATCATAAAAGTATATCAAATCTTATTAAATATTTTTTACATCTATTCTGATAATCATATTATTTTTAGATTTCATTTTGTTAATGTAATATAACATCTATTAATTTGCAAATGTTGAAATATCTTCACATTCTGGGAGTAAATTTCACTTGATCATGTTGTATAATCCTTTAATGGGCTTTTTAATTCAGTTTGCTAGTATTTTTTTTTGAGAATTTTTGTATCTATTTTAGTTATCAATGTTGATCTGTAGCTTTCTTCCCATTTGGGTGATACTGGATGCTATGCTTCTAGGTTTAATATCTCATCTCCTTGCCTGGGCAAGGCCACAATCTGTGCTCAGCAGACAGGCAGGGCCATAGTCTGGACTTTGCTGCAAAATGGTACCATAGTCTGGGCATTGAGGTTGTTCAGTGTCACTGTTTGAGCTCTATGGCTAGGCAGGGTCAGTGGCTATGTTCAATAGTTGGGCAGGGCTGCTGACTTTGCTGTGCCTAATCAGGGCTCTAGATGGGTTTTGTGGCTAACTGAAGTTCTCTATTTAGATTTTTGGGTCTCCAGGGGCTGCCGTTTGATAGGAATGCTGACTTGTTTCCCTGCTCAGATGAGCCAGAAGCTAGGCTCTGAGCCTGCCTGGCATCTCATGCCATACTTCTTGTATATGGGCGGATGGGGCAAGTAGGGAACTAGAAGATATGCTACATAGTTGGGCAAGGCTTCATACTTGCCTTCCGGCACAGGTGGGGTCATAGAATAGGCTCCATTGCCAGTATGGCCTATTAGCTGGATCCCAAGCCAGGCAGACCTGCCAACTGAGCTCCTTGGCCAGATGGGGCTACCAGCTCAACTCTGGAAATTGACAAAAATCCTGGCTAGGATCTCTGTTTTGATGCTGCTAGTAGAAATGCAATTGGCCAAGATCCAAGTGCTGGTTTCTATAAGCTCTGTCTCCCCTCTTCTATCTCAGTCTGATCTGCAGTTATCCAGCTCTCAGATTTCCCCAGTGAACTAACTCCAAGGTGCAAGAACCAGCAGGTCTTTTCCAGGAAGAATCCTGCAATAATGGGGAAGCTAGATGTACGTCTTCGGCTCTCTTTCTTCCACTGGAAAATACATAGGCCTGGTGTGAGTTATGCCAGTCTGGGCGAGGATGTTCAGAATGAAACTATGCTTATTATCCTTCTAATGTGGTCCTTCTCTGTCTCTGTGCTCCAAAGGGGTGTCTGCTTCACCTCAGGTTCTGGGATTTGCGCAAAGGCGTGTTGTCTGTAGATAATTGTTTGTTGGTTTTCCTGTGAGGGAGGCTGAAGCCAGGAATTACCTGTTTTGCCACCTTGATGACATCATTCTCCTTTGACTAAAATTTATTTCCTATCAATTTTCTTCTTTCATATTCTTTCAACCAGATCTTGAAATGATAATTTGTTATTCAGTTCAGTTCAGTTGCTCAGTTGTATCCGATTCTTTGTGATCCCGTGAACCGCAGCACACCAGGCCTCCCTGTCCATCACCAACTCCCGGAGTTCACACACACCCATGTCCCTTGAGTCAGTGATGCCATGCAACCATTTCATCTTCTGTCGTCCCCTTCTCCTCCTGCCTTCAATCTTTCCTAGCATCAGGGTCTTTTCAAATGAGTCAGCTTAATAAAAATTTAGGTTAATGATTTTCAATTCCAAGACCAAGTAGTTGTATTTCTTTTACTCAAAGATCTCTCCCTTAAGTTAGATATGCTTTATTTTTTGTTTGTGGTTTTCCAGTTTTTTTTTTTTTTTTTTTCTGGAAAATCTAAGGCCATCAACTCTAAATAGATAAAGCAAACACTTTCAGGATCTAAAAGTAAGTTATAAAATCAAGCATTTTAGATAATTTTGGAATCTTGACTTTAAAAGAGTAATACTATTTCTAGTATTTCTAGCACACTTAACCTCTCCTCCTACCTGTAGGAAAAATAAATATATATGTAGTCAGAGGAAAAAACGTGAAATAAGAAGTCTTTGATATATTCCTTAGCTGGTCTTTTTGGATGGTAGAAGACTGCTTTAGACCTAACTGTGTTGTTTACATACATATGACACAGTGAGTGTGAGTGGTGACTATGTCTTTTATGCGTGAGGAGCATAGGTCAATATGTGTGCAGTGGTTTCAGTAATGTTCCCCCAAAACTCCTTTCTATCCAGAACCACAAAGTACAATCTTATTTCGAAATAGGGTTATTCCAGATGTAGTTAAGTTTAGATGAAGCTACACTGGATTAGGTGGATCCTAAATCAAATGACAGATCTCCTTATTAAAAAAGAGGAAGGGCACTCAGACATAGACAAAGAACATGTAAAGATGGAGGCAGAGAAGGAAACGATGCGGATACTAGCCGAATGTTGGCCAAGATTTTCAGAAGCTGAGAAGGAGGAAAGGATCCTTTCCTAAGGCCTTTGGGAGGGAGTTTGGTGCCTACTGACACCTTGATTTCGGACTTTCAGTTTCCAGAACTACGAAAGTATAAATATCTGTTGTTTTTATTCTCTGAGTTTGTGTTATTTCATTACAGGAGCCCTGGGGATCTAACAGTGCGTTCTGTAACCTTTCGTATGTCATGAATTGGAACCTATGGAGATTGCTCTTAGTAATCCTCCCATTCAGACACTATAAATTTATGTTTTTTTTCTCAACTTCTCAAGTTACCCACTTAAGTAAAGCTGAAATTTATTCAGAGTCAATAATATTTATAGTGTATTGCAATGAGTGTATATTTCTTTACATATTCTTTCTGGCAAATAGTTAACTTCTCCTTAATATGAGCTATATTACTTCCATATATCCAGAGGCAATCAATGAGTGTTTAAAGAAAAATAAGAGAAGTGGGTAGTAAAACAAGAAGGAAAAGGATAGTGGAGAAAGGAGAGGAAGGAAGGAAGAAGAAAGAAAAAATTTAAGAACTTTAATATTGCCACCATTGACTTGAAGTTTGTCAGAACCACTTGGAAACTTTAAGTTACATAGGAGGAATCTCCCCATGAGCATTGATATAGGATAAAGACCAGAGTGAGTATAAATATTGAATTATATTAACAAGAGTAAATATCATTGCCTACTCATCATGTGCAAGGTACTGTGTTAGGTATTAGTCATGCTGCTGCTGCTGCTGTTGCTGCTATGTCACTTCAGTCATGTCTGACTCTGTGCTACCCCATAGACGGCAGCCCATCAGGCTCCCCCATCCCTGGGATTCTCCAGGCAGGAATACCGGAGTGGGTTGCCATTTCCTTCTCCAATGCATGAAAGTGAAAATTGAAAGTGAAGTTGCTCAGTTGTATCCAACTCCTAGGTGACCCCATGGACTGCAGCCTACCAGGCTGTCCCGGCTATGGTATTCTCCAGGCAAGAGTACTGGAGGTAGGTTGCCATTGCCTTCTCCATTAGTCATGAGTTACGCTTAAACCTTGCAGCAAACTCCTGAGGCAGCTACAGGTGTTGCTGTAATCAGGGTATCTAAATCCCAGATGTAGAAAATGGCTAAGATGGGCTTTTAAGCCCAAGACAGCAGCAATTCACAGCCCTTTTCTTGACTCTTCTATTACGTCTCCAAACTTGGCCTAGAAAGGATACCATCCTTCATTTCTATGGCCTCTTGCTTAGTTTGTTCTATGGTCTCGTGACTTTTTCTCCTTTGGTTCTCTCATGCCAGCTACTGGGCAGACTTTTCCACTGTACATTTTTTTGCTCATTTTTTCCACCCATTTATTTCTCATCCTCATTGCTAGCAAGACATGTCCTTCCTCATTAGAATCAAATGTGAGTGAGAATTTTCCTGTCTCCTGAGTCAGTCATGTCTACAAATACACAAGCCTATTTCCTTCCCAATTCTAATCCTTGGAACTGAGAGAGACACCAATGTTAAAGCAATAGGGACAGCAAATGCCAAGCAATAGCAATGACATTACCATAAAAATGGTCCTCAAGTTTTTTTACCTATCATGAGTCTTCCGGAAAGGAATAATTCAACAAATGTTAGGAGCCCTTTCTTTTCACACTCGGCTCTCCTTGTGAATTCTACAGCAAATTTGTGTAACTCCAAAATATGCTTATTGCTAAGTGGCAAATTCAAGCAGGAAAATTAATTTTATGCATATGCTAAAAGCACCTATATTATTCTTTTGATGACACTTAAAATACATATTGACCACACATCATCTTGGGGGGGAAATGATACTGACAACTATATTCAGACTGAAACCATATTGGAGCAACACATTCTTAGAAAAATGGCACAGTCTGTGAGCCAAAAAAGAGAAATGCAAAAATGTACAGCCATTTTAAAAATGAGATTAATTATATCCAACTTCATATATCTTAGCAAATTGTTTTTAATCTATTATATAGTGACTCAAGCTTAAATGGTGCAAGAGATACTGGCTTTAACTCAAGAATAGGCACCACTATCGTCTGAATGTGTTTTTTAAGAACAATTTCAAATTTTCCATAAGTACAAAATCGTTTTCATTTTGAAAATGACCTGAACAGTCTAGAAACAGAGATACCACTTTTCATTGTGGTTAAACCCAAGTCAAGCAGTTTCCACAAAGTTTATGATAATCAGCCTTTCTTTTTAAGCATTTCTGTATAGTTAATCAGTACATCAGGAGAGATTTCATTTCTACTTAAAGTTTAGTTATGTGAATAAGCATAATGGGCAGAGATCAGACAGTTGTTAACTATCATAGGAAAATTTTAAAGAGGAGTAAATTAGAAAAAAATGTTTACTGCTTATTTGCATTTTCTGAGGGAATATACTGCAGTTTCTCTTGCCTCACTTATTATGAGGCTTAATAATTAGCTCCAGTATAATTAACTGTTAAATCAAGAAAATAAAACCAGCTTTGCTGATGAGAAATTTAAGCAGTGTTGTACAAAACTTCATTTCCTTAAAGTATACAAATACTCTGCTATCTTTCATTCATATTTTAAGTTATATACATCCATTTTGGAGATGTGACAGTTTAATAAATTAAGGATCTTAAAAATATTAAGCATTAATGATAATACTTCTATGGCATGGTATATTTTTGTTGTTAAAATTGTTTCTAGATAAAGTACTATATTGATAAAATTTCAATGTTATATATTTTGCAAGGGCCCTTCCAAAACATTGTATATTGACAAAATTAAAATGTGAGGTGCTTTGTCTTCTAGATATTTTAAAAACAAGATACTGTCATCTAGAATAGAAAGCAAAGTATAAAAAATCAAAGAAAAAGGAAATAAAGATTTCTTAATTTCCTTCAAATGTAATTAGATACATTACAATTAAAAATGTTTCATCAAAAGACACCATTAATATGTGAAAATAAAGAGTAGGAGAAGATTTATATAAGGACATGGTAAGATGTACAAAGTACTTTGTACTTGAACAGTTGAAGAATTCATTCAAGTCAACAAGGAAAAAATCTGACACAATTAAAATTAAAAGTACGGAATATTTGAATCAGCACTTCATAAAAAAGGATACCCAAATGGTCAATAAACATTAAAAGATGTTTGCTAGCTATCAGGGAAATGAAATTGAAAACCTAAAAATCACAGACAGTTCCACCTATTGGTGAGTAACTTGGAACACATATAAGGCTAGCTAGAAATATGAATTGGGCAACACTTTAGAAGAATGATTGTCTCTCATTTACTGGAGTATACTAAATGACTTTGCAGTTCCACTCATATAACTACAAGAAATTCATTCACATATGTAAAAAATGATATTTGAGACTGTCAATAGTATTATTCTTCATGATAGTCCCAAATGTCTATCAAAATAAGTAAATGTTTGGTTTTATTCCAACAATGAAATGTAAAACTATTGCTCCACATAAAGTATGGATGAATTTTACAAACAGCATTGACTAAAAGAATCTAGGTACAAAGAGAACACGTTGTATGTATGCTGGTGAAACTCTGTTTCTGGATCTGGGGGCTGGTTACATAAGTGTGTTCATATCATGAACAGTTACCTAGCTTATGATTTATATACTTTTCTGCATGAAATTTACACTTCAGTAAAAAGTTAAAAGTAAAATAAAAAATCAAGTAGCAAAATGGTATTTTAGGGAAAATAAACCTAGTAGAAAATTTTATTTAGGGCAGATATTAAGAAATAATGGAATTATCCATGATCCTAAGGTCTAACCCACACATAAAGAAACACATTATTTCAGGTAGTCTTTAGTCTGGTAGGCAATAAAGAAGCAGAACAACTTCATGGAAGGTCATAGCTTAAGAGTTAAACATGCCTAGGAAAGAATCTTAATTTCAAAACATTTTTAGCTATATGATTTTAAGCAAGGAGCCATTATTAATGAATTGGTGATAATAATGTCTACCTTAAAAGAGTTTGCTAAGGATTAGAGATAAGTTTAATTTATAGTTCTTGCCATGCAATATTGCTCAATATATAATATATTAAAAATAGAAACTTTATAGATATCACCTTTTATATATGCAAACCAAGGTCCAAGGATATGAATAAAGGATATGTTCAAGGATAAGAATGAATAAATGAAGCCACAGGAAAAGAAAGTTAAAAGAAATAAGGAAATAGAGGAATTTATTATTGTACCACAATATCATAGAAAATTCCCTTTGTATTTGTTAGAAAATTTCATCAATTTCAAGTGTACATGAATTAGGAAGGAAATGGCAGCCCACTCCAGTATTCTTGCCTAGAGAATCCCAGGATTGGGGGAGCCTGGTGGGCTGCCATCTATGGGGTCGCACAGAGTCAGACACGACTGAAGTGACTTAGCAGCAGCAGCAGCAATGTATTTATTTACCTAATTTACTGCAAATATAACATTTTTTCGTTAAAGACTTAATTGGCAGGCAGGTTCTTTACTGCTAGCAGCACCTACAAAGCCCAATATTCTTTAAAACACAGAAGAAAAACTAGAATGTCATTGAATAAGTTTTGCTGCCTCTTGCAATGTTTATCATTTTATATAATTTGAGTTTTTAAACAAAGTACAAAGAAACTCTTTATTTTACCCAAAATTAGGAGAATATAAGCAGCGGTCCTTACAGAAACTTAGGCTGGGACATGAATGAACCTGAAAATCATGTGTAATATAAATCTATATAAAGCAAATAAGCTTTTAAATAACAGAATATATATTTTAGAAGATGTTATTCATAATGGTAGCTAAGATGTATCATCTTCCCATAGTCTAAGCTGACTAAAATGGTTGTGAACAATATTAAAATTTAAAAGGATGTGATTGTCAAAAAACTATGTCTTGTATATTAATAAACAGAAAAACCTAATATTGTGGCTCTTATATCAATGATGACAGTTCTGTTATCTTAGTATAAAAGCAACCATAGAAAATATGTAAACAAATGGATGTCCCCAGTTTGCAACACATTTTTTACAGAAACAGGAGATGGAACATATTTAGCCCACAGACCATAGTTTTCTGAACCTTGCCTTAGGGCATTATGGTCACATAGCTGAAGCTGGGTTGCTCCCATTTTTGGGGTATTTGCCAGTTGGAAGGATGGATAAAATGAGAACAGTGTCCATTGTCCTATGGACCATTGCTAGAAGTAGCGCATATCAGAGAAGGCAATGACACCCCACTCCAGTACTCTTGCCTGGAAAATCCCATGGACAGAGGAGCCTGGTAGGCTGCGGTCCATGGGGTCGCGAAGAGTCAGACACGACTGAGCAACTTCCCTTTCACTTTTCACTTTTGTGCTTTGGAGAAGGAAATGGCAACCCACTCCAGTGTTCTTGCCTGGAGAATTCCAGGGACGGGGGAGCCTGGTGGGCTGCCATCTATGGGGTCACACAGAGTCGGAGATGACTGAAGTGACTTAGCAGCAACAGCAGCAGCAGCAGCGCATATCAGTTCTCCTCATATTGAACTGGAGGAAATCAGTCATCTCTAATCACAGTGAAAACTAAAAAATGTAATGTTGAGTAGATTTGTTCCTCCTAAAATTCTATTGGTGTGGAGAAAGAGTAGAATGAAATTTGGTGTGGTCCTAATAGCCTCTGTCACCTGAGGAAAGCCTAATTCCCTTTACCATACCTGAGTTCCAATGTTAGCTTTGCACCCACTCCAGTATTCTTGACTGGAGAATCCCAGGGACAGAGGAGCCTGTTGCACTGCCATCTGTGGGGTTGCACAGAATTGGACACGACTGAAGCGACTTAGCAGCAGCAGCAGCAGCACTATAATATTTATGCAACTTAATCTACTTTATCTCTTGTTTCTTTCATATGATTGTTCATCAACTGGGGTAAAAGAACCCACTCACAGATTTATGGTGAAGAGTAAATGTCACCACATTTAAAGAATTTTGAATGCTTTGAAACAATGCTTCAAATTACTGTTATATCACTCAGTTCAGTCACTCAATCGTGTCTGACTCTGCTACCCCATGGACTACAGCATGCCAGGATTCCCTGTCCTTCACCAACCCCTGAAACTTAATCAAACACATGTCCGTCAAGTCAGTGATGCCATCCAACCATTTCATCCTCTGTCCCTTTCTCTTCCTGCCTTTAATCTTTCCCAGTTTTAGGGTCTTTTCCAATGAGTCAGTTTTTTGGATCAGGTAGCCAAATTATTGGAGTTTCAGCTTCAGCATCAGTCCTTTCAATGAATATTCAGGACTGATTTCCTTTCAGGTTGATAGGTTGGATCTCCTTGAAGTCCAAGCTTCGGTGCTCAGCTTTCAGAAATATGTACATGTAAAGAAACTCTCACATTCATACCTGACTACTGGAAAAACCATAGCTTTGACTACATGGACCTTTTTCAGTAAAGTAATGCCTCTGCTTTTTAATATGCTGTCTAGGTTGGTCATAGCTTTTCTTCAAAGAAGCAAGTGTCTTTTAATTTCATGGCTACAGTCACCATCTGCAGTGATTTTGGAGCCCAAGAAAATAAAGCTTGTCACTGTTTCCATTGTTTCCCCATCTATTTGCCATGAAGTGATTGTTACATCACTAGAGATAATATTAATTTATATTTAATAGATTGATAAACAGAGGTTCAATTTTGAATGATTTAAGATCACATATCTAATAGATGGCAGACCAAAAAGGAAACCAGGTCTTTCCGATTTCTTACTTTCACTATACTAAACAATGAGCACAAAAAAAGGACACCAATGAAACAAGAATGTGTGCAATTTTTACAAGATAGATGGTGTTATAGCATATTTGCATCTTGACCGGTTGACCTATTAGGAAGGTAAATATTAATGGCAAGGGAGTAAAGAAAGGTAATTCCAGAGGAATTCCTTCTTGAATTGGCAAGGAGGTTGTGATTAAGTCCATAAGCACGTCTTGACCATAGATAGACATGCAAATATAAGTTGCAAGCAGGAGGAGAAGGTACATGAATATTAGATGTAGACAGGTTAATAGGGTGTGGTGTCTGATGGTGGTAGCATAAAAAAGTTCCCTTTTAGTAGCTTTTATTTCTCTCTAGCTTTTTTAGAGGTACAACTGACAAATAAAATTGTAAGATCTTTAAAGTGTACAACTTGATTATTTCATATACTACACATCATGAAAGAATTTACCCCATTAATTCAACTATTATTTACTTATTTATTTTGGTAAAAACATTTAAGTTCTACTCTCAGGAAATTTCAATTATATGAATATTATTAATTATGGGCTTCCATTGCAGCTCAGCTGGTAAAGAATCTGCCTGCAATGTTGGAGACCTGGGTTTGATCCCTGGTTTGGGTAGATCCCCTGGAGAAGGGAAAGGCTAGTTGCTCGAGTATTCTGGCCTGGAGAATTCCATGGACTGTATAGTCCATGGGGTCACAAACACTCAGACACCACTGAGTGACTTTCACATGCACACACACACATTATCAATTATAGTCACCATGTTATACATTAGATCCTCAAGGCCTTATTCATCTTATAAATGAAAGTTTGTGCCTTTTCACCAACCTCTTTCTGTTTCCCTTATCCCTCATTCCCTGGCAATTGCTTTTCTTGTTAAGACACAAAGTCATGTCTGACTATTTCACGACCTGTCTGCCAGGCTATTCTGTCCATGGGCTTTCCCAAGCAAGAATACTGGAATGAGTTGCCATTTCCTCTTCCAGGGGGTCTTCCAGAGCCAGGGATTGAACACATGTCTACTGCAATGGCTGGCGGTTTCTTCACTACTGAAACACCCTGTGTGTGTGTGTGTTTGTGTCTGTTGTGTGTGTTTTTTTTTTAATATACCACGTGTAACTGATACTGTGACATATTTGTCTTTCTCTGTATGGCCTTTTTATACACTGTAATGCCTTCCAATTTTATTCATGTTCCTGCAATATATAGAATTCCTTTTGTTTTAGAGTTGAGTGTATTCAATTGTGTGTGTTTGTGTGGGAGTGATACAGTGTTCCTTTAATCCATTTATTCATTGATAGATACATGCATGCATGCTCAGTCACTTCAGTAGTGTCTGACACTTTGTGACCTCATGAACTGTAGCCGGTCAGGCTCCTCTATCTATGGGGATTCTCCAGGCAAGAATGCTGGAGTGGGTTGCCATTCCTTTCTCCAGAGGATCTTCCTGACCCTCAGACGGAACCAGGGTCTCCTGCATGGCAGATGGATTCTTTATCACTGAGCCACCTGGGGAGCCCTTATTCATTGATGGACACCTAGTGTTTTTCCATCTGTGCGCTATTGTGAATAATGCTGCTATAAAAGTGGGGGTACAGATTTCTCTTCAAGATGATGATTTTCTTTCCTTTGGATATGTATCCAGAAGTGGACTTAATTAATCATATGTTCAGTTCAGTTCAGTTGCTGAGTTGTGTCTGATTCTTTGCGACACCATGAATCACATCACGCCAGGCCTCCCTGTCCATCACCAACTCCCAGAGTTCACTCAGACTCACGTCCATCGAGTCAGTGATGCCATCCAGCCATCTCATCCTCTGTCGTCCCCTTCTTCGGCCCCCAATCCCTCCCAGCATCAGAGTCTTTTGCAATGAGTCAACTCTTCGCATGAGGTGGCCAAAGTACTGGAGCTTCAGCTTTAGCATCATTCCTTCCAAAGAAATCCCAGGGCTGATTGCCTTCAGAATGGACTGGTTGGATCTCCTTGCAGTCCAAGGGACTCTCAAGAGTCTTGTCCAACACCACAGTTCAAAAACATCAATTCTTCGGTGCTCAGCCTTCTTTGCAGTCCAACTCTCACATCCATACATGGCCTCTGGAAAAACCATAGCCTTGACTAGCTGGACCTTAGTTGGCAAAGTAATATCTCTGCTTTTGAATATGCTATCTAGGTTGGTCATAACTTTTCTTCCAAAGAGTAAGCATCTTTTAATTTCATGGGTGCAATCACCATCTGCAGTGGTTTTGGAGCCCCCCAAAATAAACTCTGACACTGTTTACACTGTTTCCCCATCTATTTCCCATGAAGTGATGGGACCAGATGCCATGATCTTTGTTTTCTGAATGTTGAGCTTTAAGCCAACTTTTTCACTCTCCACTTTCACTTTCATCAAGAGGCTTTTTAGTTCCTCTTCACTTTCTGCCATCTGCATATCTGAGGTTATTGATATTTCTCCCAGCAATCTTGATTCCAGCTTGTGTTTCTTCCAGATGAGCATTTCTCATGATGTACTCTGCATATAAGTTAAATAAGCCATGCCCGCGGGGCAACCCAAGACGGGCAGGTCATGGTGGAGAGGTCTGACAGAATGTGGTCCACTGGAGAAGGGAATGGCAAACCACTTCAGTATTCTTGCCTTGAGAACCCCATGAACAGTATGAAAAGGCAAAATTATAGGATAAAGAAAAAGGAACTCCCCAGGTCAGTAGGTGCCCAGCACGCTACTGGAAATCAGTGGAGAAATAACTCCAGAAAGAATGAAGGGATGGAGCCAAACCAAAAACAATATCCAGTTGTGGATATGACTGGTGATAGAAGCAAGTTCCGATGCTGTAAAGAGCAATATTGCATAGGAACCTGGAATGTCAAGTCCATGAATCAAGGCAAATTGGAAGTGGTCAAACAAGAGATGGCAAGAGTGAATGTCAACATTCTAGGAATCAGTGAACTAAAATGGGCTGGAATGGGTGAATTTAACTCAGATGGCCATTATATCTACTACTGCAGGCAGGAATCCCTCAGAAGAAATGGAGTAGCCATCATAGTAAAAAAAAAAGTCCAAAATGCAGTACATGGATTAAATCTCAAAGACCACAGAATGATCTCTGTTCATTTCCAAGGCAAATCATTCAAGATCACAGTAATCCAAGTCTATGCCCCAGCCAGTAACACTGAAGAAGCTGAAGTTGAACGGTTCTATGAAGACCTACAAGACATTTTAGAACTAAAACCCAAAAAAGATGTCCTTTTCATTATAGGGGACTGGAAGGCAAAAGTTGGAAGTCAAGAAACACCTGGAAGTCAAGAAACAGGCAAATTTGGCCTTGGAATGTGGAATGAAGCAGGGCAAAGGCTAATAGAGTTTTGCCAAGAAAATGCACTGGTCATAGTAAACACCCTCTTCCAACAACACAAGAGAAGACTCTACACATGGACATCACCAGATGGTCAACACCGGAATCAGATTGATTATATTCCTTGCAGGCAAAGAGGGAGAAGCTCTATACAGTCAACAAAAACAAGACCAGGAGCTGACTGTAGCTCAGATCATGAACTCCTTATTGCCAAATTCAGACTTAAATTGAAGAAAGTAGGGAAAACCACTAGACCAGTCAGGTATGACCTAAATCAAATCCCTTATGATTATACAGTGGAAGTGAGAAATAGATTTTAGGGCCTAGATCTGATAGATAGAGTGCCTGGTGAACTATGGAATGAGGTTCGTGACATTGTACAGGAGACAGGGATCAAGACCATCCCCATGGAAAAGAAATGCAAAAAGCAAAATGGCTGTCTGGGGAGGCCTTACAAATAGCTGTGAAAAGAAGAAAGGCAAAAAGCAAAGGAGAAAAGGAAAGATATAAGCATCTGAATGCAGAGATCCAAAGAATAGCAAGAAGAGATAAGAAAGCCTTCTTCAGTGATCAATGAAAAGAAATAGAGGAAAACAACTGAATGGGAAAGACTAGAGAGCTCTTCAAGAAAATTAGAGATACCAAGGGAACATTTCATGCAAAGATGGGCTCGATAAAGGACAGAAATGGTATGGACCTAACAGAAGCAGAAGATATTAAGAAGAGGTGGCAAGAATACACAGAAGAACTGTACAAAAAATCTTCATGACCAAGATAATCACGATGGTGTGATCACTCACCTAGAGCCAGACATCCTGGAATGTGAGGTCAAGTGGGCCTTAGAAAGCATCACTATGAACAAAGCTAGTGGAGGTGATGGAATTCCAGTTGAGCTATTTCAAATCCTGAAACATGATTCTGTGAAAGTGCTGCACTCAATATGCCAGCAAATTTGGAAAACTCAGTAGTGGCCGCAGGGCTGGAAAAGGTCAGTTTTCATTCCAATTCCAAAGAAAGGCAATGCAAAAAAATGCTCAAACTACCGCACAACTACACTCATCTCACATGCTAGTAAAGTAATATTCAAAATTCTCCAAGCCAGGCTTCAGCAATACGTGAACCGTGAACTTCCTGATGTTCAAGCTGGTTTTAGAAAAGGCAGAGGAACCAGAGATCAAATTGCTAATATCCGCTGGATCATGGAAAAAGCAAGAGAGTTCCAGAAAAACATCTCTTTCTGCTTTATTGACTATGCCAAAGCCTTTGACTGTGTGGATCACAATAATCTGTGGAAAATTCTGAAAGAGATGGGAATACCAGACCACCTGACCTGCCTCTGGAGAAAAATGTATGCAGGTCAGGAAGCAACAGTTAGAACTGGACATGGAACAACAGACTAGTTCCAAATAGGAAAAGGAGTACATCAAGGCTGTATATTGTCACCCTGCTTATTTAAATTCTATGCAGAGTACATCATGAGAAATGCTGGACTGGAAGAAAATCATATGTTAGTTCTATTTTAATTTATTGAGGAAGCCTCATACTGTTGTTCATAATGCTGTATCAATTTACATTCCTACCAACAGTGTACAATTGTTCCTCCTCTCTTGCTAGCCAACATTTGTTATCTCTTTTTTGTTTTGATAATAGACATTGTAACAGATATGAAATAATATATTGTTCTGGTTTTGATTTTCATTTCCTTGATAATTAGTAAAATTAAGCATTCTCATTACCTTTTGGTGTTTGTATGTCTTCATAGGAAAAATGCAGTTTCTGGATCTTTTGCCGTTTATTTCATTGATTAGTTTTTTGCTATTGAGTTGCATGAGATCCTTGTATGTTTAAAATGTTAACCCCTTATCAGCTATATGGTTGCAAATATTACCTCTCATTCTGTAGGTTGCATTTTAATTCTATTGATCATTTTCTTTGCTATGAAGAAGCTTTTTAGTTTGTTGAAGTCCCGCTTGTTTATTTTCTCTTCTGTTGCCTTCCTTTTTAGTGTCAAATTCAAAAATTCATTGCTAAAACCAAAGTCCAGGAGATTATTTACTATATTTTCTACTAGGAATTTTTCAGTTTCAGAGCTTTCATTCAAGTCTTTTCTTAAAATATAAATTTATTTATTTTAATTGGAGGCTAATTACTTTACAATATTGTATTGGTTTTGCCATACATCAACATGAATCTGCCATGGGTGTACACGTGCTCCCTATCCTGAACCCCCCTCCCACCTCCCTCCTTGTACCATCACTCTGGGTCATCTCAGTGCACCAGCCCCAAGCATCCTGTATCGTGCATCAAACCTGGACTGGCAATTCGTTTCATATATTGATATTATACATGTTTTAATGCCATTCTCCCAAATCATCCTACCCTCTCCCTCTCCCACAGAGTCCAAAAGACTGTTCTATATATCTGTGTCTCTTTTGTTGTTTTGCATACAGGGTTATCGTTACCATCTTTCTAAATTCCATATATATGAGTTAGTATATTGTATTGGTGTTTCTCTTTCTGGCTTACTTCACTCTGTATAATAGGCTCCATGCTCATTCAAGTCTTTATTGCAATTTGAGTTGCTTTTTTTAATATGGTTTAAGATAGGGTATAATACATTTTTTTACAGGTATGTATCCAGTTTTCCTAACATTGTCTATTGAAGAGACTGTTCTATCCTGATTTTATGTTCTTAGCTCCTTTTTCAGAAATTATTGATCATATATGCATGAATGTATTTCTGGGCTCTCAATTATGTTACATTGATCTATACATCTTTTTTGCTGCTGTTGTTGTTGTTATTGTTTGTGTACATTTTTCCTGCCTTTACTTACTATTTTGTTTACTATAGCTTTTAGTAGAGTTTGAAATCAGAAAGTTTGATGCCTTAAAATTTGTTCCTCTTTCTCAAGATCGTTTTGGCTATTTGGAAATTTTGTCGTGACATGAAATTTTAGGATTTCTTCATATTCCTATGAAAAATGTCCTTGGAATTTTTATAGAAATTGAATTGAATCTGTAGATTGCTTCAGTTAGGATGGACATTTTAAAAATAGTAATTCTCCTAATCCATGAACACAACATCTTTCCCTTTGTTTCTTCAATTTCAGTTCAGTTCAGTACAGTCACTCAGTCGTGTCTGACTCTTTTTGACCCCATGAACAACAGCACGCCAGGCCTCCCTGTCTATCACCAACTCCCGGAGTCCACCCAAACCCATGTCCATTGAGTCAGTGATGCCATCCAACCATCTCATCCTCTGTCATCCCCTTCTCCTCCTGCCTTCAATCTTTCCCAGGATCAGGGTCTTTTCAAATGAGTCAGCTCTCTGCATCAGGTGGCCAAAGTATTGGAGTTTCAGCTTCAACAGTCCCTCCATGAACACCCAGGACTGATCTCCTTTAGGATGGACTCGTTGGATCTCCTTGCAGTCCAAGGGATTCTCAAGAGTCTTCTCCAACACCACAGTTCAAAAGCATCAATTCTTCAGCATCAGTATTTGATAGTTTTCAGTATGCATATCTTTCACCTCCTTGGTTAAATTGTTTCCTATTTTATTCTCTTTGATGCTATTGTAAATGAAAATGGTTTTCTTAATTTCACTTATTAATAGTTTGTTGTTTTTTATGTTGATTTTGTGTCCTACAATTTTATTGAAATTGTTTATTAGTTCTAAGATTTTTGGTGGTATCTTTAGGGTTTTTATATATAAGATCATGTCATCTGCAGATAGAGAAAATTTGTCTTCTTCCTTCCTGATTTGAATGCCTTTTTTTTCCTTTGCCTATACTAATTGTTCTGGATAAGACTTCCAGTACTATGCTGAATAAAAGTGATGGCAGTAGGCATCCTTGTCTTTGGTCCTAACCTTAGAAGAAAAAGCTTCAGCTTTTCACCATTTAATATTATGTTAACTGTGGGCTTATCATATATGGCCTATATTATATTGAGATACATTCTATGTAAACTCAGTTTGGTGAGAGTTTTTATTATGAAAGGATATTTTATTTTATAAAATGTTTTTTCTATATGTATTCAAATGATCCTATGATTTATTTCTTATTTGTTAATGTGGTGTACCACATTTTTTGATTTGCTGATATTGAACTATCCTTGCATCCCTGGAATATATTACAAAATCATTTTGTAGACATTTACTTGCATAGCATACCAGGTAACAAACAGGGTCATAATGAGGAGAATGGAGCATTGTTAAAGGCATGAGAAAATGGTATTAA
This sequence comes from Budorcas taxicolor, assembly GCF_023091745.1. Classification (NCBI taxonomy): domain Eukaryota; kingdom Metazoa; phylum Chordata; class Mammalia; order Artiodactyla; family Bovidae; genus Budorcas; species Budorcas taxicolor. The sequence continues at coordinate 155,300,050 of NC_068910.1, forward strand.
ACAATTTTCACTGAGGGCAGAAGTATATTTAGACAACAACAACAAAAAACGTAAATAGAATCTAGGCTGCATTAAGTGCCAAGTAATTGGTCTATTTTTAAAGAACATAGCATCAATATAATTTTGAATTTTTCCCCACCTAAGTCAACTGCCAAAATACAAATATAAGAGATACAGGTAATTGATTAACACGGTTTGGGGTTTCACTAAGTGGATATCAGGAGACAGGATCGTATAGAGCTAGAGTTCATGCAAGATAAATTAGTCTAAAAATGGGCCAAAAAAACAATGCTGAGTAGTAAGGGATTGGCGAATATAGAAGAGTAATAAATAGTAACAAACTAGTAGAATGACATGAAGTTTTACTTACGGTCTAGTGGAAAATCCCATGGGCAGAGGAGTCTGGTGGGCTGCGGTCCATGGGGTCGCGAAGAGTCGGACACGACTAAGCGACTTCACTTTCACTTTCACTTTCATGCACTGGAGAAGGAAATGGCACCCCACTCCAGTACTCTTGCTTGGAAAATCCCATGGGTGGAGGAGTCTGGTAGGCTCCAATCCATGGGGTTGCTAAGAGTCAGACACAACTGAGAGACTTCACTTTCACTTTTCACTTTCATGCATTGGAGAAGGAAATGGCAATCCATTCCAGTGTTCTTGCCTGAAGAATCCCAGGGACAGGGTAGCCTGGCGGGCTGCTGTCTATGGGGTCGCACAGAGTCAGACACAACTGAAGCGACTTAGCAGCAGCAGCAGCAGCAGCAGCATTGAGGGCAAAGAATTGTACTACTTGAGGAAGTAGAGCGAGTCAACTGGGAAAATAGACAGTTGTATTCAGATGAGGAGATGTTGAAAGTGAGATGGTGGAAGAGGGATATTGACAGTAACTGTGGTATCTGTGGTTGTAGCAGTGAGGATTGAGGAAACGTGGCAGATAAGATCAAAGGCAGAGGGCATCAAGAAACCAGGAGGAGCTCAAAAACTATTGGGAAAGGTAATATGGATATTGATATTGCTAGTAATTAGAGAGGTATTGTGGAAAAGGCAATGGCACCCCACTCCAGTACTCTCACCTGGAAAATCCCATGGACGGAGGAGCCTGGTGGGCTGCAGTCCATGGGGTCGCACAGAGTCTGACACGACTTAGCGATTTCACTTTCATTTTTCCTTTCATGCATTGGAGAAGGAAATGGCAACCCACTCCAGTGTTCTTGCCTGGAGAATCCCAGGGACGGGGGAGCCTGTCGGGCGGCTGTCTATGGGGTCGCACAGAGTCGGACACGACTGAAGCGATTTAGCAGCAGCAGTAGCAGCAGAGACGTACTGAAGAGAATAACAGTAGATAAGGTGCTAAAATATTCAAGGAATTAGAAGCAGTGATCAGTGGACTTGATGATTGCAACAAGGAAGGACTGAAATTATAGCTTGGTGGTAACGACTGTACTGTAATTATATCTGTGTGTTTTGTGTTTTCCCTTTTTCTTTTGTCAAGTATTAAGTGAGTAAGAATCATTTAGTATGAATGGAAATGATTTTCATAATTGAAAACAACAGACAGGAATGTCTGTGGAGTTCATTTCCTATAGTTCAAAAAAATGTCACAATAGAAGCAATTAAGTCTGTCTAGTAAGAGGAGATGCATTTGAAATAAAGCTAATGAATTGACCTTTGTTTAAGAAATGTTTTGATAATTGCAATTAAATTGTTTAAAAATAAATCATCTCAGATAAATTTTAGTGACTAAGAGCAGCACACAATTCCTAAAGATGTGCATAAATAAATGACAACTTGTGAAAAAGTCACATTATATGCAAACACATTGGTAAAGGATCTTGCATGTGCAAACATTAGTTCTGTATAACTATAGGTAAGAAATTTATAACATTTAATATTTATGGAATTCAATGCAAATCCAACTAACACAATGATATAAACATTAAACAACATTATACAGGGAATAAAATTGGTTGTCCACAAAACATAAAAGAGTTAGAAAATATTAAGTTACCTTTGGAGAGAATGATTCTGATTTTAAATCATGTTTAGTGTTTCAGCACACTTATGCTCTGTATATATATCATTAAAATATTAGGTTATTTTAATTGACCAAAGAACTAGATTGACTACATTTTAAACTGAATTTCTAAATTTACTTAGTTACAAATTTAACAAAACCATAAAATGGAAAAGGGATTATTATTTCTATCTCTGTGTACTTAAAGAGCAGAAAGGCTTAGGAAATCTTGTTAATATAATAAAGAGAGCAGAAGCAGCTAATCTGAGGATCCTTGATGTTTAATATCATGAAAGACAGAAAAATAAGGAGTGAGACCTTGAGGCTCCGGTCAGAAGCACAGGAAAGCCCAATGACATAACTAAGGCAAAGTGGTATTTTTAATGCCAGCCACATAAACTGGTGTGTAGCAATGGCCAGAATGGATTTCATAAAGTCAAAGTAATTCAGGGGCCCAGCTTTACTGTTCTGATATGTACCAGGAAACTGAGGAGGCATGTATCGCTGAATATTTTATTAAGCTGAGAACACCTTAGGACTTAGGTATTAAGAAAGTCTATCCTTTACATATACGGCTTTTCTTCTAAACCATTGCTGGCTTTCTGATGTTTATGAGGGGGCTAGCCACTCTTTCAAGGCTTGCTTATTTTAACAAGTAAGGAGTAATAGCAATTAAGAGGAAAGTGACTAAGCTCTTTTACCTTGATCAATATTTTTTTAAAGAGACTTATTGCGGTATAACACTTAGTCATGATTCAACCATTTAAAATATGTGCTACTGCTAAGTCACTTCAGTCGTGTTCAACTCTGTGCGACCGCATAGACGGCAGCCCACCAGGCTCCCCCATCCCTGGGATTCTCCAGGCAAGAACAATGGAGTGGGTTGCCATTTCCTTCTCCAATGCATGAAAGTGAAAAGCAAAAGTGAAGTCGTCCAGTCGTGCCTGACTGTTAGCAATCTCATGGACTGCAGCCTACCAGGCTCCTCCATCCGTGGGATTTTCCAGGTGAGAGTACTGGAATGGGGTGCCATTGCCTTCTCCATAAAATATGTGAAGTGAAGTGAAAATTGCTCAGTTGTGTCCAACTCTTTTCTCCAGGCCAGAACACTGGAGCGGGTAGCCTTTCCCTTATCCTGGGGATCTTCTCAACTCAGGGATGGAAGCAGGGTCTCCTGCATTGCAGGCAGATTCTTTACCAACTGAGCTATCTGGGGAGTGGTTTTCTATCACCATGCTTCCCATCCTCAGCTCATCAACCACCAATCTACTTTCTATCTATATAAATGTGCTTATTCTGGTCACTTTATAGAAATAGGGTTGAAAATGTTCTCTTCTATGCCAAGTGTGTCAAGTTTTACTCTTTCTATAAAAAGGTATTAGAGTTTATCACATGTTTTCTAGGTATCTACTGATATCATGTTGTTGTTCTTTATTCCTGTTAACCAAGATTTTCAGAAATGAAGATCTAATTGAGATAAAGAAGCATTTATTTAGGATTTGTTAGTACTGCAGCCTCAGAGACACAGATTCAAGAAACACATAAATTGTGTCATGTGGGAAAGCGTGAACGTGTCAGTTCCTCAGTTGTGTCCAACTTTTTGCAACCCCATGGACTGTAGCCAGCCAGGCTCCTCTGTCCATGGAATTATCCAGGCAAGAATATTGGAGTTGGTAGCCATTCCTTCTCCAGGGATCTTCCCAACCCAGGGATCAAACCCAGGTTTCCCACATTTCAGACAGATTCTTTACCATCTGAGCCACCAGGTGTCAGACTACAAAATAGAGGACGCTTATAAAGACAAAGCCTGCAAAGCCACAGTTAGTTACATAAGCTCTTTTCCAGGAATTATGATTGCAACTGGCAAGAAGTAAGGGTGCTTACTAAAAGGATGGTTTGAGGTCTAAAAACTTTTGTAGATGCAGTGGAGGGTGGGAGGGGTAACTCTGAGACCACAAGGTTGCAGATAGGAGAAGTTGTTCTAAATGACTGGTGGTGTCTTTGGGAGGTCATTGTTTGATACAGTTCAGAAAATTCACATTCTCAGTAGCACAGAAACAGTTCTGAGACCAGATGTTCAATGGCCACCCGATGACGTTTTGTATGCCTAACTATGATTACTCCATTGTAATTTTCAATTTGTCATCATTCCATTTCTATGACATTTTACATTAATGGATTTTTGGGTGTTAAAGATAGCCTTGTATTACTGAGCTAAGTCCTACTTGGTTATGGTATAGAATTCTTTTTTATATGCTTATAGATTTGGATTCCTCCTATTTATTAAGGATTTTTATATCTATCATCATAAGAGATATTGGTTTGTAGTTTTGTTTTCTTTGAGTTTGGAATCAGGTTAATACAGGCCTTATATAGTAAGTTGGAAAATATTTTCTCTGCTATTTTTGGGAAAGAAGTGGTGAAGGATCTGTGCTTATTCTTTAACTTTTTGGTAAAAGTCATAGGTAAAGCCATCTGAGTCTGAATTTTTCTTAATGAGAATTTTAAACTTATGAATTCAATCTCTTTTCATTTTATGCATTTATTTTTTGCTTTCTTCTTCTAGGTCAGTTGTGGTTCTTTTTTAATTTTTCCTCTACAGTAATTTTTAATAATTTGCATTTTTCTAGGAATTTATCCCCTTCATTTAAGCAGCCTAATTTTTTGGTAAACAAATGTTCATAGTGTTGCCTCATAAAGCTTGTTCATTTTTGTAAATTTGGTAGTGACTTTCCCTCCTTCATTTCTTATTTTGCTAATTTGACCACCTCCCTTCTCATTGTTGGAGAAGGCAATGGCACCCCACTCCAGTACTCTTGCCTGGAAAATCCCATGGATGGAGGGACCTGATAGGCTGCAGTCCATGACGTTGCTAGGAGTCAGACACGACTGAGAGACTTCACTTTCACTTTTCACTTTCAGGCATTGGAGAAGGAAATGGCAACCCACTCCAGTGTTCTTGCCTGGAGAATCCCAGGGACGGCGGAGCCTGATGGGCTGCTGTCTATGGGGTCGCACAGAGTCAGACACGACTGAAGCGACTTAGCAGCAGCAGCAGTAGCATTGCTCCATATCCTTGAGGTCAAAGTATTTGCGTAAATTATTTGGAATTTTTCTACATGGAATATTTGTCTCTTCTTTGCCATTTATTTATTTATTCAATAGTTTATCTCTATCATGATGGACCCATGAATATTTATATATACTTTGTTATAATCCTGTACAACTTTTGTCATTCAAAGTGTTTCGTCCTTGGCCTTTGGGAGTTCTTTTAGTTAACTCCTGTGTCCCCTGAACAAATTCCATCATTGTAGGGATTGTTGATGGTGGTGACAGCAATAATAGTTTTAGCACGCTCTTACTTTATGACATTGCAATATATTTCAGGGTCATCTGCATATCTCCTTTCTCAGTCCTAAAATAAACTATTTTCTCAAGGAAACATAGTGCCTTTTATTTAAAAGTAGTATTAGAAATCATGACTTGCATGCCAAGTGGACTCAATGCTACTAGGGTATTATCATTTCTAGGCACTCACAGTTTACAAATAAAGAAATTTTTTTTTTTGTACTAATTTGTGGTTGTGCACATATCTGTAATATTTCTGTATGTAACCATCATTGACTCAAAGGACACAAGTTTGGGCAAACTCTGGGAGATAGTGAAGGACAGGAAAGCCTGCTGTGCTGCAGTCCGTGGGATCACAAAGAGTTGGACACAACTGAGTAACTGAACAAAAACAGCAAACAATTTGTATTTATATTAAGCCACATGTGAATTTACATTAGTCTGTAACTCTAATCTGTTATTGTACAGATCATTCTAATCTTCTCTCCTTACATATCTGTAAACTCCCACTCCAACAATTAGAAACCTGGCTCCCGCTCCGTTTGCTTGAAAGTTCATTCTATTTTGCATGTATAGCAGTGTTAATTATGTTTTTCATTTTCTACTGTTCTAAGATGGAACTTCTCAGTTTCCCCTTAAAGTAAGTAATATTATTCCCATTTTTAGGTAAGAAAGTTGAAGCTCGGGGAACTTAATTCATTTACCAGACATGCAGTATTTATGAAGTTAAAAGTAGCATTCACACCTAGAAATAACATTATAAAACCTACCAAGAGCTTCAAACTCCTGCTATTGGGAATGAACATAGCTATGATTCTACTTACTGGTTAATGAAATCCCATGTGTCCACCAGTTTAATGGAGTAGGCCTAGGGTGAAGAACCTCTGCCTCAGTGAGCAACAATCTGGAATACATCAGAAAATGTCTCTCTTGGCTACAAACATTAAGTGAGGATTTCTTAGAAAAGAGAAGCAAGTGGAGCCAGGAAGAGATTAGACAAGCCTGAGTGGATGAGTAGGGAAGGCAAGTCAAGAGAGAAAACACTAAATATATGGTACAATGTGAGAAACCCCTGGAAGGGTGGCTGTGCTGTGCAGGAGCAGCAGCTGAGCAGTGCTGGGGAAACTTTGAGGAGATACCCTGAGTCCAGGGCAAAGGAAAAGCCCCAGCAAGACAGTGATGGGGGTGGGGGGAAAATTAACATTTAGAATCAAACCCCATTTCCACCAGAGACACTCAAAGGGCTCAAACAAACCTTGTGTGCACCAGGACCCAGGGACTCCATAGAGACTGAGACAGAACTGTGTTTGAGTGTCTCTTGGAGGGCACAATCAGAACCTTGTGCACACCAGGACCCAGGAAAAGGAGCAGTGACCCCACAAGAGACTGACCAAGATTTGCCTGGGAGTGTCCAGGAGTCTCCAGCAGGAGGTGTGGGTAGGTGGTGGCCTGCTGCAGGGCTGAGGGCGCTGAGTGTAGCAGTACATGCATGGGACCTTTTGAAGGAGGTCACCATTATCTTCATTACCTCCACCATAGTTTGACCCCAGGTGAATGACAGGGAGGGAACACAGCTCCACCCATCAATGGCAAATTGGATTAAAGATTTACTGAGCATGGCCCCAGCAATCAGAATAGGACCCAGTTTCCCCCTCAGTCCATCTCTCATATCAGGAAATTTCCATAAGACTCTTATACTTCTCCAAGTCAGAGGGCAGACATACTGAAACCAGAATCACAGAAAACTAACTAATCTGATCACATGGATCACAGCCCTGTCTGACTCAATGGAACTATGAGGCATGCCGTGTAGGGCCACCCAAGATGGATGGGACATGGTGGAGAGTTCTGACAAAATGTGGTCCACTGGAGAAGCAAATAGAAAACCACTTCAGTATCCTTGCCTTGAGAACCCCAACAACAGTATGAAAAGGAAAAACTATGGGACACTGAAAGATGGACTCTGAGGTCTGTAGGTGCCCAATATGCTACTGGAAATTAGTGGAGAAATAACTCCAGAAAGAATGAAGAGACAGAGCCAAAGCAAAAACAACACCCAGTTGTGGATGTGACTGGTGACAGAAACAAAGTCTGATGCTGTAAAGAGCAATATTGCACAGGAACCTGGATTTAGGTCCATGGATCAAGGCAAATTGGAAGTGGTCAAACAGAAGTTGGCAAGAGTGAATGTTGACATTTTAGGAATTAGCAAACTAAAATGGACTAGAATGGGTGAATTTAACTAAGATGGCCGTTATATCTACTACTGTGGACAAGAATCCCTTAGAAGAAATGGAGTAGCCATCATAGTCAACAAAAAAGTCCAAAATGCAGTACTTGGATGCAGTCTTAAAAATGACAGAATGATCTCTGTTCATTTCCAAGGCAAACTGTTCAATATCACAGTATCCAAGTCTATGACCTGAGCAGTAATGCTGAAGAAGCTGAAGTGGAACAGTTCCATGAAAACCTACAATATCTTCTAGAACTAACACCCTCCCAAAAATATGCTCTTCATCTTAGGGACTGGGATGCAAAAGTAGGAAGTCAAGAAACACCAGGAGTAACAGGCAAATTTGGCCTTGGAGTACAGAATGAAGTGGGGCAAAGAAAAATAGAGTTTTGCTCAGAGAACTCACTGGACATAGCAAACACCTTTTTCAAATAACAGAAGAGAAGACTCTACACAAGGACATCACCAGATGGTCAATACCAAAATCAGATTGATGATATTCTTTGCAGCCAAAGATGGGAAAAGCTGTATAGAGTCAGCAAAAGCAAGACCGGGAGCTGACTGTGGCTCAGATCATGAACTCCTTATTGCCAATTGAGACTTAAACTGAAGAAAGTAGGGAAAACCACTAGACCATTCAGTTCAGTTCAGTTCAGTTCAGGTCAGTTGCTCAGTCATGTCTGACACTTTGTGAACTCATGAACCGCAGCACACCAGGCCTCCCTGTCCATCACCAACTCCAGGAGTCCAGCCAAACCTATGTCCATTGAGTCGGTGATGCCATCCAGCCATCTCTTCCTCTGTCGTCCCCTTCTCCTCCTGCCCTCAATCTTCCCCAGCATCAGGGTCTTTTCCAATGAGTCAACTCTTCTCATGAGGTGGCCAAAGTACTGGAGTTTCATCTGCAACATCAGTCCTTCCAATGAATACCTAGGACTGATCTGCTTTAGAATGGACTGGTTGGATCCCCTTGAAGTCCAAGGGACTCTCAAGAGTCTTCTCCAACACCACAGCTCAAAAGCATTAATCTTCTGTGCTCAGTTTTCTTTATAGTCTAACTCTCACATCCATACATGACCTCTGAAAAACCAAAGCCTTGACTAGACGGATCTTTGTTGACAAAGTAATGTCTCTGCTTTTGAATATGATGTATACCTTGGTCATAACTTTCCTTCCAAGAAGTAAGCATCTTTTAATTTCATGGCTGCAGTCCACACTTGCAGTGATTTTGAAGCCCAGAAAAATAAAGTCAGCCACTGTTTCCAGTGTTTCCCCATCTATTTGCCATGAAGTGATGGGACCAGATGCCATGATCTTCGTTTTCTGAATGTTGAGCTTTAAGCCAACTTTTTCACTCTCCACTTTCACTTTCATCAAGAGGCTCTTAAGTTCTTCACTTTCTGCCATAAGGGTGATGTCATTAGCATATCTGAGGTTATTGATATTTCTCCCAGCAATCTTGATTCCAGCTTGTGTTTCTTCCAGTCCATGATGTACTCATGATGTACTTTCTCATGATGTACTCTGCATATAAGGTACATAAGCAGGGTGACAATATACAGCCTTGACAGACTACTTTTCCTATTTGGATCCAGTCTGTTGTTCCATGTCCAGTTCTAACTGTTGCTTCCTGACCTGCATACAGATTTCTCAAGAGGCAGGTCAGGTGGTCTGGTATTCCCATCTCTTTCAGAATTTTTCAGTTTATTGTGAACCACACAGTCAAAGGCTTTGGCATAGTCAATAAAGCAGAAATAGATGTTTTTCTGGAACTCTCTTGCTTTTTCCATGATCCAGCGGATATTAGCAATTTGATCTCTGGTTCCTCTGCCTTTTCGAAAACGAGCTTGAACATCTGGAAGTTCACGGTTCACGTATTGTTGAACCCTGGCTTGGAGAATTTAGAGCATTACTTAACTAGCGTGTGAGATGAGTGCAATTGTGCAGTAGTTTGAGAATTCTTTGGCATTGTCTTTCTTTGGGATTGGAATGAAAACTGACCTTTTCCAGTCCTGTGGCTGCTGCTGAGTTTTCCAAATGTCCTGGCATATTGAGTGCAGCACTTTAACAGCATCATGTTTCAGGATTTGAAATAGCTCAAGTGGAATCCCATCAACTTCACTAGCTTTGTTCATAGTGATGCTTCCTAAGGCCCACTTGACTTCACATTCCAGGTTTTCCAGCTCTAGGTGAGTCATCACACCATCATGATTATCTGGCTCATGAAGATCCTTTTTGTACAGTTCTTCTGTGTATTCTTGCCACCTCTTCTTCTGCTTCTGTTAGGTCCATACCATTTCTGTCCTTTATCAAGCCCATCTTTACATGAAATGTTCCCTTGGTATCTCTAATTTTCTTGAAGAGCTCTCTAGTCTTTCCCATTCAGTTGTTTTCCTCTATTTCTTTGCACTGACTGCTGTGGAAGGCTTTTTTATCTCTCCTTGCTTTTCTTTGGAACTCTGCATTCAAAATGTGTATATCTTTCCTTTTCTTCTTTGGTTTTCACTTCCCTTCTTTTCACAGCTATTTTTAAGGCCTCCTCAGGCAGTCATTTTGCTTTTTTGCATTTAGTTTTCTTGGGGATGGTCTTGATTCCTGTGTCCTGTACATGTCATGAATCTCTGTCCATAGTTCATCAGGCACTCTGTCTATCAGATCTAGTCCCTTAAGTCTATTTCTCACTTCTACTGTGTAGTTATAAGGGATTTGATTTAGGTCATACCTGAATGCTCTAGTGGTTTTATCCACTTTCTTCAATTTAAATCTGAATTTGACAATACGGAGTTCATGATCTGAGTCACAGTCAGCTCTCGGTCTTTTTTTTTTTTTTTTTTTTACTGACTGTATAGAGCTTCTCCATCTTTGGCTGCAAATAATATAATCCATCCGATTTTGGTTTTGACCATCTGATGATGTCCATGTGTAGAGTCTTCTCTTGTGTTGTTGGAAGAGGGTGTTTGCTATGACCAGTGCATTCTCTTGGCAGAACTCTATTAGCCTTTGCCTTGCTTCATTCTGTACTCCATGGCCAAATTTGCCTGATACTCCAGGTGTTTCTTGGCTTCCTACTTTTACATTCCAGTCCCCTATAATGAAAAGGACATCTTTTTTGGGTGTTAGTTCTTGAAGGTCTTGTAGGTCTTCATAGAACTGTTCAACTTCAGCTTCTTCAGCATTACTGGTTGGGGCATAGACTTGGATTACCATTCAGGCATGACCTAAATCAAATCCCTTATGATTATACATTGGAAGTGAGAAATAGATTCAAGAGATTAAATCTGATAGAGCGCCTAAAGAACTATGTACAGAGTTTCGTGATATTGTACAGGAGACAGGGATAAAGACCATCCTCAAGAAAAAGAAATGCAAAAGAGCCAAATGGCTGTCTGTGGAGGCCTTACAAATAACTGTGAAAAGAAGAGAAGCAGAAGGCAAAGGAGAAAAGAAAAATATACCTATTTGAATGCAGAATTCCAAAGAATAGCAAGGAGAGATGAGAAAGTCTTCCTCAGTGATCAGTGCAAAGAAATAGTGGGAAAAAATACAGTGGGAAAGACTAGAGATCTCTTCAGGAAGAGATACCAAGACCATTTCATGCAAAGATAAGGACAATAGACAGAAATGGTATCAACCTAACAGAAGCAGAAGATACTAAGAAGAGGTTGCAAGAATACACAGAGTAACTATACTAAAAATATCTTCATGACCCAGATAATCACGATGTTATGATCACTCACCTAGAGCCAGACATCCTAGAATGAGAAGTCAAGTAGCCCGTAGGAAGCATCGCTATGAACAAAGTTAGTGGAAGTGATGGAATTTCAGATGAGCTATTTCATAAAAGATGATACTGTGAAAGTGCTGCACTCAATATTCCAGCAAACTTGGAAAATTCAGCAGTGGCCACAGGACTGGAAAAGGTCAGTTTTCATTCCAATCCCAAAGAAAAGCAATGCCAAAGAATGCTCAAACTACTGCACAATTGCACTCATCTCACATGCTAGTAACATAATGCTCAAAATTTTCCAAGTCATCCTTCAACAGTACATGAACTGTGAACTTCCAGATGTTCAAGCTGGACTTAGAAAAGGCAGAGGAACCAGAGGCCAAATTGCCAATATCTATTGGATCATCAAAAAAGCAAGAGTTTTCCAGAAAAACATCTCTTTCTGCTTTATTGACTATGCCAAAGCCTTTGACTGTGTGGATTACAACAAATTGTGGAGAATTCTTCAACAGATGGGAATTCCAGACCACCTGAGCTTCCTCTTGAGAAATCTGTATGCAGTTTAGGAAGCAACAGTTAGAACTTAATAAGGAACAACAGACTGTTTTCAAACTGGGAAAGGAGTATGTCAAGTCTGTATATTGTTACCCTGATTTAACCTACATGCACAGTGCATCATGTTAAATGCCAGGCTGGATGAAGCACAAACTGGAATTAAGATTGCCAGGAGAAATATCATTAACCTCATATATGCAGATGGCATCACACTTATGGCAGAAAGTGAAGAAGAACTAAAGATGAAATAACTCTTGAACAAAATTAAAGAGGGGATTGAAAAAGTTGGTTTAAAACTCAACATTCAGAAAACTAAGATCATGGCATCCAGTCCCATCACTTCATGACAAATAGAGGGGGGAAAGAGGGGAATCACTGACAGACTTTATTTTTCTGGGCTCCTAAATCACTGAAGGTGTTGACTGTAGCATGAAATTAAAAGATTCTTACTCCTTGAAAGAAAAGCTATGACCATCCTAGACAGCATATTAAAAAACACTACATTACTTTGTCAACAAAGGTCTGTCAAGTCAAAGCTGTGGTTTTTCAACTAGTCATGTATGGATGTGAGAGTTGGACTCTAAAGAACGCTGAGTGCCAAGGAATTGATGCTTTTCAATTTGTGGTGTTGGAGAAGACTCTTGAGTGTCCCTTGGCCTGCAAGGAAATCCAACCAGTCCATCCTAGAAGAAATCAGCCCTGAATATTCATTGAAAGGACTGATAGAAGCTGAAACTCCAATACTTTGACCACCTGATGCAAAGAAGTGACTCATTTGAAAAGACCCTGATGCTGGGAAAATTTGATGGCAAAAGGAGAAGGGGACGACAGAGGATGAGATCATTGGATGGCATCACCGACTCAATGGACACAAGTTTGAGTAAACTGCAAGAGTTGGTGATGGACAGGGAGGCTTGGTGTGCTGGAGTCCATGGGGTCACAAAGAGTCAGACACAACTAAGCTACTGAACTGAACTGAGAAACCAAATAGGCTTAATTCTATTAGATAAATCACAAAATTGCTGACATTTGACTCTTTTTGACTTATAAAACAACCATTTCACTTAGTTCAACCTATACATTCCTGGCAAAATGTGGGGGGTAAATGGGCCATTTTTCTATTTTAAAGCTAATCAGTTGATAAAGATAGAACAAATGGGACTGTTTTCCAGAAAGTGATATCCATTTTGTATCTTGCCCCCTACACTTATTAAACCCCAAGAATAATAATCTTAAGAAAATCTTCTCTTTAAGATACAGATTTTCTTTCAAAGAGCATTGCTGCCTCATGCAGCCTCTTCCTCTAGACTGGGTGGCCTCTGCATCACGTGGTCAGGTCTTTTCCCTGGTTGGGGCCACCCCAGATCCAGAGCTGCACTATGAGAGGGCCAGTGCAGTCTCTCAGCTTAGGCTGGAGAGCAGGGCAAGGAGCCACAGGAAACCCAGCAGCCACTGCAGCAGAGCTCTCTGAATCCTCCCTCAAGCACAAACCTTTTCTGAGCTCTCCTCACATGCACAGTCCAGGCTTCCTACAGCCCTTCTATTGGTCTCAGCTGTCCTCTGAACAGCCAGAGGGGCTGATCTCCCGTGTAGGACCTCAGGACTGGGGCATCCAATTTGTGGCTTTTACCACTTCTTCCCCAGAGCAGGTGTATATCCATCCCTCTCCCCTCCATGTTATCTCCCTTTTTCTCTGAGTCCCCTCCCAGAGGCACAGGTCCTGACCCAATCGCTTTCTTCCCTTACTACCCAATTGCCTGTGTATTTTTCTTATAGCCTTTGTTGTCCAAGAGTCCTTTTGCTAGTTTTCAGTTGGTTTTCAAAGAGAATTTTTCCACATGTATATGTACTTTTGATGTGTTCATGGTTGGAGGTGAGCTCCATTGTCTTTTACTCCGCCAACTTGAGCCAAACCCTCAACCTGTGTCTTTTGATGGATGGATAAAGAAAATGTGATAGATATACATATAATGAAATATTATTTAGTGATTCAAAAGAAAGAAATCCTGCCATTTGTAACAACATGGGTAAAGCTTGAGAGTGTTATGCTAAGTGAAGAAAGACAAATAATATATGATCTCACTCACATGTGGAATTCAAAAATTGATCTTTAGGAACAGAGAATAGGTTGAAGGTTGTCAGGAGCTAGGGGTCGGGGGGATAAATGATGGGAGTCAAATTTCCAGTTAGCTATAAAATGAATAAGTTAAAAGATCTAATGTATAGCCTGGTAACAATAGTTAACAATACTACATTGTATACATTGCTAAGAAAGTATATTTTAAATATATTCAGCTCATGCCATCCCATAAAGTAACTAAGTGAGGTAATGAATGTGTTAACTTTATTTTGGTAATCATTTTGCAGTACTTTTTATTTGAGAACATCACATTGTATATAATGAACTTACAAAATTTTAAGTCAATTGGCTCAGACAGTAAAGCGTCTGTCTACAATGCAGGAGACCCGGGTTCGACCCCTGGGTCGGGGAGATCCCCTGGAGAAGGAAATGGCAATCCACTCCAGTACTATTGCCTGGAAAATCCCATGGACAGAGGAGCCTGGTAGGCTACAGTCCACAGGGTTGCAAAGAGTCGGACACGACTGAGCGACTTCACTTCACTTATACCTCAATAAAGTTGGGAAAAAAATGAAAAAGAGTTTAGTATGAAAGAGGAAGACAGGAAGATGGAAGAATAGATAAAGATCTTTCTCTCTCTCTCTTTTTTTTTCTTCTGAGGTTTCCTTCATCCCTAGCTTCTTCCCTCATCCCTAGCTTCTTCCCTCATCCCTAATATCCTGACAATCTGACTTCACTTTCTCCATAAACCTCAGTTCCCTGGACTACAGAGATGCTGAGACCAAGCAAATATCACCACATCTGGCAAATGTGACTGCATTGTGTCCAGGCCACTTTAAGAGCAGCTCCTATTTCTCTTAAGAATTCCTTTATTGTGTACCGAACATCTCTGAGTCATTTATCAAGAGTTGGTTCCTTACAGCTGGAATGTCTTCTACTTTGTTTGCATTTATCTCTGTTATTCTTCACAAAAGTAAGAAATTTCAAGTGAAACATTTGGGAAATTCCCCATGCCACTCTGAATTTTCCTGTCTCTTTCATTAAGCAACAGTGATTTTTACAATCAGTGAAATGAATGTGCCTTTCTTCCCTAAAATGATGAACAGTGCCTATGATATTAATTACTTAAATCATCATCATTTAGTGAAATATTCTATCAATGTTTATTGATATTTTTTAGTGGCAGGTCCCCTGTGTAGGACCTCAGGAATGGGGCATCCAATCTGTGGCTTTTGCCACTCCTTCCCCAGAGCAGGTGTATATCCATCCCTCTCTGCCATGTTATCTCCTTTTTCCTCTGAATCCCCTCCCAGGGGCACAGGTCCTGACCCAATAGCTTTCTTCCCTTCTTACCCAATTACCTGTGTGTTTTTCTTATAGCCTTGGTTGTCCAGGAGTCCTTTTGCCAGTTTCCAGTTGGTTTTCAAAGAGAATTTTTTCACATGTATATGTACTCTTGATGTATACAGAACTACTACTTCTTCTCCCAATGTGTGTATAACATATAGTTAGACAATTTTTTAAATTGCATTGTGATTCTTAGTTAAAAAACATGTCATCTGCTTTATGATTGCCTAGTTTTAGACAGAAATTCTAGTATCCAATATGATCCTTCACAGAGTTTATAGGAGAGGTATAAAACAGTATTGTCATTTTCACTGAAAATTAATGTGATCTTTAGAGCAAGATATTGCAGTATGACCTCTGCATTGCAAAATAGGGCATTTACACACAGATGCAAACTCTCAAAACAACTAGCCTCAAGGTTAAAGAACATGCTGATGCTAAAGGAATAAGCAGAAACTTTTATGGAGTACTGCTTGGGGATATATATATGTATATATATATATCTCAGTTCACTTCAGTTGTTCAGTCATGTCCAACTCTTTGCGACCCCATGAATCACAGCATGTCAGGCCTCCCTGTCCATCACCAACTCCCGGAGTTCACTCAGACTCACGTCCATCGAGTCGGTGATGCCATCCAGCCATCTCATCCTCTGTCGTCCCCTTCTCCTCCTACCAAAAAGTGAAAGTTGCTCAATCATGACTGACTCTTTGCAACCTCATGGACTATGGAATTCTCCAGACCAGAATACTGGAGTGGATAGCCTTTCCCTTCTCCAGGGGATCTTCCCAACTCAGGGATCAAACCCAGGTCTCCTGCACTGCAAGCAGTTTCTTTACCAGCTGAGCCACAAGGGAAGCCACACGGTAACAGTTCACAGTGAACTGTTGACACACATTCTCATTGAGAACAGAAAGGAATCAATTGCCAGGTGCTAATTATTCTCTTGGTGCTTTTCCAAGAAAGGATAAATGATTACTCAGTTCAGCTGAGTTCAATCGCTCAGTCATGTCCGACCCTTTGCGACCCCATGAATGGCAGCACGCCAGGCCTCCCTGTCCATCACCAACTCCCGGAGTTCACTCAGACTCATGTCCATCGAGTCAATGATGCCATCCAGCCATCTCATCTTCTGTCATCCCCTTTTCCTCCTGCCCCCAATCCCTCCCAGCATCAGAGTCTTTTCCAATGAGTTAACTCTTCACATGAGGTGTCCAAAGTACTGGAGTTTCAGCTTTAGCATCATTCCTTCCAATGAACACCCAGGACTGATCTCCTTTAGAATGGACTGGTTGGATCTCCTTGCAGTCCAAGGGACTTTCAGGAGTCTTCTCCAACACCCCAGTCCAAAAGCATCAATTCTTCGTCGCTCAGCTTTCTTCACAGTCCAACTCTCACATCCATACATGACCACTGGAAAAACCATAGCCTTGACTAGACGGACCTTTGTTGGCAAAGTAATGTCTCTGTTTTTCAATATGCTATCTAGGTTGGTCATAACTTTTCTTCCAAGGAGTAAGAGACTTTTAATTTCATGGCTGCAGTCACTGATTACTAAGTGATTACAATTTAGAAGAGCAAAATGCCTTTGGTGTTGGCAATTCATAAATACAATATTGTTTGGGGTTGCTGCTGCTGCTGCTGCTGCTGAGTCACTTAGGGTGTGTCCGACTCTGTGTGACCCCATAGACGGTAGCCCAACATGCTCCCTCGTCCCTGGGATTCTCCAGGCAAGAATACTGGAGTGAGTTGCCGTTTCCTACTCCAATGCATGAAAGTGAAAAGTGAAAGTGAAGTTGCTCAGTCATGTCTGATTCCTAGCAACCCCGTGGACTGCAGTCTACCAGGTTCCTCCATCCATGGGACTTTCTACGCAAGAGTACTAGAGTGGGTGCCATTGCCTTCTCCTGTTTGGAGCTAAAATACATGTTAGAGCTCAGATCATGGAAACATATGTAAGAGGGAAATGCTTTTAGTAACTTGGCTCCTTGAATGACTGCAGTGGACAATCACCATTGTCAGCTCATAACAGACATTGTGAGACTAAAACATAAATTAATTTTGTGATAAAAGACCAACAATTCATGTTGTTACTGTAGCATAACCAGGTTTATTCAGACTAGTTTATGACAGAGGTTAAATTGGCTCCATTAGTCCAAATGAAGGCATGTTTGTTTGGCAAACATTTTTGTTGTTGCTGTTTTTGTTTTCAACTCAGAACCTAAGAACCTAAGATTTTAGGCAAATAGTCACTAAGTTACTTGCCTTAGGTAGCTTGCTAAAAGCTAATAGGCGAATAAGTAGTGATTGAAAATTTTCTCGTCCCTCTGAGTTCTTTGTTAATTTTATATTGGTATTAGATGATTACATGAGTATTAATATTATTATCCAAGTTTTTGTGAAAATTAGAGTTTAATGTAATGGATTAAAGGTAATGAATGTAGTGTGTGGCTGCTTTAGTTTGTGGATTAACCCAGAGGCTGAATCAGTCATGGTGTTCCAGTAAGTTTCCCTTTCCTCTCCTGAATGATCATTTTTAACTCTGGACATTCTATTTTCAAATACATACCCAGTTATACCCCCATCTTAAAATACAATAAAATGCAAGCTCAACTGTCTTTCTACTTCTGGTTGTAGTCCTGCTCATCTCCTTCCTTATAAAGCAAAACTCCTTGAAGAAGTAGTCTATTTCAGCTGCTTTTCATGCTTTCTTTTTTGAACCTGGTCCAATCCTGCAAAAATGTTCTTGTCAGTATAACCTGATTACCTTCCCCACAGCCTGCTGCTCTCTCAGTCTGTCACATCTTAGTTAATACCAACTCCATTTCTCTTGATGTGTAGCCTGAAGAACTTGGTGCCATTCTTGACTGTTTTCTTTTGTACGTACTCCATGTCCAATTTATCATTAAATAATTTTTACTCTATTGCTAAATACATCCAAAATCCAATCGTGTCTACACTGCTTCCAATATTCTACTTAAATCCACACTTTCCTTATATCTTGTTTGCTTTTAAGCAATAGCTTCCTAACTGGTATTTCTGATTCTGCTATGCCTCCTAAAGTGTATTTTTAATTCAGCTGCCAGAGTAACTTAGATCATGTTATATTTCTGCTCGACAAACTGTGAATGGCTTCTTATATCATTCACATTGAAAATCTAAGCCCACAGTGATGTGTAAAGCTGTATATAGTTGACAGCTTTGAACCTGAGTTATTTTATCTTCTGCCACTCACTCTGTCTTGTTTGTTTCATTTCACTTGTGTGGACCTCATTGTCTCTGTTCAAAAACCATCCGAGGTACCTCCTGCCTCAGAGAATAGTTTTGCATTTTCTGTTGTCTCTTTCTGGAATGTTCTTCTCTGATATTTGTATCATATACCCTTCATTAATTGTATTCCTTTAAGTAAATGTGATCTTTTCAGTGAGACCTGCCCCATTACCTCATCTGTATAAGAATCTCCATTCCCACATCAGCAATTTTTTAAATTAATTACTTTTTAATTTTTGGCTGCACTGGGTCTTCATTGCTTTGTGTGGGCTTTCTCTAGTTGCAGCAAGCATGGGTTACTCTCTAGTTGCAGTGCCTGGGCTTCTCAATGTGGTGACTTCTCTTGTTGCACAGCATGGGCTCTAAGGCATGAGGCTTCTGTAGGTGTAACACACAGGCTCAGTAGTTGTGGCACACAGGCTTACCTGCTCTAAGATTCCACTGCATGTGGAATCTTCCCAGATCAGGGATCAAACTTGTGTCACCTGCATGGGCAGGTAGATTCTTATCTACTGCACCACCAGGGAAGTCCCCACATCAACAATTTCTCGCCCTCTTTTCAATTTTGTTCTGCTCCTTAGAACTTATTATATGCATCCCTATATACTGCTCTTATTCTTTTTATTCAATCTTTTTGCAAGGTAAAATGTAAGCCCCATAAGTGCAGAGATTTTGTATGCTTTTACTGATATATTATTATTGTCTAGAAGAATGCATATTTATTGAACTATTTAATTAAGGGCTTGACATCCCCTTCAAGTTATGTGCTAGCTAGTAATCTACAAGGATGGTGATGTATGCCTCTCTCAAGAAGCTTCCTTTGTTTGTTGTCCCCTTTCCCTGGAAAAATGACTGAGATAAGCTACTCCTTCTAAAGCATCTGTTTATGAACATAAGGAAAGAGTTAACACTTATTATTCAATCAAACTTCAATGCTATTCTATTATCCCCATCATTCAGTTCAGTTCAGTTGCTCAGTCGTGTCCTACTCTTTGCAACCCCATGAATCGCAGCACGGCAGGCCTCCCTGTCCATCACCAACTCCCAGAGTTCACTCAGACTCATGTCTATCGAGTCTGTGATGCCATCCAGCCATCTCATCCTCGGTCGTCCCCTTCTCCTCCTGCCCCCAATCCCTCCCAGCATCAGAGTCTTTTCTAATGAGTCAACTCTTCACATGAGGTGGCCAAAATACTGGAACTTCAGCTTTAGCATCATTCCTTCCAAAGAAATCCCAGGGCTGCTCTTCAGAATGGACTGGTTGGATCTCCTTGCAGTCCAAGGGACTCTCAAGAGTCTTCTCCAATACCACAGTTCAAAGGCATCAATTCTTCGGCTCTCAGCCTTCTTCACAGTCCAACTCTCACATCCATACATGGCCTCTGGAAAAACCATAGCCTTGACTAGATGGACCTTAGTGGGCAAAGTAATGTCTCTGCTTTTGAATATACTATCTAGGTTGGTCATAACTTTTCTACCAAGGAGTAAGTGTCTTTTAATTTCATGGCTGCAGTCACCATCTGCAGTGATTTTGGAGTCCCAAAAAATAAAGTCTGACACTGTTTTTACAGTTTCCCCATCTATTTCCCATGAAGTGATGGGACCAGATGCCATGATCTTTGTTTTCTTTTTTTTTTTTTTTCGAACTGAACTGAACTCTTATTTATTTATTTATTTGTTTATTTTTTAAGTAACAGCCATGTTTTTATGTATATGGATACTTGTTTTATCACATTTTCAAATTATTAAAAATGAATACAAAGGAACATGATCTTAATGGAACCTATAATACAGAGCTAATGGAAAAGATTGTTTGTATATTTAATGCCACTGAAATTGCTATTGTATTCATTTTTAATAATTTGATCTTCGTTTTCTAAATGTTGAGCTTTAAGACAACTTTTTTGCTTTCCTCCTTCACTTTCATCAAGAGGCTTTTTAGTTCCTCTTCACTTTCTGCCATAAGGGTGGTGTCATCTGCATATCTGAGGTTATTGATATTTCTCCTGGCAATCTTGATTCCAGCTTATGTTTCTTCCAGTCCAGTGTTTCTCATGATGTACTCTGCATAGAAGTTAAATAAGCAGGGTGACAATATACAGCCTTGACACACTCCTTTTCCCACTCGGAACCAGTCTGTTATTCCATGTTCAGTTCTAACTGTTGCTTCCTGACCTGTATACAGATTTCTCAAGAGGCAGGTCAGGTGGTCTGCTATTCCCATCTCTTTCAGAATTTTCCACAGTTTCTTGTGATCCACACAGTCAAAGGCTTTGGCATAGTCAATAAATCAGAAATAGATGTTTTCCTGGAACTCTCTTGCTTTTGCGATGATCCAGCGGATGTTAGCAATTTGATCTCTGGTTCCTCTGCCTTTTCTAAAACCAGCTTGAACATCAGGAAGGTCACGGTTTACATACTGCTGAAGCCTGGCTTGGAGAATGTTGAGCATTACTTTACTAGCATGTGAGATGAGTGCAATTGTGCAGTAGTTTGAGCATTCTTTGGCATTGCCTTTCTTTGGGATTGGAATGAAAACTGAACTTTTCCAGTCCTGTGGCCACTGCTGAGTTTTCCCAATTTACTGGCATATTGAGCACAGCACTTTCACAGCATCATCTTTCAGGATTTGAAGTAGCTCAACTGGAATTCCATCACCTCCACTAGCTTTGTTCGTAGTGATGCTTTCTAAGGCCCACTTGACTTCACATTCCAAGATGTCTGGCTCTAGATTAGTGATCACATCATCATGATGATCTGGGTTGTGAAGATCTTTTTTGTACAGTTCTTCCTTGTATTCTTGCCACCTCTTCTTATTATCTTCTGCTTCTGTTACATCCATACCATTTCTGTCCTTTATCGAGCCCATCTTTGCATGAAATGTTCCCTTGGTATCTCTAATTTTCTTGAAGAGATCTCTAGTCTTTCCCATTCTGTTCTTTTCCTCTATTTCTTTGCATTGATCGCTGAAGAAGACTTTTTTTATCTCTTTTTGCTATTCTTTGGAACTCTGCATTCAGATGCTTATATCTTTCCTTTTCTCCTTCGCTTTTTGCCTCTCTTCTTTTCACAGCTATTTGTAAGGCCTCCCCAGACAGCCATTTTGCTTTTTTGTATTTCTTTTCCATGCGGATGGTCTTGATCCCTGTCTCCTGTACAATGTCACGAACCTCATTCCATAGTTCATCAGGCACTCTATCTATCAGATCTAGGCCCTTAAGTCTATTTCTCACTTCCACTGTATAATCATAAGGGATTTGATTTAGGTCATACCTGAATGGTCATCATTAGTTGCTTACAATTTAAGAAGATATGATGAATAAAAATGGAAGACCAATATAGACTCTTATTATAAAAATCTAATTCAAGTATTCAAATTAGCAAATTGCAATAGCTTGGGTTCAAATGTGACAATTAATGATTACATTACCTTAGTTTTCAAAATGCAATTATCAATATTAAAATGTTTACTATATAAAGCAGATCCTTCAATTACTCTCCTGTGTTCTTTTGCTTCCTATTCAAGAAACTAATAAAAAGAACCAAGACTAAGGATCAGTATAATTTGACCTTATTGAAACTCTGTCATCAACTTTAATATTAAGGTATGAATGAAAATTCTTGATAACACAAAATAAAAACCATGCCAGAAAACATCAGTCAATTCTTATTAATTTCAACCCCAAGTTCTTTTCTTTTTTTCCCTAACTCTGTTTGTGTTTTAACTTCCAGCCAGAATTTCTCAAAACATAATTCATATGTTTATTATGCTTTCAAAGTACCTTCTAATTTTATAGCCAATGAGGGCAATCCAGTTATTGCTGTTACTCTCTTGATTTCTTTAGCATTTTCTCATCACTTTTCTTCTCATAACTCAGTATCAACTGGCCTGTCCTAAACTATAAACTTTCAAAGTAATGATAATCTTGCTATAACCAAAAAAAGTCTCATGTTGGAACTTCCCATGGTGCTGTTTGGTAAAATATGATCCTTCTTCATTTATGTTCCCTTTCTGCCCTCATGAGATTCATTACACTGAGTTTTATACCTACTCTAAGCAAACAATCAAAGAACAATTCTCCAGTGACTTCCAGCTTAGTTTTTCTTTTATTCTTCATAATGTTTATTGAATGGCATATGTTCCTCATCTCTCTGAATCTACAGTACAATAAATTTATGTTATCAGTAAACTAAACCAGACATTAATGGTAAAATTATTTTGAGTCAGATTATATTTCTCACATACCTCTGATTTGCCATCATCATAAAACTCATTTATGTGGATTATAAAAGTGGCTCTCATGATGAATTATGTAAAGCTCTACTTACCAGACAAGAAAAAAATGCCATTTATATTCATTTCACTTGCTCTCTTCAGCTGAAATTATTCTTATTTCCATTGTTATCAGATTTCATAAAATATTTGTTGAAAATCCATATTCAATGTATAACATATATATATTTTATAGTTCTCATATTGTCTTTCAGCACCTTATGACTTGATTTCTACTGTGTATCTTTTAAGAGTTCCCTATTTTCTTGGGATTTTAAACACTAACAAAACACTTTTAAAGGATACTCACAATCTCTCTTACAATCAGGTTTCATTGTTGTTGCTGTTTCTTTGTTGCTGCTGTGTTCTGCCCCCATTTTTGCTAGGAAGAGGGAAGGATTGACACAGAGACAGCCCTGATTCCTATGCTAATAACTAAGAATTTCCCCTGAGCATATTCTTTCTACATGTGGGATTAATTTACTGAATAACTTTTACTGAAATCATGCCAAGGCACTCCAAATGGTTTCAGTAGGAAATTTCTCTTTTCTTAGCCAGTTCTATAGACTGAACTATAGAACTATAGATTGGTCTCACATCTACCCATCTTTCAGTTCAGTTCAGTTCATTTCAGTCGCTCAGTTGTGTCTGACTCTTTGCGACCCCATGAATCACAGCACGCCAGGCCTCCCTTCCATCACCAACTCCTGGAGTTCACTCAGACCCACGTCCATTGAGTCAGTGATGCCATCCAGCCATCTCATCTTCTGTCTGCCCCTTCTCTTCCTGCCCCCAATCTCTCCCAGCATCAGAGTCTTTTCCAATGAGTCAACTCTTTGCATGAGATGGCCAAAGTACTGGAGTTTCAGCTTTAGCAAAATTCCTTCCAAAGAAATCCCAGGGCTGATCTCCTTCAGAATGGGCTGGTTGGATCTCCTTGCAGTCCAAGGGACTCTCAAGAGTCTTCTCCAACACTACAGTTCAAACGCATCAATTCTTCAGCTCTCAGCCTTCTTCACAGTCCAACTCTCACATCCATACATGACCACTGGAAAAACCATAGCCTTGACTAGACGGACCTTAGTCGGCAAAGTAATGTCTCTGCTTTTGAATATACTATCTAGGTTGGTCATAACTTTTCTTCCAAGGAGTAAGTGTCTTTTAATTTCATGGCTGCAATCACTATCTGCAGTGATTTTAGAGCCCCTCAAAATAAAGTCAAACACTGTTTCCACAGCTTCCCCATCTATTTCCCATGAAGTGACGGGACCGGATGTCATGATCTTCGTTTTCTGAATTTGAGCTTTAAGCTCCCAGGGTCCAGCCCTGGTGAATCCAGGGAATTCGAAGTGGGGACGGAGTTGGTGTCCTAGGAAAGAGCTATTTAATTAGAAATATAAAGAGAGATTAGGAAAGAATAGTGTAGTAGGAAATATTAGTGGAGAAAAAATGCTGAATAACTTGGTTTATGTGGAAAACCAATTAAACTCCAAGACAAGGAGTTTGCACCACCTACATAGGCCGCCGGTGCCTGCTTGAATAGCGGAGGGTGCCCCACCTTGGGCTCCCTCTCGTGTGGGTCTTAGAAGCCAGGGCAAGTAAGTAGACATGGTGAGCCTCCATGCTCCAGATGGGAATTCCGCCAGAAAAGAAGAGAACGGGAAAAGACCACACGGGGGAAACCAATCTTTCCAGGAACTGGTCCATTTCTTTATTTTTCAGGTCCACTTTTATACTTTTAGTTATACATAGAGATAAATGTAAGAAACAGAGTCACGCAGGGTCAGCTGCTCCGACCCTTATCTAAAGACACTGTTCTCAGTGTAGCTTTGTTCTTACAAGGGTCTTACATTTGTTTACAATATCTTCTGGTCTGGAGACTGATCAACATTTTATGGCCCCACCTTACTTTCTATTTATAAATGTTAGTTCTACTTAGTCTTAAGACAGTGATAAAGTTACATTTTTTGCATAGCAAGGATACAATGATTTATAACAAGGAAAGAGGAGTACAGTGATCTATAACAAAAGAGAAAATTCATTAACTCAAAAGTCTAGTATTGCTAACATCAAAACTACTATATTTTCTTTTCTACATTCCAATTACAGCGATTAACATACTCCCAGGTGACTAAGGATATGGAGGCCTGGCAGCAATCATTAACTCAACAATGAAACCCTTCACCAACATGATTTCTATCTTTAGAAAAACCCTATGTTAACTAAGACTTTCAAAATACTCCAAACTCTCTTGTGCTATTTATGGTTGAGAGGTTGTAAACAATCATGTAAGTAGTAGCAAGAGTGTGGATAATCCTGTCACACAAGCTAGTCTACCAGCATAGAGGTTTTTGGACTTGTCACACCCAGGAGATTTATTAACTGGAGTCTTAAGTTAACTCCTTTTCAGAGAGAGGTGGTGGGGGATAGCCCCCCATATAATGTCAGAAGAGTAGACGAAAAGCACAATGCAGTAAGGCAGGCAGACTCTGGTTTTGGGGCAGATGCACAAGCAGATCCAGTGAGGCTCCCTTAAGGCCTGACTCGCCTTTGCCTGTCGGGCCCCTTAACCTCATGAACTTTGCAACGGGCGGGACACTTCGTGCTGGTTCCCGGCATTAAGCCAACTTTTTCACTCTCCACTTTCACTTTCATCAAGAGGCTTTTTAGTTCCTCTTCACTTTCTGCCCATTTTTAGCATGACTGAAACCAATTTGGCATCCCCTGGTTAGCAAGAAGTTTCTCATTAAATGACAAGATAAATTCAGTATATGGAGGTATGTCTGTCAATTCACAGAAGTGGCATTGTAGTATTTAATCAATGTAGTATTTCTGGCAGACGTCTATGGAAAATATTTTGGCAGTCAGTGTGGGGGAAATTAATATACAAGGTGAAAAAAGATTACACTTTTTCTTCCACATATGAAGAAACAACCAGGTTTGGAGAGCAGAAATGAACAAAGTAAATGAAAAAGTTATATAGAAAGAAAATTAGTGCTAAAACAGATTATGAGTTTGGATAATTAGGAAAAATCAGCTAAACAATAATGAACGTTAATATACATAATATTTAGTGATTCAGGAATAACAAAGTCTAATCTTCTTGTTAAGTCTAAATAATTTTATTTATGTTACTTAACCCACGTCCTGTATCATGTAAGTGTCTTAGATCTATGTCAAACAAAAATTTCAAGGAAGATCATGATGTCTAGATTCTTCAGGACAAAGTATCAAAGAGGCAGTCTCTGTATAGAATCTTCTTTAAGTACTCAGTAGAGTAATGACTACTGAATATGTTTGAGGAAACTAGCTAAGGCTAGGAAAAGAACCATCTAAATTATAAGAAAAAAATATTGTTCAGGATTTTACAATACCAAGAACAGTGCCTATTTCAACCAGTCAGACTGAAAACATATTAAAATATGGAGCATTGAGTAAAGTACCCAGGAATGCCTAACCTCAGTAGTGGAGGGTAGTTAGCCCTAGACTGACCTCTGCTTCTAATCAGCCAAAAGAAAAATAAAAGCAAGATCCAAACCTATCAGATTATATCCACATAACCACATGTCAGAACAAAGCTAAAGAAAGAACAGTAGAGATACAAAAACAGCCAGAACCCAACAAGATAAAGTTCACAGTTTTGTACAATCAGGCATGCAACGAAGCAGTAAAACATGACTCAGAAGGAGGAGAATAATCATCCCTTTGTTTGAAAACTGATATAGATGTTAGAATTAGACAAGGACATTGAAAAAATATGTTATAACTGTATTCCATATGTTCAAAAAGTAAACAAATTGAAACTAAAAATAGACTCAATTTGAACTTTTTGAAGTGACAATAAAAATTTCTAAAAAATTACACTGAATAGGATGAATGGCAGTTTAGACGTAGCATAAGAAAATGAGTTGGTGGGTACAGTATTAGCTGCTCGATTGTGTCCAGCTCTTTTATACCGCATGGACTGTAGCCTGCCAGACTCCTCTGTCCATGGAGTTCTCCAGGCAAGAATACTGGGGTGGGTTGCCATTTTCTTCTCCATGTGGGTATAATAGACTTCTCTAAACCTTAGGATTGGCCAGGCCTCAGGAAGGACCTCTTGTCCTATCACTGTCTTTTGCGAGTACACAGAGGTGGAGGAAAGGATTCCCTGAGAATCTGAGGATTTTTACCTCTAACCGCCTCAGATGTTTTTATCAGCAGGAAAGGAGCAAGAGGACACTCCCTAGCAAGAGGCAAGAGCTTTTTCTGAGCTTATTGTTTTCAAATTAAGCCCTTGACTCTCCTATTCTCCACAACTAGCAGGCATTCTCTCTTTCTCTTTGCCAACAGGTAAACTAAATTTACCTGTCAGTGACATAGCAAAACAAACAAACAAACAGAAAATAGAGTGAACTGTGGGGATATTTCAAACATGCTAATGTATCTGTAACTGGAGACATTAAATATGAGAAGTAGTACATAAAAATATTTAAATATTTACTGAAAATTTCCCAAATCTGATATAAAGTATACAACCACAGATCCCTAAAACACAAGAAAAAAAGAAAAAATGAAAGCACCCAAGGTACACTGTAATCAAACTTTGAAGATATAATCTTACAAGCAGCCAGAGGAAAAAAGGAGGAAAGAATTCTTAACACAAATTAGTAGAACTGGTCAATAGAAGATCACTAAAAATGAAAGAAAAAAAGATTGCTATGGATAGATAGCACTTGAACCCTTCACCCAATGACATACTAAACATTCAAATATGCAGGAATCATTTTCTAACATAAAGCATTTTTTTTAATCCACAAAAGAAGATCAGCACATTTAAAAGCATTTAAGTCATAGAATGCATTTTCTTTAATAAAATGAAAAAAATGAGATGAAATTAGAATTCAAAAAATATATCTGGAACATTCTCAAGTATTTGGAAACTAAATAGCATACTTCTGAGGGGGGAAATTAGAAAATACATTGAACTGAGAAAAATTAAAAACTAATATAGCACTTAAGGGAAATATATAACCCTAGATGTCTATATTAGAAATGAAGAAAGTCTCAAATTGAATACCTCAGCATTAAGCAATCAGAAAGAGTACAACAAATAAAATCCAAGAGAAGCAGAAGAAAGAAAATAAACAAACAAACAAGAGAAATCAGAAGGAGAGAGAAAGTGAGGGGAAAAAAGAGTGAAAATTAACAGAAATCAAAGGCTGACTTTTTGGAAAGATTAACAAATTTTGATGAACTTCTAGCTGGACTAATTTGGAAAATATATATATATATGAAAGCAGTATCAGAAATGAATGAGGTAAAATCACTCTAGATTTCATGTATACTTTAAAAAAAAAAGTGGTAATATTCAGTTCAGTTTAGTCACTCAGTCGTGTCCAACTCTTTGTCACCCCATGAACTGCAGCACGCCAGGCGTCCCTGTCCATCACCAACTCCCAGAGTTCACTCAGACTCACATCCATCGAGTCGGTGATGCCATCCAGCCATTTCATCCTCTGTCGCCCCCTTCTTCTCCTGCTCCCAATCCCTCCCAGCATCATAGTCTTTTCCAATGAGTCAACTCTTTGCATAAGGTGGCCAAAGTACTGGAATTTCAGCTTTAGCATTATTCCTTCCAAAGAAATCCTAGGGCTGATCTCCTTCAGAATGGAATGGTTGGATCTCCTTGCAGTCCAAGCGACTCTCAAGAGTCTTCTCCAACACTATTCAAAAGCATCAATTCTTCGGCGCTCAGCTTTCTTCACA
Organism: Budorcas taxicolor; assembly: GCF_023091745.1. Taxonomy (NCBI): domain Eukaryota; kingdom Metazoa; phylum Chordata; class Mammalia; order Artiodactyla; family Bovidae; genus Budorcas; species Budorcas taxicolor. The sequence continues at coordinate 155,328,645 of NC_068910.1, forward strand.
GTCCAACTCTCACATCCATACATGACTACTGGAAAAACCATAAGCAATTTTATACCAATATATCCCACAACTTTGGCTGGTGGTTCAGTGGTAAAGAATCTTTCCACCAATGGAGGAGATGCAGATTCAATCCCTCGGTCCAGAAGATCCCCTGGAAAAGGAAATGGCAACCCACTCCAGTATTCTTGCCTAGGAAATCCCATGGACAGAGGAACCTGTGGTGTACAGTGCATGGGAATTACAAAAGAGTCAGACATGATTTAGCAACTAAACAACAGCAATAGTAACAAAACCCCACAATTAAGATTAAATGGATAAATTTCTTGAAAAAGACAAGGCTGACTTAAGAAGAAATAAAGTCCCAAAGCCCTGTATCTATTAAAAAATGAAAAAGAATTTGTAGTTAAAGGCCTTCCACAAAGGAAAACTCCAGGCCCAGAAGGCTTCGTTAGTACATTCTACCAAATAGTTATGAAAAAGAAAAAAGAAAAAAAACTACCACTGAATAAACTCTCCCAGAAAGTTGAAGAAGAGGAAATTCTCATATCATTCTATGAGTCTAGTATTATTTTGATACCAAAACCAAAAGAGGATATAAGGAGAAAACTACTGACCAATATCCATCGTGAATCTAGATGAAAAAATATTTTAACAAAATATTAACAGATTGAACATAATAATGCATAGAAAGATAATACATGATGAGAATAAGCTGGCTTTATCCTAGGAACACATGGCTAAATATTACAAAATCAATGTACTAATTCACTGCATAACATTAAAAAGTAGAAGTTTTATGAAAATTTCAAATATATAGAAAACATATTTAATGAAAAGTTTTCAGGAAAGTAAAAATATAAGAGAAGTTTCCTATCTTGATAAAAGTAATTTATGAAAAACTTATGCCCAATATCATACTTAAGACTGAATGTTTTCCCTATTAAGTAAAAATAATATAAAATAGCAAGGATTTCTGCTCTCACACTGCTATTCAACATTGCATTGAAAGATTTAACCAATGTAATATGCCAGGAAAGTAATGAAAGATTTAGAAGGAAGAAACAAAATTATATTTATTAGCAGATTGCCAATCATATGTGTCAAATATGATGGAAGCTGGAAAGAAGCAGAAGAATTTAAGTGAGTTTGGCAAATGTTATAGGATATAAGATCAACGCACAATCAATAGTAGCAAAGAATAAAACAAAACTAAATTTTTTGTATTTTTTTTTTTTTTATTTATAGTACCCTGACCAGGGGCTAAACCTATGGCCCTGCAGTGGAAGATTAGAACCTTGAACACTGGATTGCCAGGGAAATTCTCAAGAAATTAAAATATTTTGAAGTTACCATTTATACTAATATAAAAAAACAAGTACTGAGGGATAAATTTAACCAAAACTCACAAAATAGTTTTTAATTTAAAAGATCACAATAAATGGAGAATGTGTGTTTTTGGTCCCCAAATTCAATGTTGCTAATTTGTCAGTTCTCTATATATTTATCTAGAAGTTGAATGCAATATGGTTAAAATTCTGAATATATTCAATTTAATCTTCATTAAATTGACAAGCTCACTCTAAACTTCATATGGAAGTTAAAAAAAAAATCTTTGAAAAAAGTAATAAGTTTAATACATCTACTACCTCTACTACACATCCCCAGTATTACTGCCTGGGAAATCCCATGGACAGAGGAGCCTGGCATGCTATAGTCCATGGGGTCACAAAAGTCAACCATGACTCAACAATTAAACAACATCTACAATGTACATCATATTTTACACTGAACATTTTAAATAGATGCGGTTTGTTGTATGTTGATTATACCTCAGTAAAGCTATTAAGAGACCACAGTATTTATTTCATCTTAGTTCTCCTTAACTTCAAAATTCTATGTTAGAGAAATATTTAGAGTTCTGCCAAAGCTCAGAACATATAAAGAATTTATTCTCTTATATAACGCGCCAGTACTCTGACAGAGCTATGTTAGGGTTGCTCTGTGGTTCACTTCACACACAAATATATTTAAGGAAGTTGGAGGTTAAATGGAAGTTCTTTTATTTGTTAGTCATGATGATAAAGTGAAAAGAAAACAGATTCTTCTTAAATTGTTATGTTGAAAAATGATGTTTTTCAGATTCTCATTTAAAACAAAACTGTGAATTCATACATGTATATGTGTGTGTTTGTGTGTAGATAAGATACAAATGGACAAACATATGCATATTATATACACATGTATGTACATACGTATATGGATATAAATAGACACCTGTATATCTATATACATATATGCATGTTAGTATATATTTATACACATACTCATACACATAAACATCTATATCCTGGAAAAGGGAATGGCAACCCACTCCAGTATTCTTGCCTGGAGAATACCATGGACAGAGGAGCCTGGAGGGCTGCAGTCTGCGGGAATACAAAGAGTCAGACATGATTGAGTGACTAAACATGTGCGTGCACACACACACACACACATTTATATATGTATTCACACACATTTATGTTACAAAACAGATATAATTTTCAAGAAGAAACTAAATCTTAAAGTTAGTTTTTATTTAGATTTTATTTTGCTCACATTCTTTGCTTGTAAATATAATGGCAAAGACAAGTGTTCAGTTTTCCTTTTTCACTCTTTGGCTTCCCCTCAAGTATTTGTTGTTTTTATTTGATGACCGTGGTTCTCACAGTGAGGAAATCTCTAATGAAAGCTCCTGTTTTTATCGTGCTTTTTGAATCTGCTGTGCATTTGAGCCACTGTAATGTACTTGGTGGGTTTGAATTTTCCCCTGAACACATCACAAACAAAACAGATTAGGTTTTATGACTGAAGTATTGCCTGTGTTAACTATCTCTTCAGTCTTCCTGCAACTCTGGTGCCAAGAAGAGACTGTAATATTTTCATGTGCTTCATTTTAATTGAATCAGCTGCAAGAAAAAAATACTTCTTTAGATTGAGTGAGGATTGCTGCCTTGGTTCCAATTCACTGCTTGGTAACCGAATAGCTCTTCTTGGTCTAGATTTATTGTATTTCTACCTCCATGTGGAAGAATTTTATAGTCAGTCTTCCCTGGGACATTGGCTGCTGAACTCTTTCACTGACACTCTTCTCATTAGGCTACTGAGAAAATTAAATAGATTCTATCAGTCTCTTTCCTAACATTCTAGTGATACTTTATGGACTATAGGCTGAGAGTGAGGAAATTTAACTGTAACTTCTAAGAACTAATTTCCCATTAGGGGAACAAAATATTTTATGTTTCTTGTCAGGGTGGATGTGGTGGCACAAATGGGAAGAATGCCTTCATCCCCTGCGAGCAAGATTAAAGCCCCAAACTTGACCCTAGAGGTGTTTTTCACAGCACATTATCTACCACTTTTTAAAACAAATATGAAAGAGCCAACTATTCCCTAATTAGTGTTACTATGTACCCTAGGCTTTAATCAGCAGGAACTCTGAGTTCAGCATTTACAATCATGTTTGAGAACCTGGCGCTTGGATCAGACTTTCCCTGCCTGGGAATCAGGTATAGCATTCACAGGCTTTGGAGTCAGAAGTCCCACTCTTCATACATCCCTTTGCTGCTTTCTGTGTCTACGACCATGGACAAAGCAATTTTGTCTGAATATAAATGTATTCTTCTGTGATACATATGGATTAATATTAATTATTTTAGATAGAGAACAAGCTAAAGTTAGTGTGCTATCACAAAGAGATACAGAAACATGAAGACTTGAGTAAGTAAGAAATTTATTTCTCTCTCATGAAAACAGTCCAGGCCTGATGAGGAGGCTTTGTAAACTTTAACACATGGCTTCTATTGTGAGGCTAGGGTTAAGGCTGGTGACCATCACGTCTAGCCAGTGGAAGGTGAAGGGAGAATGAGGACAAGCAGCTTTTCTGCTGAGTTTGTTGCCCAGAATATACAATCAGTGTTGTTATTTCTTCCCCACTGGCCAGGGCTTGGCCAGGGGTCAACATGGCTGCGTGTGAGTCTGAGAAAATGTGTTCCCAACTGGTAGGCCATGTGCCCAGCTAAAACTTGGAGGGACCTTTCTTTAAAAGAAAGAGATAAGAATGTATGTTAGAGAACAATGAACAAACTCTAATGTTAAAATATGCAGATAACAAGATTCAAGAGGTATTGTCTGAAACCAGGTTAGGTATAAGGCATGTTGAAATAAATGTCATTAAATGCTCACGTATTTTAAATAATGGAATAATCATTTAATCTATACTTGTAGATTAAATAAAATAATTATTTAATCAGACACCTCCCAGAATCTGAATCAGACAAAGGAGCTTTGTCAGATGGTGTGACCTTTCCTTGGCTTCTCCCAAACTAGTGACTTAACGCCCACCTGAGCAAAAATATAAAAGATATTCTCTATGACCTAGAAGAGATCCAGGGAAAATTACAAGAAAATTTCACGCAGCAATGGGCCCTTGAAGAACAAACACAGGTTGAATTCCTGGAAGCTCCATCTTCTTCCTCATGCTCACTGCCTGACCAGAGTCACCTTGCACCCAAGAGGGTTTCTTCATCTGCTTGATAGGCCATCTTCAGTCCAAACTTTGACCTTGGGAGCCTCTCCTGTAATCTGAAGGTGTCCACAGATCACTGGACGGTGACTGTATCTCACTTCCCACACTCCTGACCCTGGAATCCTGAGGTTTGCCTCCAGCCAAGCCTTATGTTCCCAGGCCCTCTCTTCTGGGCAGCAGTAGTGGACACTCAGCGTTGTAGCCACTGGACAGTTGGGGTGACCTTGTGGAGGGATGAAGAAAAGCCAGATCCTAGGAAGGACCACAGACTCTTGGTGTGTAGAGTGGAAAGGGACCAGCCAGCTCTCTGCATGGTGCACAGTCAAGGAAACTGTCCTCGATTCACACAGACCTAGTGTGGTGGACATCTGGCTAGACCTTGAGGAGGGAAAGCTTGCCTTTTATTCTGTGGCTGATCAGGCAAAACCTCTGTATGAGTGCCCAGTCTCTGTCTCTTTTCCTCTGCACCTTGCCTTCTGTCTGTATGACTTATACCCTGGAAATTCTCTGACTATAAGGCAAATGAACATGTAAACGTTCCCGGGGTGTTAAAACATATTGATTTCCCAGTCTCTCAGCCTTCAAGCTTCCCAGGTGGGAAGCTTGTGATAAAATGATAAAGAATCACTTTATCACTAGCGAAGCTAGTGATAAAGAATCAATCTGCCAGTGCAGGAGAACTAAGGGATGTGGGTTCTATCCCTGGGTTGGGAGGTTCCCCTGGAGGAGGAAATGGCAACCCACTCCACTATTCTTGCTGGGAAAACCCCATGGACAGAGGAGCCTGGAGGGGTACAGTCCATGGGGTCACAGAGAGTTGGACACGACTAAAGTGATTTAGCACCCAGCATACTTGTAAATAGAAGCTTTTAGAAGTTTCTTTATTAAAGTTTTAGAAAATTCATTCATGTGTTTTTTTTCTATCTGCTAAAGCAAATATTTAAATTGAAGAACTTGAACAAGTCAGTTTTCACAGTTAGCAAAGACAGAGGTAAACACAAAATAACCAAAGAGTAGGACACACATAGGAGAATTTCAACTATTTTAGACTATAATGTAGCAAATAATAGTTTGAAACAAAATTGTATAGCATCATGATGGTCATCAATTTTAGAATCAGAAAAATATCATTTAGGATTCCAGGTCAATCTCTTTTACTAGCAGTGTAGTCTTAAAGCAAGTATTTTTCCTTTTAAGGACAGTGTTAATTTTTTTTTTTTTAATATATGGATCTATACAATAAACACTCATACATCTACCACTAACAATAATAACACTCTTTTTCTGCTTAAATTTGATCTTATCAATCTCCTTGAACAAATAAAAAAAGACTGCAAATAAAATTGAGATCCTTTTATACTCCTTTAGCCAGTTATTGTGATTTGTATATAGCCCATTATGTATTTTTAGACTTATTTTGCATGTATACCTATGTATCATATATATGTTGTTGTTCAGTCACTAAGTTGTGTCCAACACATTGAGACCCCATGGACTGCAGCACACCTGGAGTTTGTGCAAACTCATGTCCATTGAGTCGCTGATGCCATCCAATCATCTCATCCTCTGTTGTCCCCTCCTCCTCCTGCCCTCGATCTTTCCCAGCATCAGGGTCTTTTCCAATATGTGTCTTGTATATGAAAATATGTGTATCTATCTTTGTTTGACTTTCTCTCTTTCTCTCCTGTGACTTACCTGTTTCTCATTGAACATTTTTTAAAATGTCATTTTCCTGATGTGTGGGTATCATAATTAATCAAATATCTAATGCTTTTCTCTATCATATATGTTGCAAATATGTTTTCTGTTTTCCACTTCATTTAAAATTTTCTTGTGATGCCTTGCTCTACAGTTTTACTTTGTATTTGACACCAATGAAAGTATTTTCATTTTACTTGTAAACATGTTCATTTGTTTTTAAAAGAAATGTTTCCTACTCTGAGGCTGTAAAATATTCTTCCATAGGTTCTTTAAAAAGGTTTGAAAGTTTTATTTAAAACATTTAAATCTTTAATCCATCTGGAATTTATTTTTATGAGGTGTGATAAAGCAGTCTAATTTTATTTTTCCATATGGATAGCTAATTATTACAACACTATTTATTGAATATGTAATTTTCACCACTTCCTATTCTATTTCCTTTTTCACATACTTTCTCTTCTCCTCTTCTCTCAAGTTCATACCACTCTTCTACCTTCCCTTTTGCAGCCATTCACCTTCTATCTTTTGCTTCTTTCCTATTTCTTTCTCCTCCTTCTCCCTCTTTTTGTCTTCTTCCTTTTCTTTTTCATAATAATATTATGTAATTAGTGGATGTACCAAGTTAAAATACCAAATAAAATAATAAGTGTAAATAAACAAGCTACAATAATAGCCAAACCAATAATTATTTCCTCTAAAGTTCAACAAAGGTATCCATTGTTAATTTATTTTTTATTCAGTAGATTTTTTTTAAGCGTCTATTAGGTTGAAGGCACTACGGATTCCAAAGTGAACAAAAAAGAGAAGATCTCCAGCCTAAAGATGTTTAAAGAAGCACATGTAAAGATCAAAACCTCTTTATTAAGATAGGTACAGTTTTTAGAAGCAGTTAACTTGTCACCTCCAATGCATTTTCAAGAGTTACAGATGAATAAATGCTATATAAATATATATAATTGTTAAAAATATTAGTAAATATTTATATGTTGTATACAATATTTTGCTGTATAATAAATACATAACATGAATATGTGGAATGAACATAAATATATAAATATATATATATTACTATACAGATATACTTCTATCTAGGAATATGTGAACTGTGAACTTCCAGATATTCAAGCAGGATTTAGAAAAGGCAGAAAAACCAGAGATCAAATTGCCAACATCCATTGGATCATTGAAAAAGCAAGAGAGTTCTGGATAAACTTCTGCTTCATTGACTATGTCAAAGCCTTTGACCGTGTGGATTACAACAAACTGTGGAAAATTCTTCAAGAGATTGGAATACCAGACAACCTGACCTGCCTCCTGAGAAATCTGTATGCAGGTCAAGAAGCAATGATTAGAAATGGACATGGAACAACAGACTGGTCCCAAATCAGGAAGGGAGTTTGTCAAGGCTGTATATTGTCACACTGCTTATTTAATGTATATGCAGAGTACATCATGAGGAATGCTGGACTGGATGAAACACAAGCAGGAATCAAGATTGCCAGGAGAAATAACAATAACCTCAGATATGCAAAAACCTCAGAGGACACCATTCTTATGGCAGAAAGCAAAGAAGAACTAAAGAGCCTCTTGATGAAAGTGAAAGAGGAGAGTGAAAATGTTGGCCTAAAACTCAACAGTCAGAAAACTAAGATCATGGCATCTGGTCCTATCACTTCACGGCAAATAGACGGGAAACAGTGGAAACAGTGACAGACTTTATTCTTTTGGGCTCCAAAATCACTGCAGATGGTTACTGCAGCTATGAAATTAAAAGATGCTTGCTCCTTGGAAGAAAAGTTATGACCAACCTAGACAGCATATTAAAAAACAGAGACATTACTTTGCTGACAAATGTCCATCCAGTCAAAGCTATTATTTTTCAAATAATCATTTATGGATGTAAGAGTTGGACTATAAAGAAAGCTGAGCGCCAAAGAATTGATGCAATTGGTGTTGGAGAAGACTCTCGAGAGTCCCTTGGACTGCAAGGAGATCCTATCAGTCCATCGTAAAAGAGATCAGTCCTGAGTGTCCATTGGAAGGACTGATGTTGAAGCTGAAACTCCAGTTCTTTGGCCACCTGATGTGAAGAGCTAACTCATTTGAAAAGACCCTGATTCTGGGAAAGATTGAAGGCAGGAGAAGAAGGGGATGAAAAAGGGTTAGATGGTTGAATGGCATCACTGACTCAATGGACAGGAGTTTGAGTAAGCTCGGGAGTTGATGATGGACAGGGAGGCCTGGAGTGTTGCAGTCTATGGGGTCACAAAGAGTCAGACACAACTGAGCGACTGAACTATTTGTAAATATAAATTTTTGTTATAGTCTGGAATGTAGTTAAACGTTTATCTTAAATAAAACTTTTGTGGCGCCTAGGTGGCCACATAAGTGGTAAAAAATCTGCATGCCGATGCAGGAGATGCCGGGAGCCACCACGGGAGATCCCACCCATGACAAGGTCATGTGGAAGAGAACTGTTAAGCAAGGCTTCAGGACTCAAGGGGTTCCCTAGGCTTTCTCGAGCATCTACCCCAAAACCAGACTCTGTCTGTTTTACTATTTCATGACTTTCACCAACTCCTCTGACATTAACAGGGGGCTATCCCCGACCACCTTTCTCTGAAGAAAATCAGCTTAGGGCTATAGCTAATAAGTCTCCTGGACATGAGAGGAATATTTCAAATCAAACCCCCTCTGATAGCATTCTAGCTTGCTTCGCAGGTATATCCAGACTCTTGCAGCTACACATATAATTATTTACAGCCCCCCAACTGTGAGAGGCACGGGAAACCTAAAACATAGAGCTTTTCAAAGAGCTAAAAGTTATTAGAGTAGTGCTGGTGTAGGATTTCATTATTGGGCCAATGCTTGTTGCTAAGTTCCCATATCTCTTATCCACTGTGCACCTGGGAGTGCATTAGTTAACATAGTTAGCATGTAAGAAAAGCAAGTGTAGCCTTGAAATTAACCACATCAGACTTTTGAGCTAATTGGTTCTTTCTTGTAACTCACTGCACCTTTGCTCCGTGAGAAATGTAACTTGTTTAAGACTTTCTGAGGCTGACATAGATTAGAAATGTAAATAAAAAACATTTCAAGGGAAAATAAGTTTTCTGGTTGAGCAGCCTTTATCAAAAGAGGGTCATAAAATGTTCACAGGCCTCCAAGGCCAGAAGATAATGTACACAACATTGTCTATGGGAAAGGCTTGCAGAAAAAATCCTGGTTTCGGTAAAGACAAAACAGATGTAATGTTTGGGCTGACTCTGTATGACTTTGCATCTTTCATTTCCCTCTATGTACAAGTAAAGGTATAAAAGACCCTTTTAAAAATAAAAACAATGGGCCTCGCTTGAAGAAGCTTGGTCACCCCGTGTCAATCATTCTCTCTCTCTCCCCCTCTCTCTCTCTCCTTCTCCCTCTCTTTTTCAGGCTGATCCCTTGGAGCATAGAGGCTCCCTGCATTCACGTATCTGCCCAGGTTTCTAAGACCTGAACGCGAAGACGTCTGCGTCTTCACTCCCTCGGAAGACTGGGAGGGCACCTGTGGCTTCCGTGAACAGGGCAAACTTTTTGTCACGGAGTTTTATTGTTTCTGTATGTAAACCAAGGAATATCAGCCTCTTTCTCCCGTCTGTTGTCTTATCTACAATATTCTTTCCTTATCTCTTTCTAAATCATCTGCCGACAACGTTTTTCTTTCAGGTTCCCCTGGATCCTGCGGGGGCTGGACCCCAGCAAGGAGACTTGTGTTCACTCCCTGGGTTGGGATGATCCCCTGGAGGAGGAAATGGCAACCCACTCCAGTATTCTTGCATGGGAAATACCATGGACAAAGGAGCCCTGTGGGCTGTAGTCCCTGGGTTTGCAAAGAGTCAGACATGGCTAAGGCACACACATACAAATAAGACTTTGACATGCTCTTGCCTGTTTTAAAGACCTAATTTCCCCAATGAAGAATGTAAAAACCAGTCTGAATTCAGGTTTCTAATCTTGTAATAAAGACTGATCACATTATTCTCCCATTGTAGGTGATAATAGTATATTGAGTTAATTTTAATCTTATTAAATTATAATTACTTTAAATGGAAATGTATGTGTCTGACACCAGATACAATCCACAGCTAAGATATTTCTTCAGAGTGCATGAAGCATCATTATGTACATTAAACGAATAAGCTAGATCTTTAAAGAAATTCAACTTGACTGTATCACTACATTTTGCAATACTCAGCAAACTCTGACAGCTTTATCTCCCAGTGGCTATAATATACAAAGATCATTTTTTTTTTTTGCAGAAATATGTTTGTCTGTCTTCCCTGAGGCTGCATCCACTTGTAATAATTGTTTGATATTTTTAAGAGCCAAAAATAGGTTTTGATGAAACAATCAAAGCATGGCTTAATTTGATAAAACAACAAAGGAAGAAAAAAAGGAGCAAGAGATGAACTATAAGTGGAAAAGATGAAGCTTAAGTGGAAAATCTCATCCCATTATTGAAAAGACACCTGAGTTTTGTTCTTTAGAGATTATGTTATCAGACCACTCTTAAGAAATTTTAAGTTGTAGTAGTTCCCCACTTAGTCTCCATTTCACAACAGTGATTGTAGTAACCCACAATCAATCCATGATCCAAAACTACGAAATAGAACATTTCAGATATTAAAAATGCATGCATTTTAAATTGCCTGCCATTCTGAGTAGCATGAGGGAATCTCACGTTATCCTTCTCCTTCCTGCTCAGGACTAGGATGAAATCATCCCTTTATCCAGAGTATTTAAGTTGTACAGGATCCTTGCCTTGTTAGTATGTATAGACAAAAACATAGCACATATAGAGTTTGGTACTATCCCTGATTATAGGTATCCACTGGCACCTTGAAATGAATGACCTCCAAATAAGAGGAGACTATTCAGTTAACATCAGTCAAATTCTGACCCTGGAGATTTTACCTGTACTTTGTAAGCCAGTTTGGCTTCTTGGCAAATCTCATGTGATATTTTTAGTTTAAAAAAAATTAAAAAAAGAGAAAAGATAAATACTTTTGCTAGATCCTTAGTCCATAAGGCTTTTCAACTTGGCAACTCGCTTAATCCTAGCTTAAATTCATTTATATATGTTAATAAATATTTTCAGTTGTTTTATATATCAGACTTTAAATTTGGTTTAAATAAATAAAAAATAACTGGTTCAGATCAGTAAGAGATAATCTTTGACCAACCTCTCGTAATTTAAACCAAAAAGAAAAAGCTGCTCATAAGAAAAAAACAGAATTAATTGCAAGAAGTATTGTGATATTAGTTTGTTTGAAACTAGTATGATTAAGATTTGTAAACTTACTTGAGCAAGTTAGAGAAGTTCACTATTGAGCTTTGAAACAAAAGATGATTTGTGTTCATCAGAGGCCAATTTGAGATACAGTGGAAACAAAATTTGAAGTAAGCATATTCACATAGAATTATGTGTTCTGAGCAAAAGTACACAGGTATATATTAGCCCAGGATATACAAAGAGCTGTAAGATTTGTATTATTATTGTTTTAATGGCAAAGCAATAAGAGTGCAGGAGTAACCCTACTAAAAGCTATAATGGATAAAACCAGTATCATAATCTCAGGAAAACTTGAGTACTTTAGCAATCAAAAAAACTTCATCTTGAAACTTGAAATATTTAAATGAGATAACATTCTTAGACACATGTATAAATCACTTATCATTTAGGAAATAATTGCAGAAGTTCATTTTGAGAAATAGTGAGAATCTAAACATATGCAGTATAAATGGATATGGAGAAGATGTTTTTGATGTAACAGTAATAAAGATTGAACTGGCAGGTTTCTATTAGATACAGGGATATGAGGGAATGTAGTCAGAGGAGATCCATTCACTAACATAGAGCATATAGTAATTACACAAAGAAAGGTTTGTGAGAGATAAAGAATTGTGTGTAGGGAAAAAACTAGATCTGAAGGGTAGGGTAGCAGGTAGTTGGATGATTCTACTAAAATTGGGATTTTAGGAATTTTAATGGACAAAACCGAAAATAAGATTGATGTCAGGAAATATTAAACAGGAGGCTTCCTATGTGCTGTTTTGGATCTGTCAGGAATTATCTGTTCCTTATTAATTCCTGAATATTCAGGAATTAGGAGGAGAGGCAAGCCTCTCCCAGGGGCTAAGGAATCCAGGCATTTTCTTCCTTAGTTTTTCTATACAGTGATAAGTACCCTCTTCCTCAAGTGGTCTAACAAGAGATGGTAAGAGTGCATTTTGACATTGTAGGAATCAGTGAACTAAAATGGACTGGAATGGGTGAATTTAACTCAGATGACCATTATATCTACTACTGCAGGCAGATTTTCCTTAGAAGAAATGGAGTAGCCATCATGGTCAACAAAAGAGTCTGAAATGCACTACTTGGATGCAATCTCAAAAATGACAGAATGATCTCTGTTCGTTTCCAAGGCAAACCATTCAATAACACAGTAATCCAAGTCTATACCCCAACCAGTAATGCTAAAGAAGCTGAAGTTGAATGGTTCCATGAAGACCTACAAGACCTTTTAAAACTAACACACAAAAAAGATGTTCTTTTCATTATAGGAGACTGGAATGCAAAAGTAGGAAGTCAAGAAACACCTGGAGTAACAGGCAAATTTGGCCTTGGAATGTGGAATGAAGCAGGGCAAAGACTAATAGAGTTTTGCCAAGAAAATGCACTGGTCATAGCAAACACCCTCTTCCAACAACACAAGAGAAGACTCTACATATGGACATCACCAGATGGTCAACACCGAAATCAGATTGATTATATTCTTTGCAGCCAAAGATGGAGAAGCTCTATACAGTCAACAAAAATAAGACCGGGAATTGACTGTGGCTCAGATCATGAGCTCCTTATTGCCAAAATCAGACTGAAATTGAAGAAAGTAGGGAAAACCGCTAGACCATTCAGGTATGACCTAAATCAAATCCCTTATGATTATACAGTGGAAGTGAGAAATAGATTTAAGGGCCTAGATCTGATAGATAGAGTGCCTGATAAACTATGGGAATGAGGTTCGTGACATTGTACAGGAGACAGGGATCAAGACCATCCCCATGGAAAAGAAATGCAAAAAAGCAAAATGGCTGTCTGGGGAGGCCTTACAAATAGCTGTGAAAGGAAGAGAAGTGAAAAGCAAAGGAGAAAAGGAAAGATATAAGCATCTGAATGCAGAGTTCCAAAAAATAGCAAGAAGAGATAAGAAAGCCTTCCTCAGTGATCAGTGCAAAGAAATAGAGGAAAAGAACAGAATGGGAAAGACTAGAGATCTCTTCAAGAAAATTAGAGATACCAAGGGAACATTTCATGCAAAGATGGGCTCGATAAAGGACAGAAATGGTATGGACCTAACAGAAGCAGAAGATATTAAGAAGAGGTGTCAAGAATACACAGAAGAACTGTACAAAAAAGATCTTTAAGACCAAGATAATCACGATGGTGTGATCACTCACCTAGAGCCAGACATCCTGGAATGTGAAGTCAAGTGGGCCTTAGAAAGCATCACTATGAACAAAGCTAGTGGAGGTGATGGCATTCCAGTTGAGCTATTTCAAATCCTGAAAGATGATTCTGTGAAAGTGCTGCACTCAACATGCCAGCAAATTTAGAAAACTCAGCAGTGGCCACAGGACTGGAAAAGGTCAGTTTTCATTCCAATTCCAAAGAAAGGCAATGCCAAAGAATGCTCAAACTACCGCACAATTGCACTCATCTCACATTCTAGTAAAGTAATGCTCAAAATTCTCCAAGCCAGGCTTCAGTAATACGTGAACCATGAACTTCCTGATGTTCAAACTGGTTTTCAAAAAGGCAGAGGAACCAGAGATCAAATTGCCAACATCCGCAGGATCATTGCAAAAACAAGAGAGTTCCAGAAAAACATCTGTTTCTGCTTTATTGACTATGCCAAAGCCTTTGACTCTGTGCATCACAATAAACTGGAAAATTCTGAAAGAGATGGGAATACCAGACCACCTGACCTGCCTCTTGAGAAACTTGTATACAGATCAGGAAGCAAAAGTTAGAACTGAATATGGAACAACAGAATGGTTCCAAATAGGAAAAGGAGTCCATCAAGGATGTATATTATCACCCTGCTTATTTAACTTATATGCAGAGTACATCATGAGAAACACTGGACTGGAAGAAACACAAGCTGGAATCAAGATTGCCAGGAGAAATATCAATAACCTCAGATATGCAGATGACACCACCCTTATGGCAGAAAGTGAAGAGGAGCTAAAAAGCCTCTTGATGAAAGTGAAAGAGGAGAGTGAAAAAGATGGCTTAAAACCCAACGTTCAGAAAACGAAGATCATGGCATCCAGTCCCATCACTTCCTGGGAAATAGATGGGGAAACAGTGGTAACAGTGTCACACTTTATTTTGGGGGGCTCCAAAATCACTGCAGATGGTGATTGCAGCCATGAAATTAAAAGACGCTTACTCCTTGGAAGAAAAGTTATGACCAAACTAGACAGTATATTCAAGAGCAGAGACACTACTTTGCCAACTAAGGTCTGTCTAGTCAAGGCTATGGTTTTTGCAGCAGTCATGTATGGATGTGAGAGTTGGACTGTGAAGAAGGCTGAGCGCCAAAGAATTGATGCTTTTGAACTGTGGTGTTGGAGAAGACTCTTGAGAGTCCCTTGGACTGCAAGGAGATCCAACCAGTCCATTCTGAAGGAGATCAACCCTGGAATTTCTTTGGAAGGAATGATGCTAAAGCTGAAGCTCCAGTTCTTTGGCCACTTCATGCGAAGAGTTGAGTCATTGGAAAAGTCTCTGATGCTGGGAGGGATTGGGGGCAGGAGGAGAAGGGGACAACAGAGGATGAGATGGCTGGATGGCATCACGGACTCGATGGAGGTGAGTCTGAGTGAACTCTGGGAGTTGGTGATGGACAGGGAGGCCTGGCATGCTGCGATTCATGTCATCATAAAGAGTTGGACATGACTGAGCGACTGATGAACTGAACTGATGTAACTTATTTGCTCCTTTTTTTTTTTTTTTGTGAAAGATAGTAAAGATGGCAAAAAAAGAAAGTGCTTGGAAATCATAGGTTTAAATACATTAGTTAGAAATTACCATATGCAATAATGTGTATGGGAACTTAAAAATTTAGTAGTCTCTTTCATCCACATTTTATCATTCACTATCCATATCTCTGTATAAGGTAGACAAGGTAACCATTATTTCTAACTCTCTTTTTCACTATTGGAAACAGGCTGAACATAATCTCAGGACATGTCAGTGATGATACAAAATTAATAAATGGCATTCAGAATCAGAATCCAGGTCTTGTTTGCTTCAACACTGAACTTATACCCCAACTAAGTTGTAGTGAAGAGACACTGTTTGATAATAATTTTCTTCTTTTTCTTTATTGCTAGAACTTTCTTGCCTATAAGTTGTTGTCCACTGTTAGGTCATTTCAAGCTTTCTTCAGTCTCAAATATGGCACAGAACTTTTCATTCCCTATTGTACTTTTATACAAATGTTCATTTTTACTGATAAAGTGGACTTGAATATTGATGCAATATTCTGAAAGTTTCAAAGCAGGAACAAAACAAACAAAAACCCAACCACAATTTTAGCCTTAATATTTTTCTTTTCAGTCTGGCACTATTTTTTTTTTTTTTTTTCTCTAATTCTGACTTGTTCTGGTAATTGCCACAAACACTTCATTTCATTTTCTTTCTATCTACTTAAGTCTGGGTAGCTTTCTGACTACTGCTATTAACCAATATTCTGATGGAACAAGCTATGTTTAGTGGCAGTAAAGGACACACTGATTGCCTCTAATGAATGGACTTTGTGATTGTGGGTTTCCAACTGAACCTTTAAGAGTAAGCCTGTTCAGGCCGTGCCTGAATAGCAATAGCACTGTGGTACGATTTTTCCCTGCTGTTCACTAAAAGCTTTTATCCTGAAAAGACTTCACCTCTTCATGCTAAATAAATGTTGAAACACTTAGTGGAAAAATTATAAATTTTTTAGGAATAGTAGAAGAAAACATATTATAAAACCCCCAAACTTGTCCAGAACTACAAATTTAGTTGAATGGCTGATACATTTGGATTTCTGAAGTTTTTTGTTATAGTAAATGAGAACAGATTCAGATATATACTTACAGATTTCAGAAATGCATTTAAACCAGTTATTAGTTGCTGGAAAAATTTTTGGCTAATCCTGAATATATTAAACAGATATCTTTAAAAAAAAGTTTGTCTCTGAGTAGGAGGTTATGAAGCATGTCTAGTTAGCATACTTAGCAGATAAATATTTCAGAAAATATGCATAATAATAGATAGCATTCTCACCAAAATTTGTCAACTTTCAAATTTCTCTTTATATTATTTTTCCTTCTATTTCTCTTTCCTTATCCTTGTTTTCCTTTCTTCTTTCCTCTGTTCCCTCTATCTTTCTTTTCTAGATTTACACTCCACCAATTTTAGTGACATTTGAAGGCAAGAATCACTGTGTGCCATATTTTAAAAGGAATAAATAGAAAAGTACCCATGGGAAATAGCTAGTATGGTGAACTTCAAATGAAGATATGGTGGAATAGCCTTGCCAATTTTTATCTTTTTCACTAGGTTATATTTTCATCATTATAATGGATGAAGTATTAATACTTTCTGAAGGCCACACTGATGTAAGAAATCTGTTATGTTTATAAAATCAAGTGATATTGGAGCTCTAAGAGGATAAACTAGGCAGGTGGGTGAGGTCAGAGAAGAGATCACAGCCATGGCAAAATTTGGAGAAAGTTCCATAGTGATTAGCGTTGGTCTACGATATACTTGACTTGATTTCCATTCTAAATATAAACATTCTAAATGTTTGCATCTTTCAATAATGGAAAATGTTTTATTTGCAATTGCTTATGCTGGGGACATTTTCCTCTGTACTAGCTTTTTAAAGTCTGAGTCTCATTTCAGGACCTCTTGAAAGTATTAATAGTAATGACAACATATAAATACTGAGACAATATCTGTCCTTGTAACTTCCTTTTAACTGATATTATTCTTTAGCTTACATTTTAGCAATCTTTTTTTACAAATTCATAATATTCAAAGATATTTGATTATATCAAGTTAGAAACCAAATGATTAACAATGTTGATCATTATTGTTTCCTTGAATCATCATGTTTTCTGAGTATGAGGCTGTTCTTTGAATGAGAAAATGTTGAGTAGAATTAAAATCTTGACAAGAAGTATATAATAGTTTAACCATGTGTATACATACCAGATAATTTTTGTCTTTATGCATTTATTTAGTCATATGCATATAGCTGGTTATATATTTTGGTTGTTTATTAACATTACAATGTGAAAGTTGATGATTCTTTCTGGTGCAAAGTTAATTTATCAAAAAATATTTATGTGAAGACTGTAGGGAATAGGAAGCTGAGTAGAAATCTTATTAGCATCAATATTCTTGACTACAAAAAAAATCAGTCACAAAGAATTGTAGGGTTTAGGACAATGATAACTCCCCGATTTTGAAATTCTCTATAAATCCTTCACCAAAACAGTGCAATCATCAAGGAAACAAATAAACCAATAAAGATAAAAACAATACAATAAAAGAACTAAAATATTACAACTTTTTAGTTACAAATCAGATTCTGTTACCTATTACCCTGTTACCTATTGCTCTAATCTTAAAAGACTTAAAAGACTCTGTGAAATCAGAATAGACACCTGAATAACTTAGATGATGGATAGACAAAACTAATCCAAACTAGTAAAGATTCAAAATTAAATATTAGTATACTAAAACCGATTGGGACTTGGTAATCACAACTCTCACTCTAGGGAGGAGTTTGAAAGTGAGTAGGGCTATTAGAATTAGACACAGAGAAACATCACCTCTAAGGTAGAATCAGATGTGTACAGAGGGGGCTGATCCTCTTGGATTGGTAGACTTCAAGAAAAAAAAAAAAGGAAATAATGGAGGAAAATAAGGATCCCATAGAAATGAAAAGAACTAAGACATGCCAGTCATCTCTCTACAACAACCAATAAGACATCCATAAAAGAAACTGAACAGAATAGATCAGAAATGGCAGAATGAGGTATTCTCATAATGAAAACCCTGCTGAAGAAAGTAGGTCATGCCATATAAAACTACTGGAAAAAAAAAAATCAATAGATGTAAGTCCACATGTGTCTGGTAATTAAACTTCTACAAGCTACCCTCAAAAAAGGAAGAGAAGAGAATCGCAATATATCAGTCTACATTGGGTTGAATAAATGTAGATCTTAAATAAAGATGTGGTAATAAAGACCTGCTAATGAAAATTCTCTGCCAAAACAAAGCAAACAAAAACCAACCAAACAAACAAAAAACAAGCTTATGGTAATTATATTGCAACATCCAAATATAATTGCATATGTTCAACAGGATGTGAAGAATTGTGGACAAAAATAAAGAGAAGTAAAACGTGAATTGTTTGAAATTGTGAAAGAAATAGAGAAGAAAATCAGAAGTAAAGCTTAATTTACTAAATGCCTAAAGTGGAATTTATTTAAATGAAAATGTAATAAGGGGCTCTAAAAAAAGCAAGGTAATTACCAAGAAAATAAAAATAAAGACTAAGTAAGGGCCAGGTACAAATTTGTTGAAATGGAAGACAGTCAAGAAAGAACTAACATCTGTACAGTTAGTATCTCAGAACCATATTAAATTAATAGAAAATAATTAACATTTAAAACTATAATCCAGTTTTTAATCATAGCTCCTTAAGATATGTGGATTTTTGTTGCAAATGTACAGAGTTCTGATGAAAAATATTTTAAGTTAGTGAATATAAAATAAGATACTTAGACATTCAAAGAAACCTGAAGAAAACTTTATAAGACCATACGTGCTATAATTTTTGAATTACCATTTTGTTCTGATTTTCTTTGAATAGTTATATTAAAAAATGACTAGTGGAAAAATGAATTATATCTGCACTCTATAGGCACTTTAAAAGCATTTTCTTATTTAATCATTATAATAATCCTATCATTGTTATTATTTTCATTGTGCAGATGGAAACAGTGAGGTTTAGAGGGCTTAATAACAGTTGGGATTTTTATATAATTTATTGTTTATTTCAAATTAGTTGATTTTAAAAATTAAAAAGTCTTCTCAAGAATGGAAAGGTTAAGAAATGAAATATTCAGAAATTATTTTTCCAATCTCTTTTTTCACTGGCAAAGAATGAAAGTGTACATACAAGCTTTTGTGCTGTGCTGATATGCTGAAGGCATTGCTTTTATCTGCTAGACAATTTATTATATGTTAATATCTCTTGCATCTTCTGATTTGAAAGTGAAAAAAGACACATCCTGATTAGAATTTCTATGGCAGTTCTATATAGATTTTACATTATTTCCAGATAATTATTTGAACTTCTCTCACTTTGTCTTCCATTTCCTGCTTTCTCTTTTTAGAGAGGTACTTTCTTATAAAAATAACACGTAATTACAAAGACTAGTACCTCTGAGTTTCTCTAAAACTTTTTATTCTTCCACTTTTATTTCTATTCTTGCTCTTCAAAGCAGCTTTATTTGTTCACCAATCAACTTAAAGTGCATTTATACTATCAACCAATCATAAGATTTGAGTGAATCACTTTCTTAACATGTTAATATTAAACATTAGGGACTGTTTGTAAATTTCTATTTTCTTTTTACCCTCTTCTATCATATTGGATTCTTAAATTTGACAAAAATAATACTAGAAGTGAAATTTGTCTTGTTTTAATTCTTTTTTATAAAAATAAAAATAAATAGGACTTTGTTATATTTAATCAAAATTGATTCTAACCATTAGAAAAAAAAAATGAGTGAGGCAGAAGCTCAACTGGTATAATTTTATATTTTGTATTCCTTTTTGAGTCATGGTCCTCTATTTTATCTTTCAGATAGTATATTCCCACTCAGCTAGAGTTTTCCTTTTGAGAATATAGAGAGATCACAGCACTCTCTGCTAAGCCATCTCAGCGGCTTCCCAGCTTGAAAGAAAAGTGAAAGTGATGTCGCTCAGTAGTGTCCGACTCTTTGCGATCCCACGGACTGTAGCCTGTCAGGCTCCTCCGTCCATGGGATTTTTCAGGCAAGAGTGCTGGAGTGGATTGCCATTTGTTCCCCAGGGGACCTTCCCGACCTAGGAGTTGAACCCGAATCTCCCTCATTGCAGGCAGACGCTTTACCGTGGGAGCCATCAGGGAAGCCCAGCTTGGAGAGAAGTCTAATAACTCCTCTTTAGCCTCACGGCCCTGCAGGATCTCCCCATTCTCCAGCTAAACTTATTTTGACCTGCCTTTCTGATTGAAGGTAGCCCTTTCCCACTCTTGCCCTCCTGTGTGCAGTTGAACAGCTCCTTCCTGGGAAACTCTTATCCTTAGCTGAAATATTGTTACCCTAATTTATTAATTTTAGCTAGAGCATATAATGTTGCTGTCTTATTGAGAATGCAGGGCCTGTTCTTTCTTTTTTCTTTGTGGGATTTCCTGCTGATCTGCTTGCCTTTTTTCCAAACTGAATTTAAGCCCCATCTTTATTAGTTGTTGAATTCTTTTTATCTATTCCCCTTATTTAAGAAAGCTTGGAGGTTTGTGAACCAGTAAATTGTTGTAACTTTTCCTTGTTCATGGTTTATATAGCTCCTATCCAATGTGAACTGGGTTAGAAAGCCAAATATACTGCACCAGATTAAATTACCTCACTCTTCTTTGTCTTCAATAATTCTGAAAGAATGTCATCTAAAGAGAAATATATTAATCGGACAGATAAAGAGAGCAATTTCTATCTTAATGTAGCTTTGCTTTGAAAGTTTGAATACTCAGTTTGACCCTTTGAAAAACATTTTTAGTATTTGCAAAATTGGATTAATCATATTTACATCCAAACAGAATTATGAGAATGAAATAATTATAAAACTGCAAGTAGAAAGATTGGGTCTATGGACAGTAATTATTTCTGAAAATAAAACAGAAAAGGAAAATCCAAGATCTCAAACACTCAAGAGATTTTCTATATATACTTTTTTTTTTTTTTTTTTTACCAAGACTATCAAAAGCTAATTGTATTTTAGAGCTGCTGGGCCTTTGGTGAAAATATTCACAACTATATCTTGTAGATATTCATTTTCAATTTATAAAAATAGATTTGTGACAATGGAAAAGACTACTGGCAGATGAGATTCTAACTAATTTCTGTTTTCATGTTAGTTAATATCATGTAAGTGATTAGCTGCTGGTTGTCCTTCAACCAGCAGTTGAGAGGCAGTTGAGACCACAGGACTCTATCAGTATACAAGATAGTCACATTCTTTAGTACCGTGGCATATCTGAATAGGTCATAAAAGAATCTACTCTTCTTTTAGAATTTAGTTCAGTTCAGTTCAGTTCAGTCGCTCAGTTGTGTCCGAATCTTTGCGACCTCATGAATCCCAGCACGCCAGGCCTCCCTGTCCATCACCATCTCCCAGAGTTCACTCAGACTCACATCCATCGAGTCAGTGATGCCATCCAGGCATCTCATCCTCTGTCGTCCCCTTCTCCTAGTGCCCCCAATCCCTCCCACCATCAGAGTCTTTTCCAATGAGTCAACTCTTTGCATAAGGTGGCCAAAGTACTGGAGCTTCAGCTTTAGCATCATTCTTTCCAAAGAAATCTCAGGGCTAATCTCCTTCAGAATGGACTGGTTGGATCTGCTTGTAGTCCAAGGGACTCTCAGGAGTCTTCTCCAACACCACAGTTCAAAAGCATCAATTCTTTGGCGCTCAGCCTTCTTCACAGTCCAACTCTCACATCCATACATGACCACAGGAAAAACCATAGCCTTGACTAGACGGACCTTAGTCTGCAAAGTAATGTCTCTGTTTTTGAATATGCTATCTAGGTTGGTCATAACTTTTCTTCCAGGGGGAATATATTCAGCCAGAGATAAAGGCATGTGTGAAATGAGAAAGAACTTGATATACTTAAGAAAATAGAAGGATGAAAATTTTCTTTCTTCAGATTTTACATTGTTCCAGAATCCCAATGCTTTCTTCACCATGTTTCCCTATATACAACATCAGACATAAATTTTAATAATTAGGTTTCTATCTCATTTTCTGTTTGCCCAGCAGACAAAAACTCCAGATTCGCTACCACTGGGTTGCTCTTATTTTTATCATGCTCTTTCCCAAAGGATTGCAATGTTCCTCTGAACTTGAGTTTGCTGGTTAGGTTCCTGCTACTTGTTGATAACATTTCTGATGCACGTTTCTTAACGTGGCTTGGAGAACTGACATTCCTAGATTCCCTTCCCTACAATTTCTCATACTACCACACTGTAGAAGTTTGTATGGAAAAGGTAATTGTGAAAGATGGTCATTCACATAAGTAGTTTGATAGATGATCAGTTGATCAATGATAAATAAATGATTAATAGAGAGATAGATGTTAGGTAGGTAGATTGATAGATATGGACAATTAGATGAAAACAGCAAGTTAAAACATCTATAATGTAATCCCATTTTTATAAAAAACAAAATAATATTATAAGCAACCCATGTACTTACAGACATGCACACATATATACATCAAACATAACAGAGGTTGCTTCTGCTTATATAGTCCCAGAATTATAATTCTTTTTGTTTTCTATACTTCTGTATTGTTTGAATACATTGATTTAAATTTTCTATGTAAGACTCAGGATATGTGTGTGCGTGTGTATTTTAGTTAAATTAGCTGCTGAGATATAAACCAAAAGATACATTTTCCTTGGCCAGCTAATGAAGATTCATGTCAGGCACTTATATTTATGGCTAAGAGTAGCAGAGTTGACAGGGCTTGAAGATGTCAATTTATGTGAGTCAATGTCAAGAGAGATGAACTAGTTAAAATCTGAGTGTGGTATTCACACAATTTGCAGCATACCACCCATGAAACCTTAATAGTCTCACTGGGTTATAAGTGTTTTATTATAAAAATCTATGCCTACAAATGAATTCTTTCTGTTTTTCTAAAACAAAAGTAGATAAAGACTAATTCAAGTATGCTTTTTTAGTTAAATGTTGCTATAATTGAATTTTTGTCCCTGTAAAGAGGGAGCAGGTAACATAGGAATATGACTGAATATTTTGCTTTTCTTAATGGAGCCAAAGTGAAAAAAATATAAAAAGCAAGAATCATAGTTTTCAGCATCTCTCTCCCTTATATGTAGACATGTAAGAAATATGCTTAACAAATGCTCACACATCTGATCACATTACAATTACCTTGTGAGGTTGTAAAGCAGGTGTTATTATCCTCCTTAGTTTTATAGTTGTAGAATCCAATGCTCAGCATTAAAGGACTTATCTAGGGTTACACACTGGGTCAGTTGATTGTTTTTGCAAAATCAATAAAATAATACTTTGGGTAAGTTTAAATTATTTCCCCAAGGGACAATTTCAACTGAAGACATATTTCTTTTCATGAATAGTTTCTTTATGGGACAGGTTAGTACATGGGACAGTTTTATTACAAAGTATTTGGTCAAACTAAATTTTATTTTCTAGATGACTAAATAGCCATTTATTGTAGGTAAAGATTTTAGATAATATGAAAAGGTCAGGTAAGAGCTGAAATATGTAAATTTTGTGTTACCATTCATTTTATGTCAACCATTTTTTCATTATGTGTGGAGAATTTGGAGTTGATTTCTCTCATAACACTCAGGGAGTATGAGAGTGTTTCATTTTATATTGATGAAATCAACAGAAATTCAGGCTTTCTTTACAGAATAACCATCTTTAAGCATCTAAATTGTTTTACAGATTTTAATCACTCATACTTTTCAACAACCTTGTGAATATGTGAACAATATTAACTTAAAATGTAAACAGGGAAAAAATATCTTATGCATAACAAGTTAAATGACTCCTCATATATATTGATTTTTATATTCCTCACAGCTTCATGAACTATTAGTTTAAAATGATACTGTTGACTTTCTTCTGTGTCCTCTGTTTGTTATTAAATATTTTATGTGAATTTAATACTGATTACAATTCTGGAAAAAATGTAGGGATAAAAATTTTATATCAGATCATAGCATAAATTCATTCTATCAGGTATTTCTATTTTTTAACAAAAATTCTGCATGAGTAATATAATTAAAATATTTTGTTCATCTCTGAGGATTAAATTCTCATCTAATTCATTTTATTTAATTTAGAAGTAATGCTCATTTGTATGACTTTTCATAAATATCTCACTTGTATGAATAGTTTAGGAGTTGAAATAAATACTAAAGAGTTAAAATTTTCCAGCAAATCAGGGCTATCTAGATCTGGTTGTTAGTTAAGAAACACATTTATTTTCACTGGGTCTTCTCTTTCCATCAACCTTTATTAGTAGGCATCACTACTAATTGCAAAATATAACTTTAGGGGAAATAAGTTGACATGTTCCAAATCTAATAAAACCTCTGCTGTGCAGCTGACTTAAGAAACAGTGCAAATAATGTTGGTTTTTTTTTTTCCTATGTACCATTATGTACAATAAATTAGGAGAAACATTAAACAAATAAGATTGATATTTTTCTTTTTAGGCATCTTGATCAAATAACAAATCTCCTGATAAACTTTGATGAGTTTAAGTGAGAAACTGACTTCCAAATACATGTTTTTACAATTTGATGTTCAAGGAAGGGATACTACTGGGGAGAGCCATTGTTGAGAGAGAGAGCAAACAAGAAAAGGAGATGCAAGGAGAAGGGAAGAAGGAAACAACTGAAAATAATAGTGCCCATGTGCTTCTCTACTATCTGCAGAAGCATAGAAGGGTGTTATAACATTACAGGGTGAAAAATGACCTTGAGAAGCCTGAGGAAATAGACTGTTAGAAAGGAGACCTGAAGTGAGAGCATCATCCCCAATGCCTGCAAAGAACTCAGAGGCAGGGCTCTAACACTGCATCAGAGTGATGGTGGAGGCTTGGCCAACAGGGTGACCCTTGGGCAGTGCTGGCAGAGGGCATCAGAAGAAGGGTTGGGCAAAATGCCTCCCTCAAATGGCTTAGAGGAAGTTGATTTCAAGTAAGCTGAGACAGAAAGGCACGTTGTTGTTCAGTTGCTAAGTTGTGCCCAACTCTGTACAACCCCATGGACAGAAAGCACACTAGGCCTCATCCCTCATCATCTCCCAGAATTTGCCCAAGTTCATGTCCATTGAATTGGTCATGCTATCCAACCATCTCTTCAAAGGCACATATACATGTCTTTCATTCAGCAAATATTTGTTGAGTATCACTCATCAGGGATTGTACTTGTTTCTGAACCCAAACAAGTTGGGTTCTTGTTGAGACTGTTGAGACTGACCCTGAAGAATCCAAAACATAATTATAGACACCTTTTTTTTTTGCTAAGTCTATTCAAATTCTATGTGTGGTAGCATTATAAAAACCAGCAAAATGATTTCCTGATTTTAAGGTTAGCTCATTTATTCCTAAGAACGTTGTGTAAGTTGTCTGTGATCCTTTACTTACAATAGAACTGATGACCCAACTTTCCCCAGAGATTGTCAGGATGAATTGCTTCATGCCTTACATTTCTAATTACCTCACTTCAATAAAAAAATCCTAATGTGAGGATTCCTCTTCCCAGTTCCATACCACTGGGAATAATTTGCCTTACTTAATTTCAATCCCCTTCTCCTTTCCTGAGTTTTCTTTCTGATGGCGAATGATCATTAACAACAGCAAAGACTATATCCTTAACTGTATTTCTGAAGCTTTCCTTCCCACCCCAAACAAAATCTGCTCTGCCTGGATGACTCCCTCTCAAATGAAAAGCCTTCACATGTTCCTTGTCTTTCACAGTCTGTGTACTTTATCCTGGCATTAGGATACGAATCCTCCTTGCCCTTTGTTGCTTCCTTCAATTAATTTCTTCTCCAAAGCCCAGGGCTTTAGACAGCCATTTCTTTAAACTTTCCCATCAACTTCTCTCCCCTTGGTCATTGCCAGCTTTTGCACTACTGTAATCAACATTCTTGGCAACTTCACCACTCACAAGGATGATCCTTCCAAAACCTTTGTCTCTCAGTCCTTTCATCTTTTCTCCTCCATATCATGCCATCCACACTCACAGATACAGTAATTGCATCAAATGTGAAACTTCCAAATATCCTTCCTTTTTGCCACTTCCTAGTCTTCTAGCTCATGTCCTTTAGCATTTCTGTAGCATTTCTTCCACTTCAAAGAGAGCTCTAATATATTACCTATCACTTTCTTAAGCTCACTAAGTTTGTCTTCATGTTCCCTTTTATAACTGTAAAATCTATTGTTTACTTAAATGTCCTTACAAACCCTCTACTTTCATTGCTTCTTCCTTGTTTGGATATGAATGGTAAAAAACCTAGCTAATGCTAAAGGTAATTTTCTATTACCTTTGTACCTGAGTTTAAGATGATGAATATTTCTAAAGAACACACACAGTCACTGACTACCTCAAATTAAATTTATGTTTCAACATTTGAATTCTGGGGAGGCACACAAACATTCAGTTCACAATAAACACTGACCTTCCAACCTGAGACAAAGACTGGGACACATGGACCAGAGTCATTGCAGCAGATTCACACACCTGCAGCCTGAAGCAGAGTTGGCTGGCTAACCTGAAGATCTGCAATGTAAAGTAGAACTACTTTAGCTAAACTAAAGACATATACACCAAAAATAAATGCCTCTTGTTTTGTACCCTGAGCCCTCTAGCTTTCTGAGATTCTCTGTGTTCAGCTATATTCATAGAGCAAGTTCACCCCTGAACACTACATCAGTATGGTCTCAGGTGACCAGAACTCATGTACTCAAGAGTCTTATGCTTTCAGGATTGAAATCTAGATGCTATTTTTGAGTATTTTCACCTTCACTCCATATCCAAAGGGTCACATACTCCTGCTTATTCTTTTGCACTTCTTAAAATCACCATGTCAAATTGTAAAGATTACCTCAGAGTTTTCACTCAGGTTTCCCTTGAATCCTGTGACTTTATTTTATTTAGCCACCTGCCCACATTTTGTTCTCTCAGAGTAACTCAAATTCATGCCCTGTATGCTAGATTGCAGCTTTTACTCAGTTTTCTTCCTATCCCCAAATCATTTAAACATCATTTTCTTCTTCTTAAATCATTAAAGCTCAGCTCTTTCAAAACAAAGCCATGTTAATCTAATTACTTCTGTATCTCAGGAAGTAAATTAATAGATATTTTGTTTATGGCTACTATGTGCAAGTTTTTATGCTAGCTTTTTCGGGAGTACTAAAATATATGAGACACAGTCCACGACCTCATTTACACTCAGGTTTCAGAGACAAATTGCAGTTAAAAACCACAGAACAAGATAGTATAAGATAGGCACCTCATGGGATGGCTAAGTGGTCCTACCATTGTGCCATAGCTGGTCTGTATATATTATGTTTCAGCCACTTTAAAAAATCATCTTTCCAGTAATGTTGATGTTGATTGAGTATGTACTAGAGGGGAGAAAATCATGTAAATTTAGAATGTTGTCCACTTAAACTATATGAAATTTTGTCAAAAATAAAAGTCAGAAAATGCTGAAATATAAAGATATATATATTAGCTCCATGCTATGAAACACAAAGTTAAAAAAATAAAATTTTTCCTTTTACTCACATGCAGATAACTAATATTTGCAGGAACTTGAAGTTTTAATATAGAGTTTCTATTTAGTAAAATAGAAATAATAAAATTCAGTATCTGCATTGGCAGGGCTTTAAAATCAATGTAATCTTTATAAAATAATTTAATAAAAACATTAATCCATTAGAGCTATAAAAAATTACTGGTTACATGTTTTATCATGGATTTTTATTAGAAAATAAAATAATCACTCTTTTTTTTAATTTTTATTTTTACTTTATTTTACTTTACAATACTGTATTGGTTTTAGTGAGCCTTATAATTAAAAAATAGTTATTTCATATATAAATACTGACTTCTATAGTTAGTATGCAGAATTCCATATTATAGCCATTGTTCATTTTTTTCTTATTGTTTTACACAGTCATTTAACTTAATCCAACATTTGTGTGTATAACTAAGAGGCCCAATTAGCCAGAACAGATTTTTAAGACCTTGTTGTCCCTTTAACTGGGAAGTCAGTTTGACACTATTTCCTTAAGGAAATAATCAACAGATTTGCAAAACAACAGGCAGCATCAAGTTTTACTGTCCCTGAATTACAATATTAAATTTTGTGTTAAAAAAGGTATTAGGCACACAGTCTTCTGGAATAACCATCATCATTACATCATATTGCTTTCAATTTGAATTAGCATATAAATGAACAAAGATGGTCAACCATGTAGCCAAGATGAAATGTGCCATCTTCAGTATTTAGTTGCCTTGGAAGCAGATTGTATAAAATGTAAACTGGTGTGCTTAGATGCTGATATTTGTTTGTTTGGAAATTTAGAATTCTCAAGTTAATCTTAGGATAGCAGAGACACACAGAGCAATTATCTAAGTTTTCCCAATAGATTTTTGAAAACATGTTCAAAAGATGTCAGAGAACTAAGCAAGTAGAAATGATGGGCATTGATTGCTAATTCAGTGGACAAAGGCACAGGGATATGAAACAAAATGATACATTATAGGAGCTGTAGCCTTACCACTGTAGCTGGCTTACCACCAGCTATAGTCATGTGAAGAAAAAGCCCTGGCAAAATACAGAGCAAGAATTGGTGGGATGGTCTATGGATAATGGAAATCATTGCAAGTATTCAGTCATATAAACAGGATCCTATCTGCATTGTCAGGTGGCTGAGATCAGTAGCAATGTGCAGGCGGAGAGCAGAATCAAGGAATAAGCTGAATTAGAAAGTCAGAGCAATAGTCTAAGTGAGAGAAGATGCAAGTTTGAACCAACACTTGAATGTTGGAGATGGAGGAGGAATATCTTTACTTATACAAAACATAGTGTGATTAGAACCTTTTGGACTTGGAAATGGCTGAAATGTGGCAGTAGAAAGAGAAAGAAAATAAATTCAAGACAATTACCCAAATTCAGGATGAAATTGGATGAAACAGGATGAACCTTTGGTAGTAATTGAGCTAAGGAGAAGAACGGAGAAGCCAGTTAGTCTGAAGTATGTCCTTTCTGATCTTCTGAGGGAAAATCTAGATGGCAACACCCAGTGAGTAGTTCTCATAGGGATGGTCTACTCCAGGCCTGAAGTCATTGACTTGTGTATCAACACATAGTGATTCAGTTCTTATGTGGTTGCCATCATCTAAGATTGTGCACAGTGAATGTAAAATAGACCAAGAACAGGATCCTTAGACCCACCAACATTTAAAAAGGACCTGGAAAAAATGAATTCACAGAGGTGACTTAGAAGGAATCATTCAGTTCAGTTCAGTCGCTCAGTCATGTCAAACTCTTTATGACCCGATGAATCGCAGCACACCAGGCCTCCCTGTCCATCGCCAACTCCCAGAGTTCACTCAAACTCACATCCATCACGTCAGTGATGCCATCCACCATCTCATCCTCTGTCATCCCCATCTTCTGCCCCCAGTCCCTCCCAGCATCAGGGTCTTTTCCAATGAGTCAACTCTTCGTATGAGGTGGCCAAAGTACTGTAGTTTCAACTTTAGCATCAGTCCTTCCAACGAACACCCAGGACTGATCTCCTTTAGGATGCACTGGTTGGATCTCCTTGCAGGCCAAGGGACTCTCAAGAGTCTTCTCCAACACCACAGTTCAAAAACATCAATTCTTTTGCGCTCAACTTTCTTCACAGTCCAACTCTCACATCCATACATGACTACTGATAAAACCATAGCCTTGACTAGATGGACCTTTGTTGGCAAAGTAATGTCTCTGCTTTTGAATATGCTATCTAGGTTGGTCATAACTTTCCTTCCAAGAAGTAAGTGTCTTTTAATTTCATGGCTGTAATCACCATCTGCAGTGATTTTGGAGCCCCCCAAAATAAAGTCTGACACTGTTTCCACTGTTTCCCCATCTATTTCCCATGAAGTGATGGGAATCTTTAGAGAAGCATAATCAGAAGGAGGATGGGGGGAGATTCCTAAAATCTAACTCAAAAGATGAGGGAGAGGTTCAGAGGAAGGAATGGATGTTAATGTCAAAGACCACCAGATAAGGGCTTCCCAGGTGGTGCTAGTGGTAACGAACCCACCCACAAAGGCAGGATACATAAGAGACACGGGTTCGATCCTTGTGTTGGGATGATCCCCTGGAGGAGGGCATGGCAACCCACTCCAGTATTCTTGCCTGGAAAATCCCATGGACAGAGGAGCCTGGCAGTCTATGGGTCATAGGGTCACGAAGAGTTTGGACACGACTGAAGCGACTTACTGCACACACACATGCACACACACAACATGAAGACAGAAATAATCCAATGGATTAATTAAGAAGTAATTGATACATTTTATCAGAGATGTTTTAATGAATACTCAGATATGGGAACCTGATTTCAGGGCTTCACAGCATAAGCAGAGAGACAGTAAAAAGACTGAGTGTAGTTTGTGTTGACCTGACTATGTGCTGTGCTTAGCCTCTCAATTGTGTCTGACTCTTTGCTATCACATGGACTGCAGCCCACCAGCCTCTGCCCTTGGGAGTTGACCTGACTATAAAAGAAGATAAAATAGTTTCTTAAAAAGTAATATGGAATTGAGGGATTTAAAAATGTTCTTCTGTTCATTTGGGAGTAAACTGGAATGTGTTTTTTTAAGTCAAAAGAAATAAAGAGGGGAAGAAAAGTTAAAATTTGATGGTACAGGATAAGAAATATTAAGAGAGAAAATCTCCTGAAACAGTAAGAGATGATTAATAAGTCAAATCTATTTTGAAGATTTTAAACTCCTGTAAGCACATAAAAGTTAAAGTAACCAGGATATTTTTGTTTTTAAAAAAAGTGTAAGTTCTCATCTTTAGACTTTCAATTTCCTAATATCAATCCCTGACTATAGCCCAAACCATCCCAGAGTCACCCTTCTCCATGTACAGCTAACAGTTTTGTGTATGCGTGCTATTAGGATGCAGGCTAAGTCACTCAAGTCGTGTCTGACTCTGTGCAACCCCATGGACTGTAGTCTGCCAGGATCCTCTGTCCATGGGATTCTCCAGGCAAGGATACTGAAGTGGACTACCATTTTCTTATTTATCTGGTATGCTTTGAAAACACATACACATATATGTATACGCATATATACATTGAGCTTTTATAAACAATGAAACATACACATATTGTTCTGGAATTCATGTTTAAAATATCATTGTTATTTTTCCAGATGAATGAACCTATGTATCACATTCTTACTAAGGGCTGTTTTCTTATGACTATTTATTATGGTGAGTGAAAGTCACTCACTTGTGTCCAACTCTTTGTGACCCCATGGACTATACAATCCATGGAATTCTCCAGGTCAGAATATTGGAGTAGTTGCCTTCCCTTCTCCAGTGGATCTTCCCAATCCAGGGATCAAATCCATGTCTCCCACATTGCAGGCGGATTCTTTACCAGCTCAGCTACAAGGGAAGCTTAAGAATACTGGAGTGGGAAGCCTATCCCTTCTCCAGCAGATCTTCCTGACCCAGGAATCAAACTGGGGTCTCCTGCATTGCAGGCAGATTCTTTACCAACTGAGCTATGAATGAAGCCCATGACTATTTATTATATGGATATATTTTATAGATCACCCTTACAATACTGAATGCTTAGCTTGTTTTCAACTTTTCATATTGAAAGTTGTACTTTAAAAATATAGTCTTTTATCTAAAAAAGAAAGAAAGATTGAATACAGATAAAGGTGTTGTTTTATCCCTGCTTTATTGAGATATCATTGACAAATACATTTGTGGACATATTATATTATTAATTTTATTATAGGCTATCTTTGTTTTCCCCCTTACGTTACTCTGTATTACAGGGTAGAAGAGCACCCTCTCTTGGTTCTGGAATTTTCCCCATTGAGTCTTTGCTTTTCAGTCACTAAGTCAGGTCCAGCTCTTTGTGACCCATGGACTGTACTATGCCAGGCTTTCCTGTTCTTTGCTATCTCCTGTAATTTGCTCAAATTCATGCTCATTGAGTTGGTGATACTATCTAACCTTCTCATCCTCTGTTGCCTCCTTTTCCTTTGGCCTTTGATCTTCTCCAGCATCGAGGTCTTTTCCAGTGAGTAGGCTTTTCACATCAGGTGGCTAAAGTATTGGAGCTTCAGCTTTAGCATCAGTCCTTCTAAGGTTGATTTCCTTTAGGATTGACTGGTTTGATTTCCTTGCAGTTCATTGGACTCTCAAGAGTCTTCTCCAGCACCACAGTTCCAAAGCATCAATTCTTCAGCACTCAGCTGTCCTTATGGTTCAACTATCCTGGTGGTGCTAGTGGTAAACAACCTGCCTGCCAATGCAAGAGACATAAGAGATACAAGTTCAGTCCCTGGGTTGGGAAGATCTCCTGGAGGAGGATATGGCAACCCACTCCAGTATTCTTGCCTGGAGAGTCCCATGGACAGAGGAGCCTGGCAGGCTATGGTCCATAAGATCTCAAAGAGTCAGACACAACTACAGTAACTTAGAATGCACACACTGGAAAAGCTATAGCTTTGACACTACGCACTTTTTTCGGCAAAGTGATGCCTCTGCTTCTTAATTCACTGTCCAGGTTTGTCATAGCTTTCTTTCAAGAAGCAAGTGTCTTTTAATTTCATGGCTGCAGTAAAAGTCTGCAGTGATTTTGGAGTCCAAGAAAATAAACTCTGTCACTCTTTCCACTTTTTCTCTTTGAGCCTAGGTACAGGAAAAGACACATGTCATTTCAATATCCAGCCTCTTTTTATGAACCTCATAAAAGGCCTAAGCAAGGGTTGCAGTCCTACAGACTTCTTCCCAAAGTGCCTTTTTTTCAAATTTGCAAGGCTTTTCCGAGCCAGGATATAACCTGTCCATCTGCCAATGTGTGGGTTTTGGAGAACATTTCTTTCTTTAGTCTGTGCCCTGGCTCTGCCCACATATATTTATTCACCTGCCTACTCCTTTTCCTCCAGGGGAGAGTTTTCAGTAATGATTCCTCTAGTTGTTGATCAGGTTTGCTTTTCTAACACACAGTTTCATATACTTTTTCACAAAGTGGTCTCACTAGTGTCATGACATTTGGAGAGCCCACATAGGAGAAATCAAGCTGTTTCTACTGTTTTTATTTTCAATTTAGTTGATCTGATGTTTAAGCAATCAGCCAAATTCTGTTAGGCAACTGTGTTACAGATTTCCAGTGAGTGAGATGATGATAGAATCCCAAGCACCATAATTTTCTAAATCTACTTTTTAATGAGAATTTTTTTTTTTGTAGGGAAGACAGCCATAATAAAGCAAATTAATACCTAGAAAGAAAAAGTCGCAGTTTGATCATTTCAAAGGCATCAAAAGGAGGCAAAAATCTCTAAATATAATTTTGAAGATTATATATTATTAATGAAATCTTTTCATGCATCAATAAAATTAATTAAAATCTGAATGCTGAGAAAAAACAATTCTATCATTTCAATAACTGTTGAATATTAGTATTAGTAACATAAAGCTTCATAGTATCTTTCTACCTAACCATATTAAACTTTTTTTTCTATAGAATTTTTTTTTTATTTTATTTTATATGACATACAACTTTTTTTTTTCTCCCCCACGGGTGTACATGCGTTCCCAAACTTGAACCCCCCTCCCACCTCCCTCCCCATAACATTTCTCTGGGTCATCACCGTGCACCAGCCCCAAGCATGCTGTATCCTGCGTCGGACATAGACTGGCGCTTCGATTCTTACATGATAGTATACATGTCACAATGCCATTTTCCCCTGTATGCAAGACAGCATATTAAACTTTTAAACCCTATGTAGTTTGTTGTTTGCTTTCTGTCCTGAAATTTCTGCTTTTGTGAAATTAGCAATGTCCTTGGTTCCCTTCCCAGGAGCAAGGCTCAGACATTTGAATTTCAGAAACAATAAAATAAGAACAATAATTATAGAGTGAGGTGAAGAAATGACCATAACTGAGCACATTTGGACTATTTCTCCTGTCCTATATAACTGGTTCACAGGAGTTTTTTGTTAAGTGGAAGAATGAATGATGAAATTGTGGGGAAGACATTGTGTGTATACTTTTTGACTATAAAATGAGGATTATAGAAACTCCTCATTGTCTGGGAATTTATCATATGAATTTTAGTAAGTGGAGTGTTGAATAGCGCAGAAAATTATCCATAAACACATTTGTTTAAAAATTAGTTCTTGTTTTGAAACAGCTAGACATGCACATTTTTTTCTACTCACTTTCAATTTTTAGGCCTTGCTTTATTTTCCTTTTTATTTTTAATTATGTAAAATATTTAAATTATTCTGCAGTCAAAGCCATAAAGCAAGTTTAGCCCTGTAAGTTTCACTTACATGATTGGTTTATCACTCATACTGCTTAATAGTTATGGTTTGTTTTTCTTATTCTAATGTCATTTTTCTTAGAAAATATAAGCAAATCAAGATATGCATACACATGTGGTCGGCACTAATGTTAAAGAACCCACCTACCAATGCAAGAGACATAATGAGAAAGGGGTTCAGTCCCTGGCTTGGAAAGATCCCCTGGAGGAGTATATGACAACCTACTCCAGTGTTCTTTCCTGAAGAATCCCATGAACAGAGGAGCCTGGAGGGCTAGAGTCCATAGGGTCTCAAAGAGTCATATGGGACTGAAGCAACTTAACATGCACGCACACATACAGACACATATGTTTCTCTTTCAAATGTAAAAGATGTTTTTGTGTGAAGAAACTATGAAAATTTCACCTTTCTTAGAAATTATTCCTATGACCATTATATAAAGAGCTTTTGCAATACTTTTTATATATTCATAATAATTCATTTAAAGATAAATCAGATTTTATTTCACCAGTTCATACTGATAAAATAGAGGTACAATCAATCTTTAGTTATTGTAAAGAAAGTCACAATATTCTGTGTATGTGTCTTGATTTATTGTTGCTAGCGTATCTAGAGATAGATTGCTAGAAGTAGAATGGATAAAAGGTAGGTGCATAAGCAATTTTGATAAATCATACAAAATTCATCTCTGCAGAGGTTATAACATTTGAATTCCAACTAATGATAGTCACTTAAAGCAGCTTGTTTTTCGTGTGCCTGGCATTGTTTTAAATTACGAGCTATATTTTGTGGTAATCCTGAGGATCTAAATTTTTGCTTCCAGCAAGGGTTTTGGTTTTTTTCCCCCAAACTGCTATTGACTGCTTTTCACTTTCAACGTTCTGGACATAAAGGAGTCTAGGATTAAATACCAACTCCTACCCAAAAGCACAAAGCATAGAATTCCATTTTTATTTAGGTGTATACATGTGTCTAAAAAGCAAACCCATCTTTCAGGTAGTGTAAACCTCAGTACTTCTTTTGTTTAGAGTTTCATGTTTGTTTTTTTTTTTTTTTAAGGGAAAGGGTAGATTTCCAAGGCTTTCTAGAAAGTCCAGAGGAGTTTTGCAAATGTTTATTTGCTGTAATTTATCCACAATCTAAATGTACTTTGCAGAATGACCTTTGGGTTGAATCTGCTCTGCCGTGGTACTGGAAGTAAAAATTATATTTTTAAAAGACTTTTTTCTTTGCTTCTTTATTTGAGGTCTTAAGCTCTTTCTCATTCTCAAAATTGTGTTTTTCATTTTGGTTAATTAATCTTGACAGAATATTTGTCTGTGTGTTTTATATTGACAATTTTCATATTTCTAGATATATTTATTAGTTCTACTCTTTATGGTTCATCCAGCTCCTGGATTGATTTGTTGTCTATCATTTATAATCTAGTCATATTTATAATATTTATAATTTTTAAGTTGACTACTTATTTCTCTCATGTTTAATAAGTAAGCTATTTAAAGCTGATCATTTATTCTAATTACAGATTTGGCTATATCCCATACATTATTATATGTATTATTTCCATTGAATTCAATTATTTAAAAAAGTAATTATTTATAAGAATTTCTAAAAGTGAATATTTATATGTGTGAATTGCAATGTTTCATATCTTTAAATTATTACTTTCTAGTTTTATTATAGTTTGGCCAAAATATGTGAATTTTAGGGTTAATTATTCAGATGTATTGATGTTTCAGATATATGAAAGCAATGTAATCAAAATTTGGTAATGTTCCAGGGGTAATAAAAGATAATTATTCTGTGTACTCTGCTTATATAACTCAGATTCACTGTGAACATATCAGCCTAAACTTTCTCACTGTACCAATGACCTGCATCCCTCTGCAGGGCTTTTTGTTGATTAGTAACTATAACAGTCCATTACCAAATCTTTGATTTAGTGAGGCTGAGAACATGGGCTCTACTACTTTAGGAATAGAATTTCTCTATTTAATTTCTTCTTGAGGTGTAGGAAGCCACTATGCCAAAATTTTTATGCATTCAAGATATTTTTCTCTTTAGCCCAGCTTCCATATGAGGTACATAATAGGGCCATTTTCAGCTTGATGCTGCAAAGCCTTTATAGGTAAATTCTTTACGCCTGGGATGTTTTCTTTTCAAAGGTGTCAGTTTGCTTTTGGAAAGCCTAAAGTAGCTGCTGATGCATGCTGTGTGCTGTTCCAAGGAAAGTGGCCTTTATCTTAATGTTAGTCTGTCTTTAGTGTAAGCATCCAAACACACCCTGTCAAAAAGAAAATGCTAGGTGTAGGGCAGTTGGGCCCAATTGTGCTCTGTTTGTAATCTGTGGCTTGAGTACCATCTTCTCAGGAAGGTCAGTTGTGGATAGATTTGTGCTATTCCTTTCAATCTGATCCTATCTTCATTTTATATGAAAGAAATTCTCAAAGTTTGTCTTTTATGGATAATATCCTCCCTTATATAAGCTTTCCTTCACTTTTATAGACCTTTGATCATTTAAGTCAGGATTTTAAAAACACCAGGTATCACTTGAGATGCCGTTTTTTAGCAATATCTTGAGTTGTTTTTACAAGCATTGTGAGGCTGGTTGATATTTTAAAATCCCACCACCTCCCGCCCACCCCCCACAACATGCAAATAAGTTGGTCTACCAACTTGGAAGTATGATTTAACTTTGTAAAGATTACAGTAGCAAGGCTACGTATAGTGGACCAAGAGGTATGGGCAATTGAAATAGAGTTATACTTCATAGAATGAAAGAGAGGATAAAAAAAAATTTGCCCCTAGCTTATCTTTGCCTGTACTTACTAAATTGGGAATGTTCAAATTAATCAGAATGTCAAATACCTGGAAGTCCACAGGTACTGAAGTTTTTATTACTCTCTCAAGATATTTTACTAATTGGGCATTTTAGTAGAGACTGGAATTTAATTAGCATTTTTAAATCAACGTCTCCTACTGTATTTCTGTTTCAAAATCTCAGCGAACAGTAACTAATGAGAAAGAATGGCTACGGTGCATTTCCCTAGTTCAGAAATCAGAGGACACAAAGGGGCAAATCTGTAAGATGTTTATGATACTGAGGGTACTGAAGATGTACAGCATTTTTTGATGCACCAAGTCAAAGTTCTACATTAAAATTATCAGGCAGTACTTTCATATTTTAAGCCAAAATGGTAAATAGTAAGTAGATAATAGGTAAGTAGATAGAGCAATATTGTAAAAACAATATTGCTGAACCCAACCTGGAATGTTGGGTTCATGAATCAAGGCAAATTGGAAGTGGTTGAACAGAAGCCGGCTAGAGTGAATACTGACATTTCAGGAATCAGCGAACTAAAATGGACTGGAATGGGTGAATTTAACTCAGATGACCATTATATCTGCTACTGTGGGTAAGAATCCCTTAGAAGAAATGGAGTAGCCATCAAGGTCAACAGAAGAGTCCAAAATGCAGCACTTGTATGCAATCTCAAAAGTGACAGAATGATCTCTGTTCATTTCCAAGGCAAACCATTTAATATCACAGTAATCCAAGTCTATGCCCCAACCAGCAATGCTGAAGAAGCTGAAGTTGAACACTTTTATGAAGACCTACAAGACCTTCTAGAACTAACACCCCCCCAAAAAAATGTCCTTTTCATTATAGGGGACTGGAATGCAAAAGTAGGATGTCAAGAGATACCTGGAGTAACAGGCAAATTTGGCCATGGCGTACAAAATGAAGCAGGTTAAAGGATAACAGAGTTTTGCCAAAAGAACACACTGGTCATAGTAAGCACGCTCTTCCAACAACACAAGAGAAGACTCCACATGGACATCACCAGATGGTCAATACTGAAATCAGATTGATTATATTCTTTGCAGCCAAAGTTGGAGAAGCTTTATACAGTCAGCAAAAACAAGAAAAGGAGCTGACTGTGGCTCAGATCATAAGCTCCTTATTGCCAAATTCAGAATTAAATTGAAGAAAATAGAGAAAATCACTAGACACTTCAGGTATGACCTAAATCAAATCCTGTAAGATTATACAGTGGGAGTGAGAAATAGATTCAAGGGATTAGATCTGATTGAGTTCCTGAAGAACTGTGGATGGGGGTACATGACATTGTATAGGGAGCAGTGATCAAGACCATTACTAGAAAAAGAAATGGATAAAGGCAAAATGGTAGTCTGAGGAGGCCTTACAAATAGGTGAGAAAAGAAGAGAAGCTAAAGGCAAAAGAGAAAAGGAAAGACATACCCATTTGAATGCAGAGTTCAAAAGAATAGCAAGGGGAGATAAGAAAGCCTTCCTCAGTGTTGAATGCAAAGAAATAGAGGGAAAAAATAGACTGGGAAAGACTAGAGATAATTTCAAGAAAAGTAGACACCAAGGGAACATTTTGAGCAAAGATGGGTACAATAAAGAACAGAAATGGTACGGACTTAAGACAAGAAGAAGATATTCAGAAGACATGGCAAGAATACACAGAAGAACTATACCAAAAAAAAAAAAAAATCCTCATAACCCAGATAGCCATGATGGTGTGATCACTCACCTAGAGTCAGACATCATGGAATGTAAAGTCAAGTGGGCCTTAGGAAGCATCACTATGAACAAAGCTAGTGCAGGTGATGGAATTCCAGTTGAGCTATTTCAAATCATTAAAGATGATGCTGTGAAAGTGCTGCACTCAATATGCCAGCAAATTTGGAAAACTCAGCAGTGGCCACAAGACTGGAAAAGGTCAGTTTTCATTCCAATCCCAAAGAAAGGCAATGCCAAAGAATGTTCAAACTACCACACAATTGCACTCGTCTCATATGCTAGCAAAGCACTGCTTAAAATTCTCCAAGTCAGGCTTCAACAGTACATGAACTTCCAGATGTTTAAGCTGGTTTTAGAAAAAACAGAGGAACCAGAGATCAAATTGCCAACATCCCTTGGATCATCAAAAAAGCAAGAGGTTTCCAGAAAATCTTCAACATCTACTTTATTGACTACACCAAAGCCTTTGATTGTGTGAATCACAACTGAAAAATTCTGAGAGAGATGGGAATACCAAACCACCTGACCTGCCTCTTGAGAAATCAGTATGCAGGTCAAGAAGGAAGAATTAGAACTGGACATGGAACAACAGACTGGTTCCAAATCAGGGAAGGAGTACATCAAGGCTGTATACATTGTCACCCTGCTTACTTAACTTATGTGCAGAGTACATCATGTGAAATGCCAGGCTGGATGAAGCAACAGCTGGAATCAAGTTTGCCGGGAGTAATACTAATAACCTCTCAGATATGCAGATGACACCATTCTTATGGCAGAAAGCAAAGAAGAACTAAAAAGCCTCTTGATGAAAGTGAAAGAGGAGGGTGAAAAAGTTGGCTTAAAACTCAACATTCAGAAAACTAAGAT
The DNA here is from genome assembly GCF_023091745.1 of Budorcas taxicolor. Classification (NCBI taxonomy): domain Eukaryota; kingdom Metazoa; phylum Chordata; class Mammalia; order Artiodactyla; family Bovidae; genus Budorcas; species Budorcas taxicolor. Next base: position 155,368,844 of record NC_068910.1, read on the forward strand.
CATGGCATCCAGCTCCATCACTTCATGGCAAATAGAGAGGGAAACAATGAAAATAGTGAGAGACTTTATTTTCTTGGGCTCAAAAATCACTGAAGATGGTGACTTCAGCAATGAAATTTAAAGAAATTTGATCCTTGGAAGAAAAACTGTGACCAACCAATATGATAGCATGTTAAAAAGCAAGACAGTACTTTGCCAACAAAGGTCCATCTATGCAAAGCTGTGGTTTTTCAAGTTGTCATGTACAGATGTGAGTTGAAATATAAAGAAAGCTGAGCACCAAAGAATTGATCCTTTTGAACTGTGGTGTTGGAGAAGACTCTTGAGAGCCTCTTGGACTACAAGAATATCCAACCAGTCCATCCTAAAGGAAATCAGTCCTGAATATTCATCAGAAGGACTGATGCTGAAGCTGAAACTCCAATACTTGGCCACCTGAGGTAAAGAACTGACTCATTGGAAAAGACCCTGGTGCTGGGAAAGATTGATGGCAGGAGTAGAAGGGGACAAAAGAGGATGAAATGGTTGGATGACATCACTGACTTGATGGACATGAGTTTGAGTAAGCTCTGGGAGTTGGTGATGGACAGGGAAGCCTCATGCTGCAGTCCATGTGTTCACAAAGAGTCAGACATGACTGAACAACTGAACTGAACTGTAGATAGATAGATAGATAGATAGCCAGGGCTTATAGGATATAATGTCAGTCACTCAGTCATATCTGACTCTTTGAGATCCCCATGGGCTGTAGTCCTCCAGTCTCCTCTCCAATGGAATTCTCCAGCCCAGAATACTGGAGCAGGTAGCCATGCCCTTCTCCAGGGGATCTTCCTAACCCAGGGATTGAACTTGGGTCTCCTGCATTGCAGGCAGATTCTTTACTGTCTGATCCAGCAGAGAAGCCCTGAATATCTTCATTTACATAAATAACTTGGTTGGTTTTAGAGCACTGGACTATGGTACCATATGTTTCCTTGTGTAATTTTATATAATCTATATATATATACATATATCTTATTTATGTATATATATCACATTTTATTTATATATGTGTATATGTATATATATAATCTTTTTGTCTCCACAAAATTTTTCTGCTACAACAATTAAGTAAGAAACCAAACTTGTTCAACTGCAAGAGTGGGCCTAGGGTATTGATGAAAGGACACTGACTCTGCTTTAAACATTCTTTATTGGCTTAAAATTATTCACATAATTTTGTAGTGAAAGCTGGCATTCTGTTTTCCCCCTTAAGGCAAAAAAAAAATGCCATCTTGTAGCAAATACTCATTTAAACAGAAGGAAGATGATGATAAGAACTTCAGCTAAGGGAGCCAGTCAGGTTTCAGAGCCTCTACTGTAACAGGCTTTTCCACATGCTGAAAGTGAAACCTGATGCAGGATAGAATGCTTCCTCTAGGTAGAACAGCATGCATTGAGTCATAACTCCCATCATTTTCTTTCTGTAAATCCATGAGAACACACTAAATCTCACTTATATTTAGTTTCCTCATATGTACATTAGAAGGATAACCAGATCTTCCTCTGAGGTTTGTTGTTAGAAGAGCATTACTGACATTGGTAGGCAAGTACCAACATTCAGAAATATTCTTCATGCTTAAAGGCACAGACCTGCTGATGAATCTCATCCTGCGCATCCACCTGTTTCAAAGCCCTGATGTTAGAGGGAATAGACAGGTATATATATAAGCATAAAATTTATTTATATTTCAGATGAGGTTCAAAAGTTATTGGTCATCAAGTATGATATATCTGATTGACATTCAGTTGGAGAACATTGGTATTTATATTGATAATCATATAAGTCAGAAGAACTTGATAACAATAGGTACCATACACTTGACAAGTGATAATATCATTGCTGAAAAATACAACTGCCAGAAAATATGTCAGTGTTAGTTCAGTAAGCCTGGGAGATTTGGGATTCTGGGCCATGGCTGATGAGAGTTAAAAGACTTGTAATCAAAATAGAGGCCTTTTGAATAACAGCAGTGTTTGGTAATGCATACTACACTCTCCTATAAGGATGCTGATGATCTTAATATGGTGATAACAAAATTGATTATTCTTACAATAGATGTTTTTTTAACTTTTAGAAATATATTTTCATCTCAAGAATATTTTGAAGAAGGAAATGGCAACCCACTCCAGTGTTCTTTTTTTTTTTCTATTTCCTTTATTTTATTTTATTTTTTATTTTTTTTATTTTTTAATTTTAAAATCTTTAATTCTTACATGCGTTCCCAAACATGAACCCCCCTCCCACCTCCAGTGTTCTTGATACACAGATATGCAGTCACTATACAAACATTAATACAAATAAAAAATACAAGTGTTTTAGAATACATAGAGATATATATATGTATAAAACAGCCCTCATTTTTTACAAATCTGAAAAGTAAGGAAAAACCAATCATACAAAAATTAAAATATCAAAAATGTAAGATAATTATAGACTTATTTTTAAATTTACTTTTTAATTGGAGGAAAATTGCTTTATAGTACTGGTTTTTATGGTACAACAAAGTGAATCAACAATAATTGTATATATATATGCATCCTCTCCCTTTTGAGCCTCCATTCCTCCCCGACAAGTTTCACCCCTCTAGGTCACAGAGCATCAGGCTGGGCTCCCTCTGCTATATAGCAACATCTCATCAGCTATCTGGGCTTCCCAGGTGGCACTAGTGTTAAAAAGGATCCACCTTCCCATGCAGGAGATGCAAAGGATGTTGGTTTGATCCCTGCATCAGGAAGATCTCCTGCAGTAGGGAATGCCAACCCTCTCCAGTATTCTTGTTTGGAAAATCCCATGGGCTACAGTCCATGGGGCTGCAAAGAGTTGGACATGACTGAGTGACTTAGCACACATACACACACACCAGCTATCTATTTTACACATGATAGTATATATATGTTGATGTTATTGTCTCCAAAAGCACCTCTCTCTTTCCCCCACTGTGCTCACAAGTCCATTACCTACATCTGCATCTCCATTCCCTGCAAGCAGGTTTGTAAATACCATTTTTCTTGATTCCATATATATGCATTAATATGCAATACTTTTTACTCTTTCTGACTACTTCACTCTGTATAACAGGCTCTAGGTTTATCTACATCACTCAAACTGACTTATCGTTTCAAATTTTTTATTAAAATAAAAAGATAAAGTTATTATTTCTGTTGAGTTACAACCCAAAGTTGATATTTTAAGATTCTCAGCTCAGTTCAGTTGCTCAGTAATGTCTGACTCTGTGAACCTGTGGACTTCAGCATGCCAGGCTTCCCTGTCCATCCAACACCTGGAGCTTGCTCAAACTCATGTCCATCAAGTCAATGATGTCATCCAACCATCTCATCCTCTCTCGTCCCCCTCTCCTTCCACCTTCAATCTTTCCCAGCATCAGGGTCTTTTCAAATGAGTCAGTTCTTCACATCAGGTGGCCCAAGTATTGGAGTTTCAGCTTCAGCATCAGTCCTTCCAATGAACACACAGGACTGATCTCCTTTAGGATGGACTTGTTGGATCTCCTTGCAGTCCAAGGGACTCTCAAGAGTCTTCTCTAACACCACAGTTCAAAAGCACCAATTCTTCAGGGCTCAGCTGTCTTTAAGATTCAGAAAGAGATAATTCTAATGTGTATGAGAGAGACAGAAAATAAGAAATGTTAAAAACAAGCTAAAATCTCTTACAGTCACATTCATAAGGTAAAAGTAAAGTTGTCACAAGCTATGGCCACTTGCTGAACAACAAGATGGGTCAGTCTACCAAGAAGGTTTCTACTGCTTGGAAGTACTGAAGTCTGGACAACTATGTGCAGGCCTACAAGAAGGATGATGCTGAAGAGAACGCCTTGTTTTGAAAAATGTTTAGATAACTTCAAAGTTCTCTTACAACTCTACATTTCATAGCAGACTTTAAAATGTCAAAAGAGCTAAATTTGTTTACATAGAATATTTAAATACTGTAATAAGCCTCCTCATATGATATCTATTTTATTTTTAGTTGCACAAGAACCAATGTGTGCTTCCCTGATGGCTTAGTTCGTAAAGAATCTTCTTGCAATGCAGGAGGCGTTGGTTTGATTCCAGGTTGGGAAGATCTGCTGGAGAAGGGAAAGGCTACCCACTCCGGTATTCTGGCCTGGAGAATTCCATGGACTAGACTCCATGGGGTCGCAAAGAGTCTGACATGACTGAGTGACTTTAAGAAGAAGATAACCAATGTAGTCATCAATAGGATCCAATATGACCAAAACTGGGATGAAATCCATGCTTAGGAACTGTTCAAATGAGTAATTTCAATTCCAAATTTGACCATTCCCTTATACAAAATAAAAATATCCTTTGAATATCAAGGAGATTTCAAAATTGTCCTAGACCACAAGACATAGGGAAAATATACTTTGAATATTTGGATGATATAGCAATTCCACCATAGTTAGTAGACAGACATATGTCATGGTTCCACTCACAGACGATCTGAAATTTTTATCAATGGCCGATACTCAAGTCTCAAATATATTTTAATTAAAAGTTAGTAGGTTAGGTAAAATTGGCCATAAAGTTAATTTTTCCTACTCAATTTGAAATTCTAAGTGACTTAAAAAACAAAACAAAAAACCCCTTAAGCCTAAAGTCTAAAGTACTTTTTACCATACCAAATCTATTTAGTATGTCTAAGTTAGATAATTCTCTAAATAATTCACTTATTTAATTGGAGATATTGTCTTGTCTTCCCTTTTGTGCTTGCTAAGTCACTTCACTTGTGCCTGGCTCATTGTAACCTCATGGACTGTAATCTGCCAAGCTTGTCTCCTTGTATGTTATCTTAAATAATCAATGCACTAAATCAATAAAAATGTCTAGTTTAAATTAGAAAAATTTACTGATGTTTATTTTACTTATTTTATTTTGTATCAAAATAAATGAATCAGTCAGCAATAAATGGATATTCAGGTTCCCATAAATATTTTTTGATTTTTAAAAGGACTTTTTTTCCTTTAGGCAGGGATTTAAAAATAAAGTAAACTCGGGATTCTAAATATCCTGTGTTCTTGTTGTTCCATTGCCAAGTTGTGTCTAACTCTTTGCAATTCATGGACTTTTGCAGCACACCAGGCTTCTCTGTCCTTCACCATCTCCCAGAGTTTGCCCAAGTTCATGTCCATTGCATTGATGATGCCATCCAGCCATCTTATCCTCTGTCACCTTCTTCTTCTGCCTTCAATTTTTCCCAGCATCAGTGTCTTCCAATGAGTTGGCTTGTCACATTAGGTGGCCAAAATAGTGGAGCTTCAGCTTAAACATCAGTACTTACAATGAGTATTCATGATTGGTTTTCTTTTTGATTGACTGATTTGATCTTCTTGCTGTCCAAGGGACTCTCAAGAGTCTTCTCCAGCATCATAGTTTGAAATCATCAGTTCTTCAGTGCTCTGCCTTTTTTATGGTCCAAGACTCTCACATCCATACCTAACTATTGGAAAGACCATATCCTTGACTATAAGGACCTTTGTTGACAAAGTGATGTCTTTGCTTTTCAATACACCATCCAGGTCTGTCATAGCTTTGTCACAGTTTGTAAATGTGTAAAATCCCAAAGACCAATTAAAAGTCAACAATAAATTAATATAAAATCACATACAGAGCAAGATTACTGATCTATCTTTCCAAAAAAACACTCACTAGGTAAATTAAAGAACACTATTACAGTTTTGGTTTATAATTTTTATTTCTAGTTTAAAAATTACTGAGAAGGAAATGAAAAAATAAAATCATCTTTTATTTTATGTGCTTGGTATTTAGAGTCAGTGTCTCAGCTCTCCCTGAAGACTCCTTTTCCTGATACTGTTCTTTTATCTCACTGTCTTGTAGGTTTAAAGCCCACAGATTCATGGTTTAAACACTCATATGCCAAAGACTCAACTGTTTTATTTTCAAACTTTGAATTCTCTAAGGACTCCAGACTCAGTGTTATAATACGTAAACAATATAATGTTCTATAATATGTGATGTTAATAACTTTCTTCTTAAACTCCTTCACTTGCTTGATGAAAGTCACCCTACCTGTCTCTTTTCTTAAAAAGCTCCTAAGTTATCTAAAGCCTGCTATCCTGTTTGGCCTTTTCATAAATTATCTCCCAACCTGTAGATATATTTGTCTACTTTTTGTTCATTGTGATAACACATATCAAAGACATTATAACTTAATGGATTTTCTTTTGCTATTAACTTTATTTTGCCTTTCATGATGTCCTCCCAATCTTTGTGTGGCTATTTTTCCTTTATCATTTAGATTCTAGTTTAAATGTCACCGCTTCAAAGAGATCACCTTATTCTACAATACATGATTCTGGTTTAATTCTCTGCTCAGCTCTTATGTCTTAGTGATATATTTTCAGGTATTTATATTCGGGGAGCTTGGATGGAGAAGGACATGTTTTTGGTTTTACTTTGTTTATTTCAAAGCATCTCTAGGATTGTTGGACCAAAGTCTCAATAAATATTCATTGACTGACTAGTAGCTATTATTAATTGTATTTCAAGTTCTAATTCCAAAGAAACTATAAGATTATTTTTTTCAACTAATTTATTTCATGCTTAGCTTTCATACTTACACTTCTTCCATTCACTTATTCAACAGGCATGTATTGAATGTCTGCCCTTCATAATATGTAAGACAGGTCACTCTAAATTTTCAAGTTGCTGCTTCAACCCGAGGTTGTGAAATTGAAAAACAGACACTAAGAAATGGAACTACTTTTTGTTCTAGTTTTTCCCCTCTCTTGAAATACTACATTATTTTTTTTTTATTTTAATCTCTAGCCACTCAAGCTTTAGCTAAATTTCAAAGAGCTAAAACTGCCTTCAAGAATAATTTATTTTAAGGTCATGCTTGACCAGCTCCATTCGCATAGGAGATGTCAGTTATGTTCTTTACATTTTCTTTGGGAGATTTTATGTGCAGTACTGATATACAAATTATATATTTAGTTTTGTAATTAAAATAATATGGGGTGGGTGCATGTTTGCTTTTTGGAGCAATTATCATCTTTTTTTTCAACCAGTATCTCCATACTTCATGAACAGTGACTTTTCCAGTCTACATTTGTATTAAAACTCTTACTTACTTAACTTAGTTCCTTAATTCTTTATTTAATTGATATTTAGATGTTCGGAATGGAGAAGGCAATGACAGCCCACTCCAGTACTCTTGCCTGGAAAATCCCATGGACAAAGGAGCCTGGTAGGCTGCAGTCCATGGGTCGTGAAGAGTTGGACACAGCTGAGAGACTTCACTTTCACTTTTGACTTTCGTGCACTGGAGAAAGAAATTGAAAACCACTCCAGTATTCTTGCCTGGAGAACCCCAGGGATGGAGGAGCCTGGTGGGCTGCCATCTATCCAGACACAACTGAAGTGACCTAGCAGCAGCAGCAGCAGATGTCTGAAATATTTCAGACTCTACCTGACAAAATAGTTTAAGTAGGTTATTGTGGAAATCTGTACTTGAGACAAGTACTACCCCCAGTGCAAATCAATAGGTTGGAGAATTTGTCTAACCATTTGTAATAAAATATAGCAACTTAGATAAATAGAATTATGACTTCATTCTTGGAATGAAAATCAACTATGGAAAGAGTTTAAATCAAAGATTTTGAGAGTATGTACATAACAGAAAAGGAATGGATCTAGGAAAAGTTATACTGGGATAAATATCTGTTTGTCATCTTACTAACTCATGGGAACCTGTTTAGTTAGAGTATTAGATCACTTCTCAAACAGCACTTCTGTCTTTAGGAAAACATTTCCACTTTTCAGATATAATACCTTGAAGAAAGCAAAGAACTAAATAGTCAACATTTCATGAAGCACAAAGGGACATGAATATTAAAAGGTCTCATGAACTCATGATTACAGATACAGCAAATTTGAAATGAAATATTTACTTTGATTACTAGTTATATGGTCTGTACCTACAGAACATTTAAACAAATCAATCAATATATTATAAAGTACCAAGCAACTTGATTTCCATTTATTGCTACTGCTGTTGCTGTTGTTATTTTATTAACCAAACTGACTCTTTTTGGTCTGAATCAATTTGTTTTCTTGCTGTTGTGTAGAAACATTCTTAATGTTGGCTATGGGCATTCAATGGCAAAACAAACAACAAAACTGAGAAGAAAAATGACTGTAGCACAGATTTTAAGAAACATATTTTCCTGCTCACTGATCTCCTTTTATCTTCTGCCCATATGTTTCTGTGTTGCAGTTTTATCTCTTCCACACTTATGGAATACTTTGGCAGGGGAAATGAATTCTGATGAGACAGTCTTGGTAATACTCCAGAACATTTTTAAGTTCAGATACCAAACATAGGACCTGCATTGCTATGTGTTGTAAGGATTTAACCTCTTCTTGTCAACTCTCTCTGACTTGTTTGTTTATTATGATTTTATGATGTGTGTTTGTAATACTCACTGATTCAATTGAGTTGTTACTTTTGACAGATTTTGACCAAACCATGGACTCATTTTTAAAAATTCACTATTTTTGGCTAAATGAATTATTTTTCAACATATGAGGAAGATAGAAATGTATGTATCATGGAAATATATGCAAAGAAAGTACTTTTCAAGTACCTAAAAGACCAGATAAAGTGCAGCCACGCAAGGTGAGTCATGTAATGCCAACAATAGTAATAGTACTAGTAGTATATTCACCCCTGATTAGCCACAAGGGGGGATCTTGTTTTATTTCTTCTCTCAACATAATGCCTTATGCAAACAAGTTGCATATATTAGTCAGTGGGTTACAGCTTTCAGACTGAGTACAAAATGTGTCATCTCCCATGGTAAAAATACAGATATTTGTATTTATATACACATTGGACAGTTCTGAGTAATACACAGTAATATTACTGCCATGCCCTTCTCTTTCTTGCCCTATGTCTCTGTTTTTCTCTCTCAAAATTTCTCCCTCTTTCTCTTTCCTCTCTTTTACTGCCTTTGGAACCACTGTTCTGCTTACACAACAAACTCTCATTCCTGCTCCAACTACACTTGTTCTGGCAGAAATAATAGAAGAAGAGTTGGAAGAAGTAACATTCATTTCAACCAACCTTTATGAAGTGTGTACAAGGTGCCAGGTACTAAGCTCTTCCATTCATCTGTTTATATCAACCATGACGGAAATATGAATAGCAATGACAGACATTTCTCATAAAACTTAAATAATTATGCCATCATCGTTGTCTTTCATATGATACTAATTTGCATTTTGTGAAGCTACAAAGTTACACATTAATATGCAAGATCTTTCCCTGGTTATAGTTTTGTTCCCTATGTGAAGACCTCATCAGTTGTTTGTCCATTTTTCTGTTTGAGTTGCAACTATATAAGGGAATTTAGGGCTGTGTGGTGCTGGAGTGACTTTGAGGAGATACCCCAAGTCCAAGGGTAAAGGAGAAGCCCCAGCAAGATGGTATGAGGGGCAAAATCACATTTAGAATCAAGCCCCATAACCACCAGAGATACTTAGAGAGCTCAAGGATATTTTGTTTGCACCAGGATCCAGAGACCCCACAAAGACAGACAGAACTGTGTTTGAGTGTCTCCTCAGGAGGTATGGGTCAGAAGTGGACTGCTGCAGGGGCCTGGGGCTCTGGGCCTCTGAATGCAGTAGACCTGGGTATGGAATAAGCCCTTTGGAGGAGGCAACAATTAACCCTGCCATAGAGCTGCAAGAACTAACACAGGACTGGAGAAAAATACACTTGGAGGGCACAAACAGAACCTGTGTGCATCAGGACCCAGGAGAAAGGAGCAGTGACCCCACAAGAGACTGAATGAGACCTGCCTGGGAGTGTCCAGAAATCTTGGTGGAGGCTTGGGTCAGCAGTGGCCTGCTGCAGGGTTGGGGGCACTGAGTGTAGCAGTGTTTGCATGGGACCTTTTGAAGGATGTTGCCATTATCTTCATTGCCTCCACCACAGTTTGACCTCAGGCCAAATAAAAGGGAGGGAACACATCCCCACCCTTCAATACAAAATTGGATTAAGATTTACAGATCAGGGCCCTGCCCATCAGAAGAAGACCCATGTTCCCCCTCAGTCAGTCTCTCCCAACATGAAGCTTTCATAAGCCTTTTACCTTCTCCATCACAGGGTAGATACACTGAAAACCATAGTCACAGAAAACTAGCCAATCTGATCACATGGACCACCACCTCTTCTAAATAATGAAATGAGTTATGAGTCATGCCATGTAGGGCCACAATAAACTGTGGAAAATTCTGAAAGAGATGGGAATGCCAGACCAACTGGCCTGCCTATTAAGAAACCTATATGCCGGTCAGGAAGCAACAGTTAGAACTGGACATGGAACAACAGACTGGTTCCAAATAGGAAAAGGAGTATGTCAAGGCTGTATATTGTCACCCTGATTATTTAACTTATATGCAGAGTACATTATGAGAAATCCTGGGCTGGAAGAAACATAAGCTGGAATCAAGATTGCCAGGAGAAATATCAATAACCTCAGATAGGCAGATGACACCACCCTTCTGGCAGAAAGTGAAGAGGAACTAAAAAGCCTCTTGATGAAAGTGAAAAAAGAGTGAAAAAGTTGGCTTAAAGCTCAACATTCAGAAAACGAAGATCATGGCATCTGATCCCATCACTTCATGGGAAATAGATGGGGAAACAGTGGAAACAATGTCAGACTTTATTCTTTCGGACTCCAAAATCACTGCAGATGGTGACTGCAGCCATAAAATTAAAAGACACTCCTTGGAAGAAAAGTTATGACCAACCTAGATAGCATATTGAAAAGCAGAGACATTACTTTGCCAACAAAGGTCTGTCTAGTGTAGGCTATGGTTTTTCCAGTGGTCATGTATGGGTGTGAGAGCTGGACTGTGAAGAAAACAGCTTTGAAGAATTGATGCTTTTGAACTGTGATGGTGTTGGAGAAGACTCTTGAGAGTCGTTTGGACTGCAAGGAGAACCAACCAGTCCATCCTAAAGGAGGTCAGTCCTGCGTGCTCATTGGAAGGACTGATGCTGAAACTGAAACTCCAATACTTTTGCCACCTCATGGAAAGAGTTGACTCATTGGAAAAGACCCTGATTGTAGGGGAGGGGATGGAGGCAGGAGGAGAAGGGGATGACAGAAGATGAGATGGCTGGATGGCATCACTGACTCAGTGGACATGAGTTTGAGTGAACTCCGGGAGTTGGTGATAGACAGGGAGGCCTGGCGTGCTGTGATTCATGGGGTCGCAAAGAGTCAGACATGACTGAGCGACTGAACTGAACTGATGTAGGGCCACCCAAGATGGATGGGTCATGGTAGAGAGTTCTGACAAAACAGTGTCCACTGGAGAAGAGAATGGCAAACCACCTCAGTATTCTTGCCTTGAGAACCCCATGAACAGTATGAAAAGGCAAAATGATAGGATACTGAAAGATGAACTCCCCAGGTCAGTAGGCGCCCAATATGCTACTGGAGATCAGTGGAGAAATAACTCCAAAAAGAAGGAAGAGATGGAGACAAAGCAAAAACAACACCCAGCTGTGGATGTGACTGGTGATGGAAGTAAAATCCAATATTGTAAAGGGCAATATTACATAGAAACCTGGGATGTTAGGTCCATGGATCAAGGCAAATTGGAAGTGATTGAACAGGAAATGGCAAGAGTGAATGTTGACATTTTAGGAACCATCAAACTAAAATGGACTAGAATGGATGAATTTAACTCAGATGACCATTATATCTACTATGGTGGGCAAGAATACCCTTAGAAAAAAATGGAGTAGCCCTCATAGTCAAAAGAGTCAACAAAAGCATCTTTAATCCAATTTTCTGTTGAAGGGTGAGGATGTGCTCCCTCCCTTTTATTTGGATCCAATATAAAAAACCACAGAATGATCTCTGTTCCTTTCCAAGGCAAACACTCAATATCATGGAAATCCAAGTCAAAGCCCAGACCAGTAATGCTGAAGAAGCTAAAGCTGAACAGTTTTATGAAGACCTATTTCTGCTTTATTGACTATGCCAAAGCCTTTGACTGTGTGGATCACAATAAACTGTGGAAAATTCTTCAAGAGATGGGAATACCAGACCACCTAACCTGCCTCTTGAGAAATCTGTATGCAGGTCAGGAAGCAACAGTTAGAACTGGACATGGAACAACAGACTTGTTTCATATAGGAAAAGGAGTATGCCAAGGCTGTATATTGTCATCCTGCTTATTTAACTTCTATGCAGAGTACATCATGAGAAACGCTGGACTGGAAGAAACACAAGCTGGAATCAAGATTGCCGGGAGAAATATCAATAACCTCAGATATGCAGATGACACCACCCTTATGGCAGAAAGTGAAGAGGAACTAAAAAGCCTCTTGATGAAAGTGAAAAAAGAGAGTGAAAAAGTTGGCTTAAAGCTCAACATTCAGAAAACGAAGATCATGGCATCCAGTCCCATCACTTCATGGGAAATAGATGGGGAAACAGTGTCAGACTTTATATTTTGGGGCTCCAAAATCACTGCAGATGGTGATTGCAGCCATGAAATTAAAAGACGCTTACTCCTCGGAAGAAAAGTTATGAGCTACCTAGATGGCATATTCAAAAGCAGAGACATTACTTTGCCGACTAAGGTCTGTATAGTCAAGGCTATGGTTTTTCCTGTGGTCATGTATGGATGTGAGAGTTGGGCTGTGAAGCAGGCTGAGCACAGACTTGATGCTTTTGAACTATGGTGTTGGAGAAGACTCTTGAGAGTCCCTTGGACTGCAAGGAGATCCAACCAATCCATTCTGAAGGAGATCAGCCCTGGGATTTCTTTGGAAGGAATGATGCTAAAGCTGAAATGCCAGTACTTTGGCCACTTCATGCAAAGAGTTGACTCATTGGAAAAGACTCTGATGCTGGGAGGGATTGGGGACAGGAGGAGAAGGGGACGACAGAGAATGAGATGGCTGGATGGCTTCACTGACTCGATGGACATGAGTCTGAGTGAACTCTGGGAGTTGGTGATGGACGGGGAGGCCTGGTGTGCTGCGATTCACGGGGTCGCAAAGAGTCCAACACGACTGAGCGACTGAACTGAACTGACAAGACCTTCTAGAACTAACACCCAAAAAGGATGTCCTTTTCATTAAAGGGGACTGGAGTGCAAAAGTAGGAAGTGAAGAAACACCTGGAATAACAGGCAAATTTGACCTTGGAGTACAGAATGAAGCAGGGCAAAGGCTAATAGAATTTTGCCAAGAGAAAGCACTGGGCATAGCAAACACTCTCTTCCAATAACACAAGGCTCTACATATGGACATCACCAGATCGTCAATACTGAAATCAGATTGCTTATATTCTTTGCAACCAAAGACGAAGAGGCTCTATACAGTCAGGTAAAAATAAGATCAGGAGTTGATTGTGGCTCAGATTATGAACTCCTTATTGTCAAATTCAGACTTAAATTGAAGAAAGTAGGGAAAACCACTAGACCATTCAGATATGACCTAAATCAATTCCCTTAAGATTATACAGTGAAAAGGACAAATAGATTCAAGGGATTAGATATGATAGACAGAGTGCCTGAAGAAGTATGGACAGAGGTTTGTGACATTGTACATGAGACAGGGCTCAAGACCATTACAAGAAAAAGAAGTGCAAAAAGGCAAAATGGTTGTCTGAGGAGGCCTCACAAATAGCTATGAAAAGAAGAGAAGTGAAAGGAAAAAGAGAAAAAGAAAGATAAACCCATTTGAATGCAGAGTACCAAAGAAGAGTAAGGAGAGATATGAAAGCCTTCCTCAGTGATCAATGCAAAGAAATAGTGGAAAACAACAGAATGGGAAAGACTAGAGATCTCTTCAAGAAAATTAGAGATACCAAGGGAACATTTCATGCAAAGATGGTCTCAATAAAGGACAGAAATGGTATGGACCTAACAGAAGCAGAAGATATTAAGAAGAGGTGGCAAGAATACACAGAAGAACTACACAAAAAAGATCTTCATGGCCCAGATAATCATGATTGTGTGATCATTTACCTAGAGCCAGATATTCTGGAATGCGAAGTCAAGTGGGCCTTAGGAAACATCACTGTGAACAAAGCTAGTGGAGGTGATGGGGTTCCAGTGAGCTATTTCAAATCCTGAAAGATGATGCTGAGCAAATCCTGCACTCAATTTGCCAGCAAATTTGGAAAACTCAGCAGTAGCCACAGGACTGAAAAAGTTTTCATTCTAATCCCAAAGAAAGGCAATGCCAAAGAATGCTCAAAGCACTGCACAATTGCCCTCATCTCACATGCTAGAAAAGTAATGCTCAAAATTCTCCAAGCCAGGCTCCAACAGTACATGAACCAAGAACTTCCAGATGTTCAAGCTGGATTTAGAAAAGGGAGAGGAACCAGAGATCAAATTGCCAAGATCCACTGGATCATTGAAAAAGCAACAGAGTTTCAGAAAAACATGTACTTCTGCTTAACTGACTGTGTCAAAGACTTTGACTCTGAGGGTCACAACAAACTGGAAAATACTAAAAGAGATGGGAATACCAGATCACCTGACCTGCCTCCTGAGAAATCTGTATGTAGGTCAAGAAGCATCAGTTAGAACTGGACATGGAACAACATACTGTTTCCTAATCAGGAAAGGAGTATGTCAAGGCTGTATATTGTCACCCTGCTTATTTAAATTATATAGAGTACATCATGAGAAATGATTGACTGGATGAAGAACAAGCTGGAATTGAGATTGCCGGGAGAAATATCAATAACCTCATATATGCAGATGACACCACCCTTTTGGCATAAAGAAAAGAAGAACTAAAGAGCCTCTTGGTGAAACTGAAAGAGGAGAGTGAAAATGTTGGCTTAAAGCTCCACATTCAGAAAACTAAGGTCATGGCATCTGGTCCCATCACTTAATGGCTAATAAATAGTAAACAATGAAAAGAGTGACAGACTTTATTTTCTTTGGCTGAGAAATCACTGCAGATGGTGACTGCAGCCATGAAATTAAAAGATGTTTGCTCCTTGGAAGAAAAGTTATGACCAACCTAGACAGCATATTAAAAGCAGAGACATTACTCTGTCAACAAGTGTCTATAGAGTCAAAGCTATGGTTTTCCCAGTAGTCATGTATGAATGTGAGAGTTGGACTCTAAAGAAAGCTGAGTACTGAAGAATTGATGCTTTTGAACTGTGGCACTGGAGAAGACTCTTGAGATTCCCTTTGAGTGCAAGGAGATCCTACCAGTCCATTCTAAAGGAAATCCGTCCTGAATATTCATTGGAAGGACTGATGCTGAAGTTGAAACTCCAATACTTTGGCCACCTGATGCAAAGAACTGACTCATTTGAAGACCCTGATGCTCCTAAAGATTGAGGCAGCAGGAGAAGGGGTGACAGAGAATGAGATTGTTGGCGCCACCAACTCCATGAACATGAGTTTGGAAGTTGGTGTTGTACAGGGAGGTCTGGCGTCCTGTAGTCCATGGAGTCACAAAGATCCAGACATGACAGAGTGACTGAACTGAGGGAAATTTACCTCCTTAATGGAGAACTTGGAGACTTAGGATAAGCAAATATTTGTGCAATTTAACCATTCTTTTTTATTTTTAACAATCTTCTCAGATTTTGTCTCTTTGACAATGTGGCTGTTATTCTATGCTCTTTCTCTCTCTCTGATTTTTCTTTTTTTTCAGGGAAATTCTTAACATTGATGAGCATGTATAAAACTTTATGTGTTGTAATCATTTCTTTTCAAAGAATTAATTAAAGTAGTAGCATATTTTGTTCAGCGCTAGCACAGCTTTATTTATATAATTGCTAAAATTTTAGAATCATAATTTGTTTCATGGTAGATAAGAGAAATGTGAGAAACCCTATAGATTTTGAGTACTGTCCTCCTGGGAACTCATCGTACACATTGTTCTGATATATCAGTTTTTCTGAGAAAGGGTGTGGTTTATTCTGCGGATATTGTGTGTCACACTTCTTTCTTTGCCTTGGTCTTTAAGTACATCAGAAATGAATATATATGAATCAAATTCATCAAACGAACAGCACGGTAGAGTCTAGGAGGCTTTCAAACATGAATCTTCCAACTTTTGTCTCCTGTGGATTCAAGATAGCATAAACTCTCAAGCATTGATGTGTGATGATAGGAGCTCACCCAAGGCTTAGTGTTTTGAAGCATTTACTGGAGCTTCATCATGCAGGCATGGTTAATTGCTCATATGAGTGATCTCTTGGTGAGGAGCGTTATAGCAATGGTTCAAGTGTGGGATTGCGGGTAAGAATAAAGTTGTGTGCAGGATATACACTCCTTTAATCTGGCCTCAGGTTGTCTCCTCCTAAAGTGATTCTCTGGTTCCTTTAATCTGGTCTTAGGTGGTCTTTTCTGTAAGGAAGAATGTTAACATCTTACTTTTGGCGGGGAGGGGTTATTTCTATAAAGAGCTCAAAGATACTGTTATGTGTATCCCTTGAGGCAGAACCAAGACCCGCCCCCCACCCAGCCCAAAGCTGCACTATTGATTCTTGGCTGCTTCTCCCTTGTTTCTGCATCCCCTCCCTTCCCTGATTAGCACCTATTTAAAAAGATTTCATGTCCAGGATCCCCACAGGAGGTCAGTTTCTGTAGGACAAAATACATTCAGTTCAGTTGCTCAGTCATGTCCAACTCTTTGCAACCCTATGGACTGCAGCACGCCAGGCTTCCTGTCCATCACCAACTCCTGGAACTTGCTCAAACTCATGTCCATCAAGTCAGTGATGCTATCCAACCGTCTCATCCTCTGTCCACTTCTCCTCCTGCTTTCAATCTTTCCCAGAATGAGGGTCTATTCCAATAAGTCAGTCCTTCGCATCAGGTGGCCAAAGTATTGGAATTTCAGCTTCAGCATCAGTCCTTCCAATGAGTATTCAGGACTGATTTCCTTGAGGATTGACTGGTTGGATCTTGCAGTCCAAGTGACTCTCAAGAGTCTTCTTCATCACCACAGTTCAAAAGCATCAATTCTTCAGTGCTTAGCTTTCTTTAGAACCCAACTTTCACATCCATACATGACTACTGGAAAAACGATAGCTTTGACTAGACAGACCTTTGTTGGTAAAATAATGTCTCTGCTTTTTAATATGCTGTCTAGGTTGGTCATAAGTTTTCTTCCAAGGAGCAAGTGTCTTTTAATTTCATGGCTGCAGTCACCGGCTGCAGTCACCATCTTCAGTGATTTGGGAGCCCCCCAAAATGAAATCTGTCACTGTTTCCATTGTTTCCCCATCTATTTGTTAGGATGTGATGGGGCCAGATGCCATGATATTACTTTTTTGAATGTTATGTTTTAAGCCAGCTTTTTCACTCTTCTTTTTCACTTTTGTCAAGAGGCTCTTTAGTTCTTCTTCACTTTCTGCCCTAAGGGTGGTTTCATCTGCATATCTGAGGTTATTCACATTTCTCCTAGAAAACTTGATTCTAGTTTGTGCTTCATCCAGCCAGGCATTTCATATGATGTACTCTGCATATAAGTTAAATAAGCAGGGTGACAATATACGGCCTTGAAGTACTCCTTTTCCTATTTGGAACCAGTTGGTGGTTCCACGTCCAGGTCTGTTGTTTCCTGACCTGCATACAAATTTCCCAGGAGATTGGTAAGGTGGTCTGGTATTCCCATATCTTGAAGAATTTTCTACAGTTTGATGTGATCTGCACAGTCAAAGGCTTTGGCATAATCAATAAAGCAGAAGTAGATGTTTTTCTGGAATTCTTTTGCTCTTCCTATGATCCAACATGGTGAACTCCGGGAGTTGGTGGTGGACAGGGTGGCTGGTATGCTGCGGTTCATGGGGTCACAAAGAGTCAGATGCAACTGAGTGAACTGAACTGAACTGAAATTCTTTTTTGATGTCACATGACCTAATTTTGGACTTCGCTGGTGGCTCAGATGGTAAAGCATCTGTCTACAATGTGGGAGACCTGGGTTCGATCCCTGGGTCAGGAAGGTCCCTGAAGAAGGAAATGGCAACCCACTCCAATACTCTTGCCTAGAAAATCCCACGGATGGAGGAGCCTGGTAGGCTGCAGTCCATGGGGTCCCTAAGAGTCGGACACGACAAAGCAAAACCTTAAAGAATTAAAATGTTTCCGAATACTTTAATTTTGTCCCAGAACAAATCTCAAGAATAAGAATAAAGTTATTCAACATGCAATAAAATAAAATATAGAATATCTTATAGGATATAGAAATAAAATATAGAATGTTTTACAATCAATCAAAAATCACCACATATTCAAAGAAACAAGAAATAAAACCTGAAATTAAGAGAAAAGTCAGATATTCAAAAAGGACACAGAAATAACCCAGAGTATAGTATTATCAGACAAGTATAGTCATTTTAACTTAACATTTTAAGTCATTTCAAGAAACTAAAATCTTAGCTTATGATAAAAATCTTAAGTCCACTTATTTAAGCAGTTCAACAAACCCAAAGTACAAGAAATGTTAAAAAAAAAAGAAACTATATCAAGGCATATGGCAATCAAATTTCTTAAAAACCATTTTAAAAACAAAAGTCTTAAACACAACCAGAGGGGAAAATAGACAAATTACATTCAAAGAAACAAAGATAAGAATGTCACCAGACTTCTTTTTGTGAATAATATAAGCCAGAGACAGAAGAATAACAAGGGACTTTAAAAAAAAAAATCTGTCAACCTGATATTCTATACTCAGTTGAAATGTTTTTAAAAATACTTGAAAAGTACAGATTTATTCAGTTATGCAGAAGTAAAATAATTCATAAACATTATACCTGCACTATAGCAAATTTATACCTTGCTTCATATAACAAACCATTATCCCATTTGGGTCATAGACTTTAGATAAAACCTAAAATATACGACTTCTGCAAGGAAAAAGAGAACACCTTTGTGTCATGGTTGGAACAGACTCCCCCAGTAAAGAAGATAAGTGAATGTCTAATAAGTACATGAACAGTGCTCACATCATTAGACAAGATATACACGAAAATTAAAACCAAAATGAGGTATCAGCTCAGTTCAGTTCAGTCGCTCAGTCGTGTCCGACTCTGCGACCCCATGAGTCACAGCATGCCAGGCCTCCCTGTCCATCACCAACTCCCAGAGTTCACTCAGACTCATGTCCATCAAGTCAGTGATGCCATCCAGCCATCTCATCCTCTGTCGTCCCCTTCTCCTCCTGCCTCCAATCCCTCCCAGCATCAGAGTCTTTTCCAATGAGTCGACTCTTTGCATGAGGTGGTCAAAGTACTGGAGTTTCATACCTACGTACCTATTAAAATGTGTACATGTTAAAAAGACTTACCTTATTAACTGTTTATTAGAAGGCAGAGTTATTAGAACTTCCATACATTGCTTGTGCAAAAGAAAGAAAAGTATACAACTCATTTGAAAAATAATTTGGTAGTTTCTAGAAAGTATATACTTGTTAAGCATTTTGCTACTAGGTATTTATAATGGTAAAGGAAATAAATGTTCCTACAAAGACTTAGTTATGAATGTTTATGGCAGCTTTATTTTTAATAGCCCAAAGCTGGAACCAAATCAAATGTCCATCAGTATGTGAATGGATAAACTTTATTTTTTAAAAAATAAAACAGACTACTAAACAGTTTAAAAAGGAAAAGAATTTCAACAGGTGTTGGAAAACTAAGACCCTGGACTAAATTTAATACATAACCTGTTTTTGTGTGGTCTACAAGGTAAGAACATTGTTTACATTTTAAGAGTTATAAATAAGGAAGAATATTCAACAGAAACCTTATGTGGCCCAACAAAAATTTACTATACAATTTTTTGTTAAAAACAAAAAGTTTGTTGACCCCTGCACTATAACATCCTCTTAAATTCTTATAGTAGTTTAGAAATTCCTAATTTTCATATTTAGAAAATGCCTTATTCCATAACCTCATGAAGTAGGGAGTTAAGTAACAAAACTACAGAGTTTGTTATCTGTTACAAATTCAACACTTCTGAAAGACTTTAATATCCTCCCAATATCTTCATATGAAGTCCCAAATTGTATCCATCAGCATAGCTTAAAACATCTCTTATGACCTGATCCTTACTTAACCTTCTAGTCTTGTCGGTGGCCAATTCTCACTATTCTCCAGCAAATATGGATATTTTTTAAACCATAGGAAACCTGCTGACTATATTAATATCAAATAAAGTAATCCTCCTGATAATGAGTATTAAAAAATAAAGGCATTTCAGGGTCAATTCATCAGGAAGACATAAAAAGTCATAACTGTGTGTGAACTTAATAATAGAGTAACAAAATACAAGGAGCAAAAGTGGCCAGAACTGAAATGAGACATAAAAAAATCAAAATTACAGTTGGAAATTAAATACTGTCTTTTTCATAATTGATAGAACAATATCACAGAAAATCAGCAAAGGCATTGGATTTTTGAATGCACTGTATTTTCAGAAACAGTGAAATTGTAACATAAAATCTGTAGGACTTAATTACTTAATTGTCTATTTCATTAGATTATGGGAGGTGGCATTATCTAAATATAACAATTACAAATTTTCAAACTTAAAAAAAGAGCACATGCTTTTTTTTCTACAGATAATTTCTTCCCAACCAATTTTTCTAGAATAACTTTAACATACTTTTCAATAGAAATGTATATTTTGTGTATATATATATATATATATATACATATATATATATATATATATAGAGAGAGAGAGAGAGAGAGAGAGAGAGCTTATTTTATTTTAATCAATTGCAAGCTGTAGCACAGTAGCAGAATATCAAAGAAAAGGAAAACAGAGTGAAAGTCAATATACCAATATGCCTACCTAAACTTCTCTTTAAAGAAACTCCTTGCAGTACACTTGAAAATCATTACTTTTGATTTCCTTAAACTCTCTCTAAATCAAAATTTAGCTCCAACCTAATTTTATTCTCTTTTCCCTAAAGCACTCATCCATGTCCTTTGATCTCAGAATACTTATTAAATTCTGTGTATATTTCTATTACATTTATTTTGTTCATGAAAGTGTCCTAAACATGACCATATAAAATTATAACTGCACTTTGCAGAAAGTTATACAAGTGCAGATTCACAAATATTCTGTTTTTATATTCTATTTCCTATTCCTTCTTGTTTTCCTCTTTTTGAGCAGACTCTGAAGAAAGATACCTCTATAACTATGGCCATTTTGTAAATGACATTTAGGAAGGATGTGCTTTCCACCTTAAAAGGTCTGACCTGGCATTTTTTTCTTAATAGACAAGGTGATTTTCTGAAAGATTAAGAAGAAATCAGTTAAAAGTAGGTAGAGTATTCATAGCATCTATGGATTGAACCTACTTACAGTTTCTAAAAACTAGAATAACTCAAGGAATGCAATAATTCTCATACTGCTTTCAATGATTTGGGCTGTATAGGCAGTAATGCAGCCAAGAACTTCAAAATTCAGAAAGGTATGAAAAGATTGAAGCTATCCAGCATCCTTGAGGACATCTGGAAACCACCAGTGACATAAAGCTTTTGTTTTAATGTTTCCATGGGCCCCACACAAGTTAAGGAATCTGAATAGACTTAGTAAACAAACAAACAAAGGGTCTGGAAGGCAAACTTGGTGAAAGAATTAAATAGGAAAAGCAAAAAGAAAAACTTTCCCCAAATTGTATCCATAAGCAAGATTTAACTTTTTCTTTTTTTAACATTTATCCTCATGTAAGTTTCAGGTCTAAATTTACAGCACTCATGTCTTCTGGAAACTCTTCAGCTGAAAATATGTTTTCAGCTTAGAATTCTTAGATTATTAGTGCCCTCAGACTTCTGAGAGAAACAAATAGAAATTGCCCCAAAGACCTCAAAGAATTTATCAAATAATAATTTCTTTTTCAGTCACAACACATGTGGTTGTTGTTCAGTTGCTAAGTTGTGTCCAGCTCTTTGTGACCCCATGGACTACAGCACACTAGGCTTCCCTAAGGAGATAATGTCCTTCACTATCTCCCAGAGTTTTCTCAGATTCATGTCCGCTGAGTCAGTGATGCTATCTAACCATGTCATCCTCTGATGCCCTCTTCTTTTGCTTTCTATCTTTCCCAGTATCCCGGTCTTTTCTAGTGAGTTGACTCATCACATCACGTGGCCAAACTATTGGACCTTCAACATAATTCTTTTCAATGAATATTCAAGTTTGATTTCCTTAGTATTGACCGGTTTGATCTTCTCATGGTCCAAGGGACCCTCATGAGTCTTCTCCAGCACCACACTTTGAAAGCATCAGTTCTTCAGCTCTCAGCCTTCTTTATGGTCCAACTCTCATAGCTGTACATGACTACTGGAAAAGCCATAGCTTTGACTATATAGACTTTTGTTAGCAAAGTGATGTCTGGTTTTTAATATGCAGTCTAGGTTTGTCATAGTTTTCCTTTCAAGGGGCAAGCATCTTTTAATTTCATTGCTGCAGTCACCATCTGAAGTGAGTTTAGAACCCAAGGGAAAAAAAATTCTGTCACTGCTTCCACTTTTCCCCCACTTGCCATGAAATAATGGAACCAGATGCCATGATCTTAATTTTTTGCATATTGAGGGTTTTTGTTGTTGTTGTTGTTGTTGAATGTTGAGTTTTAACTAACTTTTCCACTCTCCCCTTTCACCCTCATAAGAGGCTCTTTAGTTCCTCTTCACTTTGGTATCATCTTCATATCTGAGCTTGTGGATATTTCTACCAGCAATCTTGTTTCCAGCTTGTGATTCATTCAGTCCAGCATTTTGCATGATGTACTCTGCATAGAAGTTAAATAAATAGGGTGACAATATACAGCCTTGTTGTACTCCTTTCCCAATTTTGAACCAGTCAGTTGTCCCATGTAAGTTTCTAGCTTTTGCTTCTTGACCTGCATATAGGTTTCTCAGGAGACAGGTAAGGTAGTCTGGTATTCCCATCTCTTGAAGAATTTTCCACAGTTTGTTGTGATCCACACAGTCAAAGGCTTTAGTATAGTCAATGAAGCAGAAGGAGATGTTTTTCTGTAATTCCCTTGCTTTCTCTGTGATCCAGTGAATGTTAGCAATTATCTCTGGTTCCTCTGCCTTTGCTAAACCCAACTTGTATGTTTGGAAGTTCTTGATTCACATACAGGCTCCTCTGTTCATGAGATTTTTCAGGCAAGAATACTGGGGTGGGTTGCTGTTTCCTCCTCCAGGGAATCTTCCTGACTCAGGGATTAAATCCTGCATCTCCTGTGTCTCTTGCATTGAAGGCAGATTCTTTACCCAGGAAGCCATCAGGGAAGCCCCTAACATATACAGCATGTTATTAAAAACAAGCATTAATGATCAAGAAAAGAAACAAACAATAGAATGAGATATATGAATTCAAATATTAGTATTATCAGATCCAGAAAATAAATGTTTAAGTATTAGTAAAAGTAGAAGTAGACATCAATAGAGAGATAAGTAAGCAGAGTATAAAATATGAATAGGCAAATGGCCAATTAAAAACCACCGGTCCTTCCCACAGGTGCCCAAGTCATGGAGTGACACTGCAGTGTGGCATATAGGCGTTAAAAACCCTCAGCAAAATATCTTTCTAACCCTAAAAATAGAAACATGGAGACCTTGTGATTTGTATGTTGTAGAACTCCAATCATTTTCTCCTCTGTTTTGAGGAGGGAGGAGTCTTACCCAGAGGGTGTCCCTAGTCCTGTGATACTGCGCTAGTAGACAGAGGACTGATTCTGAGAGGAACCTGTCTTTTAGAGAAGCAAACCGGGAAAAGCAGTCCCTGGAAGTCAGAGAGTGTGGGCAAAACGGGTCTCCTAATTCAGTGTATGAGACACACAAGTTCAATTAACCCATGAGTTAAGCAAATATGAGACAGATTCAAAGCATCATAGCAAAAACCTTGGAATATATTCTGATATTAGAATCACTGCCCCAGCAACCGAGACAGAACTCTCAATCTAAACTTAATCATGCAAATTGCAAAAGAGACTGGTGAGTGATCAGAAGATTTTAACAGGACCCAGAGTCTTCACAACATACTAAAATTGTCTGAGACACAATCCAAAATTCATCCACATGAATGAACCAGGAAAATTCTTAAGGGAAAGGATTGTCAACAGATGCCAATGCTAAGATATTCCATATGGTGGAGATATCAGAGAGAAACTTTAAAGCAGCTATTTTAATCATGCTTCACAAGATATAATATATGCCCTTAAATGAAAGATAAGAAAGAAATTCTAAAAAAAGGAATAAAGAAAACTGTAAAAGAAAAGGACAAATGGAAATGTGGCAAATATCTAAAATTATCTGTGATACTGTGATACTGCAAACTATAAAACATCACCCAGAAAAATTGAAGATGACCTAAACAAACAGATATATTCCTGGACTGGAAGATTCAAATTTAAGACATCATTTTTTCCCAAATTAAAAATATAAATTATCTAGGATAGACAAAATAATTTTTAAAAAGAACAAAATTGGAGGACTTCAACTAGCAGATTTAAAGAACCTCTCTCTAAAGCCACTGTGATTAAGAGAATATGGAATTATCAAAAAGATATTTAGATTAATGAGAGAGAATTGGTGATTCAGAGATAGATTCTCATGTATTTGGAGCTAGGAAAACTATATATTTATATAGAGAAAATAAAATTTTACTCTTGCCTCATTATTGTATATAAAAATTGAGATGTATCATTGACCTTGTTGTGAAAACTAAAAAGGTAACATTCTTGAAAGAAGTCATAGGAAAAAATCCTTGCAACATTAGAATAAGCAAACATTTCTTGTATTAGATACACAGGAAACACACACCAAGATAATTAATGAACTGAACTTTATCACAAATAAGAACAATTTCCCTTTGAAAGATTTTGAAAACAAAACAAAGGGACAAAAAAAAAAAAAAAAACAAAGAAATGGGAAAAAATTGCAATACAAATATTTGTCAAATAGTTGTATCCAAAATGCATAAGGAATCTTGCAACACAAGAATAATGTGAATAGCCCAATTTAAATATAAAATATTAAAACAGACATTTCACAAAAGAATGTATGTTTATGACAAACAGGCACTTGAAAAGATGTTCAGCACCATTAGTCATCAGGAAAATGCAAATTTAAACCACAATGATTATGTCTCTATATCCATTAGAATAATTGCATATTTAAAACCTAATAACAAGTGTTGATGAAGATGGGTAGCAACTAGAACTCTCATATCCACTGGGTGGAGTATAAAGCAGTATCGTCACTTTGGTAAACTTTTTGGTTAGAATATAAAGTTAAACACATACCTACCATAGAGCCCAGTTGTTCCATTTCTAGGTACTTCCCAAGGAGAATGGTTTGCCAACCAGTCTTCTCCCAGGGGTAATACAGTGTCATAATACCTTCACAGAGACACAAGCAACTGAGTTTACAATAGTGTTAGGAGACAATGCTGAGCCTTTTTACATTTTTGAAATTAAATTATATCTTAAGGTTAAAATATGATATTTTATTATAGATTTTTTAAGGCTTTTTCTTTTGATTTTAAAGATCTTGGTAAAAAGTTAATAGAAAAATTTTGTAAGACAATGATACAAGAACATAGAAAATTTTAGTTTTACCTATGATTTTTACTCTCAAAAATAAATATTAACAGTTACATTCTTATTATTTCATACTTTGAGTATTTTAAAATATGTGATAAAATCAATAAAAATAAAGATTTTTATTATTCCTTATTATTTTAGAACAAATGTGAGATCATAAAAGCTTTTTTTCAAAACTTCAGCATTACTCAAGTTACATTTTCTCTTGTTATCTTAGGTACTTTCTTTGCTTCACTAGTTTTGCTTTTTTTTTTTTTAATGCAAAAGTTTCCAATGAACAATTTCTAATAGACCTAACAGATATACAGCATCTTGTTAAAAATTCATGCCGGCCAGAATATTAGAAGGTCAGAAAATGCCTTTGAATTTATGCCATGGTCTTTTAGATAATTCATTCAGGTTTTAAAAGGGAAATTCCTCATTAAGTAAAGGACCTAATGCTTATTAATTTATATGCTTAAGCAAGGGGCACCACTAATTCATTTATTAAATATCAGAGACCATATGCTTTCACCCCTTGTCCTCGCTTATTGATTAATTGCTTTAAGCCAATACAGATGAAAGCAAGGGGAAAAAACAGTAACCTAGGTGAGTTTCTGATCTCCTTTTCTAACCTAATGAAAGATGGCACTTGTTTATATTCCTGTGCAAAAAGCTCAGATGATGCAGTTCAAAATTAGTTTTCTTGTATAACTATGAATTTTTCAATCCTTGATCAGTGTGATGCAGTCACTTAGATGCAATGAAATGATATGCAGAAATGTAGGAAGTGAATGGAGTGGAAGCAGTAATGGAAGCACTAACGGAATGCCGGAGTCTATGTCCAGATTGAACACATTCCTCATGGACACATATAATTCAACAGGACATGTTGCTCAAGCATGTTCAGTTCAGTTCAGCCGCTCAGTCGTGTCCGACTCTTTGTGACCCCATGAATCGCGAGATAATACATGTCTAGAGGATAAAGGGGTGAAGCAGAGAGGAAGGAACTGTTTGGTTAGGTGAGGCTGAGGAATATTGGGTAAAACATAGATGTAGATAAGCAGACAAAGAGAAGGAGAGAGATATACAGCTACATATGCATACACACACACACATATTTCCTTCGTGGTTAGTTGGCAGGTTCTATGTGTATTTTTTTGTTTTGTCTGTGTTTATCATTTAAGTTACTTTCCCAGCAAGCAGAAGAAAGACATTTCCTAAGTTGAACAGAGTTGGGATATAATTATTGTATATCTTGTATCTCACAGACTTGATAAAGATGGAGAATAGGCTTGAAAAATACAGAAGCTAGGATCTAGATAGTAGGAATCCTGTCGGGGAACAACCATGGAATGCATGAGCTCCAGCTGTCTTTCAGTCAATTGTTTCAGCCCTTGAAACATTCATTCAAAGTTAAGATGGGAAAACCATAGGAGATAGAATTCAGTTGGCTAGTTTAGGTTACATCTGATATTTTTATACACAAAGGGCTCCTTTGGTTTATAATTCCACCAGGACTACACATAATCAAGGAGAAGTGACTTCAGGGAAGAGATCAAGGTACTACTTTCCAAAGAAAGGTAACTCTTGACAACTACAAAATAGAATAAAACTCACTACAATGCAGGATTCCCAAGAATATTTTTATACCTATTGTTTCCAAAGTTTATTTGGTCTTGACACTTTGTGAGGTTTTATTTATATATATTTTTTCAGAATATTGATGTAACAAATAATGTTTTAGGATACAGCCTGTGGGAAGCCAGACTTACAAGCACAGCACCAGTGATCAGACTACATTGTTAGTAGAGGACATTTGTTTACCTGATATGACTCAGTGCTGTTTTTGTAAAAAATCTTTTAAGTGTTTTGGATACTATGTTTTATGCATAACTACGTGCAAGTGCAAGTGAGTAGGAGAGTAAAATTGTCTTATTCTGCTCCAGTTATTATAACAAAATACTATAGCCTGGGTGGATTAAACCACTGATTTTGTCACAGTTATGGAGGCAAGAAGTCTAGGATCAAGGTGCTGGGAGATTTGGTATCTGGTTAGGTCTTGCATTCTGTCTCATAAACAACTACTTCCTTACTATGTCCTTACATTGTCTTTCCTCAGTGCCCAAACATTAGGGGAGTGAGTTGGAGGGAGAGAAAGCTCTCAGGTTTCTTTCTGTTTTTATAAGGACACCAATTCCATCATGAAGACACCATCCACATTACCTCATCTAAACCTATCTCCCAAAGACCTCATCTACAAATACTATAACATTGTATGTGAGGGTTTCAAGGTAAGAGTTTTGAGGGAGACAGAGGCATTCATTCTCTAATAAAAATATTCTAGATTATTATGTGAAAAAGGAAAGAAATTCCGTCTTATAGGACTTTTTACCAACTATTAGATTGGTGCAATGGAGAAGGAAATGGCACCCTATTTCAGTACTCTTGCTTGGGAAATCCCATGGACAGAGGAGCCTGGTAGGCTAGAGTCCATGGGATTGTGAAGAGTCGGACAAGACTGAGTGACTTCACTTTCACTTTTCACTTTCATGCATTGTAGAAGGAAATGGCAGCCCACTCCAGTATTCTTGCCTGGAGAATCCCAGGGACCGAGGAGCCTGGTGGGCTGCTGTCTATGGGGTCGCACAGAGTCGGATGCGACTGAAGTGACTTAGCAGCAGCAGCAGCAGCAGCAGCAGGTTGGTGCAGACATAACTGCAGTTCCAGACCATTAATTTTAAATCATTATAAGTATGATCAAACAAATCTTTATTATTCAAAATATGAACCATTACAATCAACACATTTTTGCCAATGAGAAGGGTTTACTCCTGTAGCATAAACATCTGTGCTTTGGGATTCAATGAACTCTTAGAAAGCATTTTCAACCTCTAGTTGCTCGTGGAAGTGTTTTCACTGCAAAAACTTGTTGAGATGCTTAAAAAAATGATAGTCACTTGGCAAGAGGTCAGGTGAATATGGCAGATGAGGCAAAACATTGTAGCCCAATTTATTTAACTTCATCAATTCTTCTTGATGAAGAATTGCACCCTTTGTGTTGACCAGTGGTTACTGCAGGCATTGAAGATTTCAGTGTATCTTATTGATTTGCTGAACATACTTCTCAGATATAATGGTTTCTCTGGAATTCAGAAAGCTGTAGTGGATCAGACTGGCGGCAAATCACCAAACAATGACCATGACCTTTTTCTGGTGCAATTTGGCTTTAGGAAGTGCTTTTGAGCTCCTTCTCAGTCCAACCACTGAGCTAGCTAGTCATCACCAGTTTTTGTATAAAATCCACTTTTGTGGCACATCACAATCCCAGAGGATTCTCTGTTCCTTGTTGCATAGAGTAAGAGAAGATGACATTTCAAAATGACAATTTTTTTGATTTTTAGTGAGCTCATGAGACATCCACTTATTGAGCTTTTTCACCTTTCCAATTTGCTTCAAATGCCAAATGAGCATAGAATGGTTGATGTTGAGTTCTTCAGCAACTTCTCATGTAGTTGTGAGAGGATCAGCTTCAATGATCCTCTCAATTGGTCGTACTCAACTTCCAATGACTGTCCACTGTGCTTCGCATCTTGAAAGCTCGCATCTCTTTTGCAAACCTTTTTGAACCACCACTGCACTGTATTTTCCTTAGTTCCTGGGTCAAATGTATTGTTGATGTTGTGAATTGTCTTGGCTGTTTCAAGACCCATTTTGAACTCAGATAAGAAAATCATTCAAATTTGCTTTTTGTCTAACATAATTTTCTTGGCCTAAAATAAGTATAAAATAAATAGCAAGTAATGTTATTAGGAAGGAAACATAAAGTAAGAAATGTACATTAAAATGATGTATAACATAACCACACATATTAAGGATGTATTCCAATATCAAATGGCAAATTTCAACAATGCAAAATCACAATTACTTTTGCACTAATCTAATATGTATCTTCCACACTTATTAAATAGAGATTCAAAAGGAGAGATAGTTTTAACAATGACAGCAGCAGTAATTAAGATTTATAGTGCTAGGTCTATGTTAAGCACTATACATTCATTATTTTATTTAATTATCACAACAATCCAATATTGTTATTCATATTCTAATTTTATAGGTGAGAAAATAGAAGCAAAAAAGTAGCATGCCCAATCACTTAACTAATAAAACAGAGAATAACAGAATGGTTTTATTTTTTGTGTTTATATAAAAATACCTTATTTCATTGTTCATACTTTCTCATTTATTTAAAAAATGTATAGTGAACACTTACTGAAATGTACAAATACTTTAAAATACTTAAACATTACTATTCTGCTTAGAGTGTTTGTTTAACTGTTGAGTTTCATGGCAGAAACTTGGGCTATTTACCAAAGTAACAGAAAAAAAAAAAAAAAAAAAACACCTCATCTAACTGAGTGTAAAAATTGTTATGGCTTTTGGCATATACTTCTTTTCACCTGATTTATTAGCCCTTAAAAACATGCAAAATTAAATATGTGCAACTGACACCTCTGTAAAGATTATGGTTAATTTATTTTATAATCACATCTCAGGCATTTTTATGAGAGTTGGATGACTTTAAATCTGATGTGGGATATAGATCTTTCACTCATTCAATTTGATTATGGTCAGGAGGTTCTGAGCCATGCAAAGAACAGTTATTCCCTGCTTAGTTTACTAAGGCAATATTTATATAAAGTTGTCCACAATTTGAAGAGTTTTTGAAAGGAAATGTCAAAGCTTACTTTCACAATGTGTTTGCTGCTGCTGCTGCTGCTGCTGCTAAGTTGCTTCAGTCGTGTCCGACTCTATGCGACCCCATAGACGGCAGCCCATCAGGCTCCTCCGTCCCTGGGATTCTCCAGGCAAGAACACTGGAGTGGGTTGCCATTGCCTTCTCCAATGCATGAAAGCGAAAAGTGAAAGTGAAGTCTCTCAGTTGTGTCCGACTCTTATCGACCCCATGGACTGCAGCCCACCAGGCTCCTCCGTCCATGGGATTTTTCAGGCGAGAGTACTGGAGTGGGGTGCCATTGCCTTCTCTGAGTGTGTTTACAGGCTTCAAAAATAAATAAAGTTTTTAAGAAGTTATTTTCAACAAT
Source organism: Budorcas taxicolor (assembly GCF_023091745.1). Classification (NCBI taxonomy): domain Eukaryota; kingdom Metazoa; phylum Chordata; class Mammalia; order Artiodactyla; family Bovidae; genus Budorcas; species Budorcas taxicolor. The sequence continues at coordinate 155,399,591 of NC_068910.1, forward strand.
CATATTTCATTTATTCATTCAAAGAAAGAAAAACTTGCTTAAGGCCATAACTTCTAAAGCTATTTTTGTGATAGACTAATACATTCTAATAGAACTTAAAGCACTCTGCTGGATGGCAAATATAAATTGTTGTAAGATTTTAGAAAATATACTTTTTACTTTTATTTTTTTTACTTTTTAAAAACTTTTTACCTTTTATATGCACACATACGTGACTCCTACTTGTGTCATATAGTTAAGACTGAATTCCTTATGTTTGAAAGCTGACAATACATATTAAATTCATACTGCAAGCCAGAAAACACATTTCCACATCTCTCATACTCTCTGTGACCATTTGAAATATAATAGAGATGGAGAATGTGATAAAAAGATAAGTTGGGAATATATAACTATTTTCTTCAAGAAAAACCAATTGTCCATATTAGGAGAAGATTAGAAGTTCCTCCTCTTCATGCATCACAGTCTTGTGGTGAAAGGGCTAGTGAACTCAATGAAGCTATGAGCTATGCTGTGCAAGGCCACCCAGGACAGATGGGTCATAGAGAAGAGTTCTGACAAAACATGGCCCACTGAAGGAGAAAATGGCAACCCATTCCAGTATTTTTGCTGCAAGAACCTCATGAACAGTATGAAAGAGCAAAAATATAAAACATTGGAAGATGAGCCCTGCAGGTCAAAAGGTGTCCAATATGCTACTGGGGAAGAACAGAGGGTCATTACTAATGGTTCCAGAAAGAATGAAGTGGCTGGTCCAAAGAGGAAACAACACTGAGATGTGGATGTGTCTGGTGGTGAAAGTAACGTCCAGTGCTGTGAAGAACTATATTGCATAGGAACCTGGTATGTTAGGTCCATCAATCAAGATAAATTGGATGTGGTCAAGCAGGAGATGGCAAGAGTGAATGTTGACATCTTAGGAATCAGTGAACTAAAATAAAATGAGAATGGGTAAATTTAATTCAGATGACCATTATGTCTACTACTGTGGGCAAGAATCTCTTAGAAGAAATGAAGTAGCCACCACAGACAACAAAAGAGTTTGACATCCAGTACTTGGGTATGACCTCAAAATCAACAGAATGATCTTGGTTTGTTTCCAAGGCAAACCATTCAACATCACAGTAATCCAAGTCTATGCCCCAACAACTAATGCTGAAGAAGCTGAATTAAGTTGACTGGTTCTATGAAGACCTACACCACCTTCCAAAATTCACACCAAAAAAAGATGTCCTTTTCATCATAGCAGAATGGAATGCAAAAATAGGAAGTTAAGAGATACCCAGAATAATGGGCAAGTTTGGCCTTGTACATTTTTGAGTACAAAATGAAGCAGGACAAAGGCTAACATAGTAAAAGCAAAGACATCACTTTTGTTGACAAAAGTCTGTAGTGTCAAAGCTATGGTTTTTCCAGAAGTCATGTATGGATGTGAGAGTTGGACCATAAAGATGGCTGAACACTAAACAATTGATACTTTCAAACTGTGGTGCTGGAGAAGACTCTTGTGGGTCCTTTGGACAGCAAGGAGATCAAGCCAGTCAATCCTTAAAGAAATCAACACTGAGTATTCATTGGAAGGACCAATGCTGCAGCTGAAGTTCCTGGACTTTGGCCACCTCTTCTAATGAAGAGCTGACTCATTGGAAAATATCTTGATGCTGGGAAAGATTGAATGCAAAAAGAGAAAGAGGTGGCAGAAGATGAGATGATTAGATGGCATCACCAACTCTATAGACATTAATTTGAGCAAACTCCAGGAGACAGCGGAGTATGAGGAAGCCTGGTGTGCTGCAGTCCATGAGATCGCAAAGAGTTGGACACAACGTAACAACTGAAAAACAAAAAATAAAACAAGACCCTACTCTAATTCCATTTCTGATAATAAGTACTTTCCTAATCTTAAATAGATTGCTTGGTCCCCTGAACCATGTGTTAAGTGAATGGTAGACCTATAAGGAAGCTAGGGGGAAAAACTGCTCAAAGTTTTACCACATTGCCAGCACCCAAACTTCACTGCTTCTTAAATGAAGTCATTCTCTTTGGTTGGAAAATTTTAGTTGCAAGAGATGTCCTTACCTTAAGGACAAGCCATCACTGCATGGCAATAGTTTGAGGTTTGATTTGAGGTTAGCTCTTGATGGAACAATGTTTTTTTTTTTCTACTTGTGTTTAACACACACAATTAATTTCCAAGCTAAAAACCTTGTTTATCTTATTCATTCTTTTTGTACAGACTTGTTTATCACAACCTTAAAAAAAAAATAGCATCCAGAATCTCAAATCCTGTATGACTTGAACAGAGCAAGAGCAAAATATATCCTGATATGGTGACTACTCTTCTGATTGGGACTTCCCAGGTGGTGCTAGTGGTAATGAATCCACATGCCAGCGCAGGAGATGCAAGAGTTGGGTTTAATCCTTGGGTCAGGAAGATCACCCAGAGCAGGAAATAGGAACCTGTTCCAGTATTCTTGCCTGGGAAATTCCATGAACAAAGGAGCCTGGTGGGCTACAGTTCATACAGTTGCAGAGTGGACACAACTGAGAGACTGAGCATGTCTTCTGATGCAGCTAAACTCACATTATGGAGGGTTGTTTTGTTTTAATAACCATAATACTCCAATGTATCATATTGAACATGCAAGTTGCTAAATGCCTACATCTTTTAATACATACATTGCTAAATTGCAAGACTATTACCCTGTCCTTTCATAGCCAAATCTTAACTCAGAATCCAGGAGTCACCTTTTTCCCTGTTTTAAACATTATCATCACTATTTCAGTATAAGGCTGTTTTGAAAGAAGACCTTTGTTGTGCTGAATATTATATGTTGTTCATAATATTATGTCATCATAGCTTTTACAAGTCAGTGTCCTATTCACATCATTGGTAAAGATTTTTCAATTGTCAAATTAGAGGATTAGCATTTATATAGGATACACTTTCTCACTCTCATATACACACATACATTTCACGTACACTTTAAATTTACTTTAGATAGTAGTTTAACCAGATCAAAATTAAACTATTAATACTTTTATTATCATGGTTAAATGCCTTGGTGAAATCAGTATTTAGCATATCTGTGATCTTATATCAATGATTAGTCTACAAATTGTATCAGAAAATGAAATGAAGTTCAGCCTTAGTATTAAATAGTTCATTTTTGAAGAGACCTCAAACAACAGTGTTCTCAGTCTTGGCTACACATTATAATCACCTGGGAATCTGGGGTGTATGCCGATACCCAGGCCCCACCCAGATCAAGTGAATCTGCAGCTCTGCTAGGGGACCCTGAGAATGGGTTAATTTATAAAAACTCCCCAGGTGCTTCTGGTGGTTTCTACGCCATGCTTACCTCAAGCAAGACATAACACTCAGTTGTTCAAGTTGACTTTAGCTGAACTTCATTTCATGTGATACACTGACTTAAATCATTATTAATTGAATAATTATATGATGTTAATTAAATGATGTCAAATCATTCCCTTTTCAATTATAAACTTATAATCATCAAGAAGAATGCCTCAGTTTGGTAATAGCAATTATTAATGTGATTCAGTAACATAAATATCCCCTTAAAAAACACAAAGGATCATGATGTAGCATTTTGGCAGGCAGGAGCATCTAGAAAGAATTTTAAAACATGGGTTTGAGTTCATTATATTCATCATGACATTTCTGTTAGTAGTAAGGGATATATATGGTTTCCATTTATAGAAGTAATCAAAACATTCTTTTTAAAAACAGACCCTACTGGGGCCTCCCTGGTAGCTCAGTAGTGAAGTATCTGCCTGCCAATGGAGGAGGCACAAGTTCGATCCCTGATCTGAGATATCTCACATGCTGCAGAGTAACTAGGCCCATGCACCACACCTACTGAACCTGTGCTCCACTGCCCGGGAGCCACAACTGCTGGAGCCCATGAGCCCTAGAACCAGTGCTCCACAATAGGAGAAGCCGCACAGTGAGACGCCTCAGCCCTGCCACTGGGGAGTAGCCCCCACGTGCCACAGTTAGAGAAAGGCCTGTGCAGCAGCAAAGACGTAGCCCAGTCATAAATAAATAAAGTACAGTTATATTAAAAAACAACAAATCCTAATATTGATGGTATGCAGAAATGATCATGACAGAGTTATGGAATGGACTAAGAGTGAGAAAATAGTAGTTTAAACTTTCTAGAATCTACTCAAATACCTATTCTTTTAGAAATGTTACAATGATATTTTTCATGTCTTCTTTCTTTAGGCTTTCTCGAAATTGCACTCTAAATATTTTCTGAGTACTACTTAGTAAACTTGGAAGTCATTCACTATGCACAGCTGGAGACAAGTCTTTTGAAAAGATCCTGGTTCTTGCTTAGCAGCTTATCTTCTGTGTTGGTTTACAATGTCTTTGGTCATCAGATTTTAGCTCCACAAATCAAATATTGATTCTGTTTTTGTCCCAACTCAATGAGCTTCCTAATCATGTTTGATTTTTTTTTTTTTTTTTTTTTTGCTGTTGTTAAATCAAAGTGGAAATCGCATAATTCTACTTGGTCTTCTGTATCTTCCTTATCTTGCAAGTTTCTGTTTTAATGTGTTCATTCTATCACTGAATGTAAAAATTCTCTGGTACTTTTTAGTATTATTTTTTAAATTTACTATATTTTAGAATTTAGGATACTATAGGGTTATGCCACTATTTTAAATAGGATTGCTTAAATATGTCACTTTTGTATATATATATTTTTCTTTTTTAGTTATAGTTTTTTATTTTTTTCATGCAGTCTATTAACCAAAAGGAAGTTTCAGATCTTAAATCTTATCTTGGAGATCATTCTGGCAAGTATTCTTAATTTATAGATTAAGAAAATGAGAGCACAGAAAATACTAATTAAAAAGCAAGCTATATGCCCCAGAGCAAAGTGAAAAAGTTGGCCTAAAGCTCAACATTCAGAAAACAAAGATCATGGCATCCGGTCCCATCCCTTCATGGCAAATAGATGGAGAAACAGGAGAAAAAGTGGCAGACTTTATTTTTGGGGGCTCCAAAATCACTGCAGATTGTGACTGCAGTGATGAAATGAAAAGATGCTTATAGACTGGTTCCAAATAGGAAAAGGAATACGTCAAGTCTGTATATTGTCACCCTGCTTATTTAATTTATATGCAGAGTACATCATGAGAAACACTGGGCTGGATGAAGCACAAGCTGGAATCACGATTGCCAGGAGAAATATCAAGAACCTCAGACATGCAGATGACACCACCCTCATAGCAGAAAGTGAAGAGGAACTAAAGAGCCTCTTGAGGAAAGTTAAAGAGGAAAGTGAAAAAGTTGGCTTAAAGCTCAACATTTAGAAAACTAAGATCATGGCATCCGGTCCCATCACTCCATGGCAATAAGATGGGGAAGCAGTGGAAACAGTGGCTTACTTTATTTTGGGGGGCTCCAAAATCACTGCAGATGGTAATTGCAGCCATGAAATTAAAAGACACTTACTCCTTGGAAGGAAAGTTATGACCAAACTAGATAGAATAATAAAAAGCAGAGACATTACTTGGTCAACAAAGTTCCATCTAATCATGGTTTTTCCAGTAGTCATGTATGGATGTGAGAGTTGGACTATAAAGAAAGCTGAGCGCCAAAGAATTGATGCTTTTGAACTGCGGTGTTGAAGAAGACTCTTGAGAGTCCCTTGGACTGCAAGGAGATCCAACCAATCCATCTTAAAGGAAATCAATCATAGTGTTCACTGGAAAGAGTGATGTTGAAGCTGAAACTCCAATACTTTGGCCTCCTGATGCAGAGAGCTGACTCATTTGAAAAAACCCTGATGTTGGGAAGGGTTGAGGACAGGAGGAGAAGGGGATAACAGAGGACGAGATGGTTAGATGGCATCACCAACTCAATGGACATGAGTTTGGGTAAACTCCAGGATTTGGTGATGGACAGGGAGGCCTGGTGTGCTGCAGTTCATGGGGTTGCAAAGAGTTGGACACGATTGAGCAACTGAACTGAACTGAACTGAACTTCTTGGAAGAAAAGTTATGACCAACCTAGGCAGCATATGAAAAGTAGAGACATTACTTTGCCCACCAAGGTCCATCTAGTCAAGGCTATGGTTTTTCCAGTAGTCATGTATGGTTGTGAGAGTTGGAAAAGACTCTTGAGAGTCCCTTGGACTACAGGATCCAACCAGTCCATCCTAAGGGAGATCAGTCCTGTATATTCATTGGAAGGACTGATTCGAAGCTGAAACTCCAATACTTTGGCCACCTGATGCGAATAGCTGACTCATTTGAAAAAACCCTGATGCTGGGAAAGATTGAGGGTGTGAGGAGATGGGGATGATAGAGGATGTGACAGTCTGTGTCTTTTGGTTGGAGCATTTAATCTATTTACATTTAAAGTAATTATTGATATATATGTTCCTATTGCTATTTGCTTAATTGTTTGGGGTTGATTTTATAGCTCTTTTTTCTTCTCTTGTATTTCTTGACTATTTAAACCCTTTAATATTTGTTGTAAAGCTGGTTTGGTGGTTCTGAATTCTCTTAACTTTAGCTTTTCTGAAAAGCTTTTTATCTCTCCATCAATTTTCAATGAGATCCTTGCTGGGTACAGTGATTTTGGTTGTAGATTTTTCTCTTTCAGTACCTTAAGTATATCCTGCCATTCCCTTCTAGCCTGCAGAGTTTCTGCTGAAAATCAGTTAAGTATATGGGGTTTCCCTTGTATGTTATGTGTTGCTTCTCTCTTGCTGCTTTTAATATTCTCTCTTTGTGTTTAATCTTTGTTAGTTTGATTAATATGTCTCTTGGTGTGTTTCTCCTTGTGTTTATCCTGTATGGGACTCTTTCTGCCTCTTGGACTTGATTGACTATTTCCTTTTCCATTTTGGGGAAATTTTCAACGATAATCTCTTCAAAAAATTTCACATACCCTTTCTTGTTCTCTTCTTCTTCTGGGACCCCTATAATTTGAATGTTGGTGCATTTGATATTCTTCCAGAGGTCTCTGAGACTATCTTCAGTTCTTTTCATTCTTTTTACTTTATTCTGCTCTTCAGAAGTTATTTCCACCATTTTATCTTGAAAGTTAAAGATAAAACTCACTGATTCATTCTTCTGCTTCAGATATTCTGCTATTGATTCCTTCTAGAGTATTTTAATTTCACTAATTGTGTCGTTTGTCTCTGTATGTTTATTCCTTAATTCTTCTAGAACTTTGTTAATTAATTCTTGCATTATCTCCATTTTTCTTTCAAGGTTTTTGATCATCTTTACTATCATTATTCTGAATTCTTCTTCAGGTAGTTTGCCTATTTCCTCTTCATTTATTTGGACTTTTGTGTTTCTAGTTTGTTCCTTCAATGGTGTAGCATTTCTCTGCCTTTTCATCATTATTATTATTTTTTAACTTATTGTGTTTGAGGTCTTCTTTCCCCAGGCTTCAATGTTGAATTCTTTCTTTGTTCTGGTTTCTGATCTCCTAAGGTTGGTCCAGCGGTTTGTGTAAACTTCCTATAGGGTAAGATTTGTGCTGAGTTTTTGTTTGTTTGCTTTTCCTCAGATGGGCAATGCTGAGTGAGGTGGTAATCCTGTCTGCTGATGATTGGATTTGTATTTTTGTTTTGTTTGTTGTTTAGATGCACAGGGTGCTACTCATGGTTGGGCAGTGCTGGGTCTTGTATTCAAGTGGTTTCCTTTTTGTGAGATTTCACTATTTGATACTCCCTAGCGTTTATTCTCTGGTAGTCTAGAGTCTTGGGGTCAGTGCTCCCACTCCAAAGGCTCAGGGCTTGATCTCCAGATTAAATTTAAAGGATGTTGTGATGCTCATTGCCACTGAAGGAGTCCATATGGGATGAAGAAGCACTACGGGAAGAGTCCATGAGTAGCCACCATGTTTTGGGTCTGTTGGATAACTGAATCCAAGCTCACTACACTTGCCACAGGACAGGCCAATGAATCTGAGAGACGAGGTGTTGAGGCAAGGAAAAGACTTTAATTGGGAAGCCAGCAGACAGAGAAGATAGCAAGATAGCACCTCAAAATAACCATCTTCCAGACTTGCATTCTTAAAAGTATACCCATTGATTCCCAACTTCAACAGGGAGTTTCACGTATAGCCACAGTAGTTTGCTTTGGTGTTTTCTTTTTTCTCATTACAGTAATTCATAATTTTTTTAATCTCATGTATTCATGAAGCTATATTACTAACTAGAGCAGAATTTTCCAGCTTTAATTGCATTGCCACTTTGTGCTGGATAGCTATTTGTTGGAGCAGGGGGCTGTAGGATGCTGAGCAACATCCTTGGCCTCTACCCACTAGATGCTAGTAGTATCCCAAAGTTGTGACATTGAAAATGTGTTCAGACACAGGCAGATATCATGGAGGTGGCAGGCAAAACTGCCCCTGGATAAGAACAATTGCTCTGGAAGTTTGGGTCACAGGATCATATCTTTTTCCTTTCCCTAAAGTCATTTTTGAGGCTCCTAAATCCTTAGTTTTAGAGTAGCCCAATTCTGTTCTTGGGCAGTTATAGACATTTAGAAGGCATAAGAAAAAATTTAAATTTATCATTTACAAATCACTTTCTCCACTTTTTTTCTCCATATGACATGAAAAGATCTTATTTCTTTCCAAAATATTTGAAAGAAAAATTTACTATCATGACCAAATAATTCAGGAATTTATAATATATGGGCCTTTCTTCAGATGGAATTCATAGATAAACTCTATCACCAAGACCCTTGCCGCTTTTCTTGTTTTGTGACCTTTAATAGGAAATCGTGGTTGGTTAGGCAAAAGTAGCATATTTTTAAAACAAAATGCCTTTGATATCTCTTTCTTCACTAATCAAGCTAATTTACAAATAATTATTTATAATCTTGACATAAAATCTGACTCATTTTTATTCAGATTTTTCCTCCTAAACATGTTAAAAGTTTCATTATAGCAATTTAGATCTGTGTTTCACCCTACATCTACCTTCATGTTAATATTTCTTTTTATCTTATTACACTTAATCTCAGTATTATTATTTAAAAGTATAAAGACATTTTGTTTCACTCTAAATACATTAAATTTTCCTTAGAATAGTATCTACACCACTGTTTTTCTTCTCTGTATTTTAATTTATATGCATCGTATTATTTATCATTGACCTTTCTACATGCATTTGCTGTCCCTTTTGAGATTTAAGAATCTTCTTGATTTGTCAGTGAATGTCCTGAAAAATATGCCCTCTATGGATCTTGAAGATGTACTTTTCACTGCAGGAGAAAATGGTTTTGTTAGCATAATCCTGGTCCAAAAAAACAAATCTTGTTCTTTGATTCCACTGATGCAACCAGCTGTTCATTTTTCATATCTCTTTTCTCTTCCAAAGGTATGGCCTTCAAGTTGGGGAAAAAGATGAACCTGGACTCCATGCCCTTCAGTTCCTTACATCATATTTGAAAAGTGGTAATGATGAACTCAAGGTTTGCTGTTGTTTGCTTATTTTTTAACTCCAGTATTAATCCCATGTGTGTCAGCCCAACTGGGTAAAAGGTTAATGAAATTTTTTGTTCTTAAGTGTGGAGGAAAACTCTCTCACATCTTACTCACAGATTCCAAAATGAGAGCCTAGCACCTGAACAACTGATAAGCCCCAACTCTATTGCCCTTTGAAGGGAAATCATCTGTCTTTATATTTGATGTCTTCTTACAAGTACCGTTCGAATTTGGCTAATTTTCCAGATTTTTGCATTGTTATGTCAGATACGGAGTATTAGTTATTTGAAAAAGCTGAATTTACTCTTGCTACATCTTCGGATGCCATAGAACTCAAATGATTAAGAGAAATTTGTTAGATTTTTCTCCTTTATCAATATTTTGAAACTTTGATTTTATTCAACTTGTTGGGTATCTGTTTTTTTATCAAAAACTTTCTATTACAATTATTTCTCTATCCTCTCTAACTAAATTGATCCTAAGTGATTGTTTAACCAGGTCACTTGCTTTTTTTTTTTTCTCCAAGTAGTATGTCTCCAAGTAGTATGTTCTCCTTTCGGAGAAGGCAATGGCACCCCACTCCAGTACTCTGGCCTGGAAAATCCCATGGATGGGGGAGCCTGGTAGGCTGTGGTCCATGGGGTCGCGAAGAGTCGGACATGACTGAGTGACCTCACTTTCACTTTTCACTTTTATGCACTGGAGAAGGAAATGGCAACCCACTCCAGTGTTCTTGCCTGGAGAATGCCAGGGACGGGGGAGCCTGGTGGGCTGCCATCTCTGGGGTCGCACAGAGTCGGACACAACTGAAGTGACTTAGCAGCAAGTAGTATGTCCAACTTCCATTTATGAAACTTTCTATTGGAGTTTCTCAGACAGTAGGAAAAAGTTTACATAAAGCCAAGAGCTATTTGGAAATGATTCCTTACTTCTCTTCACATCCATATACACATTACTTTACAACTCCTCCAAAAATGTTTCTTTCATCCATTCACTCTGCACATATATTTCATTACTGTTCTAAACTCTGAGTATTTGACTGAAAACAACATTACCAGGACCATACTCTTTTCGTGCTTACCTTAGTGTAAGGGGAGGCAGAGATGGCAAAATTCAATTCAATACATACAATAATTTCACATAGTGATAAAGCTATGTCGAAAGTGAAATGGGGTTATATGTAGGAGAAAAGTGGCAGATTTTTGCATGCCTTGAAGATAACTTGGCCAGTTCTGTCTTACTTTTGGCTCATGCAAATGCACAAGCATCCTGGCTAGTAGCACGACTTACTCTGATTCTGGAACAGTCACTCATCCTTGAATAGCAGCAAAATAACTCCAGAACATCAAATTGGAGCTGAATTTGTATTATATGTATTTGCTTACTATTCCTGAGAACTATTTCAGATGTTGGAATAAATATGAAATTTACACATACCCAGAAATAAAGGTAAATATCCCAGTCATTAAGAAAATAGATTTTGGTATCAGAAAAGAAAAAAAAAAAATTTTTTTTTAAATTTCTAGAGTGGCTGGAGGCTAGCTTTGAATTTGAGCAACTGTACTTACTTCTTGGAGCCTCAGTTACCTCACCTATAAATTAGAGCAATCCTGTGAGCAATCTGTGTCATAGATTTGGAATCAGAATAAAATGTAATATCTGACCAAAAACAAATAACTGAATACCCAGCATAGGACAGTAAGAATATGAGTTATCTCTTCTTGTTTTGATAGGGGGTGGGGTAGAGTGTTATCTCTTATTTCTATTCATTTTTGTTATGATGCTACTTGATCTAGAAAAATTTCAAGACTGTAATGTTTATTTGTGGTAACAATAGCATGCTGACTTTTCTAGCATAGTCCCCAGTTTTTAAACTTTATTCCATTTTGAAAACTATCAAGCCTGGTTTAGTTTTCCTTGGTTTTCTGTTTGAAAAATAGGAATAAATTATAGATACTTCAAATACACTGTGCTCTGTGTGTTGATAAATAGACCTTGCTTTTCCTGCTTTCTTGGCTGGCGGTACCATCTTCTGTACAGATGATTTAGAAGCCAGATGCAGAGCAATTTGAGATGTAGATGCCTCATACTGTGAAGCAATTATTGCCCTAGAGGCTCTTATCCTGCCTGTTTATAATTTTGTTATAAAGCAAACAAACTTTACTGTGGAATATTCATCAACCTGTAGCAACAGAATCATTAAAGATGCAAATTACATGACCATATTGGTAGACATGTTGTAAGGGTCTGCATCATAGCATTAATGGTAACAAAAAAAATCTAGGATTTTCTCCAAACACATTTATTATTGATGGAAGCTTATTTGCCAGTCCCCTGTTTTGTTTTTGCTGCTTAAAATGTAGGGGGAAAAAATTCTCAGGGAAAGGTTATAAGGCAAAAGCCTAGATAATTAAAGTATTTAAAATCCTGAATGAGGAGTCTTGGAAGTAATCTACTAAGGAAAAAAAAAAAAAGAAAAGAGAGAGAGAGAGAGATGCACATATAGTTATATATAAAAGAGAAGCTGGAATTGATATGGAAAGGAAATGGGATTGAGGTGAAAGACAAGTTGGTGTTGGCCACATAACATCTGTTCATGTCCTATCCTTGAAAATAAAGATATGCACTGAGGATATTTTGATTATCTTTCTGCCTAACACCCAAGTAACAATAAGACTTGTGCACAAAATTTTATATCATTGCCAAGTAAGTACACCACCAACTTTACTGTTGGGAGAAAAAAATATTCATTTTAAAGGGAAAGAGGAGGTCTGGATTTCCTTTTAACTTCTGGATGAAAAGGAAAAAAATATTACCTCAGGGAGAAGTACAATTCAATTTCACTTTTTAAAACCCATGTTTGTAAAATATCAATCAAACTGAAATAAGAGAGGACTCTGTTAGACTGGATAACACAGACATTTATTTTTTTAATACAATATGATTATATGTTTATATTTTTTACTGCCTCTGAGAGCATCAACAGCTCTCTCAGTGAGAGGATAGGCTTTCTTCTGTAAGTTTCAATTTGAAGGAGAATAAATATTATGCTATACATTCAGATTTCAAAGTTTTTCACTTTATCTAAGTGCCAAGGTACTCTTTCTATGAGTGATCTCTTCAAAACTCCTAAAATAAAAAATTTTTAAAAACGTTTATACTTCTGGATGGAAAATATTGGAGCAATCATTAAATGAAAAAGGCAACATCAGCAAAGTCAAAATGTCTTAAGGTCAGCTAGACAGCACAAGAAGAATATTTAAACATGAGTGAACAACTTGCTTCTCTGGTGTTCATTCATCATGAGGAAAAGGAAAGGGGGTGGAATCAGTAAGGAAATAATGAAGAAAATATGTCTAAACATTTTTATTTGTCACATACAACATTTCCTGCTGATCAAGCTAGCTCCTATGGATAGCTAATGAGAAGAAAATGAAGATAGAAGTGCTAGAAAAAAAAAAGTATGAGGTTTGTCTCCTTTTCATTAGAATGTACCATGGGAATATAAAAATAGAGGAGAAATGAGATTTAACATCTTTTTAGCTTCAAATAATTTGTTGCTTCAAAAAGAAATAACAAAGTTCTGGCTTGTTAGAAACTTGGAAGTCACCACTCTTATCTTAACAACCAAAAACTGAAAAATCAATTCATGTTAGAGGTGTAAGAAAGTTAGGTCAGGGTAAAAGAGCTGCCCCAAAATTTAGACAGACTGATGGGCAAAAACAGAGAATCACAACCTACTGAAGAAAAAAGCCATGCACTAAAACCTCCTGGAGAGACAGTGCTGGGGTGGGGAAGACTGAACTGTATTTGATGAATTGCTGGAGGCTCAGTGTGGAAAACTCTGAGAGTAAAATCTTTAACAATACCCAGGCACTGGGAAGCCATCCACTTTTCTGAGTTTTGGAGCCTACTAGGTTCTCACAGTGGAGAAGGCAATGACACCCTACTCCAGTACTCTTGTCTGGAAAATCCCATGGACAAAGGAGCCTGGTAGGCTGCAGTCCATGGGGTCGCTGAGAGTTGGACACGACTTAGTGACTTCACTTTCACTTTTCATTTTCATGCATTGGAGAAGGAAATGGCAACCCACTCCAGTGTTTTTGCCTGGAGAATCCCAGGGATGGTGGAGCCTGGTGGGCTGCCATCTCTGGGGTCGCACAGAGTCAGACACGACTGAAGCGACCTAGCAGCAGCAGCAGGAGGTTCTCACAGTGAATATCAGATTTAAAATCCCTTCATACTTTTGCCATAGGTAGAAAATTGAAATCATGTTGAAATATTGCAGAGTATTCTGTATTTCTGAACAAGATCTGACCTCAGGGAAATGATTTAGCCTGAGGGTAACCTGATGTAGTTTTATCAGAGCCTCACTGACCTGGAGCTATTGAAATACACAACTCCACATAGTAAGTTCAGTTCAGTTCAGTCGCTCAGTCCTGTCCCAGTCTTTGCAACACCATGGACTGCAGCACTCCAGACTTCCTTGTCCATCACCAACTCCCAGAGCTTACTCAAACTCACATCCATTGAGTTGGTGATGCCATCCAGCCATCTCATCCTTTGACATACCCTTCTCCTCCCGCCTTCAATCTTTCCCAGCATGAGGGTGTTTTCAAATGAATCAGTTCTTCATATCAGGTGGCCACAGTATTGGAGTTTCCATTTCAGCATCAGTCCTTCCAGTGAATATTCAGTACTCATTTCCTTTAGAATGGACTGGTTGGATCTCCTTGCAGTCCAAGGGACTCTCAAGAGTCTTCTCCAATACCACAGTTCAAAAGCATCAATTCCTCGGCACTCAGCTTTCTTTATAATCCAACTCTACCTCCATACATCAAAGTGAAAGTGAAAGTGAAGTCGCTCAGTCCTGTCCGACTCTTTGCGACCCCATGGACTGTAGACTACCAGGCTCCTCTGTCCCTCGGATTTTCCAGGCAATAGTATAGGAGTGGATTTCCATTTCCTTCTCCAGGGGATCTTCCCGACCCAGGGATCAAACCCAGGTCTCCCTCATTATAGACAGATGCTTTACCGTCTGAGCCATGACTATTGGAAAAACCATGGCTTTGATTAGATGTACCTTTGTGGCAAAATAAAGTCTCTTCTTTTTAATATGCTGTCAAGGTTTGTCATAACTTTTCTTCCAAGGAACAAGTGTCTTTTAATTTCATGGCTGCAGTCACCATCTGCAGTGATTTTGGAGCCCCCCAAAATGAAGTCTGTCACTGTTTCCATTGTTTCCCCATCTATTAGCCACGAAAGGATAGAACTGGATGCCATGATCTTCATTTTCTGAATGTTGAGCTTTAAGCCAACTTTTTCACTCTCCTCTTTCACTTTCATCAAGAGGCTTTTTAGTTCCTCTTCACTTTATCCCCAAAGGGTGGTGTTATCTGCATATCTGAGGTTACTGATATTTCTCCCAGAAACCTTGATTACAGCTTGTGCTTCATCCAGCCCAGCATTTCTCATGATGTACTCTGCATATAAGTTAAATAAGCAGGGTGACAATATACAGCCTTGACGTACTTCTTTCCCAATTTGAAACCAGTCTGTTGTTCCATGTCCAGGTCTCACTCTTGCTTCTTGACCTGTATACAGATTTCTCAGGAGGCAGGTCAGGGGGTCTGATATTCCCATCTCTTGAAGATTTTCCACAGTTTGTTGTGATCCACACTGTCAAAGGCTTTGATGCAGTCAATAAAGCAGAATAAGTTGTTTTTCTGGAAAATGCTTGCTTTTTTGATGAGCCAGTGGATGCTAGCAGTTTGATCTCTGGTTCCTCTGCCTTTTCAAAATCGAGCTTGAACATCTGAAAGTTCACAGTCAATTTACTGTTTAAGCCTGACTTGGAGAATTTTGAGCATTGCTTTGCTAGTGTGTGAGATGAATGTAAATGTGTGGTAGTTTGAACATTCTTTGGCATTGCCTTTCTTTGGGATTGGAATGAAAACTGACATTTTCCATTCCTGTGGCCACTGCTGAGTTTTCCAAATTTGCTGGCATATTGAGAACAGCACTTGCACAGCATCATCTTTTAGGATTTGAAATAGCTCAACTGGAATTCCATCACCTCCACTAGCTTTGTTCATAGTGATGCTTCCTAAGGCTTCCTAAGACATCACATTCCAGGATGTCTGGCTCTAAGTGAGTGATCACACCATTGAGGTTATCTGGGTCATGAATATCTTTTGTATATAGTTCTTCAGTGTATTCTTGCCATCTCTTCTTAACATCTTCTGTTTCTGTTAAGGCTATACCATTTTTGTCCTTTATTGTGCCCATCATTGCATGAAATATTCTCCTGGTATCTCTAATTTTTCTTGAAGAGATCTCTAGTCTTTCCCATTCTATTATTTTGCTCTATTTCTTTGCATTGATCGCTGAGGAAGGCTTTCTTATCTCTCCTTACCATTATTTGGAACTCTGCATTCAAATGGGTAATCTTTCCTTTTTCTTTGCCTTTAGCTTCTCTTCTTTTCTCAGGTATTTGTATGCCTCCTCAGACAACCATTTTGCCTTCTTACATTTCTTTTTCTTAGAGATGATCTTGATCACTTCTTCCTGTACAATGTCATGAACCTCTGTCCATAGTTCTTCAGACACTCTGTCTATCAGATCTAACCCCTTGATCTATGTGTCTCTTCCACTGTATAATCATATAGGATTTGATTTAGGTCATACTGCAATGGTCTAGTGGTTTTCCTTACTTTCTTCAATTTAAGTCTCAATCTGGCAATAAGGAGTTCATGATCTGAGCCACAGTCAGCTCCTGGTCTTGTTTTTGCTGACTGTATAGAGTTTCTCCATCTTTGGCTGAAAAGAATACAATCATCAATTTGATTTTGATATTGACCATCTGATGATGTCCATGTGTAGAGTCATCTCTTGTGTTGTTGGAAGAGGGTGATTGCTATGATCAGTGTGTTCTCTTGGCAAAACTCTGTTAGCCTTTGATTCATTTTGTACTCAAATGGCAAATTTGCCTGTTACTCCAGGTATCTCTTGACTTCTTGCTTTTTCATTCCAGTTCCCTCTAATGAAAAGGACATCTTTTTTGGGTGTTTGTTCTAGAAGGTCTTATAGGTCTCCATAGAACCGTTCAACTTCAGCTTCTTCAGCATTGCTGGTTGGGGCATGGACTTGGATTACTGTGATATTGAATGGTTTGCCTTGGAAATGAACAGAGATCATTCTGTTGTTTTTGAGATTTAATCCAAGTACTGCATTTTGGACTTTTTTGTTGACTATGATGGCTACTCCATTTCTTGTAAGGGATTCTTGTCCACAGTAGTAGATATAACGGTCATCTGAGTTAAATTCACCCATTCCAGTCCATTTTAGTTCACTGATTCCTAGAATGTCGATGTTCACTCTAGCCAGCTCCTGTTTGACCACTTCCAATATGCCTTGATTCATGGGCCTAATATTCCAGGTTCCTATGCAATATTGCTCTTTACAGCATTGGAATTTACTTCTATCACCAGTCACATCCACAGCTGGGTGTTGTTTTTGTTTTGGCTGCATCCCTTCATTCTTTCTATAGTTATTTCTGCACTGATCTCTAGTAACATATTGGGCACCCGCTGACCTGGGATAGGACACATCTTTCAGTGTATTGTGTTTTTGCCTTTTCATATTGTTCATGGGGTTCTCAAAGCAAGAATAATGAAATGGTTTGCCATCCCTTTCTCCAGTGAACCACATCTTGTCAGAACTCTCCACCATGGCCCATCCATCTTGGGTGGCCCATGTAGCAGAGAAGAAGAGAAATACCCACTTCCTGTGTACTCAAGCCACCCTGTCTCCTGTCCTCTTGAGCAGGTTGTGGGCAAGGAGGTTATTTGGGCAGATTGGAGAGACAATGTGAGATGCAAATGTGAAGTTCACACTTAGTGTAAAGACAGAGGCTCAGTAAGAGATTGAGACCTAATTATAGGACTATGAATGCTTCCTGTTCCCCGCAGATTATCACCACACTACTAAGGTCAATTTACATTTCCTTTTCCCTTGTAAGCCATGCCTGCCTATCAAGAAAAAAATCATAAGACATATTAAAAGGCAAAAGAAACTCAGTCCAAAGAGACAAAGCAGGGATCAGTACCAGCTTCAGATATTACAGGGATGTTAGATGTATCAGACCAGGAAATTTTTTAAAAAGCAATAATTAATATACTAAGTAATGGATAAATTAAACAACATGCAAGAACAGATGGATAATATAAGTGAAAAAAAAGATGGAAATTTTAAGAACCGAAATAAATATGATAGATCAAAAACAGCGTAACAGATATGAACAATGATTTTAATGGCTTCTGAATAAACTGAAACAACTGAGGAAAGACTCTATAACATCTTGATATTGAGATTGATAACTTCTCAATAGAATTCTCCAAGATCAAGAAGCAAACAGACCAATAAATGAAGATCCTGGAATATCCAGGAAATATGGGATAACTATAAAAGTTATAACATGCACATATTGGAAGTACCAGGGGAGAAGATAGAGAGGAAGAAGCAGGAGAAATATTTAAAATAATAATGACTCATAATTTTCCCAAATTAATGACACCAGTCCACAGACCCAGGAAACTCAGAGAATGCCAAGCAGGATAAATGTTGAAAAAATTGTAACTTGATGTATCCTTTTCAAACTATAGAAAATAAAAGAAAAAGAGAAAAATTCCTAAGAGAAGCCAGAGTGGGAAGAAAAACATCTTACCTGCAAAGAACAAAAATAAGAATTGTATAAGATGAAAAGAACAAAGATAAGAATTGTATCTAACTTCAATTCAGAAACTACTGTACAAGCAAGAAGAGAGTGGAATGAAATGTTTAAGATGTTGAGAGAAATAAAACCCACCAGCCTAGAATTCTGTACCCTGAAAAACTACCCTTCTAAAGTAAAGAAGTAAAAACTTTCTTTAGATACACAAAAATTGAGGGATTTTACTGCCACTAGACCTGCCTTTTGAGAAATTCTAAAAGAACTTCTTTAAGGAGAAAGAAAATAATGAAGATGAGAAACATGTGTCTACATAAAGAAAGGAAGAGCACTGGAGAGGTAATAAGTGAAGGTAACATAAAGTGTTTATGTTTTTATCTTAATTGATCTAACAAAAAACAGTTTGTTAAAAAAATATCAACAATGTATATATATACACAATAGCTAAGTGTATATAAGTATACACACTCATGTATACTTTGATATAAGTGAAGTGATAATGATACAAAGGATAGATACAAAATGATACAAAGGATAGAAGGAAGAAATTAGGACTATTTTGTTAATTTAACATAAATACACTATCTGTGAAGTGGTATAGTATTATTTTCAAATTGATCTAGATCAGTTGTAAGGGTTTATTACAACCTCTAGAGTGACAACTGAAAAAGTATAATTGATATACTAAGAAAAGAGAAAATTTAGTCATGTGGAAACTTCCACATCTTTGTAGAGAATACCTGTAAAACTCTACAGCTCACTACATATTATTGGTTAAAAATGTGAAGCTTTTTCATGACGGTTAAAAACAATGTAAAGATATCCCTACCCACCACTTCTTTTCCATATTGTATCACAAATCCTGGCTAATGCAGTAAAATAAGAAAAGGAAACAAAGGGATTAAAAACTGAGGGAAAAAAAATAAAACTGTGGAAATAAGGTGGTGATTTATGTAGAAAATCTGAAAGAATGGCAGAAAAACTCCTGAAACTAATAATCTATTATAGCAAAGTGGACTACATGGTTAATATACAAAATTCAGTTGCTCTCCTATATACCAAAAATAAACAAGTGAAATTAAGAATATACTTTATATTAGTACCCTCCAAATGAAATGCATATGCGTAAATCTAGGAAAATACAAGATCTATGTGAGGAAAACTACAAAACCATGGTGAACAAAATAGAATAACTACACAAATGGGGAGAGATTTCAAGTTTATGGGTATAAAGATTCAAAATTGTAAAGACGTCTGTTCTTCCCACTTGATTTCTAGATTCCGTGAAATCCCAAGCAAAATCCTAAAAAGTTATTTTGTGGATATTGGCATAGTGGTTACAAAGGCTTTTGAGAGGCAGAATGCCCAGAATAGTCAACACAATATTGAAGGATAAGAAAGTTGGAGGACTGATACTACCCAACTTCAAACCATATTATAAAGCTACAGTAACCAAGAGAATGTGGTACTGGAGACATACACAGATTAAGGGAATATAGTAGAGAGTCTAAAGCTAGGTCTATAATTGGCTGATCATTGAAGAAGTAGCAAAGGCAATACAATGGAGCAAATATAGTCTTTTAAACAAATGGTCCTGAAACAACTGTATACCCACATACAGAAAAGCTAATCACAGACTTCACATCCTTGAAAACAAAAACAAAAACAAGTCAAAATAGATCACAGAAGTAAATGTAAAGCAGAAAACTATAAAACTCCTAGAAGATGACATAGGAGAAAATATACATAACTTTCAGTTTGGTGATGAGTTTTTAGATGTAATATCAAAGGCATAATCCATGATAGAAAAAATGGATAAGGTGGACTTTATTGAAATTTTATGTTTTGTGTAAGATTGTTAAGAGAATGACAGGCCACAGGCTGGAAGAAAACGTATGCAAAACACCTATCTAATAAATGACTTATAGCCAACATATGGAAAGAATTCTCAAACTAAACAAAGGAAAATAAACAACCTGATTACAACTGGGCCAAACATCTGAACAGAAACCTATTCAAAGAAGATGTACAGATTTCAAATATTTCTGTGAAAAGATACTACATATATCATCAAGGAAATGCAAAATAAAACAATGAGATTTTGCCATATACCTTTAAGAATGGCCAAAATCCAGAACACTGACATCAAATTTTAGCAGACTTGTAGAGAAACAGAATCTTTCCTTCATTGCTGGTTGAAATGAAAAATGGTACAGACACTTTGAAACAGTCTGACAGTTTCTTATAAAACTAATCATACTCTTACCATACTATTCAGTAATTGTCCTTGATATTTACCCAAAGAAGTTGAAGGTTTATGTCCATACTAATACCTACTAAATGGATATTTTCAACAACTTTATTATAATTCCCCAAACTTGGAGTCAATCAGGTATACTTTAGTAGGTGAATGAATCAATAATCTGAGGTACATGAAACAACAGAATATTATTAAGTGCCAAAAAGAAATGAGCTGTCAATCCATTAAAAGGTATGCTGCTGCTGCTGCTGCTAAGTCGCTTCAGTCGTGTCCAACTCTGTGCGACCCCATAGACAGCAGCCCACCAGGCTCCCCCGTCCCTGGGATTCTCCAGGCAAGAACACTGGAGTGGGTTTCCATTTCCTTCCCCAATGCATGACAGTGAAAAGTGAAAGTGAAGTCGCTCAGTCGTGTCCGACTCTTAGCAACGCCATGGTCTGCAGCCCACCAGGCTCCTCTGTCCATGGGATTTTCCAGGCAAGAGTACTGGAGAGGGGTGCCATTGCCTTCTCCGATTAAAAGATGTACAGGATACTTAAATACATTTTACTCAAAGAAGCTAATCTTAAAAGACCACAAGGTGTATCATTCCAAGTATACCACATTCTGGAAAGACAAAACTATGGAAAGCAATTTTTTTAAAAAGTGGTTACCAGTGGTTAGGAAGAAAGAGGGACAAATAGATGAAGCTCAAAGTTTTCTTTTAATGGCAGTGAAGCTACTTTGTATGATAATGTATGGTGGCTACAAGTCATTATAAATTTATCAAAACTCATAGAATGTATAACACCAGGAGGAAGCCCTAATGTAAACTATGGTCGTTGGGTGATAATGATGTGTCAATGTAGATTGGATTTTAACAAATGTACTGCTCTAGTGGAGAATATTGATAATGGGGGGCACGTGTGGGGACAAGAAGAATATGGGAAATGTCTCTACTAGTCTCTTAATACTGTATGAACCTAAAACTACTTTAAAATAGTCTAGTTAAAATTAGGGGGGCTTATTGAAGTGATTATTTCACAAATATGTAAGTTAAACCTTACATATTTACATAAACCTCGTGTCATATGCGTTAAACTTAAATGGATATATGTCAATTATATCTCAATAAAATTAGGGGAAAAATGTGGAGAAAGAATTATACCAGTCTTGCCTAAATCTTGTTAGATATTAATTCACATGTTCTGTGCTGAGTTTACATCAAAGGCCAGCCATAAACTCTCATGGGATACCAATCCACTTGCTGAGATTATTTAAACCATTTGGATCTATTTTTATTGTTGCCATTCGTTTGTAGAATCAGGTCTGAAATGAATGAATAATGAGCCTCTAGGAAAGTCAGACAGAGAGAGTTCCTTCTGGCTCACCTGAGACGAAATTCACCATTTCTTCTCCTATCTTTTTTTTTTTACACGAGCTATAAGCACTAAGAATCCCACTTAAATGGAGAACCGAGAATCTCTAAAGAAAAGCAACTATTCAGGACTTCTAATTTAAAATGCTATAGATCTTTTCAATGTCAGTGTTACAACATGCCGGGAAAACTGCTGTTCACCAAGCTATAAAAAAGTCCTGAAATTGCTTTGATATTTTAATATGTCCTGTCAGGAATGGTGACTGATCAGAGATTTTGCCTTACTTACAAATTCATAATTTAATGAATACTGGCAGAAGACTTGAGAGCCCTAGGTCAGAGACAAAACGGGTGGCATTAGTCACTGCATAGCCAGAGCCAGAGTGTCATTGTGGATTTCCTGGCATTCCAGTTCTCTCTGGGCAATATGATGAGAGCCAAGTGATACCAGAACATCAGGCAGGTGGGATATATCAGATCTTCGGGAATATCTTTGTATAACCACAGAGATTTCACAGACACGCAGATGTCTGAGCAACAGTTCTTAAAGTGTTGCCCGGAATAAGCAGCATTGATGTCTTCTGAGAAGTTGTTACAAATGCAAATACTCTAGCTTCAGCCCAGACTTAAGGAATCAGAAACCCTGGGGTTGAAGCCTGGCAATCTGTATTATTTTAGCAACAAATCTCCAAATGATTCTTACATGCACTAAAATTAGAGAATTATCAAAGGAAGAACACAAAAAGCTTGATTTATAAACTCATAAAACAATGGTTCTGTTAATGTTTTACAAGATACTACATTTGCTAGAATAATTGCCAGAGCTATAGCTTGTGTATGTGTTTCATTTATCCATTCATTCTTCATCATCTATATACTGTTAAACTCAGTCACTATTAAGTACTTGGCATATACAAGATAACATTATTTTTTTGTGCTTAGGACAAAGCAGAGGAAAAAAAAAAAAACAGTAAGAGGTATGAAATGCCACATACTCAAATTCAAAGTAACAAGTTATTTTAACTTATGCTGCTGCTGCTGCTGCTGCTGCTGCTAAGTCACTTCAGTCGTGTCCGACTCTGTGACTCCATAGATGGCAGCCCACCGTGCTCCTCCGTCCATGGGATTTTCCAGGCAAGAGTACCGGAGTGGCATAAATGACCTTAATTACTGAATCTTATTATTGACATCCTCTGCAGTGAGATATTAACAAATGGTCAGCCTTTAGTCACAGTATTTTCATGTTGCTAACATTAGCGCCTATGTGCATCCATCCCCCTAGGTTTTTTTCCAAGAAAATCCAAACATCCTGTACAATAATAGGCACCTTGGGGAGTCAAAGAAACATTCCTTGTTTCTGACAGAAAATGCATCAGTCAATTTACATTAAGTTCAAATATCTCTTTGGAATCTTTAAACTTAAAATAAAGATACATCATATCTAAAGAGGAGGGTAGATAAGATTTTAAAGAAATTTTTCCGAAGCTTCTTTTTTTTCTTCCTTATGTGATACTAGAAGATGAAGTAAGAAAGTAAGAAATAATGTGAAAACTGAATGAACTTAAAGGGGATTCACATTGGAAAGGAAATTAAGCTATGATTTGAGATCCCCTCTAGCTGAGTGCTGAAGAATTGATGCTTTTGAACTGTGGTGTTGGAGAAGACTCTTGAGAGTCCCTTGGACTGCTAGGAGATCCAACCAGTCCATTCTAAAGGATACCAGTCCTGGGTGTTCTTTGGAAGAAATGATGCTAAAACTGAAACTCCAGTACTTTGGCCACCTCATGTGAAGAGTTGACTCATTGGAAAAGAGTCTGATGCTGGGAGGGATTGGGGGCAGGAGGAGAAGGGGACGATGGAGGATGAGATGGCTGGATGGCATCACTGACTCGATAGATGTGAGTTTGAGTGAACTCCAGGAGTTGGTGATGGACAGGGAGGCCTGGCGTGCTGCAGTTCATGGGGTCGCAAAGACTCAGACATGACTGAGCGATTGAACTGAACTGAACTGAACTAGAAATTTTTCCTTTAGAATATCTAAGAAATAATTAACCATTTGAAATACAGAAAAGATTTTAAGAGATTGCTTACACAAGCAATGATGAAAGCACTATTCTGGGGGTAAGAACATGTTAATTTATTCCCAGTCCTGCCTCTTATGCATTAGACAGATTTGAAAAATCTTGTACATGCTTCTTGATATGAAAAATTCTGTGAGGCATTCCTTATTTCAAGATCAGTGGTCTGTTGTCATAGTTGTACTACATGGTAAACAACCACAGAACCTTAGTGGCATACAACAATGATTTATTAAGATAATGAGTTTGAAGTTCAGAGATGTCAGGTAGGTGTTTCAGGTTTCAATTAGGCTTGCTCACATGACTGAGAATCAGATGACTATAAGGCGGGGGCATCTGACTATAGGCAGAAACAGCAGAGCTCTGTTCCATACTCTTCTCCGTTATCTCTAGCAGGCTAGCTGAATGGCGAAGGCAGATGAGAAAGAGCTTTACATGCCAGTGCTTTACAAGCTGTAAGTCAAATGGAAGATCACTATAAAGTTATATGACAGAGTTCATGGGTATAGGGAAGGGGGAAGAATTGGGAATTGTTTTTGCAATCTACCACAATTCACACTCCAGCATAATTATTCTCACTCTTTCCACATGTAAAACATGTTCATCCATTCCCAGAGCTTCATCCATCATTTTAAAATTCAGGATTGTGTAAGGTTTCTGTTGATCAGGAGGTTTGAAAGTGAAAAAGAATATGAGAGAGAACAGCAATCAATCACTGGTCAAAAGTCATTCTGGAATTCTGGGCAAATATTGCCGGATACAAAGTTGCTAGGCTGTTGACTGATGAAGTCAGAGGAAAATGTGAATAGATGTACATAAAATGAGAGATAGAAGGGGTCAAAAACTAGTCTTTAGGGAGAATAGTCAGAATGCTGTTTAATAATAGATGTGCTATTAATTATACAGTGCATATTGTAAACTGTAATTTAAAACCTCATCTTTTATGAATACATTTTTTTTAATTGCAGTAAACCCTTTTGGTAGAAACTCATTTTAAAAAAATGAAAATACATGTTGCACTGAAAAAAAGTACCAGGTTTTCATTTTGCAAATTTGATGATGAATGTTTAACAAAAACTAGATGTCAGAGTTTTACATTTATCAGGATGATTTCATATCTTCCTTGGTAGCTCAGACAGTAAAGAATCTGCCTCCAATGCAGCAGCCTCAGGAGATGCAGTTTCGATCCCCAGGTTGGCAAGATCTCCTAGAAAAGGGAATGGCTGCCCACTCTACTATTTTGCCTGGAGAATTCCATGGACAGAAGAGCCTGGTGGTCAACAGTCAGACACAACCAAGCAACTAAAACTTTCAGTTTCTTTTCATGGTATTAGTGATTCTATACAAACTGAAACAGCAGAAGAAAATTTGGTTAAAAACTATCATCATATTCTATACAAAACATGTTAAAATGATAACTGAAATAACAGTTTAATACCTGTAGCTTTAAAAATTGTATTTACATATTTCTTTATGAAGCATGATTTTTCATTTACATTCAGTTCAGTTCAATCACTCACACATGTACGACTCTGTGACTCCATGGACTGCAGCATGCCAGGCTTCCCTGTCCATTACCAACTCCCAGAGCTTGCCAAAACTCATGTTTATTGAGTCAGTGATGCCATCCAACCGTTTCATCCTCTGTCATCTCCTTCTCCTCCTGCTTTCAATCTTTCCCAGCATCAGGGTCTTTTCCAATGAGTCTGTTCTTCACGTCAGGTGGGCAAAGTATTGGAGTTTCAGCTTCAGCATCACTCCTTCCAATGAATATTTAGAACTGATTTTCTTTAGGATTTACTGGTTTAATCTTCTTGCAGTCCAAGGGACTGTCAAGAGTCTTCTTCAACACCACAGTTCAAAAGCATCAGTTTTTCGGTGCCCAGCTTTCTTTATAATCTAATTCTCACATCCATACATGACTACTGGATAAACAACAGCTTTGACTAGATGGACCTTTTCTGGCAAAGTATTATCTCTGCTTTTTAATAAGCTGCCTAGTTTGGTCATAGCTTTTCTTCCAAGGAGCAAGTGCCTTTTAATTTTGTGACTGTAGTCACCATCTTCAGTGATTTTGGAGCAGCCCAAAATAAAATCTGTGACTGTTTCCACTGATTCCCCGTCTATTTGCCATGAAGTGATGGAACTGGATGCCATGATCTTAGTTTTCTGAATGTTGAGTTTTAAGCCAACTTTTTCACTCTCTTCTTTCACTTTCATCAAGAGGCTCTTTAGTCTTTCTTTGCTTTTTTCCATAAGGGTGATGTCATCTGCATATCTGAAGTTATTGATGTTTCTCCCAGCAATCTTGATTTCCACCTTGTGCTTCATCCATCCCAGCATTTTGCATGATATACTCTGCATGTAAGTTAAATAAGCAGGGTGACAATATACAACCTTGACATACTCCTTTCCCTATTTGGAGCCAGTCTGTTGTTCCATGTCCAGTTCTCACTGTTGTTTCTTGACCTGCACACAGGTTTCTCAGGAGGCAGGTCAGGTGGTCTGGTATGCCCAACTCTTGAAGAATTTTCCAGTTTGTTGCAGTCTACACAGTCAAAGGCTTTGGTGTAGTCAATAAAGCAGAAGTAGATATTTTTCTGGAACTCTCTTGCTTTTTTCGATGATCCAATGGATGTTGGCAACTTGATCTCTTGATCCTCTGCCTTTTCTAAATACAGCTTGAATATTTGGAAGTTCACAGTTCCCGTATTATTTAAGCCTGGCTTGGAGAATTTTGAGCATTACTTTGCTAGCGTGTGAGATGAGTGCACTTGTGCAGCAGTTTAAATATTCTTTGCCATTGCCTTTCTTTGGGATTGGAAAGAATACTGACCTTTTCCAGTCCTGTGGAAAATATCATTTACATTAAACCATGATTTTTGATTTGGGAAATACATTTAATCAATTTCTCTTCCAAGCTTTCTTTTGAACCTAGAAAAGTGATGCAATTGTTTTTAACAGTTTGGTTCCATTATCAGAAAGAACTTTTAAAAAGTCAAATTATATCATTTTTACTTTTGTTAAGTGTCATCAAATATTTTAAAAAGACAAATAAATTCTGAGAAGAGTTTGATATTTTTCTATCAAGTAATAAAGAGTCAAAATAAAATTTCTAGAAATTAATTTTTCAACTATAACAGCTGACAATACTGTGAAAAATACTTCAAATTTAGTTAAAATTCTCAATACTCAAGATAAAATCATTTACCATTAAAAAAAAAAAAACAAGGTTGTTGAAGAAGCAGGTCCATACTGGGGAAAATAAATTATTCTTAATAATTAGTAGTGAAAATGTACTTTGGATTGTGGTTTTAATATATATCATTATTTTGTCTATAGAAGTGGTAATGCTATACTAAGCAAATCAGAAACTATAGTTGAAAAGAGTTATTAATATTCATATACTGTTATTGGAGAAGGAAATGGCAACCCACTCCAGTATTCTTGCCTGGAGAATCCCAGGGACCAAGGAGACTGGTGGGCTGCCACATATGGGGTTTCACAGAGTTGGACACAACTGAAGCGACTTAGCAGCAGTGGCAGCATATACCGTTATATATGTGGAGGCTTTCCTGTTGGCTCAGCAAGTAAAGAATCCACTTGGAATGTTACATATGTGTGTGTGCATAGTTTTATACAGTTCAGTTCAATTCAGTTGCTCAGTCATGTTTGACTCTTTGCAACCCCATGAACTGCAGTATGCCAGGCTACCCTATCCATCACCAACTCCCAGAGTTCACTCAAACTCATGTCCATTGAGTTTTGCATCAGTGATACCATCTAACCATCTGATCCTCTGTCATCCCCTTCCCCTCCTGCCTTCAATCTTTCCCAGCATCAGGGTCTTTTCAAATGAGTCAGTTCTTCACATCAGGTGGCCAAAGTATTGGAGTTTCAGTTTATACATATATCTATATAAAGTTAAATAATCATATGTAGACATTAAGACATGGACTTCCCTGTAGGTCAAATGGTAAAGAACTTACCTACAATGCAGGAGACTAGGGTTTGATCCCTGGGTTGGGAAGTTCCTCTGGAGAAGGAAATGACAATCCACTCCAGTCTTCTTGCCTGGAGAATTCCATGGACAGTGAAGCCTGGCAAGCTATAGTCTGTGGGGTTGCAAAGAGTCAGACACAACTGGGTGACTAACACACACACAGAGACATTAAGATAAATAAAAATGGAAAGAAGTTGTCATCAGCAGATATTTGAAGGGTATACAGTAACAGACAAGTCATCATAGATTAAAAGCAAGAAGATATTATTAAAAAAGAACAAAGAAAGGTCAAATATATGTGTTAGTTGCTCAGTCATGTCCTACTCTTTACAACCACATGGACTATAGCCTTCCAGACTCCTCTGTCCTTGGAATTCTTCAGGAAAGCATACTGGAGTGGGTAGCCACTCCCTTCTTCAGAGGATCTTCCCAACCAGGGATCAAACCCAGTCTCCTTCATTGCAGATAGATTCCTTACCATCTGAACCACCAAATAAATAATGACTGTCTAAAATAATAGTAATGATAATTTTGGTTTTTAAATAATATATACATACATGTATATATTGCATTAGCATAAAGATGGATGGTAGTTATTTAAAGTAAAGTATTCAAAAGTCTTATGTTATCATGGAAATGGTAATAGTATAATTTTTAAGTCTTTAATAGTTCTGTATAACATTTTGTATTATCTTTGGTTTTCCCTACAATGAAAGTAAAATGTTTCACTAAGAAGATAATAAAACAAAAAATCCAAAAGGTTATAATAATATTTAACCCAAAAGAAAGAATAAAAGGAGTCAAAGAGTAATCTTGAATATTCGGGACAAATAAAAATTGGAAGCACGTCTGTAGAGTTAAACATTTCAGTAATTACACTAAATGTGAACATTTTAAATATTCCAACTGAAAGATAAAGATTATACAGATGAATTAAAAAAAAAACCCTATTTGCTGCTTTAAAGGAAAAAAATACTAAGGAAATGTGAAAATTGAAAATAGACATATATGCAAGCCAGCACTAACCAAAAAATAACTGGTTTCACTGTAGTGGTATCAGGTAAGTGAAAAGTGTCAGTTAGTCAGTTGTGCCCAACTCTCTGTGACCCCCATGGACTGTAGCACGCCAGGCTCCTGTCCATGGAATTCTTTAGGCAAGAATACTGGAGTGGGTAGCCATTCCCTTCCCCATGTGATATTCCTGACCCAGGGATCCAACTGGGGTTTCCTGCATTGCAGGCAGATTCTTTACTGTCTGACCCACCAAGGAAGTCCATCAGGTAAGGTAAGCTTTCAAGCAGAAAGTATTACTGGAGACAAAGAGAACATTTTATAGTAACAAAATGATCACTCCACTAAGAACATTTAACAATTTTTAATTTATGTGTTACTACTATTATAGTCTCAAAATACATAATGCAAGAATTAAAATAACCATAAGGGGAAATAGATAAACACACAAATTGAAGAATTTTAAGTCATCTCTCAGTAAATATAAATATAGGGAAAAATGTTTTATAAACAGACCTACTATATATTTTCCATTTTAGAACTTGTTTCAGCTTTTAAGCTTTAAATTTATCATTTATGAGCCATTTGTCAAAACTTAAGTAAGTACAATGAGCCAGACTAAGATATAGAAGGAAAAATGAATTCTTTTCTTTAAGGAACTCACAAAAGAATGGATAGATACAATATAAATAGATTGTTGCATTACAGAATAACAGAGTTTACCTTACAATGGAGGTGTGGGGAAGAAGATGTAGCATTCAAAAACTGTACTTAACTTTATCTTGAGATGTGAAGGAGGATTTCATGAGTGAACAGAGCCCTGAAAGAACACTGAAGCCCTTTAAGAAGGGACATTGTTTCTCATACATTTTGCATTATCAGTGGCTAGCACACCTGAGAAGAGCTTTTTCCTGAAAAACAGAATAAAGAATGCTCCAGGCAGATAGATGTTGCCGAGAGAGAGCAAAGGACCTGCTGGTTCTGTGTAGGTTTTATGGAGCCTGTAAAGAGATTAGACAGGAAAGGTAAGTTGGAAACTAGGTGTGAAGTAATTCAGATGACCACAACCTCTGTTAAGACTTGAGGTTCTTCCTGAAAATAACAAAAGGCGACAAAACACTTCAGTTATCTCATTTTGATAGAAAGATTTTATACTTCAAGTGTGAAAAAAATAAGAGGATCACTTATCTATCAAGTATTGACCTAAGAAGAGTTTGTGGAAATATTGAGTATGTCTTGTAGAGCTTAAGAAGGTAGTTTAATAAGTATGTTTAAAATGTTCTCTATTTGGAAATGACAAGATTTTCCTTTTGTGCAGTTATTTAAATAATATGAAACATTTTTATGTATCATATGTAAGCCAAATTTTTCACTGAAATTGTTTGTTGTAGTTGTTTGAACAACAAATATATTAAACATGGTCTGATTCAGAGCTTGTATATTCTTGTCTTAAAGCTAAATGTGGATACAAAAGAAAACTGACACCTAGGGCAAGTATCATCCTAAAAAGATATTTTAGAAGAACATTATACCTTGATTTTACTTTTACTAGTATAGGCTTTCTGGTAAATAATGTGGTTTTTAATTAAATGACTATTTTTTTGTCCAAGTAATAGATCTGTTTTAACATAAGTAATTGCAAAACTATCGCTTAAAAAATGAGTCCATCTAGAGTTAAATAAAAGTTAAAGTCATCAGTGACATAAAGATAAAAATATACCAAAATCTTAACCAATAGAGAGGAAATACACTTTAATATAGGAATGTCTTTTGAAGAAAGATTTTAAACTATTCCATATTAAAGGAATACATACAAAATCACATGTAATGAAAATTTTGACAGTATTTAATTTTGTAGTTTATTGGAAATTTTCCAAACATTTGCAAAGATCTACAAAGTTATTAGAGTCAGGCATATTTATACACCTGATGGAGTTCAAGGCATGTTACCCCCATATATGGCACTTTCCCATATTGAATTTAAAGTTGAAGGAGTTTGAGAAGCACCAAGCAGGTTTTGACCTCCTCCCCATGTACCCTTTTTCAATGAAACAGGTCATAAAACTCTCCTACGAGAGAAAGCCTCCCTATACCAAGGAAAGGAGCATCCTCGTCTCTGAAGACAAACACAGAGAGGAGGATCCTAACAAACAGGACTTTGTAAGTTTCCCCTAGTTTACTGCATTTACTTCTTACCTCTTAACCTGCCATATTTACTACTGCCCACTCTTCATCAGGGGTTTCCCTGGTGGCTCAGATGGCGAAGAAGCTGCCTACAATACAGAAGACTGAAGTTTGATTGTTGGGTCAGGAGAATCCCTGGAGAAGGAAGTGGCTACCCACTCCAGTATTCTTGCCTGAAGAATTCCATGGAAGAGGAGCCTGACAGTGAGAAACACTTTCACTTTCACTCTTCATCAAACAGCATAAAAATACACAGGTCTAACTGTTTCTATAGAGAGTTTCATTTCCTCATGAAGGCTCCTGGGTCATGTAAAACTTGTGCTAAATAAGTGTATGTTTTTCTTCTGTTAATTTGGCACAAAAAGGATTGAGAAAAAAATTTCCTTCCCTGCACATAAAGAAACATGTATAATGGGGAAGAGGAGAAGAAAATGCACCAAAAAAGAATATCAAAATTAACCCATCAGTTTTGAAAATAATGTTACATTTAATTCTGGTCATAAATTATGACTACATCCTATTAATGTACTAATGCTTTTTATAATAGGATATTTGGGCTTCCCTGGTAGCTCAGTTGGTAAAGAATCCACCAGCAATGGTGGAGACCTGGGTTTGATACCTGGGTTGGAAAGATTCCTTGGAGAAGGGCATGGCAACCGACTCCAGTATTCTTGCCTGGAGAGGCCCCATGAATTGAGGAGCCTGATGGGCTGCAATCCATGGGGTTGCAAACAGTCGGACACAACTGAGTGACTAAGCACATAATAGTATATTTAATTACCTGATAAACTGTAATGGCTACTTTGCATCAAAATTTAATAATCTATAATTTTTAAGTTTCCTAAATATGCATTTACATGATACACTATAAAAGCTCTAAGACTTTTTAGTCTATTGGACCATTGATATGAAATTGACAAAATTGTTAAATACGTGTTTACATGATAGACTTGAAAACCTTTTACACCAAGTCAATGATCTGTTTCTTCAAAATGCTTAAGAGAATATTTATAAAACATCAGGTTTTTCCTTCTTCTTCCTTTTTTTTTTCAGACAACTCTCAGTATGTATTTCCTTTCATGCAGAAGAGTTATGTCCTGTTTGTCGTTAACAGTAAGTTTTAATGGGCGTGGTGGAGATATCATACTAGTAGGACAATATCTCCCTGTGTAAATAAACAAAAAAATGCATATTTATCCAAGAAACCATAAAACCCAGATTTGGGTCCATCACTTTTGTCCCTCAGCATACTACTCTTTCACTCACACACTAAAAAAAAATCCAGCTAATCAATACTCATGAAACCATTTAAGCATTCATATATGCCCCTGCCTGTGTCCATCAAATTGTCTTTCTTACAAATCCTTTTGGGACGTTATTTTTATGTTTATTTATCTAATATTTAATTGTGATTTATGTTATAGATATTTCTGTGTCTGTCGCCATTGGATTGTTTCTTTAATCCGACATCTGCATTATTTGTTTGCCAGGCCCTATCTTCCTACACTAAATGATAAATAATTGCTTACTATATCTTTTTATTATATTAAAATGCTTTTAGTAAATTACCAAATATTGTCCCCATAATATCAATTTAATTTTCTTGTATTAAATTATTCAAAATGCCAACCTGATACTTCGTGGTAGGAAATGTAGAACTACAATTTTTGTTGTTACAGGTAATAATAAATATGGAGAGAGAAGATTTTACTTTCTTTTATTTTTAAATGAGGATTTTAAATTAGTTTGACTGGTTAAAAGGTGTAAATTATTCTTTATTTCAGATGGGATTTTAGTGACTCCATATGTTCTATAAAGCTTTAGGAAAGGGCCACATAACACAGTGTATTTTGCTTGCTGAATTTTTTTCTTTCAATCATAGTTCACTGAAAAGGTTTACTGTTTGCTTTTTAAAATCTGTTGAAGGTTTTTGAAATATATCAGCAGTTCTCTTTATTGTGTTATGAGTTGGATCCATAATAAGACATGAAATAAAGATAAGGCCAGAAAAATGTTTCTTAACATTTTTCATAGTAAAAGTATTTATTTGTATTTGAACACCTAAATCATTATACTATATACATAGGAAATTTCATTTATACTATTTTACACTGAAATTTTATTCCTCTTATTATTTTTCAATATCAGCTAATGGAATTATTTTGGCATTCAAACATTTAACATAGAAAATGATCCAGTCACTTGAAGATTTTTATGTCTTTTGTTTTCTTTCTGAGTTACAGTAACATCTGTCACAATTAGAGAGGCTTAGGAATTAAATGCATAAACCAATTTTCAATAGTGCTTTAAAAATAAAAGTTTTTTTTAGAATTTATAAATAAGTTTAATTAGGCCTCTGAATTTCTAGAGGCAGAACTGCTGATCTTTTGAACTGTTTGTTGATAAGTGTATTGAAGCAGGTCAAAATTTGCCATGTAATTATTTGGCAGTATTTCTGTATATGCATTTTGGAAAAGTGTAAAATTGACTCTTATATCTCCTCCTCTGGGTGGTAATAGAACTTGTAGCATTTGAGAAATGTGTTACATTTCTGTCAGTCAGGACCTTCTTGTCTCTATTTTATTTCAACTCTACTAAGGAAAATAAATGTGGCCATTCTGTTTCCAATTACAAAAACATTTCTACCATGGTTATGCAGCTACTTTTTTCATTCTTACTGAATAGTTTCATTTCCATTTTTTAAATTTCTTTTTTTCCTGTTCTGGTAGTCATGCCAGAAAACCAGGAATGGAAATAAAATAAATTAGTTCATCCAAATTATAATTCTAAAAAGTGATAATTGCATTTGCATCAATTCATTTTTCTTGTGATTTTAAGGAGGGTGGATTCAATCTGTGGTAGGCTGATGCTCAGACCTGTCCAGTATCTATGGTTTGTCTCTTACACATAAGCAGTTCACCAGTCCTCAGGTGGATTCAGCATAAAAGTAGACCATTACCTTAAGCCAGAAAAGTATTTTTTTAAAGTACTTTGCTTTCTGCTGATAAAGGAATTCTAAGACTTTAAATCCTGCATTATTTATGTACTACACAGCCCATGAAGAAAATGATCTGCCATAGTATTAAGGATGAGATAATAAATTCTTTAGCTTTAAGGTAACAAAATAAACAGGTGATGACCTTTAACTAACAATCTCTTGCAAGAAAGGTCAATAACTGCCAGGGAAAAAGACAGGTTTTAAGTCTGTTACTGAATTTAAAAAAAAATCAAACTTTGGAAAGGTTTTGTATATTTTGTCAAATACAAAATAGGTCTGAAATTACATTGAATATTAATAAAGTATTTAGTGGTGCATATTTTAGTGACTGAATTTAAGAATTCAGATAGTAAACCATGATATTGAATATTAACAAATAATTAAAAGTAAAATTGCAAGAATAAAAGGAAAGAACCTTAAAGATAATCTAAAGATTTTTCAGAATAGAAAAAATACTCAGCACACACCAGGATTAGGTAACAATTTAGGAATTTAGGAATCAACATTAAGAAGCAAACAGACTCATATTTAATCAGATTTCTTTCACATCAATAGGAAATTTCCATTTCTAAAAGTTGGTATAACTATCATTATAAATATAAGAACAAAAATTGGTTTTAAGTTTTAAACATTTAAGACATTAGGCCTGTCCTATGTAAATTGGGCCAGCCAGGAGTGTTGTTTGTTTTACCTGAGGTCCTCACTCCGGTCCTCAGACCTTCTTTTGTTTCATTTTCGAGGGCTTTTCCCTTCCTTGTCTTGTAGCCGCTGCCATTTTGGACTCCTTTTCCCTGTTCTACCTACCTAACAATATTAATGTTCTTCAATAATTATACAACATAGAATCATTCAGTAGGTTCCCACCTAAATTCAATGCCAGACTGGACAGATTTCTTTCTTACACTAAAAACAAGAAATGTGTTGACTCAAAATATTACCCCCTTTTTTATGGCATCTGCTATGTTAGTCTATACTGGATTTATTGTTCATCTAACTCAAAAACTCCTTTTGGATGCCTGGTAGTATTTATTTCCCTATGTCTTTCAAATATTTGTATATTGATGTATTATAAATGTTGATAATGTGTTTAATTTGCAGGATTACCTTACAACTTTAATGTTTTACTAATTACTTTTTATTTACCCTTTTGATTAAAATACCATCTTTTCCAAATTTCATTCCTAGTGTTTATTATCAGCACAAAACAAATATACTGTTTTTTAATATCAATTATTAATTAATCCATATTACAATATTCTCCTATATTTTTATTCTGAAGATTTTGGAGGTTCCTGTTTGCAAAAATCATACTTAAAAATTATGCTATTTCTATATCTATGTTTACATATGTGAGATCATATTATTTCTTTTCTAGTCCCATAAAATTGAAATTAATCAGATTTCCATCTTTTCTACTGTTGAATATAGCTTAAACAGTAGTTAAAGATCTACAAATTAATTAAATATGAGATAGGATTCAGTTGTGAAACTGTCAGGTGCCACGCCTATTTTAAGGGTGATCTTTAGTCATTTTCTCATTTGTTAAGGCCTTTTTGAGTATTTTTTACATCTTCTTGAGTTTATTTTAGTAATTTAAATTTACCTAGAAAGCCACTCCTTTTCTTTGGACTTTCAAATTTGTATTGAGAGAGTTAAGCTTAGTGTTTCCAGTGTAGTTTATGGTGCATCTTCATTTGTATGACTGTCTACTTTCTCTCCCCTTCCTTTCATCGTGAGATCATTTGTGATTTATTTGTTTTCTTTATCTTTTTAAAAAACATTACATTAACCAAATTTTGTATGAATTTTTTCTTTCCTACCTTATTAGTTTCAGCTTTGTGTATATATTTTCCTTTCCTTTTCTTTTAAATAAGTGAAATAAATCTTTTAACATTTTCCCATGAGTACAAATTTCACTGTGAACGACAATTATGGTATCATAAATGACAATTTTCATTTCTTTCAAAGGATTATAATCTTTATTTCTATTTTAATCTAAATTGCATGTGATGAAATGGTTCATTTCCAGTAGTTCAGAAGTTGTATTTAATTGTACTTGACTATCATCAGAAAATAAAAGTTATATAATGGCCTTTTTAATTTTTTTAACTTGGTAAGATACATTTTTTAATCCAAATACATGATTGACTTTTACTTTGTCAAATTTTCATTGAGGTACAGTATATATATGAAAATGCACAAATTATTAATACTGAATGGTCAGCCATTTCAGATGGCTATTCTCTTGCTCTCTGTGCTTCCCCTGCTCGATGAGTTCCAGCTTCACTCACCTGATTATCCAGTCTTCTTAATTATAGGGCTCAATCAGTAACTGCCCACAGGCCTTTGCCCTCTACTGCAGCTGCTGATTTCCCTGGAAACTGACAAGTAAACCTGACCATCACTTCCTCCTGTAAATGGTAGCTTCTTTCTCGCCCAGTAGTAAAGACTGCTGCCGTGTCCTGCTCACTGTTTGCCCTACATGGTATGGTGTTGCTCCAGGACACTTTGCGTAAGATTCCCCCTTTACAGTAAGTCATTGATGTCTCATTGTCTAGGCTCTTTCTTCTGTCCTGAGGCTGGGTAACTACAAGGCTTGAAGGGCTCCTGGGTGATATGTAACAATACAGCTCAAGGCAACAATCCAGAAGTTCCCTTTGAGCTACCTCAAATCTCCACCCTAAATGCCAGAGGTAACTATTAACCTGGCTTCTATATCATAATTTAGTTTTGCCTGACTTTGACCTTTATATTAAAAGGAGGAGACAGTATATCTTTCTTAATGATTATTCCCTCATATTTATTATATTAGTAAGATTAATCCATGCTATTTTATGCTATTATAGCTTGTTCATTATTACTGTTGAAATATATAGGGTTTTGCTGTTGGAATATATCCCAGTTTATTATACTTTCTAGTAAAGATGGATGTTTGGTTTTTTCCCCAGCTTAGAATGATTACAAAAGTGATCTTCTACATAATCTTATATGCGTATTTTGGTACTCATGTGCATTCATCCTTTTAAATTAATATTTAGAAGTGAACTTTGTAGGAGACAAATGTCCAATTATAGTTGATTATCTCAAACAGCTTTACAAAATAGTTATTTTTGTTCTCATAGCAATGTATGTGTTCCTCTTGCTCCTTATCCTCGACAATATCAATATTGTCAATCTTAATTTTAATTTTAATTAGCCATTGTAGTGGTATGTAGATGTATAAAACTGTGGGCTTCATTTGCTTTTTCCTTCTTATCCATGATGTTAAGAACTTTTTCATAGTTTTATGAACTATGTGGATATACTTATGGTGGAGGATGTGTTTAAGTTTGTCCCCTAGTTTTGTACTTAATTGACAGTC
This sequence comes from Budorcas taxicolor, assembly GCF_023091745.1. Classification (NCBI taxonomy): domain Eukaryota; kingdom Metazoa; phylum Chordata; class Mammalia; order Artiodactyla; family Bovidae; genus Budorcas; species Budorcas taxicolor. The sequence goes on from NC_068910.1 coordinate 155,437,064, forward strand.
TTTCTTCACTAATGGGTAGGAGTTTGTTGTTTATTCCTGGCGGAAAATATCATCAGATACAAAAACTGCAAGTAGCTTCTCTTATTTTCTGACTAGTTTCTTTATTCTCTTCTTTGTAATAGCTTTTTAATTAAAGCTTTTTATTTTGAAATAATTGTACATATCCCCATGAAGTTCTAAGAAATAATACAGTATCCCATGTACTCAGGAGAAGGCAATGGCACCCCTCTCCAGTACTGTTGCCTGGAAAATCCCATGGACAGAGGAGCCTGGAAGGCTGCAGTACATGGGGTCGCTAAGAGTCGGACACGACTGAGCGGCTTCACTTTCACTTTCCACTTTCATGCATTGGAGAAGGAAATGGCAACCCGCTCCAGTGTTCTTGCCTGGAGAATCCCAGGGACGGGGGAGCCTGATGGGTTGCCGTCTATGGGGTCGCCCAGAGTCGGACACGACTGACGCTACTTAGCAGCAGCAGCAGCCGTGTACTCCATACTGTTTCCCCTTTGGTAATGCTTTGAAGAACTATAGAATAATAACACATCTGGGTATTAGCATAGATACAATCAAAATACAGAACATTTCCATTGTCACAAAGATCTTTAATGTTTTCCTTATATAGCCCCACCCACTTCCCCTCCCTCTAGCCCCTCTTTAACTAAGGACAACAACTAACCTTTTCTCCATTTTTATAATTTTGTCATTTCAAGAATGTTCTGAAAGTTGGATCATACAGCATGTAATATTTTGAGTTTGGCCTTTTTCATATGGTACATTTTTCTGAATATTCATTTAGGTGCCAAGTGAGTGAAGTGAGTGAAGTCGCTCAGTCACGTCTGATTCTTTGCGACCCCATGGGCTGTAGCCTACCAGGCTCCTCTGTCCATGGGATTTTCCAGGCAATACTACTGGAGTGGATTGCCATTTCCTTCTCCAGTGGATCTTCCTGACCCAGGGATTGAACCACATTGTAGACAGACGCTTTACCGTCTGAGCCACCAGAGAAGTCATTCAAGTGCCAATAGTTCACTTACTTTTATTGCTGAGTGGCATTTCATGGTATATTTGTACCACAGTTTTGTTTTTTAAATCATTTGCCCATTGAAAGATATCTGTGGTTGTTTTGTTTGGAGATATTAAAACCAAAGCTAATATTTGTACCCCTATACAGGTTTTGTTTGTTTGAGGGGATAGTAAGTACTCATGTCTCTGAGATAAATACCCAGGGGTGAATTACTGCATTGTGTGTAGTTGCACATTTAGTATTTTTTAGGAAATTGCTAAATAATTTTCCAGTGTGGCTAAATATTGTTTTACATTTTGCATTCCTACAACAATGCGTGAGTGATCTAATTTATCTACATCCTTGCTAACATTGTATATTTGGTCAATATTCTCTAGTCTTTCTGATAGATATATAATAATATCTAATTGTGGTTTTAATTTGCATTTCCCTAATGGCTAATAATTTTGAGCACATTTTAATGTATTTAACCTTCGTATGCTATTAATACCTTTAGTAAAATATCTCTTCATATATTTTGCTCATTTTTAATGTGTGTATATATATATTTCACTCTTGAGTTTTGAGAATTTTTATATTTGAGATACTGGTCCTAATCAGGTATGTGGTTTGACAATGTTTTTTCCCATTCTAAAGCTACTTTCTCATCCTATTAACAAGATCTATTGCAGAGCAAAATTTTACAATTTTGACAAGGGGCAGCTTATTAGTATTTCTACATATGAATGATGCTTTGGTACCAATTCCAAGGACTCTTTGCCTAGTTCTAAATTTTAAAGATATTCCTCCTTTTTCCCAAAAGTTTTATAGTTTTATGTTATAAATTTAAGTCCAAGGTCTTTTTGTTCAGGGAATGATATTTCTTCCCCTATGGATGTCCAGCTGCTTCAGTATCTTATGTTGAAAAAGTGATCTTTCCTTCACTGAATTGCTTTTAACTTTGTAAAAACCATTTGAATGTTTATGGAGGTCTGTTTCTGGGTACTCTGTGTTCTCCTGACCTGTATATCTAGTTCTCTACCAATACCACAAAGTCAAGGCTTCTGCAGGGCTGGCTTCTTCCAGAGGGTCCAGGGGAGGGTGTGTCTCTCACTTCTTTCAACTTCTGGTGGCTGCTAGCATTCCTTGGTTTGTGGCCGCAGTACTCCAGTCTCTGCATTCATTGTCACCTTGCTCTCTGTGCTTCTGTCATCAAAATTTTCTCTGTATTCATCTTGTTAAGATACTTGTGCTTACATTTAGGGACCACTTGAGTAATTCAGGAGAATCTTCCCATCTCAAGAGAGTGAACTTCTTTGCAAAGTTCCACTTGTCATGTGAGTCCAATTGTCATACATGATAACATTCACAGTTTCCAGGGCTTAAAATCTGGATATCTATGAGAGTCATTATTTTATCTACCACATGGAATATGATTTGCATATTATATGATTAACTCATTTTGAGTGTGAAAGTCCATGATTTTTAGTAAATTTGAGTTGTATAACAATAATCACAATTTAATTAGAACATTTCCTTTACTCCAAGAAGAAACTGTATGCCAGTTTGCAGTTATTCTTTTTCCCTGCCTCCAGTGCCAAACACTATCAAATACTAATCTACTTCTTTCACTATAGATTTAGATATATATTTTTAAAATTTATTTTATTGAAGTATACAATGAAGTTTACAATGTTGTTTTAATTTCTGCAGTATAGCAAAGTGATTCAGTTATATATGTGTATTATATATTCTTTTTCATGTTCTTTTCTGTTATGGTTTATATCAGGATATTGAATATAGTTCCCCGTGCTATAAGCAGGACCTTGTTATTTACTTATTCTAAATATAATAGTTTGTATCTGCTAGTACCATACTCCCAACCTATTCTACACACCTCTCCCTTGGCGACAAGTCTGTTCTCTACATCTGTACGTCTATTCAGGTTTCATAGACAAGTTCATTTGTGTCATACTTTAGATTCCACATATAAGTGAAATTATATGGTATTTGTCTTTCTCTTTCTGACTTGTTTCACTTAGCATGATGATCTCTATTTGCATTAATGTGGCTGCAAGTGGCATTATTTCATTCCTTTTTATGGATGAGTAGTGCTCCGCTCTATATATTTACCACTTCTTCATCTACTCATCTGTCAATGGACATTTGGGTTGTTTCCACGTCTTGTCCATTGTGACTAGTGCTGCTGTGAACATAGAGGTGCTTGTAACTTTGAATCATAGTTTTGTCTAGATATATGTCCAAGGGTGGGATTGCGGGATCATACGGTAACTCTTTTAGTTTTTTTGAGGAAGCGCCATACTGTTTTCTGTAGTGGCAACACCAATGTACATTCCCGTCAACAGTGTATGAGAGTTCCCTTTTCTCCACACCCTCTCCAGCATATGTTATTTGTAGACTTTTTGATGATAGCCATTCTGGCTGATGTGAGGTGATACCTCACTAGAGTTTTGATTTTCATTTCTCTAATAATTAGTGATGTTGAGTATCTATCTCTTCATGCATCTATTGATTATCTGCATGTCTTCTTTGCAGAAATACCTGTTTAGGTCTTCTGTCCATTTTTGATTTGGTTGCTTGGTTTTTTATTATTGAGTTGTGTAAGCTGTTCGTCTATTTTAGAACTGGACAAACAGCTATTTTTATATGAACATTTCATATAAATGCAATCATATCATATATGTTACCATATATGTTACCTTTACGTCTGGCTTCTTTCACTTAGCATAACATTTTGAAATTCATTCATGTTACATTATGTTTCAGTAGCCTTTCTGTTTTACTGATAAATTATATTCTCTTGTGTGGATGCATCATATTTTGTCCATTCCATTCACCATTGATAGACATTTGCATAATTTTCATTTTTTCCCATTATTTAAAATGATCTTGAGAAAGAAGAATGGAACTGGAGGAATCAGCTTGCCTGAATTCAGGCTCCACTACAAAGCCACAGTCATCAAAACAGTATGGTACTGGCACAAAGACAGAAATATAGATCAATGAAACAAAACAGAAAGCCCAGAGATAAATCCACACACATATGGACACCTTATCTTTGACAAAGGAGGCAAGAATATACAATGGAGTAAAGACAATCTCTTTAACAAGTGGTGCTGGGAAAACTGGTCAACCACTTGTAAAAGAATGAAACTAGAACACTTTCTAACACCGCACACAAAAATAAACTCAAAATGGATTAAAGATCTAAATGTAAGACCAGAAACTATAAAACTCCTAGAGGAGAACATAGGCAAAACACTCTCAGACATAAATCACAGCAGGATCCTCTATGATCCACCTCCCAGAATTCTGGAAATAAAAGCAAAAATAAACAAATGGGATCTAATTAAAATTAAAAGCTTCTGCATAACAAAGGAAACTATAAGCAAGGTGAAAAGACAGCCTTCTGAATGGGAGAAAATAATAGCAAATGAAGCAACTGACAAACAACTAATCTCAAAAATATACAAGCAACTTATGCAGCTCAATTCCCGAAAAATAAACGACCCAATCAAAAAATGGGCCAAAGAACTAAATAGACATTTCTCCAAAGAAGACATACGGATGGCTAACAAACACATGAAAAGATGCTCAACATCACTCATTATCAGAGAAATGCAAATCAAAACCACAATGAGGTACCACTTCACACCAGTCAGAATGGCTGCATCCAAAAATCTGCAAGCAATAAATGCTGGAGAGGGTGTGGAGGAAAGGGAACCCTCCTACACTGTTGGTGGGAATGCAAACTAGTACAGCCACTATGGAGAACAGTGTGGAGATTCCTTAAAAAATTGCAAATAGAACTCCCTTATGACCCAGCAATCCCACTGCTGGGCATACACACCGAGGAAACCAGAATTGAAAGAGACACATGTACCCCAATGTTCATCGCAGCACTGTTTATAATAGCCAGGACATGGAAACAACCTAGATGTCCATCAGCAGATGAATGGATAAGAAAGCTGTAGTACATATACACAATGGAGTATTACTCAGCCGTTAAAAAGAATTCATTTGAATCAGTTCTGATGAGATGGATGAAACTGGAGCCGATTATACAGAGTGAAGTAAGCCAGAAAGAAAAACACCAATACAGTATACTAACACATATATATGGAATTTAGAAAGATGGCAATGATGACCCTGTATGCAAGACAGGAAAAAAGACACAGCTGTGTATAACGGACTTTTGGACTCAGAGGGAGAGGGAGAGGGTGGGATGATTTGGGAGAATGGCATTCTATCATGTATACTATCATGTAAGAATTGAATCGCCAGTCTATGTCTGACGCAGGATACAGCATGCTTGGGGCTGGTGCATGGGGATGACCCAGAGAGATGTTATGGGGAGGGAGGTGGGAGGGGCTTCATGTTTGGGAACACATGTAAGAATTAAAGATTTTAAAATTAAAAAAAAATAAAATTAAATTAAATTAAAAAAATAAAAAACTATTAATAAACACACACACACAAATAAAATAAAATAAAATAAAATGCTCATGTGAACATTTAATGTACAAGTTCACATTGTAGTAATGTATGGTCCTCAAATCTCAGTGGGATATAGTCCCAATGGCTTATTTTTTTGTCAGTTTTCACAACTGCCATGTCTAGGATGCAGCTTTGCTCCACACTATCTTTATTCCAGAATCCAGGCTGACAGAGTAAACCCTAACAAGCCCATGTTGTGGCAAAGGAATAAAAACAAAAGGTGGACCATGAGCTGGCTCCTAAAACTTCTACTCAGAAATCACACATTTTACTTTACATACATGTCATTAACCAAAGTACCACAACACCTCTCCTTATATCAAAGGGGCAAGGAAATATAATCCTTCTACTAGGAAGGGGAACAAATATATAACCACAAAAGTGTGAGCCACATAAACTATCTTACCTAGCAAAATTGTAACACTAACTAAAAATTAATTCATCTCTAAATGTTCATACATACAATGATTGATGAACTATGATTCCTTCTAATAAAGGAGTGTTAAGAAGCTTTAGAAAGAATGAGGAGCATATCTATGAACTGATATATCTGAAATCACTTCATATATTGTGAAAACAAAGCAAACTGTATATTGTGAAAAGAAAATACTAAAGTGTATCTACTGTGCAGTACCTTTTATATAAGAAAAAAAGGAATATAAGAAATTATTCATTCATTCACTTACCTGGGCAAAAGAAATGTGAGACTGATAAGCCAGAACTAATTAGATTGATTATCTGAAGATGTAGGTGGGTATAGCTTAGAAAGTATTGCGGAAATGATTATCTTTCAATAGGGATGAAGGGAGAATGGATCTTCTGTACTGGTTTATCACTCTGACATTTAGAGCCATTGAAATGGTTCACATTTCACAATAATAAATATTCTAACTCAACTAGGAGGTGGGAGAAACCTAAAGTGCACTACAAAGAATAGCATGTCAGTTTATTTGTATCATAAATGAGTAACATAAGCAAAACTAAGTAGGTGGGAAGAAAACAATTAAACTAACTTTGGAAAATAGAATTTCAGCCGTACAGTGTAAAGCTAAATACAAGGGTACTATATAAAAATATGCTCTAGTTAGTATCCCCCCAACCATAGGGGATGTGGAATAGCAATTCTGAAACTACTTCATGACTTTAAAAGATTAAGTAAATCCATTTTGAACAATGAGGGGTAAATTTTTCACTATGGGGGAAATAAGTGACACATATTGAAAGGGAGAATGCTAAAATGTAAGAATTAAAGATTTTAAAATTAAAAAAAGAAAAAAATAAATAAAAAAAACAAAAACAAAAAACAAAACAAACAAACAAAAAATCTGGAGCATTAAATCAGAATCAGAGGTGTAGGTATGAACTCATGGCTGTATACATATATAAAAAATATGATATAGAAATAAATAATAAGCTTCCTAGCTCTCTCCATTGACAGGGCCTTCAAGTAATGTGTACAACTAACAACCAGATTTTGGTTTTGAAATATCATTTATTAATAAAAGGAAGAAGGGATCATTGGAAAAATGACTGATTCCAGAGTTGAAGCAGGGAAAATACATGAGTTTGAAATATGTTGTGATTCCAAAAAGTGAGTAAGTGCTCAAGAAAGGATTGAGGCATGTTGGGATAACCTGAAGGAGCCAATAGCCAAAAATGGAACAGTTTGATCAGCAGTGTAGATATAGTATTTCATTAATATAATATTTCATTGTATTCTGTTCAGTTCAGTTGCTCAGTCATGTCTGACTCTTTGAGACCCCACTGACTGTAACATGCCAGACCTTCCTGTCCATCACCAATTCCCGGAGTTTACCCAAACTCATGTCCATTGAGTTGCTGATGCCATCCAGCCATCTCATCCTCTGTTGTCCCCTTCTCTTCCCACCTTCAATCTTTCCCAGCATCAGGGTCTTTCCAAATAAGTCAGCTCTTTGCATCAGGTGGCCAAAGTATTGGAGTTTCAGCTTCAATATCAGTCCTTTCAATGAACACCCAGGACTGATCTCCTTTAGGATGGACTGGTTGGATCTCCTTGCAGTCCAAGGGACTCTCAAGAGTCTTCTCCAACACCACAGTTCAAAAGCATCATTGTATTCCATAGAATGTATTCTATATACTATTTATTTTATATATTATGTGCATTCTATATACTTATATCCTTCAGATATAAATAATTGACTAAACAAATGTGAGAATTAGAGGCAAGAATCATTGAAAGATCATGCTAAAGTTAGTGGGCAAACTTAAGATAGGATATGGGATCTATGCTTAGACTCAAAATATCCCCACACATGGTTCTTTCTGCAAGGATGGAAATAGCAATTCTATAGTGGAGAAATCTGGCAGACACCAGTTAAAACAAGAAATTAAAGTCAGCGTCACAACTAGTAAGTGATGTTGATATCATATACCCCCTCATATGATGGCCTGAAAAGGGTGCAACTTCATTCATATGGTATTTTTGGCAAAAATACATAACCTTAATCTAATCCTTAGAAAAGACCAGACAGATTCAAATCAGAGACCTTGTACAAAATAAATGTCCAGTAGCATCAAAGGTGTATAAGACAAACAAAGCAAACTGAGGCAGACCATAGGAGACTAACAGGACACGACAGCTAAAGGCAAGGTGGGATCCTGCTTTGGAGCCTCTTCACATTCTTGGTATGTGCTCCCACAGGGCTGAACCTGACTGAAGAAGTACTCTGACAAGCCTCGTTCTAAGATTCAAGACCAGGAACCTCAGGTGTACTTCGAATACCATGTTCCTTCATTCATTTACTCCCTCACCCGCCTCAATGAACATTTCACTTTATTCTCTCCTCATCTAAACTACTCCCTCTTCCTCTTTATTCTCGTTTTATCATCTTGTCCCAGCTGGTTCAAGTGGTAAAGAACCCACCTTCCAGTGCAAGAGATGTAAGCGACTCAGGTTTGATCCTTGGGTCGGGAAGATTCCCTAGAGGAGGGCGTGGCAACCCACTCCAGTATTCTTGCCTGGAGAATCCCTTGAACAGAGGAGCCTGGTGGGCTACAGTCCATAGGGTTGCAAAGAGTCAGACTTGACTGAAGCGACTTAGCACACTAGGAAAACAAAGTAACCAGAAAGAAACTCCCAGTGTTTCACCTTGGCACCTGCTATCATCTGGTCTCATACGGTGGCTGCTTTTTTGTTACTAAAGTTGGACTGATTATGATCCCATTTAATGCCAAATGTTTCTCTCATAGTATAAAATTCATTTCTTCTTCCCTCTCTAGTGCATCATTACAGCTTTTCCATTTCATCCCTGTATCATCGTTTTCTCTCTCCACTGCATCCTTGTTACGAGACATTGTCTTGCTAATTTGCCTTAAAAAAATCATGTTGACACGGTCACTCATCTATTTTTCTGCTCCACTTTACAGCTAAATCCTTTGAAAGTATTGTCAATATTTTTCCTTTCCTCTGCCCATTGTCCATTGAATCCACTCCAATATTGATTTTGCACCTAACACTCCATTAAACTTCTTCTTGTCATGTCAGCAGTAACCTCTACATTGCTAAATCCAATACTCGAATTAATAGCTATTGTAATACTTGACCTGTTAGAAATCAAGTCAATCTACCTTCACCCTTAAGAACTTTTTTCTTTTTTTGGACTGGCTTCCTAAAACTACAAAATTATGGTTTTCATCCAGTATTACTCCTGAAGTCAAACTTTGGGGTGCCCTATATTCAACACTTCAGGCTCTTTTTTTCTATATTTACATCTCTCTATAGATGTTCTCGTTCAGCTGTATGTACTTACATATTATCCATATGCTAATAATTCCCAAAGATATATCTCTGGCCAGGAACTTTCCTTTGAATTTCAGTCCAGTATATCACTGACTGCCTATCTAATATTTTAGATATCAAATAGGTATCTGAAATCTAGCATGTCCATTTTCTTACTCCTCCAAGCCCACTTTATCTAACGCCATTATGATTCCAGTTATTATCAGCTTCATATTTCCAGTTAGACAAGTCGAAAAACTTGAAGTCATGTTTGAATTTTCTCTTTTTCTCACACCCCAAATCCTACTCATCAGTAAATCATGTTTGATTTTACCATTTTTTACCACCTACTATTCTTGTGGAAATTACCAGAACTTACATTATGCCAAGAGTCTCCTGATTTTCCTGAGCCTGCCTTTCATACCTACAATGTACAGAAATCATTTCTTTTAAGTTATAAGTTAGATTGTATCACTTTTAGTTAAATCTTTCAATAGTTTTAGATTTCATTTAGAAAAAAAATCAGAAATCATCAAATGGCATAAAAACCATATATATTCTCAACTTACTATCTCTTTGACTTCATCAACTACTGTACTCTCTTTGATCTCATTGGCCTTCTTGCTGTTCCTTGAATGTATCAGGCACAGGTCTTAAGACTAACAGCTTATTACTTTTCAAAAGGATTTCTCCCATGTATCTTCCCATGACTCCTTCCATCACCTTCCTAAAGAACTTATCAGAGATACGGCCATTCCATTTTAATTTTCAGCCCTTCTAACACAGTGCTTTGTGCTCCTTAAACTAACAATCTATGCTCTAACAAAAAAATAATATTGTATTTTACACATTTATTGAAAGTCCTTCCTTTACCTGCAATAGAATGTAAGATTAATGAGGATTGTTTATGTATTCCCTATTGTCTCTCTACCACGTAAAATAGTACACAGTAGGTACTCAGTAAATATTTAATCACTGCATAAATGAAAAATCTCAGTTTCAACATCAGTAACATAGAATGATTTATGCCTGAGCTTTCTTTCCAGATAAAACAAATGTTCTTTTTAAGATAAAAAACATTGAACAAATGAGTGATAGTGGTATATTCTTCAACAGCTAGGAATGTAATTTTCTGAAATAGCTTATTCATTATTTTCTCTTTAGACCAAAAATATGTCTCATGGAGGTGGATGACATACTGCAAAAGACTAAAATTAATAGTTCATTCTTTAAAGACTTTTCCAAACACTATTCACTTTCAAATATTGAAAATCATATTTTAACTGAGCTTATATGAAATGAAGTTATCCTTCAAGAGAAGAATATGGCCAGTAAGAATTTCATTCCAAATAAGACCATGTTTGCTGGTTCTAGTGGTTATGATGTGTACCTAACCCCTAGGTTAGGACGTGCGTTCATGTGTGAAAGTGTCATTAGTTGCTCAGTTGTGTCTGACTCTTTGCGAGTCCACAGACTGTAACCCCTCAGGCACCTCTGTCAATGAAATTCTCCAGGCAAGAATACTGGAGTGGGTTGCCAGGCCCTCCTCTAGGGGAATCTTCCTGACCCAGGGATCGAACTTGGGTCTTCTGCATTGTAGGCACACGCTTTACCATCTGAACCACCTGGGAAGCCCAGGTTAGGGTACAGCTTTCAGCTAACCTAAAAGCCTAGGATGTGGCTTTTGAAAACCACAATTCAAACCAACCACTAATGATCAAAGTAGACATTCTTTTTTCAAAATCACTTTATTACTTTGCACCTTCTTTTTTCTTGTTTCTACTTTTATGTATATATCAAGACCAAACAGACCTACTCATGGTATTTCTTACCTTCAAAATTACTTTAGGATAGATAAATATCCAAAGCCATGTAGTTTTCTCTTTAGTAAAAAAAGGGAACGCTTTTAGTCCATGAAGATTTATATTTTTTGATAGTGTTAGAATATAATTTTGTATTGCTAGTAATAGCTTACCAATTATTTTTGTAAAGACTTTAAAGATTTCCCAAACTACAGCAAATGCACTTAGGCTACAGAGACATCAAAATGTATAAAAGAGCCAACTGCTGGCTGTAGGCAAACCTCAATTTAGTAAGTGAAAATGAGCATTGTGACAACCGATGTACTGAAGAAGATAAAAGAGTAGTCACTAAGTAGCACAGCTTTAATGAACTGACCCAGAATATAAAAAGATAATTAGACTCATAATTAGAGAACAGTAATTCATACCTGAAATTATATGGAGTTTTTGGTTGAATTGATGCAATACTTGAAATGCAATCCAACGTTCACTGTCGTTGTGAGCAAGATAAGACCTAAAACTTATCTTCCCTCAGAAGCAGCACTGCCTATGAAAAGTGCCCTGTGTAAGAGCTCATTTTTAAAAACAAAAATTTTAGTTCCCAGATATTAGCAGTTGAGCTAACAGTAGAAATTGGCCTGTTCCTTCTACCCTGAAAATATCAATACTTTCTGCTATGGGGTATCTTAAATATCCAATGAGACAGCTTAAAAGTGCACCAAAGTTAAAAATATCCATTTTCATAGGGCAAAGTCATTTAGTAGACATCGTAAGTAGTATAATGAATTACAGAAATCCAGGCTGTTCCCACTGAAATCACTTGAGCCTAACATGAAGTTCACTCAGATACCAAATCATTCCTAGGAGCTCAGAGAAAAATCTCAAAGAATGTGCAGGCTGTTTGGGGCAACAAAATTACAATTAGCAATTAATGGATAGAGGTGATCTCATTTTCACACCGGAGGTAAAACCACCAAAGAATTAGATTTTGCTTTTTACATGTTCTTCACACCCAGCTGATTTTTTGTGTGTTATCTCCTATTTCTATTCCTTGTTTCATTCTGCTAAATGCATGATACCATCATTAAGCCAATATCTCCTGAGTTCCAATTATGTGCCAGGTACACAGATCAGTAAATTACAAAGCATGTGTTTTCACAGGGATCTTTACTAACTCCATATATCTATTACTATGAGGCACTTCACACTGTTCATTGTTTATGATGATTAATACACTCAATGCTCAAAACAACTGATGGGTGCAGGTATTTGATCATCATTTTATAAATAAGAAAACATCACATCAGACAGTGTAGAGCTGGCTTTAAGCCCAGGCTTCCTGACGCAATGACAAGCCCCTCACTGACCAAGTTACCACACTGTTTCAACATGGACCTTCTACGTTCCCCACCTTCAGAGCTACTCCATGTTGTTTAGTTTATCCACAAAGCTTCACTCTTGTCCTTGATGATGAGCTGATGGTGAGTTCCAGCATTGAACCTGTTTTCTCTCTACAATAGTCTCTATTTGTTTCAACTATACAGATCACTTTCTAAAGCTGTTGAAAATCTTCAGTCTCTGCTAGAGAATACAGGAATCACTAACAGAGGAGCTGGTTAGGATCCTTCAAGGAGGCAGAAAGAGGAAGGAAGGGAAGTATGACCTTTAAGTGAGAAAGAAACAGCTGAGACAGGTAGGGGTGAGAAACATGACTCAAAGGCTGGGGCAGGATAGAGAAAAGATGTTTTTAGTAATAATTTGCAGGTGTTCCATTGTATCTTAAGCAGATGTGGATTTTAAACAGGAGAAGGATAAAGTCAGATTTTTTTTTTTAAGAAAAAAACAATGACTGCATTCTGTTTGTACTTGTCTTCAGTGGATGCAGAATGTTATTAAATCCAAGAAAAAAATAAATATGAATTTATCTATTTGGGGTATTGCTCAGTAGAGCCAGAAATCCAAACCTGTATATGTTATAGGACTCTGTCACAGGCTCTGAAAGGAGTGATGAAATACATTTCTGATGGTCTCAGTTTTTTTCTGAACAACTGTGTGTGAGGCAGTGGCCATGTTGATTTCTTAGATTGTACAACTGTTTCTGCAAGGCAAAGAGAATCAGGAAGAAGAATGATTCTCCCATTTAAGTCTTATTGGAGAATATTTTGGCATGTAAAGAGAATTTTTAAAAAAATATGCTACAGGGCTAAAGTTTAAGAGCCATGGGCTTTTAAAAAAGATATTTTATTGAAGTATAATTGATTTATTAGGTTGGTGCAAACGTAATTGCAGTTTCAGGCCATGAATTTTAAATCATTATAACTAGGCTCAAACACATCTTTATTAAGCAAAACAGGAACCATCACAATCAACAAAATTTTGCCAACAATAAATAAATGTATTTATTCCTGTAGCATAAAAATCTGTGAACTCTTGGAAAGCATTTTCTGCCTCCTGCTTGTTGTGGAAGCATTTTCCCTGCAAAAAGTTGTTGAGATGCTTGAAGAAGTAGTAAAGAGTTGGCAAGAGGCCAGGTGGACATAGCAGATGAGGCAAAAGTTTATAGGCCCACTCATTCAACGTTTGAAACATTGGTTATGCGATGGGCAGTTGGGTGTTGTCACGGAAAAAAATTGGGCCCATTCTGTTAATCAATACCAGCTGCAGGCATCACAGTTTTTGGTTCGTCTCATCCATTTGTTTAGCATACATGTCAGGTGTAATGGTTTCACTGAAATTCAGAGAGTTGTAGTGGATCAGACTGGCAGCAGACCACCAAACAGTGACCATGATCTTTTTTTGTGCAAGTTTGGCTTTGGAAAATGCTTGATGCTTCTTTTTGCTCCAATCACTGAGCTGGTCATCGCCAGTTGTCATATAAAATTCACTTTTCATGGCACACCACAATCTGATTGAGAAATGGTCTGTTGTCATTGCATACAATAAGAAAAGATGATACTTCAAAACACCAATTTTTCTTTTATTTTCTGGTCATCTCATGAGGCACCCATTTATCAAGCATTTTCACCTTTGCAATTTGCTTCAAATGCCGACATTTGAAGCAAATGGTTGACATTGAGTTCTTTGCCAACTTCTCATGTAGCTGTAAGAAGATCAGTTTTGATGATGGCTCTCAGTTTTCACTGTCAACTTCTGATGGCTGGTCACTGCACTCCTCATCTTCAAGGCTCTCATCTCCTTTGCAAAACTTCCTGAACCACCAAGTTCCTTATGGTCCTTAGCAGTTCCTGAGTCAAATGTGTTGATGTTGCGAGTTGTCTCCACTATTTTACGGCCAGTTTTGAACTCGAATAAATATGCTTTTTGTCTAACATCATTTCCATAGTCTAAAGTAAATATAAAATACCCAAACAACTAATAGTCATTAGCAACAATACATAAAATGAGAATGCATATTAAAATGATGTATAGCATAATCACATTTATTTAAGAATGTATCCCAATATCCAGTGGCAAAGTTCAACAATGCAAAAGCACAGTTACTTTTGCACCAATGTAACGCAACGCTGTGTTAATTTTTGTTGTATAGCAAAATGATTTAGTTATACATATCTATGTATATATATAGATATATAGATTCTTTTTCAAATTCTTTTTTATTATATTTTATCACAAGATGTTGAATATATTCCCAGTGCAATATAGTAAGACCTTGTTGTTTATCCATTCTATATGTAATAGTTTATATAACAACTTTTTAAAAAAATCTTTTTTTAATTTATTTTTGATTGGGGGGAAATTGCTTTACAATGTTGTGTTGGTTTCTGCCATACAACAATGCAACTCAGCCATAATTATACATATATCACCTCCCTCTTGAACCTCCCTCCCCTCCCCTCACCCTACCCCTTTAGGTCATCACAGAGCACTAGGCTGGGCTCCCTGTGTTTAAAAGCAACTTCTCGCCAGCTATCACTTTTACACATGATAGTGTACATATGTCAATGCTACTTTCTCCATTTGTCCCACTCTCTTCTTCTGCCAATGTGTCCACAAGTCCATTCTCTATATCTAAGTCTCCATACCTTCCATGGAAATAGGTTCATGAGTACCATTTTCCTGGATTCCATATATATGAATTAATATATGATATTTTCCTCTTTCTGACTTACATTACTCTACATAACAGAGAGCCATACAATTTTGAGCAGACCTAACTATTCTGAATTTGTATTTTAGTAATAAATTGAAAACCTGGCTAAGGATGCAAGCTTTTGAATTGGAATATGGATTCAAATCCAGTCTCTGCTGCTTACTAGATGAGTCCTCTCAGTTACACAGTTGACCTGTGAAAACCTTGCCTACACCATCCATAAAATAAACACAACATTCCCTACTAGAATAAATAGAACAAATGATGGTAAAACATCAGAAAGAGTCCCTAACTCACAGCAGACAATCAATAGTAGCTTTTTAAATTGTATGTTGTAATGGCAGGAAATTGTATAAACTTTTAAAGTTCGAGTTAAAAGGAAGAGAACAGAGGAATAAAAAATCTCAATTTAGAATTCCAAAGCCTCTCCGAATTTCTTCAGTGAAGACTAGGTTTCTTTTCCCTGGAGTTTGAGTAGCCACATGAGACCTGCGGCGGACTGGACCTCAGCAACACCATGTCAGGATGGGTTCAACTCCATGACATATACGAGATCAACGTTGGCTCCCTCAGGGTAGGTACCCACCTCAGGGAAATTTGCGAGGCATCTGGAATTTTTGATGTCACCAAACTGAGCTAGACATACACATACAACACTCCATGGGGAAAAAAGTAAAACTTTGCTTTTTGACAAGGAAAGTGGAATGATGTTAAATCTTTGCTAGTTCCACTTAAGTTAAGACACAACCCTCACAGCCCCCAGTTCTCTAAACTATAAAACCTTCAACCTCTGCCAACAATGCTTATAAATTGTGACTCATCTCACAGCACCCATTAGCAATCTTCAGTGCTAAATTGGTACTTTCAACGTGATAAGTGCCTTTTTAACCTGTAAAAGAGCATCTATTTTCTTTTCCACTCAGAAGTGAACTGGAGGTATTTTTATTGTTTGCTGAGTTTTCATGTGTTACTGAACTACTGGAGAATCCCCTGTAAAGTACTCTGCCTGCAAATTCTTGTTAACAGTGTGTGAGGAAACAGTCTTAACACTTGAATCTTCATTCCCACAGCAAGGCAAATAATCATTATTTTAAGTCATTTCAACTCCATCCAAAGAATGTAAAGGTATCACAGACTTTATTACAGTAGTTCCCCCTTTTCCACAGGGAATACGGTCCAAGATTAACAGCAAAACTGATAATAAAAACAGAGTAGTTACAACAATAAACTATAGTAAGAATGATATGAATGTTACCTTTCTTTCTCTCAAAATATTATTATAGGGTTGCACTCACTTTTCTTCTTTTTGTGAGATGCCTGCATGGTGAGATGAAATCAAGTGAATGACATAGGCATTGGGATGCAGTGTTAGACTACTGTTGACCATCTGATCATACATCTGAAGGGCGATCATCTGCTTGGGGTGGTTCTGGATCACCCACCATGATGATGTTGATGGTTGGATGTTAGTAACAGAGGATGTTGAAGGCTGGGGATTCCAGGCAGAATGGAGTAGCACAGTGGGAGATTTCATCACTCTACTCAGAATGGTGGTGTACACAATTTAACATTTATGATTTGTTTATTTCTAGAATTTTCCATTTAATATTTTCAGACTGTAGTTGATTGCAGGCAACTGAAGCCACATGAAGAGAAACTGGGTATATATGTATAGGATCTGATAGGTGATCATCTTCAAAGTGAGAAATGGGTTTTTTTGTTGTTCAGCCACTAAGTTGTCTCTGACTCTTTGTGAATGGGCTTATTGGAGACCAAAAATTTCTTGACACTGATTCATGCAATAAAATAGAGTTGTTCCTTTAAGAGCATAGTAACTTGCTGTTGGTACTTGCAGTTTAATATCAGTACTCTTCTATAAATAAAATTGCAATTTTTTTAATAATAATTTTACCAAAAAATTATCAGGTAAGAAGGAAAAATAGTATAAGTTCAATGGCAACTAAGGTTGTAAGGGGATGTTTTATCATCAGTATTGGAATAAGAGAGAAAGAAAATGATGAGCAAGAGGCCCAGCAAAAATACGAAAGTTGTATGCTTTCAGGAATGTGGACAAGAGACACAGAAAATTATTTGTGTGCTTAAGCAAGTCATCAGACCTGTGGAAGAAAGTAATATGTAGTCTGCAAATAAAAAAGAGTTGGCAAAGAAAGATAACAAGTCTAGCATAGATATATAGTAATGCTGCCAAGTTGCTTCAGTTGTGTCCGACTCTGTGCGACCCCATAGATGGCAGCCCACCACTTTTCTGCAAGCTTCAGGATTAAGAAATAAAAAGACATTTTCCTTGCTGAGATTACTGTATAAATTATCATCATCACATCATGTAGTTGCCCAGTCATGTCCAACTTTTTGCAACCCCATGGTCTGCCAGGCTCCCCTATCCATGGGATTCTCCAGGCAAAAATACTGGAGTGGGTTGCCAGTTCCTCCTCCAGGGGAGCTATCTTCCTGACCCAGGGATCAAACCCTGGTCTCCCACATTGAAATCAGATTCTCTACCATCTGAGCCACCAGGGATTATAGTGGTTGTTTACTGAGCATACATTACTTGCTTCCCTGATAGCTCAGTGGTAAAGAATCTGCTTGCCAAAGTAGGAGACATTGGTTAGATCTTTGGGTCCAGAAGATCCCTGGAGAAGGAAATGGCAACCTACTCCATTATTCTTGCTTAGGAAATCTCATGGAAAGAGAAGTCTTGCGGGCTGTAGTCTCAAAGAGTCAGACACAACTAAGCAACTGAACACACACACACATTCATAAGACAGACTGAAATAAAGAGGTTAAGACACGCTAAAAGCATGCAGTTTGCGAGGACCTGAAATCAAATTAATGTCTGTTTGACTTTGGATCACTCAGTTCTTCAACATGTGTGGCTGGAGGGAATTTGTGTGTGTAATTGGGGGAGTTATTTACATGATAAATATTATGTTATTACTTCCATATCTTTCTACTTATTCCTGCTGCTGCTGCTACCAAGTCGCTTCAGTTGTGTCCGACTCTGTGCGACCCCATAGACGGCAACCCATCAGGCTCCCCCGTCCCTGGGATTCTCCAGGCAAGAACACTGGAGTAGGTTGCCATTTCCTTCTCCAATGCATGAAAATGAAAAGTGAAAGTGAAGTCGCTCAGTCGTGTCCAACTCTTAGCGACCCCATGGACTGCAGCCCACCAGGCTCCTCAGTCCATGGGATTTTCTAGGCAAGAGTACTGGAGTGGGGTGCCATTGCCTTCTCCACTACTTATTCCTAAGTTAACTCATATATTTATTACCTTAGCTCCATTTTGGAGAAAGACTGAGTTAAAAATAATTCAATGTAGATAATATCAAGATAAGTGATAAAAAGATAAAACATTAAATCATTCCAGATAAGCTGTAGTTTCCTTAAAATCATTTTCTATTCCTTTGTCTATTTCTATAATAGGTAGACTAGTATAAAATGCAAAAGATAGCTTCCATAAACCTTCATAAAATATATTATACTAGTCATTCTTATTAAATTTCCAGAGGCTTCCATATATAGAACTGATAAAATCAATCTCCAGTGATTACCTAAATAAATAATAATAAGACTCAGGGAGAAGATTGAAAAATAATGAAAACATGATAAAATAAACCTGTATGATGCATTAATAATAATAGTTAGCATTTATTGACCTTTACTTTGTGCCTGGCATTATTCTAAGAATTTTACACTGATTAACCCCTTTAAATCTATGTTACAATCATGTAAAGAATAAAGAAAACCATTATTATGGTTGAATTATCAGTTACTATATTGAATTACCAATATTTAGCTTTTTTTCAATAGACTTTTGTTTTTGAATAGTCTTAGAGTTACAGAAAAATAGAAAATGAGTACAGATTTCTCACATATCTCACACCAAATTTGTCTTAATATTAACATTTACTTCAGTATGTGTATTACTCAGGGTTCTCCAGGGAAACAGATCAATAGGGTACATATATACATGCAATATATGTATCTATATATTTGTGTATTTATCTATTATGAAGAATCGGCTTGTGTGATTCTGAAGACTGAGGAGTCCCATCAACTGCCATCTGCAAGCTCGAGACCCAGAAGAGCTACTGGTGCAAATTCCAATCTAAGTGCAGGAAAAGAGCCAGATCCTACTTCAAAAACAATTGGGTAGAGAGCAAATTCTCTCTTACTCTGCCTTTTATTTTACTCAGACCTCTGAGAATTGGATGGGGCCCACTGGTGTTGGGAAGGACCATCTGCTTTACTCACTATTGGTTTGTATGTAAGTCTCATCCAGAAACAACCTCACCAACATACACAGAATAACATTTAACCAAATTTCTAGACACCTTGTGTTCCAGTCAAGTTGACACATAAAATTAACCATCACAGAAATTTTACATGCAAGTCAGCAGGTCATAGTAGTTACATCACATAAATGTTACGTTTTTCACATTCAGTGAACCAACACTGATATATTAATAATACTGTGATGTTGGAGAAGACTCTTGAGAGTCCCCTGGACTGCAAGGAGATCAAACAAGTCAATCCTAAAGGAAACCAGTCCTGAATACTAATTGGAAGGACTGATGCTGAAGCTGAAGCTCCAGTACTTTGGCTGCCTGACACGAAGGACTCTTTGGAAAAGACCCTGATGCTGGAAATACTGAAGGCAGGAGACAATGGAGGATGAGATGGTTGTATGGATCACTGACTCAATGGACATGAGTTTGAGCAAGCTCCAGGGGTTGGTGAAGGACAGGGCAGCCTGGCATGCTGCAGTCCATGGGGTCACAAAGAGTCGGACATGACTGAATGACTGAAATAACTGAAAGTTTATACTTGACTCAAATTTTCCTAGTTTTACCTAGTGTTCTTTTTCAATTCCAAAATCCAATCCAGGATACCACATTACATTACTTACTATATCTCCTTAGGTTTCCCTCGGCTTCAACAGTATCTCTGACTTACCTCATTTTTAATGAACTTGACAATTTTGAGGAGTACTGGTCAGGTGTTCTATTTTATACCCTACTCTTGGAATTTTTTTCATACTTTTTTCATTACTAAACTGAGATTATGGTTTGTTGAAAGGAAGATCACAGAATTAAAGTGTCATTCACTCATCATATGAAAGGTACAATATATTAAAATGACTTACCACGGTTGATCATCTGGCTGAGATGGAGTGTTTTCAGGTTTCTTTTTGAAGAAAATTTGCAAGTCAACAGGTCATAGTAGTTACATAAAGTATTTGAGATTCTTCTACATGAAAGAGTTGCCTATTCTCCACCATTCATTTATTAATTCAATCATTTATTTATGTCACTTATGGACTAATGTTATTACTTTATCTTGTTTCATCACTAAGTTGTGTTTGACTCTTTGCAACTCCAAGGACTGTAGCATGCCAGGCTTCCCTGTCCTTTACCATCTCCTGTATTTTGCTCAAACTCATGTCCATTGAGTCAGGGATGCCATTCAAACATCTCATCCTCTGTTGCCCACTTCTCCTGTCTTTCCTAGCATGAGTCTTTTCCAGTGAGTCAGCTCTTCACATCAGGTGGCCAAAGTATTGGAGCTTTAGTTTCAGTATTGATCCTTCCAATGAATATTCAGAGTTGATTTCCTTTATAATTGACTGGTTTGATCTCCTTGCTGTCCAAAGGACTCTCAAGAGCAGCAGCACAATTCAAAAGCATCAATTCTTTAGCACTCAGCCTTCTTTATGGTCCAACTCTCACATCTGTACATGACTACTAGAAAAACTATAGTTTTGACTAGCTGGATCTTTGTTGGCAAAGTGATGTCTCTGCTTTTTAATACACTGTCTAGGTTTGCCATAACTTTATATTTACTTTATACTTTATGTTAAAACCTAATCCTACTTTATTTTGTTGCTCAAATTGTTCTAGCTCTGGGAATTTGGAGCTCTTCTTTAAGTTGACTCCTCTGTACTTTACCTGGAAGGAAAACCTGTAAAAGTATAGCCTTCTCCTGTGACTGGTGATCCTAGGAGTTTCTCAGTTCTCATACTAGTCCATACGCAGCCACTCCTAATTCATCCACAGTATCATTTAAGTGTTCCTCTCAGTTGTTTGCCTCAATGACTTTTGCTCCAGGTAAGCAGCTCTGATTTCTGGCTCTCCAGATGAATCTGTCTCTCCAGATTGTAGTACAGTGGTTTGCCCTGCAACTTTAGATCCATGATGGGTACAAGAAAAGTAATCACTTTTCACTCTGTTTAACTTTTTCTAGTTGTGAGGACAGCTCTTTACATGTCAAAGTTGAAACAGGAAGGCATGGACTACCTTTGACCTCATATTATCACCCCCTTTTTACAGGTGGTGAAATTAAAGAGCTCGCATAACTTGCCCAAGTCATGCTCTGAGAATTACTGAGTCAAAGGCATGATTTTAACCACTATGGTGTACTGTCTATATATTACATAAAACTATTAAAGATATGAATAAAATCATGTTAGAAAAACATATGGGAGTAATTATCTTTAGGAATTAACTCTATAAACATCAGCCTTATGAATGAGGTAACACGAGTTACTCCAGAAAATGAGGAAACACGAGTTACTCCAGAAAATGAGGAATTTGCCAGACATGGAGGGTGGGGACTTCTAGGCAAAGGAACAACAGGTATAAAGGCATAGAGACATTGAAAAGAATGTCATCTGTTCAGATTCAGTTACGGAAGTAGAGGATATATGTTCAGGACACTGATAAATCTGGGGACAGGTCTTGCCCTTGTGAAGGACAGTACTCAGGGCTGTGCATGGAATTTATAACTGACAAAAAATAAAGTCTTTTAAAATGAAGGATTCACTAGAAAGATGGCCCATAGGAGGTAAGAGATAGTAGCAGGAATTTAGTTAAGAGACTTTAACTGAATCAAGAATAAAACACAAGGGATGTGTGTTTACATACTTGATAGCTTATATGCGATGCTTGATTACTTCTAGATAAAACAAAAATAGCAAACCACAATCTCTCAAGAGGCCAATTCAAATCTCTCTAAGCTCTCTCTGTTGCTAATTAAAGTTCTCATCAGTACACAGCACCTAGGGTAGGTGAACTTATTTCCAAATCGAAAATAGACTCAGAGACTTTGAAAACAAATTTATGGATACCACAGCGGGAGGAGGGATGAATTAGGGGTTTGGGATTAACATAAACACACTACAATAAGTAAAATAAATAATCAACATAGAACTACTGTATAGTGCAGGAACTCGACTCAGTAGTGTATAATAACCTATATGGGCAAAGAATCTGAAAAAGAGTGGACATATGTTTATGTATAACTGAATCACTTTGCTGTACACCTGAAACTAACATGATGGTATAAACCAACTACTGTTCTTGTTGTTTAGTTGCTAAGTTGTGTCCGACTCTTTTGCAGTCCCATGGACTGTAGCTGGCCAGACTCCTCTGTCCATGACATTTCCCAGGCAAGAATACTGGAGTGGATATCCATTTCCTTCTCCAGGGGATCTTCCTGACCCACAGATAGAACTCATGTCTGCTGCATTGCAGGCAGATTCTTTACCATTGAGCCACCAGAGAAACCCAACTATTCTTCAGTGTAAAATAAAAATTAATTTTAAAGAAAAAATAAAAGTAGAGTTCTCATCAGTATATGGCACCTAGGGTAGATGGCCTTCATGAGACATTTTATCCATATTGTGAATACTGACATCACAGGGATTTGAATTCATGTAATGCTACTGTTTAATACTTATATCAAATAATTATTATTTTTAAGTAATTTTTAAAATAATTACTTTATATATTTATTTTTGGCTGTGCTGGGTCTTCATTGCTGCATACAGGTTTTCTCTAGTTGCAGTTAAGTAGGGGCTACGCTTTGTTGTGGTGCACAGGCTTCTCATTGTGGTAACTTCTCCTGTCTTGGAGCACGGGCTCTGGGCACACAGGCTTCAGTAGTGACAGCACTTGGGCTACAGTAGTTGTGGCATAGGGGCTCATAAGTTGTGGCTAGAAGACCCTAGAGTGCACTGGCTCCAGCAGTTATAATGCACAGGCTTTAGCTGCCTGTGGTGTGTGCGATCTTTCCAGACCAGAGATCAAATCCATGCTCCCTACATCTGCAGGCCACATGCATCATCCACTGCACCACCAGGGAAGTTCACATTATTATTATTTTTATAAAAACAGGTCTTGTTACTAAAACCATACTTGTAATTAAAACAAACAAACAAACAAACAAACAAACAGGTATCAAAGCCTCAAAATACTCCTAGAGAGAAATGGTTGAACATAGTTATAATTCCAGCAGAAGCAATTTAAACAAACAATGGGCAATGCAATTTTAAGGCATCTTCTTTGACCCAAGCACTCTTGTTTTGAATATGACTTAGGATAACCACAACAATGCATGTAAGGTGGAGTTTGTCTTTACCTTTTTCTCTAAATTCTATGAGTTTTGAAACTGTGTAACCTTAGCAATGCTCTTCTAAACTACTTTTCTGTAGAACAATTTATGGCAAAAGGAACTTTGTGTTCAATTCTTAATCAGCTGACCACTGTATTGATATTCATTTTTTCCATGATGTTCTTACTTGTTCCTATTAATATTATAGCATTTATCTATATATCCATGCTTACTTAATAAGTTAAAACTGAAAGACAATTGTAACCTTTTTTTCTGCCACCCTTTATCAAGAAATATAATACATAAAAAGCCAACCAAGCAAACAACCAATAGAACACACAAACAAAAAACTTAAAGGAAGGTAATTGTTTAAATAATTAAATAGTAAATATTGGTGCTCCTAGTTTCTGGTGTTCAAAATCTAGGCTAGCTAGGATGATAGCTAACTCATTCACTTTCCATGTGTTTAGTCACTCAGCTGTGTCTGACTCTGTAACCCCATGAACTGTAGCCCACGAGGCTCCTTTGTTCCTGGGATTCTCCAGTCAAGAATACTGGAGTGGGTTGCCAAGCCCTCTTTCAGGGGATCTTCCCAACCCAGGGATCAAACCCAGGTCTCCTGCATTGCAAACAGATTCTTTACCGTCTGAGTCACCAGGGAAGCCCATTCATTCACTCTCCATTGTCACCAATTTGAATCAGGAAACAATTCCATATAATAATTTCAAACATATTTTATTGCACGATTATCTGACATTATTACAAAAGGAGTTGGGAAAAGGAATTAGGCTGGGCTGAAAGTAGACCGCCTATTCATTATTCTCTAGGACTAGAATTGTCTGAGTGAAGGATTCTGATCTTAAGTTTACAGAGACAATGAAACTAAGCATGAAATTCTAAAGCTAGGTTAGAAGCCAAAATTAGTAACTCATAGAAGGGAGCAGAAATGAACAACTAAACCAAAATAAAGTGATTGGGAACAAATAAATATGAAGAATGGGAATTCAACAATGATAAAATTGGGGGATAAAGAAAGAAAAAAAGAGTTATCTATCAAGTAAAAAACTTTAAAAAACTGAGTGTCTAATTCAAATATGAAAAGTTAAGAAAAATTGCTCCATTCTCTGTACATCTCTGTCTGTGGCCCTGTCCCTGTTCCAGATTGGGTATATGGGGGCAGATGCTCTTCACCATGTGACCTAGTCAAAGCTCGGAGAAAATGGGATTTCAGGCTCCACTGGACTAGCAGGACTAGATACACAATCATCATCAAATAAACCTGTTCTACTAGCAATGTAAAATTTAGTTTGTGTGCGCTCAGTTGTATCCAACTCTTTGTGACCCCATGGACTACAGTTCACCAGGCTCCTCTGTCTGTGGAATTTTCCAGGTAATAATACTGGAGTGGGTTGCCATTTCCTTCTCCGGGGAATTTCCTGACTCCGGGATCAAACCTATATCTCTTGCATCTCCTGCTTTAGCAAGTAGATTCTTTACCAGGTGAGCCACTGGGGAAGCCCTTTGTAAATAGCAAGTTAATTTCAGTGAAATAACAACAACAAAAATCATGAAGCCAAAAATGTCTCAAATGTCCATGAACAATGTTGTGATGTATAAATAGTTTTAAACAAGTTTTAAACTAGTCTCAAAGCATCATTTTATTACCTAGTGTGAAATGTTTGACTGTTGAATAGTAAAGTTTCTTCAATGATCACTATATAAAATCTACAGCGTAATATATAGTGCATTCATTGAATAAAAATATTGAGTATGTCAAATATTAAATAGATTAGTGAGGTTGATTCCAGGAAATTCAGAGAAATTCAAAGAAAGCAGAAAGCATCCAAATTAAGAAAGGAAATGGTAAAGGAAAAGTCATAAAAAATTTAAAGAGGTGTGAACATAATGGGTCAAGCAGTCTTTATCTGCTCAGAGGATTTTGCAAGAATAAACCTATTAAAAGAATAAATTTACCACAAATCTCATCCTTACAGTTTCTGTAGTTAGAATGAAACTCATTTAAATGAATATTTGATAAATGCATAAATGAATAAAGATGAAATGAATAAATGAATGAAAAGGGAACATAAATACTAACTGGTAGAAATTAAATGAATAATTCTCTTGAATAAATCAATTTCACTCAAGTTTGCCAGCATTCTACGTAGAGCCATACCATCTAAAATGGTAATTCTGAATGGATCACATTAATGAATTTCTTTACAGAAGAGATATATAAATTTACGGCTGTAATCAATATACTCTAAATACACTTCATTTAGTACTCTGTCCTTTAAGTACCTTAAACATTAAATGATGTATTTTATTCACTGAGTTAGATTATTCACCATTTCTTTCAATAATTTTTTAACATTGAGGTTACTCATGGTCCTGGGAATAGGAGGGGTCCTTCTCCATGTGTTTTCTTCTCAGAACATTAAACATATTAGCCTAATTACTCCCTTCTTACTACCAGTCTTATTCTTCTGGAACATTTCCAATTGTCCTTTCTATAGCAAATTTTGGGTTAGGTCAACACAAAGCATATTGAATCCCAGTCAGGTCAGCTTGTAGAATTTAGGGTAAGGCAACATTTTGTGTTTGTCTTCTGAATAGCCAAGAATACACATATATACATATATATATACACACACACATATATATACATAAATTCCTAATATTTTAAAAGGAGAATTGTGCATAAAAAACACTCATTTTCCTACCATGAAGAAAGATGACTAGAATTTTTGCAAAATAAAACTTGTGACTATTTTATTAACAAGAAGGGTTTCATACATTTAAGTTTCTGGAGAAAAATCATCTCTTGAAAGACAAAGTTCTCAGATCCTGCTCAAATGAATAGCTAAGCCTCATTCCTTTGGAATTAGAAGAGTGATTATGTTGAATTCAGTCAGTATTTTTTATATTCATGAAAAATGTGGACAATTAAGAAGATAATCCTCTTTTAAACTTTCAATCTTAAACAGTTAATTTACTTAAACTACCACTTCTTTCGAAATAGTGCAAAGGTAAACGTTAGCCTTATTTACTCTGAATTATTGCCAAATCCATATTAGTGGGTTCTAAACTCTTAAAATTATTAATTCTGTTTTTTAAAAAAAACCTCACAAGGTTCTAATTATTAATCCAACAAATTAGCAGGTATGTACTTTTGCAAAATGTACCAAATTAGCTCATGGGAAACTTTGTCCCTGTGCCAAATCTGCAGTTGGCTCACTGTACAATTTCAAACATTCTTTATAGCTTTTACCTAAATATTCAAAATGCAGAATTATCTATATATTTTTAAAGCATTTTCATTTGCTTTTTAAAATTGTATTTATTTATTCTAATAAAATTAATGCATACAAAGGAAATATATCATTTATTTTTAAAATACATAATGATAATATTATTATTAATTTCCTTAAATACCCCTAACTCAATAACTAGAGCATTTCAAATGCTCGTTCATTCTCATATGTGTCCCCCACCCCTAGCCCTTTGCCTTGGCTCCTCCATGTTTATCTTTCTGTTGTTTTTAAAGTAGTCTTATAATAGATCCTTATATCCCTAAAAGTTATTTTTCTTCCTATTACTTCCAGAAAACTAATACACTATATGTAATTTTCTGAGACCTGTTTTCAGTCAAATTATTTTTTGAACACAATACTATCTATAGTATATTACTTCTTACTTTGAAATATATTTTGTTTTTGAAATATTTTATCTTGCCTTCTGAGCAAATATATTTTGGTGGTTTTCCTAATTCTTTCTTCTTTCATTTAGTACATATTTACTGAACACCTACTAGCTGCTAGCTACTCTTTCAGTAGAAAACATACATACACACAGTTCCCTGATCCTCATGGAGTTTATATTCTAATAAGGATAAACATCCTTATTTGTGAAATTTGTGGAACCATTGTCAAAATATTCTGTTTTATAATACAACATAAAATACTAATATTTTTTTCATATTAAAATACTTTTCCTGTGGCTAAGACAACTTAATTTCAATCAGTAGCACATAATAGTTGATCAGCATCCTCTACAAATTTTGGTAATGCCAAGCTGTAAACATCTTTCAACTAAGGTTGAAAAATAGTAGTAAATTTCAGTTTTCAGTTTTTAATTATGGGTGAGGTTGAACAACCTTTTTATGCTTACTCATTACTCATTTTTTTTTGTTTTTTTGTTTTAAACTGTGTTTGTGTCTTAACCCTCTTTTCCTATTGTCTTCTTAATGTTGATTTGTGAGAGTCCCTTTTTTAATTTCTAGGTAACAATTCTTTTTTGAAAATATATTCTAATTTTTTTAAGAAATCTTTTGGTAAACAGAAGTTCTTAATTTTTAAGTAGACAAATTGATGAAATTTTTAGGATAGGTTTCTTTGTAAGTTGTTAAGGAAATCCTTCCCAATTCAAGTTATAAAGATATTCTTTTATTTATTTGTTTAAATATTTCAAAGTTTTGTCTCAATGTCCTTATTCCATCTGGAATAGATCTTTTTTTTTCCTTTAATTCTTCCTTTAGGATGGACTGGTTTGATCTCCTTGCAGTCCAAAGGACTCTCAGAGTCTTCTCAAATACCATAGTTCAAAGGCATCAATTCTTTGGTGCCTTCTCTATAGTCCAACTCTCACATCCATGTATGACTACTGAAAACCCATAGCTTTTTCTATATGGACTTTTACTGGCAAAGTAATATTTGGTTTGCCATATCTTTTCTTCCAAGGAGCAAATATCTTTTAATATTATGGCTGCAGTCACCATCTGCAGCGATTTTGGAGCTCAAGAAAATGATGTCTGTTGTTGTTTCCACTGTTTCCCCATCTATTTGCCATGAAGTGATGGGACCATGATCTTAGTTTTTTGAATGCTGGGTTTTAAGGCAGCTTTTTCATTCTCCTCTTTCACCTTCATGAAGAGGCTCTTTAGTTCTTCTTTGCTTTCTGCCATAAGGGTGGTGTCATCTGCATATCTGAGGTTATTGATAT